>NC_083725.1:110581708-111877958 GCF_028564815.1 Eubalaena glacialis
ATTACAAATTCTAATTCCATCACATATTAGCTGCATAACGTTACACCAAGTACTTAAACTCTCAGTGCCATCATTGGAAATAGGATAATAACAGTCTTCATAGGCTTTTTGAAGATTAAGAGAATATATATACATATGTATAATTTATGGTGCACAGTAAGTACTTAATTCATGTTACCTATCACTAATAACTAGTATTTGAAAACATAAATTTAAGGCTGCATAATATTCTTTCATACAATAATTGTTTATCTAATATTTTATTGTGAAGAAAGCACATAATTATTAACATATTTTCATTTTTACATAACATGCTATAATAAACAATTTTTTCCTGATTATTCTGTTTGCCCCTAACTCTCAGAGTCCTTTTCTGTCCTTTCCCGTTCCAAAAGGCTAACTTCTGAGAGCTGAAATATTCAGTCTCCTCTGCCCTCTTGCTTCCAGTTGGGTTTGGCCAATGGGCAACAGGCAGGAGATGGGAGGGCACAAGCAGAGAGAGGTTAGGGTATTTATCTCCCACTTTCTCCTTGCACTGTCATAGTTCTATCAATAGTTGCTTTTTTTCAAAGCCATAGTTCCAACATAGCTCCAACCAAGAGTTTTATCTTGATAAATCTAGCTCTCATTTGTCTCTGATAACACCGTACCCTCTTATGCCTCTGAGGTCTGGGGGTCAAAACGTCTTCCTGCTATTGCTAGTATGTAAGTGCCTTGACACAAATTATTGTTTCCCTTACTCATACTTCTGAATATAGTCCCTTTATAATTTTTTTCAGTTAAACACTGTTGTATTAACCATCTGTTTCCAGCTGATACCTGAGGTGCAGTCTCAGACTTGCCACTTTCTATTATATTACGCTCAACTGTTAATTCTTTTCTAGAAGAGAAATTACTGACTCAAATGGTGGAAACATGTTAAAGATCTCTGGCACACATAGCTAAATAGTATCCACATCATTTATACCATTTTTAAGGTAAGTTTTAACATCCACTGAGAGAAATTCTAGTTGCATGAGAATTTGCACAAGCTGGAACCAAACCCTTGCCTGAGAGGTCATACCCTCCCCTAGCTTTTCTGGAAGAGGCAATTCCTGGTAAGAACTCCCCCTATGGTCGCCTTCATCCCACTGCTTCTCAGGGTGTGGACAAATGGGTTGAGAACTGAATGTGTACACCAGGGAGACGAACTGATCTCGTTTGGGGTAGTAGCTGGAGCTGGGGCACAGGTACATGAAGGTACAGCAGCCATACTGCAGCAGGACCACAGTGGGGCGGGAGGAGCGGGTGGAGAAGGCCCGGTGGCGGCCAGCTGCTGAGCGAATCCCGAGCACGGCGGCCACAGTGAAGGCGTAGGAGGTGGTGATAGAGAAGAAAGGCACAGCTATGGCTAGTGTGGCTGCCACCCGCACTGACTGCTCACGGAAGAGGCTGTTGGCAGAAACGAGACGCATCACTGGCTGTGCGTCACAAAAGAAGTGCCCTATATTCCGAACCGGGCAGAACGGCAGAGAGAAGATGAAGACCACTAGCTGTAAGGACAGGAATAAGCCAATGACCACAGAGGCCGCAACCAAGCGGACACAAAGAGTTAAAGTCAGGATGAGAGGGTATCGCAAGGGGTGGCAAATGGCAACATACCGGTCATAGGCCATGATAGCCAAGAGGAAGCGATCGGCACTGCCAAATCCAGTGAGAAAATCTATCTGAGTGGCACAGCCCAGGAGGGGGACGGTTTTCGCTGACTGTAGGATGTTGCCAGGATGTGGGGCACCATCACAGCCATGTAGCATATTTCTACTCCCAAGAGGCTGCTCAGGAAATAGTACATGGGTTTGTGTAGGCAGGCTTCTGTCTGGATGGCCACCAAAATGAGGACATTCCCAATGACGAACAATGTATAAACCAGGCTGATCCCAAGGAAGGACAAGACACGCAGCTCTGGGTGGGAGGGATAGGCCAGGAACACAAATTCCATTAACACTGAGTGATTTTCCCAGGTCATTGAGCTAACAGCTTTTCTATGTCGAGTTACAAAGAAAGAATAAAGAATCAAGACTGATAGTAAATTAGTTCATACTTTGAGCTATGATCTAAATTAGGGCTGGAGTTAAAAACCAGAAGAATTAGAACTAATTCTCTTTTTTCATCCCCTTTTACTAAGTTTTTTCATGTAAATATCTACAACTTATATTCCAACTTCCAAAAGTTGGTCTAAATTATATAAGAATTTTTTGAGGAAAAGAGGCAGAGGAAGTTTGTGGAATTCCAAGCTATTTTCAATAGAAGTGGAATGAAAATTAAATTGTTTCAGTAAATTCACAAGAAAGTGTGGAGGAATTCTTGAGAGCAGGGGTTGTTAAGTTGAGAGCAGGAAGTTATTCATTTATTCATTCATTCATATATTTATTTACACACAATGCCTCCTGAGGTATTGACTCAGGGATATACGAATGTAACACTGAAAAGCTAGTGATATGATGGAAAATGAAGAAAAAAACCCAAACCCTATGCCCATGGGCAAAGAGCTGCCATAGGTCTGAGACTGACAGTGTCAGGCATAAGCCTCAGAAGGCAAAGCCCTCCCAACTCTTGGTTTCTCTATCCATATCCAATCAGGGAGTTTTATCAGCAGCCTCCTCCTGGCTTGTGGGGGTATGGGAAAATATGTGATCATAAGCTGTTGGAGAACTAAGCATCCTTTCTGTGAGTTTAGGGATGACTAGGAAAGACCATGGATAGACTTGGACTGATATGTAACTCTCTGGATGCTAAAACTCTAAACATTTTTTTTTTCATTCAGAAAACCAGAACATCCTTCATCACTTCTTTAACATTGGTCCATAGCTTTAATCTGTTGAGACTGACATTTAAAAAAAATCCTCAGTCTGTGACTCCACATCTTAATGTATCCTTCCTACAGTCACTCACATTTTTTTTATTAATTAAGTGCCAAGCCCATATACAATGGTGATCAAAATGGCACAATTGTGTCCAAGTGGTTATATATCTTAATGAGAGAGACAGACACTGTTAAAGAATCTGGCATGTACATATATAAAAATATATTATATATTTACATATTACATGTTATATATATATATACATATATGCCACGTATATGCATATAATTAAAACTGTCACTAAGTGTTGTAAAGAAAAATAGTGTGTTATAAGATTGTGCAACCTGGGGCTCTGGCATAGCTGTGGTTAAGGGTTTCTTAAAAGGCTTCCTAGAGGAAGTAATATTTAATCTTAGATCTGAAGAAATAGAAATTAAGAGAGGTAGGTAGAGTAGTGGAGTTCATATTGTGGACAGATGAAATAATGAATTTTGTGGTTCAAAGAGAGTGAAGTGTATTATATCAACATATCGTCAACTTGTTATTCCAGTTTGAAAGTAAATATATTGCATAGGACAGAGGCAAGATAACAGCACTTTGGCATCATCCCCAGAAGTCTGCCCCAGGCTGGCATCTACTCATTAATCCACACCCATCTCAGGGCCTCCAAGTCACACCCCACATTACATTCTCATCTTCCTTCTTACTTCTTCAGCAAGAGCATCTGTAGTTGGCAAAAGTGTCATGAGAAACGTTGTCTATGTGCATTCTGGAAATACAGAAAGTGTAGGCTGGAGCAGCTTTCCAATTGTCTGGTTAGCACCGTGCAAAAACAGGTTACTGGATTTAGCAATACCAGACCTGCAGTAGAATCTCAATCTATTATTCTCACCTGGGCAGATCATATTACATTAATTTCTCTTTTCTCATGTTTAAAAGATGTAAATAATAATACTTACCTAATGGAGTTGTGATGAGATAAAGTATTTAGAACTCTTGGCTTGGTGTATGAAACCTTTTAAATTGCATAATAAATGTTAATTCTTCTCTCCTTTAAATCTTTCAAGGGGATGATAATAATAGCTGCTTCATAGCAGGGATTAAATGAGGTACCTTTTGAGGAAAAGGTTTTTATAAATCCTTAAACCTTAAATGTATATTAGTCATTCCCCCAATATTTCTTGGACTGAGATTAGTAATTATCATTTTAAACAGAAGAATAAGCTTTCCAAGTGAATTCAGAGAAACTCTGTTAAGTCATGGGCTGAACTAGTTCTGAAATCCTGAAGTATCTACTTGTAAAGCCATTACGTGCTTTTCTAGCCAGCATCAGCAAGTGCCTGGTATGTTGCAAATCTACAAGGAGGTAGAAAAAGACTTTCCCTTACCTTTAGCATGAGAAGGGAGAGGAGTTTACTGAGCCAGTATTCTTGGTTACATTCATAAAAGACAGGACCTAGCAGGTGATATCTGACCACTCTGATGGATAGAGAAATGAGGACCGTGAGCCTGGAGAGACTACCCAGTTGGACTGAGACTTCAGTAACCTTCCTAAATTAAAAACCACGGCAGGAGTAAATTACTTTGCTATCTAGGGTCTTGTCTCATAAATTCCATCTCCCAGAAGAAGGTGGTGTAGTGATTGCTGATCTCCTCCCCTGTTACAAGATAATTAGTCCAACTGAAACTGTCTCTCCACTTGGGATACCCGGTCAATGGAAGGTCTGGGGTATGTTTGTCATAGTAAGAGCCAGTATTAAACCCTTTATCAACATTTTCAGTGTTCAAAATAATTTTCTGAGAAATAGGAAGTTACCTGATCAAGGTCATTTGAACATCCTGTTCCAAGGAGTTTATACCTACCAGATGACCAGAGCTGAGTTCAGCCCAAGTCTCAAATTATTATCACCCTGGAGAATTGAGACCATATTTTATATTTTATCTGGCTTCCATGTGACCTAGCATAGTGCCATATATTTAATAGATCCTCAGTGAATATTTATCAAATGTTTCACCTTTTCCATGGTATCTTTCTTTGTTTAACTCTCCATGAGCAGAGACATTCCCCTAGGTTTTAGCAAATTAGCTTATTCCTTGAAAAACTGTTGCCTGGTTATGTGTTTATAGATGTTTATATGTCTGTGTGTGAATGTATGATCCCACGTGCCCCATATATGCAAAGGCAAGTCCTCTGCATGGGTCTAGAGTGATTAATGTAGTACTTTGATGTGTGTGCATGTTCATGTCTTATATTGCACTAGCTGTATTTCACACATTTTGCATATATTAACTCATTTCGTCCTTACAACAATTCTAAGAAGGAAGTACTATTGGTATCCCATTTGCACATTTTATTATTATGTTATTTAACCCTTACAAGAACTCAGCAAAGTGAGTGATATTTCTATTTACAGGTGTAAGTCAAAGGTAAAAGGTTGATAGAATTTGAATAATTTGACCAAGAATAGATGCAGCAAGTAGCTGAGATGGAGTTTGCTTGACTCTAAAGCATATTCTTATTCCTCTACAGCAAGCTTCATCCAGCCACGTTGCTCTCAATTACTTTTTAGTGGAAGTAAAATCTGGCTCTTATGTCAAAGATGAAGTGTAATATTGCTTACAGGCCATGTAAAGGCTGAACCTACTAACTTCTATCCTGCTCCTAGTTCTTTGCTCCAGAGACCATGTGTTTCTTGCAGTCCCTTCTCACCATCCTTCTTCCCACCACCAGACCTTTGGACATGTTGTTCACTCTGCCGAGACTGCCCCTTCCTCTTTTCTCTTTACCGAAGTAGCTCCTACTCATTCTTTGTCCCATTTCCATTACAATTTCCTCAGGGAAGTTTTCCCTGACTTTGGTCATGTCAGGGTCAAAAGCACTTTTGGGAACTTTCTTTTTGGAATCTCATGTATCCCTCCGTCATTGCAACTGTCACTGCTGTAATTTTACATGTTTGATTAATTTCCATCTCCATTAGCCGTGTATAAGCTCAGTGAGGACAAAGACTGTCTCCTTCTCTTCAACTTTTATGTATATTGTACGTGTAACAAAAGGTGCTTCCAACTGGGCACTGTTGACATTTTGGGCTGGATAATTCTGTTGTGAGGGGCTGTCCTGCACACTGTAGAATATTTCACAGTATCCTTGATTCTACTCACTAGATGACAGTAGCATCAGCTCCTACCCACTGTTTATGATAACCCAAAATTTCTCCAGACATTAAAAATATTACCCTGGGAGGCTAAATTGCCCTCAGTTGAGAACCACTGGGCTGGACATATAGAAGGTGCCCAAAACTATTTGTTGAATAATTGAATAAATAGCTTAAGACTCAGGTCTGGAACTCTATGGGAATGAATTATTAAACTCAAGATGAAGATTGAGAAGTTGGTATGTGAACACAGAATTGTAGCTAACTGGGCTGTACGTGTTTAAATCTTCTTTCTATCCATCTAAGGTTGTCTGATGCATTTTCCTGACTGTTGTAAAGATATTTCAGTTAAATGAATTAGGGATGGTTATCTGAAATCAGAGCATCCTTTTCTCTGTTTATTTCTAAGGAAATATCGATTCTTTCTTACCAGCTCTTCATTTTGAATAATATAGATTAACTCCTGTCTGAAAGATTTCTTCAGAAGCAAGTTGTCTGTGTGGATCCTTGTTTGGGGGAATGAGGGAACAAGTGAATGGTCCTAAGAAACCAAGACACATCTGGGGTAACAAGAGCTTGGAAAGGGGACTTATGACTGTGAAAACACACACACACACACACACACACACACACTTGTTCATGCAAAATAGCTGACCACAGCAAAATAGAAAGTGCTTAGACTTTGGGATTGCCTTGACCTGGGTTTGCATCCTGGTTCAGCCATTGGTTGCCTGTAAGAGCATGGGTGCACTGTTAGAGCCACTGTTCCCAATTCCACCTGTATCTCCATTCCCATTCATTATCCCTCAGGGGAAAAATACTTGGAGAATTGGATGAAGGTAACTCAGATATTCGATTAACCAAGAATGTGTTTCTCATGTGCCATATTTTATTAAAAAAACTATTAGGAAATACTGTAGTGATGGACCCAGCACTTCATGGAGTGAGTAATTTGTTGCTGCAATAACTCTACTTTTCTTCCCTGATTTACAGGGACTGGATTTAACTAATTCCAAAGGGAATCTGGGTGAAAGAAGTAAAGCCTACTGGCATACTTTCCTTCAAAAAACTATTTTTAAAGAGCAAACTTAAAAACAAAAGAAATTAAAGAATATGAGTGGGAATATCAATTATCAATGCAGAAAAATTCCTTGTGGAGTTCTTATACATGCCATCTTCTCAGAGGCTTTCATGTCCTAGTTTAGACAAGCACAAAACAAAAGTAAAGACTTTAGAGAGAAGCTTAGCAGAGGGTCACTGGGGATGTGACCTCAACCGCTGAACCCTAAGGATTATCAACATTGACCGAGGAACATCAGTAAAAATGAAGATAAGTAGGCTCTGGTATCTTAATGTGGGTCAATGTTAAAAGAAGATTTGATTTGCACATCCTTATATAAACTTTAGTTTATGTAGAGTCACTGGATGTTTGTTTCAAAAGGATATTTCTCCATTCTTCATAGAAGTTCTGATTGGGTGGTATTGGGTACGGGACCTTGGGAGCAACAATTTCACCAATTACTGCCGGTGATTCTGATGCAGGAATCCAGCTGACCGCACTTACTGCTCTAGAGGAATTCAGGTTTGCACCAGAACCTGTGTTTGCTTATTCCATTATTTTGTATTAGGCATTTTTAGAGCTTTCTGATCACCCAAATACCTGTTCTTATTCTAGGAATTCTTTGTCCAAGACAGCTAATACAGTGGATATTTTACTGGGACAAGGCAGGACATGTCCATCTATGTATTCCATGCTCACATGGCTCACAAGCAAATTAATTAGCTAAACATTCGCTAAAAGCAGCCTGTGGGCAGTACGGCCATGGCATGGACACAGTGGTGGATTCAACTCAGCATCTGGGGCAATCCTTCCTGAAGGAGGAGATCTGAGTGGCACATTTTGATGGTCACCTCATTAAGAAACACTTACTAGGAGAAAGTTACTACTCTGATCAACAGGTTCCTCTTGTCCTTGCTTTGTGAAGGTTCTAGACTCCAAACTCATTGTTGTTCTGTAGGGAATTGGTTACTTCCCATTTACAGAAAGTTCTTAACGTGGACTTTGATTTCTGCAGGTACAATAGGTTTATCACAATATTCTAAGCAGAGAACTTTCCTTCAATAAGCTCTGAAATAAGTTGACATTTTCTTGTTTTTATTAATCTGGGAAAGATGCTGGTGTTGGTGGTGATAAAGGTGGTAATATCTCTAAATGTTTACTGACTACATTTAATTCTTTTTAAAATTTTTAAATTTCAAATTTTTATTATTTTTAATTAATTCTTATGGGAGTAGAGTGGATTTACAATGTCGTGTTTGTTTCTGCTGTACAACAAAGTGAATCAGTTACACATATCCATATATCCACTCTTTCTTAGATTCTATTCCCATATAGGTCATTACAGAGTACTGGGTAGTGTTCCCTGTGCTATAGAGTAGGTTCTTATTAGTTATCTATATTATATATAGTAGTGTGTATACATCAAACCCAGTCTCCCAATTTATCCGCACCCCTTTCCCCCTTGGTAAACACAAGTTTGTTTTCTACATTTGTGACTCTATCTCTGTTTTGTAAATAGGTTCATTTGAACTTTTTTTTTTTTTTAGATTCCACATATAAATGATATCATATGATATTTGTCTTTCTGTGTCTGACTTACTTCGCTCAGTATGACAATCTCTAGGTCCATCCATGTTGCTGCAAATGGCATTATTTGGTTCTTTTTTATGGCTGAGTAATATTCCATTATATGTATGTACCACATACATTTACTTCTATGATGAATGACAGGAAGATGCACAACAAAGAACTTTAAAAGGAAAGTGTAGAGTGGAAGGGGAAGGCAACACATCCAAAGGAGGGCCCTTGGAGTGTGGAGTTCTGGAGTTTGGAGCTGTGTGGTTGACAGGGTCTTCGTGCTCTGGCTGGTTGTCAGACCTGTGGCTCTGAGGTGGGAGAGCCAAGTGCAGGACGTTGATCCACCAGAGACCTCTTGGCTCCATGTAATATCAAATGGTGAAAGCTCTCCCAGAGATCTCCATCTCAATGCTAAGACCCAGCTCCACTCAATGACCAGCAAGCTACAGTGCTGGACGCCCCATGACAAACTACTAGCAAGACAGGAACACAACCCCACCCATTAGCAGAGAAAATCATAATAAGGTCACAGACACCCCAAAACACACCACTGGACGTGGTCCTGCCCACCAGAAAGACAAGATCCAGCCTCATCCACCAGAACACAGGCACCAGTCCCCTCCACCAGGAAGGCTACACAACCCACTGAACCAACCTCACCTACTGGGAGCAGACCCAAAAAACAACGTGAACTATGAACCTGCGGCCTGTGAAAAGGAGACCCCAAACACAGTAAGTTAAGCAAAATGAAAAGACAGAGAAACACACAGCAGATGAAGGGGCAAGGTAAAAGCCCACCAGACCAAACAAATGAAGAGGAAATAGGCAGTCAACCTGAAAAAGAATTCAGAGTAATGATAGTAAAGATGATCAAAATCTTGGAAATTGAATGGAGAAAATACAAGAAACATTTAACAAGGACCAAGAAGAACTAAAGAGCAAACAATGATGAACAACACACTAAATGAAATTAAAGATTCTCTAGAAGGAATCAATAGCAGAATAACTGAGGCAGAAGAACAGATAAGTGACCTGGAAGATAAAATAGTGGAAATAACTACAGCAGAGCAGAAGAAAGAGAAAAGAATGAAAAGAATTGATGACAGTCTCAGAAACCTCTGGGACAACATTAAACGCACCAACATTCGAATTATAGGGGTCCCAGAAAAAGAAGAGAAAAAGAAAGAGCTTGAGAAAATATTTGAAGAGATTATAGTGGAAAACTTCCCTAATATGGGAAAGGAAATATTCAATCAAGTCCAGGAAGTTCAGAGAGTCCCATACAGGATAAATCCAAGGAGAAACACACCAAAACACATATTAATCAAACTATCAAAAATTAAATACAAAGAAAAAATATTAAAAGCAGCAAGGGAAAAATAACAAATAACATACAAGGGAATCCCCATAAGGTTAACAGCTGATATTTCAGCAGAAACTCTGCAAGTCAGAAGGGAGTGGCAGGACATATTGAAAGTGATGAAAGGGAAAAACCTACAACCAAGATCACTCTACCCAGCAAGGATCTAATTCAGATTCGATGGAGAAATTAAAATCTATACAGACAAGCAAAAGCTAAGAGAATTCAGCACCACCAAACTAGCTTTACAACAAATGTTAAAGGAACTTCTCTAGGCAGGAAACACAAAAGAAGGAAAAGACCTACAATAACAAACCCAAAACAGTGAAGAAAATGGTAATAAGAACATACATATCAATAACTACCTTAAATATAAATGGATTAAATGCTCCAACCAAAACACATAGACTGGCTGAATGGATACAAAAACAAGACCCATATATATGCCGTTTACAAGAGACTCACTTCAGACCTGGGGACACATACAGACTGAAAGTGAGGGGATGGAAAAAGATATTCCATGCAAATGGAAATCAAAAGAAAGCTGGAGTAGCAATTCTCATATCAGACAAAATAGACTTTAAAATAAAGACTATTAAAAGAGACAAAGAAGGACACTACATAATGATCAAGGGATCAATCCAAGATGAAGATATAACAATTGTAATATTTCTGCACCCAACATAGGAGCACCTCAATACATAAGGCAAATGCTAACAGCCATAAAAGGCGAAATCAGCAGTCACACAATAATAGTAAGGGATTTTAACACACCACTTTCACCAATGGACAGATGATCCAAAATGAAAATAAATAAGGAAACACAAGCTTTAAATGACACATTAAACAAGATGGACTTAAGTGATATTTATAAGACATTTCATCCAAAAACAACAGAATACACTTTCTTCTTAAGTGCTCATGGAACATTCTTCAGGATAGATCATATCTTGGGTCACAAATCAAGCCTTGGTAAATTTAAGAAAATTGAAATCATATCAAGTATCTTTTCCTACCACAATGTTATGAGACTAGATATAAATTACAGGAAAACATTTGTAAAAAATACAAAAATGCAAATGGAGGCTAAAAAATACACAACTAAATAACCAAGAGATCACTGAAGAAATCAAAGAGGAAATCAAAAAATACCTAGAAACAAATGACAATGAAAACACGACAACCCAAAACCCATGGGATGCAGAAAAGCAGTTCTAAGAGGGAAGTACATAGCAATACAATCCTACCTCAAGAAACAAGAAACATCTCAAACAAACAACCTAACCTTACACCTAAAGCAATTAGAGAAAGAAGAACAAAAAACCCCCCAAGTTAGCAGAAGGAAGAAATCATAGAGATCAGATCAGAAATAAATGAAACAGAAATAAAGGAAACAATAGCAAAGATCAATAAAACTAAAAGCTGTTTCTTTGAGAAGATAAACAAAATTGATAAACCATTAGCCAGACTCATCAAGAAAAAAAGGGAGAAGACTCAAATCAATAGAATTAGAAATGAAAAAGGAGACGGAACAACTGACACCGCAGATATACAAAGGATCATGAGGGATTACTACAAGCAGCTATATGCCAATAAAATGGACAACCTGGAAGAAATGGACAAATTCTTAGAAAAGCAGAACCTTCCGAGACTGAACCAGGAGGAAATAGAAAATATAAACAGACCAATCACAAGCATTGAAATTGAAACTGTGATTTGAAATCTTCCAACAAACAAAAGCCCAGGACCAGATGGCTTTAAAGGCAAATTCCACCAAACATTTAGAGAAGAGCTAACACCTATCCTTCTCAAACTCTTCCAAAATATAGCAGAGGGAGGAACACTCCCAAACTCATTCTATGAGGCCACCATCACCCTGATACCAAAACCAGACAAAGATGTCCCAAAGAAAGAAAACTATAGGCCAATAACACTGATGAACATAGATGCAAAAATCCTCAGCAGAATACTAGTAAACAGAATCCAACAGCACATTAAAAGAATCATATACCCTGATCAAGTGGGGTTTATCCCAGGAATGCAAGGATTCTTCAGTATCCGCAAATCAATCAATGTGATAAACCATATTAACAAATTGAAGGAGAAAAATCATATGATCATCTCAATAGATGCAGAAAAAGCTTTCGACAAAATTCAACACCCGTTTATGATTAAAACCCTCCAGAAAGTAGGCATAGAGGGAACTTACCTCAACATGCTAAAAGCCATATATGACAAACCCACAGCCAACATTGTTCTCAATGGTGAAAAACTGAAAGCATTTCCTCTAAGATCAGGAGCAAGACAAGGATGTCCACTCTCACCACTATTATTCAACATAGTTTTGGAAGTTTTAGCCACAGCAATGAGAGAAGAAAAAGAAATAAAGGGAATCTGAATCAGAAAAGAAGAAGTAAAACTGTCACTTTTTTCAGATGACATGATACTATACATAGAGAATCCTAAAGATGCTACTAGAAAACTACTAAAGCTAATCAATGAATTTGATAAAGTAGCAGGATACAAAATTAATGCACAGAAATCTCTTGCATTCCTATACACTAATGATGAAAAATCTGGAAGAGAAATTAAGGAAACACTCCCATTTACCATTGCAACAGAAAGAATAAAATACCTAGGAATAAACTTACCTAAAGAGACAAAAGACCAGTATGCAGAAAACTATAAGACATTGGTGAAAGAAATTAAAGATGATACAAACAGATGGAGAGATATACCATGTTCTTGGACTGGCAGAATCAACATTGTGAAAATGACTATACTACCTAAAGCAATCTACAGATTCAATGCAATCCCTGTCAAACTACCAATGGCATTTGTCACAGAACTAGAATAAAAAACTTCACGATTTATATGGAGACACAAAAGACCCCGAATAACCAAAGCAATCTTGAGAAAGAAAAACGGAGCTGGAGGAATCAGGCTCCCTGACTTCAGACTATACTACACAGCTGCAGTAATCAAGACAGTATGGTACTGGCACAAAAACAGAAATATAGATCACACTATACACAAAAGTAAACTCAAAATGGATTAAAGACCTAAATTTAAGGCCAGACACTATAAAAATCTTAGGGGAAAACATAGGCAGAACACTCTATGACATAAATCACAACAAGATCCTTTTTGACCCACCTCCTAGAGAAAGGGAAATAAAAACAAAATAATCAAATGGGACCTATGAAACTTAAAAGCTTTTACACAGCAAGGGAAAACATAAACAAGATGAAAAGACAATTCTCAGAATGGGAGAAAATATTTGCAAATGAAGCAACTGACAAAGGATTAATCTCCAAAATTTACAAGCAGCTCAACATCAAAAAAACAAACAACCCAATCCAAAATTTGGCAGAAGACCTAAATAGACATTTCTCCAAAGAAGATATACAGATTGCCAACAAACACATGAAAGGATGCTCAACATCACTAATCATTAGAGAAATGCAAATCAAAACTACAATGAGGTATCACCTCACACCAGTCAGAATGGCCATCATCAAAAAATCTACAAACAGTAAATGCTGGAGAGAGTGTGGAGAAAAGGGAACCCTCTTGCACTGTTGGTGGGAATGTAAATTGATACAGCCACTATGGAGAACAGTATGGAGGTTCCTTAAAAAACTAAAAATAGAACCACCATATGACCCAGCAAGCTCACTACTGGGCATATACCCTGAGAAAACCATAATTCCAAAAGAGTCATGTACCACAATGTTCATTGCAGCTCTATTTACAATAGTCAGGACATGGAAGCAACCTAAGTGTTCATCGGCAGATGAATGGATAAAGAAGGTGTGGCACATATATACAATGGAATATTACTCAGCCATAAAAAGAAACGAAACTGAGTTATTTGTAGTGAGGTGGATGGACCTAGAGTCTGTCATACAGAGTGAAATAGATCAGAAAGAGAAAAACAAATACCTTATGCTAACACACATATATGGAATCTAAAAAAAAAAAAAAAAGGTTCTGAAAAGCCTAGGGGCAGGACAGGAATAAAGACGCAGATGTAGAGAATGGACTTGAGGACATGGGGAGTGGGAAGGGGAAGCTGGGACAAAGTGAGAGAGTGGCATGGACGTATATACACTACCAAATGTAAAATAGATAGCTAGTGGGAAGCGCCGCATAGAGCAGGGAGGTCAGCTCGGTGCTTTGTGACCACCTAGAGTGGTGGGATAGGGAGAGTGTGAGGGAGATGCAAGAGGGAGGAGATATGTGGATATATGTATATGTATAGCTGATTCACTTTGTTATAAAGCAGAAACTAACACACCATTGTAAAGCAATTATACTCCAATAAAGATGTAAAAAAAAAAAAATGAGAGCAGAGAAATGGATAAGGACAGAAAGAATATTTTAAGAAAATTCACATAGTTTTGAATTAAAAAACACACTTTATACAACCAATGGGTTAAAGAAGAAAACAGAAGAGAAATAAAAAATATATTAAGACAAATATAAATGAAAACACTACATATCAAATATTGAATAGTTAACAAAACCAGTGCTCATAGAGATCCTTACAGCTGTGAGTGTTCATTTTAAAAATGAGGAAAGATCTCAAATCAATAACCTAACTTTAAGGGAAAAGAAGTGCTCACTAAAACCAAAGCTTAAAGACGGAAGGAAATAATACAGATTAGAGTGGAGATAAGTGAAATAGACAATAAAAACAACAGAGGAGACAACAAAGCTAAAGTTGATTCTTTTAAAAAAACAACAAAAATTGCAAACCTTTGTAGGCTGACGATGAAAAAAAAAGAGCAAAGACTCAAATTACTAAAATGAGAAATAAAAAGAGGGACATTACTACCAGTCTTACAGAAATAAAAAAGATTATAATACTAACTATTAACAACTGTACAACTATCGGTAGTCCAGATGAAATACACGAATTCTTAGAAAAACCTAAATTACCAATATTGTGTCAAAATATCAAAATATAAAATCTGAGCAGTCATATAACAGGAAGAGATTAAATCAATGTGAACTTTTCAACAACAACAAAAGCAAAACCAGGAAAAGATGTCATCACTGGTGAATTCCAAAAGTATTTAAAAAACAATAAATATCAGTGTTTCTGAAACTCTTCCAAAAAATAGTACAGAAGAGAACTCTTCCTAAGTCATTCTGTAAGGGCAGCATTACCATGATGGCAAAATGTGTCAAAAACATGAGCAAAAAAAAAACAAAACCCAAAAACGCTATAGACCAATATCTTTCATGAATATAGATGCTACAATAGTCAACAAAATGTTAGCAAAGTAAATCAGTGAACGTATTAAAAAGATTATAAACCATGACTAAGTAGGATTTATCCCAGGAATGCAAGAATGGTTCAATATATGAAGATGAATAAGTGAAGTAAACCATTTCAATATAATGAAGGATAAACATAATCATCTTATTGATTCAAAAAAATTATTTGAGGGACTTCCCTGGCCATCCAGTGGTTAAGACCCCACGCTTCCAATGTAGGGGGCGTGGGTTCAATCCCTGGTTGGGGAACTAAGACCCCATATGCCACTCGGCACGGCCAAAAAAAAAAAGCATTTGACAAAATCTTACATGCCTTCATGAAAAATAACACTCAGAAAAGTAGGAATAGAAGTGAACTTCCTCAACCTGACAAAGTGCATTTATGAAAACCCACAGCTAACAACTTTCAAAAGTGAAAAACTGTCCCCCCACCTAAAATCAGGTACAAGTAGCCTTTTTTTGTGTTCCAAGATGGCTACATAGGAAGATCCTTACCTCACTTCCTCCCATGGACACACTGAATCTACACCTACACATACTACAATTTCCTCTGAAAAAGTTCTGAGAACAGATGATCAGCTCTGCATTAGACAATAGCAGGGTCACACTGAGGTGGATAGGAGAGGATAAGACATAAACCTCACCCCTGGCAGAGCAACCCACAATTGGGAGGGAACTCATTACTCTGGAGCTTCTCTCTGAGGAACAAAGGGTTTGTACACCACATCCGGCACCCCACCTCTTTAGCCCTGCACCTGAGAGATGAGCCCCCAAAGCATCTGGCTTTGAAAACAAATGGGGCTCAAATCCGTGAGCCCCAAAGTGCTATAGCAAACTGAGAAACTGCTCTCAAAGGGCTCATGCACAGATTCCCTCATCCCGGGGTCCAGGGCAGAAACAGCAGTTTGAAAAGCTCCCAGACTCTATGTGGTGGAGGTTTATTTGCTATTCTTAAAGTGTCCACCAGAGGTGCTGGCAGGTGCCATTTTCTTGCTCTCTCTCTACCTTGCTAAAGTATGTAAATTTTTGTTGGTACATTTTATCTATAAACATAGTATTTTCATAGAATTATCATTTATGTTAGCACTGATTTATTTGTTTAAAACAACATGTTCTCATAATAATTTTTTAAAAATGGCAGCATACAAGAGGAGAGAAAATAAAGGCTGCTTTCAATTTATGCACATATGACCACCAACACTTCACATTGCGTTAAATAAATATAACGAGAATAACAATAATGTTACACGTTGTTCTGTCCTTAAATGCTTTTAAACGGTTATTGCAACTCATTCACTCGTACTTTAGTTGAGTTACATCATTTGTTATCATTCCTCTAGTCATTCAGCTAGCTGTATAAACTCTGATTTTTTCTACTCTATGACAATTCAAAACATACTTTTAGCGCAAGACATTTTACTACCTGTTTCCTCTACCTAGGATGTCCCCTTATTTCATTATGTGCTTGATTAAATGATACCATATCATAGATACAATCTTTACCTCCTTCATAAAATTCCTCCTTTTCATGCACCCTTATTTATCACTCTGCTTTATTTTACATAGCCTTTATTAACACTCATTGTATATTTATTTATTTATTTTTCCTCCAATGGACTTTTTTTTTTTAACATCTTTATTGGAGTATAATTGCTTTACAATGGTGTGTTAGTTTCTGCTTTATAACAAAGCATTGTATATTTATATGTTCACTTGTAAGTATTTTCCCCCAATTAGAATGTAAACCCCATGAGAGTATTACTGACTTTATCTGCTTTTTTCACAACTCTAGCCTTCATACCTAAAAGGGTGTCTGGTTCAAAAGTCATATATGAAAAATTGAAATGCTCTTATTTTCCTCCATTTTTTTTCTATTCTAGCTCTTTCATCCTTTCAAAAAATTTAATGTGAACATTTGGTTCTACAAAATGACTCAGTCAAGACAGAAACATAACTCCATTTAAAAGTAATATTTATGTGTCTTTCCGTAATGTGCACCAATAAAGCACATACTGTCATTTAGAATTACATAATATTTTTTCTAATTAAGACTCTTAGAAGAGATAATCAACTAAATAAATAAGATTCGACATAAATTTATATTCTAATAACCCAAAAGTTATCTTAAATTATTTTATTAAAACTACCTACACTTTATGTATTGCTTACATTTATACCACTGTCATGTGTATGTGACCACATGTCCACATAGAGCACACGTATGTGTTTCTGTTCATAGCCTTGTTTGTCCCACTGATTTACATGTATGTTTCCCCTGGCATGTGGTAGAGAAAATGCCTGTGTAACAAGTGAATAAATCAAATGCCATGAGTAATGTTTCTGAGAAGCAGGACGCAAAACATCTTATTCTTTCCTTGAACCATACTAGTCCAAGTATTACATTTCTGGACATATTTTATTATCCCTAAATAACATATTTTGAAGTGGTATGGATATAACTTTAGGATTAAATGCATTTTAGGGCTAAAAAAGAGAATGGGATGACCTAAGAGAAATGAAACTAGATTATTGTACATCACACAACATTAAAATCCAAAGGCTAGAGAGAATTTTGCGTTCCCCAAAACCTTCTTGAATGCACTTTTAACCTCTTTGTTTCTCAGGCTGTAGACTATAGGGTTCAGCATGGGAATGACCATAGCATAGAACACAGATGCCACTTTGTCTGTGTCCATGGAATGATTGGAGCTGGGTTGTAAGTACATAAAGATGACTGTCCCATAGAAGATGGAGACTACAGAAAGGTGACTAGCGCAGGTGGACAAACATTTTTGGTATCCCTTAGCTGAGTGCATCTTCAAGACGGTGATCGATATGAAAAGGTAGGAAATCAACATTACCAGAAGAGCAAAAAAGACATTAAAGCTTGAAATTAAAACAAGAACCACCTCACTAATGTGTTTATCCGAGCAAGAGAGAGCCATGACAGCTGGAATGTCACAGAAAAAGTGATGGACCACATTGGACTTACAGAAAGAAAGGCTGAATGTACCTCCAACATGGATGGAAGCATTCAAGATACCACATGCATAGGAGCCTATGGCCAGACATGTACACACACTTGTCGTCATGGTGATGGTGTAATGGAGGGGTTTACATACTGCTGCATAGCGGTCATAGGCCATTGAGGCTAAGAGGAAATTCTCCACACTGGCAAAGGCTGCAAATAAGAACATCTGAGCAGCACATGCATTGTAGGAGATGATCTTGTCTCCTCTAAGGAACCCAGCCATCACTTTAGGTGTGACAGCTGAGGAGTAGCCAAAGTCCACCAAAGACAGATTAATGATGAAAAAGTACATTGGGGTGTGGAGACGGGAGTCCAACAGGATCAACGTGATCATCCCCAGGTTTCCAAAAGCGCTGATGAGGAAAATGAGGGTGAACACAATAAAGAGAGGAATCTGAAGTTCTGGGACATTGGTTAGACCCACCAGGATGAAATCCGTCACCTCTGTACCATTCTCCATGAGAATTTCTAAATTCTCTGTAGTAATGAGAAAGCAAGGAATATTTGGTAAACAGCAAAGAGATTTCACTCAAATTTTAATATAAAAACACCCTGTTTATTTTACCATAATATTACGGCAATAAATTATTCTTCATGATTCTCTGATTTAAAGCATAGATTTGAACCAAAAAACATAGTAAATAGATTATCTTATAGTTACATACTGTTGAAGCTGAAAGATCCATACAGATTACATGGCCAACTTCCCACTTGTGCAAATGAACAAACTAAAGTGCAGAAAGAGGTTATGATTTGTCTAAGGTCACATATTTGCCATACATACGTCTCCCAAATCAGATCACATGAGTCTGTTAACAGCTTACATTTACACAGTTCTCATTCCAAGTACACATTTATGTTTAATATATTTTAAAATGCTTAATCCTCTCAACAGACCTACAAAAGGTTAAGTGTTCTGTGGACCTTTACACAAATGTCAACTGACAGAGTCAAGCTTCGGATCAAGGCAGAGCTTGGGCTCTGGAAAGAAGTACATATGCATTCAAAAAGCAGTCCCACCTTTTACTATCTGGGAGACATTATTCTTAAAATAACTTCTGAGAGCCTTGTTTTCTCTATCTCCAAGATGAAGATGGTAATGGGACATCTAAAATTGGATTATTATAAATAGTTAAATGAGATAATACATTTTTTTTAAAAAGCACAACTTGGGTGTTCAGCATAATCCTGATGAGTTGCTATCTTCTTTTTTTTTTTTTAATTAATTAATTAATTTATTTATTTTATTTTGTTTATTTATTTTTGGCTGCGTTGGGTCTTCGTTGCTGCGTGCGGGCTTTCTCTAGTTGCGGCGAGCGGGGGCTACTCTTCATTGTGGTGCGCAGGCTTCTCATTGTGGTGGCTTCTCTTGTTGCGGAGCACGGGCTCTAGGGTGGATGGGCTTCAGTGATTGTGGCTCACGGGCTTAGTTGCTCCGCGGCATGTGGGATCTTCCCAGACCAGGGCTCGAACCCGTGTCTCCTTCATTGGCAGGCGGATTCTTAACCACTGCGCCACCAGGGAAGCCCCGCTATCTTCTTATTAGGATGAAATGATGGTCTCCATCTTGATTTAGGAAAGGCGGGTACTGATATGTAGGGTCTCAAGGTGTGGGTGAGTTTGAAGTCCAGTACATTCACTTCTCAACTTGCCTTTCCTCACACATTGTGTTCATTTAGCCTTTTCTGTGTCCTCCAGGATATCTCACTCTATACCAGCCATTTCATGTGAAAATCCAGGGACATTCAGTCTATCTTACTTAATTTTCCTTCTGATTTGTATTTGAAGGAGTTCCTTCCCTAAAACTCATTCTTACTCAGTTTACTCTCATTCCGTAGCTAAATCGCAGAGATGAGGGTTGAAAAGTCATGGACCAGGAGTTTAATTCTAGCCTGCACATCTGTTCTCTGGCAAGATCCATATTTTTATTTTTTAATGATATGCGTGTGCTTTTAATTTAATTTATTTTCTGGGTTAGAAAGATTTATTGAAATACACAAGGAGTGTTACCTAGTTATACATATCTTTCACATTTGTCTCAGATGCAGCTATAGTCCAGTGTTTACGATACAAAGTAAAACTAGTCTTTGATAGAGAATAGTAAAAGCCCATGTGATATCCAGTCAGCATTGGGAAGATTTTTGAAAAGTCAATTGCCTATTTTTTAAAATTTTCATTTTATATTGGACTACAGTTGATTTACAATGTTGTGTTTGTTTCAGGTGTACAGCAAGCTGATTTATTTATATGTATAAATATATCTATTCTTTTTCAAATTCTTTTCACATTCAGGCTATTACAGAATATTGAGCAGAGTTCCCTGTGCTATACAGTAGGTCCTTGTTGGTTACCTATTTTAAATGTAGTAGTGTGTATATGTCAATCCCAAACTCCCAATTTATCCCTCTCCCCCCACCCCCAGCTTCCCCTTTGGTAACCATAAGTTTGTATTTGAAGTCTGTGAGTCTGTTTTGTAAATTAGTTCATTTGTATCATTTTTTTAGATTCCGCATATAAGCAATATCATATTTGTCTTTCTCTGTCTTATTTCACTTAGTATGATAATCTCTAGGTCCATCCATGTTGCTGCAAATGACATTATTTCATTCTTTTGAATGGCTAATATTCCATTGTATATAATATGTACCACATCCTCTTTATCCATTCATCAATGGACATCATTTAGGTGGCTTCCGTGTCTTGGCTATTGTAAACAGTGATGCTATGAACATTGGGGTGCATGTATCCTTCTGAACCATAGTTTTCTTCTAATATATGCCCAGGGGTGAGATTGCTGTATCATATGGTAGCTCTATTTTTAGTTTTTTAAGGAACCTCCATTCTGTTCTCCATAGCGGCTGTACCAGTTTACATTCCCACCAACAGTGTAGGAGGTCCTTTGGCAGGACATCCATTGTCTGGCAGCTACTTTTCTCTGCAATCTTCCTCCTGGCCATGTTGCAACTTCACTTTACATTCCTAGTCTCTAAAGGCATTTCTGTTTACAAATTTCTGACAAACATGATAACATAGCTTTTTAATAGCATATTCTGTGTTCTATGACCACTAATAAGAGAATTATATATGCAGATATAGATATGTTTCATTTAATCTTTCCATTAAAAGTGCTATTACCAATATTTTACAGATAAAAAAACTGAGAATTTGAGGAGTTACTTCCTAAATTACATGTCTAATATGAAGTAGGTTCAAGATTCAAATGTATATATGATTGATTTTACAATCTATTTTCTGAATGACTGCTTTGTCAGCTTTTATAGATGTCATGAAAAGGGTGGAATTATGAGGTAAATAATAGTGAATGGGATACAAATCTACATAATCTCATGAGATTCCCTTCTGGAATCTAAACAACTGTCAGTTCAGACTTTTGCTGTGAGTGTCCCCTATGGTAACAGGGGAAGATAATAAACCAAATGAAATTGCTACCTACTCAGAGCATCATCTAATGTTTTTGCCCATCCTCTTTGGGAACATAGCATAGTGTTTCATGAGTATCACTGAACTTCCTACTAAGGGAAGCATTGGGCTTGATCAAGCTTGTAATTGGGCTTGATCCCAGTTGTTTCAGAAAAATGTTTATGACATTCTATTTTGAGCCCATATAACTCATAGTCAATTTCACTACTGCTTTTACAAGTACTCCACTTCTCACTCAAAATGTGTATAGAATATAGAATCTTACCTGTTATTTGAAATCAAGGTGCTGGAAATCCTAAATTTTTAGTCGGATTTGAAACTCTCTCAGAGAAGAATGTATAAATCCTGTTGGAGAAACTCTCTTGGAACACTAATCAAAAGGTGCCCTTGGGGGCTTCCCTGGTGGCGCAGTGGTTGAGAATCTGCCTGCCAATGCAGGGGACACGGGTTCGAGCCCTGGTCTGGGAAGATCCCACGTGCCGCGGAGCAACTAGGCCCGTGAGCCACAATTACTGAGCCTGCGCGTCTGGAGCCTGTGCTCCGCAACAAGAGAGGCCGCGATAGTGAGAGGCCCGCGCACCGCGATGAAGAGTGGCCCCCGCTTGCCGCAACTAGAGAAAGCCCTTGCACAGAAACGAAGACCCAACACAGCCAAAAATAAATAACTAAATAAATAAAATTAAAAAAAAAAAAAGAGTTGAGGAGAAAGAAATGAGATTCAGAGTCTCTTTTCTAAAAAAAAAAAAGGTGCCCTTGTAGTTGTTACTTACCTTACGACAATCTTAATTTCCTTATTTGTGAAATAGACATAATATTATTAACATAGCCTAATTCACAGAATCGTGGCTGTGAATAGCTATTGAAATAAGGTCTATAAAACAAGTCAGTAAATCTCCATTTTGTCTGCATTCAATATAATTTTTATCTTGACGATTTTTCCTGTCAATGGTTGCAAACTCACAGATAATCCTTAGTTTGAGGAAAGATCAGCATGTGTACTAACAATTATTCACATTCAGATGAGTAAATAAATTACCAAAGAGGCTCTGTATATAGTCTGTCACTGCTAAAATGACGTCAAAGAGAAGAACTATTTGGGGATTTCGGAAGCTAATGAATGGGAACCAGGAGGGAATTTTAGAGGCCTGGAGATCTCAGGCGAATAAGCCCCCATGAGGAAAAATAAAGGTCCTGCTCACTTACTTCAGGAAGAAGCAATTAAACTGCATGTGAAGACGCAACTTGGCTTATTGAGATAGCACAGAGATGTGTTTACATTATTTTGTTGTTGTTTCTTCCTTTTTTTCCAGTTTCAGTATGTTTTATTTACAGTAAATTTTATGCATTTTAGTGTACAGTTCTGAGAGTTTGGACAAATGTATATAATAATGTAACCACCAATGCAATCAAAATAAAGAACAGTCCTATATACCCCCCAAATTTTCCTGTGTTCTTTTGCAGAGAAAATTTCCTGGCATGCCCCAGAGACTATATTTGTCCTTATGACTTTTCCTTTGCAAGAAATGTCATATAAATGAAACCATGCAGTATGTAGCTTTTTGAGTCTGGTTATTTTCATTTAGCATAATACACATGACATTCATCCATTTGTTGCGTGCATCAGCAGCTTGTTCCTTTTTATTATCAAATCCTATTTTATTACATGGATCTAACCAGGTTGTTTATTTCTAGTTTTTATTGATTACAATTAAATCTGCTATAAACATCTGCCTACAGGCTTGTGTATGAACATAGGTTTGCATTTCACTTGAGTAAACACCTTGAAGTGGAATTGTTGACTGATAATGGTAAAGTTTATGTTTAGCTTTATAAGATACTGCCAACTGGTTTTTAAAAGTGATGCATCATTTTGCAATCCCACTGGTGATACATGATAATCTCAATTCTTTCATGTCACTGCCAACCCTTAGTGCTGTCTACAACAGAGGTGAGTGTTCCTGACAGAATCTTCATACATTACTGGTAGTCTTCATGTTTTGGATTGCTTGAGGCTGAAGAATTGGGCCAGACTCTTCTAAAAGGTAGAGTAAAATGCCCTGAAGTCTTTTTATACAAAGGAAACAAATAACTGCTGGAGGAGACTGTCTCAAGACAAGGACAATCTCACTCACAGGACACAGTCATATTTTGAAGGTAATAAGATGCTAGAGGGCTGGACTGGAGAATTCTGAATTTTGAGGAGACAAAGACGCACTAGAGTTCCAATCCAAATTTCTGGCAGGGGACAACTTAAATTTCGAGCTAATGGTAGGAGCTCAATTATCAGTATATCTAAGTGAAAACTTTGTCATCTCCATCCAGTCCAGTGTGGTTCTTTCTCATCCAACAACTTGTGAACTAAAAAGAAAACTTAGCTCATCCCATATACACATCCAATATATAATGTTGAAGCCGGGTAATGATAATAAGGGGGAAAACCCTCATTCATAAAAGAGAATAATGGAAGACATGTTAGCCAATTCTGAAATTTTGCTGAGTTGGCATCACAAAGACTGCCCCCTGCCAACCCTGAGAATGATAGACAATTCTTCATTACATCTTGATATGTCTCTTGGTTAAGAACTCCATTTTTCATTATTTTTCTTAGCATCTCATTCAATCTTTTGGATGTTGCTTTCTGAATTCTTTTTTTATGATGACTTCTGAAGTGGTATTGAAGTCTTTTCTCCTTGAGGAATATTGTTTTGTGGCTTACTTCCATCCATGCAGTTTGGACTTTTCAGAGGTAATCTAATGCTCAAAGTCTTTCTAAGTGAAAGCATAGCTTTCTTAGCAATGCAATTCCTTCAACAACCTAGAGGTTTCTTATCAATTTTCTCCCATATTCTGATCATCACACCCCAGATTTTTTTCTAGCTATGACTCTAGCCTGCTTCATTTATTTTCCTCCATACCCCATATCTTTCTCTTTTATCTTAATAGTGGCTGTGCAAGTTACACATTGTTGGTAACACACTATTACCTCATAGCCTTCAAAACAACTACTTTGTTTCTGATGTTCAGGATTGGATCCTGAAACAAAGAAACATTATATAGTGGAAAAACTAGTGAAATTGTTATAAACTCTGGACTTTTCAGTTAACCACAAAGTACCAAAGTTGGATTCTTTGTTTTGAAAAATGAACCACAGTAACATAAGATAATGAAACTTTACATGTAAAGTGAACTGGGTGAGTGGATATAGGAATTCTCAATACTATCTTTGAAATTTTTGTGTAAATCTGAAATAATTCCCACACTAAAATTTTAGTAAGACCTGAAACCATAAAACATCTAGAAAAAAACATAGGAAGTAAGCTCTTTGACATTGGTCTTATTAATTTTTTTTTTTTGGATATGTCTAGTCAAGCAAGGGAGACCAAAGCAAAAATAAACAAATGAGACTACATCAAACTAAAAAGATTTTACACAGCAAAGGAAACTATCAACAAAACAAAAAAAGCCACCTAGTGAATGGAAGAAGATATTTACAAATGATATATTCAATAAGGGGTTGATATCCAATATATACAAAGAGCTCATACAACTCAACAACAACAACAACAAAAACACTGATTAAAAATGGGAAGAGAACCTGAACAGACATTTTCCTGAAGAATACATACAGATGGCCAACAGGCATATGAAAAAATGCTCATCACTAATCATCAGGGGAATGTAAATCAAAACCACAGTGAGATATCACCTCACATCTATCAGAATGGCTATTATCAAAAAGACAACAAATAACAAATGTTGACAAGGATGTGGAGATAAAGGAACACTCCTGCACTGTTGGTGAGAATGTAAATTGGTGTAGCCACTATAGAAAACAATATGGAATTTTCTCAAAAAATTAAAAATAGAACTACCATACAATTCAGCAATTCTACTTCTGAGAATTTACCCAAGGAAAACAAAAACACATTCAAAAAGGTACATGCATCCCTATGTTCATCACAGCATTATATTTACAATAGACAAGATATGGAAACAACCAAATTGTCCACAGATAGATGAATGGATAAAGAAGGTGTGGTGTAGATATACAATTTATATTACTCAGCCATAAAAACAAATGGAATCTTGCCATTTGTGACAATGTGGATGGACCTGAAGGGTATTAGACTAAGTGAAGTAAGTCAGACAGAGAAAGACAAATACCTTATCATTTCATTTATTGTGGAATCTAAAAACAAACCAAAAAAAATGAACAAAAAAAGCAGAAAGAGATTCATAGGTACAGAGAAAAACATGGCTGCCAGGGAAGAGAGGGTGGGGGATGTGCAAAATATGGAAAGGAGATTAAGAGGTGCTCATCAGTTATAAATAAATAAGTAATGGTGATGTACTACATAAAATAGGGAATATAGCCAATAATATTGCAATAACTTTAAACGGTGACAGATGGTAACTCTACTTATCAGCGTCATCATCTCATAGTGTATACAAATGTCAAATCCCTATGTTGTACACCTGAATCTAATATACGTATGTCAATTATAGTTCAATTTTAATAAAAAGCTGAAGAAGTTCATCATCACTAGACCTGCCTATCAAGAAATGCTAAAGGAGTTGCATAGCACAGGGAGATCAGCTCGGTGCTTTGGAACCACCTAGAGGGGTGGGATAGGGAGGGTGGGAGGCAGGGAGATGCAAGAGGGAAGAGATATGGGGACATATGTATATGTATAACTGATTCACTTTGTTATAAAGCAGAAACTAACACACCACTGTAAAGCAATTATAGTCCAATAAAGATGTTAAAAAAAAAAAAAAAGAAATGCTAAAGGAAGCCCCAATTGAAATGAAAGGACATTCAACAGTAACCCAAAAGCGTATGAAAATGTAAAGCTCACTGGCAAAGGTAAATATACAGACAAATATAGAATCCAGCAAACTGTAATTGTGGTTTGTAAATCACTTTGAATTCTAGTATAGCATTTAAAGGATAAACAGATATCTATAGCTGTAAAACTATATTAAGGGATAAAAAATATAAAACAATATAATTTGTGATATCCATAACGTAAAGGGGAGGGGAGGTATAAAGGATTAGAGTTTTTGTATATCATAGAAAGTTAAGTTGTTATCAGTTTAAAATAGACTGTTATAACTATAAGGTGTTTTTTGCAAGCCCCATGATAATCACAAAGAAGTACCAATAGAAGATACACAAAAGAAAATGAGAAAGGAATCAAAGCATATCACTAAAAATCAAGATCAACAAAACACAGAGAAAGGCACCAAGAGAGTAAAAGAGGGGAATAATAGCTACAAGAGGGACAGAAAATAATAACAAAATGAAAATAGCAAGCCCTTCTGTGATGGGTAATTTTATGTGTCAACTTGAGTAAGTAAGGGGATGTCCAGATATGTGGTTAAACACTATTTCTGAGGGGATCTGTGAAGGTGTTTTTGGAAGAGATCAGCATGTGAATTAGTGAACTGAGTGAAGCACCTCAATGTGGGTGAGCATTGCCCAATCCCTTTGGGACTGAATAAAACAAAAAGGTGGAGGAAGTTTGAATTCACTCTCAGCTGCACTGTTTGAGCTAAATTTAAAACACTGATTGTCTCCTGCCCTTGGCCTTTCTGGTTGTTATGACTTTGTTAAATTAACATTTGTTAAGTGGAGCAAAGGGTGCCAGGTAGTGAGCTACAGTTCAACAACAGACCACGAGAGAAATTGAAAGAGAGAAGTTTATTACTCACAGGTCGTGGAAGAAGTATACAGCATGCCTCCAGGGGTCACACAGGGAGGCCAAGCCAGAGTGCAGACAGAGGGAATGACAGAACATGGGGCACATGCATTTATTAGGGTCCATAGATGGAGTGTTTTGGGGTTCCTGGGTAAAACCAAATTGATCACTTCAAATCAAAAGAGTAGGTTTTTTTTTTTTAATTTTTATTTTATATTGGAGTATAGTTGATTTACAATGTTGCGTTAGTTTCAGGTGTACAGCAAGGTGACTTAGCTATACATATATATACTCTTTTTTTTTTTTGGTAATCTCTTTTTATTTTAAAAAATTTTTATCAGGGTTTAATTGACTTGCAATGTTGTATTAGTTTCAGGTGCACAGCAAAGTGAATCTGTTATACAAATACATAAATCCACTCTTTTTTTTAGATTCTTTTCCCATATAGGTCATTACAGAGTATTGAGTAGAGTTCCCTGTGCTATACAGTAGGTCCTTATTAGTTATCTATTTTATATATAGCAGTGTGAAAAAAGGCTACGAATGAACTTATCTACAAAACCGAAATAGAGTTACAGATGTAGAAAATAAACTTATGGTTACCGGGGGGGAAGGGAGGAGGATAAATTGGAAGATTGTGATTGACATATATCTATTCTTTTTCAGATTCTTTTCCCATTTAGGTTATTATAGAATATTGAGTATATTTCCCTGTGCTATACAATAGGTCCTTGTTGATTAATTATTTTATATATAGTAGTGTGTATATGTCATTCCCAAACTCCTAATTTATCCCTCCCCTCTCCAGTCTTTCTTTTAGCTGTTAAATTAAGTAGCAACAAGCGACAGGAAGCTCAGTATCATTGCAAATATTTTGAGACATCTTTGAGTATATATTGTGTTTATTTAAGTTTTCTACTTTTCTCTCAATTCTTGTTCCAAATCCCTGCCTTTATCTCACTTCATCACCTCAAGCGTCACACCATTTCTTAAGCATTTTATTTTCCTGTCTGTACACTGCTTTCCCCAAAAGTAACATAAATCACTCTTTCTCTTCATTCTCCCAAAGAACTAATTACACACAATCTTATATTCAGAAACAATGAAGGGAAAGTAAAGCCCAGAACTATAAATTGTTGCAAAGTAAGTATTCAATACAACAGATCTTTAGGTACCTGCTTTCTTTCAAAAGTTGAGGGTATCAAAGTCATATTTCCCTAGCTGCTCTAAGAAAAGCACAACATATATTTACTGTATTATGCAGGTTGGGAAAACATTTAGTAACTAAAACAATGAATAATTAGGGACTAGATTGTAGAGTATACATTTAAAAAATTTTTACCCCAACCATTGATCTAAAACTACTCAAAGTCATTCATCAACTTCATATCACTAAAGCTTATCATCAGTTCTTAATCTTGATATTACTTAACGTACCAGCACCTTTGACACAGACATTCCCTCTTGAAACATTTCACATCACTTGGTTTACAGGACACCACTCACCTTTGCTGGCAGCTCCTCTCTCTGACCTTTTATTGAGACAGTTACCCAGGTCTTAGTCCTTAAACCACTTCCCTTCTCTCTACCTAAGTCTTCTTACAGATCTCATTCATTCTCAGGACTTAAATACCCTCTACATGCTGATAACTTTCAAATTTATACCTTTATTTCGATGCCAATCTTTTATGGAAGAAAAAAAAATGTTGTGAGTTGGGAGTCTGGACTTCAAGAGCCTTTTATTTTTACTTTCACACTGTGAGAATGCTGGCCTGAAAATATTATGAAAGAAAGCTTGTCCAGCCTCTGGAGGATCAAAGACCATGTGGAGAAGAGGTCGAGAGTAGCCAGAATCAACATCCAGGAATGTAAGGCCATCTTTAAGCTTTCAGCCCAACTGACTATGCAGAAGATAGGCAACCTCATGAGTGAGTCCATGTGAAAGCAGCAAAGTAACTGCCCTGCCAACCATAGAATTATGAGAAATATAAAATGTTGTTTTAAGCCACTAAGTTTTGTGGTAGTTTGCTACAAAGCAATAGATAACTGATTAGCTATACAGACTGTATAATCTCTCTAATTAAATCTATGTGCTGAACAGAATCTTCATCTTCTCAATGGCTCTCCTGAAAGCATTACTAACCTCTTTATTCCTTAGACTATAGGGTTCAACAGATGCCATTTGGTCATTGCCCATAGAATGACTAGAACTGGGTTGTAAGTACATGAAGATGACAGTTCCATAGAATATGGTGACAGCAGTGAGGTGAGAAGTGCAGGTGGAAAAGACTTTCTTCCTTCCGTCTGCTGAGCGCATTCTCAGGATGGCAATGAATATGAACAGATAGGAAGTCAAGTTAACTATAAGGGCAAAAAAGACATTGAAAGCTGCTAAGGTAAAGAGCACAATCTCATTTATGTAGATATCAGAGCTGGAAAGGGCCAGGATTGGGGGAATATCACAGAAGAAGTGATGGACCATATTGGAATGGCAGAAGGAGAGGCAGAAGGTGAATCCAGTGTGGATGACAGATTGAGCAAAGCCCCAGACACAGCAGCCTATGGCCCTTTGAGCACACACACTGGTGGTCACAGTGGTGGTGTAATGCAAGGGCTTACACACCGCTGCATGCCGATCATGAGCCATGACTGCTAGTAGAAAACAGTCTACACTGGCAAAGCCACAAAGAAGAACATCTGAACAACACATCCCCCATAGGAGATGACTTTATCCCCTGTGAAAAACCCAGCCATCACCTTGGGAGTAACAGTTGAGGAGTAAACACAATCCACCAGAGAGAGGTTACTGAGGAAAAAATACGTGGGAGTGTGGAGACGAGAGTCCAACAGAACCCACGTGATCATCCCAAGATTTCCAATGAGAGTGATGAGATATATGAGAGTGAATATTATGAAGAGGGGGACTTGCAGTGTTGGGATATCAATGAGTCCCAAGAGTCTAAACTCATGCACTTCAGTGCTGTTCTCCATGAATGCCATTTTGAAATGGTGTTTCACCTGTCAAAACAAGGGAAGCAAAATGGATGAATGACTGATGCATGGAAAATGATTCATGGCACATTCTGTCACCTGAATGACACAAGCACACCGTGACACCATTACCCATGTAGGACTCCCAATAACCCTGAGACTGGCAGCTTCTGACCTCCATCTCACCATTTGTAAAGGTATGCACTATATTCGTTAGTTCCTGACTCCACTCAGATATTCCAAATGACCACTCAGTTATATTCAAAATATCTGTTGCTTATTTTTATTTGGATTGAAAGTTTGTGCTTCCTCTGCAAATTACTTTCACTTTTATCACTGTCATTCCTGAGCAAGATAGCACTCATACTAACTAAGCACTTACCATATGCCAGGTAGTCAGAGAACAATAAATAGTATCTCATTTAATCTTCCCAGATATTCTTTTAGGTAATTACCTGAGAAAAAATGATGTATCACTGCCTTCTGGATGTGAATACTGTGAAGAATGAGATTATTACCCAAGCCATTGTGCTCCATCTAAGGTCTAAGAAGGATAGCTTTCCTTTCACTCCTCAGAGAAAATTGTCCCCGCATTAAAAGAAATACCCCCAAAAGTGTAAAAATATCAAAATCATGACCACTCAAACAAACTCTATACTATACAGCCTATGCCTGGCTTCATCCCCTTGAGGGAGGCATCACAGAATGGAGGGAGATGGTCATTCCCATTTTATCCCCTTGGAAAAGCCACATAATGTTGCTGAGTTTTAATTTCTTCATCTGACAAAATAAAGTGGGCATTCTTTCCTACTTTTAGTATGTTACAAGAGTCTTACAGCAATCTTAAAAGGTGTTTGGAGGGGCAGTGGACCTTCAAGATGGTGGAGGAGTAAGACGTGGAGATCACCATCCTCCCCACAAATACATCAAAAATACATCTACATGTGGGACAGCTCCTACAGAACACCTACTGAACACTGGCAGAAGACCTCAGACTTCCCAAAAGGCAAAAAAATCCCCACATACCTGGCCGTGTGGCTGACAGGGTCTTGGTGCTCTGGACTGGTGTCAGGCATGAGCCTCTGAGGTGGGAGAGCCGAGTTCAGGACAGTGGGCCCCAGAGACCTCCAGCCACATGTAATATCAATTGGCGAGAGTTCTCCCAAGATCTCCGTCTCAATGCTAAGACCCAGCTCCACCCATCGGCCAGCAAGCTACAGTGCTGGATGGTCTATGCCAAACAACTAGCAAGATAGGAACACAACCCCACGCATTAGCAGAGAAGCTGCCTAAAATCATACTAAGTTCACAGACACCCAAAACACACCACCGGACACGGTCCTGCCCACCAGAAAGACAAGATCCAGTGCCACCCACCAGAACACAGGCACCAGTCCCCTCCATCAGGAAGCCTACACAACCCACTGAACCAACCTTACCCACTGTGGGCAGACACCAGAAACAATGGGAACTACAAACCTGCAGCCTGCGAAAAGGAGACCCCAAACACAGTAAGTTAAGCAAAATGGGAAGAGAGAAATATTCAGCAGATGAAGGAGCAAACTAAAAACCCACCAGACCAAACAAATGAAGAGGAAATAGGCAGTCTACCTGAAAAAGAATACAGAGTAATGATAGTAAAGATGACACAAAATCTTAGAAATAGAATGGAGAAAATAAAAGAAATGTTTAACAAGGACCTAGAAGAACTAAAGAGCAAACAAACAATGATGAACACCACAATAAATGAAATAAAAAATTCTCTAGAAGGAATCAATAGCAGAATAACGGAGGCAGAAGAATGTATAAGTGACCTGGAAGATAAAACAGTGGAAAAAACTACCACAGAGCAGAAGAAAGTAAAAAGAATGAAAGGAATTGAGGACAATCTCAGAGACCTCTGGGACAACATTAAACACACCAACATTCGAATAATAGGGGTCCCAGAAGACGAAGAGAAAAAGAAAGGGCCTGAGAAAATATTTGAAGGGATTATAGGTGAAAACTTCCCTAACAAGGGAAAGGAAATAGGCAATCAAGTCCAGGAAGCACAGAGAGTCCCATACAGGATAAATCCAAGGATAAACATACCAACACACATATTAATCAAACTATCAAAAATTAAATACAAAGAAAAAATATTAAAAGCAGCAAGGAAAAGCAACAATTAACATACAAGGGAATCCCCATAAGGTTAACAGCTGATCTTTCAGCAGAAACTCTGCAAGCCAGAAGGGAGTGGCAGGACATATTGAAAGAGATTAAAGGGAAAAACCTACAACCAGTATTACTCTACCCAGCGAGGATCTCATTCAGATTCAATGGAGAAATTAAAACCTTTACAGACAAGCAAAAGCTAAGAGAATTCAGCACCACCAAACCAGATTTACAACAAACGCTAAAGCTCCTTGTCTAGGCAGGAAACACAAGAGAAAGAAAAGGCCTACAAAAAACAAACCCAAAACAATTAAGAAAATGGTAATAGGAACATACATATCGATAAGTACCTTAAATGTAAATAGATTAAATGCTCTAACCAAAACATATAGACTGGCTGAATGGATACAAAAACACGACCTGTATATATGCTGTCTGCAAGAGACCCACTTCAGAGCTAGCGACACATACAGACTGAAAGTGAGGGGATGAAAAAGATATTCCATGCAAATGGAAATCAAAAGAAAGCTGGAGTAGCAATTCTCATATCAGACAAAATAGACTTTAAAATAAAGACTATTACAAGAGAAAAAGAAGGACACTACATAATGATCAAGGGATCAATCCAAGAAGAAGATATAACAATTGTAAATATTTATGCATCTAACATAGGAGCACCTCAATACATAAGGCAACTGCTAACAGCCATAAAAGGGGAAATGGACAGTAACACAATAATAATAGGGTACTTTAACACCCCACTTTCACCAACAGACAGATCAACCAAAATGAAAACAAATAAGGAAACACAAGCTTTAAATGACACATAAAACAAGATGGACTTAGTTGATATTTATAGGACATTCCATCCAAAAACAACAGACTACCCTTTCTTCTCAAGTACTCATGGAACATTCTCCAGGATAGATCATATCTTGGTCATAAATCAAGCCTTGGTAAATTTAGGACAATTAAAATTATATCAAGTATCTTTTCTGACAACAATGCTATGAGACTAGATATAAATTACAGGAAAAAACTGTAAAAAATACAAACACATGGAGGCTAAACATTACACAACTAAATAACCAAGAGATCACTGAAGAAATCAAAGAGGAAATCAAAAAATACCTAGAAACAAATGACAATGAAAACACGATGACCCAAAACCTATGGGATGCAGCAAAGCAGATTTAAGAGAGAAGTTTATAGCAATATAATCCTACCTCAAGAAACAAGAAAAATCTCAAATAAACAACCTAACCTTACACCTAAAGCAATTAGAGAAAGAAGAACAAAAAACACCCCAAGTTAGCAGAAGGACAGAAATCATAAAAATCACATCAGAAATAAATGAAAAAGAAATGAGGGAAACAATAGCAAAGATCAATAAAACTAAAAGCTGGTTCTTTGAGAAGGTAAACAAAATTGATAAACCACTAGTCAGACTCATCAAGAAAAAAAGAGAGAAGACTCAAATCAACAGAATTAGAAATGAAAAAGGAGAAGTAACAACTGACACCGCAGAAATACAAAGAATCATGAGGGATTACTACAAGCAACTATATGCCAATAAAATGGACAACCTGGAAGAAACGGACAAATTCTTAGAAAAGTACAACTTTCCAAGACTGAACCAGGAAGAAATAGAAAATATAAACAGACCAATCACAAGCACTGAAGTTGAAACTGTGATTAAAAATCTTCCAAGAAAAAAGCCCAGGACCTGATGGCTTCACAGGTGAATTCTATCAAACATTTAGAGAAGAGCTAACACTTACCCTTCTCAAACTCTTCCAAAATACAGCAGAGGGGAAACACTCACAAACTCATTCTATGAGGCCACCATCACCCTGATACCAAAACCAGACAAACACGTCACAAAGAAAGAAAACTACCGACCAATATCACTGATGAACACAGATGCAAAAATCCTCAGCAAAATACTAGCAAAGAGAATCCAACAGCACATTAAAAAGATCGTACACCATGATCAAGTGGGGTTTATCCCAGGAATGCAAGGATTCTTCAATATACGCAAATCAGTCAATGTGATACACCATATTAACAAATAGAAAGATAAAAACCATAAGATCATCTCAATAGGTGCAGAAAAAGCTTTCAAACAAATTCAACACTGATTTATGATAAAAAGCCTCCAGAAAGTAGGCATAGAGGGAACTTACCTCAACATAATAAAGGTCATATATGACAAACCCACAGCCAACATCATTCTCAATGGTGAAAACCTGAAACCATTTCCTCTAAAATCAGGAACAAGACAAGGATGCCACTCTCACTACTATTATTCAACATAGTTTTGGAAGTTCTAGCCACAGCAATCAGAGATGAAAAAGAAATAAAAGGAATCCAAATCGGAAAAGAAGAAGTAAAATTGTCACTGTTTGCAGATGACATGATACTATACATAGAGAATCCTACAGATGTTACCAGAAAACTTCTAGAGCTAATCAATGAATTTGGTAAAGTAGCAGGATACAAAATTAATGCACAGAAATCTCTTGCATTCCTATACACTAATGATGAAAAATCTGAAAGAGAAATTAAGGAAACACTCCCATTTACCATTGCAACGAAATGAATACAATACCTAGGAATAAACCTACCTAAGGAGACAAAAGACCTGTATTCAGAAAGCTATAAGACACTGATGAAAGAAATTAAAGATGATACAAACAGATGGAGAGATATACCATGTTCTTGAATTGGCAGAATCAACATTGTGAAAATGACTATACTACCCAAAGCAATCTACAGATTCAATGCAATCCATAGCAAACTACCACTGGCATTTTTCACAGAACTAGAACAAAAAATTTCACAATTTATATGGAAACACAAAAGGCTCTGAATACCCAAAACAATCTTGAGAATGAAAAACGCTGCTAGAGGACTCAGGCTGCCTGACTTCAAACTATACCACAAAGCTACAGTAAACAAGACAGTATGGTACTGGCACAAAAACAGAAATATAGATCAATGGAACAGGATACAAAGCCCAGAGATCAACCCACGCACATATGGTCACCTCATCTTTGATAATGGAGGCAAGAATATACAATGGAGAAACGACAGTCTCTTCAATAAGTGGTGTTGGGAATACTGGACAGCTACATGTAAAAGAATGAAATTAGAGCACTCCCTAACACCATACACAAAAGTAAACTCAAAATGGATTAAAGACCTAAATGTAAGGCCAGACACTATAAAACTCTTAGAGGAAAACATAGGAAGAACACTCTTTGACATAAATCACAGCAAGATCCTTTTTGACCCATGTCTTAGAGAAATGGAAATAAAATGAAAAATAAACAAATGGGACCTAATGAAACTTAAAAGTTTTTGCACAGCAAAAGAAACCATAAACAAGATGAAAAGACAAGCCTCAGAATGGGAGAAAATATTTGCAAATGAAGCAACTGACAGGATTAATCTCCAAAATATAGAAGTAGCTCATGCAGCTCAATATCAAAAAAGCAAACAACTCAATCCAAAACTGGGCAGAAGACCTAAATAGACGTTTCTCCAAAGAAGACATACATATTTCCAACAAACACATGAAAGGATGCTCAACATTACCAATCATTAGAGAAATGCAAATCAAAACTACAATGAAGTGTCACATCACAGCAGTCAGAATGACCATCATCAAAAAATCTACAAACAATAAACACTGGAGTGGGTGTGGAGGAAACGGAACCCTCTTGCACTGTTGGTGGGAATGTAAATTGATACAGCCACTATGGAGAACAGTATGGAGGTTCCTTAAAAAACTAAAAATAGGACTACCATATGACCCAGCAATCCCACAACTGGGTGTATACCCTGAGAAAATCATAATTCAAAAAGAGACATGGGGCTTCCCTGCTGGCGCAGTGGTTAAGAATCCGCCTGCCAATGCAGGGGACACAGGTTCAAGCCCTGGTCCGGGATGATCCCACATGCCTCAGAGCAACTAAGCCCGTGCGCCACAACTACTGAGCCTGTGCTGTAGAGCCCGTGAGCCACAACTACTGAGTCCGCGTGCTACAACTACTGAAGCCCGCGAGCCTAGAGCCCGTGCTCTGCAACAAGAGAAGCCACGGCGATGAGAAGCCCGCGCGCTGCAACGAAGAGTAGCACCCACTCGCTGCAACTAGAGAAAGCCTGCGTGCAGCAACGAAGACCCAACACAGCATGTTCCACATGTTCCACATTTTTCATTGCAGCACTATTTACAATAGCCAGGACATGGAAGCAACCTAAGTGTCCACCGATAGATGAATGGATAAAGAAGATGTGGCACATATATACAATGGCATATTACTCAGCCATAAAAAGAAATGAAATTGAGTTATTTGTAGTGAGGTGGATGGAGTTAGAGTCTGTCATACAGAACGAAGTAAGTCAGAAAGAGAAAAATAAATACCACATGCTAACACATATATATGGAATCTAAAAGAAAAAAAAATGGTTCTGAAGAACCTAGGGGCAGGATAGGAATAAAGATGCAGATGTAGAGAATGGACTTGAGGACATGGGGAGGGGAAATGTTAAGCTGGGATGAAGTGAGAGAGTGGCATGGACATATATACACTACCAAATGTAAAACAGATAGCTGGTGGGAAGCAGCCACATAACACAGGGAGATCAGCTCGGTGCTTTGTGACCACCTAGAGGGGTGGGATAGGGAGGGTGGGAGGGAGACACAAGAGGGAGGGGATATGGGGATATATGTATACGTATAGCTGATTCACTTTGTTATACAGCAGAAACTAACACACCATTGTAAAGCAATTATACTCCAATAAAGATGTTAAAATAAACAAACAAACAAACAAATAAATAAATAAAAGGTGTTTGGAGACCAACACTGTTATTTACAGAGGAAGCATATTGTGGTGATAAAGAACATGGTCTCTGGAGTGACTTGCTTGCATTCAAATCCTGGTATTGCTACTTACTAGCTGGGTAACCTTGGGCAGCTCACAACCTCTCTGGGCCTCAGTTTAAAACAGGGATGGTAATAATAGTACCTCACAAGGCTGTTTGGGGAATTTAATAAGTTGATATGTTTAAATCACTTAGAATACTGCCTAATACATAGTTAGCATGCAATGTCACAATTATTACTACTATTAAATAAATATTAATATGAATAGTGGTCATAGTATTATATGACTATCGAAAAAATAACAAAAAAAGCTCAACAAAATTATTGGAACCACACTACTAAAGAAACTTATGTGGGTGAGTGACCTAATAGCTTAAATTCAAAATTGTATAATCAAACATACCATACTTACAATTATTAACAACAAAAAACTTGAGGGTTGAGATTTAGGGATAATAACAGATACAAATTTTGACACGTTATCTTTCATGGCAAGACTTCTGCCAGAGGAATCTATTGAAGGTTGTACTGATTATTTCACCCAACTGTATTTATGAAATAGCTTTCCCAATTTTCAGAATCCAGGCTAAATATCTAATCCAATCTGATAAAGTCTTCAACAAACAAGCTCTTAATGCCAGAATTATTCAGCCCTGGCTCTCTTTTCCTCACACTCCACATGTAGTCCCTGAGCACATACTATTATCTCTACCTTCAAAATATATCCTAAATTCATTCATTTGTCACCACCTTTATTATAACCATTTCAGGGCAAACCATTGCTTAGGTCACACCTGGTAGGAACTGAGACAAAGAAGGAAACACTGGAAAAGTTAAGAAAAGGATATCTGATAAGATGCCGATATGGAAGCTGAGAGATGGTGGGGGCTAAGGAGTAGATATTAAAGGATGTTGAAATTTTATCCTTTCAATTTGATAGTAAATGTGTCCTATAGGACATGTCTTTTTAACCTTAACAACAATAATATCAGCAACAATCACATCTGCAACCTTATTACCCTTCACACCAGGCACTGTTGTCTTAGTTCATATAGATTCAAACCTTTAAAGTCTGAATCCAAGCCTGAATAATAATATAAACAATGCATAATATAAACAATATAATATGCTACCTTAATTTTTTTTTTCTGTATTACCCAATGTACCCAGTACATAATAAGGCCTCGAAATGTCATAAGCTCACTGTGAGCTCTTATGATTAAGCTATTACATTTCTGTGTATAATGTTTACTCTTAATCAAAAACAAAATTTTGAACAGGTGAAGATATCACTTCAGGAAATAAAGTGTATTGACAGGTATGTCACTGTGCCAAGATCTAAGAGGGTTAAAATTAGGTTATTTAAGATCCTAAATATTTAAAACACTAACACGAGACAATATTGTCTTATCTGTGCCCAGAGAATTCCTGGAGATTAAATATAAGTACATGAAGAGGACTGTCCCATAGAATGGAGACTGCAGGGTTGTGGCCAGCATAGGTGGACAAGATGTTCTTGTATCCCTTGGCTAAGCACATACTCAAAATGGTGATAGTTATGAACAGGTAGAAAAGCAAGGTAGTCAGAAAAACAAAAAAGACATTGAAACTCGCCACAAAGCAAGAACTAGCTCACTGGTAGGTTTATGAGAGCAAGAGAGAGACATGACTGCTTGCTTTCTCAGAAAAAGTGATGGGCCATGTTGGACAGACAAAAGGAGAAACTTAAATCATTATGGATGGAAGCATTCAGGACATCCCACAGACCTAACAGTCAATGGGGGCCAGATGACCAAAAAATTTATTATCATAGTGGTGGTACAATGGAGAGGTTTACACACTGCTGTATAGTTGTCAGAAGACATTGAAATCATCTCAGTCCCTCTCAATCACATTTTCTTTCGATTATTGGGTTATTTGACCAACGTTGGACTACATTCCAAGAATACAAACTTAATGGGATAACACTTCTGCCCTCGAAAAGCTCACAATTAAATAGCAGAGCCACAGTTGTAAATGTAAATATATATATTAAATGTAACAAGTATATATTAAATATATTAGTGTTTATATAAACTATATAATTATTTCTATAATACATTTTATTAATATTTAATAATACAATATATGATTTATTGGTATGTTATGTGTATTTAATGTGTTTGGATGAACAGAGAAGGATGCCAATACAGAAAAGGAATAGGCAGAAGGATTAGGGAGAAGAAGAGAAGGGAAAGGACACATTTATTAAACAACTATTCTCTGTCCAGCACTGTGCAAAGTTCTTGCTCATTCAGCACTCATTTAATACAATTATTATCTCCAGTAGAAGCTCAGAGGATTTTAGTGCGATATCTTAGATCAGAAAATTTGGTTAAAGTGGACTTTTATTTTTCTTGTGCTAATGTTATTCCTACTAGCCATTTTAATTATGTCTTACAAGCTGGGTGGGGATTAAGAAATAAATACTTCTGGAATTAAGTTGCACTGTAGATATTTTACAGAATTTTCTGTCATATATTCCTCCACTTCTTACCAACAGCACCCAGAAGGTCTTATGGGAATCTCTCTATATTGGTTGGCATAAATCATACTAGCTGTTAGACAAGTAAACGCCAAAATTGCAATAGCTCAAACACAGAGGTTTTTCTTGCTCGTATACTGTTCATATACACTATATGGGACTCATATAGTGACTTAGGAATCCAAGTTCTTTCCATTTAGTGGCTCCACTGTCCGCTATGGCCTGGAAAGACCAGTCACTCAGTGTGAGAACGGGGCCAGGCTGACCTCTATCTGGCACCAGTAATGTCTGCCCTTACCCCATTCAAATATAGTGCTGGGTCCGAGCTGGCTCTGTCCCCAACCACTTCTTACTCTCCTTGCCAGGCAGCCTTCTCCCTAGTGCAACAAGAGGGGCCAAGCTGGTGCTTGGCCTGGGCCTGGGCTCATGCTAGGGTGACTGAGGGAAACTGGCCAGAGGTCCAGGCATTTTCAACATGCTTCTTCCTCCTTGTTTGGAGGGGGAGAAAGGGGGTAAGCAAGTGTGTGTGAGCTCTTCACAGTGGACTCCACATTTCTCACAGCTCCGCAGCCTGTCCCACTGGTCTTCAAACCAGCCAAGGGGACTTGTCTTCCTGGTGTTGGGCCCCAGGGCTGGGGAACCCAATATGTGGTTAGAATTGCTCATTCCCCGTGGAGGATCTCCTAGCCCAGGTAATCCCCGCCTCCTCCATGTCCGTTCCTAGGGGCGCAAGTCCCAGACTGATTGCTTCTCTTCTCTTCCTACCCGACTCCCTGCAGATCGTTCTTTACAGCCTTGGTTGTATAAGAGTCTTTCATCAGTTGCTAGTTTGTTTTCAGTGAGAATTGCTCCACACTTAGATGTATTTCTGATGTGTTTGTGGGGGGAGGTGAGCTCAGTGTCCTCCTACTCTGCCATCTGGATCTCCTCTCCCCACAATTTCTTTATCCATTCATCCTTCAACAGATACTTAGGTGGTTTCCATGTCTTGGCTATTGTGAATGATGCTACAACACACATACACACAAAAGTAATTAGGTGAGAAGATGTATATGTTAATTAGCTTGACTGCAATAATCATTTCACTATGTGTGTGTATATCAAAACGTCATGTTGCACTCAAATATATACATTTGTTATTAAAATTTTTAATAAATAAATAATACAAGACATAGGGGAACCTGGGCAAGGGTTTATTAGTTTCCTATGGCTTCTCTAACATGTTACCAAAAAATTGGTGGCTTAAAAATCACAGAAATTTATTCTCTCACAGTACTAGAAGCCAGAAATTCCAAATTAGTTTCACTGTGCCCAAATCGATGTGGTGGTGGTAGGGCTCCTAATCCCTCTGGAGGATGTAGAATAAAATCCATTCTTGCCTGTTTCATCTTCTGGTGGTATTCCATGGCTTGTGGCTGCATCACTCCAATCTCTGTCTCCATGGTTACATTGCCTTCTCCTCTTCTCTCTGGGGTCCAATCTCTCTTTGACTTTTTTTTTAAAATAAATTTATTCATTTATTTATTTAGTTTTGGCTGTGTTGGGTCTTCGTTGCTGTGTTCGGGCTTTCTCTAGTTGTGGTGAGCGGGGGCTACTCTTCATTGCCGTGCGCGGGCTTCTCATTGCGGTGGCTTCTCTAGTTGCAGAGCACGGGCTCTAGGCACGTGGGCTTCAGTAGTTGTGGCACACAAGCTCAGTAGTTGTGGCTCGTGGGCTCCAGAGTGCAGGCTCAGTAGTTGTGGCACATGGGCTTAGTTGCTCCGAGGCATGTGGTATCTTCCCGGACCAGGGATCGTACCCGTGTCCCCTGCATTGGCAGGCGGATTCTTAACCACTGCACCACCAGGGAAGTCCTCTTTGACTTCTTCTTATAAGGATATATATGATTTCCTTTAGGGCCCACATGTATAATCCAGGGTAATTGATCAGTCTTAAATCCTTAAGATGATCACAGATGCACACAATCCTTTTTATGCTACATAAGGTAATATTCACATGTTCCAGGGACTCAGATGTGGATCTTTTGGGAGCCACTATTCAACCTACACGGGTTCACATGGGAAAATTCTACATGATCTTTGAAAATTTGCTGTAACTCTAAAATAATTCTAAAGTTAAATAATTAAATTTCAACAAGAGAAGCATCACTGTAAAGACAGAAGTGAATCTTGTGATATAACACACTGCCCACTAGGAACAGCATGATCATCTTAGTACATTCAAACACAATCTTACAAATGTTGAGATGTTGAAGTCAATAATTAAATAGAGACAAAAAAGGAGCCATTGGTGCACGTTCCCATTAGAGCTTTAGTATAAAATGGAGATCCCTGAGGGTTAAATAAATGCATAATGATTATGCTTTACACTAGGATATGAAATGCATGTTATGTTTATCACTGACAGATACTTTCTGGTCTATATTCCATACGGACATTTTGAAGCATTTCAGTTAGGTGTATAATCAGTACGTATGAAGTAATTTTCCAAATTAAATCAGAGAGTAAACTTTTATTTAATCTCATATTAATGTATTCTTATGATTTACCAATTAGAATTTATTTGGTGTTTACTTGCCACTTTACAAGACATATTGAGATGATCTGAGATTACCCATTGATGGGATATCTAGGAAATCATTGTGCCAAAAGTGGGGCATGAAAACATTGAGCAAGAATGTAGATTAAAATATTTCAACAAAGCAGAAAATAAGCTGTAACTCTGGAAATGCTCTATATGTATATCTACAAGGTAACTAAGGGGAATAAACTGTAATATAATCATCAATGGTTCAAAGATTTAACATATAGTACAAAAGGACTCAAACTTTATTTGTACTTTTGATAATTGTTTATTGAGAATCTGCTGTGAAACACATACTCATTTAGGTACTGAGGACCACATGAGAAAAAGAGATAAAGTCACTGCTCTTATGGAACTTACACTCTAGTTAGGAGAAATAGTTAACAAACCAGTTGGCGAGTAAATATACATGGGTGAGTGTTGATAAGGACTATAAAGAAAAATGCAAGGTGAGGAGTTGCTGTATGTGGGGAGGAGAGAGTATTTTATAAAGATGGTCAGGGAAGTCCTCTGTGGTAGGATAACATTTAAGGACACCCTGAATGAAGTAAGGGAAGATTCCTCTCGGAGGGAGTAGTAAGTACAAAGGCCCTGAGGTGGAAACATATATGGAGTTATCAAGAAATAGCAAGGGAATCAGTGTAAACGGAGTGGAGGAGAATACTTGGAGAGTGAAAAGGATGACCTAACTCAACTTAAGTGTAAACAAATGAGAAGCACTAACCATTTCAAAGCATCTGCAGATAGAAAAACATACAATGTTATTGATACTCTCAGTGCATATTTTTAAACATTGTGAAAGTTTGTGCTCATGTACAAATAATTGAAAATGCTTTTATTTCCTTCCATTTTTCTTGTATTCCAGTTCTTTCTTCCTTTTGAAAATTGTAATGGAAACATTGGTTCTACAAAATGACTCAGCCAAGACAGAAATATAACTCAATTTAAATGTGATATTTATGTCTTTCAATAAAATGTGCCAACAAAGCACATACTTTCATTTAGAATTATATAGCTTTTTCTCCAGTTAAGACTCTTAGAACAGATATACTAAAGAAATAAATAAGATTAGATATAAATTTATATTCTAATAGCTTTAAACTATTTTAAATTATTGTATTATAAGCTACCTACACTACAAATTTACCACTGCCATATGTATGTGACCACATGCCCACATAGAGCACTTGTATGAACCTCTGTTCACGGGCTTGTTTGTCCTACTGATTTACATGTATGTTTGCACTGGCATGTGGTAGAGAAAACATCTGTGTAACAAGTGAATAAATCAAAAACGATTCATAAGGTTTTTAAGAAGCAGGACCCAGAATATCTTATGCTTCACTTGAGACATATATGGTTGAAGTATTAAGTATATTTTATTTTTACTAAACAACAGACTTTTGAGTTGGATATAATTTTAGGAATTAAATGTAATGTAGGGCTAAAATGTGAATGGGATGACCTGAGAGAAACGAAACTAGATTTTGTACATCACACAACATTAAAATCCAAAGGCTAGAGAGAATTTTGCGTTCCCCAAAACCTTCTTGAATGCACTTTTAACCTCTTTGTTCCTCAGGCTGTAGACTATAGGGTTCAGCATGGGAATGACCATAGCATAGAACACAGATGTCACTTTGTCTGTGTCCATGGAATGATTGGAGCTGGGTTGTAAGTACATAAAGATGACTGTCCCATAGAAGATGGAGACTACAGAGAGGTGACTAGCGCAGGTGGACAAACCTTTTTGGTATCCCTTAGCTGAGTGCCTCTTCAAGACGGTGACCTATATGAAAAGGTAGGAAATCAATATTACCAGAAGAGCAAAAAAGACATTAAAGCTTGAAATTAAAACAAGAACCACCTCACTAATGTGTTTATCCGAGCAAGAGAGAGCCACGACAGCTGGAATGTCACAGAAAAAGTGATGGACCACATTGGACTTACAGAAAGAAAGGCTGAATGTACCTCCAACATGGATGGAAGCATTCAAGAAACCACATGCGTTATGGCCAGACGTGTACACACACTTGTCGTCATGGTGATGGTATAATGTAGGGGTTTACATACTGCTGCATAGCAGTCATAGGCCATTGAGGATAAGAGGAAATTTTCCACACTGGCAAAGGCTGCAAATAAGTATATCTGAGCAGCACATGCATTGTAAGAGATGACCTTGTCTCCTCTAAGGAACCCAGCTATCACTTTAGGTGTGACAGCTGAGGAGTAGCCAAAGTCCACCAAAGACAGATTAATGATGAAAAGGTACATTGGGGTGTGGAGACAGGAGTCCAACAGGATCAGTGCGATCATCCCCAGATTTCCAAAAGCACTGATGAGGAAAATGAGGGTGAACACAATAAAGAGAGGAACCTGAAGTTCTGGGGCTTTGGTTAGACCCACCACGATGAAATCCATCACATTTGTACCATTCTCCATGTGTATTACTAAATTCTCTGTAGTAATGAGAAAGCAAGGAGCGTCTGATAAACGGCAAAGAGATTGTACTGAAATTTAAATATATAAACACTCCGTTATTTTTTCATTTTATGATGGCAATAAATTATTCTTCATGATTCTCTGATCTAAAGCATTGATTGAAAAAAAACTTAGTAAATAAATTATTTTATAGTTACATACTGTTGAAGCTGAAAGATCCATACGGATTACATGGCCAACTTCCCACTTGCGCAAATGAACAACCTGAGGTGCAGAAAGAGATTATTATTTGTCTTAGGTCACATATTTGCCATAAATACATGTCTCAAATCAGATCACTTCAATCTATTAACAGCTAACGTTTATACAGTGCTCAGTCCAAGTACACATTTATGTTTAATTTGTTTAAATATGGTTAATCTTCTAACAAATCTACAAAAGGTTAAGTGTTTTGAGCAAGGTTACACAAGTACCAGCTGACAGAGTCGAGCTTTGGACTCAGGCAGAGTGACTTCCAAGACACATGATCCTAACTGAAGTTTAATTGAATTTATTTTAACTAAATTCATATTTATTCATTGCATACACTAGACCAAACTCAATGCTTGTGGGTGCACAGTGGAGAAACTAAGATATATACGTAAACTAGATATAGTGGGGAAACAAGCACAGCGGCAGTACAGGCAATTACAACCAGAAAGGCAATTATAAAGAGAAGTTGTGTCATTGAGTGTTTGAGCTTGGGCTCTGGAAAGAGGTGCCTGTGCGTTCAAAAGCAGCCCCACCATTTACTACCTGGGAGATACTATTACTGAAATAACGTCTTTGAGCCTCATTTTCTCTTATCTATAAAATGAAGGTGGTAATAGAATCTTTCAAAAGGAATTATTATAATAGTTAAAAGAGAGAATCCATTTTCTTTAAAGCACAACTTGGGTGTTAGCACAATCCTGATGAATTGTTATGTTATCATTAGGATGAAATGATGGTCTCCACCTTGGTTTAGGAAAGGTGGGTGGTGATATGCAGGGTCTCAATGTGTGGGTGAGTCTGAAGTCCAGTACACTCACTTCTCAATTTGCCTTTCCTCACACATTATGTTCATTTAGCCTTTTCTGTGTCCTCCGGGATTTCTCACTCTAAATCAGCCATTTCTTATGAAAATTCAGGGACATTCAGCCTAGCTTGCTTTATTTTCCTTCTGATCCATATGTCAAGGAGTTTTCTTCTCTAAAACTCATTTTTACTCATTTCACTCTCATTCCTTAGCTGAATCACAGAAATAAAGGACTGATAAATCATGGGCCAGGAGTTTAATTCTAGCCTGCACATCTGTTCTGGGGCAAGCTCCATGTTTTTATTTTCTATTTCTTAATTGGAATTTGGAGCCTTTAGAAGTACATTTACTCTCTGGCAGTTACTTTTCTCTAAAATCTTTCTCTTGCCATGCTGTCAGTTCACTTTACATTCCTAGTCTCTAAAGGCATTTGTGTTTAAAAACTTCTGACAAACATGATAAAATAACCTATAACAATTTATAGCATATGCTGTGTCCTATGATCTTTAATAAGAGAATTATATATTCAGATATAGATATGTCTCAATTAATCTTCACAGTAAAAGTTAACACTATTATCAATATTTTATAAATAATTAAACAGAATTTGAGAAGTTATTTCCTAAATTACATGTGTAATATGTAGTAAATTCAAGATTTAAATGAATATATGATTCATTTTACAACCTATGCTCTAAATGACTGCTCTGTCAACTTTTCTAGATGTCATGAAAAGAGTGAGATTATGAGGTAAAGAATAGTGAATGGGATACAGATCTACATAATCTCATGAGGACCCTTCTGCAATCTAAACAACAGTCAATTCAAACTTTTCTTCTGAGCTTCCCCTGCGGTAACAGGGGAAGATACTAAACAGCATGAAATAACCGTCTACTGAATCAGAGAATCCTCTGTCTTATGATTTTGCCCATCCTTTTTAGAAATATAACATAGTGTCTCATAAGTATAACCGAACTTCCTACTAACAGAAGTATTTTGTAATTTGACTCCCAATTGCTTTCAGAAAAATGTTTATGACATTCTATTTTGAGCTCAAAAAATTCATAGTATCAGTTTCATGACTGCTTTTACATGTATTACATTTCTCACTCAAAATGTGTATGGAATATAGAAGCTTACCTGTCTCTTGAAAGGAAGTGCTGGAAATCCTGAATTTTTAGTCTGATCCGAAAAGTCTGCCAGGGTAGAATGTATAAATTCTGTTGAAGAAGCTCTCTCTGTGGCACTAATCAAAAGTGCCCTTATAATTGTCACTTACCCTATGCCAAACTTAGTTTCTTTGTTTGTGAAATAGACAATATTATCGACACATCAACATAATCCACAGAATTGTGACCTTGAAGAGCTAACAAAAGAAGGTTTATAAAACAACTCAGTAAAGGGTCATCATTTTGACTACATTCAATATAATATTTCCCTTGTGGGTTTTCCCTGTCAATGGTTGCAGACTCACAGAAAATCCTCAGTTTTGAGTAGGCCAGCAGGTGTACTAATAATTATTCACATTCAGATGAGTAAATAAATTACCAAAGAGGCTCTGTATATGTAGTCTGTTCCATCTAAAATGATGTTAAAGGAAGAACTGTTTTGGGATTTTAGGAACTAATGAATGGGAACAAGGAGGGAATTTTAGAGACCTGGAGATCTCAAGGGAATAAGCCCCCAAGAGGAAAAATACAGGTCCTGTTCACTTACTTCAGGAAGAAGCAATTAAACTGCATGTGAAGATGCAACTTGGCTTGTTGAGCTAGCACAGAGATGTATTTACATTATTTTGTTGTCGTTTCTTCCTTTTTTCAGTTTCAGTATAATTTACTTACAGTCAATTTCATACATTTTAGTATACAGTTCTGAGAGTTTAGACAAATGTATGTGATCATGTAACCACCAACACAACCAAAATAAAGAAGAGTCCTATCTGCCCCCAAATTTCCCTGTTCTTTTTCAGTGAAACTATCCTGCCACCCCCAGATACTGGAACCTGAATTTGTCTTTATGACTGTTCCTTTGTAAGAAATGTCATATAAATGAAGTCATACAGTATGTAGCTTTTGGGGTCTGGCTACTCTCATTTAGGATACCACATAATACATTCATCCATTTGTTGCTTGTATCAGCAGTTTGTTACTTTTTATTATCAAGTACTATTCTATTATATGGATCTAACCAAGTTATTTATTTCTAGTTTTTATTGATTACAGTTAAATCTGCTATAAACATTTGCATATAGGTTTGTGTATGAACATGGGTTTGCATTTCACTTGAGTAAATACCTTTAAGTGGAATTGGCTGATATGGTAAGTTTACGTTTAACTTTATAAGATACTGCCAACTTTTTTAAACAGTGATGTACGATTTGTATTCTCACTGGTAATATATCTCAATTCCTTCATGCCATTGCCAATCCTTAGTACTGTCTATACCAAGGTTGAGTGTTCCTGACAGAGTGAAGTGACTAAGAGAAAGTGTTAAGGCTGTGAGGAAGTTATATTGTTTAAGGAACTCAGAGAAGTCCATTGGTTCCACAGTAGCATTTGGTAGAACTATTGGAAAAGGCCCAACCACAGCTGCCTAAAGTTGTGACTCTGTTTGGGAGATGTAAGGGAAATATAAAAAATTTTAAATGATATCTAGAGAATAATACATGTGTTGAAAAGTTCTGACATTTTCCTGGGTATTGAGAAGGTTATGGACACGTTCAAGATTATGAAAATACCTAGGAAAGAACAGAGCAGATGCCAATGATTCATTCCCAGGACCTTGAGGACCTGGACAAACAGAAAACAAAAGCCAAAGCAGATTTGTCAACTGCCCAAATTTTGGATATGGTCCCCAACCCACATTCAGACCCTCTCATCAAAACGTGTATAAGAAAAACTCTGACAAAAGGTTGGCCACAAATACAGTTGCAACCCCTAAGAAGACAGACTTATAAATAAAAATAAGATTTTAAAAGACTGGGCAGAGACTTCAGTTGCTCTGTAGTACAGGGAAACAGATCCTAAAATTAGTACAGTCAGCTCACTAAACAAACAAACAAAAACAAATATCAACTCCTGGCTAGTCAGAATTCAGTTTCTACACTATATTGTCTAAAGTGTCCATATATTTAACAAAAAAAAAATGTGAAGCCTGAAAATTAGGAGGAAAATGTGGCCCCCAAAAATGAAAAAGCAGTCAATAGAAACTCTCTGAGGGTGTCCACATATTTTCAAAGAACTGAAGGAAACAATATGTAAAGAATTAAAGGAAAATGTGATTACAATGACTCATCTAGTAGAGAATATCAACGAAGATACTAAAGATATAAAAAAAGAAACAATTAGAAATTCTGGAGTTATAATTTTAACTTCATTAAAAAATTCAAAATATTTCTATATTAAGAAACACCATTTATAAAATTAAAAAATCCAACCACAAATTGGGAGAAAATGTTTGCAAATCAAATATCTGATTAAAAAGATTATTTTGAGAGTATAGAAATCTTACAACTCAGTAATGAGAAGACAATCTCAATTTAAAAATGGGGAAAATTTGAAGATACATTTTACAAAAAAAAGTATATGAGTGCCTAATAACCACATGAAGAGATAAAAATGATCATAAATCATAAAAATTAAAATAACAGGGAGATACCATTTTAGACACACTTGGATGGCTATAATTGAATAAACAGATAATAACGGATATTCATAGAGATGTGGTAAAAAGAAAATCTTCATATATTACTGGTAGTCTTTGCGTTTTGGATAGCTTGAGGCTGAAGAATTGGGCCAAACTCTTCTAAAAGGTAGAGTAAAATGCCCTGAAGTCTTTTTATACAAAGGAAACAAATAACTGCTACAGGAGGGGACTGTCTCAAGACAAGGACAGTCTCACTCACAGGACATAGTCATATTTTGAAGGTAATAAGATGTTAGAGGGCTGGACTGGAGAATTCTGAGTTTTGAGGACACAAAGACTCACTAGAGTTCCAATCAAAATTTCTGGCAGGGGACAACTTAAATTTCCAGCTAATCACGGTAGGAGCTCAATTATCGGTATATCTAAGTGATAACTTTGTCACCTCCATCCAGTCCAGTGTGGTTCCTTCTGATCCAACAACTTGTGAACTAAAAAGAAAACTTAGCTCATCCCGTATACACATCCCATATATAATGTTGAAGCCGGGTAACGATAATAGGGGGAAAAAACCTTCATTCATAAAAGAAGATAATGGAAGACATGTTAGCCAATTCTGAAATTTTGCTGAGTTGGCATCACCAAGACTGCCCCCCGCCAACCCTGAGAATGATAGACAATTCTTCATTACATCTTGATTTGTCTCTTGGTTAAGAACTCCATTTTTCATTCTTTTTCTTAGCATCTAGTTCAATCTTTTGGAGGATGCTTTCTTTTTTTTTTTTTCTTCTCCCTTGAAATGTTTTATTTTTGCAGCTATTTTTTAAGCTTTTTGTTGTTGTTGTTGTTGTTAGAATACAAGATTGTCATTTGTCGTAAATACTGCAATTGCAAAATCAACTGATTAAGGAAAGGCAATTAGACTCCCCTTAAAATCTTGATGTTTACATGGATTTTTTTTTTAAGTGGACAGTATCTCATTTTTTTAATAAGCTTTTAAAAAATTAAGGTATAGGGGCTTCCTCGGTGGCGCAGTGGTTGAGAATCTGCCTGCCAATGCAGGGGACACGGGTTCGAGCCCTGGTCTGGGAAGATCCCACATGCTGCGGAGCGACTAGGCCCGTGAGCCACAATTGCTGAGCCTGCGCGCCTGGAGCCTGTGCTCCGCAACAAGAGAGGCCGCGACAGTGAGAGGCCCGCGCACCGCGATGAAGAGTGGCCCCCACTTGCCGCAACTAGAGAAAGCCCTCGCACAGAAACAAAGACCCAACACAGCCATAAATAAATAAATAATTTTTAAAAAAATTAAGGTATAACATGCATACAGAAAAGTGTGCAGAGGATGCTTTCTTAATCCATTATTTTTTATGATGACTTCTGAAGTGGTGTTGAAGTGTCTTTTCTCCTTGAGGAATATTGTTTTGTGGCTTACTTCTACCCATGCAATTTGGAAATTTTAGAGGCAATTTAACGTTCAAAGACTTTTAAATGAAGGCATAGCTTTCTTAGCAATGCAATTCCTTCAAAAACATGGAGGTTTGTTATCCGTTTTCTCCCATATTCTAGTAACCACACCCCAAAATGTTTTTTTCTAGCTATGACTCTCTAGCCTGCTTCATTTATTTTCATTCATACTCTCATACCTTTCTCTTTTATCTTAATAGTGGCTGTACAAGTTATACATTGCTGGTAGCACACTATTAGATTATAGCCTTAAAAAATAGCTAGTTTTGTTTATGTGATAACAAAATAAAAAAGAACGTCAGTGGAAAAACTAATGAAGTTTGAATAAACTCCTTACTTTTTAGTTAACCACAAAGTACTGATGTTGAATTATTTGGAAAAATGCACCACAATAACGTAAGATTAAAAAACCTTAGACGTAAAGTTCTTGAGCAAACTGGGTGAATGGCATACAGGAATTCTCAATACTATCTCTGAAATTTTGTGTAAATCTGAAATAATTCCAACATTAAAAGTTTATTTAAAATAATTTTAGGGACTTCCCTGGTGGCGCAGTGGTTGAGAATCCGCCTGCCAATGCAGGGTACATGGGTTTGAGCCCTGGTCTGGGAAGATCCCACATGTCGTGGAGCAACGAAGCCCGTGCGCCACAACTACTGAGCCTGTGCTTTAGAGCCTGCGAGCTACATCTACTGAGCCTGTGTGTCACGACTACTGAAGCCCACATGCCTAGAGCCCGTGCTCTGCAACAAGAGAAGCCACCACAATGAGAAGCCTGCAACGAAGAGTGGCCCCCGCTCGCCACAACTAGAGAAAGCCCATGCACATCAACAAAGACCCAACTGAGCCAAAAATAAATAAATAAATAGATTTATTAAAAAATAATAATAATTTTAGTGGTGGGCCTTCTAGACAGCACTGTGAAGAATTCAACAGACCTTCTCTCCATTGAAACAACAATATAACTGGTGAAAAATTCTTTAAAAAGAAAACAGTCATTTGAAGTCCCTTGAACTTGTTCTAAGGTATATGCACCCTTATGTTCATTGCAGCAGTATTTACAATAGCCAAGATATGGAGGACACCTAAGTGCCCATTAATAGATGAATGGATAAAGAAGAAGTGGTGTATACATATATACAATGGAATATTACTCAGCCATAAAAAAGAATGAAAATTTGCCACTTGTGACAACATGAATGGACCAAGAGGGTATTATACTAAGTGAAATAAGGTCAGACAGGGAAAGGCAAATACTTTATGATTTCACATATATGTGAAATCTGAAAAACAAAACAAATGAACAAACATGAAAAACAGAAACAGAGTCATAGATACAGAGAACAAACAAGTGGTTGCTGAAGAAGAGAGGGTGGGGGATTAGTGAAATAAGTGAAGGGGATTAAAAGGCACCACCTCCAATTATAAAATAAATAAGTCATGGGGATGTAATATAGAGAATAGATATTATAGTCAATAGTACTGTAATAACTTTAAATTGAGAGAGATGGTAACTAAACTTATTGTGGTGATCATCTTTAATGTATATAAGTATCAAGTCACAGTGTTATACACCTGAAACTAATATAACATTGTATGTCAATTATACTCCAACTTTTAAAAAAGGCCGAGGGAGTTCATCATTGGCAGATCTGCCTGATAGGAAATGCTAAACGCAGTCCTTCAAGTTGAAATGAGAAGATGTTATGCAGCAATGCAAAAGCATATGAAATATAAAACTCACTGGTAAAGGTAAATATATAGACAAATACAGAATACTGCAATACGGTAATTGAGGTATGTAAATCACTTTGAATTCTAGTACAGAATATAAAAGATAAACAGATAAAAATAACTATAACTATAATTCTGTATTACTGGAAACAAAATATAAAAAAATATATTTTGTGATCTCAATAACATAAAGAGAAGAGGAGGTATATAGGAGTAGAGTTTTGTATGTGATGGAAGTTAAGTTGTTATCAGTTGAAAAGAGACTGTTATAAGATGTTTTATGTAAGTCCCAGTAATCACAGAGAAAGTACCAGTAGAATATGTGCAAAAGAAAATGAGAAAGGAATCAAAGCATATCTATCACTACAAAAAATCAACAAAGCACAAAGGAAGTCATCAAGAGAGTAAAAGAGGGAAAAAATAGCTATAAGACAGAAAACAATAACAAAAGGAAAATAACTAGTTCCTCTGTGATGGTTAATTATATGTGTCAACCTGAGTAGGTCAGCAGATGCCCAGATATGTGGTTAAACGTTATTTCTGAGTGTGTCTGTAAAGACGTTTGCAGAAGACATCAGCATTTGAATTAGTGAACTGAGTGTAGCAGACGGCCCTCCCTGAATAAAACAAAAAGAAAGTTGAATTCACTCTCTGTTTGACTGCTTGAGCTCAAGACATTGATCATTTCCTGCCCTTGGCACAAAAAAGCTCAGCATTTGTGTTTAGATGATAGAACTCTTCTATATTGTAGTTGTGGCAGTGGTTACATGACCAGATAAATTAGACCAAATTCTTAGAATCATGCATGAAAAACTATGGATATTAATTGTTTGTAAATTATACTTTAAGTAGAAAATGGAAAAAAAGAAGAAAAAACCAATTAATATGAAAACATGTGTACACCCTCAACATATCCAGCAGGATCCCACAGGCAATTTAATTCTATCTTCTCTAAGAACGTGGGATGAGAGCTAAGGATGCCCTCATGGGGAAAAGCCCCTGAGAATTCTGTGTTTCTATAACTCCCTTCTGATTCCCATGAATTAGCCACTGAAATCCCAATGACTCAAGGTGACATCATTTTAGAGGCACCAGACTGTGTGCTGAGCCCCCTTGGCCATCATTTTTTCATCTGTTTGTTAGTAGTTGTAAGTGCATGCAGGCATCCCCCGCTGAGGATTTGCTATGATGCTGCAATCATGGTCAGAGAAAACGTCTCAAGATAAAAATTATATTGATTGGCTTTGAAATGATAACCTCTCAGCAAGGTGTTTTACCGATCTTCCCTCATTTGCTAATCACAGGCACAATTCTGTGAAATATATGGAAGAGGTAATTTTATTAATGATTTTTCAAATAAGGAGAAGACAAGTGACTTCTTCAAGAGCATAGTCAGAATTAGTGGTGGATTCAGGACTTTTACCCAGGTTTCTAACTCCATGTTTCGTTCTTTTCTCCATCTTTACTTGTCTTAGAGGTCTTGGAATCTTTCAACCAGTACCTGATAAAGAACATCTCTAACAGTATACATGCATTATTCCATGACTAAATGTCTGATTTCAGAATCACTATTCAGGACTGACTGTCTCTTCTCTTCTAGCAGCAAGGTAAGCGTCTATGTTTCATATACATTTTTAGTGAGAAGTATAATTCATACAAAATCTATGGGGCAGCTATACCTACTATGAGTTATCTGAGCACAGAAAGAGATGATTTGAACTTTTTTTTTCTGAAACAGTGAGTTGAGGCTGGGGTTTAAATGTTAAAATTTCCATCAATAGGGAGTTTACTGACACTTATGGAATATAATCATGTTGTTTTCCTAAAAAAGAATAACAACAAATAAAGGATAGATAATCCTGTTACTAAGTCTTAATTTCATCTTAGTTACTATCTCGTGTCCTCTCACTGGAGGCAAAAAAAGAAAAAAGAAAACCATAAGAGGGTGAAATAACCCTTCTTTAACCCACAGAAGTGTTCTAATCAAATTAGCAAGATCCTAACTCTATTGTAATCTTTTCCCCATAATCTCATCCTTATTACTACTAGCACATTTACAAATGCTGCTGGTGAGGTGGCTAAAAGCACAGGCTTCTGATGTGGTCACAGCTGGGTTTGATTCTTAAATCCTGAATCTTCTTCATACTAACTGTGTAATTGTGCAGCTTTATATAGCTTCTTAAGTTCTCAGTTCTCTTAATGGCAAAATGGGAATAATAATACTATCTACCTTACAACATTACTGAGGATTAAAGAAAAAGATATGTGTATTTATATACTTGCATATACATAAATAAACACATGAATAAGTATATAGGCACACACATGCATAAATATAATTATAAATGCATATGGCTGTTAATATTGTTTGTAGAACATACTATATTCTACAAGTAGTTATGATTGCCAAAGATTTGCAAACATAATGACTGTAGGGGTTAGGCTTGTAAAATGAATATGAGAAAGGCTTAGGAGTACAATGGTAGAGAATAATGATAGATGGCCTTCTAAAGGACTCAAACCTCAGTAACCTGTCTCTGGTGGACTTTGGTTACTCTACAGCTGTCACTCCCAAGGTGATGACTGGGTTCCCTGTAGGAGACAAGGTCATCTCCTACAATGCATGTGCTGCTCAGATGTTCTTTCCTGTAGCCTTGGCCACTGTGGAAAATTTCTTCTTGGCATCAATGGCTTATGACCAATACGCAGCAGTGTGCAAACCCCTGCATTACACCACCACCATGACAACAAGTGTGTGTGCTGGTCTGGCCATAAGCTCCTACATCTATGGCTTTCTGAATGCCTCTATTCACATTAGAGACACGTTCAGTGTCTCTTTCTGTATGTCCAATCTAGTACATCGCTTTTTCTGTGATGTTCCAGCAGTCATGGCTCTCTCTTGCTCTGATAGACGTGTTAGTGAGCTGGTACTTGTTTTTGTGGCAAGCTTCAATATCTGTTTTGCTCTCCTGGTTATCTTGATTCCCTACCTGTTCATATTTATCACCATCATGAAAATGCACTCAGCTGGGGGATATCAGAAGGCTTTGTCTACCTGTGCTTCTCACCTCACTACAGTCTCCATCTTCTATAGACAGTCAGTTTTAAGTAGTTACAGCCCAGCTCCAGTCATTCCATGGACACAGACAAAATTGCCTCTGTATTCTATACAACAGTCTTCCCCATGCTGAACCCCCCTGGTCTATAGTTTAAAGAACAGGGAGGTTAAAAATCCTTTCAAGAAAGTAGTTGAGAAGGCAAAATTGTCTCTAGGCTTCACCTTTTAAAGTTGTAAGATCCCAAAAAACCTAGTTTCATTCCTCTCTTATCTTTAACATGAAATGACTCACATTTTAAGGCCCACATTACACCTAAATCATATTTTCTCTACCATATGGCAATGCAAGTATATAGATAAAACATTGGACACACAAACCCATGAATAGCACGTGCAAAAGGGAATTCCCTGGCAGTCCAGTGGTTAAGACTTCGTGCTTTCACCACTGCCGAGGGCCTGGGTTCAATCCCTGGCGGGGGAACTAAGATCCCCACAAGAAGCTCAGAAGACTTTAGTAAGTGTTTTAGATCAGAAAATATGGTTGGAAAGGGCTTTTTTTTTCTCCAAAACTTGTGCTAATTTTTTTTCTCCTAGTTATGTTTTAGAAGCTGATTGGGGATTGACAAATAAATATTTGTAGAATCAAATTGTGTTGTAGACATTTCACAGTGTTTCCCGTGACAATATCCCTCCACTTCCTACGAACAGCATCCAGATTGTCTTCAGGGAATCTCTCTATGTTATTTGATATAAATAATATTAGCTGCGATAGAAGCAAAGTCAAAAATTGCAGTGCCTTAACCACAGAGGTTTTTCTTGCTCATATATTGTTCAGTTTATTGTTCTATGGAAACTCAGTAAAACAGATTTCCAAGTTCTTTCATTTAGTGGCCCCGCTATCTCCTATGGCTTGGATTCTCTATCCAACTGCTGACAATGGAAAGAGAGAATAAACAAAGGGCCACATGCAAAGTTTCAAGGGCCAGACTTGAAAGTGACACATATAACATATTCACATTTCATTGTCAAGGATAAAATCACATGACCACAGCTAACTGCATGAAGGCTGAGAATATAAGTGTAGTTATATGTCCAAGAGGAAAAAGAAAATAGTTTGGCCCACAACTAACAAGTCTCTTCCACTGTAATGTTTATGAATATCAAATATCCATGTCATTTTTACACACACACACACACACACACACAGAACAAATCTACCTCCATTAGGGAGAGAGCCTAAATCCCAGCTAATTCCTATGAAAAGTTCATGTCCAGGATATTAAATGGGTTTAATGGTCTTCTCCAGTCAGTCCAAATGTGGCTCCTTGTGGTACGGAACTCATGAATAAAAAATAAAGCAAAACAGAACAAAAACTTAGCTCATCCTACTTTCACATTCAATATGTGATACTAGAACATGGTAAAAAATAATTTGAAAAAAAAGAGTTCCCTTCTATGAAAGAGAAGAATGGAGATACATTGGTCAGTTTTGAAATCTTACTGAATTAGCATAATGAAGTCTCCTCAGTCTTGGTGATGGGAGATATTTCTCTCTGAGACCCTGATTCTTATCTCTGGGGAGAACTCCATTTTCCATCACTTACCTTGGTCCCTGGTCTACCTGTTGGATGGTATGTTTTTTTTCTTACCCATTATTCCTTATGACAATGTCTGAAGTACGTCAAAGACAAAATGAAATCTGAAACAAAATGAACAGAGGCTGTTTTCCTTTTCTTTTTTTTCAGCAAGGGAACCCATCTATCATTACTTGGATTTTAGCAGAAGTTTAAAGATGTGACAATAGTAAGTTTTATAGAGCAAAAATTTGGAAATACTGAGATAGTATAGGATTGGGAAGCATTTCATTAAGATGGGATTTTTGGAAGAAGAGGGGACTTTCTATTTGGCCTTCAGGTACTTTTATGGGCCTCAGTTAGCTGCAGGGTTCAAGTGAACAGTTCTGGGACATTTCAAAAGAGGAAGAATTGTTCAGGGATAGGAGCATGGGGTTTTTCCTGGAACAAGTGGGGATATATTGTGTTTTATGTAAAGTGCTGTTGTATGTCATTTTTATATGTGAAGCTGATGGCCATGGTAGGGAGTTTAAGTGCATGTTGGGGAGTATCATCTCTTTGAGGACTATTCAGTTTTTGCAGACTACTTCCACACATGAAATTTTGAGTTTCTAGAGTTGTTGTAATGTTCAGGCAAAGATTTTAAAATCAAGGCTCTTAGCTTTCTTGCCAATGACATTCCTTCAACAATCTGAAAATTTCTTCTGAATTTGTACTACTAGGTCCAATGTTAGTCACCATATCCAAAATTTTTTCTTAGACACTACTGTTTAGCCTTATTTATTTGTCTCCTTACCCCCAGGGTTTTCTCTTTCAACTTAATAGAGGCTACATCAGTTACATTGCTTGTAAAACATTGCCCAAAAACAATGACAGAAAACAGTAACCATTTTTATTTCCCTGTGTGTTAACATATATAGGATACAGGAACAGAAAAAGGATATTAGAGGAAAAAACTAGTGAAATCCAAATAAAGTATGGGATTCAGTTAATAGCAATGTGTGAATGTTGGATTATTTGTACTGACACATGTACCAAGGTAATATAAGGTGATGACACTAGGATAAACTGGGAGAGAGGTAAGTGGGAACACTTATACTATCTTTGCTCCTCTTCTGTAAATCTAAAAATATTCTAAAGGCTTTTATTAAAAGTAATTTTTAAATGGTTCCAGCAGAAAGTACGTCACTAACATCATAAACTGAGAGCCAGAAGAGAATATTTGGATTACCACACTCTGCCCACACTGGCGTCAGCATGACCATCTTAGCACATCCAAACACAATCTTACAAATATTGAGAGTATGGAAGCCTCTAAGTATGTAGAGGCAGAGAAGGGAATATCAGTGCAAGTTTCTATGGGTAACTTTGTTATAGAATTGAGTTCCCCTGAGGATCAAAACAAAATACATAAACATTATTCTACTAGGATATTGAATGTAGATTATGTTTATGAGTGATAAGTATTTTTTGGGGCGGGGAGCTGCGTTGTGTCTTCATTGCTGCGCGTGGGCTCTCTAGTTGTGGCGAGCAGAGGCTACTCTTCATTGCAGTGCGCGGGCTTCTCATTGCGGTAGCTTCTCTTATTGCAGAGCACAGGCTCTAGGCGTGCAGGCTTCAGTAGTTGTGGCACATGGGCTCAGTAGTTGTGGCGCAAGGGCTTAGTTGCTCTGCAGCATGTGGGATCTTCCCAGACCAGGGATCGAACCCGTGTTCCCTGCATTGGCAGGCAGGTTCTTAACCACTGCACCACCAGGGAAGCCCTATTGATAAGTATTATTATCTATGGATAGCTAGAATCACTGGAATTAACTGCATTACTAGTGTGTGAAGTAATTTTCCAAACTGAATCAGATATTAAGCTTTAAAATAGTTTCATACTTTATGTCTTTTTATGACTTACTAAATAGAATCTATTTGATGTGCTAATAGTCAATGAGACATCATTCCTAAGGAATGATGACAAAGTTTCCAGATAATCATTGTATCCATAAGTGGGAATTAAAAGCACTGAGTGAGAATGTAGACAAAAATATTTCAGCAAAACAGAACACCAGTCGTGCCTCTTGAAATGCTCTCTAATTTTACATAGAAGGCTTATTTTATGAATGAATTATAAATATCCATGATGCAAATATTTAATTTATTTATATGGTTGAATTAAAAGCTTCATTCACTCATTTAAAAAATATTTACTTAACTCTCCTATGATCCGGAAATTCATTTAGGTACCGAGGACAGAGTTATGAACAAAGCAGATGAAGCTACTCCTCATATGGAATTTATGTTCTTGTTTGGAGAACAAATATATAATTGATAGAAGTTGATATGAAACATGGAGCAGGGTGAGAAGAAAATGTCAATTGCCAGCATATATTTTATAACAGTGGCCAGGAAATACCTCTATGACAGGGTAATATTTAATCAGAGAAATAAAGAGAATGAAGGAGCATTCCAGGCAGAGGGAACAGCAAGTGCAAAGGCCCTGAGACATGCTTGGAAATAACAAGGAATAGCAAGAAAATCAATGTAGATAAAGTGGAGTGAATGAGCGCAAATGTGATAGAGATTTTGTAGTTCAACTAAATTATTAATGAATGAGTAGCGTTAGCCATTTAAAAGTATTTACAGAGATGAAACTTATAAAAAATTTTTCTCAGTGCATTTTTTAACAAAATGTGAAATATTGGTAGTCATATATTGATAAATCACAAAATGTCTTTATTGTCTCATTTCTTTTATGTACTCTTATTCTGGTTTTTTTTTTCTTTTTGAAAATTATCATGTAAATGTGTTTATACCAGGTAACTCAGGAAAGACAAAAGTATCAATTCGTTTTAAAAAATCATATTTATGTAGCACTGGAAAAATTGTGCCTAAAAAGTACTTCCATTTATTTTAAAAAAAACTGTATCACTTTTTTTTCTGAATTTAGGATGAACAACAGATTTTCCATTAATGAAATAAATAAGATTATATATAATTATATATATTCTTATACCCCAATTGATTATTTTTTTATTCTTTTCCATTATGGTTTATTACAGGATATTGAATATAGTTCCCTGTGCTATACAGTAGGTCCTTGTTGTTTATCCAGTCTGTATATAATAGTTGGCATCTGCTAGTCCCATACTCCCAATCCAACCCTCTCCCATTCCCCTCCTCTTTGGCAACCAGTCTGTTCTTTGTGTGTGTGAGTCTGTTTCTGTTTCGTAGATAAGTTCATTTGTGTCGTGTTTTAGATTCCATGTATAAGTGGTATCATATGGTATTTGTCTTTCTCTTTCTGACTTACTTTGCTTAGTATGATAATCTGTAGGTCTATCATGTAGGTGCAACTGGCATTATTTCATTCTTTTTTATGGTACATATTGTATATATGTACCACATCTTCTTTATCCATTCATTGTCAATGGACATTTAGGTTATTTCCATGCCTTGGCTATTGTAAATAGTGCTGCTATGAACATAGGAGTGCATGTATCTTTTCAAATTATAGTTTCGTCCAGAACGATGCTCAGGAGTGGGATTGCTGGATCATATGGCACCCCAATTGATTGTTTTAAATTCTTTTTTTTTTCAAAAACTAGCCACACTCCATTTACTTATTTAACAAATTTCCTCCTCCTGTTTGTATGTGCATACATGGGACACATGAATGCACTTCTAACCATGGGCTTGTATGTTCTTGTTACACATGTATATTTGCATTGACATGAGGTAGAAAGACACATGATAATTAACATTATGTTTGTTTCTACTAGACATCTGACACTGTGCGATGGGGGGATATCTCCTTAGGAAGGTAAGTGTAGAGTCGGCCTTAACATGTGAGTCACTGAGCAAAGAACATCTTAAAGAGATAACACTAACTTATTGTGGATCCTACATTATTAAAGGGCTAATCTTAGAGACAATTTTATCTTCTCAACAACCTTCTCGAATGCACTTTTGACCTCCTTGTTTTTTCCTCATACTGTAGACCACAGGGTTCAGCGTGGGGATTACCATAGAGCATAGATCAAAGATGCTATTTGTCTGTGTCCATGGAATGACTGGAGCTGGCTGTAAGTACATGAAGATGACTGTCCCATAGAAGATGGAGATGGCAGTGAGGTGGGAGGCACAGGTGGACAAAGCCTTCTGAAATCCCTCAGCTGAGTGCATCTTCAGGATGGTGATAAATATGAACATGCAGGAAATAAAGATAGCCATGAGAGCAAAAAACACATGGAAGGTACTAATATAAACAAGAACCATCTCACTGATGTGTTTATCTGAGCAGGAAAAGACCATGACTGCTGGAAGATCACAGAAGAAGTGATGAACCAGATTGGACCTACAGAAAGAGAGACTGAAGGTATCTCCAATGTTTACAGAGGCATTCAGAACACCACAAGCATAAGAGCCTATGGCAAGACAAGCACACATATTTGTTGTCATGGTGATGGTGTAATGTAGGGGTTTACACACGGCCGCATAGCGGTCATAGGCCATTGAGGCCAAGAGGTAACTTTCCACAGTGGCAAAGACTGTAAAAAAAGAACATCTGAGCAGTGCATGCATTGTAGGAGATGACCTTATTTCCTGTAAGGAATCCTGCATCACTTTGGGTGTGATTGCTGAGGAGTAACCAAAGTCCACCAGAGAGAGATTACTGAGGGAAAAGTACATAAGAGTGTGAAGATGAGAGTCCAACAGAATCAACATGGTCATCCCCAGATTTCCAGCTAGAGTGATGAGGTAGATGAGAGTAAATATTATAAAGAGTGGGACCTGCATTTCTGGAGCATCAGGAAGTCCTAGAAGGATGAATTCAATCACTATCTGTATTGTTCTCCATGGACATCATTTGAGAATCACACGATGCCCTGCAACAATGAGAGGTAAAGGAACAGGAATGGAAAAGAGGGTACAGTGAAATTGGAATGCATGTATACTCTGTGGATTATTATTATTATTATTTTTATTTTTTTTAATTAATTAATTAATTTATTTATTTATGGCTGTGTTGGGTCTTCGTTTCTGTGCGAGGGCTTTCTCCAGTTGCGGCGAGCGGGGGCCACTCTTCATCGCGGTGCGCGGGCCTCTCACTATCGCGGCCTCTCTTGTTGCGGAGCACAGGCTCCAGACGCGCAGGCTCAGTAGTTGTGGCTCATGGGCCTAGTTGCTCCGCGGCATGTGGGATCTTCCCGGACCAGGGCTCGAACCCGTGTCCCCTGCATTGGCACGCAGATTCTTAACCACTGCGCCACCAGGGAAGCCCTGTGGATAATTTTAATTACAGCAATAATTTGTTCTCCAGATCTAAAGCATACACATAAGAAAATTAGTAAATAACTATCTGTTGTGTTATAGATAGTTGAAATTGAGGGGTTTCATGGATCACTCATGAAGTTTACTAATCTTGTATATGAGAAACTGAGGTATAGAAAGGGGTAATGACTTGTCCAAAGTCACATATCTGGAATGACTCCATCTTCCAAATCATATCTACTGAGTCTAGAAACAACGTACCCTTCTCTAGTGCTCACATTCCAGTATGTCACAGTCGATCCTCATTATCTGTAGTAGTTGGGTTCTATAAAGTAACAGTGAACAGTGAATTCATGAGTGCTTATTTGCTCCTAGCAAAAATACACAAATAGGTTCCTTCAAGCCTCTGGTCACATTTTCATCAATCAATCAATCCAAAAGCTTGTTTATGTGTGTTTCTCTTTAACAACATCTTATTTAATATATACTGTTGATTCATGAACATTGATCTCACAGCCAACAGCACTATAACTCATACCTAAATGAAGCTTATGTAATACACTTATTTTCTCCTTAAGGCACATCACAGTCTTGTGCTCAGGAACACTCAACGGCACTTCAGCATTACACTCAGGGGCTATTTAAATTTAAAAATCACCAACAGAAGGCATAAAAGTGTGGAAAACTGGCACTACAGAGACTGCATAGTAAACAGTTACAGTACGGGAATGGAAACAAGAAGGTAGAGCAATTGCCTTGTTCAACCTCTGCTGGAAATATGAACGTCAAGCAACTCATATTTTTCACCACTCTGCACATGTCCCTAAATGATCACAAAAGCACTACAAATATTTATTTTAGGATTAAAATAAATTTTAATTATAGGAAAAATTGCAAATGTGAAATCTGTGAATATGAGGATTGACTGTATGTATATATATTCGTTTCATCCTCTTAACAATGCTATGAGGTTCATTAGTCATTACCCTCATTGATTTTATGAGATAACTTAGACTCAAAAAGGTTGCTTAATTGCTTAACTGGCAGAGTCAAGCTTTGTACCCAGGCAGACTAGTTCCCAGTTCCCATGATATGAACTGAAATTTGAGTTGAAGTGAACTAATTCAATTCACATGTTTTATTGAATCCATTAGACCAAGTTTAATATTAGTTGTTAGGACTACTGAAATAACTAATATACTATCCTTGGCTATGGGACTTACAGTGGAGTAACAGAGACGTACATGTAATGTAGATGCAGTGCAATGACTGCAACAACAAATATGTCCAACCAGCAAAGGCAATTCTGAAGAGAAAGTAATGAACTGAGTGTAAGAACTCAAGATCTGGGAAGAGATGAACAGCATTCTAAAAGTACCTACCATTTACTATCAGGGAGACAGTGTCCTAACCTAAGTTTTCTGAGCCTCATATTTTTCATCGCTAAAAACAAAGAGGTAATGTGAAGGGACAAAAGTCAGAGTTAATAAAATAATGCACGAAAAACAATAAATATAAGCCTGATTAGTGTTAGCTCTAATGTTAGTATTAGGATGAAATGACGGTTTCTACCTTGGTTTGGAAAAAGTGGGCAGCAATATTCAGATCTTTAGGTTATGGATTACTTTTGAAGTTTGATAGCCTCTCTCCTTGATTAGTCTTTCTTCACACACTATGTCCACTCAGGTCTTCTGATTCCTCCTGTGGGTCTCACTCTGTCTTTCCTCTAACCATATCATTGGCTGTACCAGCCATTTGCTCAATTTCTTCCTAGAGATCCATATTTTACCTTGGGTTGAAACAGTTTTCTTCTGCTTCAAACTCATTCTTACTCTCACGACTGCCACCCATAAGCTGGATCACAAAAATCTAGGGTTGAAATTGTATGCTCCAGAGTTTGACTAGCTTTCAGATCTGCTTTTGTGGTGAACCTCGCATTCTAAATTTTTTCATTTGAATTTGAGGCCTGTGTCACAGCTTCCATTTATTAACCATTCTTCTCTACCAGTTTCCCCTTCACGACTTCACCTTTCATGCCTAGTACCTAAAGACATTTGTTATATTATCCTACAACTTCATCCTACAATGTTATAAGGTATGGAGTATTATTATCCACCTCTTGTCATTAAGGAAACTGAGTATTTGAGGGGTTAGGAGACTTCATAAAAATCTACACCTAGCAAGAAATAAACTCAAGATTCATATCCAGGTCAGACAGATTTTAAAGCCTAGGCCCTTAGCCACCACTTTTAGCTTTTCTAGATGTGCTAGTAATAATATGAGTGAGATTAAGGGGAAAAGAAGGCTGAAATAAATAAAGTAAGGAGTTCTCTAATTCATGGTGGTCCTCTTGTAGTCTAAAGAAGTATCATTTCACCCTGTTCTATTTAACTTCCCCTTCAATAACAGGCCTAGAGTTAGTAAACTAAATGAAGTTACCAAATCAGAGCACAGTCTTTCCTATGTGTTTTTTTGTTTTGGTTTTTGTTGTTGTGGTGGTGGTTTGTTTGTTCTTATCCTCTTTAGGAAAGCAGCATGGTGCTTCCTGAGTATCACAACATTCCCCAATGACATAGATTTTGACATTTAGTGACCAGTTCCTCCTCACTGTTTGAGAAAAATATTGAAAACATCCATTACTTTGTGGAAATGTCTTATAGCAGACATAGCCTCCTTCCAGTTTTTGCATGAATTACACTTCTCACTAAAAATGTATAAGGAAATATAGAAGCTTACCTTGCTCCTTGACAAAAAGGGAAAGGCAACCATGAATTGTGAGTCTGAAATCAGAAAATCAACCAGGGTAGAATGTATAAATCCTATTGGAAAAGGTCTTTCAGGTACTGGTAAAAAAGATTTTAAAGTCTCTGAAGCATGAATAAATAGAAGAAAAATCATTGACATGGAGCTAGGAAACCTGGGTTCAAGTCCTACATCTCCCATGTATTATTTATGATCCCTTGGAAGAGTCATTTACCTCTGTCAAGCTTAGTTTTCTTATTTATGAAACAAAAATAATAAAATTACCTCTCCCACACATCTCACAGAATTCTGCCTGTGAATAGCAAATGAAAGATGATCTACAAAACAATTTGGTAAAGGGGTTATCACTTTAACCTGAATCAGTATAATTCTTATCTTAGAGAGTTTTCCTTGGCTCTGGCTGCAGGTTCTAAGCAAATCCTGTTTGGAGGAAAACTGACATGTACACTAGAATCTATTACCATTCAGACGAATAAACAAATGAAAAAAAGGGTTCTGCACACAGACTGGTCCTCTAAAATGATGTTAAATGGAGTAATTTGGAGAGTCCAAAGGCTAATGAATAGGAGCCAGGAGGAAGTTATAGGGACACAGAGCTGTCAGGGGAATGGGGTCCCCTATGAGAACCTAGGGTTCTCAGCTCTTCATCTCACTTATTTAGTGAAGAAGCAATTAAACTGTCTGTGGGGAGTTTAAGTGCCTGTTGAGTAAGTCCACCGAGCAGTTTGTGTTACTTGACTTTTTTTTTTCACTTTCTAATTAATGTATAATTTATATAAAGTTATAGCCACACTTTTTAATGTATAGTTCTAACAGTTTGCACAAATGTATGTGGCTGTATAGCCACCACCACATCATGATGTAGAACGGTTCTATCAACCCCCCAAATTTCCTATACCCCTTTATGCTTGACCCCTCCTTCTACCTGCTAGCAAACACTGATCTATTTTCAGCCCTTACAGTTTGGGCTTTGTAAGAATGTCATAAAAAACGAGTCATACTGTAGGTTGTCTTTTGAGTCTGGCTTCTTTCCCTTAGCGTAATGAATTTGAAATTTATGGAGCTGTGTAGTTGTTCTGTAATTGGTTCCTGTTTATTGCTGAGAGGTATTCTGTGTATTCAGCACAGATTGTTTATCCATTCCACAGTTGAGAGAAAATTGGGCTGTTTCCAGTTTTTACCTATCACAAATAAAGTGTCTATAAACATTCACATACAGAATTTTATGTGAACATATGCATATATTTCACTTGGGTACGTTCTTAAGAGTGAGATTTCTGGGTTGTATGATACAGTCAACCTGTTTTCCAAAATGGTATACTATTTTGCATTCCTGCCAACAATGTATGAGAGTTCTGATTGCTTCACATCCTTGGCAGTATTTGATATTTATAGGTTTGTTTTTATTAGTTAGTTACTCTAAGGGGTCTGTAGTGTATCTCCTTGTTTTGCATTTCTGTAATGACTAATGATGTTGAGCATCTTTTCATGTGCTTATTTGTCATCCCTATTATCTTCCTTTGTAAAGTCTCTGTTAAAACCTTTTGCCCATTTTTACTGTATTTGTTTCATTATTATTCCAATTTGAGAATATTTTATGTATTCCAAAATGCAAGCCCTTTACTGATAAGGACTGATATGCGATTTGCAAATACTTTCTCCCAGTTCGTGACTTGCCTTTTTGAGTTTTTAACAAGTATTCGAACTGTATCAGTTGAAAATACTATACTTCTCTTTAAAATTGCCTTTGCAGAATTGGCAAATATCAACTGACGATATCAGTATTGCTATATTTCTGGAATCTCTATCTGGTTCCAGTAACATTTAATCTAATACAGCTATCCTTTGTCCAATACCACACTACTTGACTATTGTAGCTTAATGGTGAATCTGGAAAGGAGGGATGTGAGTGCTTCAACACTGTTGTTCTTCAAAATTGTTTGGTTATTCCAGTTTATTTGACTTTCCATATAAATATTACAATGTGCTTGCCCATTTTTACAAAAATTCTTTCTGGGATTTGGGAACACAGACATCTTAAAATTATTTAGTCTTCTAATCCATGAATGTAGTAAATTGCTCCATTTGTCATATTTGATTTATTTAGTCAATGTTTTATAGTTTTCAGCACATCTTGCACATATCTTGCAAGATTTATACCTAAGTACTTCATGGTGTTGATACTACTGCAAATGGTACTGCTTTTAAATTTCAATTTCTAATTGTTTATTGACATTATATAGAATTATGATGGATTTTTGAATATTGACCTTGTTTCTTAAGAACTTGCTAAACTCATTAGTTCTACAGCTTTTTGTCATATTCTTTGGGATTTTCTAAGTAGAAATTCATATCTTCTCTGAATTGTGGGGATTTTATTTATTCCTTTCCAACCAATATATTTTTTAACATCTTTATTGGAGTATAATTGCTTTACAATGGTGTGTTAGTTTCTGCTTTATAACAAAGTGAATCAGCTATACATACACATATATGCCCATATCTCCACTCTCTTGAGTCTCCCTCCCTCCCACCTTCCCTATCCCATCCCTCTAGGTGGTCACATAGCACTGAGCTGATCTCCCTGTGCCACGTGGCTGCTTCCCACTAGCTATCTATTTTACATTTGGTAGTGTACATAAGCTCATGCCACTCTCTCACTTCGTCCCAGCTTACCCTTCCCCCTCCCCGTGTCCTCAAGTCCATTCTCTACATCTGCATCTTTATTCCTGTCCTGCCCCTAGGTTCTTCAGAACTTTTTTTTTTTTAGATTCCATATATATGTGTTTGTTAGCATACGGTATTTGTATTTCTCTTTCTGACTTACTTCACTCTGTATGAAAGACTCTAGGTCCATCCACCTCACTGCAGATAACTCAGTTTTGTTTCTTTCTATGACTGAGTAATATTCCATTCTATATATGTGCCACATCCTCTTTATCCAATCATCTGTTGATGGACACTTAGTTTGCTTCCATGTCCTGGCTATTGTAAATAGAGCTGCAATGAACATTGTGGTACATGACTCTTTTGGAATTATGTTTTTCTCAGGGTATATGCCCAGTAGTGGGATTGCTGGGTTGTGTGGTAGTTCTATTTTTAGCTTTTTAAGGAACCTCCATACTGTTCTCCATAGTGGCTGTATCAGTTTACATTCCCACCAACAGTGCAAGAGGGTTCCCTTTTCTCCACACCCTCTCCAGCATTTATTGTTTGTAAATTTTTGATGATGGCCATTCTGACTGGTGTGAGGTGATATCTCATTGTAGTTTTGATTTGCATTTCTCTAATGATTAGTGATGTTGAGCATCCTTTCATGTGTTTGTTGACAATCTGTATATCTTCTTTGGAGAAATGTCTATTTAGGTCTTCTGCCCATTTCAACCAATGTGTTTTTCTTTCTTTTTCTTGCCTTACTGTATTGATGCCTATCATGATGGATAGAAGTGATAAGAGGAGACATCCTTGCCTATTTCTAATCTTTGGAAAAAAGCATTCAGTCTTTCATCATAAATAAAGTATGAAGCCGGCTATAAGTGTTTCATAGATGTTTTTTATCATGTTTAGGAAGTTTCCCACTACTAATACCTTGCTGAGAGTTTTTTATTGTGAATAAATGATGAATTTTGTCTGAGTCTTTTTCTGCATCTATTGAGATGATTATATGGTTTTAGTGTAGTACTACCAAATGATTTCATTCATGTGGAATATAAAACAAACAAACAAGCAACATGGATGGACCTAGAGACTGTCATACTAAGTGAAGTAAGTCAGAGAAAGACAAATATCATATGATATCGCTTATATGTGGAATCTACAAAAAAGGGTACAAATGAACTTATCTACAAAATGGAAATAGAGTTACAAATGTAGAAAATAAACTTACGGTTACTGGGGGTAACGGGGAGGGGGATAAATTGGAAGATTGGGATTGACATATACACGCTACTATATATAAAATAGATAACTAATAAGGACCTACTGTATAGCACAGGGAACTCTACTCAATACTCTGTAATGGCCTATATGGGAAAAGAATCTAAAAAAGAGTGGATACATGTAAATGTATAACTGAATCACTTTGCTGTACACCTGAAACTAACACAACATTGTAAATCAACTATACTCCAATAAAAATTTAAAGACAAACAAACATACAGACAAACAAAATAAATGAACAAACCAAACCAAACAAAAACAAACACATGGATACAGAGAACAGAGTAGTGGTTACCAGAGGAGAAGGGGCAGTGAGGAGGGCAAAATTGGTAACGGGTATCAATATAGTGAATGAATGTAAACTAAATTTTTGTTGGTGAGGCTGCCGTAGTGTATACAGAATTAGAAATACGTGCAGTATACATGAAACTTACATAATGTTATAAACCAACGTTACCTCAATAAAAAATAAATTTAAAAAAACCAAAAACATACAAACAAAAAACCCCACAGCATCTTAATACAGTACATTGTTTTGAAATCCCACTTGCAATTAATTTGGGATGCCACTTGGTCATGACTTATTAAGAATTTTACATATTGTTGGATTTGATCATACACAATGATGAAAGAATAGTTCTACATATGCAAATAAATCAATGTAATATATCACATTACAGAATGAAGGATAAAAATCATATGATCATCTCAATAGATGTAGAAAAAGCATTTGACAAAATTCAAAATCTTTTCATGATAAAAACTCTCAACAAATTAGGTATGAAAGGAATGTACTTCAACATAATAAAGACTATACATGACAAACCCACAGCTATGTCATACTCAGCAGTGAAAAATTGAAAGCTTTTTCTCTAAGATCAGGATCAAGACAAGGGTGCCCACTCTAACCACCTCAGTATAGTAATAGAAGTCCTAGCCAGACTTTTTCCATGGACCATACAGTTGTGGATATTGTGGACTCTAGCATTTCCATTTGTTGTTTCTTTTAAGTCTTCATTCCTCTGTTAAAATCACCAGTCTGACTATTATGTTTTCCAACTTTTCCACTAGAATCTTTAACATATTAATCGTATATTTATTTTGTACTCCTTCTCTGATAGTTTCAATATCTCTGTCATATAAGCATCTGATTCTGCTGATTGCTTTGTCTTTCAGCAAAGTATTGCCTCTTTGTATTCCTTGTGATTTTTTTGAAAGCTAAACATCGTGTATAAAGCAATAAATCTTGTGGTAAATACATTTTATGCCCGAAGATAGTCCTACATTTTGTTGTTGTTTTGTTTGGCTAGAACATTAGTGTGGACAGCTGAGTCAATCTAGTTACATACAAGTCAAACTGGATTTGGATCTTGTTTCTATAGTTACCATCAGTGAACCACATATGAAGAGGCTTCAGAAGGCATGACCATGTTTTAGGATGGAAGCTGGTTTACAAGATATTTCTCAATACCTGTGACCTTCTCAATTTTATTTTATTTTTTATTTTTTAATTTTTTTCTAACATCTTTATTGGAGTATAATTGCTTTACAATGGTGTGTTAGTTTATGCTTTATAACAAAGTGAATCAGCTATACATATACATATATCCACATATCTCTTCCCTCTTGAGTCTCCCTCCCACCCTCCCTATCCCACCCCTCTAGGTGGTCACAAAGCACCAAGCTGATCTCCCTGTGCTATGCTGCTGCTTCCCACTAGCTATCTATTTTACATTTGGTAGTGTATATATGTCCATGCCACTCTCTCACTTCATCCCAGCTTACCCTTCCCCCTCCCCATGTCCTCAAGTCCATTCTCTACCTCTGCGTCTTTATTCCTGTCCTGCCCCTAGGTTCTTCAGAACTTTTTTTTTTTTTTTTTTAGATTCCATATATATGTGTTAGCATACGGTATTTGTTTTTCTCTCTCTGACTTACTTCACTCTGTATGACAGACTCTAGGTCCATCCACCTCACTACAAATAACTCAGTTTCATTTCTTTTTATGGCTGAGTAATATTCCATTGTATATATGTGCCACATCTTCTTTATCCGTTCATCTGTCAATGGACACTTAGGTTGCTTCCATGCCCTGGCTATTGTAAATAGAGCTGCAATGAACGTTGACCTTCGCAATTTTAAATATTTCCTTTGCATTTGAACCTTAGAAAGGCTCTCCATGTGTCTTGGCCCTCTCCTAGCAGTAGACTGTGTTTACTTATTACTCAGTGTTTGTTAGCATGGTTGTGAATAGCAGAGTCCTTTCTCTACTCTTCTGATACAGCTTTCATCTTACACAGAAACTTTGTCCCTCGTGTCAGAGATGGGGCCCTTCTCAGTGATCCTGACTTACTCTGGGTATAGTAGACCTCTAGTGGGCTTATCCCAGGACATAAATAAATAAACTAAATAAAGTATAAAATTCACTAAAGTGTATCAGTAGCAGATATAAGCTGGCAGAAGAAAAAAATCAGTCAACATAAAGATTGGTCAGTTGAGAATATACAGCCTGAGGAACAGAAATAAAAAAAAATAAAGAAAAATAAATGGCCTCAGAGAACAGTGGGATACTGCAAAAGTACCAACATATGCATAATGGGATTCCCAAAAGGAGAGAGAGAGGAAGGGACAGAAAATATTTACAGAAATAATGGCAAAAAACTTCCCAAATCTGAAGAAAAGAATGGACATATATATAGATTCAAAATTTTTAACATTGTGAGACTCAAAATTTTAGTGCATTCGGACATTAACAAATTCATAACATTTATATGCAAAGAATTATTAATACTATTATAATTCTTGGTGCTTAAAATCTTTAAATTAAATGTTATACTTTTATTTAAGTGAATTAAAACATGCCTTTATGATCCTTTTCTTTTTCCCATATTACTGTATATTTTCTCTATTTAAAATGACATACATAAACATATTATTTTTAGATATGACATATGAAAATTTGTCTAGGAAAATAAATGCCTGTGTAAAGGCATGCATTTTTATTAAAAATAAGAACAAAGAATCAATAATAAATCTACACTCAAAAAACTTTGGAAGTATTTTCATAAAAGTTAATTTTTTAAATACAAAACCTATTGCTTTTTCATATGTAAAAAGATCAATTGAACAATAATTTTTAAAAACCAAACATATATATCTTATTTACATTAAGTCAAATATTTATATTAAGAATGTGTTCCCAGACACCAAAATAATTGTTTTAAATTCTACTATAATAATAGACCTATCTCATGTATGTCTTAATTAATTTCTCCTTCTGTAGGTGTGTGAGTTTTTCATGAATGATGTATGTGTGTGCATATGCTAAAACATGCATGTAAATGTACATGTTCGTGTGGGAGTGTAGGTGAACATACTTATTAAGAAGAATTTTAAAAATCAAAATCCCATGTTCAAAAGCATGTGGGAGAAAGCAAGACAGCAGGTCTCATATGAAAAAATAAACTCTTACGCTCAAAAATTTTCTGCTAGCAACCTTAGGACAATATAATAAGGCTTGAGCCCCACAGAGGGACGCTGCTTAGGTATTAAGCTAACAAGAGACTTGGAAGACAGGTCTACTAGCTATTAAAAGGTTTTTCATAGGTGAGTACAATTGTTTTCACATGTTTGAAGTCTACCCTGTTTCAATCCCACCAGGCATTCCTGATGAATACTGCATTTTCCACGGAAGCAACAATTTATAATTTCCTCTTATTCTTGTTTGTTACTAGAAAAGACTCGGTCTCAGGGGGCTTTGATTAAGATGATGAGACAAAGAATGAAACAAATAAGAGTCTGTTAAATGTCTGCCTGAAACCAGAGCTGCACCACTTAATATGAAAGACTCTTCAAAACCAATAATGAAATAATCACCCATTTTGCAAGACTGATAAGAAAATGAGGGGGGGTTGTACATTTGGGGAAACTAATTTACACTGTAGGAGGAAAGAGGAGGAAGAAGAGCAATGACAGAAAATCAACTGTTAATACATATCAGAAACTGCCGAGAAATCACAAGATAAGCTGTAGCATATGTTCCTCCAGCTAGAATATGGCAATCATTTCTCTGAGAAGAGAAGCTCATAGGCTTCCCCACCCCCTCCAACAGGCAATCATTTTGCATTTTACATTATTTGAAAAGAGCTTGATTATTTTCCTTTGAAAGAAACCGGATTGATTCACATTTACCTGTCAGCAGAATGTTCTATTCCTCTGTTTTGCCTGTCTATTTAAAGGCATATGACCTGACTATGAAATTCCATAGACAAATAGTTCGTCAGATGTAAATAAATAATAGTGAGTGACCAGCAAAAAAAAAAAAATCCCATGTTCATGGGTGATTCTTCTTAACCTATTATTCCTAGTTATCATATTTTTTGAGACTTTTGCTTTGTAGATTTAATCAATAGCTGGAGAAATTACCATAAGAATTTAGAAATGTGTGGGTTAGACAGGTTAAGTATTTTCACCAGAGAGATCTGAGGTGGGTAAAACCGCCTTATTGTAGATTTAATGTAGTTAAAATACAAATTCTCTAGAAGACTTTGTCTTCCCCACAGCCTTTTTAAAGACACTCTTGACCCCTTTGTTCCTCAAGCTGTAGACCAATGGATTCAGCATGGGGATGACCATGGTGTACAACACAGAGGCCATTTTGTCTGTGCCCATGGAATAGCTGGAGCTGGGCTGTAAGTACATGAAGATGCCCGTCCCACAGAAGATGGAACGGCAGTGAGGTGGGAAGCACAGGTGGAAAAGGCCTTTTGGCATCCTTCAGATGAGCACATCCTCAGAATGGTGATAAATATAAACAGGTAGGAGATCAAGATTACCAGGATAGAAAAGAGGGCATTGAAACCCACCACAAAGAAAATAACCATCTCACTGAGGTAGTTGTCTGAGCATGAGAGAGCCAGGAGACGAGGAGCATCACAAAAGAAGCGATCGACCACATTGGACCTACAGAAGGAGAGCCTGACAATGTTCCCAGTGTGGATGGAGGCATTCAGGAAACCACAGAAGTAGCAGCCTATGCCCAGACGTGCACACACATTAGTCATCATGGTGGTGGTGTAATGTAGGGGTGTGCACACTACCGCATAGCCGTCATAGGCCACTGCGGCTAAGATGTAGCTTTCTGCAATGATAAAGACTGCAAAGAAGAAGAACTGGGTGACACAAGCATTGTAGGAGATGATTTTGTCTTCTGTGAGGAATCCTGCCATCACCTTGGGAGTGACAGCTGAGGAGTAACCAAAGTCCATCAGAGAGAGGTGACTGAGGAAAAAGTACATGGGAGTGTGGAGAAGAGAGTCCAACAGAACCAATTCAATCATCCCCAGGTTCCCAACTACAGTGATGAGGTAGATGAGAGAGAAGATGAGAAAGAGTGGGATCTGCACTTCTGGGTCATCAGCCAACCCCACAAGAATGAACTCAGTCACCTCTGTAGTGTTTTCCATGGAGATCAATTGGGAATTGTGTGGCTGCCCTATAGCAATTAAAAAAAAACAAACAGAATCAGAATACAAAATGAAAGGAAGACTCCACCGAAATCAATCAGCATGTTTGCTCTGTGCCTTATTTCAGTATTGCAATAACCAGTTTCCAGGAGTTTTTAGGTCTAAAGCATGGCCATGACAATAAAATGCAATTTTGAATTATTGATAAATCATAGAATAATCCAGGCAAAAGGATATGGAGATAATGCATCCAATCTCCTAACTTCATAGAAAACTGAATTAAGATCAAAAGAAAGGATTTAAGCAATATCATCAGATTAGTTGCTAACCAGAGCAGCTCAGACAGCCAAGTCAAAGTTTACAAAATAGTCACAAATTATTCTTTGTATTAAGCTAGAATAGCTTAACAAAATTAATGTGAAATTGAATTAATTTTACTTCAACTGACATTTTTTTTGTCTTTTTCGTTGTGTCAGAACAGTTGTATATGGTAGTGAAAGAAAGTTAAATAAAACATGTCCTAAAACCACAATGAGATATCACCTCACACTTGTCAAAATGGCTATCATCAAAAAGTCTACAAGTAACAAATGTTGGTGAGGATGCGGGTAAAAGGGAACCCTTGTACACTGTTGCTGGGAATGTAAGTTGGTGCAGCCACTATGGAGAACAGTATGGAGGTTCCTCAAAAAACTAAAAATAGAGTTAACACATGATCCAGCAATCCCACTCCTGGGCATATATCTGAAAAAACAAAAACACTGCTTAGAAAAGATATATGCACCCCAATGTTCAGCAGCACTATTTACAATATCCAAGACATGGAAGCAACCCAAGTGCCCATCAACAGATGAATGGATAAAGAAGTTATGGTACATATATACAATGGAATATTACTCAGCCATAAAGAAGAATGAAATTCTGCCATTTGGAGCAACATAGATGGACCTTAATAATATTATGCTTAGTGAAATAATACAGAGAAAGACAAACACTTTATGACACCACTTATATGTGGACTCTAAAAAAATAATACAAGTGAATGTATATAGCAAAACAGAAACAGACTCACAGACAGAGAAAACAAACTAGTGTTTACCAAAGGGGAGAACAAAGGAGAGAGGGGAAAATTAGGGGTATGGGATTAAGAGATATAAACTACTATGTATAAAATAGATAAGCAATAAGGACATATTTATAGCATAGTGAATTATAGCCATTATCTTGTAATAACTTTTAATGGACTATAATCTGTAAAAATACTGAATCACTATGGTACACACCTGAAACTAATATAATATTAGAATATTGTAAATCAACTATACTTCAACTAAATGGGAAACAAATTAATGTACAAGGACTAAAACATCTATAAAATAGTAGTTTTTGACTTTTATTACATTAATACAGTTTTTAACTTTTGCATTCAGATGTCCCTGATCTGGAGCTATGTTAAAGCCATGTCAAAAGATGCAAATCCCACCTCTACCGTGTATGGAATCAATGAACATTGTTAGAGTGCAATATTACTCAGCCATCATTTTTCCCATCATACTGGGTTGATGATGCAAACTGGAACTACGTAAGTGGTTAGATATTATGATTTGGACAGAGAGCTTGTCCTATCTTATATTAGAGAGGTGGATGATATAAGATGGAGCATCCAGATTAAGGATGAAATCAAAGGTTTGATAATATCACTCATGACATTTGCTTTCCTCTCAAACTCCTACTCTCCTATCTTTCATATCCCTTCCTTCAGTTTTTTACACATTTCTCTCTCTATGTATATGACGGCCATTCCAGTTGTGCCAAGTAAGAGTACATTTGTTTTCTGAGTCACCTTGGGTTTTAACTAATGTGTTAATATTAGGCCTCAGTTTCCCCATATATAAAATGGGGACAACAATATTGTCTGGCACTTACTAAAGCATCAGTAAATGTATTCATTCTTGGAAAATTCAAAGTGCAGGTGAGATTTCCTTTTGTCCCATTATCCTTCCATTTTCAGAACCTGAAAAACCTTGGATTCAGCCATCACAGATAAAAACAATACAAATTTTGGTACATTATCACTGACTTTATGAACTATATAAGGATTTTTTGAAGCCTACATAAAATCCGATTATGGAATCTCCATTTATTTTTCTAAATCAAGAATCTTTCCAAAATGGAATCTAAAAGTGTTACCTGCTTCAAAATTTTAGCTAAATAGTTTAGAGATTAAAAATTCTTTAAAGATTAATTCCTACTGTAGCAACAAGATATTTGATACCATGATGCATTTTTTTCAATAATTTTTCTAGTTTCTATTATAAGCAAAAACACTGCCATATATAATGGAAATAAAAGGAAAGACAGCAATTTCTATTTTGGAAGTAGTGGCAGATATAAAACAAAATGAATAGGAAAATATATAGCATGTGTGGAAATTTTTTAAAAGCTGAGTGGAAGACAGGTAAGGTTAGAGCTAGCTGGGTAAAATTTTAAATATGGTGGTCTGGGAAAGACTCATTCATAAAATCAGACTTTTGAGCAAATATTTAAAGGAAGCAGGGGAACAGGCCTTGAGTATACTTGGAGGAAGGGCATTCCCGGCAGAGGGAACAGCAAATACATGGTACTGAGGTTTGAACATGCCAAGATTATCCTGGGGACAGCAAGAAAACCAATAAGCCTGCAGTGGGAAGAAAGGGTTATGTCAGAGAGGTACAGCGGGGTGAAGCTGTAATGACCTCACACAGTACTTTAAGTTACTAGGCTTTATTCTGAGTAAGATTGGAATGTATTATAGGATTTGCACCAAAAGGTGACATAATCTGATTTCTGTTTTAAAAGGTTCACTCTAGTAGATCTGTTGATAATTGAACTTACTAGGATAAAAATAAAAGGTGGTAGAAAAATTAGTAGGCTACTATAATATAAAAGATGATGATTGCTTGGCCCAAGAAGATAGTGGGTAGGATAATAAGAAATTATCCACTTTTGGATATATTTCAAAAGTAAGGCTGACTGAATTTCCTGATGTACTGAAAAGGGGGCAGGAGAGAAAGAGAGAGGTCAATGACTCCAATTTTTGTATAGCGATACACAGATGAGTATAAAAAAGCAGATGTTTGGGAACTGGGGGGAAAAGAGATCATTTCATTGAGCTCGAAATCCCTTTTGGCCATCCAAGCAGGAGTGCGGCATAAACAATTGGATATGCGATCTAGAGTTCAGAAGAGAGGATTGGCAACCTCAAATTATATTAATTTGAACTAGGTTGGCAATTTCTAATGGTTCACTATACATATATCATCTTAAATCGACAAGACTAAATGACACCACCAAAGGAAAGAGTTTTGACAGGCAAAAATTAGAGTATTATAGTGTTACAAGGTCAAAGATAAGAAGATTTGGTGGTAAAGGAAAGAGAGAATTGCTACCACTTGAGATGGCTGTAAGGGAAGCACTATCCCAGGACACAGACAGATTCCAATTAGACCAAGTAGGTAAAGGGGACTTTCAAAATATATTAAGTATATTTTGGGTTATGTTGATGACTGACTATAAATTTAATGGAATGAATTTCAGAAATTGGGGAGGAGTGGAGCTGGGGTTGGTAAAGGGGAGATACAGAGATGTGTGGACATTATTTTGTAGGAGTTGAGGGCTGATATGACAATCCTCAGCTTCATGCTGAGTGGCAGCAATAAATATAATAATGAGATTAGTCCTATGGGTGTCAAGATGAGGATAGGTGTTGGAAAGGCGATTAGACAGGTGAGGGTCACAACAGAAGCATGGAGAATTCTGGGTAGGGTTCACTCCTGCTATTAGTGGTATGAGGGCCACTTATACAGAAGAGGGTTACTAGGATACCCTCTTGGTTCCTTAAAAACTACTCACTTGAACAAATAGCACAGATACAGATTTCTTAAATTCTGGGGAAAAAATGCTCTTGGAATTATTTCAAACTTGTTACTAACTTTCTTCTCCACACTTGAAATCTTAGGTTTTAATTCAACACCTTCCTGGAGGGAAAAGACAGTTAAAACTTGTTTTAGTTGAAAAGAAATTAAGAACCTACAATGGTTCTTGGAGGCATTTATTGATCTCTTATCATTCTTTGCTCCATAGATGGAAACTTCTTATAGAATGGCCTACCATAGAGCTGGTGCTCAGCACAAACTAAAAAATTCAGTTGTCTTGACAAAATGCTCTCTCCTCTCATGTATTCTTCATAAAATACCACAACTTCCAAAGATTCTCTGAAGTCTTCCCCAGCTTCTTACTCTTCAGATACGATTATGTCATTATGATGAGTAAAATTGATCACTTTGTTACTCAAAACATTTTTAAAATTTTATATAATTTATTATCTTGTATAGTAGAAGTCATGATTGATAATGATGTAGGCTGTAATAGATATGATTTATTGAGCATTTGCTATGCTCCTATCACCAAGCTAGAAACTGTGCTACTTTACCTCAGTTAATCCTTACACCTCCTGTGAGATATTATCCCCAATTCACAGGTACGGAAAACAAAGATTACTGACATTTAGTTACTTGCTTAAGTCTGAGGAAAATAGCAAAGCCAGGATTTAAAGCCAAATTATTTTGAACCTAAGCCTTACCTCTTTATCATGAAAAAAAATGCTCCTTTAAACTTTTTACATTGAACCTAAGCTAGGCACAACAAAGTAACTCATTTAGTTGATTGGTTGATTGATTGAGTGACTGATTAAATCTGTCATTGGGAGTCAATGTAGATCATTAAAAACAATAAACTTGGGAATCAAATATACTTACCTGTTTGTGTGACTTAGTGCAAATAACTTACCTTTCTGGATCTCAGTTAATACCAACAACTGGAACCACAAATGTTTACAACCCACCTCAACCCCTCAAAAAATCCTCAAAGAGCTAAAAAGTGTCATGAGTCTTTAGTAACACCAGCCAAAAAGCCACATAAAGTGCTTAATTCTGTCCATTTCTCCATTCTCTCTATAAGCACTAAGTCCTTGTGGTGCACCAATCAGTGTGCTGGTTTCCAGGTCTACAGTGATGAACAAGGCACATTTCCTGACCTCAGGATATTGAGTGCACTAGGACAGATATATAAACTGATGAATATTATGTACTATTCTTATTCTCTATTCCCAAGAGAGAGGATTATTTTCTCAGAACTGTGTGATGGGAGTGATTCTATTTACACTTTAGTCTATCTATCAGTCCATGTAATAGTTAATAAATTAGGTGTCCAACACCAGATAAGTCTTTAGTGGCAGGATTAGACATTGAGATTAGTTCTATTTGTGTACATAATTATGTCGTGTAATTTTACACATCTCCTTTTTAGTGCATTTTATAACTTATTTCTAAGCCTGATTTTTCCCACATTATTATTTTCCATTCCTCCTCTCCCTCTTTTTAAATATTCTATTAGCTCCTAGATTACAATCAGATTTTATATTGATACTCAATTTGGTCTTCTCAACAACTCTGGGATTAGTCAAAATAACTAATATTATCACATTCCCTGAAAGAGAAAACAGGTTGAAATAGTTTAAATAATTTGTTCAAAGTTGAACTAGTTTATACTTAGCAGACACTCAAGATCTTTTTGTGCTTTTCCTCTATGTCACATAATAAATATACATGTTCTAATAGGATCTCTACATTGTTTAGACATACAATTCCCAGTTACATGAAACAGACAGAAGAAATCTTCAAAACATTCAAGCCCAAACTCTGAATAAATAAAAGGAGAAACCCATTCCTTGACGCATTTTTCTGATTACCTCTACCCATGAAAATTTATGCAGACAGTAGATTTCACCTAGTAGATTTCATCTAGTAGATTTATAGGTTTACCTTATTCCCTGAACAATTCAACATGCAAGTCCAGCACCTTCATATGTGAGTGAATCTTAAATCAGAAATTTAATCTGCGGGCTTCCCTGGTGGCGCAGTGGTTGAGAATCTGCCTGCCAGTGCAGGGGACACGGGTTCGAGCCCTGGTCTGGGAAGATGCCACATGCCGTGGGGCAACTGGGCCCGTGAGCCACAACTACTGAGCCTGCGCGTCTGGAGCCTGTGCTCCTCAACAAGAGAGGCCGCGATAGTGAGAGGCCCGCACACCGCGATGAAGAGTGGCCCCCGCTTGCCGCAACTGGAGAAAGCCCTCGCACAGAAATGAAGACCCAACACAGCCAAAAATAAATAAATAAAATAAATAAATTTATTAAAAAAAAAAAAAGAAAGAAATTCAATCTGTGAAAAAAAGTAAACACCCTGTTGTGATGTTGTTCTTTAGTGTGGCCAAAGTGCTTAAAGTTCTCTAGAGACAGGAAGAAACTGAAGGAAAAAATGTTATTGGCCTTGGAAACAGCGAACTAAAATTCTACTCCTGGATCTTCTGCCCACTCTTCTTAGATAAATCACTTAACCTCTGAGCCTTGATATCTTCATCTGTAAAATGGAAATAAGAGAAAGGCAGGCCCAACACATCCTCCCTGAAGACTGCTGCTATGATAAGAAAATAAGAAAACCCTAAAATACCTCATACTTGGTAAGGGGTGATCATCATAATCACAACCATCATCACTATTATTTGGGGTTTTTTTCCCCTGGACATTGTTGCTGCTCTTAACAACAGTTTGGGGGAAGGTCATTGTTGCTGCGAGACAACAATTAACAAATCAAAAGAAAAATAAATGGCCAAAGTAACTCTGATTCTTGGGCTGCACTCTCTAATATGAGGCCAATTGGAGTCATGTGGAGACCAGAAAGATTAAAACATGGGAACCAGGAGGGAGTTATGTAGTCATGGAACTCTCAGGGAACAAATACCCTATGAGGGCTACAAAACTCTTTATCTTACCTAACTAGGGAACAAGTGATTAAAGTGTCTGTGGGGATCCAGCTCTGCTTGATGAGGGAGACCATGGACGTATTTATTTACACTATTTGCAGTAATTCTCTTTGATGATGCACAAATCCATCCACAGCATGACCTCCAGGGCTACAATTTGACATAAATATTGGGGGATAGAGGCAAGGACTCTGTCATTAAACAAGATAAGTGGCCCCCAGGAATTAGTTCTTCATTTAATTCACCTAAATGTTTGTACCAGTGAGAAGAAATATCAATTCTCTTTTAAAATTTCTATTGGAGTATAGTTGATTTACAATGTTGTGTTAGTTTCAGGTGCACAGCAAAGTGAATCAACTCTACGTATACAGTCTTTTTTAAGATTCTTTTCCTGTAGGCCATTACAGAGTATTGAGTAGAGTTCCCTGTGCTATACATAGTAGGTTATTTAATTCATTTAACTGTTTATTGATCCCAAATATATTTCAGCCATAATGGTGAACACTGAAAATGCAGACTCATGTAAAATAAACATGGTTCTTGCATTCATGGTGCTTAAGTTTAAGGGAGAAAAAGTACACTAAACAAGTAAACGCTCTAAGAAACATATAATTACATGTAGAACAAAATGCTGTGTGTGCTTATGTGTAAAATAAGCATGTACTTATACATAGAAAATGAGAGAGAAAAGAAGAAATCTACTTTACATTGGCTGATCAGAATGTTTTCTCAGGAAAGTTAACATTTCAGCCAGACCTAAAATGATAAAGAATCAGTGTTGGGGGAAGGTCATTCCAAGCAAAATTAAAAGTATGTAGTAAAGGTCCCATACTTCAAGGTAGTCAGCAAAATCTAAAAGAAGACAGTGTGGCTGCAGCATGGGTAGCAAGACCTCTTCCTTGGCGGTTTCCATTTTAGCATCCTCCCAGAACAAAACCTGAATAAAACAGAGCAAAACAAAACAGAGACACTCATCCCTAATAACGAAACTATCATCAGGTCTGGATCACGAGACTAGAACAGGTAGGTTATAAGCATAGCTCAAATATTGTCCTGCCTGCCAGAAGCCATCACATTTAGCTTCAGAGTGGAAAAATTTTTCCCACTAATTTGAGAGAATAAATCAAGATGGCAGACTAAGAGGGTGTGGAATTCACCTCCCCTCACAAACACATCAAAAACACATCAACAATACAACTATAAATGGGAAGGAAATCCAAAAAGGAGGGGATATATGTATACGTATAGCTGATTCATTTTGCTGTACAGCAGAAACTAACACAACATTGTAAAGCAACTATAGTCCAATAAAAAAAAAAATCTACGTGGAGCAATTCTCACCGAAAACTAAGTGAAGACTGGCAGAAAGACTTTTGTACAACCAAGGTTGTAAGAAAGGTCCACACGGAATCAGGCAGGAAGGGAAGAGAAATGATCAGGTTGGGACCTGTGCCCCTGGGAAGGGACGTAGAAGGGGGGATTACAAGGGCAAAGATCCTCCCTGGGGAGTGAGTGGTTGGAGCCCCATATTAGGCACGCCAGCCTGGGGGCCCTACACGAGGAAGATGAGTCCCCTTAGCTGGTTAGAAAAACAGTGGACTAATAGGAGACCTGCTATGACACCTAGACTCTGCTAGTGAAGAGTGTGCCCACACTTGCTTACTCCTGAAACAAGGTGGAAAAATCGTCTTGGGATTCTGGCTGTTTTCCCGTGACCACTTCAGTGCATGCCCCCGCCTGACCCAAGCACCCGCCATACCCCGCTTGCTTCACAGTACAGCTCCACACGAATGCAGGGGCTACTGTGGGTGAGGGGGCTGGTCGGCTGTGAGAGACTGTGCCAGCCTGGAACCAGAACAGCCGCTGAGCAGGGTGGGGGCAGCCATTCCTGGGGCTTATGGAGGCAGAACATCAAAAGCAGTCCAGGGCTCTGGCTGTGGCCGGGACACCACAGCCTGTGCCCAGACCCATGCTGGGTGCCCCACTTGCTCCAGCTCTGCTCCCCTCTGGAACAAGGGTGACTGCGCTGGCAGAGGTAGAACATCCACATAGAGGGAAGAGCGCCAGAGCAGGCTGGAGCCTCAGGGATTCTGCTCCAGCAACTTGGGACCTGACCCCGTTCCCAATAGGGCAAGGTTAACCCCTGAGCAGAGGAGAAGCTCCAGCTCACACCTCGTTCTGGCTCTAGCCCCTCCATCTCCAGCCCCTCCTCCTACCAAGGAGATAGCTGCCAGCACACACTGGGGAAGGACGTGACTCATGCTCACATCAGACCCAGCTCTTCCACCAAATCCAGTGAGCATATGCAGGCTGTATAGGGACGCGCCCACACAAGGACATCCCTTCAAGACTGGAATAGGTAACTTTCAATTAATTTCATAGAGACAGAGAAAGTCAAGCAAAATGAGAAGGCAGAGGAATTGGTTTCAATTGAAAGAACATAAGAGAACTGCAGAAAAAACAACCAATGAAACAAATAATGTACCACATAAAGTGTTCAAAGCATTAGTAAAAAGAACACTAACTGAATTAAAGAATAGATGAGCACGGTGAGAATTTTAACAAGGAAATAGAAAATATAAAAAAGAAAAAATGAGAACAGAAAAATACAACAACTGAAATGAGAAACACACTAGCAAAAATTAGCAGCAGACTAGGTAATACAGAAGTGATCTGGAAGATAGATTAATGGCTATAATCCCCTATGCTGTACAATATATCCTTGGTGCTTATCTATTTTATACATAGTAGTTTGTATCTCTTAATCCCATATACCTAATTTACCCCTCTTCCCTTCCCTCTCCCTTTGGTAACCACTAGTTTGTTTTCTATATGTGTGAGTCTGTTTCTGCTTTGCATATATATTCATTTGCATTATTTTTTAGATTCCAAATGTAATATGATACAGTATTTGTCTTTCTCTGTCTGTATTATTTCACTAAGCTAAATATTCTCTAGGTCCATCCATGTTGATACAAATGGCAGAATTTCATGCTTTTTTATGGATGAGTAGTATGTATGTATGTGTGTGTGTATATATATATAATCCACTACTTCTTCTTTATCCATTCATCTCTTGATGGGCACTTGGCTTGCTTCCATGTCTTGCTTATTGTAAATAGTGCTGCTATGCATGTATCTTTTCAAATTATATTTTAATTTTTTCCAGATATGTACCCAGAAGTGGACGTTCTGGATCATATGGTAGTTCTATTTTTAGTTTTTTAAGGATCCTTCATACTGTTTTCCACAGTGATTGCACCAATTCACATTCCCACCAACAGTGTACAAGCATTCCCTTTTCTCCATATCCTCTCCAACATTTTTTGTGGACTTTGTATGATGGCCATTTTGGCTGGTGTGAGGTGACACCTCTTTGTAGTTTTGATTTGAATTTCTCTAATAATTAGTGATGTGGAGCATCTTTTCATGTACCTATTGGCCATCTTTATGCCCTCTTTGGAGAAATGTCTATTTAGGTTTTCTGCCCATTTAAAAAAAATTTTTTTTGGCTGCTTTGGGTCTTAGTTGTGGTGCACAGGCTCTTCATTGCGGTGCACGGGCTTCTCTCTAGTTGTGGCGTGTGGGTTTTCTCTCTAGTTGTGGCACGTGGTCTCCAGAATGCATGGGCTCTGTAGTTTGCGGCACTTGGGCTCTCTCAATGAGACACATGAGCTCAGTAGTTGTAGCATGCAGGCTTACTTGCCCCTGCACTGGAAGGCGGATTCTTTACCACTGGACCAGCAGGGAAGTCCCTTCTGCCCATTTTTTGATTGAGTTATTTGGTTTTCTCTTTTACTGAGTTTTATGAGCTCTTTGTATATTTTGGAAATGAATCCCTTGTTGGTCGCATTATTTGCAAAAATTTTCTCCTGGTCTGTAGGTTGTCTTTTCATTGTAAAAAGTTTTAAATTTAATTAGGTCCCATTTCTTTATTTTTGTTTTTATTTCTTTTCCCTTAGGAGACTGATTCAAGAAAATATTGCTACAATTTATGTTAAAGACTGTTCCACCTATGTTCTCTTCTAGAAATTTTATGGTTTCAGGTCTTACATTTAGGTCTTTAATCCATTTTGAGTTTATCTTTGTATATGGTATGAGGGAATGTTCTAATCTCATTGTTTTACACGTGCTGTCCAGTTTTTCCAGCACCACTTGCTGACGATACTGTTCTTTCTCCATTGTGTATTCTTACCTACTTTGTCATCAATTAATTGAACGTAGGTAGGTGGGTTTATCATGTTAGATATCTTCCCTTTTTACCCACTTTGATGAGATTGTTTTATCATGAATGGACAATCAGTTTTGTCAATGCTTTTTTTGCATCTGTTGAGATTATCGTGTGATTTTTATCTTTCCTTTTGTTAATGTGGTGTATCACATTGATTGATTTCTGTATGGTGAACTATCCATGTGACCATGGAATAAATCTAACTTGATCATGGTGTTAAATTTTAGATTGCTCTAAAAGATATCTTTATAATTGTTATCATAATGCTGAATGATTCATAGTGTTCTAACATCCCCAAATTTAAAACTAGGCTAAGTTATTCTTAGAGATTGGCAAGGACCAATCAGGTCAACCTCTAATTTGAGCTTAAATGCCAATCTATAAATTGGTGGCCTGACTGCATAGATGAAGGAAGGAGCATAAAACGTGTCCTTGGCTGAGTACCTGAAGACAAAGAGTCAAACCATACTTTAAAATTAAATGTTATTTTTATTATTATTTCTCTTGTCATACTCTGGTCTGTTTTTTTTTAATTAAAATTATCATGTGAAGATGTAACTTCTGGATAATAAGTTGATAAAGATGAAAACTGAACTAATTAAAGATGACCATATAATGATGTTTATTATCACTGAAATGGAACAAAAACAACACATTAAGTAATAAACCTATAACCAGGATATTTGGCACCAAGTTTATATTTAAGAATGTATTATCAAGGGAGGACCTTCAAGATGGAAGAGGAGTAAGACGTGGAGATCACCTTCCTCCCTACATATACATCAAAAATACATCAACATGTGGACCAACTCGTACAGAACACCTACTAAACGCTGGCAGAAGACCTCAGACTTCCCAAAAGGCAAGAAAATCCCTGGCCGTTAGGCTGACAGGGTCTTGGTGCTCAGGCTGGGTGTCAGGCCTGAGCCTCGGACGTGGGAGAGCCGAGTTCAGGATATTAGACCACCAGAGACCTCCTGGCCCCATGTAATATCAATAAGTGAGAACTCTCCCAGAGGTCTCCATCTCAGTGCTAAGACCCAGCTCCACTCAACAACCAGCAAGCTCCAGTGCTGGACAGCCCATGCCAAACAACTAGCAAGACAGGAACACAACACCACCCATTAGCAGAGAGGCTACCTAAAATCATAATAAGTTCACAGACACCCCAAAACATACCACCGGATGCAGTCCTGCCCACCAGAAAGACAAGATCCAGCCTCATTCACCAGAACACAGGCACAAGTCCCCTGCACCAGGAAGCCTACACAACCCACTGAACCAACCTTACTCACTGGGGGCAGACACCAAAAACAACAGGAATTACGAACCAGCAGCACACAAAAAGGAGACCCCAAACACAGTAAGTTAAGCAAAATGAGAGACAGAGAAATACATAGCAGATGAAGGAGCAAAGTAAAAAACCACCAGAACAAACAAATGAAGAGGAAATAGGCAGGCTACCTGAAAGAGAATTCAGAGTAATGATAGTAAAGATGATCCAAAATCTTGGAAATAGGATGCAGAAAATACAAGAAACGTTTAACAAGGACCGAGAAGAACTAAAGAGCAAACAAACAGTGATGAACAACACAATAAATGAAATTAAAAATTCTCTAGAACGAATCAATAGCAGAATAACTGAGGCAGAAGAACGGATGAGTGACCTGGAAGATAAAATATTGGAAATAACTACCACAGAGCAGAATGAAGAAAAAAGAATGAAAAGAATTGAGGACAGTCTCAGAGACCTCTGGGACAATACTAAATGCACCAACATTCGAATTATAGGGGTCCCAGAAGAAGAAAAGAAAAAGAAAGGGGCTGAGAAAATATTTGAAGAGATTATAGTTGAAAACTTCCCTAATATGGGAAAGGAAATAGTCAGTCAAGTCCAGGAAGTGCAGAGAGTCTCATACAGGATAAATCCAAGAAGAAACACGCCAAGACACATATTAATCAAACTATCAAAACTTAAATACAAAGAAAAAAAATTAAAAGCAGCAAGGGAAAAGCAACAAATAACATACAAGGGAATCCTCATAAGGTTAACAGCTGATTTTTCAGCAGAAATTCTGAAAGCCAGAAGGGAGTGGCAGGACATATTGAAAGTGATGAAAGGGAAAAACCTACAACCAAGATTACACTACCCAGCAAGGATCTCATTCAGATTTGACAGAGAAATTAAAACCTTTACAGACAAGCAAAAGCTAAGAGAATTCAGCACCACCAAACCACCTTTACAACAAATGCTAAAGGAACTTCTCTAGGCAGGAAACACAAGAGAAGGAAAAGACCTACAAAAAGAAACCCAAAACAATTAAGAAAACGGTAATAGGAATATACATACTGATAATTACCTTAAATGTACATGGATTAAATGCTCCAACCAAAAGACATAGACTGGCTGAATGGATACAAAAACAAGACCCGTATATATGCTGTCTACAAGTGACCCATTTCAGACCTAGGGACACATACAGACTGAAAGTGAGGGGATGGAAAAAGATATTCCATGCAAAACAAAGACTATTACAAGAGACAAAGAAGGACACTACATAATGATCAAGGGATCAATCCAAGAAGAAGATATAACAATTGTAAATATTTATGCACCCAACATAGGAGCACCTCAATACATAAGGAAAATACTAACAGCCATAAAAGGGGAAATCGACAGTAACACAATCATAGTAGGGGACTTTAACACCCCACTTTCACCAATGGACAGATCATCCAAAATGAAAATAAACAAGGAAACACAAGCTTTAAATGATACATTAAACAAGATGGACTTAATTGATATTTATAGGACATTCCATCCAAAAATAACAGAATACACATTCTTCTCAAGTGCTCATGGAACATTCTCCAGGATAGATCATATCTTGGGTCACAAATCAAGCCTTGGTAAATTGAAGAAAATTGAAATCGTATCAAGTATCTTTTCCGACCACAATGATATGAGACTAGATATCAATTACAGGAAAAAATCTGTAGGAAATACAAACACATGGAGGCTAAACAACACTATACTTAATAAATAACCAAGAGATCATTGAAGAAATCAAAGAGGAAATCAAAAAATACCTAGAAACAAATGACAATGAAAACACAATGACCCAAAACCTATGGGATGCAGCAAAAGCAGTTCTAAGAGGGATGTTTATAGCTATACAAGCCTACTTTAAGAAACAAGAAACAACTCAAATAAACAACCAAACCTTACACCTAAAGCAATTAGAGAAAGAAGAACAAAAAACCCCCAAAGTTAGCAGAAGGAAAGAAATCATAAAGATCAGATCAGAAATAAATGAAAAAGAAATGAGGGAAACAATAACAAAGATCAATAAAACTAAAAGCTGGTTCTTTGAGAAGATAAACAAAATTGATAAACCACTAGGCAGACTGATCAAGTAAAAAAGGGAGAAGACTCAAATCAACAGAATTAGAAATGAAAAAGGAGAAGTAACAACTGACACTGCAGAAATACAAAGAATCATGAGGGATTACTGCAAGCAAATATATGCCAATAAAATGGACAACCTGGAAGAAATGGACAAATTCTTAGAAATGCACAACATTCCGAGACTGAAGCAGGAAGAAATAGAAAATATGAACAGACCAATCATGAGCACTGAAATTGAAACTGTGATTAAAAATCTTCCAACAAACAAAAGCCCAGGACCACATGGCTCCACAGGTGAATTCTGTCAAACATTTAGAGAAGAGCTAACACCTATCCTTCTCAAACTCTTCCAAAGTATAGCAGAGGGAGGAACACTCCCAAACTCATTCTATGAGGCCACCATCACTCTGATACCAAAACCAGACAAAGATGTCCCAAAGAAAGAAAACTACAGGCCAATATCACTGATGAACATAGATGCAAAAATCCTCAACAAAATACTAGCAAAGAGAATCCAACAGCACATTAAAAGGATCATACACTATGATCAAGTGGGGTTTATCCCAGGAATGCAAGGATTCTTCAATATATGCAAAACAATCAACGTGATACACCATATTAACAAATTGAAGGAGAAAAACCATATGATCTTCTCAATAGATGCGGAGAAAGCTTTTGACAAAATTCAGCACCCATTTATGATAAAAACCCTCCAGAAAGTAGGCATAGAGGGAACTTACCTGAACATAATAAAGGCCATATATGACAAACCCACAGCCAACATCGTCCTCAATGGTGAAAAACTGAAACCATTTCCACTAAGAACAGGAACAAGACAAGGTTGCCCACTCTCACCACTATTATTCAACATAGTTTTGGAAGTGTTAGCCACAGCAATCAGAGAAGAAAAAGAAATAAAAGGAATCCAAATCGGAAAAGAAGAAGTAAAGCTGTCACTGTTTGCAGATGACATGGTACTATATACATAGAGAAAGATGCTACCAGAAAACTGCTAGGGCTAATCAATGAATTTGGTAAAGTAGCAGGATACAAAATTAATGCACAGAAATCTCTTGCATTCCTATACACTAAGGATGAAAAATCTGAAAGTGAAATTATAAAACACTCCCATTTACCATTGCAATAAAAAGAATAAAATATCTAGGAATAAACCTACCTAAGGAGACAAAAGACCTGTATGCAGAAAATTATAAGACACTGATGAAAGAAATTAAAGATGATACAAATAGATGGAGAGATATAGCATGTTCTTGGATTGGAAGAATCAACATTGTAAAAATGACTCTACTACCCAAAGCAATCTACTGATTCAATGCAATCCCTATCAAACTACCACTGGCATTTTTCACAGAACTAGAACAAAAAATTTCACAATTTGTATGGAAACACAAAAGACCCCGAATAGCCAAAGCAATCTTGAGAAAGAAAAACGGAGCTGGAGCAATCAGGCTCCCTGACTTCAGACTATACTACAAAGCTACAGTAATGAAGACAGTATGGTACTGGCACAAAAACAGAAATATAGATCAATGGAACAGTATAGAAAGCCCAGAGATAAAACCACGCACATATGGTCACCTTATCTTTGATAAAGGAGGCAAGAATATACAGTGGAGAAAAGACAGCCTCTTCAATAAGTGGTGCTGGGAAAACTGGACAGCCACATATAAAAGGATGAAATTAGAACACTACCTAACACCATACACAAAAATAAACTCAAAATGGATTAAAGACCTATATGTAAGGCCAGACACCATCAAACTCTTAGAGGAAAACATAGGCAGAACACTCTATGACATAAATCACAGCAAGATCCTTTTTGACCCACCTCCTAGAGAAATGGAAATAAAAACAAAAATAAACAAATTGGACCTAATGAAACTTAAAAGTTTTTGCACAGCAAAGGAAACCATAAACAAGACGAAAAAACAACCTTCAGAATGGAAGAAAATATTTGCAAATGAAGCAACTGACAAAGGATTAATCTCCACAATATACAAGCAGCTCATGCAGCTCAATATCAAAAAAACAAAAAACCCAATCCAAAAATGGGCAGAAGACCGAAATAGACATTTCTCCAATGAAGATGTACAGATTGCCAACAAACACATAAAAGGATGTTCAGCATCACTAATCATTAGAGAAATGCAAATCAAAACTACAATGAGGTATTACCTCACACCGGTCAGAATGGCCACCATCAAAAACTCTACAAACAATAAATGCTAGATAGGATGTGGAGAAAAGGTAACCCTCTGGCACTGTTGGGAATGTAAATTGATACAGCCGCTATGGAGAACAGTATGGAGGTTCCTTAATAAACTAAAAATAAAACTACCATGTGACCCAGCAATGCCACTACTGGGCATATACCCTGAGAAAACCATAATTCAAAAAGAGACACATACCACAATATTCATTGCAGTACTCTTTACAATAGCCAGGACATGGAAGCAACCTAAGTGTCCATCGACAGAGGAATGGATAAGAAGATGTGGCACATATATATAATGGAATATTACTCAGCCATAAAAAGAAACAAAACTGAGTTATTTCTAGTGAGGTGGATGGACCTAGACTCTGTCCATTTCTGTCCAGAGTGAAGTAAGTCAGAAACAGAAAAACAAATACCATATGCTAACACACATATATGGAATCTAAAAAAAAAAAAGGTTCTGAAGAACCTAGGTGCAGGACAGGAATAAAGACGCAGACATAGAGAATGGACTTGAGGACACGGGGAGGGGGTAGGGTAAGCTGGGATGAAGTGAGAGAGTGGCATGGATATATATACGCTACCAAATGTAAAATAGATAGCTAGTGGGAATCAGCCACATAGCACAGGGAGATCAGCTCCGTGCTTTGTGACCACCTAGACGGGTGGAATAGGGATGGTGGGAGGGAGACGCAAGATGGAGGGGATATGGGGATATATGTATACGTATAGCTTATTCACTTTGTTATATAGCAGAAACTAACACAACAATGTAAAACAATTATACTCCAATAAAGATGGTAAAAAATAAACCCAAAACGAATGTATTATCAGACACCAAAATCATTGTTTTAAATTATACTAATAAAAATAGACTAATCCCACTTATGTTTGGACTCATTTTTCTGTCCACTCATGGATGTGTGAATTACATGTGGTTTGCATAAATGATGTTTCTTCGGGCATGTACTTAAATATACTTTGAGTGAAATGAGAGTGGGGATGATCATGTGAAATAATGAAATGTAATTAAGAAGAAATTTTATAATAAGACTTCTATGCTCAAGTTTGATACTTCTTAAGCTACTATTCCTGATATATCATATTTGTAAGCCACTTCTGTCATAGACTTAATAAATAACTTGAGAAAGTACATTAAAAATTTACAAAATTGTTGGCCTAGCAAGTCAATATATTCCCTAGCTTGATCTGACCTGTTTGGTACATAGTTGTTTCTATATAATTAAAATATGAATCTTATAGAAGACTTTGCCTTCCCTCTAGCCTTTTTAAAGGCAATCTTTACCTTTGTGTTCCTCAGGTGGATTCAGCATAGGAACGACTATAGCGTAGAACACAGTTGCCATTTTGTCTGTGTCCGTGGAATGGCGGGAGCTGGGCTGTAAGTACATGAAGGCACCTGTCCCATAGAAGATGGACACGGCAGTGAGGTGAGAAGCACAGGTGGAAAAGGCCTTCTGATGTCCTTCAGATGAGTGCATCCTCAGAATGGGGACAAACATAAACACGTAAGGGATCAACATGACCAGGACAGAAAAGATGATATTGAAGCCCACCAAAGCAAAAAACACCATCTCACTTCTGTTGTTGTCTGAGCATGAGAGAGCCAGGACAGGAGTACCATCACAGAAAAGTGATCAATCACATTGGATCTGCAGAAAGAGAGACTGAATATGTTCCAAGTGTGCATAGAGGCCTCCAGAAATCCAAGGACCTAGGAACAAATGACCATCCATGCACACACCCTTGTTGTCATGATGTTGGTGTAATGTAGTGGTTTACATACTGCTGCATGACGGTCATAGGCCATTGAGGCCAAGAAAAATGTTTCCACAATGAGAAAGACTGTAAAAAAGAAAAACTGAGCAGTATATGCATTGTAGGAAATGACCTTGTCTCCTATGAGGAATCCGGCCACCACTTTGGGAGTGACAGCTGTGGAGTAACCAAAGTCTACCAGAGAGAGGTGACTGAGGAAGAAGAACATGGGAGTGTGGAGATGAGGGTCCAGCTGGGTCAACGTGATCACCCCCAAGTTCCCAACCAGAGTGATGAGGTAGATGAGAGTGAACACTAGAAAGAGGGGCATCTGCAGTTCTGGGGCATCAGTTATCCCAACAAAAATGAATTCAGTCACCTTTGTACTGTTCTCCATGGGGGTCATTTGTGCAATAAGTGAATGACCTGTAGCAATGAGAAAAGAGGATCCGGGTAGTAACTGGGTTTAGAACTATCAGGCCCAAGGTATGCCTTATGTCAGAATTCTCTGAATTTAAGATGGGCATAACAACAAAAGGTAATTTTTAAATATTGGGAGAAACGTAGAATGTCCTCGCTTAAAGGATTTTGAAGATAATATAATGCAATCTTCTACCCTAATAAATGATCAAATTAAAGTTCAGAGATGGAAAGTGACTTATGCATAAAATCACAGGATTTGTTACTAAATGATATATGTTGGCCTCCCAATTCAGATTTTCAAACACTGACACAGAATATGCGTGCAATAAAATAGGTTACTGTAATTGAATTCATTTCATTTCAGTTACCACTATTGTCTCAAGAGCAGCATTATATTCTACTAAAACATAGTTTAATACATCATGTTCCAGCCTTCAGTAGTCTCATAGGATAATAGGACACATAGAATGTGTAATTCCCACAGGGTGGGATACTGTAGAAACTCCTGTACAAGGAGTAAAGACATCCAGACAATAAAATTAAAAGTGTACATCCAGACTAAGGACATTTGGATGCAAGTTCTAGCTCCACCACGTACTAGATGACCGACTTTGGGTATTGCTCAGTATCACTTGGCCATCAGTTTTCCCTTGAACTCATTATCAAACTGGAGTGATAAAGCAAACTGGCATCGTAGGCTTTTACACATTATGATTAGGACAGTTATTGGTCCATGTATTGATTAGAAGAGTGGATGTTGTAATAGAAGAATTCCAGATAACTCTGAAATCAAACATCCTATATCTTCACTCATTCCCTTTGCTTCTGCCCCAAATTTCTTCCACCCTCATATTCCATCTATGCCTTCCTCCAATTTTTCACACAATATTCCTCTTCTACTCAGATAGTGGCCAGTCCAGCTATACCAAGTAAGAATCCATTTACTTTCTGAGTCATCTTGCATGTTAACTAAGATGTCTGAGCCTCAGTTTCCCCATATGTAAAATAGATATAACAATATAGCCTGGCACTAAACAAGAATTTAAAAATATAGATATTCTAATAGTTAGAGATTGTGCAGGCTCTATCTAGGGATCCAAAATGTAGGTGAGGTTAAGGAAAGCTTCCATGTCAGAATGAAATCTGGGATGTTATGATTTCACCCATTTCATTTGCCTTTGCATTAATCTTATTAATCTATCAACAGATAATGATGGCTTGAACCAAGGTGGTAGTGAGAGAGGTAGTGAGAAATTACCCAGTTCTGGAGAAATTACCCAATTCAAAAGTAGGGCTGGCTGGATTTCCTGCTATATTGAATGTAGGGCATTAGAGAAAGAGGGAACAATGATGACTCCATTTTTTGTACAGTAACAAATGAAATGGTTTAGAAGAAGCAGATTTTTGAGAAAGAACAAGAAAGATGATTTCAGATTAGTCATGCTGAGTTTTAGATTCCTTTTAGCCATCTAATTTAGAAGGGTTGCATAAACAATTGGACCGGTTGCATCAGATTTGATTAATTCAAACTGTATTAGCAATTTTCTAATGGTTTAACATTCACATATTATATTAAATACACAAAACTAAATAAGACCAATAAAGGAAAAAGTTTAGAGAAAAAAAATCTGAGTATGATAATGTTACAAACTCAAGAACATGGAACCATACAGCATTAAGAGGAAAGTGGAAGAGAAAACTGCCACCACTGAGACGGCTGCAAGGGAAGCACTGTCCCAGGACACAGATTTCAGTTGGACCAAGTAGGTAAAGGGACCTTTCAGAGGAGAGGTTAAATGTATATTTGCTTATGTTGACAACTGACTATAATTCCAGAGGGCATGGCGGAATGATCACGAGTTGGGCAGGAGTGGCTGCTGGGCTTAGAAAAGGGGATATAAAGAGATGTGGACATGATTTAACAGGGGTTGAGGGCTGACCTGAGATTCCTCAGCTTCATGGTAAGTGACACAGTGATAAAGAGAATCATGAGATTAGTCCTCAGGTCTCAAGGTAGAGGGTGACAACCAGGCTATGAGGTTGTGGGGTGGAGAGGGAAGGTGAAGGTGTTGACAGAAGCCTGCAGTTTCCCACTCCCTCTTTACTCCTGCTGTTGGGGGGTAGGGAGGCATTATTATCCAGAGAAGACACCCTCTTGGTTCCTACTTACCTTAATCAATACACATCTTAGATGTCCCTAAATCTGGGGGGGGGGAAATGTACTGAAAGCATTTCATTTTATTTTTTACCATCTTCTCAACAAAGTGAAGGAGTGAGTCTTAATCCAGCATTTTCCTACGGGGGAGAAAAAACTAGTTTCAGGAACATTCTTGTGATAAAATTAACCTACTGATAAAAATAAGAATTATAAAAGGTCTTTGAATCATGTAGTGACCTTTTAGCAATCTTTTTGAAAAGATTTTTATGGATTAGACCACGACATATTGGGTGTTCAGGACAAAATTAAAAAGTGCACAAGCTCTGTGGTGACCTAAATGGGAAGAAAATCTAAAAAAAAAAAAAAAAAATGGTGGATATATGTATACATACAACTGATTCACTTTGCTGCACAGTAGAAACTAACACAACATTGTAAAGCAAATAAACTCCAATAAAAATCTTTTTTAAAAAGTGCACAAGACGTTCTGTGCTCTCAGTACAATTCAAATTTATTCTTCAGAGAATAACGTGAGTTTCAAAGCTTTCATGAAGTCTTCAAAAATTCTTCCTCTTTAGACACTGCTTTTCCATTATAACCTATAGAGCACCACTGATCACTTTGTTACTCATAATAATTTGTTTTACCCTAATTTAAGCTTCATCCCCCATATAGAGCTTCAATACTGTATAAATAGACAAAAAACATAATAATGAATTAAACTATGATAGCTAGAAACTACTGAGCACTTTCTATTTTCAGGGCACTATGTTACACCATGCATACTATACCTCCATTGATTTATCACCCAACCATGTGACATATTATCCTCATTTCACATATAAAGAAACTGAAGCTTACTGACAAGGAGTTACACCCTGAAGTCCATAAAACTAGCAAGTAACAGAGCTGGTATCTGAAGCCATGCCATTTTGAATCAAAGCCTGAGTTCTTGAACACTAAGCAACATTCCCTTAATATTTTATATATAATCTAAACTCTCTACCACAGCTCTGGGCAAAAAAAGTTACTCATTATATTGGCCTCTTCATGAATGACTATTTTATTGAGTCCATCATTCAGAAGCAATGTGGGGAAATAAGTATGGTCTTTGGAATCAAACATAGGATTAGCTAGTGGGAATTTGGCTAATACACTATCTCTCTGAATCCAAGCTGAGTGACAAGAACTGTATCCACACATGTTTACAATCAAATTCCTCTCCCCTCTCTCCAAAAGAAAAAGAAACAATACATCTACAGTTACATAAGTTTTGAGTAACACCAATTAATAAACCACATAAAGTGTTGGAATTTGTGCAGTAATTCATCCAACATTCATTCTCTCTCCAAGTACTAAGTAAGTGCTCACAGTATATCGGATTGTGTGCTTTTCTAAGGTCTACAATAATATAAAAAACATATTCCCTGTTCAGGAAGTGTAGAAGATCAAGGGAGATATATAAAATGATCATTGTTGTAGGATATTCTTATTCTTTACTCCCAAGCAGAGAGCATTATTTTTGTCCCTCAAGCCAGTGTGATGGTAGAATGGTCTCATTTACACTATAGTTCACCAGTCAATATATCTAACAGTTAATGATTCTGGGTGCCTAATGCCAGCAAAGCTTCAGAATAATAACTGGAGTCCAGGTCCCCTCATTCCCGTAAATTGTTCCTTCTGGTGTGATTTTTACACCTCTTCTTTCAGTGCATTTCTATAATTGGTCTATTAGCCTGGGTCCCACTCATTTACCTCTTCTATTCCTACTCTTTTTCAATAATGTTGTTATGTGCTCTCCAGATTATAAGAAAATTTCAAATTGAGATCCAATTTGATACTCTCAAAGACCTTGGGATTAGCGGATGTAGCTAATATTACCATACTCCAAAAGAGCAAACTAAAAGTGAGAAAGGTTTAACAATTTGTCCAAGTTCTACAAGTTCATGCATGTCAAAGCAGGGACTCAAGACTCTCTTGTTCCTTTTATTTTTTAATAAGATAAATACATATTCTCCTTAAGAATTTCCATGGTGTTTGTGATACAGTCTCTTGTTAAAAACCACAGACACATAGTAACATTCAAGATGTTCAGTATTCAGTCATGAATAAATCAAGGGGGAAATGGGTGCCTTGATGTATTTTCCTGGTTACCTCTGTCCCTGAAAATTTATACAGATTGTAGATTTGATCAGAGGCTTATCTGGCTCCCTGAACAATGAACAGGCAAATTCAGCGCTTTCACATGAGTCTCAAAACAGAAATTCAGTCCATAAAAGATAAGAAACATTCTACTGAGATGTTCTTAGTGTTTGATCGAAGGGAAAAGTTCTCCAAGGCAAGGAGAGATTGAGAAAAAAAATACTTAATGCCAGGGAAGTAGCTAACATGAATTGCATGGTAAGAGCTGCTGATCTCTCTTCTCATATAAGTCACTAAATTGCTTTAAGTCACTGTATCTTCATCTATAAAATGGAAATATTAGAAAGGTAGCCCCAAACAACATCCTCCCTAAAAGACTACTGCTGTCATGAGAAAGTAAGAGAATCCCTGCAATGTCCTGAAAAAGGGCCATAATCATAATCACAATCAAAGTCATGATTATTTGCAAGTATTTGCCATGGTCATTAGTGCAGGCTTTCAGTAAATCTCAGTTTGGAAGAAGGCCATCGTAGATAACAGACACCATTGCCAATCAGTTGAATGAATGAATGGTCAAGGGGCTCTGGTATTTGGTCTGTTACCTGTAATATACGGCCCAATGGAGTCATATGGGAACTTGAAGAGTGAAAGGGTTACACACCATGGAACTCCCAAGGGACAAAGCCCCCATGAGAGGAACAACAGGTCCTTATCTCACACTACTGGAGAACAAGCGATGAATGTGTCTATAGGAATCCAGCTCTGCTTGTTGAGGGAGACCATGAGTGTATTAACATAACTTGCATTTATTCTCTTTGATAATGTTAAAATCAAGATATATCATTACCTCTAGGGCCCCATATTGACATAAACATGGGGGGATAGGGACAGAGGGTTGTCTTTAAGTCAAATGGATCATAGAAATTATTGCATCCCTTAATTCATTTGAAATATTTGTATCATTGATAAGAATTATTCATTCATTCAACTACTTATTGATCCCAAATGAGTTTAGCCATAGTCCTGGCCCTGGGTGTATATATCCATGCAAAACAAACATGGTTCTTAGTCTCATGTGCTTAAGTTTATACTGGAGAAGACAAAAATGAAACAAACTCACAAATAAGGATATAAAATTAAAAATAGAACAAGCTGCCCATATGAGAGTGAACAGTAAAAATCTACTTTGAATTGATTGGTCAGAATGCTTTTCTCAGGAGACTTAACATCTCAGCCAATACATAAGGATGAATAGAGGTAGCATGGGAAAGATTGTCCCAAACGACATGAAGAGTTATGGTAAGGCCTCAAGTTGTCAAAGAAAAGAAGCCAGAGGGACTGCAGCAGAGTTAGCAAGACCTGTTCCTTGGAAGTTTGTTTTCAGTGTCCTTTCCAGAACAAAATCTGTAAACAAACAAAAATGCTCATCGCAAACACTGAAATTATCAGGAGGAATGACTGGTATGGATCATAGGACCCATGGACAACTGGTAAGAATAACTCAAATCTCAAATCCTGCCTAAAGCAAAAACCATTGGGATTGGCATTTAGCGTCAGACTGGAGTACATTTCATTCCAACTGATTTGGGAACCTGCATTATTGTAAGCCGAGTGATAACCTATTTCTCAAGGCGAATCCATCATACCTAAAAAGTATTCCTTACAGCCTATGAGTTTTAAAAGCCCCAGTGCAGTAATTCCTAGGATTTACTTTGTGATTTTTGAGTAATTAATGTCTACTATATCAAGGCATGACTGAATGGAATTCTCACACCAAGGTATTCAGACTCTGCATATATCATTAATCACCATCTTATACTATTAATGTTTTGAGTTGTTTTTTTTTTTTTTTTGCTTGTCCTGGTAGAAACAGCTGCTGCTCTTATTACTGGAAATGCATTAGAATCTTTCTTTCCTCTAAGCTCATGCTTTTACCAGTATCTATTTAGTGTGAGAGATATGCAGACAGACACATTGAGATTTAAATACCAGACTCTCCATTTTGTACTTACAAAACCTTTAGCAAGCACTTGAAATAAGATTGGCATGATGGTACTGTAGACATCATCACATCGTAATATAGTTGGAAGGAGATTATATGTATATATATATATCATATATATATATGATGTAGTCACTATGCCTAAAGTGATAATCACTCAAAAATTTTATTATGATTGTTGTTATTCTTTTATTAGCTCACAAACATTCCTTGAGAACACGTGTATTAAACCCTTTTTTCCCAAGAAATACAGACGCTTAACTTGAATTGGAATATAAAACATGCACACAAATTATTATGTTACAAATAATAAATGATGATTACGGTCAATGAAGTACAGGTCAGTTACTATTAGCATTTACAATGACTCTGATGTTAATTTCACTAATAGTATAAGGTATATATATAGTATAATATATAGATTTATATGTTACACATACAACATATATAGTATAACATATGGCTGCTAAACATGTTATATGCCAGGCACTATCTAATATAGTACTCATAAAAAACCCTGTGTAGACGTTATTACTATCCTCTTTTAAAAATGTAAAAAAAACACACGGAGAAAATAAGGAACTTGCAAAGGACACACAGCAGGTATGTGTGAGAATTCAGGCTACAGAAATCCTAAGCATTACATTTAAGTTCTATGCTATGATGCTAAGAAGGGTGTTACATACACAGTACAGAAGACCTGGTTTATGGTAGAAAGTAGATCACAATCAGGCTGCCTGTCTCAAAAAGTGCTCCACAGAATTCTATTTCCTCAAGATGGTAATATTTATTCAAATATTTGTGATACGCTGCACAACCCTTTCATGGAGATTTACTTATATATGATTTTAAAGTTAAATTCATATTTGACAAATCCAGTGTTTCCTCAACTATATTTAATCCTGGACCTACTTTTTTAAGGAACCCCTACTAACTTTTTACAAAAAGGAGTGTGAGAAAAAAAAGTAGTAAAGTCATTCAAACAACTGGCTTGTTCCTCACATTTGGAATCATATTTTAATTTAATGGAAGTCAAAAAGCAAGTCTTAAAAGCAGCCAGAGGAAAAAAAGAAACATTATTTTCAAACGTGCAAAAGTGAGACTGACAGCAAATTTCTCAAAATAAATAATAAATTCAGAATGGAGTGGAGTGATGTCTTTAAAAGTACTAAGGATAAGTAACAATCTAGAATTTTATAATCAGATATCCTATTTTTCAAAAATGAAACAAAATGATAATCTTTTCAGACAACAGATTAAGGGATCCAGTTGCCCACAAACCTGTACTGAAAGAAATACTAAAGGAGGTTCTTTGAACAACAACAACAAAAAGATCCAAAATGAAAATACAGGAAATTAGAATAAGCTCTGGAAACACTAATATGTGAGTAATACAAATAAATTTATTAACTTTAAAAAATAATGTTGAAAAAAATCTTCTAAAGTTTTAATTAAATTTAAAGTTAAAATATATGACAATAAAAGCAAAAAGGGGTGAGAGGAAATCAGAATCAAAATGTTATACTGTTCTTTCCTAGTGAGGGAAAAATAAAAATATTAAGGTACAACTTAATAAGTGAAGGATGAAAGTTGCAATAATAGGGGACAAAAAAAGCAAAAGTAGTTAATTACTTAATCTGAGATAACCTTATTCCAAAAGGAAGAAAAAAAATGAAACAAAGAACAGGTGGGCTGAATAGAAAACAAGAGGCAGATTGAAACCCAACTGTATCAGTTTTTACTTTGAGTGTTAAAGTTCACCAATTTCATGCAAAGATAAAAGCTTTTTGAACTGAAATATATTGAACTGAATATATGTATTTGGGTATCAAAAATGTGATAATATAAAACACTTGTTTTCTAATTGTTAAAAAAAAAAAGACTAGGTGGCTTCTGTTACCCTTTAAGTTACGCTAACATCAACATTTCCTAAAGCTGCCCAAAGATGTAATCCCAATTCCTTTTCTACTAATTTTCCCTCTTCTGGTTACATCACCATAACCACCAACATCCTTACAAGATGAAGTCCAATGATAACTTAATAGGAGAAGCAGGTTATGGCTTCCCCTTGGCACTGAGATCTAAATTATCTCTGTTTTTGAGGTATAATTGGCAGATAACAATATGTTAGTTTCGGGTGTACAACACAATGACTTGATATTTGTATGTATTACAAAATGATCACCACAATAAGTCTAGTTAACATCCATTCCCATAGATAGTTACAAAAATTTTTCTTGTGATGAGGACTTTTAAGATCTACTCTCTTAGCAACTTTCAAATATGCAATACAGGATTACTAACTATAGTCACCATGCTGTACATTACACCCCCATGACATTCATTGTATAACTGTAAGTTTGTACCTTCTGAATTATCTTATCTCATCCGTTTGAATACAGCTTTTTGACCATGAGCGGATTCCTTGGCACTACATGTCAAACCTCAAAAGTCCTAAATACTAGATTTCTCGTTTCAGAGGGGAACAAAATGAATTACTTCACTTCGCTTAGTCTCACTTTCTACAACTTTTTAATGGAATTACTAATAACCACCCTTGATGTTTTACAGAGTGCTTTGAGGATGAAATAAGACATAGGATGTGAAATCCTTAGTAAATCACTCAGTCTAGATAAAAGATTCCTCTTGTTATCAGAGTGCTATCCAAGGTCATTCTGACTAATGTATCACAGCAATGTCACTGTGAAGGAAACGGCCTCCAGCAGTGAGACCCTGAGGACTCCCTTGTAATAAAATAAAATCAAGTGAACAGGGTTGCGCTGGGCACAGGTTGTTCTCACTATAGTGAGTCTGAATAAAGCCAGATTGGGATTTAAGGGTCCAGTGACTGATGTCTTGAAGGGGATTATTCTGACATGAAGTTCTCAGGGAACAAGTTCTCCTGTGATCCGTCCACAGCTCCATGCCTCATGTACTGAATATTTTAATTAAAATCTTGCCTGTAGGGACCAAGTACTTAGGGAACTTGCTAAGCAGTCATGGGTGTATGAGTTGTTATTTCTTCTCCAGTATACCCATCTGTTCTCAAAAATACAGAAAAAGAGGCTATTAACATTCTTAAAAGCAGCTGATATGGACATCAAAGCAGGAAATGAAACACAGGCTGGGGTATCCAACCAGTCACAAAGGCCTCAGACAACATTACTTCCATAAGTCATGTGGGATGTTTTTCTTTTTTTCCCTTTGGAAATAAATATCCTCCTGTGTCTATTGTGCCCCTTGACTTCTGAAGCCATAGCCTGACTGGAAGTAAAATCCAGCAAATGGCTGGTACTCCAACTTTATTCTCTTCCAACACTAATCTTTGTTTCATTTTATGAATCTTGGGATGAAATTTTTATTTCTTGGCTTTCTTACAATTAGATATGGGTTGTATGGTTTTGGAAGTGATTTATTTCTAAGTGGTAGAGACCTAGGCTTCTTGCATTTGTAATACTGACATTAGCACAAGTAACTCCAAAGGTTTCTGTGGGTTGGAGGAGAGAGTGCGGATAAAAAGAATGAGGAATACATATATATTTTTTAATTTTAGAAGCCACAGCTTAAACTACCATGATAAAATACCTTCTGATTAAATAAGGTAATGCATGTCACAGCAAGCATTCAATATATAAAAATAATTACTATTATTTGTCTAAGTACTACTTTGGGGCATGCCACACTATTCTTCATGCTTGACTACACTTGAGTATTTCTATCTTGTGTCAGAATTTATTTCAGTCCTTGCAGGGGTTTTTTTTTTTTTTTCCATCTCAGTTGTTATAAAGGCCCAAAATTCTCTTAGGGCACAAGATTTTTCAATTCCTCAGGAGATACAGCATCTCTCCAGTATGCTCTGCAAAGTTCAAGCCTCTAGTTTGGGGCCTTTTTCCTCTGTGCATATGCATTCATCAAATTCTGAAAGGAGGTTCATGAACCAAAAAAAGGCTAAGAACCACAGCTCAAACTATTATGACTGAAGCACAGCTGCTCTATTTATGAGGAGCTGGGGTTTGGTGCTTTTCTCCCTAGTCCTAGTTTTGTATGTCCAATGTCAGATAACACCTAGATTTTCTTTTTGTCAAAGCCCCGTGGAACGCTGGTATCATTCCATAAACCCTAAAAATAATTCTGTGTTGTCAAAATTCTTAAAGTTTGGAAACAATACTTAAAACACCCCCATCCTAGAGATTCAAATGCTCACTAGCCTGTTAAAAATGCTGAGAAGTACTGCAGTAAAGAAAGCTGTTTAACTTACCTCCTCGTGGAAATGCTTTTTCCTGTGTAAACCTATTAACTCCCCGACAGCATTAGTATCTGGAGAAAAAAAATTCCCTATTAGACAGAAGTGTGCAATCCATGAAATTCACACAAAGTGTACCCCAGGAGCAACGCATTTCAGAGTTATACTCTTTGAACATTTCATGCCAACTTTCAGAAGGACTGTATATAATTTGCCATGTATAATTCATGATTCTCTCTCATTATGCTGAGCATTTTGTAAGGACTCATTTTTTGGTCATGCTTACCTTTCCAATACCATCCAAATGTCTGAAATGTTTTAGTTATCAATAAAAGCTTCATGAATAAATGAATAACTCAGAACATTTTGTTTGTTTCATTGACGGGGAATTGAGCAACCAACTGTTCCAATTTTCCCAGGACTGAGAGGTTTCCCAAGACTGGAGTCTTTCAGTACTAAAGCTGGAAAGTCCCAGGCAAACTGGAACAAGTTGGTCATGCTAAGTGGTGGTGATTTTTTGTTTTGTTGATTTTTGTTTTCAGAAGTTCTATTTGTGCACTCTGTGTGTGTGTGTGTGTGTGTGTGTGTTGTGTGGTATGTGTTGGGAATCGAGCTAAACACTGACCATGAATTTTTTGTTGTTGTTTAATCCTCACAACAGTCCCAGGAAATAGGAGGTATTATTTTGTCTCCATTTCAATGACAAGGAAACTAAGACAAAGGTTTCATGCCTGGCTCAAGAATACATAGACTTTCTCTGAAGAAAACCATAATTCGAAAGGATACATGCACCACAATGTCCATTGCAGCACTGTTTAGAATAGCCAAGACATGGAAGCAACCTAAATGTCCATCAACAGATGAATGGATAAAGAAGATGTGGTACATATATACAATGGAATATTACTCAGCCATAAAAAAGAATGAAATAATGTCATTTACAGCAACATGGATAGACCTAGAGATTATCATACTAAGTGAAGTCAAATATCACATGATATTGAGAAAGACAAATATCACATGATATCACTTATATGTGGAATCTAAAAAAAAAAAAAATGATACAAATGAACTTATTTATAAAACAGAAACAGACTCACAAACTTCAAAAACACACTTATGGTTCCCAAAGGGGAAATGTGGGAGAGAGAGATAAATTAGGGTTTTGGGATTAACATATACACACTACTATATATAAAATAGATAATCAACAAGGACCTACTGTATAGCACAGGGAACTCTACTCAATATTCTGTAATAACCTATATGGGAAGAGAATCTGAAAAAGAATGGGCATATATATATATATATATATATATATATATATATATATATATATATATATATATATGGCTGAATTACTGGGCTGTACACCTGAAACACAACATTGTAAATCAACTATACTCCAATATAAAATAAAAATTAAATTAAAAAGAAGAAAGAATACACAGCCTTGACCCCCCTCCAGCCCTGGAGCCTGTGCCTTTAACCACCTCTCTCCTGCCTTCCAAAATGGATTCTGCAGGTACAGCAAAGACAATAAGGTCACAAAATTCCTCTTTGAAAATAAGCACTTAGTAATTCATGTGGAAAATAACATGGACAAGGATAATCCACTCCCTGCTGGGTGAGATAGAGATGGGAAGAGAAAGAAACCTGGAAAGTCATAATCTTGACATTAATCCAAGAGGCGAGTGAATTTGAATATGAGGTTTTAATATGTTATAAACAGGCCAAGCAAGCTGAGAGCTATTTTTAGCTCTGAGTTATGAAATACAATCACATGGGCAAGTGGCCTACATTTTCAGTTTTATATTTGGTGAGGAGTTTTGCCATCTAAGCGAGAACGACATTTTGCCGACCCCATTTGGAAAAGGCAGCTGGAGTCCTACGGATTCTGAGCGTGCCGAGCGGGAGACCTATTGATGTTGAGGAGTGGGAGACCGAAAATCTGGGACCATTCTCTAGCAATATGACTGGGGTAGAGCCACTTACAGAGTTTGTGCCTCAGCTTCCTCATCTGAGAAACAGGAGATGGTGGGAGGGTCAAGATAGAGTAGAAGGCATGGAGAGCCAACAAACAGAGTGGATTAGAATCCTGGTTCTACCCCTTAGCACCTGTGTATCTGAACCTCAGTTTCACCATCTGGAAAATGAAAAAAATTAATTCACCTCTCACAGATGTACTGTGAATTTTAAAGAGGTACTATACATTAAAATATAGAAAACATATCTGGCATGATAAAAGTGATCAATAAAATTATAATTCCCTTTCCTTGAAGGTTTAATCATTAATCCTTTCAGGAAGATGCATTGATTTAGATTCCGCATATAAGCGATATCATACGATATTTCTCTAAAAAAATTTTTTTTAAATGATGATACACATGAACTTACATACAAAACAGAAACAGACTCGTGAACTTAGAGAACAAACTTACGGTTACTGTGGGGAAGGGTGTGGGGGAGGGATAGTTAGGGAGTTTGGGATGGACATGTACACACTGCTGTATTTAAAATAGATAACTAACAAGGACCTACTGTATAGCACAGGGAACTCTGCTCAATATTCTGTAACAACCTAAATGGGAAAAGAATCTGAAAAAGAATAGATACATGTATATGTATAACTGAATCACTTTGCTGTACACCTGAAACTAATACAACATTGTTAATCAGTTATACTCCAATATAAAATTAAAAATTAAAAAAATAAAAATAAAGGAAGATGCATTGAACACCTGCTATGTGCCAGGTACTAAGTTAGGTGCTAGGGATTCAAAAGTAAAGATGACAGAGTGCCTGTCCTCAAACCACTTACCATTTAGTAGAATATGGTGACACTTCTCCACCTTTTCGTCCTTCGGGAAGTTACTCCACAGCTCTAAGCCTTGGTTTTATCAATTATAAAACTAGGGATGGAGTGGGAGTTTGGAGTCAGCAGATGGAAACTATCATATGTAGAATGAATAAACAACAGGGTCCTGCCGTACAGCCCAGAGAACTATATTCAATATCCTATGATAAACCGTAATGGAAAAGAATATGAAAAAGAGTGTATATATGCATAACTGAATCACTTTGCTGTATAGCAGAAATTAACATTGTAACAGTGTAAATCAACTATACTTCAATTAAAAAATAAATAAAAATAAATAAAATAAATAAAAAATAAAACTAGGATAATAAAGTAAATGCTAATAGAGTAATTGTGAGAAATAAAATTGTTCAGCAGAGCTTTTAGCACACAGAAAACCCTCAGAAAATATTTAAGGAAGGGGGGGTGGTCTCTAAGCCTCTTTACATCTGTAGGGTGTATGAATATTGTGTGCACTATATAGTAGGGCTCAGGGCTACTATTTTCTGCTTTCTTCAGAAAACAAGTCTGGAGATTTAGGATTCTATCTCTGCGATTGTTGGCAACAGAAATCACGATCCTGAGGAATGTAAAACAATATTATTCGACCCTCAGAAACTATCATAGAATTTAGAGTGTGTGAGGAGACTTCTTAGATCATATTTGCTGGGAAATGGGCTCTGAGACTGAGGTTTGCATGCAGGTGGCTCCCTGCGGAATGCTCTTAGGAACAGCACCTGTGAGGGAGAGATGGCAGCGGGACCAGAGCGAAAAGTTGGAGTGTGATGCAGTTGCAACAAAGGCCTCAGCGAATCCCTTGGGGATCTCTGGGGCTGGGATGGCCCTCAGGAACTGTCTCAAGGAGATAAGGGGCCAGGCCTTTGTATCCCTCACTGACCAGTCTTGGATGTGGGTTACCTTGAGTGAGGTGGCTCCCTTCAGCTGAAGGCAATTCCTGGAGGGAGTTCAAATATGAAGTCCAATTAGAGAAATGCAAATCAAAACTACAATGAGGTACCCCCTCACACCGGTCAGAATGGCCATCACTAAAACTCTACAAATAACAAATGCTCGAGAGGGTGTGGAGAAAAGGGAACCCTCCTACACTGTTGGTGGGAATATAAGCTGGTGCAGCCACTATAGAAAACAGCATGGAGGTTCCTCAGAAAACTAAAAATAGAGTTACCATATGATCCAGAAATCCCACTCCTGGGCATATATCTGGACAAAACTCTAATTCAAAAAGATACATGCACCCCTATGTTCATAGCAGCACTATTCACAATAGCCAAGACATGGAAACAACCTAAATGTCCATTGACAGAGGAATGGATAAAGAAGATGTGGTACATATATACAATGGAATACTACTCAGCCATGAAAATGAACGAAATAATGCCATTTGCAGCAACATGGTTGTAACTAGAGTTTATGATACTAAGTAAAATAGGTGAGAAACAGAAAGACAAGTACCATATATCACTTATATGTGGAATCTAAAATATGGCACAAATGAACCTATCTACAAAACAGAAACAGACTCACAGACACAGAAAACAGACCTGTTGCCAAGGGGGAGGGGGGAGGGGGAGGGATGGAGTGGGAGTTTGGGGTTGGTAGACGCAAACTATTGCATTTAGAATGGATAAACAACAAGGTCCTACTGTATAGCACAGGGAACTATATCCAATCTCCTGGGATAAACCAAAATGGAAAAAAATATAAAAAAAGAATGTATATATGCATAAATAAATAAATATATATATATATATATATATATTTACTATTATTGACATAAGGGGTGCTTGGAATTGAAGAGAGGAAATGTGAAGAGTAGCCAACTAGGGACCCAAAGAGAAGATGCTACAATTAACTTGAAAGGCACAGGTTGGCTCTTGGATATGACTTTCTGTCCAGCTCTAGCCAGGCCCATGTGTCATGCAGGTATAAAGTGACATTATCTGAGGAGGGAACCAGTAATGTGTTTATAAGAACAAAGGGTGATTCTACCAGAAACATCCCGGGAGAAGCAAAAGTGGGTGTTCTCAAGCATAGAGTGGGTTGCGGCCACCAGCCAGGAGCACTGTGGTGTGTGTGGCATCTGCAGTGATGGAATATGTCACAAGATCTGGCTCTGCCACTTTCTGGACGTGAGACCACTTCCCCTCCCTGGGCCTCAACTTCCTTGTCTTAAACATGCAACGGTGGTCTCTTTTATTCCTATGTACCGATAACTCCAGATCTTAATCAACATTGTCAGCACGAAAAATTGGTTAAAAAATGGATGATTTGGGGCTTCCCTGGTGGCACAGTGGTTGAGAGTCTGCCTGCCAATGCAGGGGACACGGGTTCGAGCCCTGGTCTGGGAAGATCCCACATGCTGCAGAGCAGCTGGGCCCGTGAGCCACAGTTACTGAGCCTGCGCGTCTTGAGCCTGTGCTCCGCAACAAGAGAGGCCGCGATAGTGAGAGGCCCGCGCACCGCGATGAAGAGTGGCCCCCGCTTGCCGCAACTAGAGAAAGCCCTCGCACAGAAACGAAGACCCAACACAGCCATAAATAAATAAATAAATAAATTAAAAAAAAAAAAAAAAAAATGGATGATTTGGTAATTACTTAGCTTTCTGAAGTAAGTTAAATTTTGTGGCAATGCTTTCTCTGCATTATTCATTTTCCTACTGAAATGCCAGTTGAAGTATTTATGGATTCATATTATTGAGGGTTTTTTCCCCTATTCTTTTAACATTTTACATTTCTACTCTATTTTTCAATTTCTTTTTTTTTTTTAATAAATTTATTTATCTATTTTTGGCTGTGTTGGGTCTTCGTTTCTGTGCGAGGGCTTTCTCCAGTTGCGGCGAGTGGGGGCCACTCTTCATCGCGGTGCGCGGGCCTCTCACTGTCGCGGCCTCTCCGTTGCGGAGCACAGGCTCCAGACGTGCAGTCTCAGTAGTTGTGGCTCACAGGCTTAGTTGCCCCGCGGCTTGTGGGATCTTCCCAGACCAGGGCTCGAACCCGTGTCCCCTGCATTGGCAGGCAGATTCTTAACCACTGCGCCACCAGGGAAGCCTTATTTTTCAATTTCTTGAGGCTGGGAGCTTGTCTCTTGTTCACTGTACAGTCCCTGGAGGAGTGTCTTTCACATGCTAGATATATCAGTTATGTTTTTTTACAGAGACCAACTCAGGCTAATATAAAGGAAAAAATGGGGGTGATTGAAAGAATATCAAGACATTCACAGAATCAAAGGGAAACTGGACCAAAGGTAGGAACCAAGGGCATTTCAGAGGCTAAGGAACAGAAGTCAGCAGCCAAGAAACCATGTCCTGGCTAGAATGGCCCAATGAGAATCCCACTAATGGGGCAAATGCTTCCAAGCCTACATGCTGCCCTTGCATCACTTGCTTCAGATTTAAATTGGGGGAAATGAGAACTTGTTATTGGCTGAGCTTAGGACTCATGCTTGCCTCTCTATACCTCTATGCATTACAATTCAGGGTTCTTTCTCTAGGGGGACAGGGAAGGAAAGACTCTCCTTGCCTCAGTTTCCATAAACTTGAGTGGGCACAGGGAATTCTTCCTCCATCAACCCAATAATTAAGAGATCACTCTCCAAGAAAGTCAGAACATTTTTAAGAGGGAAAATGGATTCTGGATACATCAAGAAAAAATGACCAATGTCTGTTCCAACAGGTGCTGGAATAACTTTTTAGGTGGATATGTGCTCACACATAAAATGCTGAACAATTTGCCTAAAGCAAACAAAAGCTTTGCTTTAACACAGATGCATAAGCAAACCTGTTTTAAATGTTTTCCTACAATAGTTGGGATTTTGCCTTTAGCTCTGACATCTGCACAATATCTAAACTTTCTTTAGTGGAGTTAGAATCTATAGTATAAACTTGGAAATCTTAATCTGAAAGAGAATAACCTCTACAGTTGGGCACCAACTTACAGCATTCCAAACTTATTTTCTATTATTTCTCTTCATGAATATTACATTCCAGACAAACAGAATACTGTTTGCTGAATACATCTGCATACCGTCCTTCCCATTTCACTGTATCTCTCTCTTGTCTAGAACAAATGTTATGTTCTTCAAGTCCCCACTCTGGCATCTATCCTTCCTTTATTCTACCATAGCATTTTTTTTTTTAACATCTTTTTTGGAGTATAATTGCTTTACAATGGTGTGTTAGTTTCTGCTTTATAACAAAGTGAATCAGCTATACATATACATATATCCACATATCTCTTCCCTCTTGCGTCTCCCTCCCTCCCACCCTCCCTATCTCACCCCTCTAGGTGGTCACCAAGCATCGAGCTGATCTCCCTGTGCTATGCGGCTCCTTCCCACTAGCTTTCTATTTTACATTTGGTAGTGTATATATGTCCATGCCACTCTCTCACTTTGTCCCAGCTTACCCTTCCCCCTCCCCGTGTCCTCAAGTCCATTCTCTAGTAGGTCTGCATCTTTATTCCCGTCCTGCCCCTCAGTTCTTCATAACCTTTTTTTTTTTTTTAGATTCCGTATAGTCAGAAAGAGAAAAACAAATACCATAGCATTTTATGTGTAGCTCTTGTAGTTGTTTATAATTTTCCACATAGAATTAAAGTTACTTATATGTAGATATTGTCCTCACTTTAGTTTATACTATAAACTGCTTGAATATAGGAGCTCTGTTTGATATATCTTTTTTAACATTTCTACTGTGAAATATGTCTTATACAGAAAAGTACATAACAGAAATGTACATAAACGCTTTGATTTGGGGAGCTATGTTCGACTTACCTTTTTTAACATTTTTACTGTGAGACAGGCATGTATATTTTTAAGTGCATAAAACATCTAGTTTTAGTTTAATAATAGCAAACTCCAATATATCCACCACCCAAGTCAAGAATAGAGCAGCAGCCTCTGTACATCCACTCCCATACATTTGTATCTGTTTGTGGTTTGCTTTCTTTTTACACAACAATAGAAAAATGGCTGAAAGATTTGAAAAAAAAAGAAACACATGTGTTTAGTTTCATCAGTAATCAAGGAAATGCAAATTAAGACAACAATAAGAAAACACTGACCTCTCTCCAAATTGGCATAATTTAAAACCCCAGTTATACCACGTGTTGGCAGTGGGAATTCACACACTGTTGATGGGAGTATAAATTGGCACAATCACTTTGGAAAATAGCACATTTTATTTAGTAAAGTTGAAACTGTATATAGCCTATGATTCAGCAATTACACTTTAAAATAGATACACTCTAGAGAACTGAAGGCATATGTGCACTGACATACATGACAAAAATGTTCACATCAGCCTTGTTCATCTTTACCTCAAACCAGAGATAAACCAAATTAACATGAACAATAGACTGGATAATTAAATTTTGTATTTTTCTCTTGGGTTGTCTGATTTTTTCTCACTGATTTGTAGAAAGTTTAAAACAAACACATTTTATACAAACACACGCACACTAACTTTTTGCTGATTAAATACACTACAGTAATCTTATCCATCCCCGCCCCCCTCAACTAACACACACACATACCTTGCTTGTGAAATAATCACAGACCAAGCACTGAGAAATCCCATGCTATGAACAGGAGGTAGGACTCTAGGGCTTGGATCTGCATAGCTGAGTGGTGGTATCCTACAGAAGTCTCTCTGTAAAAGCATGATTTCTCTGTGGGGACACAGTTGTTCCCATAAGCCCAGGCTCTTCATCCAGTTTGATGGGAAGGAGTCTTAATTGACTAGAAGTAATAGACTGAAGAGTTGGTGATTTACCTACTTCTAATCTGAATAGTTTATTTTCTTACAAGTTCCTGCCAACAGAAGATCCTGCCATATGCAATCCCATCTCCACACCTGAGTTCAGATGGGTCCCTATAGGTCAGGAACTCCCCCATTCAGCTCTGCTTATAATAGAATTCCCAGCAGCAATAATGTCCTTAGAACAAGGGTGGCAATTTTTAAAATGCTTTCCTGCCCATTATCTCATTTGACCCTCATAACACCCTTGAGGAAGGCGTGGCTGGTGCTTTTATCTCCACTTTGATGAGGAGGAAATTGGCTCAAAGCTAAGTGGCTTATGCCAATCTCAGAACCAGTAAGTGGTAGAGTTTTGACTAGAATCCAAGTCTCCTGTCTTGGAATTCTGGACTCTCTGTATCATCTCTTCAGATTCTGGCTCAAGTTCCACCTCCTCCAGGGAGCTTTTTCCACCCACAGGATTCTTTCTCACCTCTGAAGAGTTCTAAATATTATTTTCTATACTACTCACTTGACAATAACCACAAATGCCTTGAGTGGTCATCTATCTTGAAGTATGTGCCTTGTTCCACTGCACTATTTGCAAGCTTCTCCTGAAGCAGGAACAATGTAGTCTATTACTGGTTCCTTCACAGACCTCACACCATGCCTTTCCTGCAGCTTGTGCCCAGTAAGTATTGGCTGGGGCTTGGCTATCCCCGTGGGATGCAGCATTCAAAGAGCCAATTCCAACTATCAAGACTGATATGCCCTGATCGATGCATATTTCATAGAATATAGGAGAAATTCCTGCCAACAAAGTTGTTGAACACTGAGTCATGAATCTCAAAGTGCATTACATCGGTCACCATATATGCAGGAGGATTTGCTTTGTTGAAGTAGGAATCATATCTTATATTCTTAAATGTGTTTGTATTCTCCAGCATGCCTTTCCACACAGCAGGGACATATCATGAAAGACTGTCTTTAAATGATTTATACATCAAATAAGTCATCTATTGAAATTTACTGAAATACAAGGCTACTTTTTTTTCTCAGAGAATTGGGCAGGAAATCAAGACTTATGTTCAAATCTGGCTCCTCTTGTTACTGCTAGGCAAGTAAGCTTTGCAAAGAGTTGATGTCTTCAACTGCAAAACTGAAGCACAAAAATCTGTCTCCTAGTGAACAAATGAAAGTAAAAATGTCTTTCGATACATCAAGAACTTTATAGAAAGTAAAGGATGAATAAGAGTCAAGGAAGATTTGGTTCTTGGGAGGTTAAGCAAGTTAAACTGTGGGAATCAGGGTTTTCAACTGTAAAATGAGAGAACTGGTATAGATTATTTTTAAAGACTCTTTCGTGGCTAAAGAGTCTATGACTCTGTAATGTTAGCTTCAATCGTCCAGGACTCTTAATATTTTAATTTTTCTTTCCATATACATAAAAGCTAAACAAATTATCTCATGCACAAAAGGAGAATCCTATTTAAAATAATTCAATCATGAATCCTTTTTCAAAAGGATAATCTACCCTGATGTAAATAATTGTCCTTATATATGTGTTTTCACATTCTGTTTTTGGACATTTCAGGAAGGAAGTCTTCCTGTGCCTTTACTGTGCTAACTTCAGCTTCAGGTCTTACTCACAGTGTCTTTCCTTCCTGAGGACATTCATGCAGGGAGAGGGTGGGTGTTGTTAAAAACCAAATGAGCATTTTGTCTCCACTTGAGAGATTTCCCATGGGGACGTGAAAAGTTCCCCATGGTAATTTGTATTCTGTAAATTGATGTCTTACTGGCAACAAGACATCTCCTTCTGAGTAGCTTATGTAAATGAATACCCACATGATGTCAGATTGAAATGTGTCTGCTGTAGGACTGGGAGGTTGGAGGACAGGAAATTAAACAATGAATGGACATAAAGGCTTGGACGTGGATGGGGTGGACAGAGTAGGGGAGCTCAGGAGCCAAAAGTGGGAAGTACAGGAACAGATAAGTGAGAGCTATTGCAGGACTCTCAGCTGTATAAAACATGCATGCATTATGACGGGCATGTTTGCATACTTTATTTCATGGTGTCTTCACAGTTTATCCTGTATGTTGGGTTCAAAGAGATCAAATGACTTTCTCAAGGTCACACAACTGATAAGAAGGGTAAGAATCTTCATCCAGCTCTTGGTACTAGAACTAGGACCTTCATACCCATTTGCAGTCAACTGTAGTGCTAGTTTGAGATGACTTCAATAGAAAACGTAATATGTAGCCATTAGGCCTTTAACTCTTAGAAGATAGACATACTTTTCTGCCTAAACTGGGATATAGAGGCAGAAAGAAACATGCCCAGAAACACACCTTACTAGGTACTGTAACAGTTTTAATATAAAAACTATAGACTTTAATTTTTCATAGGGATCTAACTGCTTAGTGGTGAGGGAAGTTCTTGCTTGGGCTGAAGATGGAAAGAGGTTGAGGAAAAAAAGGAAGAAAAAGAGGAAGAGGAGAAGGGAAAAGAGGAGCAGGAAGAAGAGGAAAAGAAGTGAATGATATCTATCAAGTAGGAAAAGAAGCTGAGCTCTGAGTGGAACACACTCAATGCTCGGATAGATGCTTCCCAGACTCATCTCCAAATCTGGGTACCTTGAGCTCTGTAACTTCTATAAGTCACTGAGAAGGACTCCTTGGTGAAGTGGATCCTGGCCATTCAAGGTTGTTCTTCTGTGTGTTACTGGAAAATCCTCATTGCTAAGGCAGGGAGGTGGGAGGATGGATGAGGCAAGTCTAGGTTGTCAAGGCCTTGGGTCCAGAAGAAGCTCCCAATCCCTTTAGGTGATGGTGACCATGTGCTTGAGAAAGTTTTTCCTACAGATCAGCCTAATGTCCCTCTCTGCTTCCCTCTCCACAAGACCCATGATCAACCCTCTTCAGACCAAGGCTGCCCTGTGCGTAATGGAGTTTGATCATCTCGAAACTAATATGACCTTCTAAGCTCCCTGATTTAGCCCACCAAGATATCTGGTTTTCACATTTACGATAAAAAAAAAAATTTTTTTTGAGATCTTGAAATCATGAAATATGTGGCAGCTTAGACTAATCGTAGCTATAAACATCAAGCAGTTGATATGTGAGAAGTGAAATTAATCACCGCTCCCTTCCCGCCCACACACATCCGCTCACACCATTTAGCTCACGAAACAAGACCTGAAGGTACACTTGTGCTGTGCATCATCAGGCCACTCCCATCTTAAGAAGTACATTAACACAGGCTTTTTAATTTTTGCTGCATCTAATTACAGAACATCTGAATAGAACAGGGATCCAGAGGTGAACTGAATTATTGAAAAAACAGAAGCAATGAGGGCACAAAAATCTATTGTGTGAATTCATAATAGATTCACCAAACTTAAGGATGCCGAGAAATGCAAGCATTTAATTCAGAAGACAAATATCCCTTCTCAAGGCCCTTGGAAAAAATTATTTTTTCTTTAAACCTTCTGTAAGTTTTGGTTATTATGTTAGACCAAGGCCAAAAGCATAGAACAGAGTGCAGGAACTCTAAAAAGAGATATACTTATTCAGGTTAAAGTTTAAACAATTTTTCTACTGAAACATACATACACAAGGTGGCTTATTGTTTTCTACCAAAGTTGTCCTAACACTTTAACAGAAGGAGATGGAGAATACAAATGTACACAACCTATGAGTAAGGATGGGAATGAGAGTGGGCGCAGAAGCATCGGGGTTAGAAGGATTTCATACTGGGTCACCTGACTCTTGGTCCAGTGCCTTGTCCTTTCAATTACAACCTTCTCTGAGACGTTATTAAAAATATTGAAACATCCTTTGTCAGCATTAGACACTTTAACTTTCAAACTCACGGATCAAAGAAACGAAAAGCATAAGGCTGTGCCTTCCAGTTGACAACTATTATTCAATGAAGATGTAGTCCTTACACCACACTTTAATAACAAATGGAAAATTTCTTCCAATTAAAATAGGGAGAGGGAAAGTCAGTTCATTCAGTTAATGCTTTGATCTTCTGCTTTAAACCGTGTCAGGAAACTAAGGCCGGAAGGATTTTAAACATCCCAGGGTGTTGTTCACTAAATATAAGGTTATTTTTCTGACTGAGACATTTCAAAGGGCTGCTTTTTTACCACTTTTCCTAACAGCAGAAGTAACCACTGTTCTTGGAGAAGAAAGAACTGAAATCTGCCAAACCTCAAAAGTTGAGGTGGCATCTAGGTCTGGGGGGAAGGTTCACCCCTTAGTTACCTGCCTACTTCCTATTCACACTTAAAGACTGGGAATTAAGTTTGTTGAGTGTTTTCCAGAGAGCGTGTTTCACTTCTTTGTTCCTAAGACTGTAGATCAAGGGGTTCAGCATGGGAATCACCACCGTGTAAAACACAGATGCTATTTTGTCCATGTCCACGGAGTGGGTGGAGCTGGGCCGTAAGTATATGAAGATGATTGTTCCATAGAAAATGGAGATGGCCGTGAGATGGGACGCACAGGTGGAGAAGGCTTTCTTCCTTCCTTCCGCAGAATGCCTCCGTCAAACGGCAATGTATATGAAGAAGTAAGAGATGAGGATGACCAGGAGGGTGAAAAAGACATTGAAGCCCACGACAAAGAAGACCACCAGCTTGCTCATGCATGTGTTGGGGCACGAGAGAGCCAGGAGTGGAGGGACTTCGCAGAAAAAGTGATTCATCTCATTTGAACCACAGAAGGAGAGTCTGAAGGTGTCTGCTGTGTGGATGCAGGCATTGAGGAAGCCACAGACACAGGAGCCCATCGTCAGGAGGGCACACACACCTGCTGTCATGGTGGTGGTGTAATGAAGGGGCCTACACAGCACTGCATGGCGGTCACAGGCCATGGAGGCCAGGAGGTAGCACTCGACAGTGGCAAAACCCACAAAGAAGAAGGACTGAGCAGCACATCCATTGTGGGAGATGAGTTTGTTTCCTGAGTGCAGTGCAGCCACCGTCTTGGGAGCTACGGCTGATGAGTAACCCGGATCGACAAAGGAGAGGTTGCTAAGGAAGAAGTACATTGGAGTGTGGAAGTGGGAGTCTGAGTAGATGACCAGCATCATCCCCCACATTCCCAACCAAAGTGATGAGGTAGATGAACAAAAATACCAGGAGGAGGGGAACCTGGAGGTTGGGGTCATCTGTTAATCCCAAGAGGATGAACTCCATTGCTTCTGTGCTATTCTCCACTGAGGTTAACTTCAATTTAGTCTGGCAATTAAAGAAGAGGAGCCAGTGAAACAGATGAAAGTATAGAGGGATGATATAAAAATAGAAAACTAATATATATTGAGCAAGTACTCTGTGTAAGGCACCTGCTAGACCCTTCTATTACATTACAGCATTAATCCTGTGAGATAAGTACTATTATGCCTACTTTCTTGGGAACTTAATATTGACGAGAATAACCTAATTAGTAGGGGTCAGAGTTTAATTCACATCTTTATACTTCTGAACCCAATGTCCATACACTCAGAGCTTGGATTATTCTACCTGTTTACATCATATGAAACAAAATATGATATGTCTGGTAGCCTAGCTTTTAAGATTTTGTTTATTCAGTTTTTAAAAAATCAAAAAGAGAATATTATGAAGTAAAAAGTATAAATCCCTCATTCATTGTTTTTTTATTCCACCCCTAAGAGTACAGCCTCTACAGAGATTTCCTGATATTTTGTATGCCAATAGAATTATATGGTATTAAGCACAGTAAGAGCTTACTGTATGCCAGGCACTGCTCCAAGAGCTTTACTTGAAGTTAACTTATTTAATCCTCAAACCAACTCTTTGGGGTTGATCATATTATTTTCCTCATTTTACACAAGGAGAAACTGTATAAATGTGTAAACTGTGCAAAATACACCCGAGGAGTATATATGATAATACTCATTTCAAAATGTTCACCTTTTGCAACAATGCTCCATGATATAAAATATGCAAATAGAGCATTTTGCTTTTTACTTAGATTATTTCCAGTTGTCAGTATATTTTATACTTGGTCTCTTTTTTCTGGCTACTATCTGCTCCTAAAATCTAGTAGCTTTTAGATGAAGACTGGAGAGCTATTATTATGAAATAATAGTAATAATAATAAGATGAAGAAGAAGGAGGGGGTGTAGGAGGAGGGAGGGGGAGGAGGAAGAAGAGGAAGAAGGAGAAGAAAAAAGAGAAGAAGAGCAGAAGGGGAAAATATGGCCTAAAGTCACATAACTGGTAAGTCTTGAAAGTGGAATTAAAACCTTGGTCTCTCTGATATCAAATCCAAAGCTCTTAACTACAATTTTAATGTCTTTATAAGTTTATCCCTCAACAGTAATTCAATTGTATTTTATATTTCTATATTTAAATTGAGATTATACCTCTCCACGTCCTATCAGAAGTCTTTGTTATTGATCCTGATTACAATTAAGTTCTCCCTTCTCTGCTCTCCCAAAGCACTTGAGATTTGAGTGATTCACACAGTTAGTTGAGCGACCACCCAGCCTACCAGGACCCCTTGATCACGTACCTAAATATTTGGTGAATTAATTAGAACATCAATAGCAAAGTGTTTAAACATTTTTCATGCTAACTAACCCCACAACAAACAGCTTCTTGTTCTCTTGTCTAGCTGGGTCCACCTTTTCTGCCAACATGTTAGCTAAGACTCGTGGTATAAAAAATATTCAGAACTAACAGTGAGACTGGGGATGGGCAGGCCTGGAGAAAGACTTGTGTCCTAATTCTAGTGACCTGTCTCTCTCTCCTATTGTTTTCCCTCAGTCTGATGTGCTTATAGGTTTGTCCTGTCCCTGGTGGCAGAATGGGTGGCAACAGGCTCAGACAGAGGAAGAGAGAAAAGATGTGAAGGAAGGAGAGAAAGGGAAGAAGAAGGGATTTAAGGGAGAAAAGGCTTCAGCTCTGCTTGACCTTGGTTAATCTGCAACTGCAGTGATCAGATTGGGTAAGGAGCCTTTTTTATACCACAAAAGGAGACAGCCCAGCCTGTCATGTTCGGATGACGATTACACACACGAGTGTCGCAGCTGGTATCACAAGACTGGCTCAGCCAGTTTGGAAATGCTATTGGTCAGGAACCATGATAAAACTCCAGTCCTGGTTTCCCTTTTCCACCTTTATGAACAGTGCTCCAGGGAATACCCTTGTAGATGTCCTCTCATGCCCCTTTCTTTTTCCTTAAGATAAATTCCTAGAATTTTATATTTTTATCCTTCTTTTGCTTATTGACAGATTTCCATTCAGTAATGTGTCCATTAACTTTCCAACCAGCAGCACTTTCATTACATTTAGCCAGTCCTTCATTTTTCTTTTTTTCCTTTCGACTTTTGTCATGTGTGTGTACTCTGTAATTTAGCAGACACAATATCCTATCATCTATGACAGGCAGTTTCCTGATATTACATATTAGGAACCTGGGGCCTCTTAACTGCAATATCTGTACAAAGCTCCAGAGCAGGATCTATCAACCTCATCACCATTACCATTATGTGCTGGATTAAAAAAAGAATGAAATAATGCCATTTGCAGCAACACAGATGGACCTAGAGCTTGTCATACTGAGTGAAGAAAGTCAGACAGAAAAAGACAAATATCACATGGTGTCGCTTCTACGTGGAATCTTTAAAAATGGTACAAATGAACTTCTTTACAAAACAGAATTAGAGTCACAAATGTAGAAAGCAAACTTACGGTTACCAAGGGGGAAACAGGGAGGGGGAGGGATAAATTGGGAGATTGGGATTGACATATACATGCTACTATATATAAAATAGATAACTAAATAAGGACCAACTGTATAACAGGGAACTCTATTCAATACTCTGTAATGACCTATATGAGAAAAGAACCTAAAAAAGAGTAGATATATGTATATGTATAACTGATTCACTTTGCTGTACAGCAGAAACTAACACAACATTGTAAATCAACTATACTCCAATAAAAACTAATTAAAAAAAAACATCATGGGGCTTCCCTGGTGGCGCAGTGGTTGAGAATCTGCCTGCCAATGCAGGGGACACGGGTTCGAGCCCTGGTCTGGGAAGATCCCACATGCCGTGGAGCAACTCGGCCCGTGAGCCACAATTACTGAGCCTGCGCGTCTGGAGCCTGTGCTCGGCCACGAGAGGCCGCGGTAGTGAGAGGCCCGCGCACCGCGATGAAGAGTGGCCCCCGCTTGCCGCAACTAGAGAAAGCCCTCGCACAGAAACGAAGATCCAACACAGCCATACATACATACATATATACATAAATAAAAAGAATGTAAGCAGACAAGAATATCATTTTTTAAAAAATTTTAAAAAAACATCATGGGCTGGACACTTCTTTGGTTGCAGGCGGGGGTGAGGCAGGGGAAAGGCTGTCCAGTGCATTGCAGGAGCTTTAGCAGTATCCCTGGCCTCTATCCACTAGATGCCAGGAACATAGTCCCTTCCCCAGCTGTGACAAACAACAATGTCTCCAGATACTGCCAAATGTCCCAAACGTCCACAGGGTCATCCCTGGTGGAGAACCACTGTTCTAGAGATTATAAAACTCTGTTTGTGTTCACAGTTTATTAAATCACAATTCCATGAGTTACGTGTATTATATATTTTACAGCATACGTATATATTACAGACCCATATTCATGTATAGATGTATATATATGAAGAAACTGAGACTTGGTGAGATAAAGCAGTTAGTTCAAGATCTAGCGCTCCAGCCAAATATTGCTACTCATTGGTGGGGTAGTCTAGGAAGGGAAAACTGCTTCCCAAGTACTGTGGTCCTTCAACTCAAGAGATACTCACCTTCCTATTTCATAAACCAACCTCTTCCCCAACACGAGGTAGGGTAAACGACGCAGAAAAACTCCAAAAATGAAAGGCAGCTGACTTAGTGTGGATTCTGAATTCTATTCCAAAACACCTTCTCAAATGCTTATTGAATCAATTTTCTTGGTTAATACTGACCACCCAATTATATGTACCTAAGCTGTAGGTCTGATTTCTAACAGTTATCACGCACTCCCTATATTGAATTGCCCCAGACTGCCATCTTCATATATTATCAATTAACATTCGAAGTATTTCTATGTTCTCTTGATGGACAACCCTTCCTATTATGCATTGTGTCACTATTAATAAATGTGTCTGGATCCAGAGCAGCAAAGAGAATTTGGAGTCAGGGCAGAGAGAGGAAAGCCTTGCTTTGCCCGGCACCATCCATGAAGGCCTGAATCTAAATCCTATTGCTGGCCACTGCTGCTGTGTTCCCTCCCACCAAAGTCCTACAAAGGCCAAGCTTTTCTGCATAGGCCTAAAATAAATATCACAAGGAGCCTTGAAAAAGTAAAGACATTTAAAAAAAATATTTAAAGGTAGCCTGTGATCAACTGCTTTATTTAATAAATAACAGATATGAGGGAATTCCCTGGCGGTCCAGTGGTTAAGACTCTGCACTTTTACTGCCGAGGGCCCGGGTTCGATCCCTGGTCAGGGAATTAAGATCCCACAAGCCGTGTGAACTGACTAAATAAATAAATAAATAAATAACAAATAAGAAAGTGTGTTGAAAACTGAAAACCATTAAAACTTCAAGGATTAAGGGATTATAAAAGTAGAAACCACCAAGACAGATAATCTGAAAATAAAAGTGTTATCAAAATTGTTTCTAAAGGTGTTTGAAGAATCACCCTCAGCCATCACATCCCACTGCGGGATTTCCAAAAGAAGATTCTCAACGGAAAACCCTAAGACTAAATTCCAAGAAAAAAGAGACAGTAAAGGATTAAGGAGGATAAAATATGAGAAAATCTAGCCACTGTGTGGTCTATGGTGGGTGCTCAATACAAACTAATTTATCTTTTCATTAAACTATCCGTCAATCAATAGAAAACAAACTTACGGTTACCAAAGGGGAAAGGAGGTGGGGGAGGGATAAATTAGGAGTTTGGGATTAACAGATACAAAATATAAAATATTTCATCTATATATAAAATAGATAAATGACAAGGTCATATATATTTATATATTATATATACATATATTATATATATATTATATATAATATATGTATATATAACTGAATCACTTTGCTGTATACCAGAAACTAGCACAACATTGTAACTCAACAAAAAAATATTTTAAAAAACTATCGGTCAATCATATGAACTTGAGTCCCAGATTTTATTAACACCAGCTGGCAGCAGCATTCTACCTAGAAATGACTATGTCAGTTTCTGTTTAAGAAAAGATGACCCAAAAATTACCTAGGAGAGGTTCATTGTCTCAGTTTTTCATGTGGCAGAGGAAAGTGGGAAAAATGGAATTGAGTCCTTTTTTTATACCTACTTCTGAGCCCCTTTCTCCTAAAAAAACCCATCATTGTTACCCACAGTACGAAGAATGTTGAAAAAAAAAAAGTCAGGGAAAACATACCTAGTTCCTTGGGAATTCTGAGACCTTAATTCAGAACTGCCTTCAACTACGGGGGTTTGGGAAGCCTGCAAAAGAAAAGAAAAGCTGTTCAGTCTCAGAAGACCTCAGATTTCAAAGCGTAAAAGATTTCCTGAGGCTACAAAGTAAGTGTAAAAGCAGTTCAGCTGTGGTCGCAGCTTGTTTCAGAGCTTGAGTGGTACCAAACTGTATGAGAGACCTGGGATCAGCCAGAAGCTAGCATCTATGTAGATGTGGGAGCCTCTGGAGGGACTCAACCCCAATCCAGAGCTCAGTAACATGGAAACGAGTAATCAAAACACCACTTTCCTGAGGCAATGAAACATTATTGTGATGTGGAAAGGCTTAAAGGCCCAGAGGGAGCTCCAGGCCTTCAGGCAAGGGCTAAAATGATTGGTGATCAAGTTCCATCAAAAATGCCTTCAAAGGAGCTGCAGGGTCCAACCATCCCCACTCAGCCTATAGAAGACGTCCTGTGAGAATTTGGGATTTGGCACTTTCTCTAAGACTAAACGGGGAGAAATTTTCATTTTAATTTCATCTTTATTTAAAATTAGAATTAAAATTTCTAATTTTAAATATAGATGATAGACTTCATCAGAATTTCCATTTGCCTAAATCCAGCTCTAAGGAACCTCAAGTTACAAGGACTTTTATGGATCAAAACAGTTTCACGAAATTTTTTTCCAATCAACTTGATTTTAGATGAGCTTTAGCATGGAGCTTACAGGAAGCAGTCTTCTATTCCAGCCCCTACTGAATGATCACATATTGGATGCTTCCTAGGTTTCAGGCCCTTGCTAAGTACTATATGAGTGTGTTTTTTCACTTACTGTTCACCCAACTCTACGAGAAATGTATTGATATTATCTTTCCAGTTTTACAGTTGTGAAAACTTCAGTATATACCTAACACCCTAATCTTGGTTTCTAATAATAATCTCCAATAAAAGGAACCAGAACTCCTTGGAGAACTGACTGATTCCAAGACTAGAGCAAGGGATACAACACATGAACTTGGAGCAGCTTGTCATTCCAGGAAGTAAGGAGATGCTCAAGTCTGTCTGACTTAAAGTCTACATAGTTTTACACTGTGCTCTACTGCTCCTTTTGGGAATCAGTGTAGAAGAACAGGGCTGCTCTCAGAATCCAGAAAAGGGTCCTGCTTCCCACAGGGACTCACAAATGCATGTTCCAATAGAGTCAGCTACAAAAGTGAAGCTTATTTACATTTTTTTCTTCTCCTTTTATAAAAAAATTTCTGTTAGAATAAATTTAAATTTTCTTGATAAAATAAGAAGTGGCCAAGTAAGCGGCAAGCTAGGTGTTAAGAGGCCAAGGATGTGTTTGCACCACTCTTCAAATTTTGTAGGATCTAATCTTCTGACCCACACATCCAACCTGAAGACTAGACTTTCCTCATTGTTATTTTATTTGATCACTACAACAACCAAAGGGAGGATGGAGAGAGAAAGAGGGAGAGAAAAAGGGAGAGAGATTAAACAGAGAGAGAAGAAGAAGAAGACGAAGACGACGACGACGAAGAAGAAGAAGGGGAAGGGGAAGGGGAAGGGGAAGAAGAATAGCAAGAAGAAGGAGGAGGAGGAAGGAAGGGGATGAGGAAGAAGAACAAGAAGGAAAAGAAGGAAAAGGGAAGAGAAGAGGGAAGGGGAAGGGGGAGAAAGGAAAGAGAGAGGAAGAGAAAACTTCACCTTGTAGGTCCAACATCTAACAACTGAGACAATCTAGCCAAAACATCTGACTCTATAAAATAATTTAGTACTCTCCTTTATCTGCGTTTAATATTCTAAAAAAATTAAACTGCTTAAAATGAAGACTATTAACATGGTAAAATGGAATAGTACTGGCTCTTGACGAGTGAGAGACCTAGAATCCGCTGCTTACTAAACGGATAACTCATCACTTCCTCGTGCTCCTGAATTTATCTTCTTCCTCTTCCCTCCCAAAGGCTCTTAATTCCTATGGGGATACTTCTGCTTTGACTTCTGTGGCTCCTTCACCGTTGGGCTCCTCACAAGATCAAGCTGTGACTTCACCTTCAAATAGGTATACTTTGGGGTTTTAGAAAAATAAAGGGGAAGAAAGGGGTCAATTCTGACTTCGGGGTTAGTTCAAGGCCAGGTATCTCTGAGTTAATGCTGCCACCTTGCGGCCATTGCAAGCCTTTCCTGCGAGGATTACAAGAAGAGTGAAGAAGCTACCAGTCTATCTAAAAAAGTTAGTTTTATGGACACATGGGATGTCAGCACCTTTTAAGACTTAAGAGATCACTAAGTGTTAAGGTACCCAAGACACCATGGCTCAGAGGTGATAAGTACATTCCCTAGAGCTAGATGCACGGGTTCAAACCCCAGCTCTCCCCCCAGTGCCCGGATGGCTCGGACAAGTCACTTAGCCTCTCTATTCCTCTCTTTCTCGTTATGGGATTGCTGTGAGAATTAAGTGAACAGATGTAAAGTACTTAGAATACTGAGCACTGTATAACTATGTGTTATCTTGTAAATATCTAATTTTATCGAGGAATAAACAGGTTCATAGAGATGAAGTGATCAGCCTAAAGCCACGCCGCTGATTAACAGCATGATTGAAACCTGTGCTCTAAGACTCCTGACTCATTTCCATCCATCAATTTCCCAAGAATTTCCCGAGCTTCTCTTGAGTCCTCAGCCCCACTGAGGTATCTGCACTCTCCGCGGATGACATCATCTTCTTTACTAAGATTGGAGCCACCTGATGTTAATGTCACCTCAGCCACACCATATAAATTCATGCTGCCTTCTGCCTTCCTAGCTCGGACCTTGCCCTCTTCTTTTCCCACCCGCTCCATCTATACCGTTGATCCAATCTCTACTTACTCTTGTGAGATCTTTACTGTAGCAATTAGTCCCATCCTTCATACCTTCTCTTACTTGCTCTTACCCCATGTGTCCACAAGCATGCTTAATTTACCCATCCTTTCCCCAAAACTCTCAAATGGCTTTCTCCCACCTTAATAGACCCTTATGCTCTACGAGTATCCCTCCTTCTACCCTTACAGTTATCATCTATATCATCTCCCATCCTATCATCAGTCTACTGCACCATAGCCTCAACTATTTCCACCTCCATTCTATTGAAACAATATTCTTAAAGGCCACTCCAGAGCCTGCTTCACAGACATGCATCTAGTGTAGTCACGTGGGGACCCATGCTCAGAAGGGCCCCATCCTTGGGGTTTAATGCTCTGCAGTTGTCATCTTCAAATTATTAATAATTTTAGCTTCAAATATGTATTTTGTAGACAATATCTGATGGGACAATGGAGCGTGCGTGAGAAGCTTGGAACCTCACCTCATGCGTGGTCACACCTCCCTCTGCCTTGCATTCTCCCTTCAATCCACCATGTTCAAAACTTCGATGACTTGCCTGTTGCCTACAGATGAATGTGCAGCCTCTCCAGCCTGACATTCAAAGCAAACTAGCCCCAACCAACCTTTGCAGTTTTATTTCTCTTCCTTTTTTTAGTTTAATTTTCATAAATATTGGAGTAGAGCTGATTTACAATATTGTGTTAGTTTCCAGTGTACAGCAAAGTGATTCAGTTATACATATACATATATTCATTCTTTTTCAGGTTCTTTTCCCATATAGGTTATTACAGAATATTGAGGAGAGTTCCCTGTGCTCTACAGTAGGTCCTTGTTGATTATCTATTTTATATAGAGTAGTGTGATTATGTTCATTCTCTTTATTACTACCAAGTATCCTACTTTATCCACGCACACCCGGAAAGGCACACCTTAGATCCTCAGTAAAGGAGCTCCTTTCTCCACCTACCATATCAGGCACATTTTCCCCTTTGCCTTACTTCATGCTTCTCCGCCCTGCCCCACACCCCTGCCCCAGGTTGGAATGCCCCAGTTTTCTTTTCCTGCTTCCACGTGAAGATTCAAATGAAAGCCATCTCTACCATGAAGTTTTTCTCTGAGGTTCTGAGAAACATGTGTGCCTCCTTCTATTTATATCACTTTTCCAAATTGCCTCCTTTTGTTTCCTTTCCCAGAACCGAATACTTCCACGTTTCCCACCTGCAGGTCCTTCGTCTTTCACTGCCCTGACCTCTGCTGCCAAGGAAGAAACCCTCCTGTATGGACAAGCTCATATGAGGGCTGAATGTGTGACTCTTCCTAGACTGTAAGCTCCTTGAAGACAGAGACTAAGTCTTACTATCTTAGGTTTTCCCCTGGAACCTAGAACAGTCCTGTAAACAGTAATTGCCTACCGAATTATGCAAATCCTACCTGATTTTCTATTTAAGAAATTGGACTAGGAACAGGGATGTCATTTGAGGAGCTCACTTAGGTCAAATTTATTTGTCTTTAACTCACCAAACTAACATTCAGATCACCAGAGGTGGTAATGTTAAAAAGCACTGTATGCTTCTCATTAAGAATAAAAATGGAAAGAATAAAAATGGAAAATTATCTATAAGAATAAAAATGGAAAATTATCTATTTGTAGATTTGCAAACCCTGACGGCTTCTTTGTTAGTGAAAAATAAAAAAGAAATAGTTTAAACTGGTGCTTTGAAATATATCTCCCCCTCGCCTTTAAAGAGGAAACCAACAGCCATCGGTTGTATCACAGCACATTTGCATATGTAAACTCATAGAAGATGGACCAGCCTGATTCCTTAGGATAACACCTCATCTCAGCCTCCATCTCATCTGTCCCCTGTTGTATCTAGTTTGATTAGCTTCTTCATCTTAAGACTCCAATATCTCCATCTCTGTGACCTTCGTCCTCTCAGCCCACAAACATCCAAAAAATACTTCTCAACTCTGATCATCCTTAGAGCTACCCTTCTAATGCAGCTTTAGTTTCCACAATATATCTCAAAAGAGATGTTCATGTCCACTGAGTGAATGAACAAAGAGATGATAAAAAGTCAAATGATATTGCACAAGGTAACAGAACTACTAAGCAGTAGAGCTGGACAGAAGCCTACACCTGAAGTCAAGACCCACATCATAAAGCCGTCCCCAAATTCCCTGGTGGCGCAGTGGTTAAGAATCCACCTGCCAATGCAGGGACACGGGTTCCAGCCCTGGTTGGGGAAGATCCCACATGCCGCAGAGCAACGAAGCCGTGTGCCATGCCTACTGAGCCTGCGCTCTAGAGCCCGCGAACCACAACTACTGAAGCCCGCACCCTCTAGGGCCCACGTGCCGCAACTACTGAGCCCGCGAGCTGCAACTGCTGAAGCCCACGTGCCTAGAGCCCGTGCTCTGCAACAGTAGAAGCCACCGCAATAAGAAGCCCACGCACCCCAGCGAGGAGTGGCCCCCACTCGCCACAACTATAGAGAAAAGCCCGTGCACAGCAACGAAGACCTAACACAGCCAAAAAACAAAATAAACAAATAAATAAATAAAATAAAAAATTGTAAAAAAAAAAATCTTTTAACTAAAGTTCAAATACATCAGTCCCAAATGAGCCATAAACCCATGCCTTAGTGTGTTTACTTGAAGGAAATGGGTTTACTACTTGACAAGCAGAAACCATTGCATCTGCATTGGTCAAGATCATGGAGGCCAACATGGATCTCATCCACAAAGATATGTCACCAAAATGCAGCAGGACATCATTCTTCAGCAGATAATGTCTCAGGTTGCTAATGTGAAAAAGGATATGATTATTATGAAGAGGAGCAAATTTCCATCCTTCAAAGCAGAAAATGAGAAAATGAAACTTGAACTATATCAATTAAAACAAGTTATGGATGAAGTGATAAAAATCAGAACAGATACAAAATTAGATTTCAATGTAGAAAAGAGCAGAATCAAAGAACTATATTCATTGAACAAAAGAAAGCTGCTGGTAATGAGAACAGAAATAGTGATATTACATCTCAGCAAGATCAGACCCCCATTTAGATAGACACTGAGGTTGCTGGCCTCAAAACCATGCTAAAGTTGTACAAGCTTGATAATATTAAATAGTTAGCAGGGTCTATATTTATGTGCCTAATGTAAGTCTGGGATTTTATGACCTGTGTATATAATAAAGTGTCTATTTTTAAAAAAAAATAAAAGATCAAAAAAAAAAAAAAGGATCAAAATTTGCCTGTTGATGAGTTTGGAATTAGATAACAGAGTGAAGCCACCAAGCTTATGACCAGAAAGCATGTGGAATTGTATCTTTGCCACTGTATCTTTTCAAGTAATATTATGGACTGAATTGTGTCCCAACAAAGTCCATGTGTTGCTTTGCTGTTTATCTGAAACTAATGCAACATTGTAAATCAACTATACTTCAATTAAAAGAAAAAAAAAGACTATGTGTTGAAGCCCTAATTCCCAATGTGTCGGTGTTTGGAGATAGGGCCTTCAAAGAGGTAATTTAGATTAAATGAGGCCATAAGGGTGGGACCCTAATCCAATAGGACTATTGTTCTTATAAGAAGAGGCGGAGACACCAGGGAGACACATGCACAGAGGAAAGGACACGAGAGGACAACAGAGAGAAGGTGGCCATCAGCAAGACAAGGAGAGAGAACTTAGGAGACACCAAACCTGTCGACACCTGGATCTTGGACTTCCAGCCTCTAGAACTATAAGAAAATAAATTTCTGCTGTTTCAGTCATCCAGTCTGTGGTATTTTGGTATAGCACCTCTGGCAAAACTAATACAAGTAATAATGATGCCTGGGAATTTCTCTTGAATTATGGTTAAGCCATTGACAGGCAGTGAACATCATGGCCTTGGAAGGTTCCTGAACTCTTTCCCCTTGGTTCTGCTTCCTTAACCTGGGTTCGCTGTTTTCTATCTACGGGAAGCAGCTAACTGGATGGATTTCCTGTGCCACGGAAATCATTCTGTCTTGAGCATTACTTTGTCAATATGTTGCTGCAAAGGAAGATTATCAGCTCACACTGAAGCTCTTCTCCTAATCTCCCAGCATTTTCAATTCCATCAGCTTTCATCCTTATCCCTAAAAAAGATTTCTAAAATCATACATAAACAACTAAAAGCCTGCCATGGTTTCACAGTCTCCATGGAAATTCTGCAGAGGGAAGCTATACTGACTTCCTCGCATATCTCTTGGATTATTTTGTTAATGTCTTTTATGTATGATTCTTGGAGGTTTACAAAGCTCTTTCTCACTTATTATCTTGGTTAATCCTCACAGCAAACCCACATGGGAGGTATTATTACCCACATTTAGCATATTATGAAACCGAAGTTCGGAGAAGATAAATAGCTTAACTAATGTTTACATAATTTGTAAGTGGTACAATTGGCCTGTGAACTTGGGTCTGTCTGATACCAAGGCTACAGTTCTTGCCACTATACCCCTAAACAACATAGGTTGCACCACTGGATCACCCTTCCTGCCCTAGTGCCCCTCACTCATCCCTTGAAAATTCACCTCATGGGAAATATTTCTGAGATGTATTTTACACTGTTGAAGTAAAGCCTAAGAGAAAGTGTCCCAGGCAAGGGATACTAAGCAAACATTGGCCTGGTTCTAGTGCTATCACTAAAATTGAGTGATCTTGGCCTATTCATGTAATTGATCATTTTTCCATAGGTAAAATGGAAATAATAATCCCATTGCCCACTCTCTTCCTCCCTAAATGCCCTCCACCATTACTACACTAGCTGTAAGCTAGTGTAATGCATTAAGCTTTCTAGAACTGGGAACATTTTAAAATTCTGCAAACAAATGGCTTACGACCCATTCCAAATGTGATCATCAGTGACTCGAAGACCTTTCCAGTGAATTATTTCTTACATGCTTACCTCCTCATAACTTTCCCCAACAGATGCTCTAAGTTTCCATATCTGGTGGTACTCATGGCCAGGGGCACGCTGATGCTTCCTACTGTAAGCACCTGTGACTCAGACTAAAGGCTTTCCTTGGTCAGAAGCATGTCCAGCTTGCATAGAGGGAGGTAGAGGTGGGGTGGGGAGACTGGCTGGCATCCCATGTGGTCTACAATAAACCTCAGAGGTCATGAAGAGTGTTGAGCTCCAACTTCCCATAGCAGCAACCCGTTCATTAACGAACGCTGAATTGGCCCTTTGTTGTCTCATTCCCTCGCCCCCCGCCATCTGTACATCCAGCAACACCCTCCCAAATAGACTACTGCACACAAATTCTAGTTTCAGGGTCCACTTCTAGGAAAACCCAAACTAAAAGACACCCCAGGATGAGAGGTAGTGTCCCCAGGCAATTTGCATAAGGGAATTAACTGAGTGACAGGATCCCCATTGCAACCACTCTTCCTCACAGAGTGTGTTGTATGTCACCCTTCTTGTTTCTCCATGTTTCCTTCTTTACTGGAAGCTCTGGAAATTTCACCTTGTCCAACTCACAAGTTCTCTTGTATATCCCATAACTTTCTCCCCTTCTTCTTTCCCTCTCTTTCAAAATTTTCAGATTATTTTAGGAAAATCTCTCTCCCTCTAAGCTCCCCCACCTTATTTTTGAGGCTCCGATATTTCTTAACTCATATCTGAAAATGCAAGGGCACCAGACAGGGAAAGTCATATTTTCCCAGTGTCACTGGACATAATGAAAACCATCACCCTCAACCTCCAGAGCACTAAAAAGTATCCCTACAATCTCCTCTCAGCATCACTATAAATGTCTTCTTTCTCTTCCTCAAGCTCTTATAAACCCAATTTTCTTCAAGTACCAACTTTCGGGATAAAGGTAAATATAATTCTCTTACAATTTTCCATTTTTTTCCCTTTTTTGTTTGCAAGTAAGGCATCAAGTTTTTAAAACTATTTTTCACTACAAATACACAGCACTACAGTAACATTAAAGATTTAATCATTTTCTATGCAGGGGCACTAGACAAAGCAGCATATATAACATGATTTTCAACACATTTTTGCGTCTCAGAGGATGGCAGCACCCTTCCCTCTTTTTTGCCCCCTTAGTGATATTGATACACATTACTCAACTTTACTAGCAAATTGGACAGGAACAAGAAGTTTGTTTTCTAAATATATGAGCTATGCACAGGATGCCTCAGACTTAAAATACAGCATTTCACTGTGCTCTAATGTAAAAAGTACTGGGCAGTGAGCAGATAGTTTTTTGGTCTATTTGTTTTTCATGGTGACATGCAGTGTACATTCTGTACCACTATAGAGTTTACTTGTTCATTTATTCATTTTTTCATAATACTTTAAGTTTACAAAAGAAAGAATATATCTGTTCTGCTTACTCAATTAATTGGTGACACAATTCCAACTCAAATCAGCTGAAGCAAAAAAAGAAAAGTTACAGCTTCCCAGTCTGAAGTTAAGATGCTGATACGCTAAGAGTGAGTGGCTCAAAAAAAAGAAGACATTGCCTCTCCATTATTTATCTCTACTTTCCTCTGTGTAGGCTTCGTTCTCAGGCTCCCCAAGTGATGCTAAAGATACTACCTCTCAGCAGCAAAGGGCTTTTAATATCCTCGGAGCCAGAATCCTAAACAAATCAGAGGGCCTCTTTCCCAATAAGTCCAGGGAAGGTCCTGGGGAGCAATCTGATTGGCTTCGCTAGGGTCACATGTCTACCCCTGATCCAATCACCTTGATCCAGAAGAACAAAGAACATTTACTGGTCAGGCCTGAGACTTGGGGCTGAGGGTAAAGTCAGCCCCACCTAAGCACATGGACTGAAAAATGGGAGGCATGCAGTTCCTTGTGGAGAAACTAGACTGAAAAAAATGATGCTGAGAAATGTACTTCCATTCTATTTCATATCCCCAGTTAGTCCCGTCATATAATGCAACGTAGCATATCAAAGTCCAAAGGCAATAAAATCCAAAATCAAATTGTCTCACCAACTCTGAGTTGAAGTTTACAGGAAGTAAAGTCCTGTTTGATTTCTTGATTTGTTCATTCTCAGCTATAGGAGTTATATCATTTACACCCGTGATCTGAGATATCTCTCACTGGAATTGGGATAGTTTTCCCAGGCAGAAATGTTATTCCTAGAATGCAATATTTGTTGAGATTTGGTGATACCTAAAATAGGGAGGCAAGATGGATTGCTCTGACCAGGATGCCAGAATGTCTATGCAATTATCAGAATCCATGGCTTGTCAACCTAAACGCAGTTAGGAGATGTCTTTTCACAGGAAGTTAATTTAAACACTATGCATTTACCATAACTGGGGAGGAGGAACCTCCTACATTAACAGCATTTTACCAAATAGATTTGAGAATAGATTTGAGACATTGCTGCCTCTGGGCAAAATTATACATTTGTAACAAGCACAACTCAAGCACCAGCACTGATCTGAGAATTCTTTCTTCCTCCTCCAGGGGATCCCAGTAGATTTCCATTTCCCCTTTGACCTCTGGGTTCTCAGCACTTACTTGCTGCCCTGATGGAGAGTGTTATCTAATAACACAACCTCCACAATATTTTGAGGGCAAGTAGTCACCTTTTTAGTCTCATATTTTAGTGGCTGCCACCTCTGTCCTTATTAAGGACCTGCTCACACCTGAGACACTTGCCCCTAGAGAGAGTTGTCACTCCTTCTCACCTTTATTTCAGCTAGAAGATCTCCCTTCTCAGATTCTCACACTGAAGCTGCTTTTTGATGTTTCTTAATGCCATGCCCCGCCCCACCCCCCAGGGCCTAGGGAAGATCAGTATCTCTGCCATAGGTTGCTTTTAACATCATGTTCCTGGCTCTCCTCTGCTTTTACATCCTGTAAAGTTCTCAGGCATGTTCCCTCAGGGCACTGGAAAGATCTAGCTTACCTTCCATATTATCTTGAAACTCAGAAGCTCTTTAATATTTTTGTTTTTGAACATATAGGCATATAAATTCAAGATTCATTGCCCTCTTTTTACCAGTACCCAGATTTTTCAATAGTCACATCTCCTCCACAGAGCCCTTGTGTTTTTAGAAACTTAATCCTGCCCCTAACTCTGGAAACGATCTAGTTTGGTTTAAGGCAAGCTGCGTAGTACAATTCCCCAGCAAAAATCACTGGTGGGTATGTGACCTAAGCTAGTACAGTTAGGATGATCTCGGGACTTTTGCTTGCAAAGATAGAGAAAAGTACTCTCTCTCCCTCTACTGGTCACAAACAGGGAGCCTGTAGCCAGCAGCCATCCTACAAGGTTACGTGCTAGAACTTGTATAGAAAAATGATTGCCATCTTTATCGAAGTATCACCTTGGAGGACTCTATACTTATTCCATAGAATCATTGGCCAAACTGAGGATTTCCTCCTTGAGAATAGAGTTCCCAATCTATGGCACATTCTTTTATAAAAATATATAGCCTCACAGGTGGAAAAAACCTGTCTTTTGAGGGTAGGTTTTACATTTTTATTTCTTTAAATTAATTTTTATTGGAGTATGGTTGCTTTACAATGTTGTGTTAGCCTCCCCTGCACAACAAAATGAATCAGCCACACACATCCAGGTATCCCCTCCCTTTTGGACTTCCCTCCCATTTCGGTTACCACAGTGCATTAAGTAGAGTTCCCTGTGTTTATATTTTAAAAGCTATAACTTACTCAGAACCAAGAGTAAACAGGTATATATCAGTGTGAGAATAGTATTTTTTTAAACAGGTGAACTTTAAAATTTTGAGTGGTTTCCTTGTTGCTAAAACCGGGGTCCTGAAGGCAGCATCTCCTTTTGAACAAATATATAACCACTTACTTTCATTATGAAAAGAAAAAGTTTTCACTTCTTAATTTCACCCTAGTAAACTCTGGTTTTTCTTCGAAACTTTTAAATACATAGATTCTACTGAAATCTCAAAACAGCTAATCCATAAAAAAAGAGTCAGCACCTGAATGTTCTTTCTTAAGGGTTAAAACCCAAGTTTCCTTTGTCAAATTACCAAAGCTACCATATTAACATCTGCAAATGACATCACAGAGTCATATACAGTAAAGACGATGTTTAGAAATCGAACATATATTTTGCTTAGTCTGGTACTCTCAGCCAGCCAAACAGGACAAAAACCCAGCTGGCTCCCTACCTGGGTGGCCTCCCACATAGTTTGGATGCATTTGGAGTTCCTATTTTATAGAATTAACTGTTACTACTTCCTTTTAATTTTCAAAAGCCCCTCATCATCCGTTCCAATAAAGGAGACCAAAATGATAAAGCTTAGCAAGAATCATTTAATCCATTTCAGTTCTCCAAGAAATTCTGTGCCACATTAATAATCTAAAGACACCAAATTCAGCCCTATTTTTAAAAATACCTCCAGTGAAGGAGTTTTCCTCGGTAATTAAAAAAAATTTTTTTTAATAAATTTATTTATTTATTTTTGGCTGCACTGTGTCTTCGTTGCTGCATGGGCTTTCTCTAGTTGCTGCTAGTGGTGGCTACTCTTCGTTGCGGTGCACAGGCTTCTCACTGCGGTGGTTTCTCTCGTTGCAGAGCACGGCTCTAGGCGCGTGGGCTTCAGTAGTTGTGGCACGCGGGCTCAGTAGTTGTGGCTTGCAGGCTCTAGAGAGCAGTCTCAGTAGCTGTGGCGCACGGGCTTAGCTGCTCTGCAGCATGTGGGATCTTCCTGGACCAGGGCTCGAACCCGTGTCCCCTGCATTGGCAGGTGGATTCTTAACCACTGCAACACCAGGGAAGTCCCTGAAAAATGTTTAATAACAAATAATCAAACAGTTATTTTTAAGATCATGGTAGGAGAGATATGGTATAGACCTTATCAAGATTTCTTTTGAGGAAGCATGACTCCTTCTGAAGCTGACTTGAGATAGGACATGAGAAAGTCAGATTCTTTAATAGCCTGACAAGATTTTGTACAATTTTACTTATAATATTTTTCAGAGGAAAAAATAATTAAGTGGAGATTTTTTTTAGGTGGGCCTGGGATTTCCTAATCCTAACTGGAAAATGGTGAAATGAGGTTTTATAGCATCTTTCTTCAGAGATGCTCTAAGAACAGCCATCTTGTTTGTCTTTATGAGACAACTATGAATTAAGGAAGATGCATGTTTCATTTTTTTAAACAGCTTTATTGAGATATAATTGATATACAAGAAAATTGGACAAATATATACAAATTTATGAGTTTGGAGATATGCATACATATGCAAATATGAATTTGGAATTGCCTAGTGGAAATCACTTTTTCCATAGGTAAACAAAGTGAGGAAAAACTTTTAAGAAGCTTTGCCATCTTTTAATCAATCACCAAAGTGCAAAAAATAAAATGAAGTGAATGTTATGAGCCCAAATTAAGAGAAAAGTTAGTGACTAGGAGTCCCCCCTTTTAATTTCTTTTGATTTAAACGAAGTGTCCATTGTATGGAAGTAAACAAGAGGTATGATACAAATTTAATTGTACATTGTGCCTGGTATATAACATGGGAAGCAGAAAGTTTATTTACCAAAGTAATATGACATTGAGTCATTAAAACCATAAGCTACTTTATTTATCAATGATGTCAGTATTCAAAGTTGTCCAGTTAAAAATCTACTTTCTCTTGAAAAAGAAATACACTGAAGGGAAATGCAAGGAGCTTAAGAGTGATATCATGATTCCTAACAGCAAGAATAAAGTCTGCAGCAGTGATTATGAGAAAGTGGGTCACAGGGAAATGCGGGTAGCTTAAAAGACCCAGTTATGAGGGCCAGAAAAGAGAATATCTGAGTAGAGTTATCATAGGGGTGAAAATGGAGAAATGTGAGTAAACCAGTGTGGAATGAATGTGTGCATGTGGAAAGTACATCTGCAGAGGCACTAGACAACAGGTCCCAGATCTAAATTCAAGTACCTGATAAAAAAAAAAAGTAAGACTTTAAATCAAAACTTAATACCACAAGCCTAGTCATGTAACATCTAGACGTTCCTTTATTTGTTCATCACCTTTGCTTTCTCTGTAAGTCTATTGAGCAGAAGGTCAGTAACTACAAATGTACTCTCTCCTCTCTTGGTTTAAATTTTATAGCAAATCAGAAGAGGGTGTGGGTTTAGCTGAGATTACAGTGGGAAGAGCTTATTGAAGCAGGGTTGACAGTAGGTCTTGTCATTCTGCTCTCTGAAGATTCCCTTCGACAGCTGCGTCAGGCAGAAAGCACATACAAAGTGCTCAGGATGGAACTTGTAGCCCATGGCACTGATGCAGCGACCAGTGATGGGCTGCCCACATCCGTGGCAAAGGGTTCCTCGGCGGTGATGGTAGTGGAGTTCACAGAAGGGACGTCCATCCAGTTCAAAGAAGGAGCCAGTAGAAAAACTGCTAAAGCAGTCCTGGGTGGGGTGGTGGAGAGAAGAAAAAGGAAAGGGAGGCAGATGTCAACCAGTAAAAGCATCAGCAAAACTTCAGCCTTGAAATCCCTGCCAGTTTCCTGCCAGTGCAGGAATTCACTCGGGTTCTTGACAAATAGACGCTAGAATATTGCCCATTTGCAAGACAGACAAGCAAATGCCCACGATGGAGGCTGTGTTTTGTGTTTCTTTTAAGAAGGCCCCTGTCAAATTCTCATCCCGAGCTGTGAACCCTCTTACCAACTGCCTCTCAGAAAGGAGAACCCTGACATTCCCTAAATCCAAAAGATAAGTGAGTATACAGACCCCACAGACAAAGCACTCTGGGTGCCAGACAGTGTCCATGGCTGAAAGGTAGTTTTCCAACACTGGACGGTTGCAGCCGCCACACTTGGGTGAGAACATGGCTAAGAAATCCTTCCGGCAATACGGCTTCTTGTCCTTCTCATGAAAGCCTGGAGAGGGAAAAATCAAGGGTTCACTATTGCGTTGTGAGACCTTAAACCAAGGTAGAGACTGAGAAGAGGCCAATGATTTAAACTCTCCAAAACTCAGTGTCTTCATATTCAAAATGGTGCTAATAGATACCTACCCCAAAAGGCTGTTAGAAGAAATATATGAGATAATGCAGGTAAAGTGTTTCCGTATTGTGCCTGGTTCATAGCAAGCATTTAATAAGCATTAAGGTCTATTCCTCCTCAATGCCTTTGTACTGAGTATTCCCTCAGCCTGTACAGTTCTGCCCCAGGCCTTGATATGGCTAGCTTCACCTTGTGTTTCAGAAATCAGCTCAAATATCATCTTATCAGAGAGGCATCTCTTTAGCCTGTATCTACACTTCATCTTTTTTATTGTCTTTATAACATTTTCTATTATATGAAATTTTGTGGTCTGTTGTCCATCAATGGAACATTTGCTCTGAACGAAACTAGATATTATTGCTCTGGTCACATTATATCCCTAGTTCCTAATATTTAAAAATAAAGTACTATTAAGTAATAATTTCCAAATCAATGCAAGATCTAAATATAATAATGAAAACTCTACAAATACGTGAATTAAATATGGATAGGTTTCTCTTTAATCAGGGAATGAGAAAATTGTAATAAAAACGGATCACATTTCAAAAGCAAGTTAGAGACTAATCAATTTAGGCACATTAAAAATACATATGAATGACTTATGCATGACGAAAAAATATCATAAGCAAAGACAAAGACAAAGGACAAACTGAGGAAAATATCTGCTAATTATATCTCAGAAAAATATAGCTAATACAAGAGTTCCTAACTGGACGCATGATTTAAAGTATTGTTTTATAAAATTTTTAAAAATATAAAATAAAATAGAAAATCAATCCCTAAAAATTAAACTAAGTTTAAGCAATTAACTTAACTGTATATCAAATTGATGATTTGACTAAAGAAAGGCAATGATTCATTCATGTGTCTATAAAACACAGTATTTTGACTGTATAGTCATACTGGATCTATCCTAAAGACAAAAAGAGCTACAAAGAAATTTTAAACTTTTTTCAATAATCTTGTTTTTGCAACATTTGTATTGATTTCTTTAAAATAATATGGGTAGATTTACAAGAAAGCAAATAATCAGTTATAGTAATTTGGTAATACCCTTGGTAGGCAAGGTTTTCACTGTGAAAAAAAGATACAAGCATAATATAAAACAATTTCAGTAAAGGAAAAAACCTGTAATCTTATATTAGAAATATCAGTATAGAGATAGCCTCATCCACCAGAGGGCAGACAGCAGAAGCAAGATGAACTACAATCCTAGAGCCTGTGGAACAAAAACCACATTCACAGAAAAATAGACAAGATGAAAAGGCAGAGGGCTATGTACCAGATGAAGGAACAAGATAAAACCCCAGAAAAACAACTAAATGAAATGGAGATAGGCAATCTTCCAGAAACAGAATTCAGTAAATGATAGTGAAGATGATCCAGGACCTCGGAAAAAGAATGGAGGCAAAGATCAAGAAGATGCAAGAAATGTTTAACAAAGATCTAGAAGAATTAAAGAACAAACAAACAGAGATGAACAATATGATAACTGTAATGAAAAATACACTAGAAAGAATCAATAGCAGAATAACTGAGGCAGAAGAACGGATAAGTGACCTGGAAAACAGAATGGTGGAATTCACTGCTGCGGAACAGAATAAAGAAAAAAGAATGAAAAGAAATGATGACAGCCTAAGAGACCTCTGGGACAACATTAAACGCAACAACATTCGCATTATAGGGGTCCCAGAAGGAGAAGAGAGAGAGAAAGGACCAGAGAAAATATTTGAAGAGATTATAGTCAAAAACTTCCCTAACATGGGAAAGGAAATAGCCACCCAAGTCCAGGAAGCGCAGAGAGTCCCATACAGGATAAACCCAAGGAGAAATATGCCGAGACACATAGTAATCAAATTGGCAAAAATTAAAGACAAAGAAAAATTATTGAAAGCAGCAAGGGAAAAATGACAAATAACATACAAGGGAACTCCCATAAGGTTAACAGCTGACTTCTCAGCAGAAACTCTACAAGCCAGAAGGGAGTGGCATGATATGCTTAAAGTGATGAAAGGGAAGAACCTACAACCAAGATTACTCTACCCGGCAAAGATCTCATTCAGATTCGATGGAGAAATCAAAAGCTTTACAGACAAGCAAAAGCTAAGAGAATTCAGCACCACCAAACCAGCTCTACAACAAATGCTAAAGGAACTTCTCTAAGTGGGAAACACAAGAGAAGAAAAGGACCTACAAAAACAAACCCAAAACAATTAAGAAAATGGTAATAGGAACATACATATTGATAATTACCTTAAACATGAATGGATTAAATGCTAGAACCGAAAGACACAGGCTTGCTGAATGGATACAAAAACAAGACCCATATATATGCTGTCTACAAGAGACCCACTTCAGACCTAGGGACACATACAGACTGAAAGTGAGGGGATGGAAAAAGATATTCCATGCAAATGGAAATCAAAAGAAAGCTGGAGGGCTTCCCTGGTGGCGCAGTGGTTGAGAGTCTGCCTGCCAATGCAGGGGACACGGGTTCGAGCCCTGGTCTGGGAAGATCCCACATGCCGCGGAGCAACTAGGCCCGTGAGCCACAATTACTGAGCCTGCGCGTCTGGAGCCTGTGCTCCGCAACAAGAGAGGCTGCGATAGTGAGAGGCCCGCGCACCGCAATGAAGAATGGCCCCCGCTTGCCACAACTGGAGAAAGCCCTTGCGCAGAAACGAAGACCCAACACAGCCATAAGTAAATAAATAAATAAATAAAATTTAAAAAAAAGAAAGCTGGAGTAGCAATACTCATATCAGATAAAATAGACTTTAAAATAAAGAATGTTACAAAAGACACGGACGCTACATATTGATCAAGGGATCAATCCAAGTAGAAGATATATCAATTATAAATATATATGCACCCAACATAGGAGCACCTCAATATATAAGGCAACTGCTAACAGCTATAAAAGAGGAAATCGACAGTTAACACAATAATAGTGGGGGACTTTAACACCTCACTTACACCAATGGACAGACCATCCAGACAGAAAAATAAGGAAACAAAAGCTTTAAATGACACAATAGACCAGATAGATTTAATTGATATTTATAGGACATTCCATCCAAAATCAGCAGGTTACACTTTCTTCTCAAGTGCGCACAGAACATTCTCCAGGATAGATCACATCTTGGGTCACAAATCAAGCCTCAGTAAATTTAAGAAAATTGAAATCATATCAAGCATCTTTTCTGACCACAACGCTATGAGATTAGAAATCAATCATAGGGAAAAAAACGTAAAAAACACAAACTCATGGAGGCTAAACAATACGTTACTAAATAACCAAGAGACCACTGAAGAAATCAAAGAGGAAATCAAAAAATACCTAGAGCAAATGACAATGAAAACATGACAATCCAAAACCTATGGGATGCAGCAAAAGCAGTTCTAAGAGGGAAGTTTATAGCTATACAATCCTACCTCGAGAAACAAGAAAAATGTCAAATGAACAATCTAACCTTACACCTAAAGGAACTAGAGAAAGAAGCACAAACAAAACCCAAAGTTAGCAGAAGGAAAGAAATCATAAAGATCAGAGTGGAAATAAATGAAATAGAAACAAAGCAAACAATAGCAAAGATCAATGAAACTAAAAGCTGTTTTTTTGAGAAGATAAACAAAATTGATAAACCATTAGCCAGACTCATCAAGAAAAAGAGGGAGAGGGCTCAAATCAATAAAATTAGAAATGAAAAAGGAGAAGTTACAACAGACACCGCAGAAATACAAAGCATCCTAAGAGACTACTAAAAGCAACTCCATGCCAATAAAATGTACAATCTGGAAGAAATGGACAAATTCTTAGAAAGGTATAATCTTCCAAGACTGAACCAGGAAGAAATAGAGACTATGAACACACTAATCACAAGTAATGAAATTGAAACTGTGATTAAAAATCTTCCAACAAACAAAAGTCCAGGACCAGATGGCTTCACAGGTGAATTCTATCAAACATTTAGAGAAGAGCTAACACCCATCCTTCTGAAACTCTTCCAAAAAATTGCAGAGGAAGAAACACTTCCAAGCTCATTCTATGAGGCCACCATCACCCTGATACCAAAACCAGACAAAGATACTACAAAAAAAGAAAATTACAGACCAATATCACTGATGAATATAGATGCAAAAATCCTTAACAAAATACTAGCAAACAGAATCCAACAACACATTAAAAGGATCATACACCACGATCAAGTGGCATTTATCCCAGGGATGCAAGGATTCTTCAATATATGCAAATCAATCAATGTGATACACCATATTAACAAATTGAAGAATAAAAACCATATGATCATCTCAATAGATGCAGAAAAAGCTTTTGACAAAATTCAACACCCATTTATGATAAAAACTCTCCAGAAAGTGGGCATAGAGGGAACCTACTTCAACATAATAAAGGCCATATATGACAAACCCATAGCAAACATCATTCTCAATGGTGAAGAACCGAAAGCATTTCCATTAAGATCAGGAACGAGACAAGGATGTCCATTCTAGCCACTCTTATTCAACATAGTTTTGGAAGTCCTAGCCACGGCAATCAGAGAGGAAAAAGCAATAAGAGGAATAAAAATTGGAAAAGAAGAAGTAAAACTGTCACTGCTTGCCGATGACATGATACAATACATAGAAAATCCTAAAGATGCCACCAGAAAACTACTAGAACTAATCAATGAATTTGGTAAGGTTGCAGGATACAAAATTAATGCACAGAAATCTCTGGCATTCCTATACACCAGCAACAAAAAATCAGAAAGAGAAATTAAGGAAACACTCCCATTTACCATTGCAACAAAAAGAATAAAACACCTAGGAATAAACCTAAGGAGGCAGAAGACTTGTACTCAGAAAACTATAAAACACTGACGAAAGAAATCAAAGATGACATAAATAGATGGAGAAATACACCATGTTCTTGGATTGGAAGAATTAATATTGTGAAAATGGCTATACTACCCAAAGCAATCTACAGATTCAATGCAATCCCTATCAAACTACCAATGGCATTCTTCACAGAATTAGAACAAAAAATTTTACAGTTCGTATGGAAACACAAAAGACCCCAAATAGCCAAAGGAATCTTGAGAAAGAAAAACGGAGTTGGAGGAATCAGGCTCCCCGACTTCAAACTATACCACAAAGCTACAGTAATCAAGACAGAATGGTACTGGCACAAAAACAGAAATATAGATCAATGGTACAGGATAGAATGCCCAGTGATAAACCCACGCACGTATGGGCACCTAATTTATGACAAAGGAGGCAAGAACATAAAATGGAGAAAAGCCAGATTCTTCACTAAGTGGTGCTGGGAAAACTGGACAGCTACATGTAAAAGAATGAAATTAGAACACTACCTAGCACCATACACAAAAGTAAACTCCAAATGGATTGAAGACTTAAATGTAAGACCAGACACTATAAAACTCTTAGAGGAAAACATAGGAAAAACACTCTTTGACATAAACCACAGCAAGATCTTTTATGACCCACCTCCTAGAGTAACAGAAATAAAAACAAAAATAAACAAGTGAGACTTAATTAAACTTAAAAGCTTTTGCACAGCAAAGGAAACCCTAAACACGACAAAAGGACAACCCTCAGAATGGGAGAAAATATTTGCAAATGAAACAACAGACAAAGGATTAATCTCTAAAATATATAAACACCTCATGACGCTCAATATCAAAAAAACAAACAATCCAGTTAAAAAATGGGTGGAAGACCTAAACAGACATTTCACCAAGGAAGACATACATATGGACAAGAGGCACATGAAAAGATGCTCAACATCACTAATTATTAGAGAAATGCAAATCAAAACTACAATGAGATATCACCTCACACCATTCACAATGGCCATTATCAAAAAATCTAGAAACAATAAATGCTGGAAAGGGTGTGGTAAAAAGGGAACCCTCTTGCACTGTTGGTGGGAATGTAAACTGATACAGCCACTATGGAAAGCAGTATGGAGGTTCCTTAAAAAACTAAAAATATAAATACCATATGACCCAGCAATCCCACTACTGGGCATATACCCAGAGAAAACCATAATTCAAAAAGGCACATGTACCACAATGTTCATTGCAGCTATTTACAATAGCCAGGCCATGGAACTGACCTAAATGCCCATCAACAGATGAATGGATAAAGAAGACATGGCACATATATACAATGGAATATTACTCAGCCATAAAAAGAAACAAAATTGAGTTATTTGTAGTGAGGTGGATGGACCTAGAGTCTGTCATACAGAGTGAAGTAAGTCAGAAAGAGAAAAACAAATACCGTATGCTAACACATATATATGGAATCTAAAAAAAAATGGTACTGATGAACCTAGTTGCAGGGCAGAAATAAAGAGGTAGACATAGATAATGGACTTGAGGACATGGGGTGGGAGGTCGAACCTGGGGTGATGTGAGAGTAGCATCGACATATATACACTACCGAATTTAAAATAGTTGGTTGCTGGGAAGCAGCAGCATAGGACAGGGAGATCAGTTCAGTGCTTTGCGAGGACCTAGAGGGGTGGGATAGGGAGGACGGGAGGGAGGCTCAAGAGGGAGGGGATATGGGGACATGTGTATGCATATGGCTGATTCGCTTTGTTGTGCAACAGACACTAACAGTATTGTGAAGCAATTATACTCCAATAAAGATTAAGAAAAAAAAAGATTTCTTTTAAATATATAAATATCTCAATCCTGGAAATTAATCCATACAAATAATTCAAGAGAAGAAAATTCTATGTTTAAAGATAGTCATTACAGGACTTCCTTAGTGGCGCAGTAGTTAAGAATCCGCCTGCCAATGCAGGGGACATGGGTTCGAGCCCTGGTCCAGGAAGATCCCACATGCCGTGGAGCAACTAAGCCCGTGCGCCACAACTACTGAGCCTGCACTCTAGAGCCCGTAAGCCACAACTACTGAGCCGTGTACCACATCTACTGAAGCCCGTGTGCCTAAAGCCCATGCTCTGCAACAAGAGAAGCCACCGCTACGAGAAGCCAAGCGCACCACAACGAAGAGTAGCCCCCGCTTGCCGCAAGTAGAGAAAGTCCGTGTGCAGCAACGAAGACCCAACGCAGCCACAAATTAATTAATTAATTAATTAATTTAAAAAAATAGATAGTCATTACAACACTACTAAGACACCAGAAGTATTCTAACTATACTACTACAAGCACATTTATTGTAGTTGTTTTCAGTATTTGGAACTATAATGCTTCAATGAACATCTTCAGGCATATAATCCATTATAATTTGTTTACATAAAGAAAGCCCTAATGGAATAACCGATATTATTTAAATTATTATTATAAAATTATGAAACAACATGGAGAAATGCTTAAGTAAAAAAAAAGGAACTTCAGATACACTATAACTTTTGTATTCATAAATATTAATAAATGTAGAAAAATATTGGTAGGGCAAATTTTTTGTTGCATTAGGTTAAGAAGGTAATAGATTATAAATTAAATTTTATGCAAAGTCTTCTTATTGTCCTTACATTAAAAAAAAGAAAAATATAATAAACTAATGCATCCTCAAGCACTTATTCAAGTGATATATTCCCTCTGCTTCAAAAATCACTTCCCAAGATACCCAGATGGTTTGGTTCTTCACTTAACTCAGGAGTCTGCTTAAGAGAACAACTGATCAGATCACCCTATTTCAAACAGAGCCCTGTCACTCTCCCCACAACCTCTCCTAACACACAGAACAAGTTAGTTAATTAGTTAGCTGGCTAGTTTGATTATTGTCTGTCTTTCTCACTAGCATATATGCACCATGAAGGCAGGAACTTTGTTTTTTGTCATTGTCTCCCTAGCACCTAGAATAGTAACTGACACATATATAGTAGCTGCTCAATAAATATTTAACGAATGAGCAGACATGTGAACAATTTTACAATAGCAAAATTGAGACCATCAGCTTCAGAAGAGGGTTGCCCCACTTCAAGATTAACTAGAACATGTATAAACAGGAGAAATTTTCTGGAAGAAACTCTCCTTAGCGTTTACAAGGAGAGTCTCCCTAAGATGAAGAGGACTATTAGCAGTCCCATTTGCGCAGGGAAGTACTTTGTACTGGTTCCAACTGAGGGCTCTCCCTACAGTATTAAATCAAAATTAGATTCTTCACAGCATTCCTCCCATTTTACAGGTGAGAAAAGGGAAGCTCAAAGAAATTACATATAACCAATGTCAGTGGAAGAGCTGAAATTCAAATCTAGGCCTAACTTCAAAGCCTAACTTGGATGTCACACCCCTAGCTTAAATGCATTCTGACCTTGACCTCTCTGTGGGAACTGAGAGTATTAGCTGAGTCCAAATATCATAACCCAATAACTTTGTAAATATGAGAGCTCTCTAACTGTGCCCCACCAAAACAGCATGTAAGCAAAACATGCACAGTGGATTGGAAAGCAGCCCATCCAAGAAACATTATTTCTAGAAATACGCTTTGATAGCAGCAGCCAGACCAAAAACAGGCAATAGGAGTAGCCAGGTTTGGGACCCAAATCATGTAGCTGCAGTGGTCTGTTATCTGCGGTCAATTTTTGATATGCCTTACCTTGTTCAACTATGCTTTCTTTGAAAAGCAGACAATTTAATAGACTTCTGAGGTCTCTATATCTAAGAATGTAAACTAATAATTTTATAAGCTGTCCTGTATTCTTCTTTTCTACCCCTGAGACACAGAAGAGCTCACGTTGCTTTTTCACTTTATCGAAGAATGTCTAGAGTCTGATCAAGTACAAAACTGAAAGCAGGCATGGGGGTTCCCTGGTGGCACAGTGGATAAGAAGCTGCCTGCCAGTGCAGGGGATACAGGTTCAATCCCTGGTCCAGGAAGATCCCACATGCCACGGAGCAACTAAGCCCGTGCGCCACAACTACTGAGCCTGCGCTCTAGAGCCCGTGAGCCACAACTACTGAGCCTGTGTGCCACAACTACTGAAGCCCGCGTGCCTAGAGCCCGTGTTCTGCAGCAAGGGTAGCCCCCGCTCACCGCAACTAGAGAAAGCCCGTGCGCAGTAATGAAGACCCAACGCAGCCATACATACATACATACATACATACATACATACATACATAAATAAACTGAAAGCAGGCAGTCCCGCTATTTAAGAAAAACAAACCAACACCCACAACCATCTTTCTTGCTTTTGTGTGGCACACAAACTATAACGTGCATCCATCACCTGGAGATTTTGTCAATATGCTGACTGCTGGGTCCCATCCCACCCAGAGTTTCTGATTCAGTAGGTTTGGGATGGGGCTCGAAAATTTGCATTCTTGACAAGTCCCCAAGGTGATGCTGATGCTTCATAAAGCAAATGGCATAAAACTGTGCTTGCCTATAAGTAGGTGTTACTTGAGAAAATTATAAGACATTCCGACTGACCCTCATCTAGGCATTTACAGGGTATCTGGTCTCAAGAATGAGAAAGCAGAGAAGTAACAGCCTCCCTTTCAACTCAGGTGAGTCTCAGGAGAGGAATCAAAAGCAATCAGCCAAACTTGCTGTGATACCCCTGCATTTAGTAATCCAATAAATTGAGGAAGTTTCAGCACTAACTTTCCTGGAGGCTCTCTCTGGGGCCAATTACCTCTGGAGGACGGATGAGAAACACTAACAATTCGAAGTGCCTTAGAGAGAAGAAGGGTGTTTATATTCTGGTGAGGCTCCTAGCCACAGGGGAAATTAGGGAGCACCTGCATGGCCTGGATAATGAACAATTAAAAAGAAAGACATAGGCACTGAGGACCTGGTCCCTGTGGGAGGATGCTAAGTCCCGATGTGCTTAGAAACTTGAACCTTAAAGAGGAATTCTCTGAACTGAAACAAAAATGCAGACGAATTTAATTTCCCAGGAGGCTCAGTAGTTAAGCTGTCATTACAGAAACTTTGTGTGTGACTATGTGACTTGGGGCAAGGCAGGATGCCTTGGACTAATTAATGGACTAACCATATGGCAGGAGACCCATTTACAGAAAACAAAGGATGAAAACAAAAATACAACCCAAGAGGAGCTTCTGATTAGTAAATGGCCTTTTTTGTCACTTGTCTCAATAAGTATGTTTTAGGTGTGGCTTCATATTTTCATGTAAAGTCATAAAGGACCAAATCAGCCTTGTCTGGTTAGAAGGGGTCCAAGTCAAAAACAGTAAGAACTAGCTACCTTCATGGCGCTTTCTGATCACCCTATGAATAGGGTATTTTTCTTTTGTATCTAACTTACGTCTCTTCTTGAAATATGTCTGCATCCTGTTATTCTGCTCTCAGGCAACTTCCACATCATAATCATCTGTGAGCAGTATTCACTTGCTGACTGTTCTACTCAACAAACCCTCAGACTTCTAAGGCTACCAGTGCAATATAAACTGACCATGACTTAGATTAAATCTCAATGAAAAATGTTGCTTAACCAAAGTGCAATCTAAAAATGAAAGACCTAATGATTTGTGAAAAGCATTGAACAAGCTTCAGTGAGCAAGCAAATTACTACAAAGCACTTTGACAATGGATTTTATCAGTGCTACTCTATCCAGGTCTGTCTTCAAATAAAGTGTACCCTGTTGGTGCCAAGAAAGTAAAGAGACAACAACAGCAGAAGAGGGATTGAGTCTCTGTCAAGGGGCAGTTATGATGGTACAGAACAAAACATGGAACTTGCTGAAATGAGACCTGAATTTAAATTCCAATTCTTTGATTTTCTAGTTGCATGACTTTAAAAAAATCACTTTACCTCCCTGATGCTCAGTGTTTCCACCTATAACTTGGTAAAATGTGGGATAAAATTATTCTCTCAAAGTTGTGGTGGGGATTAAATGAATAATAGTTAGGAATATACATAATAACCTGCCTGATATTTAGGACCTGACCTCCAGGAGAATGGCACAACATACAGGTATATCTTCACACCCTCTTGAAACATCACCACAATAGTTAAAGAATTATTTAAAACAGAAAGACTCACAGGAAAAAAGAGAAAAGGAAAGGACATGCCACAGATGAGATATCAATAAAATTCTCCAAAATTTAAAGTAGGTATTAGAGTGGCATGTAGCTTGGCAGAAAGAAAAAACAAACTGAAACCTAAATCTCTGAAGAGGGGAGGTGCCAATAAAACTCAAGCCATCCTGAGCTCCAAAACATCAAAGGGGCTCAGGAACTGAATGCATAAAATAGTCTTCAATGCTGAAAACAGGATTGGTTGAAAGTCTGAAGAGCTGTCAGAAAATCAGATCTCTCATCTTACCACAAGATGCAGTGATTATTTCTATAAATTTCAAACCAGAGGGTCTCAATGATCAGGGATACTGGACATCATAAGAAAAGAAGTCAAGCTTTCCACTAAAAATTGAGAATTAAATAAAAGTTGGCATGCCAAATGGTGAAAACCCCATTCCCCAATCTCTTTTACTAACTTCTGTAATGTCAACAAAGGAGAATATCTCTTTGGTAAAATTTATTCAAGATGAAAGACCTAAAATATTAATAGTCAGGGGTCCCGCAGCAAAATGGCCAGAGCACCCTACCTGAGTACCATAGAGTTGAGTCCACCAGTCAACACGTTCTGCCTTACCCACAGAGCTTCCAGTTAGCATTTTAGTGTCTCATTCATTCTTAAATAAAAAATGGGCAAAAAAAGGTCAGCAGCATTTGGCAAAGACCATTGTAACAAGATATAAGGCATCAAGACGTAATAGACGTCAAAGTTCAAAGTGGGCTGCAAGACATCCCTCAAAGTAGATAGCCACGGACTATTTGCACAAATCTTGAACTCCTCACTCACACCTAGGATATAAAACAGGTAAAGAGAAAGGGAAATTGAGAGAGGGATTTCTTTGGAGAAAACTGTGCTATGTGTGCTCCACCACCACCACCAAGAAGCGTGCGGTATGGTTCCGGCGAACCGCAAGTCAAGAGAGGGAACTCAGTGGGACCACTCAGAGAGCTGGGTATGTGTCCCCTGCCATTAGCGGGATACAGCTGATGGTACTTGATTCATCCCAGGTGAGCATCTGGCTGAAGGGGCCTATGGCAGCTGAATAGAGTGATGCGCCTGAAATTAACTGCAGTCCCCACTGACTGCAAGAGAAAGATGCAAGTTTCCCATGGTCCCTATTTGAAACTATGAGTGAAAGAGTTAATCTGGAACCATTATAATCATTTCTAAGTGATCACCTCGAGGGAACAATGAAAATCCTGCAGAAAAGAGTCTCTGTGGAATGGATCCTCAAAGATCCATGTGCTAAGGGGAGACCAGCCAGCCGAGACATGTAAAGGGCCACCAAGAATTTGTAATTGGATCCGGACCGAATCCACAAAAACGTCCAAGTAAAAAAAGAAAGAGTTAAATATCTGCCAGGCCCGGAGAGCACAAAGCAAATTAGACAAGTTAGAACTCTCCTGCCCTCCAGTCTCACCTCTTCCACCCCTGTTTCAACCCTGGAGGGGTCAGCTATCAAGATTAGCAATGGGTATGAGAGTGGAAGCAAGAAAGGACCAATGAAAGGCCACAACCCCCTTCCCTGGCCTCCTGCAGCTTAAAGGCCCCACCAGGGGAGAGAGTAGCTGTCACTTTAAAGTTGGAAAGCTTTAGCTCTTACACAGACTGAATTACCTAAGGACTCAGATTTGTGTTTTGTGTCTTAAATTGATTTTCTATTTAGCAGAGTTTATTAAGAACAATAAAAAAAGACATGGGACTGCCCAAATCTTTATTTAGAAGAAAACTTTTCCCACTGAGTGAATTCTAAAAGGACAGGAACAGAAAAAATAAAGAAGCTTTCTGATTCCATGCATGAATCATATTTGTTCAAAAGAAACATAAAAAGAAGTCAGAAAAAAATTAAGAAAATTCAGAAAACAGAAGGAAAAAAAGCTTGCAAAAAGAGAAAAACAGGTCACATAGAAAGGATCAGGAACAAGAACAAAATTTTAAGAAAAAACTTCTCAACCATGGAAGATGGAAGACAGCGAAGCAATGTCTTCAGACTGATGAGGGGAAATAGTTTCCACCTAGAATTCTATGTCCAGGCCACTTAAGGTAGACAAAATATTTTCAGATATTCAAGGTTTCAAAACTTTTACCTCCTATTCATTCTTTCTCAGAAGCTACTGGAGGTGTGCTCCACCAAAATAAAGGCAATAACATGTATTGAAAGATAGAGGGAAATAGTAAAAATAATTCCCAAGATAACGGCCCAGAATAACGGCTTCTCAGCAGGCCTGAGGAGAAACCGTTTTAGGCAGGAGCAGAAAGCTCAAGGCCTCCTGGACAGACGTCTCCAAGAAGAAAACAAATGGAACTGACATATTACCACATGTGGTGGACCCTTTTGGGAAGGATTTCACAGCTCTGTCAGATAAATTAGTGATAAGTACAATGAAAATTAAGCTAATGAAAAAGGGATCCAAATATTAACTTCAGGAAAAAAACAAATGTGTATGAAAAGGACACCATGATAATGATAATCATCATCATTACCAGCCTCCATGCGCCAGGCACTGTTGTAAACGCTATACTGATACTGTCTCTTAAAATCTTCATAATGACCCTAGAAGGTAAGCATTATTATTAGGCCCATTTTACTCATGAGGAAAGTGAGGTACAAAGAGGTTAAATGACTTGAACAACATCACATAGCTGATAAATACCACAGCCCAGATTTGAACCAGACAGTCTAACCCCAAAATCCATGCTCTACTATATCAGTTTGTTACGTGGCTGAGCTGTGAGCAATATTTATGTGACTGTCAACATATACACACTGAATACTGATCTGACCTATAATTATGACCTACTTATAACTGAGAGAATGGGGGAGGAATTATGTTGGGGGTAGGTGGGGTAGTAATAAAATTTCTAAATCCTCATCTCTCCTGGTAGAAAGTTAATACATAATGGTTAAAACTGGGGGGGAAAAATCAGTATATAGTAATATATTATTTAAAACATACAAATAAATAATAGAAGAAGCTAAAAAATTTACGGAGGAGAACTGGATTTGGCAGTGGAAAAAGGAAAAGCAAGGGACTGTTCTTTTTAATATTACTCTTGAAGTAATATTTGCATTTTTAAACTATGCATTTGTATTTCTTTGATTAAAAAAGTCAATTTAAACAAAATTCATCAATGTTGGAAAAAGGTAGGGAGGGATGGCATTTGGTACTGAAACGGGCACTTGGATGGTAGAGGCAAGAACCAGGACCAACAAAGCAGATCAGGGAAAAGCTCTGCTGGTCTTCTTGTAACCACCCTGGGTCATACCTTCTTCACCAAACACCTCTCCACAGTGAGCACAGAAGAAGTGCTCTGGGTGCCAGGTTTGGTTCATGGCCGTCAGCACTTTCTGGAAAAGAAACACACCGGAGACATTAAAATGCTACAGAGCTGTAAAACCTGACCCCAGCTCTAAGTGAGGAGTAAAAGCTACATGAAAGCAGGGGGGAGGGCGGTTTACTTACATCCAGGATGGGAGCTCCACAGTAAGCACAGCGTGGAGAGAAAAGGTGGTGGTAGTCCTTGGGGCAGTAGGCCAAGCCACTCCGCTCAAAGAAGGGACTGGAGCCGATCTCTCTTTTGCAGTGAGCGCAGACGAAGTGCTCCGGATGCCACGCTTGCCCTAGAGCATGGATCACCTGGAGAACAAAACAAAGCCTGGCAAGCGGGGGCCCAGTTGGGGGCTCTAGGGTCCATAGGGGGCACGACTCTGGAGGGCGCTCTTCCAACCGTATTCCATGTAAACGACTCCCCCTGGAGTTGCACAACACTGAGGTCTAGACCTAGGTTCTACCCATGTGGTCTCTTGTCTGTACTTTATGGATAGTAAAACAGTGCCCAACTTTCCTGAGCGATCACACTGAGAAAGGCCTATAAATGATCATTCCCACTATACTGCCCCAGAGGCTGGGAGAAACAAAACAGAGCATCGCAGTGATGGACAAGAGATAACTAACCATACCTTGGCATGGAAGGGACCCCTGGAAGAGGAGAAGGCCAATGACAGTTCTTATTCCTCTGATCTGAACACCACACCTCACACCCCATGCAAAATCAGGTCTCAAAGCCCTTTATTAAGGTTTTGGTGAAGGATGATGCCCGAGCAGGAGTCTGTGGCCATGATATGGAGCCGAGTGCAGGTAAAAATCGAAATCAATTGATTTACACCCAGAATGTCTGAACAGAGGGAGCAGTGAGAAAGTTCCTCTGGGTGAAGGCAGTACAAGAAATTGGTTAAGAGCTCAAACTCGGGAGCCAGACTCTCCTGGGTTTGGATCTTACCTCTACCTCCCACTAGACCTTGGACACGTCAGTTAATGACCCTGAGTCCTCGGGTTCCTCATCTTTATAAAGGGCTTGTGGCCACTGAAGGGCTAATGTGACCATTAAATAAAGGAATACTTGTAAAGTGCTTTGTTCAGTGCCTGGAGCACTGTAAGGGACCAGTAACTATTACTAAACTATCTTGGAATATAAGGAGAAAGAGCAATCCTTAGTGGGATGGAGACAGACATACACACAGACACAGACGGCTGCAGGATCAATGTCTTGGCCTATCCCACCTTTCCAGCAATCGGTTTCCAGCAGGAAACACAATGGCCCTTGGGCACTGTCGCAATTCCAAGGTCCTGCAGTTCCTGCTCCAAACCCCCCAGCATTGAGTCCAGGGAGGCCTTGTGATCCTGCTTGTCTGGTAAGTGTTTCTTGCTGGTATCTGCTTTCACTGTAACCTGTATCAGGAAGAGAACCACAGAGACAATCATCCTCACTGGCATCTTCTGCACGATCCCTTAGTCTTTCGCTAGCCTTCCTCCAAGGCACTGGGAGAATCTAACATTGTAACACCAATAAAAATGCTTTCATTTCCTTTTCATTCTAAGTTCCTCAGGGCAAATGAAATCTGACTAATCTTCCTCTGTTTGCAAATCTTTTCTGGCAATAGGAAATTGAATACATGAAGATGATACTTTATCTCTTATGATGACCACAGGTCAACAATTAACCTTATCTTCTTTTTATTCATTTATTTTGCAATATTTATTGGGCACCTGGTTTGTGCCAATCACTGCTCTAGGCTCTTGTTATAGAACAATGTACAAGACCAACCAAGTGTCTGCCGTCATGCAGTTTACATTCTCTGGGTAATAGACAATAAGCAATTAAAGAAATAAATATATGATGTATATCTCAGGTGGAGATAAGATGTAAGTTATATATTGAGACAAATGACAGAGGGTGGAATGGAGAGGAAAAACTGATTTAGATGAGGGTGATCAGAGAAGGCTCTCTAAGGAGGTGATATCTGAGCAGATATTTGAGTGATGTACTGAGATCTAGAAATATTGATATTTGTGGGAAAAGCATTCCAGAGGGAAGGAAGGCCCAGAGGAAGGAGACAGTCTGACACATAAAAAGAAAAGTAAAAAAGGTCAGTAGGGCTAGAGCTGAGGGAGTGAGAATGAGTGAGTCAGGAAAAAATGATGGAAAAAGAGGCAAAGATCACATAGGGCCCTCAGGATAAAAGCTGCGGTTTTATTCCAAGGGTGATGGAACCATTTTGTTTCACGCATGAGCGTGAAAGAATCTGATTTACAAGATCCTTGTGGTAGCCGAGTGAGGAATTAGGTGTGGGCAAGCCAGAGTGGAATTAGAGGCACTAGTTAGGCAGGAGACCATTATAACAGCTCAAACTAGAAATGACTTGGACCAGTGTCAGTGGAGAAGGTGGTGAGAAGTTGTCAGATAAGACTTGCTGATGGATTGGATTTATTAAAGCAAAACTCCAAAACAGTTATTATAAAACGTTCAAAGGAAAAACCTCAAATTACAAAACAGAACAAATTACAAATTGCCCAACTTATCCTTCATCAACTCTTGTCCTGAGATTCCGTCTCTCTCAACTCCTTTCCAACTGGGCTACTGCAAACATCTATCTAATACTTCCTGATCAGAGAACTACAATGATTCTCCATTGCTTCCAGCATGGAATTTGCAGCAATAGATGGACATTCAAAGTTTCCCATCCACTGCCCTCACTTTACCTTTCCAATCTCATCTTTTATTACTCAGTAAAAAGCCTCCATTGTTTAAAGCCAGCCAGGTTCCCTGCAGTCTCCTGAATGTGATCTGTTACTGTCTGCCTTCAGGCCTCTACTTATCCACTTTTTACTGCCTGGAATAACCTCACATTAGCTCACTAATCCAAAATGCTCATTTCCCTTCAAGAATCTTATCATATGACACATTTCCTTCCTCCTCTATTATATAATGTTAGTTAATGTTGAAGAGAGTAGTGTTCAAAAGGTTAACATGGAAAGGCCTGAAAGTACCTAAGTAAAAACACAATAATATATCTATAGCTACACATCGTACATTTACATCTATAGCTATTTGCTGGTATATTCCAGAGTACTTTTGAAAGGATATGTAAAAAGTAGAAAATACTGACTACCTCCAAGGGGCAGAACTGGATGGCTGGGAACAGCTCACTGTAAACTTTTGTACTTTTGATTTTTGTACAGTGTAAAGGTATTCAAAAAATAAACAGATATTTTTTGAAATAAACCAAGACACGTGCTAAACCAATTTAAAAACACCACACAATTAAAACTCCTAGTGCAGGGACTTCCCTGGCAGTCCAGCGGTTAAGACTCTGCACTTCCAATGCAGGGGACGTGGGTTCGATCCCTGGTCGGGGAACTAAGATCCCACATACAGAGCGGCATGGCCAAGAAAAAAAAAAATTCCTAATGTAGATTTTTTTCTAGTATTTTCAGATATACAGTGCAATGAGGAATGCACCCAGCTTTACTGTAGACATTAAAGAAACCTTGTTTCTGATATTTATTCATTTGTCCCTCTAATAAGTACGCATTATTCATAATGTATCAGGAACAGTGCTGGGCATTGGAAGTCCAAAGGTGAGCCACAGAGATAAGCTTCCTGCCCTTCCAATCACACACATTTTTATACACTGACCTGAAATTATTTCATGCTCATTTCATGGGTACATATCATATCCCCCAACCAATTCAGAATGGATGGATTCTCTATCTTAAGAATTCTAGCTCAATATTCTGTAATAACCTAAATGGGAAAAGAATTTGAAAAGGAATATATACCTGTATATGTATAAGTGAATCACTTTGTTGTACACCTGAAACTAACACAACACTGTTAATCAACTATACTCCAACATAAAATAGTTTAAAAAAAGAATGAATTCTAGATGATAATTCCCTTAATAAATTCTTAGGTCCATTTATGTGAGTTCCATTCCCTGCCAGGCCAGTGAGCTTGCCACCCATGCTCTGGAGACTAGAACAAGGGGGCAGATTTTATCTCAGTATGAGTTTAGGACTCATCCTTCCTACTGTCAAAGCCACACTTTGCTCTCCCTTGCTCTGACCCAGCTAGCCCACAGGTGTCCTCCATCCCACTCAGGGGGTTCTCTTTAACAGCCCTTCCACGCTTTATCCAGCTTTAGTGGCAAACAATCTGTCTTTTATTCTATAAATGTCACAGAGTCTTATGCCTCATTTTATCAAGCACACTCCAAGCCCCTTGAGATCAGAACCCATATCACAGTATCTTTTATGTCCAGATAATACACCTTAAAAAAATTGATACAAATGAACTTATATACACAACAGAAATGGACCCACAGACATAAAAACCAAACTTATGGTTTCCAAAGGGGTAAAGGGGTGGTGGGGGGTAAATTAGGAGTTTGGGATTAACATATACACATTACTATATATAAAATAGATAACCAACAAGGACCTGCTGGCTAGCACAAGGAACTATACTCAATATTTTGTAATAACCTATAAGGGAAAAGAATCAGTTTATATATATATATATATATATATATATATATATATATATATACACACACACACACACATAACTGAATCACTTTGCTGTACACCTGAAACTAATACAACACATTGTAAATCAAGTATACTTCAATTAAAAAAAATACATAGTACAAATTTGAGTTCATCCATTGCATTAAATTTAGTATGGGAAAATGAATAATGTCTTAGAGAGTTTCTCAAGGGGGAATGCAGAGCTGAGTGCACAGAGATGAGACCCTGAAGGCTGTATCACAGCGACTGTGCTCACCTGGGTCTGCATTTCACACAGGTGGGCCATCAGCTCCTCCAACTGCACAGCTGCTGAGGTTTTAGGAGGTGGTGGGGATTCCTTTGGCTCTTGGACCTCACTATAGGGAGAAAACAAAAAGTCACACCAACACATCAAAACTCAAATAAATGTTAGGCCATGCATAAAATACCAGAAAACGCAGTTTTAACTATTAACCCCTTAGATATGACTAAAACTAGAGACAGAGACTATTTTTAAAAAATAGGTACTAAACATCTGAACAAGGTCTCCCTGCCTTTGTCTCCATGTCTCCCTCTGGTCGTCTCAAAAACTGACTATTGTTCTCAAGTGCATGAAGAAAACTGCCGGACCAGTAGCTGGGTGGCCATTCTCCCCCAACAACCAGGAAAAAAGCAGCCTCTGAAAAGAGTTTGAAGACCACGGTCCAATGTGTATTTTTTATTTTAACAGCATTCTTTTTTAAACCATAAAGTATTATATCTTCTTTCAGTTATTGTCAAGTGAAAGACAAAAAATAAATATATAATATATATACTATATATTTATATAATATGTTTAATATATATTTATATAACATATAATAACATTTATATAATATATAAAATACATAAAAATAAATAAATACAGAGAAGACATTGGTCCATGGGCCCCAGAAACAGTAAACAGATTTTTATTCAAATATCTGCATAATCATTAGTAAAATTAATCACGTGTGAGGACACAAAATAGAGTCTAACAAACTCTAAGAAGTAAATCATACAGACCATATTCTGTCTACTCAAATAAAAATAAAGTAATTCTTGGGAGAAAGAAAAAATTAACAATTTTCAAACTATTTAGAAATAGCTATAAAATCACACATGCTCTTCAGAGTTGAAAGCAAAATGTTATTGAAAGGAAAAATATACATAGACTTAGGTGCAATATTGAAAAATAAAAAAGACCAGAAGCAAATGAAACATCCAACTCAAGACTCTCAAAAAATAAAAAATAAAATAATAATTAAACAGAAGGAATAAAAGCATAAATCAATTAAACAGAAAACAAACCAAAAAAACTAACAGCTTTTTGGGAGCGTTGTATAAATTACCAAGTACATAATAAAATATGGAAAAATCGCCCAACAGGTTCAATGAATATCTCAGAAACTTAGTACTAAAACCAAAGACAGAATGGTGTGCATGTGTGTGTGTGTGTGTGTGTGTGTGTGTGTGTGGTAGTGTGCATACCAGTCATCCAAGAATGGTTCAACATTACGAAAAGGATTATTATAATTCACTATACTAACAGAAAAAGAGAAAATCTTTATAAACATATTGAGAAGTACTGAAAAGCAATTGAAAACAAATTTAACCACCATTCCTGTTGTTGAAGATCGAGGAGAAGAAGAAAAATTCCATAACTTGACAAAATATGTCTATAAAAATCTATAACAAGCCTCATATTTAATAGTCAAATACTAAACACATTTCTAATTAAGGGAAGAGGAGGACAAGGCTCCTACTCTCATTGCTAGTCTCCAGTATTATTCCAGAATGCATTAGCAAATGCATTTAAAAGTAAAAATAAGAGATTTATATATTTTAAAGAAAAACGTAAAGCCCTCTCACTCTTTTTAAATATATAATAATATTCCTAGAAAATGACAGATAAATGATATAACAACTATTATAATGAATTTTTAAAAATCAGGATGGCTACTAGATACAAGAATAAAATGAAATAATTAGTGTCTTTCCTATAGACCAGGGGTAATTGATTTGAAAATCCAATGAGGAGAAAAATGTGTTCACAATACCAAGAAAAAAATATATTAAGTATTAAAGAATAAATCTAACAAGAAATGTGTAAGATTTCTATGAAGAAAAATCACTAAAAAGAAGACCCACCTAAATAAAGATGCATAATATGATGTCAGTTTCTCCCAATTAAACTATAAATTCAATATAATCCATACAAAAATTATAATTGAATTATTCAAGTTAATAGGCTGATGCTAAAATTCAATACAAGTGAGAACACTCAAGGCAATTTTGAAGAAAGAAAAAAAAAAAAACAGGGATAACTTGCCCCAGTAGATGCGGTATCCTATAGAGTGATAATAATTTAATTTGTGTGATGTTGGTAAAGAAACAGACAAGTAGAACAAAAGTAGGGTAGACTAGAAAACCCAGAAACAGACTCTGGTACCTATGAGCACTTTGCATATGGTAAACCTGGCATTTCAAATAATCAGAAACAGACTATTAGAATCAAGGTGCATGATAACCTATTTGGAACACAATAAATTTAGATCCCTAACACACTGTACACACACATGTGTTTTAAATGAATTCAAGATATAAATGTTTAAACAAAAATCCTAGAAGAAAATGGAGGATTTTTTAATAATTTGGAGTGATAAAGACTTTCCTAAGAAAGGCATAAAACTCCGAAGTGATGTCAAAAAAGAAAAAATATTGATAAAGATAGTATTAAAAAATTTAACATGAATAAATATTTAAAACATAAACAATATTCAAATATTTAAAAGTTGATTAATCAATAGTAAAAATATAACCCAAAATAAACCTGAGCTAAGGATTTTTTAAAAAGTTTCAGAAAAAGAAATTTGAATGTTTATTACATAAAAATATACTCAATCTCAATCTTTAATATGCAAATTAAATGGTGAGATACCATTTTTTTCCCATGAATCAAAGTTTTGAAAGATTGACAATATGCAGTGTTGGCAAAAGTCAGGGTTATATCTACACAGATACATTTACATATATTATAGGTAGCTATATAAATTATAAAACCCTTTTCAAGGTAGCATCTATCAATATTTCAAATGCATATACCCCTGGATTCAGCAATTTCACTTCTAAGACTCTATCCTACAGAAAAATTGGACATATCTATAAAGATATACATACAAGGACATTCCTTAAAACACAAAAACAGAGTAGTTTTTATGAGCAAATTAAAACTAAATGAAAATATAGTCAAATAAATTATGGTCCACCCATGCTATAGAATAACCCTGCAGCTGCTAAAAAGAATGCTCACATAGAATTTTATGAACTAAGGAAGACTTCTCATTTATATTGTTAACTTAAAAAAGCAAGGCCCAGAACAGTATGAAAAATATCCTTCCATTTATCTAATTTTAAAAGCACAGATACATAAGTATGAATATGCATACACAAAGGTCTGTAAGAAGACACACCTACCGGCACAGTTACCTAAGGAGCTGGTAATTAGGTGGTGGGAGGAAGGACTCTACTGGAGGTGGTCTCATATCTTACCCTGTATATTTCGCATTTCTTTGACTTTTTTTTTTTTTTTTTTTTTGGTGGTGCCAGCGTGGCTTGCGGGATCTTAGTTCCCCAACCAGGGATTGAACCTGGGCCCAGCAGTGAAAGCGCAGATTCCTAATCACTGGACCACCAGGGAAGTCCCTTCTTTAACTTTTTTTAAAGACTATTTTTTTAGGGCAGTTTTAGGTTTACAGCAATATTAAGCAGAAGGTACCTCTCCGACTTTTTATATACGTGAGTTTATAAAATAATTGTGTACATGAAGTTGTATTTTCAAAACAAAGGTCCTCTATACTAGAAAAGAAACAATGATGAAAACAGATGAGGCGGTAGGGGTGGCAGATGGGGCATCAGCAGTACAATTCTCACGTATATCTTAGTTATACACACATGCACACATTCATAAATAACGATTCCATAAACAACCTTCCGTATACTACATTAATACAGTTACAGTGTTGTGAGTCCTACTAAAATTATTTTTAAATATAAAATTAATATGTTAAATGCAGAACATTTTAAAACTGCAGAGGAATACAAAGAAAAAACTAAACCACACATAATCTTCCTTTTGAGAGGCAGTTAATACTCTAGACATGCTGGCTTATATTTTTACACTCTTCTATGATTGTGTATGATTTTAGAACATTTGAATATTACTTTTTTTTCATGTTTTAAAGTTAACATTTTTCCATATCCTTATGCACATCCTTATCTGTCCTTTGCAAACGTAATAGTTAACATTTATTGAGTGTGTACACTACACCAGGCACTCTGTAAAGGGTTTTACACATGTTCTCTTTAAATCCTCATAAAAACCTTAAAGGTAAGTTTTATCACTCCCAGATGAAAAAACTGGGGCCTAGAGAAGTTAAAAACTTTGCTCTACCCAATACAGATGGCAAATAACAGAGTTTGGGCCTGCAGACTGTGAAGCTTGTGTTTTCTATCACTAAATTATCTTTTAAAATGATATATAAAGGCTATATAGTTTTCAAATGCATAATGTGCCATAATTTATGAAATCAATCACTTATTGTTAGATGCCTAGATTGCTTCTGATTTTCACTGTTACAATCAATACTGCTACATAAATATTTGATATTTATTTCCATAGAGTACACTCTGAGAAGTGGAATCACTGGGTTATATAGGTAACTGACTCTGGAATAATGTTTGCAACCAACATTAACCAAGAAGCTTAGCTAACAACCCACCAAACTGTGTGTGTGTGTGACAGAGACACACACACACACAAAGCAATAAATAAAACCAAATATTCTACGTCTTTCACTAAATATATTTTCAAAAATGACAACAAAGTCTTACTACTTTACTTATTTTTATGTATTTATCAGCTAGGGAAAAAGTAGAAGGAAGATGCTTATCTTCCTCTCTTAAGAAAAAAAGACTATCTCTTGGGTACAACATGTCCTGCTACTGACTCAGTTTGAGTATTTAACAAGGAAAATTTAGGAGGAAGTGGATCTCTTCCCTTCTTAAAAGACTTTGTCTTTTAGGTACAACATGGCCTCCTGCCCCACATAAGTTTGGGTTTTTTTTTTTTTTTTTTTTTTTTTGGAGTAGGGGTGTTTAATCTAAGAACAAAAATGGTCAGGTGACTGATTACAAGTGACTGATTTAGTTCTTGGAGGCTTTGAACAAAGTACAGAGGAGCTCTCTCTCACAACTCTTTTCAGTCATAATCCCTTAGTAATTGCTGCCACAGGCATGTGTCTTAGAAATACAAAAGGCAGCAGGACTGGACACACATTCTTCTGCCCTGTGCCCCAGTGTAGAATAAATGTAGTTTCTTATATGGGTCTGTATAATCCTAAAAACCTGTCCATCTCACAGGTGGGGTATACTTGTGCTTATTGAAAGAACTCTTACTGGTTTCTAACTAGACTCCTAGTGCAGTGTATAAAGAGAAATAGATCATTGCCAAAATACCCTAAGAGTAATTGTGTCAACAATATAAACTTCTAAATAAGAAATGAGAGACCTTGAAGAGTTGATGTTTGCATCACTACAGGAAATGTTTGTGAAAAGAGAGAAACCTCAAATCTCCTTTGATTTGTCCCCAGACCTATTGAAGATGATAAAGGCACTTAGCATGCCATCAGCAACAACTTCATTACTCAGAGGTTTTAATAATACAAATACAAGAGATGCGTTTAAAAAAATCCAGACTTCTCAAGTGAGGGGCTTCATTTTTTTCCCCCATTCATTCCTCTGCAATATTTTTATGAAGTCTCCCTCCCTATTCTTACCAAAATTATTTCTCTTCATATAAAAGATACATTTCTAAATACTATCATGTTGTTATATTCACGACTAGTATTTCAAGGTATTGGTACTTTTAAAGTTGAAACTAATGTTTGGTTAATTTAAGCAAGCCAGAGGAAATGGTGGAAACAATGCAGGAATCTTGTTTCTGTGTCTCATGCTCCATCTGTACATGTGAGCCTTGTTGGCTCTGAATTATACCAGCCTCGGGTTTGTATCAGTCCATTACATATTTACTAGGCCACCTGGATTTCATATCACTCTCCCACTCAGATCTACACAATAAGTATCATTCAGTAATGGTTAAGTACATCGATCAAGGTCCACTCAGGAAAATACAAACACTAGGAGTAAGAAGAAGGAATTTAATCCAGAAATTTGATTACACAGGTGATGGGAGAGCTAAGAAGCAAACAGAAAACATTGAGGGAACCCAGAGATTAGCTACAGCAGGAAGCCATGAGGCCAGAGGGACAAAGCAAAGAGGCAAAGTTACCAGAGCCCAGGAGCCCAGGTTAACAGGCATAAACTGGAACCACAGCAGACCTGTTTTTCTCCAGCTGAAGCCATAAAAGTAGATATAACTGCTGACAGAGACACTGTGGAGAGAGAGACTGGGGGAGCAAAGGCCCTAAATTTCCCTGCCTTTCACCCTCCAGTCTCTCCACAGTGCTTCCCATTGGTTGAAACCAGTAAAAGCCTACAGACCCTGGAGCCTGGAAAACCCAACCTGCAGGGTTCAGCTCCCGTGGAGTACAGAGCAGAGCAAGAAAAGAGGGAGAAAGGGGTCTGATGGGAAATAGATCACAGATTTGTACTACAGAGGAGGGGGTGTCAATAAGTTACCATTGGCATGCCATCAACTGATCACAATGCCAGATATACAGGAAAATGGCTGTTGGTTGGGCTGGTTCTCATATTATACGTTCCTGTGTTTATTAGTATTTCCATTAAAGTCTTGGTTTCCTCAATTTAAAAAAAAATCAATATTAACTGAGAGCCTATTGTGTACCAGGTACTGTTTTGTTGTTGTTGTTGTTTTGCTTTGTTTTCATTTTTTTACAAGGGGGAGAGACAGGAAGGCCTAGGAGACACGCCCACCAGGCAGCTTCCTAGAACTGGAATAAGCTGGCATACGTATTAGTAAATTGGCCTCACTCCCATCAAAGTAGAAAGTGCCTTAAAGTGGGGAGTTGTAAAAAGACTTCAAAAGATAGCACAGGTCCTTCCCTTATTTTTACACCGTGTGTGCACTATTGGTTGCAATTCTGAAACCAAATAATATGTGGTGTAGTACCCTTCACCAAGCATGGACCTTTACTATCTACATTTTAAACCCTTTGTTTCCCAGAATGCTGTCTCACTTTTTTTAAAAAATTGCAAGCTGTAACTGAAGAGAGAACAGGAAAAGTGGCCTTTTAATTTTTTTAGACTGTCAATTCTGCTTTGGCCAGAAGAGATAATTTAGTAAGTGGATCTGTTTCAATATGTAACTTTTATTAGAAGGAAATCCCTCCACCACTAAATAAATTTAGAGCAAATATGGAAAGAAGTATATATTCATTAATCTTCCATGGAGACACACTGTTTTAGCGCAGCCCTGATCCTAGGTCTGATTTTGTCGGCATCTTGCTGAAATTTCTTTAGGTGTTTTCTCTTTTGTGAACTGAAGCATGATATCTGAAATGGCTGGGCCAAAACATCTGTGGTGACTTGGACTATTTACACTTTTTCAGGTTGGTAAAGGAAATAGCAGAGCCCACCAGCCTGGACCACCCGTCTAAAAGCCAGGCTCCTTGAGAAACTGCCAAGTCAGCTGGGCAGAAATCCACCTCTGCTCACAGATCATGGAACGAGGGGGAGGGTAGTAGGAATTCTAATAATAAACACCTGCAAAGCAAATTATGGTCCAAACACAGGTGATAACAATTATCTAATAAACTTGATTTTTTTCATATTTAATTTTAAAAAATACCTGTGGACATGGGGCTCCTGGATTTTGGTAGTATACACGAGCTGCACCTAAGACATACAAGTGAAAGAGAAGAAAGAATGAATTTCTGTTGGATGCTGGATAAACAACAAGGTCCTACTGTATAGCACAGAGAACAATATTCAATACCCTGTGATACTAACACACCACTGTAAAGCAATTATACTCCAATAAAGATGTTAAAAAAAATAACCTGTGATAAACCATAATGGAAAAGAATACGAAAAAGAATACATATATATATGTATAACTGAATCACTCTGCTGTACAGCAGAAATTAACACAACATTGTAAATCAACTACACCTCAATAAAATAATTTTTTAAATAAAAAAAAAATGTTGGTACTTATTTATACCCAGAGTTAGAAGATGTTTTTAGCTTCTAAAGGGGACGATAACTAGCCTATCTCTGAAATCTCCTTTCACAAGGCGGAGGAGTACCAGCCATCCCACAGAGAAAGGCCAAATTCTAAGCACAGTAGCTGGCATGTGAACAAATACGGTGTCCCCCTCCCTGCCCTAAAAGCACTGACATAGAGAAGTCATCGTACTCAGAAAAGAACCATAAAACAAACAAAACGAGTCAGAGCAAAGCCCCTTTAACTAGACAGGATGGTGTCTAGGGGAAGACTATAACACAATTAAATTTAACATACCAAAAGAAATAATGAGTGACTCTAAAGGGTAGTTGGCCGGTAGTTTATTTCACGAACAAATATTTACTGAGTGCCTGTCATGTGCCAGGGCTGGGGATGCAGGAGTCAACAAACAAAACAAAACAAAGGAACAGAAATGGTTCCTGAGCCTTACGTTATGGTGGTGAGAAACAGATAATAAATTAATATGTAAAAAAATAATAAAAATTAATGAAGGGTAGGAGATAAGAAATGGGGGAGGGATGGCATTTATAAGTATATTGGTCGGGGAAGGACTCACTGAGAAAGGGGCACTTGGACAAGGGATTATAGGGGGTGAGGGAAGCATGCAGATATCAAGGGTAACATGATCCAGATAGACAGCACCCTGGAGCATCTATGGAACAGATAGGAGGCGAGTGAACCAGTGAGACAGGGGCAAAGAGTACAAGGGGCCAAGTCATACAAATAGGGTGACCGTATAATTCATTATTCAAACTGGGACACCTTTGAGAGTGAAAGAGGGGACTAAAAAATAATTAATATTACATTAATTTTTTAAATATGTATTTATGGACCAAAAATTTTATTTTATTATATTGGTGGACCAATAAACTAATTCTATTCAAAATAAAATTTTCTAGAATATTTTTAAATGACACACAGCTATGAACATGAAAGCAAAAAAACTTTAAACCTTTCATATTGATTATTTAAACATTTAAAAATAGCACAAGTAAGCAATTATTCTTGAGATATAGATATATTTATATATACCTTAATTGGCTACTTAGCCATTGTTGCCTTTAACACTGTGATGTGAAAATTTTTCTGAAAAATGTCTTTCTTTTCAATATGATCTTATTTATTTTTATATTTTTTATAAAATTGCAATCTTCTACAAAGCTTCATTTTATGGTTAGTATATTTGAAATTGTTGACACTGCTTCTCCATAGCCCATAATGGTTTTACCTGAGAAAATACTCTCTCTCCAGGTGCTGATGAACCTATAAGTTCAGAGCAGATTCTGCTAAATGGAAGATATTCTGAATTCTATTTTTTATATTAAAATGTGTAATTATTTCAGCTCCAATATTTTCACATGTGCTGTATTTCTGCCTCCATTCGGCCCACCTTTCTTCAATAATATTTTTACAGGACAGAGCTCTTAAACTGTCTCTATTTGTGATGCCTTTTAACACTTCATCAAATGTAGATACTGCAAAATCACAGGCCTTTACAATTTCATCCCATTCCGGTGGGAATATAAATTTATCCAATTAAAATCAGGAGGTCTGTCAAAGTCAAGATGTTTCCAAAGCACGATTTTCAAGTTAGGTAATTAAACCATTTGAACTCTCATCTTTTGATTTGTTGAATTCCTCCCAGGCTTTTGTAGGGAGAAATCTGAGCTTCTTCCTTTTTGTAAGCTTTGTTTCACATAATTGCAACTTGTTAAAAACTTCAAAAGCTGACTTTTCATGCTACATTCATTGAATAATTTGATTAAATATTTCCAACTGATTTTGCACATAAATGTGGCCTAAATTTAGGCTGCTTTACAAAGTGGTTTTTCAAAGGCTCAGGCTCACAGGCAATGAAGAGAGAAAATACATACAGCCATACTAATATATTTTTACATTCAACAAGAGCTTCTGTCACGAAAGTTTTGTAGATGAGCTATATATATACTCTGATTGTGTACAAATATACATACATATATAATTTGTAAATTTTAACAATTGCAGTTTCTATTTTGATTGGTGGAATACTAAAGCTTATTTGGATGCAGTCATGAATTTTGTGCATATCACAACCAATTCCAAGTACATATCTGCTCCATAGGCTTTTAAGTATGTAAGAACATTGATTTTACCACTATGCTCTGCTCCACCAAAATCTGTATTAGTATTATCACCCCCGCAAAACAACATTTTATCTCCATTGTTGAACTTTTCAACGAAATTTACAATGGCATTAACAATCTCATTTTAGACAAAAGAATGAACTTCTAAATATTTTGCTTTGATTCTTTGAATTGGATGTAAAAATTAAACCATTTTGAAATTAAATTTTCTAATTGAGGTCTCTAATTGATTTAATCTGGTATTATTTGATGGCTTGCAAAGGGAATCAATTAATTAATCATCACCAATTCACTTTACTTACAAGCACAAGAAAACTTGGAATTGAAAATGAGCAAAATTAATTTAGAAGAGTAATTTGATCCAAATGGAAAGGTGTGCTTTTCAATGACATGTAAACATACCTCCTGCAGCTTCACATATTGAATTATCATCTGCTGCCCATTCTTCTTAAATTAGACATTAATTTTTGAAGTAGATCCTGATGCTTCTTCCCCATATTTGTGTCTTGTGGTTTTCAAATGGACAGTGATAATTCTATTCCCCCCACCGTGGATGGTAAATGTTAACAAATACTTAGATTACACATCCATTATCAACTTTATTTTATTATTTTTTTTATGTGGTTGCTCTGGGTCTTAGTTGCGGCAGATGGGCTCCTGAGTTGCAGCATACGAGCTCTTAGTTGCGGCATGCATGTGGGATCTAGTTCCCTGACCAGGGGTCGAACCCAGGCTCCCTGCATTGGGAGTGCAGAGTCTAAACTACTGCACCACCAGGGAAGTCCCATCATCAACTTTCTTGAGACAATTAAACGTGCAGTTTTGGTTTTGGTTTGAGCCAAATGCTGCTGAAAGCGTTTGTTGCAAAATTTTAAAGCATTACCAAATAATAAAACTAACAGTTATAGCTTTAATATACAATTAGTGACAAAACTGATTTAACAAGAACATTTAGATTATACTGTACTCTATGGCAAGAATGCTCAGCCTCTATTTCCTAGACACAACTTGTATGACATTAAGTCACAATTTCCCATATTTCTTTCTGACCCTGAAGAGGCTCCCTGCATCTCACAGACCACCACATGGACCACAGCACAGCATGAGTGGTGCTATACCAAGTGGCCATCAGGGGAAAAAAAACCTCAAGGTTTTTCCTGCCACCACCTAAGACCAGAGGAGTTAACTGCCCCTGACGGCTGTGCTTGAACTCTTAGCTTTAACAGCCAGTACCTCGCATATTATCCTTCAAAGGGAGCTGTCAGTTAGATTTTGTCTTATCAGGATCAGGAAACGAGGGACAAGTGGTCATTAGTCTTTTAGATCCAGCTACAATAAAATAAGAACACTGTTCACTGCATGTGTGTTTTATATGCTACTACATGAGACTGTGAGAGAAGCCAGAAGAACCAAATGGAGGCCTATTAATCCATGCTGGTTTACTTTAATGCAAATACTAATTTTAAAAATTTCACACACAAAAAAATGGAAAATCTGGGGTAAAAGGTAAAGTCAGTAATAGGATGTCAAGAAAATGAGCATAAACCCAGGCTCTTCCAAGGGAACCAAGACGTAGGTCACCCCATAAAGTCAGTGTAAAGACTGTGGCTTTTATTCCAAATGAGATGAGAATTCATCTTGGGGCTCTGAGTAGAAGAATAAGATGATCTGATTTAAGTTTTACAGTTTTATCCTGGCTGCTTTTTGGAGAATAAATTGCAGGGGGGCAGTCAGGATAGGGGATCAGTTAGGAATCTATGGCTATAATCTCACAGTGAGAACAAAGACAATAGCTCCTTACTAGAGAGATAAATGTGTATCCTTAAAACTGTTATGTATGTAGCTGGAAGGAGGAACAGTTAAAAGGGAAACCTACCCATAGGCTCAAATTTCAAGTCTGTGCTACTGGTGATTTCCTTTAGTGTACAAGGATGAATCAGAATATCATAGTTGAGAAACACCAGATATGAAGAGCACCTACTTAATTCCTCTTACACTAATCCATTCTCATCAAGTAACCTTCTAATCATAAAGTAGATGCATGTAGACTTATCCATAGGAAGGGAGTACATATATCAGCAAATACTAGTATCTGTTCTACTTGATAGTTTAAACTCTAACCAGAAATTAATAAATTGGATTTCTGGGGGTTTTTTATACATAATCTTTTATGAGTTTAGTTTGTTTGTGTTGGTTCCCTAGAGCTTCGTCATCTCTGGATATACTAATTGAATTTCCTAATATATTCAGCAGAAAATAAGAGCTGGAAAGTGGTGATCCTAAAAAATCATCCTGAGAAGATCTGGCTGAGCTGCTGCCTGGCCTTGCCCAGGTGATCTCTGGCCTTACTGAGTGCCATTCCAGTCAAACTGCAACATGCATCTCTGATACCCAGATGGTGATATCAGAATATCCCAAGTGAATTAGGGAATACTCTGCCTGTTACCAGGCCCTCAGAAAAAAAAAAAAAAAAAAGTTCTCAAAGGTTTATTCTTCTATGATTTTTCTCCATTCTCCTCTTCTTTCTGAAAACAACCACCTTTAAGTTATCATTGAGTAATTCTTTTCTCTTTCTTGGATATATGATTTTCCTTTTGCATCATTTTATGTAAGATACAATTAATTTTCAGAAATGCACTCAAATATCTATATTCAAGGTACTCCAATAAATGAAAAGTTACCGGAAAGGGACTTGAGTCATCCGGAATGGAAGGGGCATTTGAGGTCTCAGCATGGTTACTCTCCTTTCCGGAATGCTGATCCAGGGGAGGAGAAGCTGTGTTGGAGTATTCATCACTCTCCTGGAGGGTGGAGTATTCCAGTTCCTCCAACAAGGCATCTATATCAAAAGATACAAGGGAATCACTACATAGAATATGTACGTTTTCTGGAACAATTATCCTCTTAAATATCCCCACTGTGCCTCCATTCATCTCCCTCTTCTCTTGGGTCTTAACAGAAGGCTAAATTCAAACATCCTCCCTTACTCCTTATTTGACTTCAAGAATATGGTCTATTCTACCAGGAGATGTTTAATGCCCTCTGCATACTGTATCCTGCTTCTTATTTCCTATGGTTGCATTCAATTTCATAGTCTTATTCTACAATTTGACTTTTTATATTGCAGCATATTCATTTTTATCATTTATTTAGAGTGGATCACCCACCAAGATCTCCAATTAGAAAAAGGTAAATGCTACATATTTTTTCCCATCAGGAAAATATAAGCAATTATATTACAGTTTTCCAAAACATACCAATACAGTAAAACTTATTCTTAATCCTGATAATTTTTTTTCTTATATCCCCAGCACATAACAAAATTCTCAAAGCAAAGTATAAGTATTCTGCCATTTAAGGTGTGGGGAGAAAAAGGGATTGGAGGGGAAACAGATGTTGCAAAGTCAAGCAAGATGCTGCAATCCAAACAGCTGAGATTTGTTTCTCTTGTAGTTTTCTTGGGAAAAACCAATGGACTTTAATGTATGAGTATTACACTGTCACCTTTCTGTTTTGAGGAGATTAATGTTAATAATAAAATTAACACAGGACAGGCATTGTGCTCAGGAGTTTCTATACTTCTTATATATTTAATTATATATTTATATATTTAGTCATCCTAATGCTTTGAGGCAAGTGATAGCATTGTCCTTATTTTGTAGATTAAGAAAGAGACAAATACCTTGTTTAAGGTCACACTGCTACTGAGTGCAGAACCTGGCTGATCCTGGGCTATTTGATCCCTGGCCCCTGCAAGTCAGAAATTCCAGACCCCATTCCCATGTGGATTCTCTGGATCATCTTGGCATGACACTTTCTTTTCTGAAGCTGTTTTCCTCATCTACGTAATAAAGCAATTGTATCACAACAGTATTTTTTTAAATTGCGGATCGAGACCCACTAGTAGATCTCCAGTGGACTTCTTACCACAGATTGTAGTTTTTCAACTTTGCAAAACACTGGATTATATTATTTCTAAGGATCTGCTTAGCTCTAAAGTCTTCAGATGAGGAAAATGAAATGTACAGGTCATTAAAAAAAGATTTCAATTTATTTCAGATATTCGGGGATGGGTATTTCTTAATGGCATAAGAAAAGATCTAAACATTTCTTACAAATGAAATCCTCTACAGATCTTTCTCAAGAATCCAGCTCACAAATATAATGAATTTTATGCACCATTTTAGAGATAAGCAAACTGAGCTAAACTCTTCAGGGCAAATGATCCTTCAACAAATAAACTGTAATGGAAAAGAAGAGATAGAGGGGGAACCAATAGGTTAAAAGAGACATAAGAGACTTACAACTGATTTCAATGTATGACTCTTAAATAAACAAGCAAAAACCAAACAAACAAAGAAAGAAACAATTAGTAATACTGAACAGTGACTGAAAATTCAATAAGTAGTAAGTACTGTTAACTTCTTTTAGTTGTGATAGGATATTTGATAATATTAAGTAATTTCTGTTAATATTTTAGGTGTGATAATGGTATTTCATGACATTAAGAAATTACTATTAAGGATATTATGGATATGATAATGGTATTATGGTTTTTTGTATAAATGTATATATATATTTATGCTGAAATATTTACATATGAAATGATACAATGTGTGAAATCACTTTAAAATAATCTAGGAATGGAAGGAATGGGTGGATGTATACATGAAATTAGATTAACCAAGAGTTGATAATTGTTTAAGGTGATTGATGGGTACATCAGATTTCTTTAACTATTTTCTTTCCTTTTGTAAATTTTAAAATTCTCTATAATAAAAGGTTTTTAAAAAGAAGAGGAAAGAAAAGAAAAAGTAAGGTAGAAATAGAAAGTAAAACTTTTTCTCTCAGGACTTTACTAGCCAAACTGAATGCCAAATCTCTGAGTTCCAAATTTTTATTCTATAGCCCTCTATTAAGATATAGCTTCTTTCTTTTCTATTTCCTAAGCTTTGCTCCAAACAGAAGTCATGGTTCCTCTTGGATTCAAAATAAAAAGTCGGGACTTCCCTGGTGGCGCAGCAGATAAGAATCTGCCTGCCAATGCAGGGGACATGGGTTCAATCCCTAGTCCAGGAAGATCCCACAGGCTGCGGAGCAACTAAGCCTGTGCACCACAACTACTGAGCCTGGGTGCCTAGAGCCCACGCACCGCAACTAAGAGTAGCCCCCGCTGGCCACAACTAGAGAAAGCCCGAGCACAGCAACAAAGACCCAACGCAGCCAAAAATAAATAAAATTAAATCTTTAAAAAAAAAAAAGGCATTTACAATAAAGATGAGGGGAGAGGGAAGACCCTCTACAAGAGAAGCAAACCATACCACTAAGAGTAGAAGGTTACCCTTAGAAGCGCCAGCTAACCAGAGTTACTAAAACTCCTTTCTGGGTCATGAGTTAACAGGCCTTTCTCTTCCTGTTTCCTATGAGTGTACACATCACCAACACCCCGAGATTCTCTCCCTTTTGGCCAGATGCTGTAATTTGAAGATGACTAATTTCAGCATGACAAATACGGGATTACTGGTGCAGGGTGGGGGGCATCAGACTGAACACTCTGCAGTCCATTTTCATAGCGCCTCGTCTGTGGAAATCAAACAGTGTCAACATTCACAGCAAGGGAAGTAAGTGAGGTGTCTTGAGGGTCTCACTAGACTGTAATGACTTCATTCCGAGCCAGAGTCTGCTCCCGGTTCCCCTTTATCTAGCATCCCCATGTAATGAGGGTTTAGGTAAGACTTTCTGGGTGGATATAAACTACCAACCTTGGGGGCAGTACTGCAGAGAGGAAATATTGGCCCACCTGGGCTGACTTGTCCTCCACGCTATTTCTCCACATTGGAGAAGAAACACCCACCCTAAGTCTTTTGGGTAGTTATTGAGGTGATGACAATTTGAAGAAGCGATTGAGGTGTAGCTATTAACAGCCTAATGAGGTTTAGCCACCTGGATAACATACATGAATGTTACCTTCCAGGCCACTTGGTACTTTCCACATTCCTGGACCAAATTTCTCTACCATTCATCCTGCTGAGGAAATGCAAAACTGCGCAAATCTACTTTTTAAAAAAATTTTAAATTATCTGGGTTATCCTATTGGCTGGAACACCAGAGCCAACAAACAGCTAAAATAGGAGAACACCTTGTCACTTAATCGGTTTTGGTGTCAGATGCTCCTATGAGTGACATTGAACAAGTTATTTTGTTTTTCTTAGTTTTCTCATTTGAAAAAAACAGTGGATAATACCTATTTCAGAAGGTTGCTTGGAACACTAAAATGATTAACATATGTACAAATGTAGCTTAAGTCACTGAATAAGCATTACTTCCCTTGCCGATTACCTACATTAAAGCCATGAGGTATCCCTAAAATAAAAAAGCAGAACTGGACTCTGAAGGAACTCATGCAGAAATGTGAACTTCCCCAAACTTCACACAGGATAAGAACTGGGAGTCCACCCCAAATCCAAAATATATTCTACTCCAACTATCAAAATAGACTTTATTTCCAAAACAGTTCAATATTTATTAAACATTAAATACTCTTCTCCTTTTCATTAACATCTCTTCCCTCCTGTAATTTGCCTTCCTTCCTTCCTCTACTCCTCCAGCTCTCAAAATACATTTCTTTAAAAAGACAACATGCAAGATGTTTTTTGTTGTTGTCATTTGCACTTTTGACATACCCCAAACATACAAAAACCCAGGACACTGTGTAATTATGCAGCTTGAACATTGGGTAAAGGTGACTCAGTGTTAGTTAGGATGACAGCAACAAAAGTTGGCAAAAGATATGGAATGAGTCCCAAGAATGACAGACCTTACATTACTCCAGAGGTTTGAAATCAGGGATCTCTCTGAGCAGTGTGGCCAATGGCTTCACTGCTGGTTTCAACTGCTTTGGAGTGGAAGGAGGTATCATACTTGCAGGCCATGGTAATCTGTTCCTTCAGAATTGCTCTCAATAAAAAGCTTAGCAATGAAAGCACTGGAGTAATAGTGCTGTCTTATTTAATACTAAACCATGGAACAAATGAAACCGCTCTGGCCTTTCTCCAACCTTTGCGAATCCCTCATTCTTGTACTTCTATTCCATTTCTTCTCATAACACCCTTTAACCCCCCCCCTTTTTCTTTTTTTTCCCCCCAAATCACATCTCTGAACTTGCCAACTCTGTGATCACTCTAAGATCTCCAGCAGCCCCCAAGAGGCAAAATGCTCATAATAAAATGACAATTTCAATCACGATTCAGTCCAAAAGTATTTGTGCAGTTTACTCTGTGGTTAGCACCAAATTCTCTGCCTATTGTGCCTCTGCAAACAGCAAACCCCTGGTTCCCCAAAATAACATAGTTCCTCATGCTTCACTCTTGGTTGGCCTGAGGTCAGGAAAGAAGTGAAAATAAAATCTTCCAACACTATCCTCCATCTGGCTAGAAGTATACCCCACCACACATGCAGATGGCAGCCAAGCCTTCATTCCCTCAGAGTTTTTCCTCCAAGAAGATCTTCACTCACCCAACTCTTCCATTGTCACACACCCAAGATGCTCTGGTACCACAAGTTGTGAGGAACTGTTTTGGCATGTGTTGAAGAAGAGGACCGCAAAGGAACTGAATGAGCCAGCGTGAAGCAGCCTCTATAACCCTTTTTGGTTCCTGTATTTGCTTAGCACTTCCTCTCTTTTGATTTGGTGAGTTTCTTTCTTTTTTTTTTTTTTTTTTTCTTTTTTGTAGGTCAGAGTTTTAAAAAATGAGCCTGACATAAAAGGTGAGTAATTGGATTTGAGTTCTGGCTGTGCATTGGCCAGGGTGATAAAGAATCAAAAATAATTTTGAAAAATTTGAGAACCTACTATGTGCCTGGATTCATCTTGAATTCATGGGAATGGCAGATTTGCACTTGTGTTTTTGCCCAGTGTGGGTATCCTGCTGTAACTGTGCATGATGGAATCTGATTTTTTTTTCCCCTGAGGGACCACGGAAGCATAATCTCCTTCATAAAATTTCCATCAGAGTTAACTAGCACCCAATTCATTTTGCTTAATTATCCAGAAATTGTGCTTACCTGGTTTTCTGAATAGATCATAAACCCATTAAAGGCAGGAAAAAAAAGAGATACAAATGAACTTATTTATAAAATAGAAGCAGACTCATAGACTTAGAGAACAGAATTTATGGTTACCAGAGGGGAAGTGGCGGGGGGAGGGATAGTTAGGGAGTGTGGGATGGACACACTGCTATATTTAAAATGGATAACCAACAAGGACCTACTGTACAGCACAGGGAGCTCTGCTCAGTATTCTGTAACAACCTAATTGGGAAAAGAATTTGAAAAAGAATAGATACATGTATATGTATAACTGAATCACTTTGTTACATACCTGAAACTAATACAACATTGTTAATCAACTATACTCCAATATAAAATAAAAAGATTAAAAAAAAAAAGGCAGAACAGGATTCTCAGGACCAGGTTCACATTTGGATTCTCAGGGCCAAGTTTATTTCAGTGGTTCAAAATGCAGACAACTATAGGGGTCATGAAGAATGAAACCGGAAGATTTAAGACACCAGGTTCTAAGCTGCAGACATCTCAATTAAGCACAATTCCTGCCTAGTTATATTGTCTTAGTTTCTCTAAAAAGTGACACTGAGGTTAACTTTCACTTTTTTTTTTTACCACTGTGATTTTATTCACCTTGAATAAAATAAAACAATTACAAAAGGCCTACTATGAGAAGGCAGTACATAAAGAACTAAAATTACGGTCCTGTGAAACAGATATTATCCCCATTTTTACCAGTGGTGAAGTAGATACAAGGAATAGAAACTTGCTAAAGATAATATAATTAGTAGGTGGCTTTGCTACTTACTATAACAGATTTAACTTCAAAGCCTGTAATCTTTCCTCTACAACACAGTGGTCTTTTTAAGGTTAATCTAAAGGAATCATTCATTCTCCATTCCATTGTGACTCTAAGACTTAAAAAAAATTTTTTTTAATGTAAAGGAGATCCCACCTCTGCATTACTTTGAGCAGCCATTGGATGTCAGTGCCATTCTAAAAGTCTGCTCACTACAAACATAGGTTTGAAAAATTCCCATCCAAACTATGCTAAACAGTTTTTACAACTGAAATGCCATTACCCGCATGAAAGTGCAAAACACTCAACAAAGAATATGAACATTTGCCCAATCTGAAGTGGTAACTGAACCAAAATACTGGAAGGAAAAATGCTCTTCAGCATTTGGCTTGCAGATATTGGACTCCATCTGCAGTTTAACTAAATGATTAATGTGAAATTTAGAACTGGATTCCGAGATCTTGTTTCCATTCACTTACGTTGGAGATTTTTAACCCCGGATGCTTTAGTTTCCAGGGGTAAGAACTGTTCCTGCAAATCGCTCCTTGATTATAATTGATGAAAGGAAAAAAGGAAGCAACGCAAAAGCTCACAGCCATCACCAAATGCAACTTGGAGATAAGCAAACGGAAACTCCCGTTTGATGCGTTAGGGCAATTTAGTTTCACATGCTAGCGGAGAGAAAAGTAAATTCTGACAAAGCTGCTATTCTGACCATGCTTCCTGTGTAGCAGAAACATTTAAAAACCGCAGAAGCAGATGGTTTCAGGGTGGGGAGTGTGAGGGAGGCCTTCAGTTTTCCGGGTAGGTCACGCTAACAACCCTTCACCTCCCTTCCAGCCCAGGGACCACAGCCAAGATACCAGTTCCTCGACCCCGACAACATCTAGTAAAAAAGCAATTCTACAATTATTTCTACAAACTTTTATTAAGAATCAAATGAGTGGTAGGAATTGTGCTAGCCCCCCTAGGATCCAACGGAACCAGATTCAATCCCTGGCCTCCAGACGCTCACAGGTTAGTGGGTCAGACACAGAAGACGGATATTGCAGATATAAACGCTAACCGGTCCCAGATGAGGTGCCACCTAACCAGACAAAGGTGAGGGCTATTACGTGTCCACCCTACAAATGGTTCGCCAACACCAAGTACGAAACTACGGAAAACCCTGCCAGACAAATCCCACCAGCTACTGGGCCCACAATTGTGGCCAGATCTGCGCAGGCGTTGAGGCCTAACCCGGAAACACTGCCTCCCCGGAAGAGTAAATTCGAAATGCGGAAAGAGTAAACTACCTTTCCCATCGCGCATTAGTCAAACACTCCCAGCATCCTCTCCGCCTCTGGCTTCGTATCTATTTTCCTAAGGCGTAGGATAAGTTGAACTTCATTTCCCAGGATGCCCCTGGGCAAGTTAACCACGCTCATGCGCCAAAAGGCGGGTCCTCCTTGCCCTCACGACCCCGCCTCTGTCCTACCGCCGCCATTTTTTCAGAGACTTTCATCCGGCAGCCGACGGGGCTTTTTTTCTTAAAGGAGAAGCGACAGCTCAAAAAAATTTCCCCCTTCTCCCCGCAAGACCTGGCGGCGCTGGGGACAGAAAGGCTACAGACAGGAAAGTGGGATCGGGGTGGGGGCAGAAAAACGCCGAGGCTACTTCCGCGGCTTAAGGAAGAAGGATAGAAAGAGCCCTTGTGGCATTAGCGGCTCCTTAGGGAGGCAGGTGCGCGCGCAGCCATTCCAGGGTGCGCGCGAGGCGGGGAAAGAGGTGCGTTTTTTTCCCACCAACCTCCTCGCGAGACCTGCCCCTCCCACTGCCCTTAGCGCGCGTTGAGCTCCGGAGGTGGGGGAGAAAGGTCACTTTGGCATTGTCGCGAGACGCAGCCGTTTAACGGTGAGAACGGGTGCGCGGGGAAGAAAACCTCGCGCGCTCCCTTGGAGCCGTTTCCTGATTGGTTGAAGGGAGGGGTGGGGGAGGGAACCGGTACGCCGCTGCGTGAGAGACCGCGGGGGGCGGGGCGAAGAAGCCGTTCCTCCTCTCCGATTGGTCCGTTGAGCGTCTGTGGCGGGCGCGCGCGCGCGCCGCCTGCGGTAGAAGGCCTTGAGTGGCAGGGGGTGGGGGGGGCGCCCTCGGAGCCGGGCGGAGGGGAGGGGGGAACGAGGAGCGCCGAGTGAGAGTGAGCCGGTCGCTCCGGGGGGCGGGGGGAGCAGCGCCGCGGCCGCCGCCGCCTCCGCCTCCGCCGCCTAGGACTAGGGGGTGGGGGGCGGACGAGTCCCGATGCCGGGGGAGACGGAAGAGCCGAGACCCCCGGAGCAGCAGGACCAGGAAGGGGGAGAGGCGGCGGCGGCCAAGGCGGCTCCGGAGGAGCCCCAACAACAGCCCCTTGAAGCGGCGGCGGCGGCCCCTGGGGGGACCACTAGCAGCCGCGTGCTGAGGGGAGGTCGGGACCGGGGCCGGGCCGCTGCGGCCGCCGCCGCCGCTGTGTCCCGCCGGAGGAAGGCCGAGTATCCCCGCCGGCGGAGGAGCAGCCCCAGCGCCAGGCCTCCCGACGCCCCAGGGCAGCAGTCCCAGGCCGCGAAGCCCCCGTCTCCAGCTCAGGGCAAGAAGAGTCCGCGACTCCTGTGAGTAACGCAGTCTTTCAGGCGGTGGGAAAGACCCCCCTCTACCCGCACGCAACCCTCTCGGCTCCCGTAGCGATCACTCCACGTGACATCCTGCTTGCTCTGCCCCCTGCCGGCTCGCATGGCAGATGTCACGCCGATTCCCTGGCTGGCTTATCACTCCTCTCTGGCTTCCTCCGCCCTCCTTGCCTGTCCGGCCACTTCCCCACTCCCTGAAGGCGTCCTTTGTAGGATACACTTCTTCTGCTCGTTAGTGATCCACCTCTCCCTTGCCGCCTCAGGCTTCTCCCGCACTCTGGCATCTGCGCTCCCTTTGTCAGCCTATCCCTTTCCCGCTTAGGGCGGCTCTCCAGTATTACATCACATCCCCATTAGGAAATCTACGGCATGAGCTTAGATCTTAGCCTTCAAGATTGTGTCGTCCCCCTCACCCCCCCGTCCCATTAATTAGCTCAAGAGCCAGTTGTACTAGTATCGTTATGTAGCTTTTTTCACTCTACTGAATTTTCACATCACTTTTCACTCCTTTTAAAAAACCTAGGACTTAGTAGTCGGGTAAAACGTGGCTTGCCAATTTTAAGTGTAGAGCCTTTCATGTAACGAGATGCGTCTTCTTTCATTTTTTTTGACAAGTAGTTTATGTGTTTGTTTTTGCATATGTTTTAATGTAGGAACTTCGTCCTTAAAAATTAGAATAATCTGAAAGTAATTTCTTTGTTACCTAGAGATCATAGAGAAACTCAGTTGACCAGAAATATAAATATTTTAAATTGTTTATTGAAATGTTTCTATGCTGAAAATACTGAAGCACACGTGTTTGTAAATTCTAGAAATTAATCACATTAGCCATTGAATTCGTTACTGAAGACATTTGTGTCTTTTGACTTTCAAGTGAAAAAAATTAGTAAAAGCAGGGAAAGTTGAAGGTGGGGGGAGAAATCAGTTTTAAATGCCCCCCGACCTCCACCACCACCCTACCTCCCCAGCAGAGAGCATGGCAATATTATGCTTGTACAGACCCGATAGATTTAAAACACTCCTGTTCTGAAATTAAGAGTGAAGTCTGTGACCTTAGCATGCTTGTCTTAGAATACTCTCAGAAAGAGAAATAAAATTCAAAGGTATATTGTGTATTATATGTGCTTTCAAATTATTGAATGTTAAAAAAAAATTATTGAATGTTATTTAAATTAACATAATTTAGAGAATTGTGTAAACTAAATTTCTGTGGACAACAAAAATATGTACTTACAAATGGTTCAGCTGCAATTAGAATTCTAATTGCTGAAAATGAATTTCATGGTCACAAAAAATTTAAGCTTCTGTATTTAATCTCATAAATTTGAAAAGATATATCAGCCTTATTTGGATACAAATTCCTTGGACAAATTAAACTGCTCGTGCTTCAATTTTATTATCTATAGGAGATAATGTTAATCTCTATGAGATGCGTTTGTGAGACTTAAGTACACCATGTGAAACACTTAACACAAAACATGATATGTAGGAAATATTTGCTAAAAGTTACTGTTTTGAGCAGTGATGTCTGTGGCAGAGGTAAAACTAGTGTGTAGTAGTCTTTTTCATGTAAATTCTGTGAAATTGGATTTTTAATTCTTTTTCTATTACCATACACAGGAAGGTTAATAACTTAATATTTTTTTTAAAATTCCCTTCTATTTTCACCTAGCCATTTGAAAGTTAAATATACCTATATCTCCTTGCCACATTTCCCTCCCACTGATCCACCAGTTTTACTTATAGAAATGATCTCTTAAGATAATTATACCTAGAGTGGTAGTTTTACTGGCTGTCATGGTTTATTATGTTCCCTAACTCTTGGCAAAAAAGTACTAATGAGTCTTTTTTTATTTCCACATTATAAATGTTACAGTAGTTGAACTTGGATGAAGATGACTTAATTAAACCCCTTCAGTTTTTTTCTCCACAATATTCCTTGTGGGGAGGAAAGAATAGTCTTAATTCTTAAAGTCCCTTTCTCTCTCATCCAATATCCTAAAAGGTAGTAGTGTTCTTTTACCTTCGCTTAGCCTCAGAAGTCTCTCTTAATTATATATATATATTAAATTATCCATTTTTGATTGGATTGTTACAATACATTTTCATTGTAATAATTTTTTTGTTACACATTTTCAATTTACTGCATGCCCTGGAAATCAAAGAACTAAAGCACTTCAGCTCAAACCTTGATTGAGCAGTAACTGGTCCTGGTACTGTGTTGACCCAGGGTTTATAAAGGAAAATGAGACATGGACTTTATCCTCAAGGACTTTTCAGTAAAGGAGGAAGATGCATTGATTAGTGGAGGTTTGTCAAATGTGTGCATGGTTTACAGGTTTTCAGAATGATAAAATAAATTTTAAAACTAGTTAAGTGAGAAACAATCCTTTAAGACATTTCAGTTTACTGAACCCTGGTCTAGTGCCTTCTCACCTTGATTCAGCCCTACTTTCCAAATAACATTTCCCCCAATAAATTCCCAGGCATCAGCTGTTTAACCTGCATTTGTTTCTCTTGATAGAAGAGACAGCAAAGTGTATAGTAGCTTAATAATGTCAGTAAATACAGAGACTTGGATTGAGTGTAACCTGTTTTCCTCTTACAAGGCAAAATAACAGAGGAAAAAACATTGCTTTCTACTGCTTACTAGGTGACTGTGGGCAAGTCACTTAATCTCCTTAAATATGCTTCTTCATCTTTAGTTGATAATTTATGATTTGTGAAATGAGCTTTATAGTTAGATGACAATTATCGTTTTTAGAAACTTGCCTAAGCTTATAACAACTTTTCTATTTGCACTGAAATGTTCAGAAATTAATGAAAAGAGTAGGAACTCTTTGTGAAGGGAAATAAAGAATTTTTCAGTGAATGTGCTCAAGAAAAAGGCATGAAGTTAAATCTATAATCATTATAAATTAAAACTTAAAGGCTAATAGTAAGGAAAGATAAACCAAATTTGAAGAAAGATTATATATCAGTACTAAGAATTAGGCTTTTCATTTGCTGTATTTTAGCCAATAAACTCCAGAGTTAAGATTCTTATGTTTCAAATACAGATGTTTATATACTCATCTAACTTAAAAATGTGTGTGTGTGTGTGTGTATATATATGTATATATATATACGTATGTATGTATATGGGAATTTATATGTATACACATACACCCACACACTCCAGCTTATTTCTGATTCATAAGTTAAAACGTTCTTGCTTTCTGCTGATATGGAAACAATATAATTGTTAAAATAAGACTACTTTAAATGCAAAAGGCTTATTTTCTTTCTCCCATGTGATAATAAGTCCTTTAGTTATCTGATGCATTTCAGAATTTAACACGTAATACTTTTTTTTTTAATTTCTCATTTAGCTGTTGAGGAAAGGTGTTCTTTCCTCACCACAGGGAATATAGGCTAAAACTGAATATTACTGGAGGTAAACCTACAGGCTCAGATGGGTTACAAATGAAGGAAACAAATACTGCTCTGTTTTCTGGTATATGGAGTTCCATTTTGGGTTTATTTTCTTGCTGAAAGTAAAATGGTAGTAAACCTTTGCATGATACCTTCTTGCTGCTTTTGTAAGGAAAAGGCAATGGTCATAATAGTGAGAATGAAGAGGCAGTAATATTCTGAATTAGAAAAACTTTTATGACTCTTTGGAGAAGGCTTCAATTGTATTTAAGCCTGAAATCCTGAGTTTTCCTCTTAACAGTAATCAGTGTGGTAAAAGAAACATTGAACCGTTCCAGAAGGTTTTCAGAAAGTTAACTGTACAGTGTTTCAAGATCTAACAATTGTTTCTGTACTTTTCATTTAGAGTTAACATGATTAGCAGTATTCTTGTGTTAGTTGTTAATTGGGACATTAATAACATAATTTAAAATTATTATACCAAGCTTTTTTAAAAAAAATGGTATGAGAAAATGATATCTAGTCTTTCTAAAGAGAACAGAATATTTATATTATGCTATCACTTCTGTATTTTCTTAGATATTCTTTTGTAACATAAGAGTCTTCATTTGTGTTAGGTTTGCTTTCAGAGAAAAAGAGAAAACTTTGTACTGCTCAGAGATGCTGTGTGGCATCTTTATGGTAAAGATCCAAGACATGTCAACTTTGAATGTGGGTAATGGCTATGAGGGGATTCATTATACCGTACTCAACAGTTATGTGTGATAGAAATTTTCCTGAATTAAAAACATGCGGATGACATTTTTTTTAGCCAGTAGTTTATTACACATTAGCCTCTTTACTGTTCCTATCTAATTTGTAAAGTGCAAGTTACATTTATTTCTGAGGTCCAGTCTGTTGCCTTTTTAGAAATAGATTTTGACTTGGGTTTAACAAATGAATAATTTTAGGGTTTTCTTTTAGGTTCATTAAATTTTTATTATGAAAATTGTCAAATAAACACAAAGTAGAGAAATAGTATAATGAAACCCCAGTATTTATCACCTAAATTTAACAACTGAGATTTTGCCATGCTTGCTACCTTTATCCCGCTTCCCCCTCTTTTTCTTTCGGTAGAAGTGTTTTAGAGGAAATCTCAAACATTATTTCATTTCACCCCAAGTTACTGCATTTGTGTAGAATAAGGACATTTTTCTCTTATGACCATTTAATACAACAAAATTAGCAATATTTTCTTTGTATTAATATCTTTTTACAGTTAAAAACAACTTTTGAATGATACTCTAGCTGTGTGCTGTCAAATATGATAGCTACTTGTGGCTATTTAAATTTACGTTAATCAGAACTGAAAATTCAGTTCCTCAGTTACATAGCTGTTTTAGGCACTCAGTAGCCACATGGCGACTACCGTATTGGAGAGTGCAGATGTAGAATATTTTCATCACTCCAGAAAGTTCTGTTGGACAGTACAACTCTAGATGTTTTCTGCATCACTCTGGAGATGAACTTGAAAGAGGTAAATATTTGTGTTTTAAGAAAGTGTGCAAGATTATTCATTTAATATTTGATTCTCTTTTCTTTCAGATGCATAGAAAAAGTATCATCTGACAAAGGTAAGACTGAGTCATTCTTACCTCATGTACATTACATGACTGCTTTATAATCTGATAGAAATTAGAATGAGCTTCAGCCTAATAATTCAAATTGTTCCTATTTAAAAGTGACTTTTATTTAGTAAAGAATTACTGGAGTAGATAGAACCTATTTAAGTTAACAGCAGGTTTGGGCAAGTGGAACATTTTGGCATTATTTAGAAACCTAATAATGGGAAATCAGATTATTTGATGTCACTTTATTGCAATTTTTAAAACTATTTGGTTTTTCAGTAAAGTAACAGAGAGGAATGATATACACTATACAGAGTAAAGTATAGACAAACTCTTGATGCTTATAGAGACTCATGTTATAAATGCAGTTTGAAGAACGTGGAGAGACAAGTTTTCTAAGATTTTAGCCTGGTGAATAATTAAATCGGGTCATTAGGTCTTTCAAATAGTAAACCAAATATATGTATTAAATGTACTCTTCTGCTTATCTGGATTATGAAGGGAAGCTGATGTTCACTTTATCCTTTTAAATGCTTTTTAAAAAAGACTATTCTGGCTTTGCAGATTGGGTTATTAAAATTGCCCCTGTCATGTTGGGCCAGTTGCTCATTTATTAAATTTTTTTTCCCTAGTTATTGGCTGTGTTCCTTGATGCTGCATTCAGATACACAGCGTCCTTCTTAAAACTGGAACAAAGATACTTCTAAGCATATTTCATTTACAGTGTCTGATCTTGGTCCAGTCCTAAAGGATTGATCAGTTAATTCATTATGTATATATATAACATAAATACTTATTATTCTTACTGTAGACTTTTTTCTTACAAAGAATGCTTTGCAAATATGTATAAGGCCAGTGTAAAACCTGAATTTATGCCATTGAGAAGAATGACAGTGTGGTTAGGAACCAGTAACTTGAATTGGTGGCTGCTTTGTAAATAATTAGACGTCAGTGACCAGGTTTCTTTTTTCTCTGAATTTTAGACTCTAAGGCTAATATTTCATAGTATACCAGGCGTAAGTATTTTGTACTAGGCAAGTTTTTTGTGTAGAAAGTTTTGCATGACTATTTTGTTTAGCAAGTTTTGGATTTTGTTGCTGTTGATACTTGGAAATTAGAATATGTCTGCCAAGAATGGAAAGTCTTGTGTTCCTTACTCAGAGATCATTTTGGAAATTTTAGGATGAGGGGAAAATGTAGAGACAGGTGGCAGTCAAGTACCAGAGCAGTTTCTATTAAGACAAAAAACAAAAACCGCAACCTGCCTTTATCAGAGCTAAAATTACCTCCTGTGTCTAAAGACTATGTCTAAAGAAATTATTTTGGGTTGTCTTGAGGTGAGCTCACAGAATGCGGTGGAAATTTTGAACCCTGCTGGAGATAAATTAATCACTGTTTGTGTCAATTTCTTAAACCAGAGGTTGGCATGTTATGTACAGTTTAGCAGTTGAGGAGAGATTAAAACTGCATTGTGGTTAATTCAGTCTCAGTCAATCCCACTTTAATCCACTAGTTAAATGCTCTGGATCTAGAGTTAGAGCTCAGGGTTTGAATTCAGGTTCTTCCTTTTATTGCAAATAATCCAGTACACTGAATCCAGTAAGGACTCAATAAAAGGAAGCTGTTGTTAAGTTTGTAAAATTTCAAAGAAATACTCTCCAACCCCCATCTCAGTCTCTGCATTAGTTTACTTGTTACGGTGGCTGTTCAACTTTATGAACAGTATATATAGGTACATAAGTATATCTTATTTTATACAACTAGATGAGTGATTAAAGAAATGGAGGTTGATTTTCTAAAGGTACAGCTATCTTTTTGTTTTCTTAACATTGAAAAGATGTTTTCAGGATTGTTTTTACTCTTATTTACTCCAAACAACTTGAAATTATGTGCTGTCCTTCAACTAAAGATAAGAACTTTGGACATGTTTGAATAAATGACTTGGCACACACAAAAAAACAGCTTGCTGTTGTTTCTAAATTATCAAATTGCAAAGTGCCATGTTCGTTTTTCAAGCTGAAATAATAGTAAAGAAACATATTAGTATAGGTCCCTGTTCCTACTATATTTATTTAACTCTGATGGGTATATGTAAAAGAATGGAAAGTTGCTTTGAGAATAGTGTTTATTAATTCATTCAACAAGTGATCGCTTAAAACATGAAAGCTTGGTTTACCACTGCCAGAGATTATCATCATCATTGTGGAGCTTCCAAGAACGTTAGCAGAAATTCTGAGGGATGGAGCCTGGCTAATGCCATTTTAACTTGGCTTTATGTTTTCATTCTGGTCTCTGTTTTGAACCAGTGTTATACTTAAGGTAATGAAGTAAAGGAATGGTTTGACTAAATGTAATTATTAATAATCCCAGTGTTACTTTGTCTGCTAATTTTAATTTCTTTCACTTTTCAAACCTCCAACCAGAACTGCCCAAGATAAATCGTAAAAAAGGAGACAGTAGTATCTTAATCTTTATTAAATGTTTCAAGAGTTTCATGGAATAATAACAAATATTACAGAATCAAATAAATGTGGGCAGTGTTTGAGTCATCAAAGTTATTTATTGCAGGACTTCTCAGAGACTTTGATTTCGGGTACTATGCAATGTAAATACCAAAATATGCAGCAATTACCTATAAGACACCTCCTCCTTTTTTTTTTTTTTTTTCCTCTCTTTAAAGAATAGCTCATGAAATTAGAGCTTATGGGAAACAGTTTGGAATCCTGGGTGCTTGAAAATTTGATTGTATAAAAGTTTGGGTCTCATCTTTTATTCAAAATCATTTTACTGTTTTTAGTTACTCTTCCTGTTAGGGAGTAGTGATGTTTGGAAAAGATTGCCTAGGCAGAATCACCAAATGAGTTCATAACAGATCTATGAATTTACTTAGATTGTTTAAAGTTTTGACTATTTGCCTTATCTAGTTAATAACTTTCATAGCTTTAATTTCATCAGAGTGTTTCTGTTTTCCTGAGTTGGAATACCTTTGATTATTTCTTATCCTCTCATTTCCAGTATTTTTAAACAATATTTGTGTCATCCTTTAATATATAGAACAGGAATTCCCACCTTTTTTTCCCACTCTAACGAGAAAAATCTAACTTTTAAATTTTTACCATTTGGGTTTCTGTGCAAAGGATGTACAGAACATTGTCTTCACAATTCTTTCTTGAAACATTTTGAGTTTCTTTGTTGATAACCTGGTTTCCTAGTGAAAATAAAATACTATAAGTTTTTAATAGAAAAGAACTCTGGAAGAAAAATCTCTAAGTAAAAAAAGGCATGTATACTTCCATTCTTAACCCTCAGATATGCTGTCAGGTTTAGCTAAAAGACTCTACTTCACGTATTAATGATACTCTTCTAAAGTTGGCTTAAATATAAGTTTTTTTAAAAGGACTCGCTTTCCCTGACTTCTTTTAATATTGCTGAGATTGGCTGATATTTCAAAATGGGCTTTACTAATTATTTATGGAAAACAAAGTAGAGCTAATTATAGAAATACACAGAGTAGTACGATCAGGTTTCCTAAACTCAAGTTCTGACTATTATAATGCTTACGTCTCAAGAGGCTGACAGTACTTTAGATAGGCATTTTATCTATCCTATTTCCTTCCTAGCCCTTTATCTTAAGGTAACAAGAACCATATTATTTCTCTCAGTATGAGAATGATCAGCTCAACATCTTGTTCCATGTTGGGAATGCCCCATAACCTTTAAACCATTTTTCTAATTCAAACATCCAGACCTCCTGTGGTTCTTCCTGAAGTGCAGACATACCTCATTTATGATTAATGTGGATTGTGACATAGGCTTAGAAAGCCTTGGTTATCAGCTCCTTTCAGTTACGGGATGTTTCATCACTCAGGTAAATGAGTCTTTCTGTCCCTTACATATAAAAAAATAACTTTATAATGATTTGCTGATTATGATTCAACATATCAGAACCATCTCAACACAGTTTATTCTGTTATATATAATAGTGATTTTATATTGAGATTCCTTTCCCTGCCAGAACCAATTGAGAGTTGCAACAGAATGCCCTGGTAGAAGAAAACTGAAGCAGAAGAAGCCTAAGGTCCTGAGTGGGCAAGCCTACACTCAGCATATAAGAATCTGAAACCCCTGAAGAGACACCCGTCTCTATGTGCAAGCATAACATTATCCTCACACTGAGATCATGGGTGGATGAGAACCTCTGACAAAAAGAAATTAGCTCTGATTTAATGACCCCTGACCTTTCAAGTCCAAGAAGGGTCAAGCTCCTCTGAATTAAAACTAGCCAGGTTGATCTAACTACATCCAGGCAAATACCCCTTTAGCTTCAGTGCAGTTAATTCCCTTAGAGGTAACTGAGGTTCTGTCTTTTGCCTGCCTGCTTCCTTGCATGTGGCTTACTTCTTTGATCCTGAACTCCCAACTTACATCCTACCTTCTTAATTGACTGATTCTCTTTGTAACTTTACCTCTTTGAGAATTTCTAAACCCCATTTTCTTTACTGTGACTCTCTAAACTCTTATGCATTGTTGTATAACAAACCATTCAAAAACTTCGTGGTTTAAGATAACAAAAATTTGTTATTTCTCAGTTGTCCCTCTCCTCAGTGGCCTTTCAGTTCAGACATTTTCATGTCATGGTAGGCTCAGGTCAATGGTCCAAAAGCTGCAAGGCCTCTTGAAGTCACCCCACAGGATATAAGATCAACATACAAAAATCAATTGTATTTCTGTGTATTGGCAACAAAAAATTGAAATTATAAAATTTTTAAAATATCTGTTACAATAGTATCAAAAATATGAAATACTTAGGGATAAATCTGATAAAAGATGTGAAGTATACCTGTACACTGAAAAGTATAAAACATTGCTGAGTGAAATTAAAAACCTAAATAAACGGAGTGATGTGCCTTGTTCATGAGTTTGAAGACTCAGTATTGTTAAGATGTTATTTCTCCCCATAGCAATCTATAAATGCAGTATAATCCAAATCAAAATCCCAACAGGTTTTTTTGTGAAGAATTTTGACCTTGAAAACTTCTTGAAAGGGTATTGGGGACCCATAGGAGGTTGCAAACTACACTTTCAAAACCATTAGCTTACCCTCTTTTTAATAGTGGATTTGATTCTTTAAGGAGAGAGGAAGAGATGAATTAGATACTTGGTGGGCATCCAACCATGACTACTACACATGTATGTTCTGTGTTTATTTAACTATTACTTGATTGAAGGACATTTGATATTTCTCAGGTCCCCCCCCCCCCCGATTACAGGTGATTTTATTTACTGATTGATAGGCTGCTCAAGACATACCATACGTATACAAAGGTACACTTATTGGAAGTGTACTGCTTCATGAATATTCACAAGGCAAGTCCAGTCATATAACCATTACCCAGCTCAAGAAACAGAACATGATCAACCACACCTACGTGTAACCACCATTCTGACTTTGAACAGCACAAACTAGTTGTGCAAGTTTTTGAATTTTATATAAATGGAATGATGCATTATGTTCTTTTTTTGTAGGGCCTCTTTTGCTCACTGTATGTGACATTCCTCTATGTTGTATTTGTTATAGATTGTTTATTTTCATTGCTATGTAGTGTTCTATTGTGGGGGAATGTATCACAATTTATCCATTTTACTATTGATGGGCATTTGGGTAGTTTTCAGTTATTGGCCTTTATGACTAGTGCTGCAGTGCATATTTTATTAATATTTATTGAGGCATAATTTACATACCTTAAAATTCACACATTTTTAAGTGTGTAATTCAGTCTATATAGATTTGCCTTTTCTGACATCTTACATATAGACTTGTACATACAATATGTGAGGTTTTTTGTTTTGAGTCTGGCTTCTTTCACTTAGCATAAGATTTTTGAGGTTAATCCATGTTGTAGCATGTATAAATATTTTCATTCCTTTGTATGGAAATACTCCATTTGATCTATCAGTTCATCAGCTGATCCACTTTTCAGCTAGCTACTGTGAGTAGTGATACTGTGAATGTTCTAAACATGCAGTTTTAGGTTAAGAATTCACTTCCTTGAAGTAATTCTTCTTGTGGTCTTTTAGGTCAGTATCTTACATAAATGAGCTTCTCTTTTGGCTCTGAACCTAAGGCTGGGTGGAAATGAACCAAATCTGAATTAAGCTCTTGGACTGGCACGTTCCCATTCCTCTTTTATATGATTAGGTATGGTATAGTAGAAAGAATATAGACTTTGGACTTAGATACACCTGAGTTCAAATCTCAGCTCCACGATTTAATATGTGAGCTTGGGAAAGTCAGTTACTTGCTTTCCTCATCTATAAAAATTATAATTACTTGGCAGGATTATGAGGACTAAGTTTAGAAAAAGGGAAAAAATATTAGGCACTTAACAGGTATTTAAGGTTTGTTAGTTTCCCAAAAGAAATGTAAATATTTAAATAAATAGAGATGAGACTTTTACTCTGGTTTCTTCCAGCCTATCAACCAACTATTCCCTATTTACCCCAAATCAGTATTAGCTTTATAACCTTGGGTAAGTCATTTAATTTCTCTAAGTCTCAGTTAGGAAAATGAGGCATTCTGAAGGAGGACCAGGTCATGTTAGGATAAACCTTAAGACTTGAAGTATTTTATCATGATGAAATGGCTATCACCTTTTGGAATTTGATGTTAGGTTGTTTTGAAAGGATTATTGGTTGCTCTAGGATTGAGAAAATTTACTTTATGTTTCATCTTTTGGTACCTAGAAGAATTGGGAGAAACATTCCTGCCACTAGTACCAGTATCTTTTTATCTCAATTCATAGCATCAACCACTCTTGATTTGTCCCTTCTTCCTCTTTCCAGAACGTGGTTGTATTCACCGTGCCTGCAGCAGCTTGCCTGGTGTCTTCCTTCACCCGGGCTACTGTGGCTCTTTTCTCTTCTTATCACTCATGTATCAAGGAGCCTCTTCAAAGTCACCTACTATTATGAGAAACAACTACAAATTGTCTTTGAAGCACCACACAGACAGAACTTGGTTCTTTTCTATCTTGTCATGATTATCCTAATGTGTGGGTTATCCTCTGTTGTCAGTTTCTACTCTGAGAACCTGAAGTGCTCCTTTTTTTCCCTTTGTATTTTCTTTTTAAGGTGAAATTCATGTAACAAAATTAACCATTTTAAAGCATAGAATTCAGTGACATTTAGTACATTTATAGTGTTGTGCCACCATCACCTCTATCCCCACCAAAGACCCTATACCCATTAAAGGTAGTCATTTCCCACCCCACCCCCATTTCTAGCCTCTGACAAACATTAATTTGCTTTTACCTTAGTTACCTTAAAACATTACTCTGAATTTACCTCTATTCTGAATATTTCATGTACATGGAATTGTACAATATGTGACTTTTGTGTCTGGTTTTTGTCCTATAGCATAATATTTTCAGGGTTCATCTGTGTTGTAGCATGTATTAGTACCTATTGGTACTTCATTCCTTTTTTTTAATGAATTTTAAAAACAATCTTTTTTTTTATTTTTGTATATTGGAGTATAGTTTATTAACAATGTTGTGTTAAATTTCAGGCATACAGCAAAGTGATTCAGTTATACATATACATGTATCTATTCTTTTTCAAATTCTTTTCCCATTTAGGTTATTACAGAATGTTGAGCAGAGTTCCCTGTGCTATACAGTAGGTCCTTGTTGCTTATCTATTTTAAATATAGCAGTGTGTATATGTCAGTCCCAAAGGTACTACATTCCTTTTTTTATGAGTAACATTCCATTGTATGGATATACTGCATTTTGTTTATCCGTTCATTGTTTGACAGACATCTCGCTTGTTTCCACATTTGTGGATTGTACTGTCAGGAGCATCCATGCACAAGTATTTGTTTGAATACCTGTTTTCAGCTTTGGGGGTATATACCCAGGAGTGGAATTGCCAGGTAGTATGGTAGCTCTATGTTTATTTTTTTTGAGGAACTGCCAGAGATTTTCCACAGTGGCTGCACCATTTTACATTCCCACCAGCAATGTACAGGAGTTCCAATTTCTCCACATTCTCTCCTACACTTGTTATTTCTCATTTTAAAAATTATTATTGTAGCCATCCTAGTGTGTATGAAGTAGTAATCTCATTGTGGTTTTGATTTGCATTTCACTAATGACTTACATTGAGCATCTTTTTGTGTGACTTTTGGCCATTTGTATATCTTCTTCGGAGAAATAACTGTTCAACTCTTTTGCCCATTTTTTAATTGGATGGTTTGTCTTTTGTTGTTAAATTGAGAGTTTTTTATACTCTGGATATTAGATTCTAGATATATGACCTGCAAATATTTTTTTCCATTCTGTAGATTTTCTTCATTTCTAAGAGTTACTTAGTGTTAGCTCTTACAATTAGGTCTTTGATCCATTTTGAGTTAATTTTTGTGTATAGTATAAGGTAAGGGTCCAGCTTCATTCTTTGCATGTGGATATCCATTTGTTGAAGAAGCTATTCTTTCCCCGTTAATGGTCTTGGCAACCACGTCGAAAATTATTTGACCATAGATGTATGGGTTTATATCTGGACTCTCAATACAGTTCCATTGGTCTTTATGTCCATCCTTATGCCAGTCCCACACTGTAGTACTGATTGATTACTGTAGCTTTGTAGTAAGTTTGGAGATTGGACAAAGTGAGTCCTCCAATTCACTTTTAAGATTGTTTCGGCTAACCTAGGCGCCTTGCATTTTCATATGAATTTTAGGATCACATTTTCAATTTCTGCGAAAAAGGAAGCTGAGATTTTGATAGGGATTATATTCAATCTGTAGATCTACTTGGGGAATATTGCCATTTTAGCAATATTTAAGTAGTTTTTTTTCTTTTTGATTGAATTGTAAATGGAATCATTTTCTTAACTCCCTTTTTGGATTGCTCATTGCTGGTATAGTTAAAGTAATTTTTGTCTGTTCATCTTGTATTCTGCAACTTTGCTAAATTTGTGTATTACCTTTAATAGTTTGTTTTTTGGTTTTTTTTTTTTGCAGATTTGTTAGAAATAAGGTCATTTCATTTGCAAATAGAGGAGTTTTACTTCCTCCTCCTATTTATGTGCCTTTTTTCTCTCTTGCCTTATGCTCTGACTGGAACTTCCAGTACAGTGTTAAATAGAAGTGGAGGGAAAGGGCATCCTTATTTTGTTTCTGATCTTAGGGAAAGAGTTTTCAGTCTTTTGCCAGTGAGTTTATTAGCTCTAGGGGTTTGATAAATGCCTTTTTATCAGGTTGAGGAAGTTCTAGTCTATTCCTAGTTTATTGTGCGTTCTTATCTTGAAAGTTTGTTGATTTTGTCAAATGCTTTTTCTGCATCAATTGAGATGATCGTGTGGGTTCTTCTTTCCTTCGTTCTATTAATGTGGTATATTACATCAGTTGATTTTTGTGTGTTGAACCGCTCTCATAATCCTGGGATGCATCCCACTTGATCGTAGTTTTAATGTGCTGCATAGTCTTAATATGTGCTGTATTTGGTTTGCAGGAATATTGGTCTGTAGTTTTCTTGTGATGCCTTTGTCTGGGTTTGGTATCAGAGTTATGTTGGCCTTACAGAATGAGTTGGGAAGTGGTTCCTCCTGGCCTTTTCTTTCACTGGGAGGTTTCTGATTACTAATTCAGTGTCTTCACTTGTTATAAGTGTGTTCAGATTTTTGGTAATTTGAGCCTCCTCTTTTTTTCCCCTCCGTCGTCTAGCTAAAGGTTTGTCAAGTTTGTTGATCTTTTCAAAGAACTAACTTTTGGTTTCATTGATTTTTCTCTGTTGGTCTACTATTTTCTTAGATATCTCTGCTCTACTCTTTATTTCCTTTGTTTTGCTAGCTTTGGGTTGATTTGCTCCTTTCTGCCCCCTTTTTCTTTAAGGTGTGAAGTTAGGTTATTGATTAGACATGTGATTTTTTTTTTCTGTTTTAATGTAGCCATTGATGTCTATAAATTTCCCTCTGAACACTGCTTTTGCTGCAGCCCATGTTTTATGATATGTTGTTCTTTTGTTTTGTGGTTGTGGTGGTGGTGGTTGGCCACACCCCATGGCAGGCGGGATCTTAGTTCCCGACCAGAGATAGAACCCTTGCCCCCTGCAGTGGAAGCGCGGTGTCTTAACCGCTGGACCACCAGGGAAGTCCCTCAATCTTTTTAAATTTCTTGAGTGGCTTAATATATGGTCTACTCTGGAGAATCTTCTGTGTGTACTTGGGAAAATGGTGTATTCTGTTGTTTTTGTGTGAAGAAGTATATATCTGTTAGGTTTAATTTTTTTTTAATAGTGTTGCTCAGGTCCTCTATTTCCTATTTGAATTTCTGAGTAGTTATTTTATTCATTACTGAAAGTAAGATATTGAAGTTTCCAAATTATTTTAGTAATACCTATTTCTCCCTTCAATTCTGTCATTTTTTGCTTCATATATTAGGTATGTATAGGTTTATAATTCTTATATCTTCTTGATTGATTGACTCTTTTATTAATATACAGTGTCCTTCTTTGACTCTTCTAACAGTTTTTTGACTTGAAGTCTGTTTTGTCTGATATTGATGGAGCCACTTGCTATCAGTTTGTTTTCCCCCAAAAGATGTTGAGTACCAGTGAATGTAACATTACTTGGAAGTAGGAAGTAGTTGAGTTTCTTGTCTGTGTAGATTTGTGTCTTTTTTTATATTTGGGGGTGTTTTTGTCCTTTATTTCTACAAGTATTCTTTCTGCTCCATTCTCTGCTCTCCTTCTGGGACTCTGTATGTTGATTTGCTTAATGGTCCCCCACAGGTCTCTTAGTCTCTGTTAATTTTTCTTCATTTTTTTCTTTCTAGTCTTCGGACTAGACGCTCTCAGTTGTGACCTATCTTAAAGTTTGCTGATTTGTCTCCTTTCTCAAATCTGCTGTTTAATGAAACCCTCTAATCAGTTTTTCATTTCAGATATTATACTTTTCAGCCCTAGAATTTCTGTTTTGTTCCTTTTTATAATTTCTGTCTTTTTGTTGGCACTTTTCTATTTGTTGAGACATCATTCTCCTGATTTCCTTTAGTTCTTTGTCAGTGATTTCCTTTAGCTGTTTGAGCATATTTTAAAAAATCATATTCTTTGTCTTGTGTGGTCTCTCTGAAGGCTCTGTTTGGTTAAGCTTGTGCCCAACGTGTGATTTGACAGAGATTTCCTTACATGGCTTGTTTAACTTTTGTCTTGCTTCAGTGTTTACTTGGTTGCTGTAAACCTATGACTATATCCCAGAGTTCTTACAAAGTTGATTCTGGCAGGTGTGTGGTGTGTGTGTTTCTGACAAGGGACATTTTTGCTGATGTCACTCTATGACAGTGCTTTTTTTTAAACTATAGAGTTTTACGGAATGGGTATGTTATTCAATAAAATAGGCTATTATGCTTTATAAGGATAAGCAGTTCTCATCAAATTGCTGTTATTTGTCCAGTGGATAATATCCACAGCATGAGAAGATGTGGGCATACAGTCCTTTCATCATGAAGTATAAAAGAGCTTTATTGAGTATAGGAAGTTATGGAATAGGTTTAAAGTACAAATTAGCATAGCTGGGTTTAGTAAAAGAAGTAATTTTCTCTTCATTATTTAATGTTCAGTACTTTATGGAGGGTATTGAATTGCTCCCTTTGAAGAAATTTTCTTAAAAGCAGCCATGACCTACATGTAAAAGTCCTTGATTACTAGTCTCAAGACAGGATTTTTAAATCCAGGTCTGCTTAGATAACTTTGTGATCTTGAACAAGTTGTCTTCATTGGCATTCCAGTTACTTTAAGGGGAAAATTCATTGAATTGTACTTAGACTAGTTAATCTTTAAGATATTTTCAACTGTAAACTTTTTATTATTATTATTTTGATACTTGAAGTAGCTCAGATAGTAGAAAGGTAAAAAAGGCATTTTAATGGTGAAAGGGAAATCAAAGGAAACACATATCTGATTTAATAATTATGTCCGTTTATTTTAAAGTTCCCACTGCTATGCATATCTGCATTTCAAATGAATGTTATTTCATTACCTTAATATGTTCTCATAAAACTTTCAAACAATGTAGTTAAAGCTGAAATAGCCCCCAGTCACCACCTTGTTCCACAGTGGAGGAAACTATAGTTTTTCAGATCATTTTTTTAAAGGTTAAGCAAAAAAAATTACCATACTATATGTGTGTGTGTGTGTGTGTGTGTGTATGAAGTTTTATTTTTTCCATTTAACAACATTTTTGCCAGTAATTCCATGTCATTCTTTACAGATACCTCCATATATTTTATTCTATCTTGGTGATATACCATGGTTTATTTAATAAACAGTGTCTCCTTAATATGGAGAGTTAGGTTGTTTCCATCTTTAGGCTATTATAAACATGTTATAGTGAACCTCCATGTGCCAGTTTATTTTCCTAGGGTAGATACTTTGAGGTGGAATTACTGGAAGTATTTTTGGACCTTCCCTGGAAGGTGACCAGTATTTATCTCAGTTTCTTGAAATCTGTCCAGGAGTAGTGTTGTGATATATAGATATAAATAGATAGATTTATTTATTTATACCACAGGTATACACACATATATATAATATTTGGACATTTTATGGACGTGGGTTTTATAAGTGTGATTATAGTTTTGTAGGATAAATTCCTAGTAGTTGAAATTAATGTGAAAAGGTATATGTACTTATAATTTTGATAGATGTTGCCAAATTGTCCTTTATAGAAAGGTTTTGCTGGTGTTCACACCGTTATCTCTATTAAGAGTTCCTATTTTCCTACAGCCTTGCCAATACAAACATTTGGATCATTGCCAATATGCTAGGGGAACAATACTACAGCAATATGATTTTCATTTGAGTTTCTCTTGTTATGAGTGGATTGAGCTTTGTTGTCATTGTTTTTGTTTGTTCATATGTCTGAAAACCATATGTTTGTACTGAGTTGCCATTTTTCTGTTGGGCTGTTAGACTTTGCTTATAGAGGAATTCGCCATGCAGAAAACTTTATGTTTATATAGTCAGATGTATCAGTCTTAAGACCTAAAATTCTGTGCTATTCTTAGAAAGGACTTCCATTCTGAGATTATTAGAAGGATCTTCCATGGTCAATATAGGCTCACTTCTAATATACTAAGTAAAATTATTGAATAGAATCAAGGGAAGGCATTCCTCTTTATGGAATTCCTCTTCAGTACTTACTTGAAGCATTGTTTGATTGTTAAATTGTCTAGATGTATGCTTCTTTCTTATAGTAGATCTGGTCATCTTTTTGGGACCACTCACTCAATTTAGTTTCTTCTGTCTTAGATCTAAAGGTTAAAATATAGAACAAAAGGTTAGATCTTAGGTATATTTCTCTTAGCATTATTTTTTAGTATATATATGAAATATACTATAAATGTAAAATAACTACTTTGTAACATACAAAGTTTTTTCTTTAGACTGATGACAATAAGGATAAGTTTTACCAAATTTTCCTCTCATCTTATTGTTTCTATTATATCAGTAAAATTCTGAGGTTTTTTTTCCTCCCCCCCACCCCGGGGTGGGGGGAGAAAAAAAAATTTATCATCTTTCCATTGACTATATTTATAATAGTAGATATACAGAGATTGTTATTGGTTAACTATAAACTTTAAAAGAATGGTGTATGTTTTCATTTAGATCCCAAGGAAGAGAAAGAGGAAGAAGGTTCTACCGTCCCTCAGGAAGTTTCCGTTGCCGCAACTAAGCCTAGTCGGGGCTGGCGCAGCAGTAGCAGGACATCTGCCTCTCGGCATCGTGACACAGAGAACACCCGAAGCTCTAGGTCCAAGACTGGTTCATTGCAGCTCATCTGCAAGTCAGAACCAAATACAGATCAGCTTGATTATGGTACAGTGAATATAGAGTATGGTTATTTAATAACCAGTTGCCTGTTGATTTTAAACGTAATGTTGAACATTTACCAGAACAGCTTAACTTTCAGGGGTAAGTGTGGTGTTATAGGAAGGATTCCTTTTTGACATTTTGCAGATAATTCTCCTTTTGTATAATTACCCTAGGCAGTAATTTGGTTTGAGTCTCTTGGCTGCAGAGAGAAAATATCTATACCTACATAGATAAAGTTTTGTTTTGGACTTTTTCTAGATGTTGCAGAAGAGCATCAGTCTCCAGGTGGCATTAGGTAAGAAACTTTTCATATTTCATATTTAAACCCTTGGGGACGTAGAACACAGTCAGTCATATCACATGACTCAGAAGTTGTTTTCTACTTGAAATAATTGTCAATTGTTTTTTAACTCTTAGTGTCACTGAGCCATCATTGCCTTGCCTTTATTTAATGAAGTGATAGCATGTCTAAGATTTATGTATTTTTTGTTCCAATTATTATTCTTTAGGATAAAGCAGCTAGATTGCAGTCCAACTACACCATAAGAATGAAAATCCTAGATAACTTACTGTAAATCTTCAGCTACCTCTAAATAAATTACTGAATAAAATCAAGTCAGATATAATTCGTATAGCTGGAATTTCTAATCTCTATTTGCTTCTTTTTAGCAGTGATGAGGAGGAAGAGGAGGAAGAAGAGATGTTGATCAGTGAAGAAGAAATACCATTCAAAGATGATCCAAGAGATGAGACCTACAAACCCCACTTAGAAAGGTATGTCTCAGATTTGTCAGTGAAAAATAAGTTAGGAAAGCATTGTTGCATGCTTTTATTTCACCTTGTTGCCAAACTAATGGATATGGACTTAATTTTAAATGAGTAATTAATTATGCACTTGTTTTGCGAATCTGACATTATCTTATTACTCCCTCATACAGCCCTCTCTTCCATTTATAGAACTTTGTTTTGATCATATTCAAATTATTATGATGTCTGCCTGTTTTATCTTAAGGTATCATGAATTGCCTGAATACTTAGAATTTTTTACTTTTGTTTCTCTTTACAGCTATAGTGAGATTTGATTCTAAGGCATTGTTAGCTTGCGGAGGGGCGGGTCATCTCATAGGCTCTAAATATATGTATGATGTACATATGAGGAACAGCTGGCTGGAAACCACATTTCATGGACTGAGGAGCATAATTTTATTTTATTTTATTTTTTAAATTTTTTAAATTTTGCATTTATTCATTTTATATATTATGAACATATTCTTTTTTTAAAAATTTATTTTATTTATTTATTTTTGGTTGCGTTGGGTCTTTGTTGCTATGCGTGGGCTTTCTCTAGTTGTGGCAAGCAGGGGCTACTCTTCGTTATGGTGCACGGGCTTCTCAATGCGGTGGCTTCTCTTGTTGCAGAGCGTGGGCTGTAGGCGTGTGGGCTTCAGTAGTTGCGGCGCGCGGGCTTAGTTGCTCCGCAGCACGTGGGATCTTCCCAGACCAGAATTGGCAGGCGATTCTTAACCACTGCGCCACCAGGGAAGCCTGAGGAGCATAATTTTATAATAAATCAATGATAACTCCTGGCTTTACCCTTTTGTCACAGTTGTCCTTGAAAGGGTCCTTTGCTGGATACCAGTGTTGAAATGTATTTGTATTTTCAGGGAAACCCCAAAGCCACGGAGAAAATCAGGGAAGGTGAAAGAAGAGAAAGAGAAGAAAGAAATAAAAGTGGAAGTAGAGGTAGAGGTGAAAGAAGAAGAGAATGAAATTAGAGAAGATGAGGAGCCTCCTAGGAAGTGAGTAGGCAATTACTACTAAAAATGGAAATTTAACAGATTTTCAAGCCACTAGTGGAAAAAGGGTAGGAGTGTGAGGAATGATATTGACATATACATATTGCTGTCTCAAGCAGCTGACAGTTTCATTGGAAAGACTCTGCTCAAAAGCTTCAAAAGTTTAATTCAAAGCAATACTTAAGAGACGTTCAACTGAGTGGGTAGGACAATAATAGCTGTAGGGATGCCGAGGAGGTAGAGATAGCAAGAAAATATGGCAAATATGGATCCTCAGAAGAGGGGCAAATAAAGCAAATGATGTAATAACCTTGATCAGGTGAAAATTTGGGGTAGCAATTATTTCCTGTTGCAGAAATAGCTTTTTTTTTAAGTTTGTAGGCTTTTATCTCTATTGCAAGGAGAGTATAGTTTATATTCTTAGGGTTTTTAGATAATAGATGCGTTTATTCTACTTTTTAAATTGATGAAATATAAGTGATAGACTTTTCACTGAAACAAGTCTTCAAGTAGTAACCTTGAGGTTTATCCAAATCTTCCATAGAAATGTGTAGTTTATGAAAGGTATATATTTTAACTTGTGGTGCAGACTTATTTGTAAGTGAAATTGCTTCAGAGTGAAATCGTTGTTTGGTTTGCCAGATATGTCTTTGGCTTTATGTATTCTGGGTTATCCTTTGTTTCTGCCACCTGCTCTTTGGTCTTGAGTGTATGTCCTCAGCTCTCCTTTACTGTATAAGCTTCACTCTGGAATATGTGCACAGTTATTCTGCTCTTTAATTACAGGAGAGGAAGAAGGCGAAAAGATGACAAAAGTCCACGGTTACCCAAAAGGAGGTGAGTAATTGATACTCCTGCTGTGTTGTGCCTTCTTTCTGGTGGTGGGCGCTTCACTCACATGTTCAGCCCTCATAATTATCCTGTGGGAATGGCTAGTTAAAAATTTCACAAAAGCAACTTCATTAGTGTCCTCGATGCAGAGTTACTATGTTTTTATTTCCATTGCAGGATCTTAAAGTTTCTAAAAATTTTAACACTTCTTTGCCTTTTGGGGAGTTACTAGTTTGTTTTGTGCTCTTTTGTAAAAACTCTAAACATTTGGCAATTTCTGGTTACCTCTAACATAAATTCTGTGCAAGCTATAAACTTAGAGATTTTAATTCTTCATACTGTAAAATAGCTATTCCCTATAGTGCAGTTTGGCCACTGTGCAGACTGCCTCTTCTCTGTTGCTAACTTTTCTCCTACATATTGCTAATAGAAAAAAGCCTCCAATCCAGTATGTCCGGTGTGAGATGGAAGGATGTGGAACTGTTCTTGCTCACCCTCGCTATTTGCAGGTCAGTGAAGTTGTTAAATAAGGCAGCCTTGCAGGTTACGTTCCATTACTAGTTCTCATACTTCATGAGCGTTTACAATTTGTGGACTTGTGTAGGCTTTATCATTAAATGTGTAATGTCAAGGAAAATCTTTTTGTAAACATCAAATTACTTCAGTTGAGTTTTTGTTGTTGTTGTTTTTTAAGTGATTTAGAACCTGAGCTTAAATATTTCCGTGGGATCTTGGAATATTCCAGTGTTTTTCATGGTGTAAATACTCCTGATACAAGAAATGATTGCATAACAACACACCAAGACACAGTGGAACAGATTTTATTTTAATGTGTATTTTTAAAGAATAAAATTAGCAACTAAAACCAGTGACTTTGAATCCTATTTAGAATAAATTCTAAAATTTTTAGTTTTTAGGTTTCTTTTTTTTTAAATGAGCAGGGTTTTTTAAAATAATTTTATATAAATTGCTGTGCATTCTGCATGTTTTTAAAAATTTATTTTTTATTTTATTTTATTTATTTTTGGCTGCTTTGGGTCTTCGTTGCTGCGTGCGAGTTTTCTCTAGTTGTGGCAAGCGGGGGCTACTCTTTGTTGCGGTGCACGGGCTTCTCATTGCGGTGGCTTCTCTTGTTGCGGAGCACGGGCTCTAGGCGTGCGGGCTTCAGTAGTTGTGGCTCGCGGGCTCTAGAGCACAGGCTCAGTAGTTGTGGTGCATGGGCTTAGTTGCTCCGCGGCATGTGGGATCTTCCCGGACCAGAACTCGAACCCGTGTCCCCTGCATTGGCAGGCGGATTCTTAACCACTGCGCCACCAGGGAAGTCCCAGATTTTTTTTAATGAGTAAAGATACAGCTTGTATTTAAGTCTGGCAGAAAACATGAAGGTGAAATACTAATTACTAAAGCTTAAGAAGTGTTTGATCTTTATTTAGCAGCAAGTATAACATAAGACTAAGGCCTTACTTTCTGATTCTGGTTCTACTATAATAATGATAGCTACGGTTCTTTTGTCATGTACTATTTGCTGCACTAAGCACTGTATGATATATGATCTCTGTATTCCCACAACAACACTACAACACAGTTAATCATTACCTCCATTTTACGAATGAGAACTAGAGCTTGTAATGTATGTAATGTAATATGTAAGTATTATATTCTAAGATCATGCTGCTAGTGAATGACAGACCCAGAATGGAATCACCATCTATCTGTTTCTGTAGCCTATGTTCGTAATCATTTTATTATACTGCTTCCTGTTCATATACAGAGTATTTGGTTTTCCTTCAGCACTTTTGACTTAGCAAAGGAATGAGCTAAGCTAAGCTTTCTGGAATCCTTAATTTTTATCCCCCTTCACTTTCTTTTACTGTTCTAGCACCACATTAAATATCAGCATTTGCTGAAGAAGAAATACGTATGTCCCCATCCCTCCTGTGGACGACTCTTCAGGCTCCAGAAGCAACTTCTACGACATGCCAAACATCATACAGGTATTTTTTAAATAAAATGTTTATCAAGTAGCTAAATTCACTGATTCAACATCACCAAGTTTGTTTTACAGCTAAGAAACCAGAGGCTGAGCAACATTAGGTAACTTGCCCGTGGTCACACAGCTAGTTTTTAGCAGAACCGGGGTTTTCTAATTCTGCCTCAGGTAAATAGATACTTGTAGTAACTACCTGGACTGAAAATGAGGAGTCTGTGGAGAAAGCTGGAACGGTCAGGAGGCCTGCTTATAGTGTATGTTGCCTACTGAGAAGCTCCCGAGACGTCTGCTGCTCTTGGAGTCATGAAGGCTAGCTGCTGAATTCACATGTAACCTCCTGTAGGAGCCGTTGACTCAAAAAGAGAAACGGAATGTCTTTGTAATACATGTTATGGAATGGATGCAGACATCATTCATTTTTATCCACTTGACAGTCTCAGTGCAGTGCAGCTCATAGGAACAAACTGGGCTGGGAATTAGTGGTAATTGAGCACATGCCAGACACTTGAGTATTTATTATATGTTATGTTCTTAATAATCCTTAGAGGGTAAGAGTAGGAATTCCAGTAGCAGAGATTTCATGTCTCTTGCACAAGGTCATATGGTCAGTGTCGTATATATACCCTTTCCATCATTTACTAAATGTGTGACTTAGGAACGTTACTTAATTTCTTCTCTCTTTTCCTCATTTGTAAAATAAAGCTAATAATGTTACCAATAACACTGAGTTATTACAAGGATGAAATGAGATAACCTGTAAAGTGCTGTTTACTGCACAGGGCCGGGCACCTGATAGCACCACGATTTAAACTCAGGTCTTAATCACTCCAAAGTCTACTGTCTTTGCATTACACTATGTTTCTTCAGAGAGTATGCTGTCTCCACTGTTTCTTGATAGAAGCTGCCATTTCTCCACTCCTTCTCCCTGCTACACTGTTTTATCCTATAGAAAAGTAATTTCTGACAACCAGTTTAGACTGTTCTAGTTAAATATTACAAGCCTACTATGACAAACAGTGTTTTAGAAATTCAGTCCATTCTAGATATTTATATTTGGTTGATACAGTTTTATGATGTCAATGTTAGAGAGTTTTCCTTTTCCAAATTAGTGTTTACTGGCTCCCTTTGAAAATATAATTTATTTAAGCAAGTGGAATGCCCCACATGGGTTTGTCATGCGACTGTGGAGCTGGAAAAGTGGACAAGACCTGAGAGATGCTAAGAAATTGTCCCTGAGTTAGAAGTATGCATTTTTAGACCCTACCACTCATTATGTAGAACATAGACCAGCAAACATTGGCATCACTTTAGCTCCATTTAGAGATGGAGAATCTCAGGCCTTGCCTTAGACCAACTGAATCAGCATCTGCATCTTATAAGATCCCCAGGTGAGTCCTCAGTACATTCAAGTTTGAGAAAAACTTGACTCTTCTCCGACACTTGGTTTTAGAACTGTTTGGGATGGAATGTAAGATTAAATTGGATACTGTTTGCCTTTTAACTTATCCTTGTGTTTTTACTGTGACTATTTCTAGTAATTTTTAAGTGAAAGGCATAGAAGATGGGTAGTGGCCATTTATTCAGCAAATGTATGTTGAGCATCTGTTTGTCCACTTTCTCCCCAACCACTTGATAGAGAAGAAATTAAGTCCAGTGTTCCTTTGCCCCATAGAATTTTTGAGAGAAGTTTAAATTGTTTATCTTGGGTAACTTTTTTAAAAATCTGAAATAGAAGATATGAGTAGCACTTTATATGTGGGTCACTTTTCTTTAGGGAATGCCAAATTCATTTGTTGTTGTTGAACGCCAGGTTCTTTATATGTAAGCATTCAGCTTTCACAGTCTGTGAAAAAAGCTGTTTTAAGAATAAAAGCTATGTAAAATGTAGTTGTTTACTTGCTAACCAATTTGTCCAAGGTCTGGATTACTGGTAAAGTTGAGATTAGGATTCCAGTTCTCATATTTCTGTCTAGCTGTGTTTTTTATTTTTGTTTTTTAAAATAGGTTCGTATGCTACTGAATGAATGGACTAAAAAGAGATAAAAATGATATTATTTACTTTTAAGTTTTGTTTATCCAAAGTGCTTATACATTAAAAACAGTATTGCTTTTCCTCTAAATTCACGTGCCTGATCATCTGCTTACTTGTTGTAAGCTAGGAAAAAATACTTAAGAGGGATTCTAAATGGAACACTAAATAACCACATTATTTTTCTTCTAAGATCAAAGAGATTATATCTGTGAATACTGTGCTCGAGCCTTCAAGAGTTCCCACAATCTGGCAGTGCACCGGATGATTCACACTGGCGAGAAGCCATTACAGTGAGTACTTATTTACTGGTGAACATCTGGGGTCTAAGTGCATATACCCCACTTGAGGGTTAGACCCTTTACAAACATTTCAGCTGGCATTGCTATTTTACTTTTACCAAATTAAAGAGTGGGTATTGATTAGGGGAGCTACTTAGTCACGTTTTTCTTTTGTTTTCCTCTTTTTCAAACAAACAGAAAGGGGAAAAAAATCGGATTAGTTTTCTATCTATTAACTTTTCCTAATCTTTCACAAGAAGTATATATTACTGACTGTCACTTATAAATGTGACCTCTAAATTCTCACCCTGACCCTAAATGAGAGGTCTCTTTATTTCTCTATTTGATCAGCCATTTCCTTTTTCACTCTCCTTAGATGCGAGATCTGTGGATTTACTTGTCGGCAAAAGGCATCCCTTAATTGGCACATGAAGAAGCATGATGCAGACTCCTTCTACCAGTTTTCTTGCAATATCTGTGGCAAAAAATTTGAGAAGAAGGACAGCGTGGTGGCTCACAAAGCAAAAAGCCACCCTGAGGTGCTGATTGCCGAAGCTCTGGCTGCCAATGCAGGCGCCCTCATCACCAGCACAGATATCTTGGGCACTAATCCAGAGTCCCTGACACAACCTGCAGACGGTCAGGGTCTTCCTCTTCTTCCTGAGCCCTTGGGAAACTCCACCTCTGGAGAGTGCCTCCTGCTAGAAGCTGAAGGGATGTCAAAGTCATACTGTAGTGGGACGGAACGGGTGAGCCTGATGGCTGATGGGAAGATCTTTGTGGGAAGTGGCAGCAGTGGGGGCACTGAAGGGCTGGTCATGAACTCGGATATACTCGGTGCTACCACAGAGGTTCTGATTGAAGATTCAGACTCTACTGGACCTTAGAGGAAGGGAAGACTTTGGGCACTGGGACAGCTAAGACTTTGTATTTAAAAGACAAAAAGGACAAAAAAAAAAAATTTAAAGCATTTAAAATCTAGTAAAATAACTGAAGGGCCTGCTCTTTCCATTGTGGATCACAGCACACACACACACACACACACACACACACACACCCCCACACACCCCCTCTTCTCCCTCTGTTGTCCCCTTTATAAAGTTGATGTTGCCTTTACCAGAAAGCTAGACAAAGAAGCAGCAGCAGCTCTTAAAGTAACGGTTATTCTTATACTCAGTTCCATCCAGGCAGACTTCCTGCTCATCAGCAGATCCCCCTTTTCAGCCTGTAACTCTGACGTGCTCTGGATCAGCTTTTAACTCTTAATAATATATTAATATTCTCTAAACCCCTTCTCCTCCTTTACTGCTTCCCTATGGTTCTGGCTTCTATCCCCTGCAGCACATGTATCTTCAAAGTATCATGTAATTCTAATCTCTGGAGGCTGGCAGCTTGACTTGGCACTTTAGGGCCCCTTAGCAGGGTGAGCTGTTAAAACAGCACACACCTCTCACCCCTTTCCCTCCATTCCCCCTGGGTTTAGGGAAGGAAGGATACACGGGGACCACCTCCTGCCTCTTCACCTCACCGCCTTCCTCAGTCCCCCTCCCAGCACCTCCATAAGGTTCTCAGTGCTGCTCACTTGCTTTGCAAGCAGGCTCCCAACAGGGAGGGAGCTACCGTCTACATGGTCTCTCTGACCATGCGACAGGGTTCTGTATCAGACAGTGAGAAAAGTCCCAGACTAGTGGCAGAAATTTGCACTTTGAACATGTGTGTTTTTGTGTTGTGGAACCTGAGATTCCTTATTTATTAACAAAGTCTGATTTTTTTTTTTTTTTTTTGTCTTTGTTGCTATATTTTGTGGGGCTGGGAGAGATTAGATTATTCTGACATGGGGTCCTTTGCATAAGAGGTACTTGTAGAAGGCAAGATATAGGGTTGAAGAAGCACAGCCAGCCTCTAAAATCATAGCTCTCTAGTGGCCTTTAAAGAAAGCTGGTCCTCAGCACTAACAAAATCACTACAGTAGCCTAGTGCTTTTCCGGAAACCTCTTTAGGGAAGGATGTTAGGTTTGTGGTAATTAGTGGTCTGAGTTTTTAGTGCATCGAGATTTAGGAATTTTGAGGGGGTGAGGAAGGTTGTTCAGGGTCTGAATTACAGATAAAAGGTTTCCTCTTGTGAATTTGTTGATTTTCTTTTTTGTCCCCATCATTTCTTTATACAGACCTCCCTGTTATCCCAGCTCTGGCCCCTAGCTTTGCTTTTCCTTTTGCTTTGCTTTGCTTTGCTTTGCTTTATCATTGGTTCATTCCAGCTCCCAATTAGTGAAGGACATTGCCATCAGTGAAGGAATAGTCTGAGTCATACAGTTGTAAGTAAAAGAAAATTGCTCTGTTTTGTTTCCCTTTTAATAACACTTCAGAAGAAGAAAGGCTTCAACAAAGTTAATAATCTGTATAATGCTTTGGCTTTTACCTGAAATTGTAGGAATTATCATTTCCCTCGAGGTAGGGATTTTCATGGGGTGGATTACTTACTACTATCCATGGGAGAGACAGTTTTGTACAACTTCATAACTTCCAGAAGACTAAAAACCTATTTTGGCTCATTTTTAGAGAATTAGAAGGGCAGTCTATCCGACGTACCTCAGAAACTGGAATTAAAGGCTTGCCCTATTCATTGTTTGTCAGAAATGTATGATGGCTATTGGAAGGAATGAAGTTTTGCAGAGAACAAAATAAGGAACAGCTTGTTTTTTCACAAACACTAAAATTACAAAGTTTATCAGTTTTCTCTTTTGATTTTTTTTTTCCCAAAAAGAAGGGTAACAAAAACTCATCTCTGAAAGAGTCTTAATTTACACCCACTAGTGTCAGTGGTTGGGATGCCAGGGAACAGGGAGTGAAACACCTACAATGAGCAGCCTTAAATGTACTGTTGTTTCTTTTCGGTGTTGCAGATTTGCCATCCCCTTCAGTGTGAGGGTAGAAAATGGAATGAGGTTAGAAGGGATATAGAGTATGCTTTCCTGCCCACAGTAAGGATTTGGAGTTGACTTTAGTATGTTGAGTAAATTTGAAAATATTGTAAGATTGACTGGATGGGTCTACAACAAAGTTGTTCCACTCCCTTATTAAGTCCATTTTGTAGTGTTTCACTAGCTAGCATCTATACCCCACCTTACTTTTTGTCTTCGTCACATTTATCTTATCCTTTGTCTCCATAAATTACATTTGCAGTTGTTAGTCATCAGATGTTTTAGCCACCTACACAAAAGCAAACTGCATTTAAAAAAAAAAAAACTTTATGAGATGGAAAATATATTCTTCCCTGTATCACACTCCTCCCCACCAAAAGCAGCTAGTTAGTTCCCATAATTAGAAACTTTCTCCTTTCTCCCTTTTTTACTCATGTTCATTTGCCTGTAATTTGCTTCAGTAAATTATTATAGCAGTTTGCGATAAATTTTAAAATATTTTTCATGGACTTAAGATTTTTTCCTTTTGAGAAAACGGGTGCTAGCAAAGTAAAGAGTTGGTTAAAGTAAACTATCTTATACTAGATTCTTTTCCCTTTTCCTTTCTGCTCCTCATACGTTTACTTCATTGTCCTTCTAAGGAACTCTTAATCTTAAAATTCTACATTTCGTACTCTGAATCAAATTCTGCTACCTTTTTAATGACTCTTCCCACAGCATATTCTCCATCTTGAATTAGCAATTCTAAATTCTGAAAATGTACTTGATACAAATATTATTTCTACAAGATATAGAAATACATCTTGTAGAAATACATCTTTCCCCTTGTTTGTGGTTGCCCAGGGTTATTTTGCAAAATTGAGACTTAATATGCTTCAGAGAATTTAGATAAACACTGGCCAAGATTACTGGGAGTAAAAAATAGATACATTGAGGTATGGAAAAGCATTCACATAGAGCACTTGAACTTCCTTAGAACCTGTTAGGAGAAAAAAATATAAAGAGTGTACTAAACCTAACTAAGGTTATTACAGTCTGGCTGTTCGAAGCACCATTTTTCCCTCCTGTCTTTTTCCCACTTTCCAGTGTACTCAAGAAAATTGAAAAATTGTAATGAATCAGTTTAAAATATTTTATTTCCTAGAAGCCTTTTTTGCCTGTTGTAATATGCAGGACCCTTCTCCTTTGATGGGAGAGACAGGTAGTTACCTGAATCTAGGTTGAAAAGGTTATGTAAAAAGAAATTATAATAAAAGGGATACTCTGCTTTTCAAATCCTTGTTTTCTCTTAATCTAGGTAAGGCATATCCAAAATAAATATGTAAAGAAGAAAAATAAAAGTTGTCTTCTTGGAAGCAACTGGTCTTCCTTGGTTGTACTGAGTTACAGTTATCCTGGGGTGAAATAATTGATGCTGCCAAATAAGAAAAACAAGTGCCCTCAGGGCAGGTTTTATGTGGCAGATACTGTTGTTTGCTCTTGTTGAGAATCAGGTAGTTAACTTTTGACTTAGTTCAGTTCTTGATTTCTGATGCTGAGATGCCATATGATTCTATGATCATTTGACAAAGTTGGAAATCCTTTCCATGTTTCAACCTTAGGAAAGGTGGATTCTTAATCTAGTAAAGAGAACGTTAAGGAAGCTGTGGGGTTACTTTTGCTCTGATGATGACAAAACCCTGATAGCATTTAATATCAGTGCTTCTTCACAAAACTCAATGTCCATACAAATACAAAGTTAAAAAAAAAAATCCTCCTACCTTCTTAAAAAGCCTACTGTGACAGCCACCCTGGCCTCATTTCTTTCTCCCCTATGTCCCTCGATTATTGTTTATATATGGAAATTTCCCCCTGAGAAGGCATGTGTTTCAATTCAGAGGGAATGTCCATGATACAAAATAGTGAAAACTGATTCATTTGGGGATGAAACTTGTAACTCTTACCCAATTGGCATCATCCTCTAACCTACAGAGTTAAATGCAATAGAACAACTCTCCAAGTGCTTTTAAACTCTGCCTTCATTTCACAGTCCAGCTCATTCTCTTGTTTTGTTAAGAAGCAATGTGGTATGACTGGGATAAGGAAGAAAAAGAAAAGCATGTTGTCACTTGAGTGAGACTGCCTCGGAAATGTTACCAAGTCAGGGTTGGGTGTTTCCTGTCCTTTGGAAGAGAACAGGCCTAAACAGTACCTTCCTCATCCTGTAGCTACAAGGAAGGCACCATGATTGAGATTACAGATGCTTCCTTAACTGATTTTTAATCAAGTGTAAATTTAACTTTACTCAGCAGAAGGATGGGAGTGAAAAACTGCTGTATTTTTACAGGATCTATTTCATGTAAACTTTGTGTCTTGGAACAAAATATGAACTACCTAAAGAATGATATTGGAAACTCAGTGGGAGAAACAGTTCTAGAATCAAAGAACTATATTTAAATTTTGAACCTAGTTATTGGATTTTGTGCACATTAATTTCTTTAAGCCTCCATTTCTTACGTAAAATGAGGAAACTATCTTGTAGAATTATTCTAAAGATCAAATAAAGGCTTTAAAGCCGTTAGCAGTGTCTGGCCTAGGGTAGATGCTTAATGAATGGCAGCTATATCAATAATAATAACTTAATATTATTGAATAGTTTACCAGGCCAAGAAAGAAAATGACCATGTCCCATGGAGCACAGGGAGGGTGATAATAAAATGAACTGATTATATGTGTATATAAATAGATTCCATCAGGCAGGGGTGTCATGAGGATCAGTGTGATAATGACCTTGTCGCCAAGTGCAAAAGCAAAACAATGACACGAAAACAAGTACACTAGGCCCTGAGTGGAGGAGAGTGTTGGAGGCAGACGCTGCAGGACAGAAAGCTGAGTGAAAAGGGGCCTTTGATTCCACAGGCGCAGAAATCCACAGCCAGGAATTTGCTGCCACCTCTGAGTCAGGCGTGGGGGTGGGTGCCGAATTCCATTAGTAGGGAAATGCCCAGTGGATTTAGCCAGAGAGTCACATTTCCTATTTGGACCAGTATAGACAGAAACAAACCCAGCTCACTTGTTTGCCGGGACAGTTGAGTTAGGGGATGGCTTTCACAGAGCATTCACCGCTGACCCCTCACCGCCGGGACCTCTGTAGTCGCTCTGTCTGGCTAGCAAGGAAGATCCGTTCCGACCTGACTGCTCTTATGGAATCTTATGTAAGTTGCCTATTTTGCTGTCTATTTTCACTTCATCTCTTCTGATCCAGCCCTTTACCATCATGTTCCAGCCCCCTTATCAGTTACGAAAGCCCTAATCATATAGTCATTTATATATTGGGCACCTGTCATTTGACATGGCCCCTTCCCTTAAGGAAAGTCATATGACCTTACTTCCTTTTCTCTAGGCTATTCAGGAGACATGTTGTTCCTTGAATAAGAAAATATACATGGGGTTCTATGTAGAATTGGCTTTATGTCCTGGAGGCTGTTCCTAATTTGATTGCCTGTCTGAATTCTGCCAGAATAGATTAACCATGAGGCCTCTAAGCTTGGGTTCTTCATGTACATTGTTCTGATTTTTTGAGCTTATAAACAAAAGATGGAGTTAGGTTTCTAGGATTGGGAGAAGAACAGTATAAAGCCACCAGTTTCCCCTATTACATTATTAGCCACCCTATACAATCAAAAGTGTTCCTCTGTCTAAATAGAAAGGTCACCTACACTATCAAAAAAGTCTTCTAGAAGAATCACTGGGGACCTGGGGAAGTGTCCGATTCTTAGGGAGCTAACCATGGATCTCAGGTTTTCTGATAGAGGAAGATCCCCCTTGGTCTTCATCTAAGGCCTGCTATGGAAACACTCCAGGCCCCCGTGGAGAGTTCTGAATTTAGGTTCTCTGAGAATTGGTTTATCTTCATAAAACTCCAGCAGTCAGAAATCAGATTCTTTGAAATGCCAATTTTTTAAAAAATAATTGCTATTGACTCCTCTAATAAAGGATTGTCCTCACCATTGACAGTGAGCAATGGAGAGGGCTGTTAGAAAAATTCTACGATGCCTATATTTTAGAGCTTAGGTGTGGCCAGTGTCTTCAGGTATATTTAAAATACTTAAAACTCCAGTATGATTATAATACTCCAGTTGCCAGGAGGGAGTGTCAAGTGGGAAGGAAAAATTATTCTAGACCAGTCAGTGAGTGGTTTTCAACCTTTGGAACCTAGTGAAAGCTGCAGATTCTCCCAAGAAAAATGAACAGGTAGTCAAAGCAGTATGTATAATTTCCGGGAGAATAGGGTCTTCCTAAAGTCAGTCAAGGTTCCCAAATGAAGAGTTCCTCATCTAGACTCTATTTTCTTTACAATTTGTATCCTTGACCAGGGAAGTGAATAAGATTGTATATGAGATTTAGAGATTAAGTGAGAATGGTGGAGTGATTACAGAAGATGTGAAGTTTTTCTGTATCCTTGACCAGGTGAAGCATCAAGGTCTGAACGAGAACGTAAACCTGGACTCTGTGCGTGGTGTGCCAGTGGCAAGCACTGATCGGTGGAGTGAGCTTAGTGAGGCAGAGCGACTCCAAGAGAACCTCCAAGCTTATCGTACCTTCCACGTTATGTTGGCCAGACTGTTAGAAGACCAACGGGTGCATTTTACTCCAGCTGAAGATGACTTCCATCAAGCAATACATACCATTCTCCTCCAAGTCGCTGCCTTTGCTTACCAGCTGGAAGAATTAATGCTGCTCCTGGAACACAAGATCCCTTCCAGTGAGGCTGATGGGATGCCCCTTATTGTTGGAGATGGCGGTCTCTTTGAGAAGAAGCTGTGGGGCCTAAAGGTGCTGCAAGAGCTTTCACAGTGGACAGTGAGGTCCGTCCGTGACCTTCGAGTCATTTCATCTTGTCAAACTGGGATCCCAGGACATGGGAGCCATTATACTGCTAAGGACAAGAAAATGTAGCAGTTACCCCTCTCTCTCTCTTACTTGCTTTCTCCTCTAATGGAATATATATAGTTTTCTGAGGCCTCGCTTCCCCATTCTTATTTTTGAAAACCTTTAAAACCACAGGCATTTTCATCAGCTAGGGTTGGAGACATGGACAAATGGGCATACAGGTTTAGTCTTGGGGGGAGGGATGTGTGAGTGTGTGTGTGTGTGTGTGTGTGTGTGTGTGTTGGGGCCATAAGGGAGTGGGGGCAGGGACAACATCCTTCCACCTCAGTGCTGTGATCTTTCCTACCCACTAAATAACCTTTACAGGCATTTAACAGCCTCACATATACTTTTTTTTTTTTTAAACATCTTTATTGAAGTATAATTGCTTTACATCACATATACTTTTAATTTTAGTCCTGGATGACTCTTCTGAGAAGACTGAAATAGTGAATTAAAAATCATGGACTCTAATCAATTCAAACTCTTGGATAATAACCGTAACTAACATTTATTGAGTATCTACTATATTGAAGCAATATGCCAGGAGTTTTATGTATATCATAATTTTCACAACCCTGCTGAGGAAGGTGGTGTTATTTCCATTTGGCAGATGAGGAAACAGGCTCACAGAAATTTATAACTTGTTCAAGGTTACCCGTCTAGCAAATGGCACACTGAGTTTGAACCCAGATCTTTCTCATTCCAAAGCCTAGTGCCCTTCACTTTAAAGGCCTGGTTATGAACCTCTATCACTGTACCTCTTTGCTACAGAGGGTTGGAAAATGTATCCATGTCATCTATCCCCAGCACTGAAAAAGCAACCCCCAACTATGTCCTGATGGTGTTAAAGGCAGTACTTGTTGCCCATATTTGGCAAAGAAGAGAGCAGTGGAGATCTTAAGATTAGTCCACCAAACTTTTGAACTTTGGAAGCTGGGAGTGTGCAGTCATACAGCTTGCTTTCAAGTATCCGCTAATGTTCTTGAGTTTGGGGTTGGGGACAGCTTATACTCGGTTACCTCACATTTACTGTAATCAGCAATGCAGTGGTACAGGCACCGTAACCCGGGCATTCATGGACAATGGGTAGAATACTGCTCAGGTTAAAAAGTCACGGAACTCCTGCACCAGACAGCCTCTGGACTTAGTCATGAGCAGAGAATGAGGCCCACTCTGTTCCCAGTGGGAATGCCAGTGATCCTGAAACAACATAGAGCAAAGCCTCCATACTTCAGAACAAAGGGCACAGTTCTGCATTTAATGTTCTTGAGAGAAACGGTATGAAAAGCACCAACTAGTAAATGTGGGCATTAATGTAAAAGGTCATTTACAGTCAGGCCTATGAACTAGTGGTGCAAATGGGAACCCAGAAGTTCTCAGGTGTATCATTTATTTCACCAATTCAAACTCAAGATCTTGGGTTGGGGGCCCAAATCAATTTGGTTCACTTATTTGAGGCTTCTATATTCTTTTTTTTTTTTTTTTTTTAATGTATACTTTTGTTTTTTTTAAGGAATTCCTTTATTTTTTTTATTTTTTATTTATTTATTTATTTTTGGCTGTGTTGGGTCTTCGTTTCTGTGCAAGGGCTTTCTCTCTAGTTGCGGCAAGCGGGGGCCACTCTTCATCGCGGTGCGCGGGCCTCTCACTATCGCGGCCTCTCTTGTTGCGGAGCACAAGCTCCAGACGCAGAGGCTCAGTAGTTGTGGCTCACGGGCCCAGTTGCTCCGCGGCATGTGGGATCTTCCCAGACCAGGGCTCGAACCCGTGTCCCCTGCATTGGCAGGCAGATTCTTAACCACTGCGCCACCAGGGAAGCCCCCAGGCTTCTATATTCTTAAAAGGACCATGAGTCAGAGGGGGCTAGCTGCCATAGCTTGTGTCCTTTCCTACATGGGTTTATGTCCAAAACTCCATGAAGTCAATATTCTGAGAGGGCTCTGGGTGAGGCACGGTGGCAATACAGGGGAGGTCAGGCCCTGCTCCCCAAGATGCATCTGTGGAAACGGTTGTAGGCATACAGGAGATCAATACTATTGATAGACCTGAATCGTAAGATGGGTTTAAGCGGTATGGAGTTGAAGGAGATCAGTGAGGGCCAGAAATCGCTTCCTGGAGGAGGGAGGAGTTCAGCTGTGTCTCAGAGGTTGGCTGAGTACCAAACAAAGGGAAACGTCATGAGGGGAGAAATAGAGAAGAGTTGCCCAGTTAGAAGAAAATGAGGCAATCATAAACATTTGGGTCCACTACCACTAGAAGTTGATCGTTTTGTTTGTAATTTTGGTAATGGTATAAAATTTTGCAGTGAATGCATAGAGGCTTATTTCATTCGAGCTTTTCCTTGTTTAAATTGTTTCTTGTGCTTAAGAGCAGTATTTTGATCGGTAAAATACTTGCTTATTAATGTGAAGCGCTTAGATTTATCTGTATAGTACTTTAGGCTTTTTTATTTAATGAAGAAAGGCGTGGCTCAAATTTCTTTTTTTTAAAATAAATTTATTATATTTATTTTATTTTTGGCCGCGTTGTGTCTTCGTCGTGGTGCGCGGGCTTCTCATTGCGGTGGCTTCTCTTGTTGTGGAGCACGGGCTCTAGGCGCGCAGGCTTAGTTGCTCCGCAGCATGTGGGATCTTAGCCATAATAACAAAGACATAAACGTGTGGCTCTGAGTTTGTAGACTTTGCATGATGCTCACCTGAAATGGATGAAACAAACTGAATAAGGGACTGACAATAGGCCATATACATATAACTCTATATATTAATAAGGTCTTAAAAGCCATAAATTTAGTTCCCAGCCCCTAACTCTTATTTCATAAAGGGGATTCCTTCTATCCCACTCCCTCCAGAAAAGTCCTCTCTATGGGGAGAGATTCAGTTCTCCTGAATCTGTCAAGGAATTGTATGTATGAGAGTTGATAAATACTTCATGCATTGATTTACGAGGATAATTTGGAAAAGACTTGCAAATTAGCACAAACTGAAAGTCCAAGCGTGGAATAAAATTGACTTTGAGACAATCAGGTTTTGAGGGAAGTGAGAATTTTAATAAAAATGGAAAGTGTAAGGTCATAGTCCTGGAATTGCTGTTATTTCAGGCTGCTGTGGATGAAAGCCCAATGGATGACTCACTGTTGTGACCGCTGGTCAGAGAGGGAGAGGACAAGTAAATATTTGGGGGAGACATATCTGACAAGTTGTTTAGAATGACTTCTGTTTGTGAATCCTCAACTCCTCATGAAGTAGCTGAGCAAATTCTCCTATTGAGTAAAGTAGAAATGCAAGACGCAGAGGGGCCTCCAGTAGAATGAGAAAGGGACTGGTGAAGAGGAGAAGGGAAAAAAAAAAAAGTTTTTGGATATCACTTGAATTGATTTATCTGTGTGTGAGTGTGTGTGTGTGTGTTACCAACAATGTTTAGGCCACGGCATTTACAAAGGGTGGTTTGTCCTCCTGCCTCATCCTACCTCAGCTTCAAGCATCAGACCCAAGAATGAACCTTCTGAATGCTGGTACATTTGAAAAGTGAAAATGATAAAAACGTCATTGTTTCATTCAAAAGCTTCTATAGAGCTCTAAGGTCTACAGAAAAAGATGGAGTAAAAATATAATTTGACCTTTTGATGAAATATGTGTGGGGTGTGAGATAAGAAAATCCATGTGCATGTGATTCTTTATATAATATATTACTTTGATCGGTCTGTTTTTGGCAGATAGATGCAAGAATGAAAGAATAAAGGATTCAGTAATGGCTAACAATAAAGATTTTGCCTCAGCAAGACCACGAGTTGCTTCTTTTATTTCTGTATCTGGATGAATAAGGGGAATTTCAAGTGATTTCAACACTGGATGAAATGTAATCCTCCCAACCAGGGCCAGGCTCACTCAAGCGTACTAGGTAAATCTCCATGATGCCAGGCCACTGGCATCAACTCCCAAGGCCAGTCAGCCTCAAAAAGGTAGATTCCCCCTACATTTATCAGCTGGCCTGTAGATGAGGAAGATTTCCTTTTATATGGTTTAATTTCAAGTATTTGAACCCTAATCAAGCCTTTGAAACAGAAGGATCCTTACTAGCCTGTTTCTAGTCAGTTTGAAGGCAGAAACTAAGTTGAGGAAAATACACAGGAGGAAATATAAAGCATGGCTAAGAGTATTTTTATCCACATGTTCAAAGTCGTATGAAAGGAAATACTGCATTTACTTACTATGTCAGACAGCTCTACCCTGTCTTATGTCATTTGCTCCTCTTTCACAAACAAGGGATACGAGAATGAGTGTTAACTTGTCCACGGTCTCTCCTCTAGTATATGACAGATTTGGAGAGTTCTGGCTCCAAGGCTCATTCCACTATAGCCAGCTGCCACGGTATACCTAGCAATCGAGATCATCTTAGACTGAAATCCATTCTCCATCTCTGTAATTCACTTTTCTTGGATAAAGCCAGCTACAGACTTCTACAGAATCACTCTCTGTCACAAACCCTATTATGTTTCCAAACTTTGGCGCAAGTCACTTTTTCTGAGCTCCCTCGTTTATGAAATGGAAATAACTAACTTCACATGTTGTTACATGGTTTAGACAAATTTGAGAATCTGAAAATACTTGTAAACGACGTACAAACATCAAGTATACTTAATACCTCAAATAGCTTGGATTAACAGAAGACTTTCGACTGAGGAGAGACTATCTTAGAAATACCAGTTGCTTCCCAGGATCCATCTGGTCACAGCCTAGACTTCACCCTGTTTGTTGCGCCCATGGGCCTTTGGCCACTAGAGGCTGACCCAGTTTCACGCACAGCCTCCAGGAATCATCCACCTCTCTGGAGAGGGGAGACCAGGCTGTTCATTACATCCACTAAGATGGTTTTCACAAGCATCAGACAAGTTCTGGGGAAGCCTGGCAGGCTCTGTGAAGAGCCAAGGAAACACGCAAGCCAAGGCACCGCCCAGGATGTGTTAAAGCTTGCATTCAGACTTGGAGTCACCCCGCCATTGGCCAGCACCCTCCTCAACAAAATAACTCAAACTTCATTTAGTTCAATCTCACCATTAAACACATTGCACAAGGAAGCCAGAGAGGTGCCCTGGTGTCCCAGCTGCAAAGTACAATTAGAACTATAATTTGGTCCAGCGCATTCCCCGCTGGGCCTCCCTGCTTCTCCATTAGACCAGTATCATCTTAGGAAGCCTCAGTTCTCTTTGTCTGCATCCTTTCACTCTCCTGCGTCCAGTGCTCTCTGGCACCCTTCCTTCTAACAAGCCTTTGGAAGCTCTGGGAACAGCAGCTCATCACCCAGACTTCTTTTGCCTCCCCAGACCCCATCCCTACTATAATTTGGTGGTCCCGTATCCCATCCCTCCCCTAATATTATGGGGAAAATGGGACACATTCTGAGGTAATGGTTAAATATGTTATTCCTTCCAGGTGAGTAGTATTTGAACAAAGGGCCCAGGGAAAATTTTTAAAAATAAATTTCTGAGGCAGGTTTCTTATCTTTAGGTCAGACCAACCATTAGGCAACACCACTAGGAAAGGTTTAGGACTATTTTCTCTTTTCTTACTTAGCAATCCCTAGTTCCTATCCCCAAAGCTTGGGGTGGAAGGAGAGTTGGGAGTTACATAAATAACTTAAATAGACCAATAAAAGTTCCCAACCTGGTTCTAAGCAATAAAGCTCTAAATCTTTCAGAAGTGTTCTGCCAGACTCCAACCAAATTCAAGAACAATGCATAATGACACCTACTTTGGACCAGCACTAAGAATACGGAAATGAATATTAATGATAGTAGCAGACATTTATATGGTGTTTACTCAGCCATCCATCGATCTAATCGCTGTATGTGCATTCATTCATTTACTCCCCACAAGAACCCAATGAGGTAGGTACAAAGATTTTTATGTTGCAACTGAAGAAACACGGCCACAGAGAGCTGATGCTTCCCTGCCCTGGAAACACTCACAGTCTCCTGAGAAAGGCAACAGGTACTCACTCAACTGTGACAGAAATTGGGGTGTGGTTAGTCATACCAGAGTCTAACCAGGGGCTGGGGGAGCCCAGAGGAAGGAAGGGTTGGAGGAAGCCTCTCAAAAGAGGCACTTTGGGAGCTAGGCTTTGAAAAATGACTAGGATTTTGCCCTCAGGAAAAAATACGGGGGGGAGGGGGGGAGGGATGGGCAAGAACATCTCAGTTAGAAGCAGAAGCACTTGTCAAGATTTGGCTGCTGGAAGGCATGTGGCATGTTCCAGAATGTTCCCCCAAGAGCCCCAGTGGAAGATGAGGCACAAGGAGTGAGGGGATGATGCCTTGAAGAAAGAATCTATGAAAGGTTTTTGAAGAGGGATAATGCTAGCATCTACCCTTTGTTTTAGAAAAGGAATTCAGACAGCTAAGTCAGAGCTGTATTAGAGGCGAAAGCTGCTGGAAGCAGAGAGACCCATTAAGAAGATGCTCTTTTGCTCAAGGTAAGATATGTTTCAGCTATTTGTGGAAATGTTAGAAGCTCTAGGAGATAGAGGTGAACACGACACAGTCCCTGATCTCTTAGAATCTGCATTTTGGTGGGGGAAGACAGGAACACACAATAATATAACCAATTGTTAAAAATTATATAGGAACTCGAAAAAGTGATACAGAATTACTGAGAGTAGGAGCCATGAAGGCCTTTCTCAAGTGGTTATTTCCTGCTGAGATCTGAATGATGACAAGGAGGCAGCCACCAGTAGACCCGAAGGTAAGGTATTTCGATCACAGGGAACTGTTTTTTGTTTTTGTTTTTAATTTATTTATTTTTGGCTGGGCTGGGTCTTCGTTGCTGCGCGCGGGCTTTCTCTAGTTGCGGTGAGCGGGGGCTACTCTTCGTTGCGGTGCGCGGGCTTCTCATTGCGGTGGCTTCTCTTGTTGCAGAGCACGGGCTCTAGGACACGCGGGCTTCAGTAGTTGTGGCGCACAGGCTCAGTGGTTGTGGCTCACAGGCTCTAGAACGCAGGTCAGTATTTGTGGTGCACGGGCTTAGTTGCTCCGTGGCATGTGGGATCTTCCCGGACCAGGACCTGAACCAGTGTCCCCTGCAGTGGCAGGCAGATTCTTAACCACTGCGCCACCAGGGAAGTCCCAGGGAATGGTTAAGTGCAAACCCTGAGGCAGGAATGAGCTTTCTGTCCTCAAAGCCACATTAGCCTGAAAGAAGGCTCACATGGCTGAAACCAGGTGAGCAGGGAACCATGCCAGTGCCAAGGCCCTCAGCCAAAGCCCAGGAGAAACACACCTGGAATTAGACAGGTGGGTTTATCACCTGTTGCAGTGAGGAAGAACGCACACCGTGGGAGACTCTCTCTCAGCAAGAGAGTTCTAGAAAGAACTCATATAGGATTTAGGCTTTGGCTGGGTGATTTGGAGGAGGGCCTAAGGAATTTGCTCTAGTTTGGATGCTGTCAGAAAATGGGGACAAGTCCATGATGGGTATTTTGTCGGTGGCCCAGTGACCTTGCTTTTGTGTATGATTAGATAAAACTATGAAGTGACCTTGTTTTGCTGCATTTATCATGGTCTCAGGGAGCTGTGTGAGGTCGCTCGTCTATGGGGTTGTTTAACGTGTTCAGGATCACTGGCTGTGAGCCCCAGACTGACTTGTAAGACTATGGCAGACCAGCTGTGATCGTCATTTCAATTCTGGACATCAGAGGCTACCTTTTTTCTCCCTCACTACTAATAAGATTATGTGAGGAAAGGGAACCGGATTTTCTTCTAACTGCTGAACACAGACAACAGGTTTACAGCCAACTCTGACAGAAGTCAATGTGTGAAGAGTATTTCCATGCAGATAACAAAGAATAGCTCCTCCTAGATAAAAATGACCAAGACACCAATCATAGAACTGGCTCTGCTTTCTGACAGCACCCAACTCCAGAACAAAACTATGCCTCATTGAATCCTTCCCCAAACTAACTAACCCAACTCCAAAGCTTATAGCTTCAAATCCCTCCTAACACTTCTTTTTTGAGGTGCCCATTGCAACAAGCCAATAAACTCAACTTTGTTTGACTTACAGGTATTGTCCTGGAGGCCTTTGGCTAAAGGGTATCAACACTGCAAAGGGAAACCATTGAAAAATTTTAAGCTGTAAAGTGACATGTTAGGGTTGACATTTTTAAAATGAGCACTCAAGCCGCTATGCACAGATAGGTTTATGGGGGCAAGACTAGAAGCAAAATATTATCTAGATGATGGAAAACCCGAGTTAACACTGACAGTGGGAGTGGAGGAAAGAGAAAATCTCTGAAGATCATGACAGAGGTTTGGAATGGGAAGATGGGGAGAAGGATAGTGAGTCCTAGAAAGAGGGAGGAACCCCAAAACACCCCCTCCCAACTAAGAGGAGAGTGAATAAATTAGGCAGGAAACACAGAAGGGGGAACAGATATTGGGGGTAACAGGAGGTTGCAAGCCTGGGTTTTACATATGTTGAGTTGAATGTGGAACATAGGTAGCATGGAGGAAGGGGTTGGGAGGTGAGTGACTGAGATTGAAGCTGGTTGGGAATGTTGGGAATCAACAATAAAGGTCTTGAACCCCATGCTAAAGAATCTTGATTCATTCTATAAGCAGTGAGGAACCATTCAAGGTTTTAGATCAGTGACCCTCTTAAAGTCAGCATAAAAGAAACCTTGACAAGAAGGAAGGAAAGGAAAAATAAAAATCACCAAAGGTCAGGTCAGTTCTTCTGTCTTAGTCCTAATGGGAACTGAAAGTGTTCCCTTGTCCAAATCCAAGTGCAGATCTGATTCTGATGGTCACTACAGCTTTAATAGACTTAAGGCATATCAGGAAATCACCCCATTCTACATCTCCTATCTTGGGAAAATTTGCATCTCTAAAGAAGTGTTTCATTTTATTCATTTTATTCTATCTGTGCCCCTACCTCCCTTTCCACATGACTAAGTCCTGTTCTTGTTTCAGGATCCAGATCACATATCACTTTCTTTGTGAAAACATCCCTGATCTATACACCTGTATCACTGCCCTCTCGTCTTTGCTGCGACTTGCACCTGGTACATCATCTACTATCACCGTTGCTTCTCCTACTGATTACTATGACGACCACTGCTGCTGATAATAATGATATTGAGCTCTGACACTGAACTAGGTGCTCTGCACAAAGCAGCTCATTTAATCCTCACAACAACCCATCACACTCAAGGTTATAATCATTTCTACTTTACAGATAAGAGAACTGAAGTTCAGAAAGGTTAAGGGACTCACCCAAAGTTGCAGAGCTGGGAATTGGCAGAGCTGGGATTCAAATTGAGGTATTTGAATATACAAGTCACATTTTTTCTTTACATAACTATTATACGACCTAGTACACTGCATATTGGTTATTTATGTCTATGTCTCTCTTCTGCTGGAGTGTGGGCTCTTTGAAGGCAGGGGCTGTGTTTTCCCTGGCATAATGTAGATGCTCATCAAAGGTTACCTGAATGAGAGGAGGGAGGCAGGTAGATATAGTGATGAAGGGAATGGAAAGTGGTGTGTAGTAGAAGAATGATCACTGTTTATATTGATGTTTCCCAACCTTTTTGACAGAAATGACAATGTTGCTAACTTGGAGGGGATCTGGGTTCTAGGAGAAGGTTGCTCTAGGATGGAGGAAAGTGGACCATGTTAAGGACTGTAAATCTGGCAACCTCAGTCCCCAATTAGTTACCGTAGTGTTGAAGGGATCAATACATCTTGGCATCCACTGGACAGTCTGTGCTTTATATGAAGGGTTAACAAACGATTTCTTAAGGACCAGATAGTAAGTATTTTATACTTTTGTGTTATGAGGTCTCTGTTGCAACTATTCAACTCTGCCATTGCAGCATGGAAACAGTTATAGACAACACATAAACAAATGAGTGTGGCTGTGTTCCAATAAAACTTTATTTACAAAAACAGGTCCCAGGCTGTTGGCCATGTTTGCTGACCCCAGATTTGTATGAATTTTATTCTTCAGAGCTTTGGGTCCTTCTCCTCCCAGCCCAGTTTTTAACTTTGATGAAGTTGCAAGGGAGGCAAAACTTTACCACTACTCACCTTAGATTTTCAGCTGAGACTCTTTACAAAAAGGGAAAAACAACAGTTTATTAAAGTATGCAGTGGGGACTTCCCTGATGGCACAGTGGTTAAGACTCCGTGCTCCCAATGCAGGGGTCCTGGGTTCGACCAGGGAACTAGATCCCACATGCACGCTACAACTAAGAGTTCGCATGCCACAACTAAGAGTTTGCATGCCACAACTAAGGAGCCCGTCTGCTGCAACTAAGACCCAGCGCAACCAAATAAATTAAATAAATAAATAAATATTTTTTTAAAAAAGCAGACAGTGTACATCACTCGGGAGAAAACTGAACCAGAAGTAACTCAAAATGGCGGCTTAGAATTCCAATTTATGTAGCATCGTCAACAAGAATAATAAATTTGTAGAGAAATGAAGGGACACAGGAAAGCTTAGGCTTCCAAGGGGGGGAAACTATGGGAAGTTAAATATATGGGAGGAAAATTAATGGAGTAAAGTTTGTTTGCAGGTTCCTCTGGTGCCTTCTCTGGGCTGATAAGAGTGTGTCTTAGTAAAAATAGAATTTATATCCTGCCTTTAGGCAGAAAAGGGGGAGCTTTTTCTGCATTTGCTGCTTCTTAATTTCCTTTAGTTCAAAATCATTTTTATGTCAAAGAGCATATTTTGGGATGACTTTCTGGTTTCCTTCAAAGTCCAATTTATTAATTTGTTCTTTTATGAATGGTGCTTTTGGTATCATATCTAAAAATCTTTGCCTAACTCAAGTCACAGAGGGTTTTTTCCCTATATTTTCTCCTCCAGTCTTATCTTCCCCACTTAGTAAAGGGTCATCCTTCTTAGGAGCCCCTTAAGAATGAATAAATGAATGATTTGAATGAAAGAACAGAAAACCCTTCTTTCTTCCTTACCTCCTGAGCTCTCCCCACCCTGGACTCTCCAAACCATGAAGCTCAGCAGAGATTCCTTGAACCCAAGTCTGATTTTTGAGCCCCCAACCTTGCTGATTTTTTTTGCCTATAACTTAGTGATTCCCAGCCTTTCAATGATGCAGCATTCTTTTTACAACAAACACACAGCCACTTTTATTTGCACCTCCAACCTGTTTTATTTTATTTATTTATTTATTTATTTATTTATTTATTTATTTATTTATTGGCTGCCTCACGGCATGCAGGATCTTAGTTCCCTGACCAGGGATCAAACCCGTGACCCCTGCAGTGGAAGCATGGAGTCTTAACCACTGGACCCCTAGGAAGTCCCCTTCCAATCTGTTTTAAAAACAACAACATAGTTTTAAAATTAAATTTAAAATTAGTTTTCATTGTCAAATTTTCAGGAACTCCTTGAGATAACCAGACTATCTGGTTTACAACAGTCCCTCTCTATGAAGTACAGAGAACAATCACTACAGGATGATTTGGACCAAGCCTAAAGCTATAGGTAGTGAAATTGCGACTGGGCTAAGGAGCGGGCTTGGAAGCTGGGGCTCAGAGGTTTCCCAAGTTCACCCTTGTGAATCTTCCTCCACAACTGCTCAGTTCTGTTATCCATTTCTTTATTTTTTAAAAATAATACATGGTGTTTTATGTAAATGCATATCTTACAAAATTTTGAAAAATGAGTTAATCAAGAGGGAATATAAGTACAGAAGAATTGGGACTAAGGTTGAGTTTAGCAACAAGAATGTTGAAGAAGGGGCCAAAATTTGGCTCTAGGCTCTCTGGAAGTCAAAATAAGGAGAAAGGTCTCTTTGTTTTATATGGCTTACAGTGTCTGTAAGATCGCAACAACCCAGTTGCCCAAGAGAAGCCTGTTCCAGGAGGGGACATTGTGTGATATCCAAGGAGCAGCTCCCTGACAGCAAGTTGTCCATCAGTCCCCATTTTGTCATCAGCTGGGATGGAATTTCAGCAGGCTGTCCACCCTGTTACTCAGAGCTCTAAAAGGAACTTGGAGATTTGGTGGTTACCCCATGCCACCACCTCTCCCTCTCCTTTTTACTTTTTGTCTACTTGCCTAGAATATTTTGAGACAGTGAAAACTGAGTTTTATTTATCTTCGTATTTATTCAAGCACTTATACTTGAATAAGATGAGGCTTAAAACTGGTTCATTCATGAGAATTCCCTGGCGGTCCAGTGATTAGAACTCTGCGATCTCATTGCCAAGGGTTCGATCCCAGGGGAACTAAAATCCCATAAGCCGTGTGGTGCAGCCAAAAAAAACAAAAACCAAAGAAACCTAAAAAGAAAAACAACAAAAAAACTGGTTCAATCATGAAATAATACAGTTAAGAATCCCAGAAGGGCAGATAAACTAAAAGGATTTGGTAGCTGAGTCTTACCACCTGGGGCCTCCCAAGATCTCTTCCGGTTTTCTTTCATTCAGCAAACTTGTAAAGCAGCTACTAGGTGTTCTGCCTGATGCTGAGCTCTGGAAATAACTGCAATGAGCACAACACCTTCCTTTCTCCCACTCAAAGAGCTCCTGAGCGGGTTGGAAGGAGAATTCATGCAAAGTGACAGGCTCGTAGTTACATGCTGCTAAAGAGGTTAGGAGGAGTAAGAGACAAATTCTTCCTGGGAGATTGAAGGAGTATGTGAGGGTAGGGGGAGAGGGAGCGAATAGAAATGTATTCTTGTGTATTCTAGGGAAGGTGACCTTTGAACCCAGTCTTGATTGATGAGCAAGATTTCATCAGCCAGGAATTGACATGATGTGGGAATCAGCACAGGGCATGTGTATCATGGGGAGAGGCTAGCTGGAGATCAGGGTGATAAAGTGGGCCTGGGCCCAATGGCAAACAGTCACCTATAAAAGTGGAGTGACGTATCTTTCGATTAACATGTCCTATATAATTATTTATAGTGCCTCCTTTTGGTCTCAACAGGGTCCAGATTTGGATGATCACTTACATAGCCATCCAACTTATAGGATGGTTCATTTTGCCCCTTTTCTTCTTTATTCCACACCAAAATCTTTTATTATGCCCTGATCCCCATCTTGCTCATATCAGTCAGAGAGCTCAGTTTTTAGAGCCTGGAGGGCTATTCCAGGAAATGAACTGAGACCATCAGAAATGGGCATTCGGTTTCTGTTGAAAGGATCCTCCCAGGCCAGCAGAACTGAGCAAATCTGAAAATGGGCCTGGCTGACACAAGAGTCCCGTCCCATGCCAGAAACAGTATCACACCCTCCCAGTTAGAATTTGTGACCCTCATGCATTTTCCCATAATGCTTTGTTTGAAGTTCTATGACATTTTTACAATGGGTAATTTATGTTTTGTGGGTGTCTCACCCACTCAACTGTGAGCCCCAATCATACAACTTTGTGTACCCAGTCCCGACATTGTGATAGCTCACTGTGACATGCCAGATGTGAGGCACTGTACCAAGGGATTTCTTTGCATTGTCTCATTTAATCCTTGCAACAATTTATGACATCAGTCTTATGATTATCCTCATTTTATAGATGAGATTAGTTCTCAGAGAGGTGAGACAATTTTCTCATAATCACAGAGCTAGTTAGCAGCTGTGCTGGGACTTGAGCCCAGTTTGTCAGATTTGATTCTGGAATCCCACTCTTAAAGCAGTGGCAAATCAGATCCCAAAGTGTTAGTGTCATCAATTTCAAATTTAGAAAAGCCAGGCTGTTCCAAGGTGCTTTGCATCCATTAGCTCATTTAATCTTCTCAAGTAACCTAGGAATTTAACATGCTAACTCCATTTTATAGAGGACCAAACTGAGGCACAAGGAATTTCCAGAGGCCCATATTTGACCCAGACCAAGCCCATAGCTTTACTGCTGTGCTCAGCAAAGAATTAAATGAAATAATCTTTGCAAAGAATGAATTCTAAATCTGCAGTAGGCACTAGCCATTATTATTCTTTTTTTTTAATTTATTTTTGGCTGTGTTCGGTCTTCGTTTCTGTGCGAGGGCTTTCTCTAGTTGCGGCGAGCGGGGGCCACTCTTCATCGCGGTGCGCGGGCCTCTCACTGTCGCGGCCTCTCTTGTTGCGGAGCACAGGCTCCAGACGCGCAAGCTCAGTAGCTGTGGCTCACGGGCCTAGTTGCTCCGCGGCATGTGGGATCTTCCCAGACCAGGGCTCGAACCCATGTTCCCTGCGTTGGCAGGCAGATTCTCAACCACTGCACCACCAGGGAAGCCCCTATTATTCTTATTATTTGTCACATGACTGTGGGCAAGTCAACCTCTCTGAGCCTCAATTTCCTCATCCATAGCACAAGAACTACTTACCTACCTTGCGTTCTGTGAAGATGAAGTGCGATGCTATTATAAAAGTATTTTTCACATAGAAAAAGTCTCTATAAATGGTAGTGACCACAAGTCTGGAGAAGGCCCAGGAGAGCCACTAGTCGGTCAGTTCTTAGCTCACGGTCAGCTCCAATGTGCCCGTATCAGACCAGTAGGAGAAATGATCTCAAACATCTAGAGTTATTTGGATTTCAATTGCCTCTTCCTCTCAGGACTCAGAGTTTGCACTATCTCATCAATATCCTGATATATTCCAATTTGTAGCCAGAGTAGATGAAACACCAGGAAGAAAAATGACTCACTTAGGTCACTCAGGTCATGGAAATGGGGTCTTGTCAACCCTGTGAGGCCACACTTGCCGGCTCCCTAGGGTCTGTCCACGTACCTTTGGAATTGGCTCTAAAATTCACACATGAGGGGTCCAACTGGGCTAGGTTCTGCATGCCCTGTGGTTCCAAGGTTAGGGTTTAATGTGACACCCTGTTTGTCCTTGTGACAACTACAGACCCACACTCTGGGCTTAAATTGCAATGAGGCTTGTGTTCTAGGAACACTGCAAAACTGAACACTGGTCCTGAGAGACTGCAGTCTTGGGTTAAAGAATGAAAATGTACTCTGGTGTACTTGAGAGAAACAGGATCTCCAAAGGGAAAACGCTTCCATTGGGGGTGAGGACTCCAGTTTTCCAAAGCTAAGTTTCATGGAACATAGAATGAAATGGAAGAGTGGAAGAGTTTTTCCTTGGCTTTCCAGTGTTTTGACTGTGATCATATTTTGATAGTTTGTATCACATCTTACATTGTGATCCCATATAAACCATACAAAACTGTCATTTTTTGGTGAGCCAAAAATGATTGGAGGGAACTCCTGGCAGTCCAGTGGTTAGTGGTTACAGCTCTGCGCTTTCACTGCCGAGGGCCTGGGTTCAATCCCTGGTTGGGGAACTAAGATCCCGCAAGCTGCGTGGCGTGGCCAAAAAAAAAGATTGGATATGGGCAATTTTATGTGATTAACCTATTTCACAAAATAATTATTATAGCTGTTTCATGCAATGTACTGTTTTCTGTCATTAAAAAAAAAATTTGTTGATTACAACTTAATTCATTTCATCATCCACAAGTAGGTCAGGTCCTATTTGGAAAACAAAAACCAAAAAGACCCTCTGAGTTAAACCAAGCCCAAGAGGAAACTTTCTGTGTTCAAGGCAATGATTCTGGGAAAACAAATTGACAGAATGAATTTTATAACAACTACAAAAAAAAAAAATTCTAACTTCAAAGCTACATAATATGTCCTGGGGTCAATGCTGATTCTATCTCCCCTGTTCGCCCACCCCCCCAGCAAAGAACACCAGGAATACACCTGTATTTGAACAAAGTTGGGTTTATTGGCTCCTTGCAACAAGGGAGGCGCCCAACATGGGAGCACACCAAGGAGAATGGGGGGCCTCTCAGCAAGAGGGCGTTAGGGAAAGAGATTGTTACAGGACTTGAGCTTGTGCTAGGTGATGTGGAGGCGGGCTTGAGGAAGTACAGTTTAGTCCTGGTACCTTCAGGAAGTGGGGCCAGTTCTATGATTTGGTATCTTACATCTTTTTACCTAGGCAGTAGAAGAAACAGAAGAGGCTAGAGCTCTGACTAGCAATGATGCAGGAGTCCTGTTTTGTTAACGTCTAGACAGAATTCTTGTCATTCTGTATGCATTCAGACCGAGCTGGGCTCTCAGTGGTTTCTGTGGCCCCATAGGCCCTCTGTTCCTCTGTCAGGATGCCTTCCTGCAGTCTCCTGTAACCCCCTTTCTTATAGAACCTGAAGCCACAGCTTACCCCCAGAGCAAGAGCCACCAAGGCCACCATGGCACCCACCCAGGAGCCAACAATGGTCCCCCTGGCTCAAGAGCTTGGCTGACAGGGATGGGTCATTAATATTGGCCTGCTGCCAGTGGTCGGAGCCTTGCAGCCTCACCCAGACCCGCTGACCACCGGAGTCAACCAGGACAGAGAGCCTGTGGGTGCTGCTTCTGTTGAGCAAGGGGGGGTGGGGAATAAATGGGGATTTAAATCCGAACAGCTGCCTGCTGCTGGTCCAAGAGGGCCCCAGCCCTGAGGCAGTAGAGGATTTGGCAGCCATCGCTGAGGTAAGCCTGGTGTTGGCTGTACCCTGCTGGGCATTTCATGGGGAAATCCGTGGGGCTGTCCTGGTAGAACACCTCCTTCATGAGCCCAGGGCTCTGGCCCTTCCCAAGGCCAGCCAAGGGGTTGCCCGCCTGGCAGCTGAAGAAACCCCCAAAGGGGACTGCGGGGGCTGTACCCAGCTCTGAGTCGCTACTGACACAGACCTTGAGGTCGCCAAAGAGTGTCAGTGGGTAGAAGTGGGAGGGGCAGGCCTGGGACCCAGTGAGCGGGTTTGGGTTGCCGGGGCTATACAGGCCTCCAAAGAGGAGGCCCGCAGGGGCGGGCAGGGGGGCCCCCGAGGGCGCGCACCAGGAGGCAGCCAGGCTCGCGGCATTCCGATGCTCATGGGTGGCGCACGCTGTCCAGCAGCATCGGAAGAAGAGCCAGCACCTCCGGCAGTGCTGCCGGCACTCAGGACCGGCCTCGCTCCACGTCTTCAGCCCGCTGCTCAGGGCGCTGGCCGTGTAGCTGGCCGGGCAAGAGGCTCTGCCGGTGAGCGGGTTGGGGATGCGATAGGCCCGGCAGAGGTGATCGGCGTGCCGCCCGGACACGGCCTCGCATTCCGGGAAGACACCCATGAAGCTGAAGCTGGCGCGGCGGCGGCCTCCGCAAGAACCATCGTCCACATTGGCCTGGGGGTCGAAGGTGGGAGCCCCAAGCTTCAAGCATCCGGGACGCGTGTTGACCGCGTAGTAGCGGTGGATGGCGCGGCGCACGGCGGGCGCCGGGAGCTCGGGCAGCGCCTCCGGCTGCAGCAGCACCGGCAGGGGCGGGCCCGACCTACCGATGGCCACCAGCCGGTGTCCGATGCCCTCCTGCCACTTCTGCAGGGTGATGCCCGGGTAGAAGGGCACGCCGCCGTGGCTGTGCATCTTGGAGGCCACCGTGTTCGGCACGTAGTTCTGGAGAAGCCGGCTCTGCGCCTGCCAGGAAAGCCCGTCCCCAGCGTTGACCGCGTGGACAAACAAGGCCGAGGCGGCGTACGTGATGTTGATCTTGTCTCGGGCTTCGCTGTCCACCAGCTCCCGCCTCACCTGGTCCTCCTGCACCAAGGCAGCCCCGGCCTCCACGTCGGTGAGAACGTGCGTGCCGTACCTAAGCACAAGCATCCCCGCCAGGTATTCGGCCCCCCGGGTCTGGTTGTTCTCCAGGTGGTCGCTGAGGGTCAGCAGATGCCGCAGAAAGTCGGGCTGGAAGTCGGGATTCTCCGGGGCCTTCACAGAGTAGATGCCGTGGCGGATCTGCAGGTCGTGACCGTCTGGTACTCCAGGCTGTACTTCCTGACGCTCTGGCAGTCCACGGAGAACTTACCATTGAGGTCGGGGAGGAAGGAGAGCTCAGCGTTGATGGAGGCGGCCCAGGTGTCAGTGTAGTTGACCCAGTGGTCGATGAGCTCCGCGCGGGTCTCCACTATACTCTCCCGCCGCGGGACCACCTGCACGCGGTCTGGGATGAGGTACTCGCCGTCCTCGGTGGTGAGGCACTGCGAATAGTCTCTCCTGAGCACCAGCCCCAGCTCGACGTTGCGCAGGTTGTCCCAGCCACCTCCTGGCAGCGCCCCCAGCACGGACATGTTCAGGCTCTGCCTGCAGCCTTGGAAGCCGGGCGCCCTCTGTTCCCCCATGCCACTGCACCCGGCCAAGAGGATGACCAGCAAGAGCGCAAGGCACAGGGCCATGGCTGGAGGAGAGCTTCGCCTGGGCAGCCCGCTGCGCCTTAGCTCCTCCAGGGTTGGGGTCGCCCAGGGGAAATTCTCAGCCTGGGAGCTGATGCTAAGTGAGCCTCAAGGCAGTGACTCAGCCCAACTCAAGCCCCTCCCAGGTTCCTCTCCTTGAAGTCTTCAGAGGAAAGAATAGCAAGCAGGTCTCTTATCAGAGGCACCAAGGGGAGTGAAACTAATTCCAGGCTTTGGGCCAGGGAAGGGTAAATTAGAGTGGCGAATTCCCCGAAGGCCCTCTTGAATTCATCTCTACGAAGAAAATCCAACCTCATCTGTTGAATACCTGGTATTTCAGTCTCTCACTCTCTCCTGGCCACTGGACGCAGCTAGGGTCCTGTTATTCCAAGTGTCAAGTTCAGCCTCAGTGAGGAAGTAGCCCAGGAAAACGGGGCCTTTCCCCAGTTGACCAGCCAACCTGTGGGCACTGTGGCTAGGAGGTCACATTCACTCCAGGCTGATTTCCTTGTGGGCCTTCAGCAGATATTACAGAAAAGAGCCCCTTTCTGGACTAGAGCAGGTTCAGGGCAGCTCTAAAAAAAAAAAAAAAAAAAAAAAAAAAAAAAAAAAATCGGGCTTCCCTGGTGGCGCAGTGGTTGAGAATCCGCCTGCCAATGCAGGGGACATGGGTTCGAGTCCTGGTCTGGGAAGATCCCACATGCCGCGGAGCAACTAGGCCCGTGAGCCACAACTACTGAGCCTGCGCATCTGGAGCCTGTGCTCCGCAACAAGAGAGGCCGCGACGGTGAGAGGCCCGCCCACCGCGATGAGGAGTGGCCCCCCGCTTGCCGCAACTAGAGAAAGCCCTCGCACAGAAACGAAGACCCAACACAGACATAAATAAATAAATAAATAAAATTAAAAAAAAAAAATCAAGTATGGCTGTGCCAGTGCTCCACAGCCCTGACATATGGGCAGGACAGAGCTTCTCAAGGGGGCTTAGCACACTTTGCAAACAGTCCAGGGCCCAAGAATTTTTCTCCTCCTCTTCCATCTGCTTGGAGCTCTCTAGGGCCCCTGTCCCCCTGAGATCAGCAGCTGCTCTAAATGACACCCTGGGCTAGTGCTTTATAATCCCATTCTAACATCTCACCAGTCTCTTTTTACACATTAGGAAACAGGCCCAGAGAAGTCAGGGAAAGTACCCAGGGTCACAGTTAGGTACCCAGGGGAGGCAGCATTCGAATCCAGGTTCATCTGATGCCAAAGCACAGTTTCCATCCACTGATCTGGGCTCAGGGCTTCTTCTTCCTATTCAGTGTCAGGGTCTTCTTGATTTTTGTCTCTCCTAGGGCTTTTGGGGTTCAAGAAGGCTCCTGGCAAGGGCATGTGGGATCACCGAACCCAGTGGTATCACTCCTGGTTACACCTGTTTGCAGTGGTGTGGTTGGGGCAGAGGTCTTTTCTCCCCATCGTGTATGGGAGAGGCAATACTTTCTGGAGGAATAGGTACTGGCCTTGACATCTCAAGATCTGAATTGGAGTCTGGGCTCCGTCATTTCATCAGCTGAGCCCTCCCACTAGCATGGCTTTCTTCTCTGAGTCCCACTTCCCTCATCTGTTACATGATGAAAACAATACAAAGCTCTTCAGGCTTGAGCTATTGAATGTAAGATGCCCAGCAAGTTGCCTGGCACAAAATAGGGTGTTCATTCAGTGAAATGGGTTAAGTGACTTGTTTAAGGTCTGAATTCGCACCCAAGTTGGTCTGAATCCGAAGTCTAGTGCTCTTTCTACCACCGTGTGGTTCCCTCTGATCTCTATGTTTGCAATTCTTTGATCAAAAAGTGTCATTTATTTATCATAAGGTAGTTTAGGATGGAGAATTTGCTAGAGAAGCAAATTTCCGTTCTCTGGGAAAGCAGTAAAGCTTCCCACCCCCCCTCGGTGTATGACAGGAACAAGTAATCACACTGCTTTCCCACATTCTGCGCTTGTGACTTAGGAACAAACACCTCATGTCATAAATTCAAAGAAACTGGAAATTTATCACGTTGAGTGATAGCTCTTTCCCAGGACCTTGGGCAGGTTTGTGGATATTTTATGGCAGTGGATACAAGAGAAGATAAGCATGCTTTGGTTGAATGGTGGCTAAGCCTTTGCTGATGTGGATCAGATGCCAGCAAGAGGAGGGCAAGGAAAATCGTGAGAATGTTTTGTTACCAGCCCTGGGCAGCACTGGCTGCGACTCGGGGATTAAGAGGGTCAAACGGTGCTCAGCACTCACATCCCCCAGTTGTTCCGAGGCAGTGTAAGGAACACACAGGCAGGACAGCCTTGAGTCAGATGTCAAGGCCCCCCCCCCCCCCCCCCCCCCCCCGTGGGACCAGGGATAAAAAAGTGTGACTTCCTGCAAAACAGGAACAAATAGGAATTTTCTAGCTATTCACTTTTAAAAATCACAACAAATGATTGTTATGGAAAATGAAGAGTCAAGAGATTAGATAAAGTGAAAAGGCCCACAAATAACCACTGTGATCAGGTGGGTATATATCCTTCCAGACACGTCTCCTTGTGTGAACCCAGGCTCATGGACACATACTGTTTGCTTTTGCAAAAGTGGTACCAGGCCGTATGTTGATTTTACTGTGGAGAAATGGATTCCCAGGGAAAGTGAGGTGTGCAAGGACTGTAGCAGGGCCAGATCTGAGTCCCTGTGTCCTGACAACCAGGCTCAGTCCAGGCCCCACCCTGCTTCACAGCCTGAGGCAGTGCGAATTCCAGTTGAGAGCCCTGGGGGACACACATGCAATTACCCTGGCAGATAGGCAGAGAAAACAGTCCAAATATTTAACACCCTGCAAGTTGCAGGCGAAGCCAGTCAGAACTGACACTAGCTGCAAGTGGCCTTCCTGGGGTTACTGGCTAAATATTGGCCCCTGCAGGTAGGGGTCTTATAGTCGAAACCAAGTTTGTGTGCCCGACACCAGTGAGGAATTTGGAGCGCAGGAAGGTTTATTGCAGAATGCCAAGCAAGGAGAATGGGCAGCTCATGCTCAAAAGACCTGAACTCCCCAGTAGTTTTGGGGGAAGAATTAAAGGCAAAATTTGGAATGAGGGCTTCAGGGTGTGTGACTTTCTTCTGATTGGTTGGTGGTGAAGTAACAGGGTGATGTCTCCGGAATCTCAGCCTTCTGGTTCCAGCTAGTCTGGGGTCTACATGCTTGTGGTCAGCAGGTGGTCACTATCATCCACCTGGGTGGGTGGATCTTAGTTTCTGTAGAAGAACTGAGAGATGTGTATCAGATTGTTATCTATAGCCCTTAAGGAGGAACTAGGAGTCTTGTGACTATATTAACCTGTTAACTGCTTGAGTCTGCTCTTTGGAACTTGGGGAAGGCCTAGAAGACTCAAAAAAAATTCTTTTTTCCTACAAACAAGAAACAGGGGACATTGAGAGGCTTTTGTACCCAGGAGAGCTCCACAGAGTTCTGTTTGATTTCAGTCTCATTCCACACCCTACTTGTTTCTAGACGCTTATCTGAGGAGGGAATACATGAATGAATGAATGGATGAATGAGGATGCAAAGTGGTCCTAAATAACAACACAAAGGAAGAAAGTCCTTTCAATAGAATCACAAGATTCTATTGAATCTTGCAGCATTCTGCAGCATTATCTGTGTATATATTTTTCAAATAAGGACAAGGACCAAGTAATCATGCTGCTTGAAAAAAATCATGCTGCTTGTCAAAGGGAAAGAGGCAATAATGATAAAGAAGTAGAGGGGGAAGTTAGCTGGAGTTCAGCAGAACTGTATTTGGGATAGAGCCTGGCACTTAGTGGCTCTGTGTTCTTGGACAGGTGACTTAATCTCCTTGAACTTCTTTTCTGTAAACATCTGTGAATGTGAGGGGGAGGAGAGGAACACAGTGATTTAACCAAGATTACGCCAATTAAGGGTCAGATAGGCTGAAAAGTCTGGGGGACTTTTAGTCTGGTGTGTTTATAGTTCAACGTCAGGGGCAGCCCTGGGGTCCTAAATTCCAGTCTTAAGGACTCAATCATCCTGAATTCGAGCTGATGGGGATTCTGGGTTAAACTTCTAAGTAACTCCTATTGCCTCTGTGTGGAACCCCACCCTCACTCTGACATCGACACCCAAGAGTCATCTGACCAAGGGACTTGTAGGATAAAGAAACTTCCAGTTCCCACTCCTCCCCTCCTTCCAAAGACACCTGGGAATCCTTGCTTCCTGCACAATCCCTGCTTTTCCTGTGATACTTTTCCTCATGGATTTTTCCTGAGTTTGCCTCACCTGGCAATGGATACACATATTCTCTGCAACTTAGCTTGGAGAAATCCGGAATCATCAAAGAGATGAGGAAAACTGGCAGCGGATACAGAATCTAGAAAAACCCTTACCAGCGTCACTGAATTAACCTGTGTTTATACCATCGTTATATCTTAACCTACAGTGTTTCATGGCTTTGTAGAGGAGGAAGAATAATTTCCCTCCACCTTTCTGAGTTCTTGACTGAGACCCCCTGTAATAAAAGATTAACAAGAGAAAAACAAGTTTATAATATGTCTACCTCATGTATACGTGGGAGATACCCAGGGGGAAATGAATAGCTCAAAGAGGTTGGCTTTAGAATTTAGGTTTAAATATCCTTTTAATAGGAAAAGGAGAGGTGGCCACAAAGGCCTCTTAAGGGAGAACAAGTGATTTTTTGGAAAGATGAATGGTCCTTAGAAGACAGATGGGAGGTGTGATTGTGATAAAGTTGATCTGGTTCTGGTGTTGACCTGTAGTCTCCTCTCCTGTGTTAAGTAGTACATTTCCCTGGATGATGAACTCCTGGGGAGGGGGTTTATGACAATTGAGTTCCTTTGGAAGATTTCTCTTTAGACAGATAAGGAAAGTTCAGAAAAAGCCTCTTCCTGCATTTGCTGTTTTTCAAATGCCTTTAGCTTGAAATAAGCAATATACCAAAGCAGTATATTTGGGGACAGTCTGCCCTGCTACCCGTCAGCTTATAGCATTGATTCCCAATGAAGCCTATTAAAAATAAAGGTTCTTGGGTTCCACTGAACAGGAACTTCTGAAGATGAGTTCTGAGAATCTGTATTTTGACAAAGTTCTGAGACACAAACTACCTATACTCCACAGAGCTTACTCTTCATGTTAACCTAGTATTCCAATCTGTTCATTAGCATAATTTTACTATTCCAGGAGGTTCTTGCCTAGACAAGTGGCTTAATTATTCTTTCCAGAATATCCATCAACTCCTCAAGGAAAGCACAACAGTTTGTGCCCTAAGATTATATGACTCCGTTGCCTTACCTTGCTTTTGCTGCCTGCCTTAGACTGTTGTGTTGTGATCTCTACCCAGTCCTAGTCAAGACAACCCTCCCTCTCCATTGAGGGACCTGCCTTAAGCCAAACTTCCAATTCTCACTAATTCTAACCTTGCCTTTCCCTCTCTGAGACACTGCCAAATCTCTGCTGAGATGGAGTTCTCCCTGTCTCATCAGCTGGTTATTTTGATGGTATTTGGGGAGCTGGCATTCCCTGGACCCCAGGAGATTCCATGGCACAGTTGGATTTGAGAACTACTGGACAAAATTAAGTCCAAATTGCTGAGCCTAACGTACAAGGTCCCCAGTAGTCTGACTGTTGCCTCACTTACAAACCAATTGTCCACTGACTCTTTTTTACAAACCATACACTTTAGCCCATTCTTTTGTGTCTTTAGATACTTTGTGCTTTTATCCAGGCTTTTCTCTCTGCTCATCCTTCTATATCTCAGCATCTTTTTCTCACCGTTGTTGTAACCAGTCTCCAGTGATGGTCCCCAATTAACCACCCCTCCCAGGATTCATGCCCCTGTGAGGTCCTATCCCACAGTGAATCTGGGCTGGCCCTGTGACTCATTTTAACTAATTCAATGTGGCAGACATTAAGCTGTGTCATCACTAGGGCCTAAATGTAAGACCTGGAAACCTGCACTCCTGAGAGCCCTGAAACATCCAGCTATTCTCCTGGAGAGGCCATACAGAGAGGGAGAGACCATGTGACTGTTTGGAGAGATGCATGGCCTGCTCTGCCAGTGTCCTGGTTTAGCTCAGCTTTCGTGCCGTCTCCATGGAGGCTATGTAGGTGAGCTCCCAGCCAACATCCCATGGAAGGAAAAAGTGTCCAGCTCAACCCAGTCAAAACACAGAGGAGTGAGTGATAAAGAATTGTTGTTTGAAGCCAGTGAATTTTGTGGTGGCTTATTACACAGCAGTAGTCAACCAAATATGAACTTTCAAGCCTTATCTCAAAAACCACTCCTTTATGGAGCTTTTTGCATTGTCTCACTCAACTACCTTCCCATTTCCACAGTGGGAAGTAGAAATCACCTAGTTCCCTGCTGGAGTCGAAAGGAACACATTCAGCTTCCTGAGTGGAAACTTCGATTTTTTTCTGGTCTCCTCCTGAAGAGTATTCCATGAATTCAACCTGATTTGTGGCCAATGGGCCTTTTTAGGTGAGACTAGCAATTTAGGAAAAACTCTACCAAGGCTCAGAAAAATTTGTGATATGCACTACAGCCAGTAGATCAAATGTGCATTACACTGATAGAATCACTATCCTGATACATCCTGATATCCTGAGAGGTTTTTGTTTTTTGTTTTTTGTTTTTGCCCCGCCACATGGCATGCGGGATCTTAGTTCCCCTGCAGTGGAGGTGCGGAGTCCTAATCACTGGACCACCAGCAAATTCCCCTGAGAGCTTTTAAAATTCTTTTTAAAAATCTTATTACTTTCATTATTAAGAATTTTTTTGTATTGAAATATAGTTGGTTTACAATGTTGTGTTAGTTTCAGGTGTACAGCAAAGTGATTCCATTTTATATATATATTCTTTTTTAGATTCTTTTCCATTATAGGTTATTACAGATATTAAGTATAGTTCCCTGTGCTATACAGTATGTCCTTGTTGGTTATCTATTTTATATATAGTACTGTGTATATTTTAATCCCAAACTCCTAATTTATTCCCCATCCCCCTTCTCCTGGAATCGTAGCTTTTAATCTTTCAAGTCACCAGGTTATGGTTTATCTGATAGAGGCTGGGATAACTTTTGAGAGGATGTGGGCATACAACCACAGGGGCAAGCGTAAGGGGAAAAAAGCGTGAAGGATGGGGGTGGCTTTCAACCCTCTTGGTTTATGGTGCAGGCTTTCGATGAAGTTTTTACCCTCTGAGCATAGTTCTGCCAGTTTTAAAAGCCGAGTAGCAATAAAATAAAAGGCTTCCCCTAGTGGTGAGCAGTTGATTTTATTCTGGAAGCCGGGAGTGCTCCTCCCTGCGTCGTGGGCATCGTTGACCAGCAGAGGGCAGTGCAGACAGCAAGAGACATCAGTTGGCAGGCTGTTTTATGAGCTATAATGAATTTTATTTTCCTTCAGTTACGGTAAAAACCACGTAACATAAAATTTACCACCTTACCTTTTCTAATTGTGTAGTTCAGTAGTGTTAAGGATATTCACAATGTTGTGCAACCAATCTCCAGAATTTTTCCTCTTGCAAAACTGAAACTCTGCACTCATTAAACAACTCACCATTCCCCGCCCCCCCCCGCCCCCTTCCTCTCCAGTCGCTGGCAACACCTTTCTACTTTCTGTCTGGATGAATTTGATTACTCTAGACACCTCAGAGAAGTGGAACCGTACAGTGTTTGTCTTTTTGTGACTGGCTTATTTCACTTAGCTTAATGTCTTCAAGGTTTATTCGTGCTGTAACATGTATCAGAATTTCCTTCCTTTTCGGAGCAACTTTTTTTTTTTTTTTTTTTTTTACAAGAATTAGTACTGGGAAACTGGAGGTTGGACAACAGATTCTGCAGTCACTTCTAACTCTTTTTTTTTTTTTTTAACTTTTGGGTTTATTTATTTATTTATTTATGGCTGTGTTGGGTCTTCGTTTCTGTGCAAGGGCTAGTTGCGACAAGCGGGGGCCACTCTTTATCGCGGTGCGCGGGCCTCTCGTTATCGCGGCCTCTCTTGTTGCGGAGCACAGGCTCCAGACGCGCAGGCTCCAGACGCGCAAGCTCAGTAATTGTGGCTCACGGGCCCAGCCGCTCCGCTGCATGTGGGATCCTCCCAGACCAGGGCTCGAATCTGCGTCCCCTGCATTGGCAGGCAGACTCTCAACCACTGCGCCACCAGGGAAGCCCATCGGAGCAACTATTTTTGCACGTCTCCTCTTCTTGACTCAACACGTCAGGCTATGTCATGTCTTTGTAAGTGGGGGCATCACTGTCTCCCTTCAGTTCTTTCCTGTGCCGTCCACATATACGTGTTTACTGTACAGCCTGGTGCTTCCTACGTGGCGTTCACGGAAGGATGGAGCAGGAAAACTGATACATTTCACCGGGCCATCCCCGCAAAGGGCATTCTGGCTATCGGTATAAGAACCAGGACATTGTTCATACTCCCCCTTTGATTCAGTGTCTCCATGTCTGGGAATTTATTTAAAAGAAATGGTTCAAGGAGGAAAAGAGTATTCACATTCAAAATATTTAGAGTGGTACATGAAAGCAAGAATGATGGTGCACCACTCACATCTCCCTGCAAGAGAGATCCTGCTCGGAGGGCTGCAGGGAGCTGACAGCCCCCAGCTGCTGCCCATTTGGGATCTGCTGCAGCATTTGCCCAAACTCTATACACTTCTTGGGAATAGGAAGAATATGCTTCCTATGGAATAGGAATATCCACTCTCTTAGAAAGTGGGCTTTAAGTTAAAACTTGAAGGATGAATACGACCTACTCAGGCAAAGAGTGGATACAAGAGTTTTCTAGCAGATGAGTTATTCATAAGCCAGCCTAATAATAAAATTTCACCCCTCCACCTTGGTTATCAAGAGTTGTACTCCAATGTACCCATCTCTTTCCCACAAATGGCCCCAAACATGCCCTCCCCTTGAATCTGCAAATGCTGCTTCTGGCTGAAAATTCCTGGCCAGACAAGGACCTCTTGTAAATCCCTTGGATCTTTAGAATAGACTTGGTAAGTATTGGTCCGGTGACCAAGGTTATCTGTCATCTCCTGGATGGGTTAGGAAAAGAAAGAACAAGAAGGGATTTTGAAACACTGGGGAATCTATGCAAACAGAGGGCTTGCTCATTTCAGCTCTGGCATAAATATCACAGGGGAAGGAGCTTAGGTTTCAACAAAAGCACAGATACTCCTACCTGCTCTTGTGGCCATATGATGACTGTTAAAATTAGACCACCTGCCCACCAGCACCTGAAGCTTGAGTAAGCGTTCCTCCGGTTTCTATGGAAAATGGTGCCATAAACCTGTAGCAGGCCAAAGACTATGGAGAGTCAAGACATTGGGAGAGGGCCACAGAGCATCCCACGTCTGTGGATAAATCTTGAAATAAATTCATCGACTTTCAGGGCTGCCAGGGTTGGGGGTCTGTGTGCAGCATGTTCACCAAAGGGTGTCTGCTTGAGCAGCTTGAGTAAGGGGGCTCACTACCTTCAAAGGCAACCCAAGCTGCCCTTGCTCAGCTCTGACTATTAGACTTGCTTTTTGCTTGGTAAAAAGTGGTCTCCTTGATGATTTCACGTTTCAATCTCAGGGTCCAGGTTACACCTGCAGGGATGTTTTAATCTCATCTTGGCTTAAGTACAGTGCACACACCGTCTTGTTCCTAAGATATTATTTGTTCAACGAAATCAGTGTACTTTGCGTAAACTGCTTTTACATGAATCCAAACTGCTCAGAGGGTTCGTAAATTACATTAAGCAAATATTTCTTTTAATCAAATAAGTTTTTCCTTTTTTTTTCTTTTAAAAATCACAATAAATATTTTATTCAGTATTAACATAGTCCAGACTTTTCATCAGTGATGGGTAACTTTCACGTCTAAAATTATTGCATTTGAAACAAGAAGCAATATATAAGCTATTTACTGTCAAACTTTTCTAATAATTAGAATAGCCTAATACTCATCTATATTTAGTAACAATTTCAGTTTCACATGTTTTCTGTTTTCATATGGATACTGTTATCTAGTAATTTGAGTGCCTTATTTGCAAAGTCAGCCCAAAAGCAAGAAGATATTTCTATGAAAAATCCACAAGTATGTTAACATACATAAATGCCTGACTTGTTGGAAAAACATTACCCACGCTGACATTTTGTACCTTTTTCTCCTTCTGATCTTGTGTTATTTCTGTGAGAGGATGTTAGCCGTGGAGATGAGGAGAGTGACAAGTTGGTAGATTCTTTCGTGTTCTGGCTCATTTAGAATAAAAATGTAGTCTTTTATAACAACTATTCTAAGATACTTAAGCCAGAATTATTTGTGATACTGTCTTCTTTTTTATTAAAAACATTTATTGAACAACAGCTGTGTGAAAAACACTCTACTGGGCACTCCAGAAACACAAGCGAGCAAGAAGCTTTAGTGTCTTCATTATTTACCTATACACCCATTCATTAAACTACAGTCCCAGGCCTTTTTTTTTTTTTTGGCCGCGGCATGCAGCTTGCAGGATCTTAGTTCCCCGACCAGGGATTGAAGCCAAGCCACAGCAGTGAAAGCGCCACGTCCTAACCACTGGACCACCATGGAACACCCCCCCACATCTTTATTTGACATCATTTCTTTTCCTGGAGAAATTTCCAAGGGCACTCACTTCCACAGGTGTCATCCACAGGGCATGGCCATCTATTTCAGGCTTTGGCTGACCTTTTGTATAACTGGGAAGTCTTGGTCCACGTGGGCATACATGGGAAAACTCAGTTTATTCAGAGCCTGGATCTGATAGTAGAAGATATGGGGGAGTAGAAGATACAGGACAGGGTTCTTGGTACTCAGGCATGGCACCTCCATTCACAGCTCTCGGTTTGGTCCATCAGGGTCCAGGTCTCAGGAGTCCCATCAGGTCCCAGCAGACAGAAGTTGGGGAAGGTCTGGATACTGTGCTTCATAAATCTTCGGCTCCTCTCATTCCCACAAAAATGCCAAAATTCATTCACCAAGGCAGTGAGTGACATCCAGGGATGAAAGTTTAAACATCTCTTACATAAATTCTCTTATATAAATTCACATGTAAGAGATATCATATGATATTTGTCTTTGTCTGACTTACTTCACTTAGTATGATAATCTCTAGGTCCATCCATGTTGCTGCAAATGGCATTATTTCATTCTTTTCTATGGCTGAGTAATAGTCCATTGAATACATGTATAATACAACGGGATGTATATGTGTGTGTGTGTGTGTATATATATATCACATCTTCTTTATCCATTCATCTGTTCATGGACATTTAGGTTGCTTCCATGTCTTGGCTATTATAAATAGTGCAGAAATTATGTGTGTCATTTCTGGGTAGAAAGCCCTAAGAATCAATGCACAATATACCATCCTTTTGATTTTCCCTTCTGCCATGGTGGGCAGTTACATTTGAAATGGTTCCAGAATGGGGATACATGGAATAGAGCCTCCATCTGAATTGCTAAAGTGATCAAGAGTAAGAGAGAAATCATCTTTGTCTGGTTTTTTTTTTATATTTATTTATTTGGCTGTGCCGGGTCTTAGTTGTGGCACGCAGGATTTTTTAGTTGTGGCATGTGGGATCTAGTTCCCTGACCAGGGATCGAACCTGGGCCCCTGCATTGGGAGCGTGGAGTCTTAACCACTGGACCATCAGGGAAGTCCCTCATCTTTGTCTTTTTAAGGCACTGAGATGTTGGAGTTGTCACTGCAATATAATTCAGATTATCCTGATTAATATACCTTCCATAGTAACTTTCCGCAGCCTCTCATTAACCATTAGCTTTAGGAGAGTCTGACATCCTTGATATGACTTACAAGACTTTATATAATTTTTTCCTTGCTTAGGTAGTCAGCCTCATGTCTCACCATGTCCTTCTTCCTACCTGTGCTCCAGGTTATCCTGTACTTTCTGTTCAGTGCATATGTTAAGCTCTGTTTTGCTTCAGGCCTAGAACACTGCTTGCTATTACCTTTGCTCAGAGCATTCTCTCCCCCATCTTTCTCTGCTTGGCTTGCTTCCACTCATCCTTCAAGTCTTTCCTAACACCACTTAGACTTAGGGACCAAAGTAGTATACAGCTCTCCTCCCTGTAATGCAGCTGCATTATTGTGACATAGTCTACTGAACAAGGCAGCCTTTGCCTGTCTTGTTCAGTACTGTTTCCCCAGCATCTGAGCACATAGTAAGTGCTCAATAAATACTGCTTGAATGGATGAATAAGTGAAAAATATGATTCCTTCTTTTGGAATACTCTTCATCCCCTTTTGATCTGGTCAACTCTTAAATGTCCCCTCTTTTCTCAGCTTAGATACCATCTCCTCCAGAACCTTTGCTTTCATCATCTGAAAAATAATGCCTGTGAAATTTTAAAGTATCAAAGCTCTTCCAGGAATATAACACCCAATAAGTCTTGGGACTGCACGTCCCCTAGGAAATTTTTCATTTTTTTAAAGTACAAATCAGTAGGAAACCAGAATGTACTTTACAGAAATGTTCTATTTTGCTAACCAGATTGGACAGTCACCTAAACTGTAAAGAAAAGGCTGCATATGTTCATTATCCACCTCATGATTCCTTGGGTTTGGAAGTTCTGGGAGGTGAATTCTTTGAATATAGTAGAGAGGAAGACAGTTCCTGCAGTATCTCAGCAGTCACATAAATAAGATGGTCTGCATGCTTGCCCTTAACTGATTTGGTGAGGGCAACATTTCTTATAACCTCATCCAAGTTGGATTGTAAACCTAAAGGAGAAGGAAAGAGAAGCAAGATTCTCAGGATAAGCCACTGTGTTGAAAGAAGAGTGAACTTTGGATCCCCAAAGAGTGACTTAAAGTCTTAGTTCTGCCACCCAGTAGCTGTGTGATCTTGGAGGAGCTGCCTCACTTCCCTGATTCTCAGTTTCCACATATGTACAGTAGGGATGGACGATATCACCTCACCTGTCTACCTCACATGGATTTTGTGAGGATCAGATATTTTGAAAACTAATAGCAGCATGAGAGTCTCTGCTGCCAACTCCCTTACTTTTCACTCTCACCCCGTCTCCCCACCTTGCTCCCTCAGGAATCTTGGGCACAAGTCTAAAAGAAATCATAAATCAGATAAATAGATAAATGTGTATAGATACAGATGTAATTTTACCTGAAAGCTTCACATTCCTTGGAATGTCCTTCTCATCTACTATAAATTTGTGAATTCTAACATTATTTAATAATCTACCTCACTGGGACTTCAAGTTTGATACCTTCATTGATTTCTGTTTATTTTGAATGCTGACATGTAACTATATTAAATATAAAAATATTAAATATATTAATATTAATATATTAAATTAATTTAATAATTAATATAATTACTGAATTATATATAATATATACAAATTAAATTATTAAATTAACATATAATTATTAAATTATAATATATGTAAATATATTAAACACTCCAATTAAAAGGCAATCCCTACTTCTCTTGCAGGTGACAGCTTAAAATAACTTTCCCAGGAAAGGATGTGCTGATCTCCAGCTGCTGGAGGAGATTAGGAGCCACTTGTACGTTCTCCTAGCCACCTTTATGTGTACTCCCTTGCTCTTGTTACAATTATATAGTTATTTCCTTTTTCTTTTTATACTGAGATATAGTTGATGTACAATATTATATAAGTTACTGGTGTATAACATAGTGATTCACAATTTTTAACGGTTATATGCCATTTATAGTTGTTATAATACATTGGCTATACTCCCTGCATTGTACAATATATCCTTGTAGCTTATTTTATACATAATAGTTTGTACCTCTTAATTCCTTTCACCTGTTTTGCCCCTCCCCACTTCCTTTCCCCAGTGGTAGGTAACCACTAGTTTGTTCTCCGTATCTGTGAGTATGTTTCCTTTTTGTTATATTCACTAGTTTGTTGTATTTTTAGATTTCATGTATAAGTGGTATCATACAGTATTTGTCTTTCTCTGTCTGACTTATTTCACTTAGCATAATGCCCTCCAAGTCTGGCCATTGCAAATGGCAATATTTCATTCTTTCTTATGGCTGAGTAGTATTTTATTGTATATACATCCCACATCTTCTTTATTCATGCATCTGTTGATGGACAAGTGTTGTTACTTCCTTATTATCCCTGTCCCCTTCTTTTTTATTTTTAAATTAATTAATTAATTTATTTATTTATTTATTTTTGGCTGTGTTGGGTCTTTGTTGCTGCACGCGGGCTTTCTCTAGTTGCAGCGAGCGGGGGCTTCTCTTCGATGCGGTGCACAGGCTTCTCTTGTTGCGGAGCATGGGCTCTAGGCCGGTGGGCTCAGTAGTTGTGGCTCGCGTGCTCTAGAGTGCAGGCTCAGTTGTTGTGGCCCACAGGCTTAGTTGCTCTGCGGCATGTCGGATCTTCCTGGACCAGGGCTCGAACCCGTGTCCCCCACATTGGCAGGTGGCTTCTTAGCCACCACCACCAGGGAAGCCCCTCCCTGTCCCCTCTGACTAGGGGACTCTGGAGGGTACAACCTATCTGTGTCTTATCTCCACCTACCTCCTTTGTGCTTGGCACAGAACCTGGCTATTAGTAGGCATTGAATGAGGAGCAAATGAGCACCAATGATTCTGAAGTCTCCACTAGTGTCCCCCTTAGTCCACAGAATACTGACTGTAGCTGATGTCCATATGTATGTTGCTTGGAAAATTCTGGGATATGATTTGTCACACTATTCAAATAAATACCATGTCAGCATATCCTCCCTAATGTCTGAGAGAATAATCAAAGCTAACTTTGGACGTAAGTTTGCACACTTGTTTGATTTGAGGAGATAACCTGTAAAAATCACCTCTGCCATGAAATCTTATCTGGGAAAGACTGGAGTGTTTCAGAGTCAGATAAATGTGAGTCAGGCAAACCTCAGCTCTACTATTTGCTAGTCTTTGCTCATCCGTTCCAGGCCTCAGCTCCCCTATTTATAATCTTTGAATATTGGTGTCTCCTTCCAGGAATATTATGAGGTTAAGGTGAAAGGGCATGCATGAGTCATGGGATGCTGGCCCCCATAGACTGTATCACAGTAGAGGTTGAGCTTCATACTCCCCCATAGAAGCAGCTCCCATCTTTACCTTCATGAACTCAGGGGTTTTTTTCCCCTCAGGGATTTCTCCAATGTTCTCAGCATCTGGATACCATCTAAGGCAAGCATTTTGGCTGAAACATTAATCTAGATAAAGGACCAAGAAACACTAAGGAAACGAGAAGAGCTGGGAGAAGGGAGACTCAAAATCATCCTGTGTAATGGTCCAGGGCTCCAGCAACCTCACTGAGTTCTCTGGGACCATTAAGATGGTCTCCAAATTGGTAAGGAGGATTCCACTGGTGAAGTTTTCCACTTCCGTTGGTAATTTCACTACCCTTATTTCCACTAACTACTCATGCATTTGAAAGGATAGGATCTTCTTTTTACCATGTTCCCCTTCATAATCCCCAAATAAGCTATTCCGAGAGAATGTGACTGTTTCGGGGAGGAATTTGTAACTTTGCACACGCTTAGCAGATGGGGCAACATAAGGATCCTGAGATCCTTGAGAGAGAAGCATAAAGAGAGGAGGAGGAGATGAGGGACTAAGTGTAAGTTTTGCATGTTTCTAAATTATGATTGCAACACCATGAGTCTGACCTATGCAAAGATTCACAGCATCACAGCCTCTGTAGAGATTGTATCCACACCTCCCCTGCTCCACTTCTCCTGAAAATCGCAGGTTACCACACATGAAGACTCCCTTTTCTTTTGGCCAAGTATGATTTGGGTAAATTGCATAAGGCATTATGTGTCCAGCTTTCCACCCTTTGTAGTTATTTTCCAGGTAAAAGGCATTTCGTTGGTGCACATTTAGTCTGCAGAATCTGGTGAGCTGAGCCTTGTTTAACACTGACTCAGAATAAATAAATGATGCTTTACTGCCAAGACCTAATTTGTGCAACCTGTTCTCTTGGAAAAATGTGCATTGAAAATTGAACCACAAACTCAGTAGATCTGGGTTAGGGCTAATTGCTCCAGATAGGAAATGCAGTCATTATGCTGTCATTGTAGTTGACCTGGCATGTCATTAGTGTGAGAATATGTTAAGGGAAACTCAAAATTGGAGTTGGGAAGCCGTGAAGGGAGGGCTTTCATGCACATGCTACTCATTGCAGCTTGCATAGTTCAGCAGGGAGAAGGAAGATTTCCTCTTACCCAGCAACAGCAGGCTCCCCTGGTCTGCAACCAATAAGATCCTCCGCCACTTCGAACTCTCATTTTCCTCCAATGAATTTTTGTTTAGAACAACCCCTCCCAACTTTCTCCTTTCCTCTATAAAAGAATGCTCTCCTCTTTTATTCTCTGGACTTGTCTATGTTTTAACCATAGTTTGCTTGTCCTGAAATGCAATTCCTCTGCTATTCCCAAATAAACTCTTTTTTTTTTTTTTTGCTTACCTAAAATTGCCCTTTGCTCTGTTTTAGGCTGATATCCAAAAGAAGAGCAACTGAAAGGGCAAACTGACCTTGTCTAGTGAGCAAATAATAAAACAGTAATACATAATGTATTGCAAAAATGTCATGACCAGGAGAAAACCTGACAGGGGCAGAAAATTAAAAAAAAAAAAAAGAAGGCAGGTAAATTTAGAAGACTTCAACTGGACTCATGTCAGATTTTCCTCCAGGACAGGAGTGGAGGAAATTCACACTCCTCCTGGTGGCAAACAGCTGATGTAAATAGTGATGCGGGTATGGCGGGCTGGCTTTCACTCAATGGCATTCGGGAGAGTATGTGACCCACCCAAGGGGACAGCAACTTATTGAGCTCTGGCTGATTGTTGCCTTGTGGGCAGAAGGTTTCGTTTGGCCAGATCTGAGATTTCAAGAGAAATGTGAATGTGATTATGTATCAAAATGACCTTTTTTTTTTTTTTTAGATGTTAGCATCTGAACCAATTATTTCTTGAATCGCCACATGTGCCTCAATCAACAGACGTATCAGAGAGCTTTGGAGGATGAGCCTCCTTCCTCTCCACCACCCCGTCACTTGTTACTAAGCACCTTCTCTTTGCACGTTTCTGCTGAGTGTGCTAGGTTTCAGGTGGTGTGGGGCTGCAGGAAAGGAAGGAAGACCCACAGGGACAGGACACAGCTTGCTGACCTCAAGGAGCTCATGGTGTAGTAGTGACATGAGATAAGGGCAACAACTTTAATAAAAGTGTAACAGGTGTAGAATAATATTCAGCCATAAAAAGAATGAAATTTTGCCATTTACAACAACATGGATGTACCTGGAGTGTATTATGCTTCGTGAAGTAAGTCAGATAAAGACAAATACTGTATGATATCACTTATATGTGGAACCTGAAAAATAAAACAAAGGAACTGATATTACAAAACGGAAGTAGACTCCCGGATATAGAGAACAGACTGGTGGTTACCAGTGGGGAGAGGGAAAGGGGGAAGGGGCAAAATAGAGGTAGGGGATGAAGAGGTACAAACTACTGTGTATAAAATAAATAAGCTGCGAGGATATATCGTACAGCAAAGGGAATGTAGCTCTTCTTTTGTAACAACTTTAAATGGAGTATAATCTGTAAAAAATTTGGATCACTATGTTGTACACCTGAAACTAATACAATATTGTAGATCAACTGTACCGCAATAGTTTTTTTTCATTTGAAATAAATGTGAACATTAAAAAAAAGTGTAACCGATGGAAAAATTTCCCTCTTAAACTACAATTGCTATCTAAGGAGGAGAAATTTTTAGGAGAAATTGCAATGTCTCTGCAAATCCTTTTCTTTTTTCTTTTCTTTTTTTCTTTTTTTTTTTAAGCTGTGTATCCTAATAGCTGCTGGAAAGGCAAAATGATGAGACTTAACTTGAGTTAGTGACACACAAGAGCCAACTTCCTCTGCACAATAGAGAGAGAAGGACTTGGAGTTCTACTAGGTGATCCAGAAGGGTGAAAGTGTGGAAGAGAGATGAGATGGGAAAGAGGAATCCTGATGGGTGAAATGGACAGGTACTCAGGTTGTTAAAAACTTAGATAAGGGATGGCTCTTGGTCAACCACTTGATGTTTGCTTTGCTACCTCAAATATCAGAAAGTCCGCTATACACCAAAAGCTCTTGTGTCATTCTTAATTTTTTTTTTGAGTTGTTACATTATTTCTTTAATACTTTGTCAGAGAATAATTTTTTAGATACAAATTCATTAGTCTTCAGCTATTTTTTTTTAACATCTTTATTGGAGTATAATTGCTTTACAATGGTGTGTTAGTTTCTGCTTTATAACAAAGTGAATCAGTTATACATATACATATGTTCCCATATCTCTTCCCTCTTGCGTCTCCCTCCCTCCCACCCTCCCCATCCCACCCCTCCAGGTGGTCACAAAGCACCGAGCTGATCTCCCTGTGCTATGTGGTTGCTTCCCACTAGCTATCTATTTTACATTTCATAGTGTATATATGTCCATGCCACTCTCTAACTTTGTCCCAGCTTACCCTTCCCCCTCCCCATATCCTCAAGTCCATTCTCTAGTAGGTCTGTGTCTTTATTTTCGTCTTGCCACTAGGTTCTTCATGACCTTTTTTCTTTTTTTTCCCTTAGATTCCATATATATGTGTTAGCATACTGTATTTGTTTTTCTCTTTCTGACTTACTTCACTCTGTATGACAGACTCTAACTCCATCCACCTCATTACAAATACCTCCATTTCATTTCTTTTTATGGCAGAGTAATATTCCATTGTATATATGTGCCACATCTTCTTTATCCATTCATCCGATGATGGACACTTAGGTTGCTTCCATATCCTGGCTATTGTAAATAGAGCTGCAATGAACATTTTGGTACATGACTCTTTTTGAATTATGGTTTTCTCAGGGTATATGCCCAGTAGTGGGATTGCTGGGTCGTATGGTAGTTCTATTTGTAGTTTTTTAAGGAACCTCCATACTGTTCTCCATAGTGGCTGTATCAATTTATATTCCCACCAATATCCCAGCACCACTAATTGAAGAGGCTGTCTTTTCTCCATTGTATGTTCTTGCCTCCTTTGTCGTAAATTAGGTGCCCATATGTGCGTGGGTTTATCTCTGGGCATTCTATCCTGTACCATTGATCTATATTTATGTTTTTGTGCCAGTACCATACTGTCTTGATTACTGTAGCTTTGTGGTATAGTTTGAAGTTGGGGAGACTGATTCCTCCAACTCCGTTTTTCTTTCTCAAGATTGCTTTCCGCTGCTTTTGTTCATTAAAAGGATACTGTCTATACACAATGGTCTGCCTCAGGGAACCCTGCCCCTCTGCCTGAATGTTAAACCAAAGTGCCTTTGTTCAGGGAAGCACCCAGACCCTGTCCACCTGTGGATGGCTGCAAGAAAGAAGAAATTAACACATCCCTTCCCTGAGACTGGCCATTCCAGGGGATATTTGCAAAATTTATGGCCTTTTTACTTTACTTCCTTATCTCCTCCCCCTCTCTGTGCTATAAAGGAAACTGGCATCCAAACCCCAATAAGATGGTAGTTTTGAGACATTAGTCTGCCATCCTCTCGGTCTGCTTTCCAAATAAAGTTGTATTCCTTGCTTCAACACCTCATCTCCTGATTTATTGGCCTGGCATGAGGTGAGCAGAGCAAGCCTGGACTCGGTAACAGAAGAGGCAAGGAAGGCTTCTCCCCTAAACGTTTCAGAGAGAGCATGACCCTGCTCACACCTTGATTTTGGACTCTTAGACTCCAGAGCTGGGAGACAATAAATTTCTATTGTTTTAAGCCACCCAATTTGTGGTACTCTGTGTGTACCAAATATAGGGGGCCTCATACATGGGAAACAACTAGGTGTATAAAGATTCAATTTTTGGTTTCCAGTTTCAGTTCAAATGCAGCTGCTTATGTGTCCTAGTTTCATGACCCTGGAGCAGTTAAGTGTGGTGGGTAAGTGCACAGGCTCTGTAGCCAGACTGCCTCGCCTGAGATTTGTGCTTTACCTCCTACAAGCTGTGGGCCTTGGACAATTTGCATACTCTCTCTGTGTCTCAGTTTCCCAATCTATGATATGGGAATAATAATAGGCCATGGAGCCTTGTGAGGATTAAAACAGTAAATCCAGGCAGTGTTTACATCAGACACAGAGTGATTAAATAGGTAACCATAAATATTAGTTCTTTTTATCTGGCCTATTTCAGCTAAGCCAAGGTAGAGCATAGAGAGGCGATTCCTGAGGGTGAAATGTCTCTAGGCTTTGTGTCCAAGTTACCTGTGGTGACACGGTACTTGCTAGAGTGACAGAAAGATGGGACAGATTGCCACACATGGTTCCAGGAGAAAGCAGAGGGCTCCTTAAAATCAAAACTCTCAGAGTGTAAAGATTGGGGGAGTAGAGGGAATTCCTTGGCAGTTCAGTGGTTAGGACTTGGCGCTCTCACTGTGCCAAGTGAGAGCCTGGGGGTCCAGGTTCAATCCCTGGTGGGGGAATTAAGATCCCATAAGCAGCACGGCACGACCACCCCTCACAGAGTGGGGGGAGTATAGTACAATTAAATTTTTATTTCCATTTTAATTACACTTTTACTTTACAAATATAACCAAAACTTCAGTTTCTTTTATACATTTTTCTATAAACTTAATGCCAGAGAAATTCTCAAAGCCAAACTATAAATGCTTGTACACTATGATGTGAACACAGCAACCAAAGTCTAAGTTTTTAAATGCACTGATCTTTCCCTTAACAGACCGTAATACATTTTCCCCATTTAGCTCTAGTCTTACGATACAATCCATCACTAAAATTCAAACTACATCTAAACTGGCTTAATCTAGACTTACTTAGGTTTTAGTCAGTTTTTTCACAAAAGCAAGCTAGATAAATATAAGCTAATATTAAAATGTGTTTTATGGCTCAAGTCAAATTACAGTATTATGCTTCTCATTACATATTTAGCAAAGGCAAATTGCTTCAAATGAGTCCAGTTGAACCCAAATAATGAGTAATGTAAAACATGTGGAATAATTATAGGAAATCAAACCTTATGCTTATATAAGCTGACTTGTATTACAGTCAAAACCCACCAAGCCCTCTCTGACAATGGGACATAGAAAAATTTGCACTCTCTGAAGCAGTCTTAGTGATGGGCACATACTGTTCCAAACTCTATGAACTAGTGAAAACGTCAAGTTTGAGGAACTCCAACATGGAAAATGTACTCCAAGAATTTCATCTCAAAAAATGAAGTCATTAAAAACCTGAGAGTGTAAGAGTTGCACCATTTAAGAAAGGGAATTTTAAACTGATTGCCTGCTGGCCAGCTGAATTTGGAGGACCTCTACCTCTCACTTCTAACTAACCATGTAAGAAAACAGACTGGCTAGTTTGCGTATGTTTTATCCAAATAAAAGGCTAACTTAACAGAACCCTTAAATATAAAAAATAATAACTGAACCATACAATGTTAATTACAAGGGAAGACAATGATAAAAAGTAAAAAGTCTTTTAACTACTGTTAAAAGTACGAATTCATACACAGGATTATCATAATGCTATTTTAAGTATTATCTACTTTTGAAAAATCACAAGTCTTCATCACACAGAAAAAAAATACAGATTTCACTTTTCTTCAAAGGGATGTCAATCCTAAATATGATTTAAAACATTTGAGTAAAACTGTTTAGTTTTTCCCCTCAACCTACTGAATATTTTCCAATGCCATTTAGTAGTTTTATATAGAATATTCACGACTTAGATTACTCAGAGAAAAGACCACGGCATATTTTGTAATTATACAATACAAAAGAGGGCTTTCATTTACAAACAAACCTGGAACATAGAAGGCATTCAAAAATATAAGTTAATCAAGAGCTCATTTAAAAACTAGTCAGTATTTATTATGTAGAGAATTGGAATTCCCATTTTAAGACTGTTGGTTCTTGAAGATGTGTGATAAGAACTTACCTAACAAAAGTGTTAAACTGTACCCTTGTACCCTCTTTTTAATGGAATACATCAAATTTGAACTTCCCTAGTTCTATTTTCATCAGGAAACCTAACAAGAGAGCATTGGGATACAACTATAACTAACCAGTTCAAAAACAAGTTTTAAAAATTTGTGTTTGTGTTATGAATTTTACACTCAAAACCAGATCTATTATATTCCAAGGTTACTAACTCAGCCAACTTACTGTTTTTCTCACTTAAGCCCCAGGGTATGGATGACTGACTGAAGCACTTATACAATTGGGAAGTAATGCTGGAGAAAGAATTTCTAGGTCCAAGCTTACGTTACAAAAGGACACGAGTGGCCTCGAATCAGATGACTCTTCAACCCAAACACTCCTTACTGACAGCACTTTATAAATCACACCAAGAAAAAGTCCGCCTCTCCTCACTCTCCCCAAATGGCAGGAGCTAACAAACACACCTGAAAGTGATCACTGCAGCTTTTCCCTTGGATGCCAGAAACAATCATGGAAGGTGGGCTGGATGGAGCCATCTCCATCTCTGCCTTCCCCAATCTTGTAGGACTCATCAGTGAGCTCACCAGTAAAATTACAGTTAAGTTAGAAAAAAGTGAATGTAAACCAGAAGGGCAGGACTGTTACACTTGAAGGAGAACTATCCATAGAACTAGGGGCTTTTTCAAAGCAGATCCCTGGTCATTTTTGGTCCTGGAGACCGGTGCTCACCTACTAGTAAGCATGGGCACAGCTATAGTCACTATTAGATACGTAATCGTGTGAAGATTGGACAGGACCTCAACTAAATAAACTTCAATGCTTATAAATATAATTCCTCAACTGCTCTTGGTCTGATTTTCTCAAGTCTAAATAGGGAAGAATGTATGATGTATCTTTCACATCACCCAATATTCAGGAGAACAGCCCTGTGATCAGTACCATAAAGATGTACAACTAATCAAAAGTTCATTTCTATCTATTAAAAACATAACTGTATCAATCTCTTTAAGTAGCTGCATCTTATAAGATTTCTTTTACATTAAACCTACAGTCAGTCATTTGTAATAAGGCATACACAACATACCATTAAGCAATAACACGACCAGCAAACTCTTTTGCCTTAAGATTTATTTTTTTTTAATTCCCTCAAATTGGATCCTAATTTAGCAGTATTTTGAAAAGATTTTTAAATTTGGTATTTTTCTCTTAGGCTGACAAAATCTAATTCTGATTCAGATCATTCCAAAATATTTTTGAAAAGGCTTTGTGTCACTTGTTAAAACCAAATTTTCATCTCTTTCACTGTAACTTCACGTTAATTGAAATAACTAACTTTACAATCCAAGAGTTCAAAACCTAACAGACCCACTTTTAGAAACTTCTTTCACCTTCACAGATCACCATTTCACCACGGTCGTAAGAATAACTAAGACACATAAATTCCAACAGCACAAATGTTGGAATTTGTGCATTATGGGGGGGGGGCTCTAATGAGCGCTGGATCTGTCTCTTTTTATACCAATGCCCAAAACTTTCCCCAGCCTAGTCAATTTTAATAGTTTCCCGTATGTTTAATTAGGATCTGTTGTTTGTGAAGTAAGGTCTGGTGATACCGGTATAAAATGTACTAGTCAGTAATACACTGGGAGTGCTGCTGTAATACAACTCATTAAGAGTGTAAAATCGGTACAGGAGTCGCACCTTGGACTCACTCAAGCAAATCTAGTTCCCAAAAGTAACAGAAGTTCCTCATCACAAAGATCTATAACACGGTCTTGGAGTAGGCCCCCAAGAATGGTATTGGAACAAGGGTCCCACAAACTTGATTGACCTAAGCTTGCCGCTGTCTCTTAACATTCACCTGACTAGTGGGGGAAAAGCAATCCTTGCCTGTAAGAATTTTACAAATTTAGTGTGAAATTAAAAAACAAAACAACAAAAAGTAACAAATAGGAACAGTTCACTTTCTTTAATGTTGTACAAAAAAGTATGAGTAGAACCAAAAGCAAATTAAACATGATCACATTTGTTTACACCACAATCGAGTTTTTCATATTAACTTTACTATTCAAACAATAGAAAGTAGGTGGTAATTTAGGGACTGGGGAAGAGATAAACCAAAAAAACTTTTCTAGCATGTTTATTCTACACTGTATACAGCTCTGCTCACAGAGACGGCGTCTCTTACTTCTCTGCTGCGCAGGAATTCAGTTGGATATAAAACTGAAACTGCTCAAAAGCTGGGGGAGACTAGAAATGACGGGTCCATATCCCGGTGCATTGTCATACAGTTCAAACAGTGGTGCAGCTACCAGCTTGTAATTTTTAGGGACTGCACACAAGGCTTTCTCTTGAAGCTGGACCAAAACCAACTTACGTTCCTTAGGTTTTGTAATATGTGCAGGTATATATGGATACTGAGGAGGGTCAGCATTCGTTCTCCACCAGTCACCAGTGCAGTCATCAATAACCCTGCCTTGCAGGACTCCATCTCGACAACCCTGTATCTCTGTCATTAAGCGTTTTAGTCCTTCAACTTCATCTTCTCCTGGGTTAAGCGCAACACCAGGTAATTTAAAGAAAGTTGTCCCCAGCTGCAGCAGTAACACATGGGGTAGCCGGTGCTCGTGGACAATCAAAACCCCTTCTACAGTCCTCCTGATGCCAATTTTATCAAATTCCTCCCGCATGCGCGGAAATCTGGCTGCAACGGAGCTGTTCTTCTCATAGAGGCGCACTTTTGTTCCCAAAGTGTAGTTGGTAAGAGGGTACAGGTTGGTGGTGCGCTCCAGGGTGAGGGGCTCCGTCCGCTGGATGTACTTGTGGTCGAGCTGGTTGACCCCGCGGGGCCAGCCGGTCTGCTAGCGACTGGGCGGCGCCGCGGACATGCTGGCGAGCTCGGGCACAAGCGGCGAGCGGAAAAGGAGAGGCAGGGAGACTTTCCCAGCGCTGGCAGCGGTGATCTGCGTCCCACTCAGCAGCCGCCGCCAGCCATGAACAAGAAAGCGCCGGAGGAGCAGTACCGTTAAATTTAAAACAGAGTCTACTTAGTGCGAAGGCCATTTGGAAGCAAATATTCAAATATTCCTGGGGTGCTTCACAAGACAAAGAGCTGGACGAAGTCTCCCCACAATCCTCTTTTTTTACTAAGCCCACATCAGATCAGAGAAACAATTAACATAGAGTCGTTCCAGAGGTTCCACAATCTTGAAATTCTTATAACCGGCATCCCTAGTCTCTCGATATTGCCTTTCTATTTCTTCTTGAGTAAGCTCTTGGAAGGCTTTGAATAGTGTAATGACATGATGTAATATGTTTTTACATTACTATTTTGGCTGTCTTATGTTTATCATATAGCCAGAGATCTATTAGGAGGCTATTGTAGCACTCCGGAAAAGATATGGTTTTGGCTTGGACCATGGTAATATCAGTGGATATGGTAAGAAGTGGGAAGATGTGGGTTGTGAAAGAAAGATTTAAGAATGACACCAAGAGTTTTGGTCTGAACACCTGAAGATACGACAATGTTTTTGCTAAGTGATGAATGATTGAACAAGTTCATGAATGATCCCACCATCTGTCTATTCATTCCATGGATGTCAGATAATTCATATCTGTATTACTGAACGACTTGTAAAGACCCTTTACCAGGAGTGAGGCAGTTTTCCTTGAGGTTACCAGTCTCCAAGGCAGTACATACTTCAGACTGTGCTGGCCCCAGTCAGCCAGCAGAGGGCAGCAGAGGTGGCTGATCCGTAGAACAAGGATCTTTTGCTTCAAATGTTAAATTACCCTGGAGTTATCCTAAAGCCCCTGGGTGCAGATTGTTTGGGATAACAGGTGACTTTATCTTATTACATTAAATGTAGTTGATGTTGCATGTCTTTTATTACAACCTACTGTGACTTTGGGACATTATGGCCAGAACACTTGTGAGGGAGAAATAACAAGTGGATGTTACTGTTATCTCTCCAGGGAACATGTTCTCAGAATTGACTTCTTCATGCATCAGATCTCTCTCTCTCTCTTTTTTTTTTTTTGGCTTCACTGCCTGTTTTGTGGGATCTTAGTTCTCCGGCTAGGGATCGAAACTGTGACCCCTGCAGTGTGCAAGCACAGAGTTCTAACCACTAGTCTGCCAGGGAATTCCCCAGATATCTCTGACACAGGGATTCCTACTCTGCCATTGTGTCCGCTTCCCTAAATGTTTTTCTTAAATATGACATAAAATTAAAGTAAAAAGCAATTCCTTAAAAATCACAAGCAAAATGGAACAAAAACAAATTGTGTTTTAAGTTGATGGCTGAACCATACAGAAATAAATTATTGCAACTAACTTTAAAGCACAGCAATTTATTATATGTCCATTGTGTGATATATCCTAAAGATAAAAATAAGTAGGGACTTCCCTGGTGGTCCAGTAGTTAGGACTCTGTGCTTCCACTGCAGGGGGCACGGGTCGATCCCTGGTTTGGGAACTAGGATCCTGCTGCTGCGTGGTGTGGCCAAAATATTTAAAAAAAAAAAAAAAAAAAGATAAAAATAAGTAGAATTGACACTAAAAGTTAGAAAATTTTCAGTAATAACATTATTAATAATAATATTAATATTTTTCTGAAATTATATGTATGCACACATATATACATGGTTATGCAATTAAATAAACAATAGGTTGATAATTTAAATAGTCATACTAATGTCATAATGACATAATGTTCCTAATGTCATTAGGAACCAGGATTTTCACTGTAAGAGAGAAGAATTTCAAATAAAGGAAAACAAAGACATTAAGTAAAAATCATGTAATCTGAAACATGTATTGGAAATATCAATATAAACTCATGATGAATTTTCTCCTTAGGGGAAATAACACACAAACACATATTTTTCAGATCACACATGCATTTCATGTCCAAGCTGGAAACCCTGGAAACAGTGATGAACCCAGGTTATGATCTCTAAATATAATTTCCCAATGAAGGAAAACATTGCCCTTGGAGAAATGGTTGATTCCAAGTCCAGGAAAGGAAACGAACAAGGTAAGCCTAGATCTTATTGAACTGGAAAGAAAGGAAGCTTTCAAAGACTAGTGGAATCATGTCCAAAGGACTCAGAAGCTAACTTGAAGGGACTCCCACTGACCAAGAATAATAACTTCAGCGGATAGAAACATTTCGAATGTAATAAAAGCCAAGAACTCATGACGATATCAAAAATATAAAGATCTTTGGTAACCAACTCATCGTTCTGAAAACCGGTAAATAAAGGAAAAGATAGCATTTATTCTCCCTTTCCTGTACTAACTCTATCTCACCAAAGAGGTATTACGGATAAGTACTTTGTAGACGATTTCTAGCTAATGAATGCAGAAAGAATGATAGATTTAGAATATCACCATTTTGGGCCTGTGTCATATATCTATTGGACAGTGCCAGTCTGGAGCGTGGTTTGGAAGGAAACGTCGTGGATGGTCCAGCTTGCCTCAAGGCCAGATGGTGCTGCTGAGCCTGGGCTCAGATTTTGGTTTGGAGCAGTGGTTTTCAAAGTTTGGTCCCCAAAACAGCATCATTGGCATTACTTAAGAATTCTTAGGCTGCACCCAAGACTGCTCTAAAAGATAAAGTCTAATAATCTGAAAAAAAAATCACCATTTTGTAACTCAATGCACTTAGGCAAAGGTCATGAACGGCTGCTGAAACAAATAAGTGAATAGCTGATGGGGAGCATTATAATGGTAGGAAAAGTCTGACAATAACTAGACTCACTGATGGATCTTGACCATCAGAAAAGAGAGATAATCATACTTTACTTGCCTCCTAATGTGATGCAGTAGAAAGTGCACAAACACGATTGTGAAATGTTCTTGCTATAGAATTAAACCTGAACCTGATCAAGATTCTTGATCTAATTGCAAGTTTACAGAAAATACAGACTGTAGAAAAATAGGGTAAACAACACGAAGGCTTCAGAAAAACAAATTAAACAAATCCAGAATGTGTGCAAATCTGCAGGACAAACAACCCAATTTTTTTTCAACACATATATTGAACAGAGATAAAAAGAAAAAAAAGAGTGGCAGGTCCTGTTTGAATTTTTATTCAAACAAATCAACAATAAAGAGATGCTTGTAGGGAAATTGAATGCTGTCTAGATGTTCTACAACAGAAAGAAATTGTTAATTATTTTATCTATATTAATTGCACTGAGTATATTTTTAAAAGTCATCTTTTAGAGATACATAATGAAGTATTTCCAGGTAAAATATTAGGATATATGGAATTTGTTTAGAAATAATCCAGTAGTTGATGGTGTGTGTTAGGTGTGTAGGGGGTATACTACCTCTTTTTCTTTTTTTAATTTTTTTAATTATTTTTTTGAATTTTATTTATTTTTTTTATACAGCAGGTTCTTATTAGTTATCTATTTTATACATATTAGTGTATATATGTCAATCCCAATCTCCCAATTCATCCCCCCTACCCTTGCTTTCCCCCCTTGCTGCCCATACATTTGTTCTCTACGTCTGTGTCTCTATTTCTGCCTTGCAAACAGGTTCATCTGTACCATTTATCTAGATTCTACATATATGCATTAATATATGATATTTGTTTTTCTCTTTCTGACTTACTTCACTCTGTATGACAGACTCTAGGTCCATCCACATCTCTACAAATGACCCATTTTCGTTCCTTTTTATGGCTGAGTAATATTCCACTGTATATATGTACCACAACTTCTTTATCCATTCCTCTGTTGATGGACGTTTAGGTTGCTTCCACGTTCTGGCTATTGTAAAGAGTGCTGCAGTGAACATTGGGGTGCATGTGTCTTTTTGAATTATGGTTTTCTCTGGGTATATGCCCAGTAGTGGGATTGCTGGGTCATATGGTAATTCTATTTTTAGTTTTTTAAGGAGCCTCCATACTATTATCCACAGTGGCTGTATCAATTTACATTCCCACCAACAGTGCAAGAGGGTTCCCTTTTCTCCACACCCCTCCAGCATTTGTTGTTTGTAGATTTTCTGATAATGCCCATTCTAACCAGTGTGAGGTGATACCTCATTGTTGTTTTGATTTGAATTTCTCTAATAATTAGTGATGTTGAGCATCTTTTCATGGGCATGTTGGCCATCTGTATGTCTTCTTTGGAGAAATGTCTATTTAGGTCTTCTGCCCATTTTTTGATTGCGTTGTTTGTTTTTTTGATATTGAGCTGCATGAGCTGCTTGTATATTTTGGAGATTAATCGTTTGTCCATTGATTCATTTGCAAATATTTTCTCCCATTCTGAGGGTTGCCTTTTTATCTTGTTTATAGTTTCCTTTGCTGTGCAAAAGCCTTTAAGTTTCATTAGGTCCCATTTGTTTATTTTTGTTTTTATTTCTGTTACTCTAGGAGGTGGGTCAAAAAAGGTCTTGCTGTGATTTATGTCATAGAGTGTTCTCCCTATGTTTTCCTCTAAGAGTTTTAGAGTGTCCAGTCTTACATTTAGATCTTTAATCCATTTTGAGTTTATTTTTGTGTATGGGGTTAGGGAGTATTCTAATTTCATTCTTTTACATGTAGCTGTCCAGTTTTCCCAGCACCACTTATTGAAGAGACTGTCTTTTCTCCATTGTATATCCTTGCCTCCTTTGTCATAGATTAGTTGACCATAGGTGTGTGGGTATATCTCTGGGCTTTCTATCCTGTTCCATTGATCTATATTTATGTTTTTGTGCCAGTACCATATTGTCTTGATTACTGTAGCTTTGTAGTATAGTCTGAAGTCAGGGAGTCTGATTCCTCTAGCTCCATTTTTTTCCCTCAAGATTGCTTTGGCTATTCAGGGTCGTTTGTGACTCCATACAAATTTTAAGATTTTTTGTTCTAGTTCTGTAAAAATTGCCATTGGTAATTTGATAGGGATTGCATTGAATCTGTAGATCGCTTTGGGTAGTATAGTCATTTTCACAATATTGATTCTTCCAATCCAAGAACATGGTATATATCTCCATCTGTTTGTGTCATCTTTGACTTCTTCCATCAGTGTCTTATAGTTTTCTGAGTACAGGTCTTTTACCTCCTTAAGTATGTTTATTCCTAGGCATTTTATTTTTTTGCTGCAATGGTGAATGAGTTTGTTTCCTTAATTTCTCTTTCTGATCTTTCATTGTTAGTGTATAGGAATGCAAGAGATTTCTGTGCATTAATTTTGTATCCTGCAACTTTACCACATTCATTGATTAGCTCTAGTAGCTCTCTGGTGGCATCTTTAGGATTATCTATGTATAGTATCATGTCATCGGTAAAACACTGACAGTTCTACTTCTTCTTTTCCAATTTGTATTCCTTTTATTTCTTTTTCTTCTCTGATTGCCATGGCTAGGACTTCCAAAACTATGTTGAATAATAGTGGGGAGAGTGGACATTCTTGTTCCTGATCTTAGCGGAAATGCTTTCAGTTTTTCACCACTGAGAATGATGTTTGCTGTGGGTTTGTCATATACAGCCTTTATTATGTTGAGGTAGGTTCCGTCTATGCCCACTTTCTGGAGAGTTTTTTTTTTATCATAAATGGGTGTTGAATTTTGTCAAAAGCTTTTTCTGCATCTGTTGAGATGATCATACGGTTTTTTATTCTTCAGTTTGTTAATATGGTGTATCACATTGATTGATTTGCATATATTGAAGAACCCTTGCATCCCTGGGATAAATCCTGGTTGATCATGGTGTGTAATCCTTTTAATGTGTTGTTGGATTCTGTTTGCTAGTATTTTGTTGAGGATTTTTGCTTCTATATTCATCAGTGATATTGGTCTGTAATTTTCTTTTTTGTAGTATCTTTGTCTGGTTTTGGTATCAGGGTGATGGTGGCCTCATAGAATGAGTTTGGGAGTGTTCCTTACTCTGCAATTTTTTGGAAGAGTTTGAGAAGGATGGGTGTTAGCTCTTCTCTAAATGTTTGATAGGATTCACCTGTGAAGCCATCTGGTCCTGGACTTTTGTTTGTTGAAGATTTTTCATCACAGTTTCAATTTCATTACTTCTGATTGGTCTGTTTATATTTTCTATTTCTTCCTGGTTTAGTCTTGGAAGATTATAACTTTCTAAGAATGTGTCCATTTCTTCCAGGTTGTCCATTTTATTGGCATGGAGTTACTTGTAGTAGTCTCCATGATGCTTTGTATTTCTGTGGTGTCCATTGTAACTTCTCCTTTTTCATTTCTAATTATATTGATTTGAATCCACTCCCTCTTTTTCTTGATGAGTCTGGCTAAAGGTTTATCGATTTTGTTTATCTTCTCAAAGAACCAGCTTTTAGTTTTATTGATCTTTGCTATTGTTTTCTTTGTTTCTGTATCATTTATTTCCGCTCTGATCTTTATGATTTCTTTCCTTCTGCTAACTTTGGGTTTTGTTTGTTCTTCTTTCTCTAGTTCCTTTAGGTGTAAGGTTAGATTGTTTATTTGAGATTTTTCTTGTTTCTTGAGGTAGGATTGTATTGCTATAAACTTCCCTCTTAGAACTGCTTTTGCTGCATCCCATAGGTTTTGGGTCATCGTGTTTTCGTTGTCATTTGTCTCTAGATACGTTTTGATTTCCTCTTTGATTTCTTCAGTGATCTTTTGGTTATTTAGTAACATATTGTTTAGCCTCCATGTGTTTGGGTTTTTATGTTTTTTTCTCTGTAATTGATTTCTAATCTCATAGCGTTGTGGTTGGAAAAGATGCTTGATATGAATTCAATTTTCTTAAATTTACTGAGGCTTGATTTGTGACCCAAGATGTGATCTATCCTGGAGAATGCTCCATGTGCACTTGAGAAGAAAATGTAATCTGCTGTTTTCCGATGGAATGTCTTATAAATATCAATTGAATCTATCTGGTCTAATATGTCATTTAAAGCTTGTGTTTCCTTATTCATTTTCTGTCTGAATGATCTGTCCATCGGTGTAAGTGAAGTGTTAAAGTCCCCCACTATTATTGTGTTACTGTCATTTTGCTCTTTTACAGCTGTTAGCATTTGCCTTATGTATTGAGGTGCTCCTATGTTGGGTGCATATATATTTATAATTGTTATATCTTCTTCTTGATTGACCCCTTGATCATTATGTAGTGTCCTTCCTTGCCTCTTGTAATATTCTTCATTATAAAGTCTATTTTATCTTATATGAGTATAGCTACTCCAACTTTCTTTTGATTTCCATTTGCATGGAATATCTTTTTCCATCCCCTCACTTTCAGTCTGTATGTGTCCCTAGGTCTGAAGTGGGTCTCTTGTAGACAGCATATATATGGGTCTTGTTTTTGTATCCATTCAGCGAGCCTGTGTCTTTTGGTTGGAACATTTAATCCATTCAAATTTAAGGTAATTATCGATATGTATGTTCCTATGACCATTTTCTTAATTGTTTTGGGTTTGTTTTTGTAGGTCCTTTTATTCTCTTGTGTTTCCCACTTAGAGAAGTTCCCTTAGCATTTGTTGTAGAGCTGGTTTGGTGGTGCTGAATTCTCTTAGCTTTTGCTTGTCTGTAAAGCTTTTGATTTCTCCATCGAATCTGAATGAGATCCTTGCCGGGTAGTGTAATCTTGGCTGTAGGTTCTTCCCTTTCATCACTTGAAATATATCGTGCCACTCCCTTCTGACTTGTAGAGTTTCTGCTGAGAAATCAGCTGTTAACCTTATGGGAGTTCCCTTGTATGTTATTTGTTGTTTTTCCCTTGTTGTTTTTAATAATTTTTCTTTGTCTTTAATTTTTGTCAATTTGATTACTATTTGTCTCAGCATGTTTCTCCTTGGGTTTAACCCACCTGGGACTCTCTGCATTTCTTGGACTTGGGTGGCTATTTCCTTTTCCATGTTAGGGAAGTTTTCGACTCTAATCTCTTCAAATATTTTCTCAGGTCCTTTCTCTCTCTCTGCTCCTTCTGGGACCCCTATAATGCAAATGTTGTTGCGTTTAATGTTGTCCCAGAAGTCTCTTAGGCTTTCTTCATTTCTTTTCATTCTTTTTTCTTTATTCTGTTCCAGGGTAGTGAATTCCACCATTCTGTCTTCCAGGTCACTTATCCATTCTTCTGCCTCAGTTATTCTGCTATTGATTCCTTCTAGTGTATTTTTCATTTCAGTTATTGTATTGTTCATTTTTTTGTTTGTTCTTTAATTCTTCTAGATCTTTGTTAAACATTTCTTGCATCTTCTCGATCTTTGCCTCCATTCTTTTTCCAAGGCCCTGGATCATCTTCACTATCATTATTCTGAATTCTTTTTCTGGATGGTTGCCTATCTCCACTTCATTTAGTTGTTTTCTGGGGTTTTGTCTTGTTCCTTCATCAAGTACATAGTCCTCTGCCTTTTCACTTTGTCTATCTTTCTGTGAATGTGGTTTTCATTCCACAGGCTGCAGTATTGTAGTTCTTGCTTCTGCTGTCTCCCCTCTGGTGGATGAGGCTCTCTTTAGTCTTCTTTAATCTGAAAGCGTTCTTTAGATTTTTCTCATTCATGATGTTGATATTTTTTGCAAAGTACATGTATAGGCCAGTGTTTTTCAGAATATCTGCAATTTGGGTTTGAATGGTTGTTTCCTCATTAATTGATTAAGTTTATGCAAGATATACTACATGAATGAGACTGTGTTTTCCTCAGTATATCACATCAAGACACATGATGTTGGTGGTAATTTTGATTGCTTGGTTGAAGGTGTCCATCTAGATAGAATGTGTTTTCTAGCTCAAAGAGGGATGACAGTAGAATGACCTTGATGGACATTGCCTCAAGCTGATAAAACCATGTGAAATATGCAAAATTCTGTTCATTTTAAATATCCTTAGTAGTTGTATGGTCCTAAGAATATGAAAGAATGAAAGATTTTATTAGCTACAAAGCTCTGTTATATTTGCGTTTCTTAAGAATCCATCAAATTCAAGGGGCTGTATATTTAAATTAAGAAATATATTTATATATCTGAAATATTTAAAACCCAGTCAATTGATCAGTCTAGATGGAGATGAAGAATTATATGAGTAGACAGAAGAACTGGATAATGTTTATAACTCCATTCCTGGGGTGTAAGGTTAGTGACCACTCTCTTCTTTTTTTATTTTTTTAAAATTAATTAATTAATTAATTAATTTTTGGCTGTGTTGGGTCTTCGTTTCTGTGCGAGGGCTTTCTCTAGTTGCGGCAAGTGGGGGCCACTCTTCATCGCGGTGCGCGGGCCTCTCATTATCGCGGCCTCTCTTGTTGGGAGCACAGGCTTCAGATGCGCAGGCTCAATAGTTGTGGCTTACGGGCCTAGTTGCTCCACGGCATGTGGGATCTTCCCAGACCAGGGCTCGAACCCGTGTCCCCTGCATTGGCAGGCAGATTCTCAACCACTGTGCCACCAGGGAAGCCCCACTCTCTTCTTGAAGTTATGATATTACTGATGTAATGTCTATACATCAGGTTTATTGTGTCCCATTATGGTGACAAACACAAATCCTGCCATTCTCCTGTCTGTCTGGTAGTCAAAGTTTCAATAACCCAAGATGGTAAGATCTTCCTTAATAAGTATGCATCTTTCCATTCTTATAAGAATTAGAATTAATATACAAATGTTTAGGAGAATCAGATGCATAGTACTAATATTTTTAGCTAAGAAGGAAGCTCTGCATATGTAATATTTTACATACTTGTTACTTGTGAGAGAATTTGACCTATTAGAGTGATTGCCTTTTAAGTTTAACTAGAAATGTGTATCTTGGTAATTGATTTAGAGTTATGATTTTAAGTTAGACTATTACTAAATTCATGTAAACATTTGAAAATCTAAGATAACCTTAGATTCACTGAATTTATTGTATTCATAAATTTTGAATATTAGGTTTATGAGAATTATGCTATTTAGAATGGTTCTATTTGTTGCCAGATGATTGAAGCCTTTAAAAAGAAAATGGAATTTATAAAGACAGTTTGGGATGTTTTAAAGTATCTAATATATAAATAACTTTAGAAATGGATCAACATGTAACTTACAGGCTCCTAAAAAGGAATTGTTAAAAATTGGCGACATAACTGACTAGTAAATAGAATAATAAAATTCATAGTGTGAATTTAAAAGAGTAGATGAAAACCCCTATGTTTTCATCATCCTGTGGCAGCTTTAGCCTAGAGGGGAAAGTAAATATGACCTGAAGGACTCAAAGAACTCTTTGGAACTGCAGAACAAATACCGTCAGGATTTGTGGTTTGGGCTGGAAGAGCTAACAGACTAATCTCTACCACAGCAGGTTTTTCCTTCTCTCCCCTCTCATGTACATATGAACCCTTTCAAATGAGTGTTATTAGCACTCTTCTCAGATAATTTCATTTGAAGTCAGCTAACTGATAAACGCAAAATCAACCTTCCTCTCCCCAGCTGCACATCAAGAGGTAGTAATCAATCTCCCTATAGCCTGAGGAGCATGACATTTATCCTCTCTCTTTCCCTGTCTGGTATGATGAGGTCTTTTTTCTCTATTGAGTGTCATGAGGTCTCCTCTCCCTACTCCAGGGTCACAAAGCCCCTCTTCCTTTGCTGACGTCAGGGCCATTCTGGGGGTGGTGCTTTAGCTGATACTCAAGTATAAAGGGCACAGCTGTTATTTTGATGTGTTAAGGAATTGGGCTGTGGTGGTCCCAAGTCTCAAACTGGTGTCATTCTCTTTCTTTCTTTTTGCCTTCAAGTAGGTGCTCTTCCTCTGGCAGTGTTGGGACAGTCTTCCCAGGGAGACTCAGAGATGAATTCTCTGGTGGTCTCATCAATGAGACTCCCACAAGACTCTTAGTCACACCACAGAGGGAGCAAGTATCTCAAAGTAATGTGCTGCTGCTTAGTCTCCTCCCTCCACAGAGCCTCCCCTACCCCTGTCCCTGATAATTGATACTCCCTGTTCTGGATCTGAGTGCCCCCAGTTCCTCCTTTCCCTATACTCATTTTCCTTCATGGACCACATAGATTAAGCTTCCACAACCAAACAAGGAATCTCTTTATTACATGCAGACTGGAGGAGGGGGATTAAGGAAGCTCAGCTTTTAGAAATCCCAGCTAAAGAATGTCACTTGCCGTCTGGTTCTACAAGGATCCAGTCATTAGCCACTGCAGTTGCTGACCTTCAACACACCCCCTGAAAAGAATTCAGGGCAGAGATCAGGAATGAGACACTTGTGCTCTGGCAAAACTGGCAGAACAGGTCTTCAGATAGTTAGATATTCTCAGGAGAAACTTTTATGAACCCCAATTCTCACATCTTCCCATAATTAGAAAAGCACTAAAATCATTCACGGAGGTATATTTTCCTTGTGACTAACAGTGACTTACCAAGAAGTGTGCTTATCCCACTACTGGGCATATACCCTGAGAAAACCATAATTCGAAAAGATACATGCACCACAATATTCATTGCAGCACTATTTACAATAGCCAGGACATGGAAGCAACCTAAATGTCCATCAAGAATGAATGGATAGGGGCTTCCCTGGTGGCGCAGTGGTTGAGAATCTGCCTGCCAATGCAGGGGACACGGGTTCGAGCCCTGGTCTGGGGAGATCCCACATGCCGCAGAACAGCTGGGCCCGTGAGCCACAATTACTGAGCCTGCGTGTCTGGAGCCTGTGCTCCACAACAAGAGAGGCCGCGATAGTGAGAGGCCCGCGCACCGCGATGAAGAGTGGCCCCACTTGCCACAACTAGAAGAAAGCCCTCGCACAGAAACGAAGACCCAACACAGCCATAAATAAATTAAAAAAAAAAAAAAAAAACCTCAAAGCAGTGAAGAGCTTGTTTTTAAAAAATAAAAATAAAAAAATAAAAATAAATTTAAAAAAAAGAATGAATGGATAAAGAATATGTGGCACATTTATACAATGGAATATTACTCAGCCATAAAAAGGAACAAAATTGAATTATTTGTAGTGAGGTGAATGGACCTAGAGTGTGTCATACAGACTGAAGTAAGTCATAAAGAGAAAAACAAATACCGTATGCTAACACGTATATATGGAATTTTAAAAAGCAGTACTGATGAACCTAGTGGCAGGGCAGGAATAAACAAGCAGATGTAGAGAACGGACTTGAGAGCCTGGGGGGGAAGGGGAAGCTGGGGATGAAGTGAGAGAGTAGCATTGACATATATACACTACCAAATGTAAAATGGATGGCTAATGGGAAGCTGCTGCAGAGCACAAGGAGATCAACTCAATGCTTTGTGATGACCTAGAGAGATGGATAGGGAGGGTGAGAGGGAGGCTCAAGAGGGAGGGGATATGGGGATATACGTATACATATAGCTGATTCACTTTGTTGTGCAGCAGAAACCAACACAACATTGTAAAGCATTAATACTCCAAAAAAGATCTGAAGAAAAGATTGCACGTACCCCTTCTCCAAAATTACGTATATGCTGACCTCCCCCCTTACCTCTTTTTTTTAAACTTTTTATTTTATGTTGGAATACAGTTGATTAACAATGTTGTGTTCGTTTCAGTTGTCAACAGTGATTCAGTTATACATATACATGTATCTATTCTTTTTCAAATTCTTTTCCCAATTAGGTTGTTACATAATATTGGGCAGAGTTCCCTGTGTTATACAGTATGTCCTGGTTGGTTATCCATTTTATTTTATTTTATTTTTTATTTTCTTATAGGTATTATCAAATTTCCTTCTTCTTCTTTTTTAATACATCTTTATTGGAGTATAATTGCTTCACAGTACTGTGTTAGTTTTTATTGCACAACAAAGCGAATCAGCCATATGCATACACGTGTCCCCATATCCCCTCCCTCTTCAGCCTCCCTCCCATCCTCCCTATCCCACCCCTCGAGGTCATTGCAAAGCACTGAGCCGATCTCCGATTTTTTGTTCTAATTCTGTGAAGAATGCCATTGGTAGTTTGATAGGGATTGCATTGAATCTGTAGATTGCTTTGGGCGGTATAGTCATTTTCACAATATTGATTCTTCCAATCCAAGAACATGGTATATTTCTCCATCTGTTTATGTCATCTTTGATTTCTTTCATCAGTGTTTTATCGTTTTCTGAGTACAAGTCTTTTGCCTCCTTAGGCAGGTTTATTCCTAGATATTTTATCCTTTTTCTTGCAATGGTAAATGGGAGTGTTTCCTTAGTTTCTCTTTCTGATTTTTCGTTGTTGGTGTATAGGAATGCCAGAGATTTCTGTGCATTAATTTTGTATCCTGCAACCTTACCAAATTCATTGATTAGTTCTAGCAGTTTTCTGGTGGCATCTTTAGGATTTTCTATGTATAGTATCATGTCATTGGCAAATAGTGACAGTTTTACTTCTTCTTTTCCAATTTGTATTCCTTTTATTTCTTTTTCTTCTCTGATTGCCGTGGCTAGGACTGGTTATCCATTTTAAATATAGCAGTGTGTACATGTCAATCCCAAACTCCCTAAATATCCCCTCCCCCACCCCTCCCCCTCCCCCACCCCACCCCAGTAACCATAAATTCCTTTTCTAAATCTGTGGGTCTGTTTCTGTTTTGTAAATAAGTTCATTTGTACCATTCCCTTCCCCCTTAACTCTTTGGAGGAGTTCCTCAGAGCTATCTGAGAGGCTGTTTCCCAGGATAGTCCTCAGTAAGCCCCCAGTAAATCTGAAACTCCCAGCTCTCACCCTGTGCAATTTCAGAGGACAGAAACAATGTTAATATCTCTTTCCTGGAGTAGGAGTTGCAAAAGAAGATATTAATGCCAGTCAGTGTTTTTGTTTTAATTATCTCTGTTGCATTATACACACACACACACACACACACACACACACACATATATATATATCATCTATATCTATAGCTATAGAAATGTATGGTGTGTGTGTATAGTATATTTCATATGATTATAATACAAGGCTTAAGAAGTGACCTGGGAAAGGAGGATATTCAAAGAGCTACTCAGAAGACATGTGACTCTCTAGTCAATTAAAAACAAAACATAGAAAGCCAGAGGGGAAAAATCATAGAACCCACAAATTATTACAACCCTTCTGGCAAATTGGAAAGGGTCAATGAGCTAGTAGTTCCAGGAAGAACAATGTAGAAAAACATGGAACTAAGTATAAAGCATGACTAGGATGCTGAAAGTGTGGGAGTTGTACCAGCCAGACAGCTGGGGTGCCTGGTCTATTTCCTACTGAGGAAACTAAGGGAATCCTGGGAGGTATTTGAGCACAGAGACTGAGGCTATCCTGTTCACTACCCATCACTGCTTCCTCAGAGCTCAGGACCCTTCATTACCATTGATTACAGTTTATTCCCTCTCTCCATCACCCATTGGCTCCTCCAGCCACATGCCCCATCCATTCAACACTGTCTTGTGTTCAGGGCTGCTTCACAGAGGTACAAAGTTCCACTGGTTCCAGTCACAGGGCACGGAGATACTCTGCAGGTTGAAGTTCAGTTTTTGCATGATGTGATTGGCCCTATCTACATGGGAATACATGGGGAAGCCAAGTTTGTCTAGAGCCTGAACCTGGACATAGGTGAGGTAGGTGATGAGGCCCTGGGCCCGGTACTCAGGTATGGTGCCTGCCATCCGCAGCTCTCCTGTCTGGTCCATCAGGGCCCAGGACACAGGGGTCCCCTCAGGCCCCAGCAGGCAGAAGGTGGGGAAGGCCCGGATACAGCGCTCGATGAATCGCTGGCTCCTCTCATTGCCACCAAAATGCCAGAATTTATTCACCAAGGCAGCATGGGTAGGATCCAACGATGAGAGTTTCAACATCTTTTGATGGCTATTGGGAACAAGGGGAAAGAATAGCCCATAATATTGAAACTGTATACAAGCCTGTGTATCCCTGTCCTTTGAAATAAAAAGCTTTTGCTTTAGCCTCCCAGGCCTCCCTTGAGTGTCAAAAGGCTAACTTCAGAGTTAGTGATTAGAAAATGTGAAGACCTAGAAACAGAAGAGCTGTTGGGCTGAGAAACTGCTAACAATTTAGACTATAAATCTGCCACATGGCAGAATCACTGAACTCACAATTCCCTGCAAGATATTGATAAGGGCCTGACACACATTCCTAAGTTGGTTTTACAGGAAGTAGATCCCCACCAGATGAAAACTGCTGACCTCAAGAACATGGACCCTAGACTGGTTGAAACCAGAAGGTTGATGATGCTTGAAACTTCACCTTGATGTCAACCAATCCAGGAACTGTGCACAAGCTGACCACAACCCTGCAGCACCCTCCCTCACACTGACTTTAAAACCCCTTCCCTGAAAGCCACTGGGGAGTTCAAGTCTTTTGAGCATGAGCTGCCCATTCTCCTTGCTTGGTGCCCTGCCATAAACGCTGTACTTTCCTTCACCACAACCCAGCGTCAGTAGATTGGCTTTACTGCAAGTGGACACACATGACTTCTTTTGCTATTTCGTTCAGTAACAATATCACATATACTGTGGAGTATTTTATTTGTCCCCTGCCCCAATTGTTCTGAGAGGGGAATAGGAGCATATTTAAGCATAAGTGCTCTGTAGCCAGGCTGCCTGGGTTCATAATCCGACTCCTTGGGTGATTTGGGGCTGATTACTTCATTTCCCACTTCCTCTATTTCTTCATCTAATAAATAAGGATGATAATCACACCTCCTTTATAGAATCATTGTGAGGCTTAAATGAGTCAATGGATGTAGGGGCTTAGAACAAGCACCTGGCAGATAATAAATCCTCTACAGAAATTAGCTACAATTGTTTCATTTGGTCTCCGCTGCAACCTTCCAACCTAGATAGGGCAGGTGTTCTTATCCTTATTTTACACAGAAGGAAAAAGTTGCAGAGATATAAACAAGTGCTCCAAAGCACATGCTAGCAAGCAGTGAAGCCAGAGCTTAAAATGTTGATGTCTGAAGGTCCTTGGCTACCATGTTGAACAAGTGGGGAGGCTGAAGTCCAGAAAGGGGCAGTGACATGGAGTGCAGGCAGCCCCCGAGGCACAGAACACTGAATCTGAAGGCATCTGCAGGCTGTAAAGGGGCTTTGGGAGGTGTCCTGGAAAGAGCCCATGAGGTGGAACTAGGAGATCTAGACTCAAGCCCACTATGCCCTTAACCATCCATGTGACCTGAACAAGCTATTTCATCATCTGAGTCTGTTTTCTGTCAGGAAAATGGGGATAATATCTCCCATCCTGTCTATCCTCAGTGCAGACAAGGGGATCCAGAGAGATTCTTTGATACAAAGTGAATAAAACTCTCCCAGGAGTACAAACGGAAGGCCATGGGATTGGGCATCTTCAGCTCAAATCTCCACCATCAGTGTTCAGTTCTATTCAGTGTTAGACTGGACATCAATGGGGGAAAATATATTATTTGTTGAAATTCTCTTTATTGGAAAACTTTTGCTTGTCAAGTGAATTTACTGAACACATTTATTAAATACCTACTATATACCAGGCACTGTTCTATCTGTGGAAGATCTATCAGTGAACAAGACAGGGAAGGTACCTGCTCTCTCTCGTGGGGTTTGCAACGTTGTTGGGGAGAGTTCAAACATCCAGTAAGTAAGACTGCTAACTAAATTAGCTAATTTCAAATAATCATAAGTGCTACAAAGAAAATAAAAGTGGGTCATGTGTGGAAAATAACTGGGAAGTGATTTTAGGTGGAGTGGTCTAGCCTGGACTCTCTGGAAGGTGACATTTGAGCAGTTCTGAACAGCAAAAGAAGTCATGTGTGTCAGGATTGGGTGGGGTGGGGGCAGAGGGAAAAGCTGACTCAAAAGGCCTGAGCTTACAAACAACCCAATCCAAAAATGGGCAGAAGACCTAAATAGACATTTCTCCAAAGAAGACATACAGATGGCCAAGAGGCACAGGAAAAGCTGCTCAACATCACTAATTATTAGAGAAATGAAAATCAAAACTACAATGAGGTATCACCTCACACTGGTTAGAATGGGCATCATCAGAAAATCTACAAACAACAAATGCTGGAGAGGGTGTGGAGAAAAGGGAACCCTCTTGCCCTGTTGGTGGAAATGTAAATTGATACAGCCACTATGGAGAACAGTATGGAGGTTCCTTAAAAAACTAAAAATAAAATTACCATATGACCCAGCAATCCCACTACTGGGCATATACCCAGAGAAAACCATAATTCAAAAAGACACACGCACCCTAATGTTCATTGCGGCACTATTTACAATAGCCAGGTCATGGAAGCAACCTAAATGCCTATCGACAGACAAATGGATAAAGAAGATGTGGTACATATATACAGTGGAATATTACTCAGCCATAAAAAGGAACGAAAATGGGTCATTTGTAGAGATGTGGATGGACTTAGAGTCTGTCATACAGAGTGAAGTAAGTCAGAAAGAGAAAAACAAATATCGTATACTAATGCATATATGTGGAATCTAGAAAAATGGTACAGATGAACCTGTTTGCAAGGGAGAAATAGAGACACAGATGTAGAGAACAAACATATGGACAGCAGTGGGGGAAAGGGGGATGGGGGGGTGGGATGAACTGGGAGATTGGGATTGACATATATACACTAATATATATAAAATAGATAACTAATAAGAACCTGCTGTATAAAAAATAAAATAAAATACAATTCAAAAAAAAAAAAAAAACCTGAGCTTGCAATAGACCAGTGTTGTTGGGGGCAGTAAGCAAGAGAGGAGATGAGGTCTAAAAAGTAGATGGGTGTTGGCTCTTATAGGGTCATGTTGGAGTTCCGAATTATTTCCAAGTGAGATGGGAAGTACTGGAGTCTTTTAAGCAGGGGAAGAACATGGTCTGATGTGCATTTTTTTAAAAAAAAGATTTCTCCGGCTGCTTGGCAGAAGATGGATGGTTAGGAGACCGAAGCAAAAGCTGGAAGAGAAGGTAAGAGGTTTAGTGGGTTGAATGGTGTGTCCACTCAAAAGGTATGCCCACCTGGAACCTGAAAATGTGACCTTATTTAGAAAAAGCATCCTTGCAGGTGTAAGTACATTAAGGATCCCAACATGAAATCATCCTGGATTATCTAGTGGGCCTTTAATCCAATAAAAAGTGTCCTTATAATAGACAGAAGAAAAGACACAAACACACACAGAGAAGCCCATGTGAAGGCAAATTCAGAAATGAGAGTGATGAAGCTGAGACAGGCTGGGACCTGGAACCCTTTGCTGCAGTGCTACAATGCTTGCACCTGGACAAACTTCTCCTCGGGCAACAAAATACAAAGAAACTATAAGAAACTAAAAATAACTGTGTGCATGTGCAGTTGGGGCAAATTATGGACAAAGGGACAAAAAGACCAAAAACGCCCAATTCCCACTTCTGAAGAGCCAGGAGCAAAAAACAGGGTGTTGGGAGCAAAAGCAGGGCACTGCTCATGCCCCCTGCACACAACACCACCAAAGGGGTGGGCAGGCCACCTAAGCCCCGCCTCCGGCCTGACCCCTGGACACACCCCTACCCTCACCCCATATAAGGAACCAGCTCGAGCCCCTGCCTCAGCCAGCAAGCAAGCAAGGGAACCTGTTGCTTGTTCCTCCTCCCCCCTGCTGCAGCAAGCTCCCAATAAAGCCTCGCCTGAACTTCTTGTCTGGCCTCTAATCAACTTCTATTGATTGGGGAAGGCCAAGAACCCTGGTTGGTATCAAAGCCACAAGCCAAGGAATGCCTAGAGCCACCAGAATCTGGAAGAGGCAAGGAAGGATTCCCTCCCAGAGGCTTTGAAGGGAACAGAGGCTCGCCAACCCATGGACTTAGGACTTCTGGCCTCCAGAACTGTGAGAATAAATTTCTGCTGTTTTAAGCCACCCCAGTTTGTTGTGCTTTTTTGCGACTGTCCTAGAATGTGCTGGCTAATTCAGTGGTGACAGATATGAGACTTCTTTCTCTTTTGTTTTGTTTTGTTTTTGTTTTTGTTTTTTGCCACGCCACGCAGCTTGCGGGCGGGATCTTAATCAGTTCCCAGACCAGAGGGATTTAACCTGTGCCCTCGGCAGGCAGTGAAAGTGCAGAGTCCTAACCACTGGACCACCAGGGAATTCCCCAGAGCAACTTCTTTCAGACTTACATGGACTTGTATTTATCACCATTGGGTGATACGTTTTTTTCATCCAGCAAGGAAGTAGCCAATTTCTTTGCTGTCTCAGAGACCATATAGAGAAAGCACTGTGTTTGCTTCACCTTGCCCAATTTAATAGCCGCAAGATTTTTTATCACATCATCCAGGCTGGATTGTGAACCTAGATGGAGGAAATGAATTATATGAGATATCACTGTTCCTTTAAGTGTCAGGAAAAAGCTGTCCAACGGCTGCAAAGTTTGCAGAATTCGAATTTCGAATTATTAAAACTCGTGTTCCATCATGAAAAGACTTCTATGGGATAATGGCAAATCACTCTCATATTTAAAAATAATTCAAAATTGGGATAATACTACAATTCCTGAATACATCACAGTACAGTTATGACCATCAAAGGAGATAATGTATAAAGATAATAACCAAAATTGATTGAAAAATTCTATGCACTCAGTGCAGTAGATTGTTGCTACAGTGGTCTGAGTTTGTTCTTCTTCGCTATTGTGACTTTTTTCTCCTTAACTGACTATGGGATTGACCATGAAACTTGCTTTGGCCAATGGAAAAACAGCAAATATGAATCAGTAAAAAGCTTGAAAAGTGACTATGCATGGAGGTTTGCCTTTTCTCTCTGCTCTTGAGAACCTGTGATTTCTATACATCACCCAAGCCACTTCATCGGCACAGTCAGTAGCCAGCACAGACAAACCCAGCATTAACAGCCAAACTTGAGATTATGGCTAACTTAGTCCTACCAGCTCACTGACAACCCCTAGGTGACTGCAGCCACGTGGGTGAATCTAGGAGAGACCAGCAGAAGAATCACCCAGCTGAGACTAGTCCAAATTGCTGACCCACAAAATCGTGAGCTAATAAATGATGGTGGTTTGCAGTCACTATTTGGGGATGGTTTGAAAACCTAACTGGTAAAATCAGGCATAGTGCTAAGCGCTTCTCATTCAAGATCTTATTCACTCTTTAAATGGCTTATGTTTTGGGTACTATACTAATCCTCATTTTTATATATAAGGAAACTGATCCACAGAGAGGTTGTTCCTTGCCTTAGATCACAGAACTACTAACAGGCCCAACAAGGTCACAATTTTAGGTAGTCTGACTCCAGAGAATTTTTTTTTTTTTTTTTCTGGTCGCGCAATAGCTTGGGGGATCTTTGTTGCGGAATCTTAGTTCCCCGACCAGGGATCGAAACTGGGCTGGACCTCTGGCAGTGAGAGCACAGAGTCCTAACCACTGGACCGCCAGGGAATTCCCAAATACATTCTTAACTACTAAATTCCTCCTTCGCAAATAAGACAATGATAAAACGGAGATGAGACAGAAGGAAAGCTCTGCTCCCATATTCAAGCTCTCTAATAGATCCTGGAATAAACCATGAATCCTTAGCTATTAAGAAATTGTGCTATTCATGATTTCCTACGTAAACCCCATGTACTGCAGTCTTCAAGTTCTAATTCACTATTGTTGGAGGAGGTCATCAAGAAGACGTGCTACCTGTTGACCCATGAGCTGGACCCAGGCAATTGGAGGTTACCCACTCCCTCCCCTCCTTGAAATGTGCTTCCCACTTGCCTTCCCAGCTCCCAGAAGCTGCTCCAAGGACACAGCCTTGAGATTGAAATGTGGTGTTGAGATATCTGGATTGGGTACATGACTGAACCTAGTTAAGGCCACTATATAAATGTTTAAGATTTCGGCAGGTGGGTGAGGTGATATACTCATCCTTCAGTCTCCTGAGACAAGCCTGGAAGTTCCCCTGCTTATTAAGCTTGCCACCTACCAATCGGAAGTGGTTTGCCCGTTTCTTAGGTCTCTCCTTGCCATACATGTATATGGGGGCTGGTTTCAGATTTCACCTGGGAAGCTCCCAAATAAGTTTGTGAACTAACAACTATGGAGGTAGTAGTGGCAGCTGAGAGAAAGAATGGACAGCAGGTTGAGTGTCTAGGACTTGGAGTAAAGATATAGAGGATGTAGGACTGTAATTCAAAATGAAAAGTGAGGCTTCCCTGGTGGTGCAGTGGTTGAGAATCTGCCTGCTAATGCAGGGGACATGGGTTCGAGCCCGGGTCTGGGAAGATCCCACGTGCCGCGGAGCAACTAGGCCCGTGAGCCACAACTACTGAGCCTGCGCGTCTGGAGCCTGTGCTCCGCAACAAGAGAGGCCGCGATAGTGAGAGGCCCGTGCACCGCGATGAAGATTGGCCCCCGCTTGCCGCAACTAGAGAAAGCCCTCGCACAGAAACGAAGACCTAACACAGCCATAAATAATAAATAAATAAATTAATTTATTTATTTTTTTTAAAAAAAAAGAAAGCTGGGATTCTATTCTCTCTCTTAAAAAAAAAAGAAAAATGAAAATGACACTACAGATACAGACATGGGAGATCTCAGTAGCCAGCACACATCCTGGTTCCCTTACTTTGAATCTGCAAATGTTGCTTCCAGTTGATGACTTCTGGCAAACCAAGGAATTCCTGACATTTCTTAGGGTCCTTGGAGTAGACTTGGTAAGTATTGGTGTAGTGATCAAGGTCATCTGTCATCTCCTGTTTGGGTTGGGAAAAGTAGAATCAACCAAAATGCTTGTATTTAGTGATTGCCATATTCGTTTTCAGGGTTCCACTATATTATGATACTTTTAAATACTAAAATATTAGTTTTTTTGTTGTATTGATTTTATTGAAGGATTATTTACATTATGAGATCAAGTCAAGGACTCCCTGATTCAATTAACAATGAAAAATGTCCTGAACAAAACTACTCCTAACTCAGTTATTGCTTTAAATTTTCAAACCAAGCAAAAATGATCCATTTAAAATTATTCGTCTATCCCTCCATAAAACTCATTAAGAAGCTTGAAAAGTGACTGAGCACTGAGGCTTGCTGTCTCTTTCTGCTCTTGAGAACCCTGTGCCTTCTATATGTCACTGAATCCACTTCCATCAGCATAGTCAATAGCCAGCAAAAACCGAGCTAGCATCCACTTGGGATTGTGACTAATCTAGTCCTGCCAGCTCATGTAAAATGACAATTGAGAGGCAAAATCCCTGGCCAAAAGAATAAATCTTGCTTTAGTGCAAAGATTTTTAGAACATGTGGTCTATGAACACGTCTTTATTAAAACCGATACAGTTAACAGGTTAGACAATCCTCCTATAAATTATGAAACCAAGAAAAAGATGAAGTAGATTTGCTTTCTTTAAAAAAAAATCATACCATTGTTAAACAAACAACAATTCCACCAACAATTAAAAAACATACTCATTTAGAAAACCATAATTCAAAAAGAGTCATGTACCACAATGTTCATTGCAGCTCTATTTACAGTAGCCAGGACATGGAAGCAACCTAAGTGTCCATCAACAGATGAATGGATAAAGAAGATGTGGCACATATATACAATGGAATATTACTCAGCCATAAGAAGAAACGAAATTGAGTTATTTGTAGTGAGGTGGATGGACCTAGAGTCTGTCATACAGAGTGAAATAAGTCAGAAAGAGAAAAACAAATACCATATGCTAACACATATATATGGAATCTAAATAAATAAATAATGGTTCTGAAGAACCTAGGGGCAGGACAGGAATAAAGACGCAGATGTAGAGAATGGACTTAAGGACACGGGAAGGGGGAAGGGTAAGCTGGGACAAAGTGAGAGAGTGGCATGGACTTATATATACAACCAAATGTGAAATAGATAGCTAGTGGGAAGCAGCCGCATAGCACAGGGAGATCAGCTCGGTGCTTTGTGACCACCTAGAGGGGGTGGTTAGGGAGGGTGGGAGGGAGACGCAAGAGGGAGGAGATAAGGGGATATATGTGTATGTACAGCTGATTCACTTTGTTATAAAGCAGAAACTAACACACCATTGTAAAAGCAATTATACTGCAATAAAGATGTTAAAAAAATAATAAAAATTAAAATGTGATTAGGAAAAAAACCATACTCATTTAAATATATCTAGCAAAATTATTAACACTGATATGGGATTATTTGAGGATGAAGGAATAGATAAGAGGAAAAAATTGCTTCAGCCAGTGAAGAGTCAGAAAGCTTTTTGTCCTATAATATCTGGAAAATATTAAACAAAAATACACTTCTTATTCAGCAAGGATACTCCTGATCAAACTATTTTTAAGAGTGATGTCACCAAAATGTCAGTGTAGAAGACCCCAGCCTCTGTCCCTCACAAAGATCAATAATTAGACAGCTACTCATGTACAAAAACAGCTCTGGGAGAGCTCTGCAGTCCACTTAAGGAGCTTCAGCAACACAGTAGAACAAAAAAACCTGAGACTAACTGCCCAAAAATAGAAGAAAGACAGCCTTATTTTGCCTGCATCATCCCATCCACCAAGCCAGCACTGCTCAGTGCTGACAGGGAAATCCTTATCTAGAAAGAGCTCCCTCTCACCAAGAAAGGAAGACCAGCTTCCCAGCCTTTTAGGGCACCACACAAAGGTCCCTCTTCTGTTTCATCCCACCCAGACTGGCAAAACTGAGATGTGTAGAGATGGTTAGGAACAAAGAAGAAAAGCAGGGGCTACCAACAGTAGCCATGTGGTGGGAGCGATTCACAGTTTACCCTGACCTGCTCTGCAGAAAAGCTCAATAGCTTTCACCCCTAAAGAAACCAATAGTCAGTATTGGACCCCCTGCAGATTTCATTAAGTTTTGCCCCACAGGTATTCACATTCTCTGATACCAGCCACCTGAGCCCCTCTTTACTCCCTTCCCCCATCAGGGAACTGCACCAGCAGTCAGCAGTCAGCTCTGCAGCTGCATGAGTGCAAGACACCAGCCTGGACCCCTGCAGCTGACAGCCACCACCTAGCACACGTTTGGGGCTAGCCCCTCCAGCTGTATACTTGCATGCCACTGCCTGATGACTGTCACTAGCCTCCACTGCCATTTGCACATTGAGAAGGAGACTATGCAGTCTCAGGAGAGCACATCGATAGCTAGGTCCCCACAGCTGTTTGTGGGCCTGGATCAGGCCCTGTCTTCTGTGACAGTAACTGCAGTAACCTGCAGCTGGCCCCTCCTGCTGTCCACCTGCATGCCCCCAGCCCAGCCCCCATCACCAGTCTCCAGTGCTGTGCACTCATGGCACGACTCAGCAATCATTGGAGTGCATGCCAACACCTAGGGCCCCCACAGCTGCCAGTGCACCTGCAGTTGGTCCTGGCCCTTGCTGCCTGCCCTGGCCTCCACCACTATGTGTGTGTGTGCAAATGGCCCCTGCCACTACACAGGAGCCTGAAGCTGGCCTCTACAGTTGTGTATGTGCACACCACTGGCTCCAGCCACTACCACTACCTGCCCTGGCCCATAGCCACTGCACTAGGAGGTACCACTGAGAACCCCAACAGCCTGGCAGCCACTTTGGACCCACTGCAATGCTCACCAAGGATCACATAGTCATCAGTGTGGATCCCAGTAGCCTGAGTCGAAAAGACGTCACACACCCCCCCAAACAAGTGTCACTACATGCCCTTGCACTTGGTGCACTGCACCACTAGACTTGGGGTCACAGAACATTCCAGAATGCCTCTCCCCACAGGTAGAATTGTCCCTTACCAAGGTCAGTCCACAGAGTATGGAAGAGGTGACTGTTTCTTCAAAAGTTCAGGCACCTATGCAAGGATACAGGGATCATAAAGAATCAGGGAATCATGAAAGCACCAGAAGAATACAGTAAACCCCCAGTATCTGGTGCCAAAGAAATGGATATCCAGGAATTTCCTAATAAAGAATTCAAAATAATTTTTCAAAAGATGCTCAGAGAGCCATAAGAGAACACAGATAACAATTTAACAATATCATGGACAACAATACAAGAACAAAATGAGAAGTTCAGGGATGGAAAACATAAAAAAGAACTAAACAAAAATTTTGGAGGTGAAGAATACGGTGACTGCACTGAAGAATTCAATAGAGAGCTTCAATAGCAAACTAAACCAAACAGAAGAAAGAATGTGAGCTCAAAGTCAGACCAACTGAAATTACCTAATTAGCAGAGCAAAAAGAAAAATAATAAAAAACAGTGAGGAAATCCTACATGGTCTATGGGATACTATCAAAAGAACCAATTTGTGAATTATTAAAGTTCCAAAAGTAGAAGGTACGGAAAGGGGGAAGAAAGTTTATTTAAAGAAATAATGGCTGAGAACTTCTCAAATCTTGAGAGAAATTTGGATATACAAGTTTATGAAGCTCGTAGGTCACCAAACAAAGTCAACTTAAAGAGAACCTCTCTTAGACACATTATAATAAAACTGTCAAAACCCCCCAAAAGGCTATCAGCAGATTTCTCAGAGACCTTGCAATCCATGAGAAAATGGGGGCAATATATTCAAAGTGCTGAAAGAAATAAACTGCCAACCAAAAATACTTTACCCAGCAAAGTTGTTCTTCATAAAAGATGGCAAAATATCATTTTTAATATCTTGCTATCACTATTTGTTTGTGATATTTGTTTTTTTATATTGGATGTCTATTAACAAATTATTATAGCTATAGATATTTTAATATTTTGTCCTTTAATCTTTATACTAGAGTTAAGTGGCTAAAAACCATAATATTACTATATGAGAGTATTCTGAATCTGACTATATGCTTACTTTTACCAGTATGCTGTATATTTTCATATGTTTTTATGTTACTAATTAGCATCCTTTCCTTTCAGCTTGAAGAACTCCTTTTAGCTTTTCTTTCTTTTTTTTTTTTAAGAAAGAATTGGAACATTTTTTTCAATGTTTCACTAACTTTCACTAACAGACAAAAACTGAGGAAGTTCATCACCAAAAGACCTGCCTTATAAGAAATACTGAAAGGGGAACAGTTCTCAGAGCTTTCTGAGTTGCTCTTCCCAGGTTATAATCCTCAAATTTGGCTCGAATAAAATGTTCTGATTCCTTCTTAAAAAAAAAAAAGAAATGCTAAAAGGAGTTCTTCATGCTGAAAGGAAAGGATGCCAATTAGTAACATAAAAACATATGAAAATATACAGCATACTGGTGAAAGTAAGCATATAGTCAGATTCAGAATATTCTCATATAGTAATGTTATGGTTTTTAGCCACTTAACTCTAGTATAAAGATTAAAGGACAAAATATTAAAATATCTATAGCTACAATAATTTGTTAATGGATATCCAATATAAAAAATATATAAATAGTGACATTAAAAAAACATAAAATGGAGGGAGCAAAAGGATAGAGTTTTTGTATGCAATCAAAGTTAAATTGTTATCAGAGTAAAATAGACTCTTATATTTATAATATGCTTTACATAAGCCTCGTGGTATCACAAAGCAAAAACCTACAGTAGATTTACAAAAGATAAGAGAAAAGAATCAAAGTTTACTGCCACAGAAAATCATCAATTCACAAAGGAAGTTTGCAAGAGGAATAAAGGAACAAGAGGACTACAAAACAGCAGAAAACAATAGGATGGCATTAATAAGTTCTTACCTCTCAATATGTACTCTAAGTGTAAATGGATTCAATTCTCCAATCAAAATATATAGAGTAGCTAGATGGATTAAAAAAAAAAAAAAGATCAACTCTATGTTGCCTACGAGACTTTAAGCTTTAAGGAAACACATAGGCTCAAAGTGAAGGGATGAAAACGGCATACCATACAAATGGAAACCAAAAGAGAGCAGGAATAACTATATTTGTATCAGACAATATAGACTTTAAGCCAAGAATGATAACAAGAGAAAAAAGAAGGCCATTACAGAACTTTGATGAAAGAAATTGAAGAAGACATAAGCAAATGGAAAGATATACCTTTGGATTTATGGTTAATGAACTGGTTAAGGTTTCATGGATTGAAAGAATTAATTTTGTTAAAATAATCATATTACCCAAAGCCATCTGTAGATTCAATGCAACCTCTATCAAAATTCCAACAGCATTTTCACAGAAATAGAAAAAAAATCCTAAAACTTATATGGAACCACAAAAGATTGACTAGACAAAGCAATCCTGAGAAATAAGAACAAATCTGGAGGCTTCATGCTCTCTGATTTCAAACTATACTACAAAGCTGTAGAAATCAAAACAGTAAGGTATTGGCATAAAAATAGACACATAGACAAATGGAATGGAATTGAGAGCCCAGAAATAAGCTCTTGCATATATGATCAACTAACATTTGACAAGGGAGCCAAGAACACTCAATCAGGAAAGAATAGTCTCTTTAATAAATGGTATTGGGAAAGCTTAATAAGCACGTGCAGAAGAACGAATCTTACACCACTCAAAAAATTAACTCAAAATGGACTGAAGCCTTAAACATAAGTACTGAAACTGTAAAAACCTAGAAGAAAATATAGAGGTAAAGCTCCTTGACATTGGCCTTGGCAATGATGTTTTGGATATGACACCAAAAGCACAAGTAAAGAAGGCAAAAAATCAACAATTGGGACTACATCAAACTAAAAAGCTTCTGCACAGCAAAAGAAAAAATCAACAAAATGAAGAGGCACCTATCAAATGGGAGAAAATACTTTCAAATCACATATCAGATAAGGGGTTAGTACCCAAAACATATTTTAAAAACTCATACAATATAATATAAAAACCCCCAAACAATCCCATTAAAAATGGGCAGAGGAATTGACATACAAATGGCTAACAGATACATGAAAAAGTGCTTTACATCACTAATTATCAGGTAAATGCAAATCAAGACCACATACATACCAGAATGGTTATCATCAAAAGGACAAGAGATAACAAGTACTGGGGAAGCTCCGGAGAAAAGGGAACCCTGTGTACTGTTGGTGGGAATGTAAATAGGTGTAGCCACTATGTAAACAGTATGGAGGTTCCTCCAAAAATTAAAAATAGAACTGTCATATGAATCAGGAATCCCATTCTGGGTATATGGCCAAAGCACATGAAAACAGGATCTCAAAGAGATACCTGCACTCCATGTTCACTGCAACATTATTCACAATAGTCAAAATATGGAAACAAAAAATGAATGGATAAAGAAAATGTGGCATATCTTTACAATGGAATTTCAGTCAACCACAAGAAAGAAGTAAATTCTGCCATTTGTAACAACATGGATAGACCTTGTAGGCATTATGCTAAGTGAAATAAGTCAGACAGAGGAAGACAAATACTGTATGATCTTTTTTATGTGTGGAATCTTAAAAAGCTGAATCATAGAAACAGAGAGTTGAATGGTGGTTACTAGAGGCTGGGGAGGCCTAGGTGGGGGAAATGCGGAGATATCAAAAGGTACAAACTTCCAGTTTGTACCAGATAAATAAATTTATTGTACCAGATAAATAAATTCTGAGAATCTAATATACAGTATGGGGATTATAGTTAACAAGGCTGTATTATATACAGTTGACCCTTGAACAATGCAGGGGTTATGGACCCCAACTCGCCATGCAATTGAAAATCTGCATATAGCTTTACAGTCAGCCCTTGTATCTGCTGTTCTGCATCCACAGATTCAACCATTCTCAGATGGTGTCGTACTGTAGCATGTAATTATTGAAAAAAATCCTCATATAAGTGGACCTGTGCAGTTCAAGCCCATGTTGTTCAAGGGTCAACTGTACTTGAAAGTCTCTAAGAAAGTAGATCTTGAATGTTTTCACCAAAAAAAAGAAATGGTAATTATGTGACCTGATGGAGTGTTAGCTAAAGCTATGGTGGGAATCATTTAATGATATATGTGTATCAAATCTACACATTGTACATTTTATACTTACAAAATCTTATATGTCAATAATCGCTCATAAAGCTGGACAAATCTTATTTTTAAGACTGTATTTTTGAAAGTAGCTCAGGTTTCTAACAATAATTAAAAGTCTTCATTTTCAGATTATTTAATTTGGTTATTTTGAATAATGTTTCTTACCAATTTCACTTCTATATAAGTTCTATAAAATATATTTACATTAAAATTTTAGATTTTTACTTGATATTTTAAAATATCATTATATGTTTTATTTTTAAAATGTCTTAACTATTCAGTTTCACTAATTAAAAAATTATCATACAATATGTAAACAACAATTCCAACTATGTCAGTTGCTCCTTAATTTTCCTTAGTTCACTCTGTTGTTTCAGACCTTAGGCCTTGCAACTACTATTTTCTCTGCTTTGAGTTCAGTCCTTCCCTGCCACCATGTAAAAAATCTTATTTGTCTTCAACATCCAGTTTTGGTAAAATTTCTACTAAGAAGCATTTCTGATCCTCTCCCTGCAACCTCTACCACATATAGTCTTTTTCCTGCCCTGTTTTATTTGCTTTATTGATGACAGTAGGTTATAACACCCTGCAGCATCTCAATGGGAAGACAGTATCACAATGAGAAGTTTGGAGTTAGCATGAATGAGTTGGTGTGGTTTCAAAATTGGTGTGTTTAGAAGGTAGGAAATATTTTTTTTCCCCTTGGGTTAAGGCTTTAAAATGGGTTTCATTTATTACAATGCAGAAATCTAGCCTGGGAAATGCTCCTTTGATACCTTTAACGAAAGTGACCATCTACATAATCCTACATTACCACAACCTCCCACTGGTTGCCTCTATTCCCACAAACTGGGTGCAAGAAATGACAAAGTGTGTTTGGTCTTAAGCAGCAGCAAGATGCTATCTGTGTTTTGATCCTGCCTGTTTCACACGACGCTGTAATTTATCTGTGGATTTATCTATAATCTCCAGGCTGTGGGCTTTTTGAGGACAAGGACTTGTTAACCAACACCTCGATTCATTTCTATAATCCCAGGGTCTACCACATTGCCAGGTGCATGGTAAGCACATAGCAAATATGAACATACATGCATATTCATTCCACATCTGGCACCTTACCTGCTCCTGAGGGCGGATAACCACTGTATTAAAATCAGGCCACTTGTCCACCAGGGCCTTTAGCTTGAAAGGGTTTCCCTGGTTCATGTGGAAGGTGGTCCCATAAACCTGCAGTATCCCAAGAAAGTGAGAATGTCAGCTTATTAGGAAGAGATGGCAAAGTGCCTTGTTTGATCAGGACAAGGTTTATTTCTATGAAATAATGAAATTTTTTGATTGGAAGGCACCTAATGAGAATTTCTGCAGACCGTTTTTTAGGTTCTAATTTTTGCCCCAGTAAATATATCTTTAAAAAATATTCATATAGAAAATATTCAGACCAATGAAATTTATGAATAAAAGTTATGAACTCTCCCATTGTAGAATTTAATAAAATCTTTAATAAATTTCCTTCTATTCATGTACACACGCAACAAACTTCACAAAAAATGAAAAATATCAGATACACTCCACTTCAGGTGTTTCCAACTTTTCAGTGTAAACAGTGACCCTTCAAAGAATATCTTTTTGCAGAAATCTTTGCATATGTACCTGATATTTGCTTAGGGAAGGTTTTTAGAAGGGAGATTGCTGGGCCTAAAGTTATCTACATGTTTTAGGCTTTTTTTTTTTTTTTCCTGTTGTTTCTTTTTTTTTTTTTTTTTTTTATTTATTTATTTATTTATTTATGGCTGTGTTGGGTCTTCGTTTCTGTGCGAGGGCTTTCTCCAGTTGCGGCAAGTGGGGGCCACTCTTCATCGCGGTGCACGGGCCTCTCAGTATCGCGGCCTCTCTTGTTGCGGAGCACAGGCTCCAGACGCACAGGCTCAGCAATTGTGGCTCACGGGCCTACTCGCTCCGCAGCATGTGGGATCCTCCCAGACCAGGGCTCGAACCCGTGTCCCCTGCATTGGCAGGCAGACTCTCAACCACTGCGCCACCAGGGAAGCCCATGTTTAAGGCTTTTTAACATATATTTTTAAATTATCCTCTGGTAGAGGTAAATATTTCCTACCAATAAGTGGAGTCTATAGTAATTAAAGGTCAGGGACAATTGTCTCTTTGGTCCTTTTATAGTAAATAAAAATAAAGCCAGATAGTCTACCTACAGAAGAATGCTTACCTTTCTCTTCCCCAGAGTAAAAGGATGGTTTACAAATGGTTAAGATTGAGGAAGGTGAATAGATTCAACTCACCCCAAATTATGCCAGGTCTTTCAAAGCTTTAGCCTCACATAAGATGCATCCACAATTCACCCCACTGTAAATTTATGGTCTGATCTGTAATAACAGTGGCTAATATTTGCATAGCTTCTCTGTGTGCAAGGCACAGTTCCACCTGTTCAACATAAAGTCTTCTTATCCTGACAATAACCCCAAGAGGTTAGAGCTCTCATTACTCCCTTCTCTTTTTTTTTGGCTGCGTGGTTTGTGGGATCTTAGTTTCCCCACCAGGGATCGAACCCAGGCCCTGGGCAGTGAAAGCACCAAGTCCTAACCATGGGTCACCAGGGAAGTCCCTCATTACTCCCTTTTTGTATGAGAAAACTAAAGCATGTAAAAGTTAAGCGATGTGGCGTCGACATACAGCTTGACGGTGGAAGAGGCAGGAACAGACCCAGGCAGGCTGGATGCTGAGTCTGCCCTTTCAGCCACAGAACCAACGCGATATCACTGTCATCAACCTAACCCCCATGGTAGGATTAGGGTGCATGTTCTTGACAAAACTAATAATAGAAATTGAAATATACAACTTTATCGACCAATGTCCAAGGCGTTATGCCCAGTGGATGAGCATAATGGTTAGTACTTGGCTTCAAGGGTGAACCTGCCTGGAATAAAACCCTGGCTACTTACTGTGTGATCTCGGTAAAGTGCAGAGACCTGGTGTCCCTGTGCCCGTAGAACACCACACCCAGGATTTTGACATTGATACAGTCAAGATGTGGAACAGTTTCACCAACACGAGGATCACTCGTGCTGCTCTATAGAGTCACACCCATTACCCTCCACTGCTCACCTCCTCCTTCACCTCCAGCAACCATCAATCTCTTCTCCATGTCTATAATTTTGTTATTTCAAGAATTTTATATAAATGGACTCATGTAGCATGTAACCCTTTGGGATTGGCTTTTTTTTCCCACTCAGCATAATTTTCTGGAGCTTCATCCAGATTGTTGCAGGTATCAATAGGTCATTTCTTCTTTGTCATTTAGTAGTATTCCATAGTAGGGATGTACCACCGTTCATTTAGCCATTCACCTATGGAAGGACATCTGAGTTGTTCTCAGCTTTTGACTATTATGGATAAGGTTGTTATAGACATTCATGTACATAGTTTTGTGTGAAAATAAACTTGTATTTGTCTGGGGCAAATGCGCAGGATTGTAATTGCTGATTGTGTGCTGGTTGCAAGATTAGTTAGAAACTTACAAATTGCTTTTCAAGAGTGGCTGTACCGTCTCCCATTCCTACCAGCAATATATGAGAGGTCCAGTGTTTCCTCATTCTTAACAGCATCTGAAGTTGAGGGCCTATTTTGCTCAAAGCATGCAGGTAGGCTCAGGTAAGTTGAAATTGGGTAAGTGGATTATATTTCTGGCCTCAAGAGTAACCAGTTGGGCAAGTTATTTAAGTTTCCTTGGTCAGATACATCATCTACAACATAGGGAGAAGAGTGACACCCTCCTCATGTGGGAGTTTTGAAGTTTATATGAGTTCACAGATAAAGCCCCGTGGCTGGGACAAGGTAAGGGCTATAAGTGCTTTCTATTGCCACTAATGAACTGCGCTGGTGTTGTTCTGACCTTGAGGTCCCCATTGGTGCTGGTGCTGGGCAGTGGTTGCATGTGACTTAAGCTTCTATCTTTAGGTGTAAAAGGAGGTTTTAAAAAGCAGTTTAGGGACTTCCCTGGCGGTCCAGTGGTTAGGACTCCACGCTTTCACTGCCGAGGGCTTGGGTTCGATCCTGGGTCGGGGAACTAAGATTCCACAAGATGCATGGCCAAAAAATAAAAAATGAAAGAAAAGCATTTTATTCATTTCATCAATCCTCTGAATGTTAAAAATGAAAATATAAATAAAATGTGCATAAATCCAGCCACTTTGTAACAAATATTGCTGCAATAAAATAATGAATAGTATATAATTATTTCTAGGTCTCCTCCATGGATAGTGCACAATCTTTTGGATTTCAAAGAAATAGGAGTTGACCTATTAAATGTTCCAAGAAGGTACATGGTGGTTAACCTTGCTTTGGGCACAAATGTTTAAAAATTAGTATGTACTTACTTAGATCAACCTTTTAAAGAGAAATCAAGGAAATGTTTTTGAGTCTGCAGAGAGCGGTTTTTTTGCCACTTCAAAGTATCAGGCAAGTCATATTACTGAGACCTGTTTCCTCTTCTGGGACATGAGTATAATAGACCTCCCTTGCCAAGAGGTGGTGTGAACTATGTGAGATGCAGCATGAGTGAGTTCCTGCCACAGAATGGGTGCTCATTAAAAGCTCATTCTTTTTCTCACCTCTGTTACAAGAAGACGCAACCATTTGGTTCCCTAAGAATGTCCCATGCTCACCTTTAAGGACTCAGGGAGGCTCTTCCTTAAGTATTTTTCTAGCATCTGCAGCATCTGTGGACCCTGTAAGTGGAGCATCTTGGCAGGTACCTTAGCCTAGAGAGAAGACCAAGAAACAGCCAGGAATGAGAAGATACTGAACCAATAGGAATAGATTGGCACACATTTACCTGAACCTTAGAAGATAACAGGTGAGATAAATTTGCCTAGAAAACTGCTTTGGGAGAGGGGGAGAAAGTATAGTCACCATAGATTTCTAGCCTTACTATGAAGGACAGGAGTTTAGAAGAGCATCATAAAAGTCCTGAGGGGGTCACCTCATAGAAGACACAAAGAAACAAGAGCCGAAGATTCTATCCTAATACCTATGTCCAAGCCCTTCTTCAGTGCCTTTTATTGGTGTCACTGTCACTGAAGTCCTCACCAACTCCAAGGAAGGATGAGACGGGCAGAAAGCACAGGGCTCTCTTTCTGATAATTTTCGCTTCACTTTCTTATACTACCCTGAATTTCAGTCATTAAAGACACATATATTTTAACAAACATATTCTTTTCTAAATTGAAGTATAGTTGATTTACAATGTTGTGTTAATTTCTGCTGTACAGCAAAGTGATTCATTTATATATATATATATATATATATACATTTAAAAAAAATATTCTTTTCCATTGTGGTTTATCACAGGATATTGAATATAGTTCTCTGTGTTATACAGCAGGACCTTGTTGTTTATCCATTCTATATATAATAGCTTACATCTGCTAACCCCAACCTCCCACTCCATCCCTCCCCCAACCACCTCCCCCTTGGCAACCACAAGTCTGTTCTCTATGTCTGTGAGTCTGTTTCTGTTTCATAAATAGGTTCATTTGTGTCATATTTTAGATTCCACATAGAAGTGATATCATATGGTATTTGTCTTTCTCTTTCTGACTTACTTCACTTAGCATGATAATCTCTATTTGCACCTGTGTTGCTGCGAATGGCATTATTTCATTCATTTTTATGGCTGAGTAGCATTCCATTGTACATACGTACCACATCGTCTTTATCCATTCATCTGTCAATGGATATTTAGGTTGTTTCCATGTCTTGGCTATTGTGAATAGTGCTGCTATGAACATAGAGGTACCTGTATCTTTTTGAATTAGAGTTTTGTCTGGATATATGCCCAGAGTGGGATTGTTGTATCATATGGTAATTCTATTTTTAGTTTCTAAGGAACCTCCATACTGTTTTCCAGAGTGGCTGTACCAACTTACATTCCAACCAACAGTGTACAAAGGTTGCCTTTTCTCCACATTCTCTCCAGCATTTGTTATTTGTAAAGTTTTTAATGATTGCCATTCTGACTGGTGTGAGGTGGTACCTCATTGTAGTTTTGATTTGCATTTCACTAATAATTAGTGATGTTGAGCATCTTTTCATGTGCCTATTGACCATTTGTATTTCTTCTTTGGAGAATTGTCTATTTAGGTTTTCTGCCCATTTTTCGATTGGGTTCTTTTTTGGTTGTTGTTGTTATAGAGTTGTATGAGCTGTTTGTATATTTTGGAAATTAAACCCTGTTGGTCGCATCAAACAAACACATTCTTTAAACGTGCAAGTGCATCTTTCATGATTAAGTTGCTGTCCATGATTATCCCAATGTCACCACTAACAAGCTATGTAATCTTCAAAAAGTTACTTGACTTCCTTGTTCCTTGGTTTCCTCATTAATAAATTCTCTGAAAAGAGATCCTATCTTAGAAAATTGCTGTGATAATTAAATGAATTAATACATATTAAGTGCATAGAAAAGTTTCCAGCATATATTAACTCAAAATGTTATTATTTTTACCATTGTTATTATTAATATTGTCACTGGCCGTTAACTACACAGTAATTCAAATCAGTCCATTGGGTTGTTCTGCTGTATTGAAGGAATGGGATGTAACTTAAACACAGACCACGATGTGAACGTCTTCAGTTAGAATAGTGCCCTGGGAAAAATCATAGACATGAGGATTAAATGAAGTAATCCATGCACTGGCACCAAATGAATGAAAAAGTGCATGTAAAACTCTTAGCAGAGTGCCTAGCAGAGAATAATATTAATATGTCATTATTATTATCATTCCCTGAAGGAAGCAGGAAAAAGGTAGATTTATGTACTTAGTCCTTTTGTGCTGAGGCACTTTACCTTTCCAGATCTCTGGCCAGCATGTTCTTGGCTTTCTTCTTTTTAGGAACATATGCCCTTTGGCATGGTCAGTTAAGATACAGACTTGTAGAGATGGAACCAGTGTTGCTTACTTTCAATGGGAAAATGCTTATGGTTCCAAAGATCTCATTTACCTTTTGGAACCTGCTGTGTGAACAGATTTGAGATTGCTTGAATGAGTGAATATTCTTGACTTTTCCACGTGTGTATCCTGCCCCACACCCCCAGGTGCTCTCCAGTTCTTTGGAGACACCAACAGGCCATTTTGTTCCCTATGTCCACTTATTGGTTTGGGGAGAGGAGAGTCTTTGACAGCATCACTATAGCTGTGGTTATATCTTTTAAAAATACATTTATTGTTGAATAATTTAAATGGGCATAATTAAAAGCATATATAGGGTACAATTCTATGGGTTTGACACACGTATATGCCTATGAAACCATCACCACCTTTCAGATATGGAACATTTCCTTCATCCCCTGTGTTTCTTGATTTCTCTTTGTAGTCAGTTGCTCCCCATTGCTAGCCTATTCAAGAACTGATCAGCTATCACTATGGATTAGTTTGCCTTATATTGAATATAATGTAATCATACTATGTGCTTTTCATGTGGTATAATGATGTTAAGATTAAAACAATTTGATCACATAACAGTTGTTTGTTAATTTTTATTTCTGAGTATTATTTCATTGTAGAAATATACTACAATTTATTTATCCATCCATTTGTTCATAGGTATTTGGGTTGTTTCTTTTCTTTCCTTTTTTTTGGATATAATAAGTAGAACTACAGTGGATATTCATGTAAAAGCTTTGTAGTGGTTATATGTTTTCACTTATCTCAGGTAAATACCTAGGAGTGGAATAGCTGGATTGAATGGAAAGTATATCTTTAACTGTATAAGAAACTGCTAAACAGTTTTTTCTAAGTAGTTGTTTCATTTTACATTCCTACCAGCAAATCATGAGAGTTCCAATTACTCCACACTTCAACAATGCTTTGGACTGTTGGTCTTTTTTTTTTTAATTTATTATTATTTTTAAAAATTTTATTTTGTATTGGAATATATTTGACTTACAGTGTTGTGTTGCTTTCAGGTTTACAGCAAACTGACTCAGTTATACATATACATATATTTGTTCTTATTCAGATTCTTTTCCCATATAAATTATTACAGACTATTGAGTAGAGTTCCCTATGCTATACAGTAGGTCCCTGTTGATTATCTGTTTAATATGTAGTAGTGTGTATCTGCTAATCCCAAACTTCTAATTTATCCCTCCGCCCACACCTTTCCCCTTTGGTAACCATAAATTTGTTTTCTAAGTCTGTGAGTCTGTTTCTGTTTTGTAAATAAGTTCATTTGTATCATTTTCGGACTGCTGGTCTTTTAAATTTTAGCTAAACTATGGATGTGAAGAGTTATCTCATTGTGGTTTTAATTTATCTTTTCATGATGACACGGTACTGGTAATTCATGTTCTTTTTAAAAGCTTCTTGATCAGTTTAGAGCAGGGTTCCTTAAATTTAGCACTACTTCTATTTCAGCCCAGACAATTCTTCGCTATGGGAAGCAATTCTGTGTACTGTAGAACATACAGTAATGTCCCTGGCCTCTACCCACTAGCCATCAGTAGTAACACCTCCACTCTCAATTGTGAAAAACAAAAATGTCTCCAGACATTGGCTCCATCTCCTTGAGAGCCTCAGGATAGTGGAAGTCTAACGTTCCGAGAGGCAAATGTGACCTTTTATCCAGAAGCGTCTTGTAAGAGGTAAAATGAAGCAGAAGAGGCAAAATGAGCTTGATGCCAAATTTCTGGGGTTGTAACATTGTTATAATACTGCAAATCATGTAATGTGAGACTGCTCTACATATAGGCATGCACACATACACACAGTGGAAAGTACCACCACCACCACCAACAAACATATTGTCCAGTTAATAGGGTAGACTGAAACCTGAAGAGGCTCTAGAACACTGTACAGTCAGGGTGAGCTTTTAGCTTTGGCAAAGGGCAAAGTCCACAGTTCAGACCCAGCCTTTGCCTTATTGGAAATGTTTGCAAAATGTTGAACAATTCAAGCAGAGAAAACAAGTTCTAAAGAATAGTTTTATAAAACAACATTCACAAATAGGAACAAACAAGACACAAACTCGATGTCTAGCACTGGGATAAGATTACATAAATTATGATCTCTTAGTATGTTGCAACTCTAGGAACCATTAACATAATAACTATCACACACACACACACACACAGGAGAATACTAAAATAAAAGGAGAAAATGTAGAACATAAAACAGTACATAATTCCTGATTATAATAGGTAAATCTTTGCTTACACATATTCTATATGCAACATATATGAGAATTGTAAGGATGTAGAAAGATTAATTTAGAAGGGAAAACAAAATATTAAAAGACATTTTATGGGGGCTTCCCTGGTGGTGCCGTGGTTAAGAATCCACCTGCCAATGCGGGGGACATGGGTTCGAGCCCTGGTCCGGGAAGATCCCACATGCCGCGAAGCAACTAAGCCCGTGCACCACAACTACTGAGCCTGCGCTCTGGAGCCCTCAAGCCACAACTACTGAAGCCTGTGAGCCTAGAGTCCGTGCTCCGCAACAAGAAAAGCCACCGCAATAAGAAGCTCGGGCACTGCAACGAAGAGTAGCCCCCGCTGGCCACAGCTAGAGAAAGCCTGCGCGCAGCAACAAAGACCCAATAGAGCCAAAAATAAATTAAGCAAAAAAAAAAAGACATTTTATGGCCATAGCATTATCGATAAAATCTTTTAAATTAACTTTCTTTTTCACATGATTTGAATTAACAGTAAATCTGGCCTGCATTCTGGTCCACATTCCTCTGCATATTTCCTCTTTGAACAGAGTACTTCACTTTCCTGGTTAACCTGTATCTAAAGAAAAAGCTACCTCCTTTAGAAAGTTTCCTAAAGGACTAAATAGAACGATGTTTGCTTAGTATCTCAGCACATTAGGTGCTAGATAAATGTTACTTGGATCAGCATCCTTCCTTGCAAATGTTATTACTTCTCCACTCACCCACCAGCTCCCCAAATCCCTCCATATCATTTATCTGCTTAGAACGAAACCTGGCTTAATCCTTCCAAGAATTTTTTCCACAGTACACCTGCTGTATACAGAGTACCTGCAATGCATTATTTCTCAAATTGAATAGACTCCCTTTTCTTCAACCTAAGTGTCAATAAATAAGCTCGGCCCTTCATTTGGAAACCAACAAGAGCATTTGATTTTTCCCACCTTGTCGTGAGAGAAAAATGAGGAGGCAAGTGTCACAAAGCAGTGATTCTCTCCAGTGAGATGAGCCCTCACCTTGTCTCCAAGGAGAAAGGTTCCCAGGAACGAATGAGAAGCAGGAGACTTTTCCAGAATATGAACTTCCCTTTATCCTGGCAAGTACAGCCAGGAACTGCAAAGTGTGTTTTGGTAATTTTTCTACAGAAATAGCTAAATTGAAGCTGTTGAAGTAGACCTTGTCCCTTTAAAAGCAGTGGGGACAAGCTTCTGTTAGCTGGTGTGGAATCCAGTAGCACCTGGTCCCTCCCTCTAGGTCACATGTTCTGCTGCCTCTGCAAATTTGGGAGTCTGATTGTAACTAAGGGTTTGTATCCTAATCCTACCATTTACCAGCTGTGTGTCTTTGACCAAGTCATCTAATCTCTCTGTGCCTCTGTTTCCTCATCTATAGGTGAGGTAAATTATACTACCTATTCTCACTAGGTTGTTTTTTTTTTCCAATTTTCTTATAAATTTTATTTTGTTTTTTATTTACTTTATTTTTTTATTGGAGTATAGTTGATTTACAATGTTGTGTTAGTTTCAGGTGTACAGCAAAGTGAATCAGTTATCATATACATATACTTACTCTTTTATAGATTCTTTTCCCATATAGGTCATTACAGAGTATTGAGCAGAGTTCCCTGTGCTATACAGCAGGTCCTTATTAGTTATCTATCTTATATAAAGTAGTGTGTATATGTCAATCCCAATCTCCCAATTTATCCCTCCCTAGGTTTTTGTTTTTTTAAGTTAAATGGGCTAACATTTGTGAAATGTTTAGGTAAGTGCCTGACAAATATAAAATGTATATTAATGTCTCTTAAATGAAACATAGCAAAACAAAATTACCATCATGTAGGGTAAGCTGCGTATGTAAATATCTCTCAAAATATTTAGTGAAATACTTTTTCCCTGTGGTTATGGATCCAGCCCCTTTTGATATGATCATTCTAATGTGACACAATGAAGAGAAGAATGTCAGAACGAGATGACATGTTGTCCTACTACACCGTCCTACACAGTTATACACAGTGTGAGCTTTTCCTAGAAACATCTTCACCAAATTCCTCGTTTATGTTGACTCAAGGCGGCCGTTCCTAACTAGCTCATTATATATAAGTGAAGATGCACAAGTCACAATGTTAGATAAGGTTTTGCCTTAATTTGGGATTCCTGTTATTCAAGGAAAACAAATTCATGTTAAAACATTATCTGTAGTCAGATAACATACAGAATGTATCTTGCAAATAGAGATAGACGTATGGAGGCAAATTACTTTTACAGTATCAGGGAACTAACTTAGGAAAAGAAACAGTCTCCTGTTGTAAAAGCATAGAAAGCCAGGGGGAATTTTATTTATCTTACATATAGATTGTTCCAGCTTTCCTTTGGTGTTAATCCACTGTGTTTGCAATGGCACAGATTCTTACCAGTCAGCCAAAGAAAACTCAAGATTGTTCCATTATCCTTAACTCTGTGGGTTAAAGAACATAAACTAGTTTGATATGGCTGCATAGATTGAAGTGTGTTCTTTATTATGATAGTCATTATGAAGGACAGTCATAGATGACCACTTGGAGCTAGAGGTGTCTCATCAGCTAGCAGGTATAATTCCAGGTGTAATTGACAGTTCCAGACTCTTTGAAAGGACCCATAGTACACTGGGGGAGTCGGGGAGGAAATACACTGGAATGGTCTTAACTAAGATTCCCACAGTCCTGGCTTAGCAGAGAAAAACCTGATTCCCTCATAGGATAAGAAGCCAGGAGCCTCTCATGAGGTGTGGTTAAATTTATTATTTCTGTAGGTGTTTCATATCTGGGTTATGTCATGAAGAACAGTTCCTGATTCTCAGGAATACTTGTATGTCTGTCTTTACAGCACAAGGAATTTTCTTTTCGTAGTATTGTCCAAAAAGTGTATCATTATTGATAAAATTAATGTAATACAGTTTAGTACAATTCTCACTTTTTTTTTATGTCTAAGAAATTTTAACCTTTTATCATTTCATTAGGAATAACTCAAGGTTTCAAATGTCTGAGTGTTTGGGATTTAATTTGTAGTATTACTGCAAAGGAAATACCTCTGAACATTGATAAAGGGCAAGTCTGAGGGTTGGAGTGATTCAAATGATTAGGTTGAATGACAGTATTTTATAATCTTGATCAAATTTGGTTGATTCTTATCAACAAAACTTTCCAAAAGTATTGTTCCAGCAAACATTCCATGAATGTTTATTCATAGCATCTTACTAATATTCCTAAAGGCTAGTAGTTGATCAGAGTATCATTTTTTTTAAACATTCTGAAATTATATTTTTATTGGTTTTAACAAGATTTATAACCTACTCAAAAATGCAATAGAGTGGGCACCATAAAACAAATTTAAAAAAAATTTATTCATTTATTTTTGTCTGCGTTGGGTCTTCGTTGCTGCGTGTGAGCTTTCTCTATTTGTGGCGAGGGAGGGCTACTCTTCGTTGTGGTGCACAGGCTTCTCAGTGAGGTGGCTTCTTTTGTTGTGGAGCATGGGCTTTAGGTGCGTGGGCTTCAGTAGTTGTGGCACATGGGCTCAGTAGTTGTGGCTCGCAGGCTCTAGAGCACAGGCTCATTAGTTGTGGCGCACGGACTTAGTTGCTCCGCGGCATGTGGGATCTTCCCGGACCAAGGCTCGAACCCGTGTACCCTGCATTAGCAGGTGGATTCTTACCCACTGTGCCACCAGGGAAGTCCCACAAAACAAATTTGTTTGAAAGCACTAGAACCAGCACATGAATAGTCATGACATTCAGTGGCATGTGTCTTGTTTTTTTTTTTAAACATAGATTTTATTTATTTATTTATTTTTGGCTGCATTGGGTCTTCGTTGCTGTGCGTGGGCTTTCTCTAGTTGCGGTGAGTGGGGACTACTCTTCCTTGCAGTGCACGGGCTTCTCATTGCGATGGCTTCTCATTGCAGAGCACAGGCTCTAGGCAGGCGGGCTTCAGTAGTTGTGGCATGTGGGCTCAGTAGTTGTGGCTCGCGGGCTTAGTTGCTCTGCAGCATGTGGGATCTTCCTGGACCAGGGATCAAACCCATGTCCCCTGCACTGGCAGGCAGATCCTTAACCACTGTGCCACCAGGGAAGTCCAGCATGTCCCTTGTTGAAATATAGTTTTTATAATCTGTACTGGTGGATACTTTACAAACAGGGTAAGCTGCATGTAGAATAAAATGAAGAGATTTTAAAAGTAGAGATTAAAGACATTAGAGATTAAAGATGAGAAATTATTTTAATGAAACTTTCTTTTGTTGTCAGCTTAAAGAATCTCTGCACATGGTGGCACCTTAAAAAAGTCTACAAATAATGGACATATATGATACTCTGAGTATCATTGTTCAAAATCACATTTAAAAGCATCAGTTGAATATATATCCATTACTTGTGGATTTTTTAAGGCGCCACCATGTGTAGAGATTCTTTAAGTTGACTGAACCAGCAATAACTTGGAAGAAGTAAATTATAGAGTCAGGGTGCGATTGTCCTTATAACCTAAACAAGTTATTATTTGCAGTGAAGGGAAACATATACACAATGGAATATTACTCAGCCATGAAAAGAAACGAAATTGAGTTATTTGTAGTGAGGTGGATGGACCTAGAGTCTGTCCTACAGAGTGAAGTAAGTCAGAAAGAGAAAAACAAATACCTTATGCTAACACATATATATGGAATCTAAAAATTAAAAAAAGAAATGTTTCTGAAGAACCTAGAGGCAGGACAGGAATAAAGACGCAGACGTAGAAAATGGACTTGAGGACATGGGGAGGGGGAAGGGAAAGCTGGGACGAAGTGAGAGAGTAGCATTGACATATATACACTACCAAATGTAAAACAGATAGCTAGTGGGAAGCAGCCGCATAGCACAGGGAGATCAGCTCGGTGCTTTGTGACCACCTAGAGGGTGGGATAGGGAGGGTGGCAGGGAGACACAAGAGGATGGGGATATGGGGATATATGAATACGTATAGCTGATTCACTTTGTTATACAGCAGAAATTAACACAACATTGTAAAGCAATTATATTCCAATAAAGATGTTAATAAAAAAAAAAGAATACCTATAAAGTCCCTTCCAGGGAGGCTCCAAGGAGGTCTTTCTCAGATTTCTTTTCCAGAAACACCTGCTTTTAGATCATGTAAGGATTGATCATGTAATTGATGAGGAAAGGCAGCCTGCTCCTATTGAAGATAGCATTGAATGTACTAAACTAGTCTTCTTCAATATTTACCTAGATCAGATTGTAAAATATTGGAATTTAGTATTGACGGAGCTATTTCCTGTGACATGGGCCTGCCAATGAGCTGATCATACCCTTATAGGATGGGGCATAATGGGATAGTACTCAGCAATAAAATGAATGAAATACCAACACACACAATATGGCTTAAGTCTCATAGGCATTTGGTGAATGGAAAATCCAGGCATAAAAGAGTACTCAATATATGATGCTAATTTTACAGAGTTCAAGAACCTGAAAAATTAATCACTAAAGAGATCTTAACCAGCCCTTGCCTCTGGTAGGGCTGTAGATTGACTGGCAAAGGGTAAGAAAGAATTTTTAGACGTGACAAAATTGCTCTATTTTTTGAAAAGAATGCAGGTTTCCTGAGCATAAGTAAGCTTGTTTCAACCCCGCAGAACTACTCTCTCTCTCATTTTCAAAGGGAGAGAGAGAGAATCTCTGTGTATTAAACCTGTTGCGTTGTTGTATGTCCAAACACTTCTTTAATTTGTCCTTTTAATTAGATACTATTTTGCCTGTCTCTATGACTGTAGGTTTAAGACCTTTCCAGAGAAATTTGATGGCATCACTTCTCTGTTTGCTAAGTATCTGGGGCTGTCAATGAGAAGTCTGAAGTCAGTAAGATTCTTATTCTTCTCATCATAACCAGTTTATTCCCTCTCTCTGGAACCTTGTAGGATCTTGTCTTCATCTTTGGGGCTCAGAAATTTTACAGTAATATATCTAATGAGTTCTTTTCACACCCAGTCTTAAGTAAGTTATTTCGATCTTAAATCATTCCTCACTTCTGGAAAATTTGCTTCTTCTGATGCTTCTGCCACCTCTTCTTTTTCTTCCTTTTACATTATTTTCATCATTCCATTTGCTCTGTTCTCATTTTTTGGAATGCCATTTAGATGGATGTTTAAACTTGTCAATGTTGTTCAGTTCCCTTATATTTTCTTTCATATTTTCCATCCCATTTTCATTCTATGTGATATTCTGAGATATACCTTCTACCAGAACTTCTTAGCTTTCTAATTATCTATCAACCGTGTCCACTTTGCTACTCAGTCCATCTATTGAGATTTTTATTCAAAGTTCCAGTATTTAATTTCCAAAATCTCTAGTTGATTCCTTTTTAAGAATGTAACATAACATATCAACAACTATACTTTTCTAAAGTCTCCTAATTGCTCCATTTCTCTTTCAGCAGGTGTGAATTCATCCACAGGGCGAGTTTGATGCTTTTCTTTCCTTGTCAATTCTTTGGTCATTCCTGGTTTTCTTTTCATCTTTGAGTTTGAGAGTTCCTATTCACAATTTTAAAAGAACTACTGTTCCACGTCCCTGGTATTTTGGAGGATGGGCCTGGAATTTTACAAGTTGTGGCAGTAATTTGCCCTCTTTGTGTGAGGCCCTCCCCTCTTCCAAGGGTCAGAGCTCTCTGTTGCTTCCAGTTCCCAAAGCCCCTCCCCTCCCCCCCACTGCCTGCTGCTCTGGTAACACTCACATTTGCAAAATGCTTAGCAAAAATCAGGATGGAATCAAAGGCCAACCAGCCACGCTTGCATAATCTAGCTCTGACCAATAACAGGCCTGAGTTAGGTTTATTCTAGTTTGTTTGTCTGTTGACTCTGGGCTGATTCTGCCTTGCATGCTCTTCTAGTTGACATTTCACACATGTATTATAGGTGGCAGTTTCCTACACTTTTATTTCACCCTAGTCTTAGTCCTTTTCATTCTCCAGCTTATAGGAATTCCCCAACACATCTGGAGCATCCATAAATTCCTTTTTCTCTTCCCTGACTCTTATTGATGTTAATTCAATCATTTGATGAGAATTCAGCAAATGATAACTGGGCTCCATCTGCAATCTTGAGCCAATTCTCTAACTTGCATTTATGCAATCCTTTTCATATCTATTTTTACAAGTGCATGTATTTTTATCTGCATTTAAAAAATGGGAAACCAAAATCTACAGTGTTGATGGGATTTGCCCAGTATCATACACTGAGTGGCTGAGCCATACCCATAATTCAGACACATTCCTGACCCCTAATCCCATGTTTTTACCCCATTACCCAGGGTACTAGATTTAGGCATATTAAAGCAATATTCTGTAAGTATACAACATGTAGCAGTTACAAAGCACTTTCACATGCATTGTGTTATCTTTTCCTCATGAAAGCCCTTGATATAGCATTATTATTTATCCTAGACAGGAAATCCTGCAATTAAAACAAATAAGAAAGTTACCGAGACAATTGAGCAATGACACTCAGGGTCTGGAGACTTCAAGTCTCTAGACAGGCACGGGCATAAACCTTGGGGTATCCCGGATATTTCTTTGCCACCTACCTCAAACAATAAGGCAATCAACATGTTAAAAGGATATCCAAATAAACCCACCAAAGGCTGGGAAGTCTTGTTTCCCATAAAATATCTTATCTTTAAAGACACTGGATTGCTCCTTTTCATTCTTTTTTTTTCTTTTTTTCTGTTCAGTGACAGTAATTTCCACTACTCTGTCTTCCAGCTCACTGATCCATTCTTCTACCTCATTTAGTCTACTACTGATTCCTTCCAGTGTATTTTTCATTTCAGTTATTATATTCTTCATCTCTGTTTGGTTGTTCTTTATATTTTCTAACTCTTTTTTAAAATTTTCTACAGTAAGTCCCCTACATATGAAACTTCAAGTTTCAAACTTTCAAAGATGCAAACATATGGTCGCATGTCTAATCACATAAGTTAGGTCACATGTCTGGCATACATTGTCACGTTTGTGCATCCTCTACAAGTGACTGTGCTTTTGTGTACTTTACTGTGCAGTACTGTATAGAGTACAGTAGTACAGTATCTTTTTTCAAGCCCAGGATGTCTGGAAGCAAGCGTAAAAGCAGCGGTGAGGTAGCTGGTACTGCTAAGAAGCACCAAGCAATAACAATGGAAACAAAAGTGAAAATAATTGAGAGTGGAGTGAGGAGAAAAGATACCTTGCCCTCCATCTCCTATTTCTGATGATCCTTCAGCTCTACCATCTCCCACTTCCTCTCCCTCCTCCAGTCAGTAACTCTTCTTGCCTGTTCACTCAATGCCAGCCCCTGTATGCCAGCTGTTGTACTGTACTACTGAACTTTTCAAGGTACTACACTGTAAGATTAAAAATGTTTTCTTTATTTTTGTGTTTCTTTGTTTTTTATGTATTATTTGTGTGAAAAGTATTATAAACCTATTACAGTACAGTACTATATAGCCGATTGTTTTAGTTGGGTGCCTAGGTTAACTTTGTTGGACTTACGAACAAATTGGACTTACAAACACACTCTTGGAATGGAACTCGTTCATATGTAGGGGACTGACTATAACGTCTTGCTCTGTGTATCCACTATGCTCCCAAGTTCCTTGACCATCTTTGTGATCACTACTCTGAACTCTTTCTCAGGTAGGTTGCCTATCTCCACTTCACTTAGTTCTTCTGGGGTTTTATCTTGTTCCTTCACCTGAAACATATTCTTCTGCTGTCTCATTTTCTCTAAGTTGCTATTTGTATTTTTATGTATGTGGTAGGTTAGTTACATTTCTTGGCCTTGGAGAAGTGACCCTCTGTAGGAGGCAACCTATGTGTCCCAGCACTGCACTCCCCTCTCGACACCCAAGCTATGTGCTCTAGGGGTTCCCCCTAAGAACGCTATGTGGGTTTTTCTGTTGTGGTGGGCTAAGTGTGTGGGCAGTCAGGTAGGCCCCTAACTGGTTGGTTGCCAGGCCCTGCCTTGTGTGAATGTAGCTGGCTGCTATTTAGTGGGGCCTGGTCCTGAGTTGGCTAGATGCAGAATCCTAGGGGGTCCCTGGAGCTAGTGCTGGCTCACTGGTGGGCGGAGTCAGGGTCCCGAAGACTCTGGGACTGTTGCCCGCCCACTGGCTGGTTAAGTCAGCTCTTGGGGTTAGTGCCAGACTACTGGTAGGCATAGCTGGTTCCTAGAGTGTGGCTCTGGAATCCCAGAGCTCATTTAATATTATTGGTGGGGGGGTGGTTCTTGACTCAGTTGGGTACGGGGTCCAGGGTGTCCTAAAGGTTGCACTGGCCAGCTAGTGGGCTGGGCCAGGGCCCAGCCAGTGCCAGTGTAGGATCTGGCCTGCAGTGCGGGATTGTAGTTTTCTAGCTTCTTGTGTCTGCCCTCTGGTGGGTGAGGCTGGTCTAGAGGCATGGTCTGGCTTCCCGGTGGGAGGAGCCGGTCCACTGGTGGGCAGAGCTGGGTCTTGGCCCTCTGGTGGGCTAGGCCGTATCTAGGGGCAAGCCCAGAGGTGGCTGTGGGCTCTTTAGGCTTTAGGCAGCCAGCCTGTCTGCAGATGGGGGTGGATGTGTTCCTGCCTAGTTAGTTGTTTGGCCTGAGGTGTTCCAGCACTGGAGCCTACAGGCTGTTAGGGGGCCAGGTCTTGGAGCTAATGAGCCAAGATGTTAGCTATCAACAATGTCCCCCTATATGCTGCCACCAGTGTGTGTTTTCCTTTACCCAAGCCTGAATTCCTTCTCCCTGTTTCAGGACCACAAAGCCTCTTTCTCCTTGATGACTACAGGGAATTCTTGGAGGGGAGTATCAGCTTGTACTCATACAGAAATGAAAGTAGTATGGCATCAGAATTTTCATCTATAGTCTAGGGAATAAGATATATTCTATTATTTCACTAAACCAGTGGTTCTCAAAGCATGGTCCCTGGGCCAGCAGCATCAGCATCACCTGGAAACTTGCTACAAGTGTAAATTCTGGAACTCTCCCCAAGATCTACTGAATCAGAAAATCTAGGGGTGAGGCCCTGCAACCTGTGTGAACAAGCCTGCTAAATGATTCTGATGCAGGCTCAACTTTGAGAACCACTAAACTAAATGTCAACCAGAGGTGACTTTGCCTCCAGGGGACATTTACTAATATCTGGAGACATTTTTAGTTGTCATAATTGGAATGGAGGGTGCTAATGGAATCTAGTGGGTAGAGGCCAGGGATTCTGCTAAACATTCTACAAATGCACAGGACAGACCTACAGCAAAGAATTGTCCAGTCTAAAATGTCCATTGTGCCAAAGTCGAGAAACCTGCTCTAAACTGAGCCTTCACTCCCTGAACTGGTGAAGAAATTAAACCTCAGTTGTGTGTGTGTGTGTGTGTGTATGTTTGTGGGGGCTTCATCCCCAATTCCATAGCTTAGTTTCAGGTTTAGGTGGACCAGAGGGAACAGGTTCTTAATCCAGGTGATCACCTTCATTCAGGTGCTCTGTTTGCTGCCCGGTACTGGTGTTTAGTGCTGTTTCTCTCGAAGGGCTGGGGCAGGAAACTCTCCCACCTAACCTGTCCCAACCAGGAAGAATATCTTTCCACACCAGCAACCAGATTCTCCCATGAGACAATGGTCTGAACCGCACAGAATTCTGGCATCTTGAAGTAACATGCCAAGGTCAAGCGGAAGAGTAGGCATGCATGCCATACCTCCCACCCCCTCAACTTCCATCTCTTCTCAATAAATCCCCACCTTCCTGGGGCTGGGTGTTCCCACTTTCCTCTCCCCATTAGCTCACGCCATGTTTCCCCATCACGAACCACTTAGCTTCAGCTTGTACAATCAAACACAAAATCTCTTTATTGTTTGAGGGTTTCAGGTGACTTTAGGAAGCTCAACTTTTAGGAACTATATTGAATCATTTTCCCCAGAGTGGAAGGGTGGGGGGGATAGGCTAACTTAAGTTAGTCTTTTTCTTAATAACTCTCCCTGCTGTATCATGCATATCATGTGTAACGTAATATGTCATATATATTTGTATATAACATATTTAATACACCTGTAAAGCAGCAATCAGAGGAGAGGATAATGTCTACTTGCTCTTCACTAAGGGAAAAGCCATAGAAAGAGAGGAATAAGTCGTAATGCCCAGGAAGAATTAGCCCTCTCTGGAAAAACTGGCAAGGGTCTACCAACCCATGCCCTAAGAGTCCCAGGGGAAGCCATTTGGGGCAACATGTAGCGGATGAAGAAGCATGGCAGAGATCCTGGAAGCACGGGGAACAGAACTATGAAACCACTGCAGGAGGACCGGATGCTGCTCATGCTGAGATATCTAAGGCAAGCCCATCGACGGTAGTGGTCCTGTCGACCATTCACACTGCTGCCCCAGGACCCACACAATGTCCACTCCTTTACCTATGATTACAATTACAATTGGTTCTTTCCCTCCACCCACCCATCGGCTCCTCCAGCTGCATCCTCAGGCCCGTCCCATACTGTCTTGGATTCAGGGCTGCTTCACAGAGGTACACAGTTCCACTGGTTCCAGTCGCAGGGCACAGGGATATGATTCAGACTGTGACTCATTTTCTGCATAATTTTGTTATTCTTGTCTACATGAGAATACACGGGGAAGCCACGTTCGATCAGAGCCTGGGTCTGGTAATAGATGACGTAGGTGACGAGACCATGGGCCCGGTACTCAGGTAGGGTGCCCCCCATCCGCATCTCTCCTGTCTGGTCCATCAGGGACCAGGACACAGGGGTCCCCTCGGGCCCCAGCAGGCAGAAGTTGGGGAAGGTCCGGATACAGCGCTCGATGAATCTCTGGCTCCACTCATTGCCACCGAAATGCCAGAACTTATTCACCACGGCAGCGTGGGTAGGATCCAACGATGAGAGTTTAAACATCTCTTGGTCACTATGGATGTTCCAAGAGAAAAGCAAAGTCCATGAGTTCAGAGGTTTATATTTGTTCTTACCTCTATTATCTTGAGAGACAGAGTAGGCAGAGGAAATAGCGAACGCAAAGTCTGGAGTATAAGTGAGCTTGTAATGACAGAGGAACAGAAAGAAGGCCGATGTTGTTGGACTGAGTGAGTAAGAAGGACAAGACAGGTCAAAGAAGTTGACATAGGCCTGACATATTCCAGGTGAGAAAAGAAATGGGGAGAAACACGGTTTGAATTACGTTTTTAAAAAAGATTATTCTGGCTGCTTTGAAGAAGATGGATTGTGGGGAGCCAGAGTAAAAGCAGAAAGAGAAGTTGGGAGGCTACTTTGGTAGTGAGAGGTGTAAGTAGTGTAGGGTAGCTTTTATCAAACTCACATGGCCTTGGGTTTTCCATCGCTAAGTGATAAGTTCTTTATATCCAGCAGGGAAGGAGCCAGTTCCCTTATTGCCTCAATCGCCATATAGAGAATGTTTTGTGATTGCTTGACTTTGAAGGATTTAGTGGCTGCAAGACTTTGGATTACTTCATTCAGGCTGGATTGTGAACCTAGATGGGATTATAAGGAGAAATGCAATGATTTATGTCCATTCTAGGGAGAAGCTCTCCAGTGGAGTAGGAAGTGTCTGAGGATTTCTAGTCAGAGAACTTTGGTGATGGGCTCAGTGCTGCCACTGTATGACTGGGGTCATGTAATCAGGATTTGTGCAATTTTCCTTGTTTTGCAAAAGCAAAAACATGCCTAGAAATTCATTCAGCCATGGTCATGCCATTAGAGGCAATACCAAGACTGGAACTAAGTTTTCTGGGCTACATAATCATGCAGTTTTGATGACCAAAGAAGGTGAGTTATAATAATTATAGTTGCCGGGACTTCCCTGGTGGAGCAGTGGTTGGGAATCTGCCTGCCAGTACAGGGGACATGGGTTCAATCCCTGGTCTGGGAAGATCCCACATGCCGTGGAGCAACTAGGCCCGTGAGCCACAACTGCTGAGCCTGCACTCTAGAGCCCATGTGCCACAGCTGCTGAGCCCACGTGCTGCAACTACTGGGCCCCGCGCGCCTGAAGCCCGTGCTCCGCAACGGGAGAGGCCACCGCAATGGGGGGCCCGCGTACTGCAGCGAAGAGTGGCCCCCGCTCACCGCAACAGGAGAAAGCCCGCGCACAGCGACGAAGACCCAACACAGCCAAAAATAAATAAAATTTTTAAAAATAATAATAATTATAGTTGCCAACATCTCTGGAGTACTTACTATGTTCCCAATGTGGTAGATTGTTGCAGTAATGACCCACAATTTGCCCACATCTCCTTGTACCCATTCCCTGGAATAGTCCCCTCCTGCACTGCACCTGACCTTGGCCATATGACTTGTTTTACCAATGGGAAAGAGTAAATTTGACGCAGAGAGAGGCTTAAAAATGCTTGCACATTGGGGCTCACCATGTCTTTGTGCTTCTGGTTACCTTGAGGCCAACACCACATGAAAAGGCCTAGGCTAGCCTGCTGAAGACATGTGCTCTTATCATGATGTCACCAGGGCCTAGCCAGTACTGACAGTCAGACCATCATTCAGACTTGTAAGTTAGGCTATCCTAGAGCAACCAGCCCACAGTCACCCATCAACTGACTGTAGATGCATAGCTACACCCAGAGGAGACCAGCAGAACAACTGCCTTGCAAAGCCCAGTCCAATTGTTGATTCACAGAATTATGAGGTTTGCTATGCAGTGAAAGTTAACTGAAACATTCAGGTATTGCACTAAGCAATTCCTAGCTAAGATTTCATTTACTCTTTTCAACACTGCTGTGTTTTAGGTACTATTATTTATTTTTTATTTTTTTAGTAAATTTATTTATTTATTTATTTATTTATTTATTTATTTATTTATTTATTTATTTTTGGCTGCGTTGGGTCTTCATTGCTGCACACGGGCTTTCTCTAGCTGTGGCGAGTGAGGGCTACTCTTTGTTGAGGAGTACAGGCCCTAGAGCACGTGGGCTTCGGTAGTTGTGGCACACAGGCTCAGTAGTTGTGGCACGTGGGCTCAGTAGTTGTGGCTCATGGGCTTAGCTGCTCCATGGCATGTGGGATCTTCCTGGACCAGGGCTCAAACCCGTGTCACCTGCATCGGCAGGCGGATGCTTAACCACTGCACCACCCGGGAAGTCCTAGGTACAATTATTACCCCCATTTTTATATATGAAAGTCAGAATCTCAGATAGGACAAGTCCCTGGCTAGGATCACATGGCAAAGTAACAGGCAAATGCCATCCTAGGTAGTCTGACTCTGGAGACCACACTCATAACCATATAAGTTGCTTTTTATGACCTAGTAGGTGTTTTGTGGCACGAGTTGTCATTCCAATTCTAGGAATGAAAGTCCCTGGGGAAAGCTCTGCTCTGATACCCAACCACCCTAAGGCATCCTGGATATGTCCACAAAATATGCCATAAATCCTTCGCTCTCAGGGGATTACGTTACAGTCCTCTATATGAAGCCCATTAGGTACAAGCTTTGAGGGTGTTTTTTCCCACTTTACAGGTATAGTTGCAGCTGAGTAAAAAATCTGACAGCAGGCTGAGGGTCTGGGGCTTGGAGAAAGGAGATATATGTCATAGAAATTGTTCAGGATGGAGATGTGATTCAGCACAGATTCCATTCCTTTTATACTTACTTTGGATCTGCAAATGCTGTTTCCAATTGATGACTTCTGGTAAGCTGAGGAATTCCTGACAGTTTTTGAGGTCTTTGGAGTAGATATGGTAAGTATTGGTGTAGTGATCAAGGTCATCTGTCATGTCCTATTATCATTGAGAAAAGGGGGGCAAAACAAATGTCTTATTTTTCATGATTGTCATACTTTTTTCTAAATTCTACTATACTGTGGTATTTTTAAGTACTAAAATATTGGTGTTTGTATTGGTGCATTAGAAATTTTTCTGAATCATTTAAATCATGAGATCAAGACGGGAGATTCAGGTATTCAAATTATGATGAAAAACTGCAGAACAATACTATTCTCTACCCATATATTGTGTTAAAATTTCAACTCAAGCAAAGACACAACTATTTAGAAAGCATTCTTCTATATTTTCATCTTCCTCAACAGGAAGAAGAGAAAAGCAATTGACAAGGAAAAGCTTCTGGTGCAAGAATAAATTTTTCTATATTTCAAACACTTGCAGAATACACAAACTATGAAGATGACAGTATTAAATTTGGTTATTGATATTTCTGGATTGAAATTTCCATCTATGCTAAATTAAGACAAAGAAGATGAAAACCAATTAGAAATGCTTTCATAAAATAATACAATAGTTGAACAAATTGTAATTACAGGAAAACAAAGAAACTACTTATTTAGAAAGATCCCCTCAAATTATTACATAAGAGATGAGATTATTTGGAAGAGGAAGGCACAGGAAAATATTATCTTGAGTGCAGAATTAGAAACCTTTTCAAAAATAGTTGGAATTGTTGCACAGAAATATACTCACAAGTCAGCAATGATACCACTAACACATTTTGTTTCTTAAGATCCCATTTAAGATAAAAGGTCAAATAATTTTATTGCAGTTCAGTTTTTATTATTAATATAAATTTCTTCATTTTATATACTGTTTAATTCCATGGATTTTAAATAACTTATTATTTGTAGGAAAGATATATTTGTATTTTTATAAATTTATAATTTTACTGGATGTTTTCAAATAAACTTAGGGTTTTTTGTCTTTGAAATGTATTAACTATTTAGTTTCACTAATTTTTAAATGTTTCCCCAAAATGCATATGGAAATTCTAATATTATAAAAATTTTTTTTAATAATCAGCCAACTAACTGTCCTGTTTCATACCTTCCTATCTTTGTCCTTGTTACTTTCTCTGGTTAGAATGTCCTCCTTTCTTTGTCAGCCTAACAAAGATATATTTATATACAAAATCCAGTTCAGATGAAACATCCACTAAGAAGTGTATCTAATCTGATCCTGTAACCTCCATCTCCAAACTCCATAGTTTAATCAGCTTTTGCCTGTGCTATCTCCGTATATTGTACATTTTCTGTTTTTGAACATTTTACACTAAGTTGTAATTTATTTACTTACCTGTATTCTCCTCCAGGCTGTGGGGTTCTTAAAGGCAAGGACTTGTTCACTATCACTGCAATTCATTTCTGTAGCCCCAGGGTCTACCACATGGCCAGGCACACGGTAGGCACATAGCAAATATAAACATAGATGCAAATTCATTCCACATCTGGCACCTTACCTGCTCCTGAGGGCGGATAACCACTGTATTAAAATCAGGCCACTTGTCCACCAGGGCCTTTAGCTTGAATGGGTTTCCCTGATTCATGTGGAAGACAGTCCCATAAACCTGCAGTATCCAGACAAAGTGAGAGGGCCAGCTTATTAGAAAGGGATGGCAAAGTGCCTTGTTTGACCAGGACAGGTTTATGTCTATGAAATTGTGAAATTTTACAGCGGTAAAGGGACAAATAGGGCATCTGCGTCTAAAATCTCCACATGCTACATTTTTTTTTTAACCTCAGATGAGAACTTTTTCTTCCCATCTAATATAAATCAAACATGCATATGGTAAAATATTGGGACAAATAAAGTTAATGATCATAAGAACACCGTTCTTTTTTTTTGTAGGATTTAATATTATCTTTTCCCAGACTTTCTTCTATTCATACTCATAGAGATACACAATTTTACAAACGTAAAATGATCTGATACATGATATTTTTCACCACTGAATAAATTGTGGGTGTATTTCTATGTTCATAAATACAAAATTTTTCAATTATGTTCTAATGACTGCATAGGATTCCATTATATGGTTGTATCATGGTTCATTTGTGCATTTGCCTACTGATGGCCATTTCAGCTGTTTCCAAATTTTCATTTTAACAACTAATTTCTTGCAGAGCATGCTTGCACAGAAATCTTTGCATGGGTACCTGATATTTTCTTAGATTATCCATCAGGTAACTGCTGGTTCAAAGGTTATGGACATGTTTAAAACTCTTTAACATGTATGTCCACAGTACCCTCTGGAAAGGTAATTTCCTCCCACCAATAAGCAAAGGCTAAAGCAAAATGCTCAAGAGAATGGGCTGTGGAAGCCTACAGTCTCGATCCAGTCTTGAGTCCCCAACGGCGCCTTTTTGCATAGTTTGTTGAGAGAGAGAGGAAAGCAGGGAGAGAATGAATGAGATAGCCTGTGGACATTAAGTGTCCTGGTGGTTTGGGGTTGGGGGTTGGGGGAATGCAGCGGTGGATACCACCATGGGCCACATGACTATTGAGAATATGAAGCCTCTGCAGATACCAGCATGGAAACATGCCAATGACCAAAGGTCAAGAAAAAAAAAGGTATGCAGTTTAATGGTTTGTACCATGGGTAGATGATGACCAAAGTCTGTACCAACATCTTTCCCTCCTACCACCCTCCACCCGACGTGAACTACTGATGTTACACTATGGAGAAAGAGAAGGGGAAAAAAATCTAAGTTGCCTGAGCTTATCTGAAATCATTGTTTTCAGCCATGAATGGAGGCTTGATATAGAAATTCCGTATAGTTTGGCAAAATATAGATGTTTCTTTTTACGCCTTTGCATTTGGGGGTGTGTAAAATTGTTTTAGATTAATACATTATCCATTACAAGATCTGAAAATATGTGTATCTCTTCCTCTTTCTTATTCCCTGGGCTGAATTAATTAAAACTCTTTTTTTTTTTTTTTCTGCTGAACTCAGAACGTAGTGAGCCAGGCAACTACTCTAAATTGACTCAACTGGAGTTGACACAGGCAATAAAATGTACTTAATAGCCAACACTTAGAAGAACAGATGGACATTTTGTCAACTGAGACTCAAGCAAGTATTGAGTTCTAGGTTATACCTCCATTAAAAGTACCTGGCAAACAACTATTCTAGATTTCAACTAGGGTAAAAATGTGTATCTTTAATATACAACCAATGCTGTTTCTTCATGAAAGTTGTGGAGCCAAGAGGGCCGCCTTATCTTACCACAGAGATGCTCCAAGTAAGGACACTTGGGAACCACCAAGAGTTTCCTCAAGATGCTTGGGGTCCACTTAACCCAAGGAGTAAAGGGAAATTTAAATCACAAAATTCTATACTACAGAGCATGGAAGAAAAACTTTTAGGTTGAAGAATTTTCAAAAATAGCTACTTAGCATAAAAATATCTTAGGCAAGCGTTCATAACATGTATAACTGATGTAACCTCTAAGAAAAATTGACTGTCTCTTTGAGAGGTTGCCTGGATCTTAAGGATTATCAAGTGAAAGTAGTTAAATATTAGGTAACAGATTAATATTAGTGGGATCCACCAAAGTGGGTGACATTTTAGTTTTAAATTAGTTGATTTGAAGTCATTTTTGGCAATAATTAAAGAACAGGGCGAGTTGTTTCATTAGTCTATTTCTAATAAATGAAAATGAAGCCATATGATCTACAAATAAAATAATGTTAACATTTTTCTCCTTTATACAGAAAGATGGAGTAACAATTCTATTAGGGAGTGAGGCAGGTGAATGCATTTATCTTATCTAAAATGTATGCATCTTATAGGAGTGTCTTATAAAACAGTAGAAATCTAGTTCTCTTTCCACAAAAAAATTTCAGGAAAACAATTTGTTCTCCAAATACACACACACACACATTACACACACACACACATTCACACACACACGGTTGTACTTAAATTCCACTGGAATGGACCCCATCCCTTTGGTTGCTAAAGAAAAACACAGGTGAGGACCCCAGCCAATCATTAGAGTTGCTCTCGAACAGTTCTGGATGTGGGCATCTATGTATATGTTCTATTTAATCCTGAGATTTCTTATCAGTTGTACTTGGTTAACAGAGATCCTCAGAGTCAGCCACAAAATAGCTTGATACGCCATAAGTTCGGAGCAATTGGAAAATCTAAGTGAAATAGAAATTGACTTATTATTAATTTTAAAGAAGGCTCATGATGGTTAACCTCTCACCTGGCAAGTGTTCTTTTAAGGAGAACAAATTAAAAATTAACATGTAGTCTCAGCTAACTTTGTAGGAGAACTCTGGGCAAGTTTCCAGTGCTATTATGGAACGTTTCTTGGAAAGGAGCAAGGAAATACTTTTTGAATCAGCTTGGAGCAAAAAGCAATGTTAGGTCTCAGGCATTCCTACGTTCATACCATAGCACTGCAGCTCACTATTTGTGGGGTATTGGGCAAACCACTTCACTGAGCCTCCATCTTCACATCAGTGACATGGGCATAACAGCAAATGTCTTGTAGAGAGGTTATGCAAATTAAATGAGAGAAAATATGCACTAGTGCCTGGCACAGAATAGGTGCTCAATAAATATTAGTCTCTCTTTCCCTTCATCACAGGAAATTTCTATTCCTACTCCCCTCAGAATTTTCCATTGTCACCTTTAAGGATGTAGGAAGGCTCTTCCTCAAGGATTTCTCCAGCATCTGCAGCATCTGGGCACCTTGCAATGGGAACATCGTGCAAGACACCTTGTTCTGGAGAGACAACCAGGAAACAGCCAGGAATGAGAAGAGCAGGAGGAGATTCAGAAACAAAAGTAGCAAGTTCTCTGCTAATTGCCAGAGCCCTCTTCAGTGTCTCTTTATTGGTGTCATCTTCACTAAAGTCATCAGCCATTGCAAGGAAGGATGAGACTGGCAGAAAGCGCAGAGCCTGCCTTCTGAATTTTTCATCTCACTTTCTTAAAACTTCGATGAATTCTAGTCATTAACTTCATTTTACATTAACAAGCACATTCTAAAATATATATAACATTTTTTTTGAAATTTAGTTGCTATCAGTGATTTTTCTGACTCTACCAGTAATAAGCTGTGCAACCTTGGAAAGTTACTTAGCCTCTCTGTACCTTGGTTTCTTCAAAGTAGATGGGATAATAGTATTACCTGACTCATAGAATTGTTGTGAGGATTAAATGAGCTAATATGTTAAAAGAGTAAATAAGTGCTTAAAGAGTCTGTCACATAGTAAACACTGAGCATATGTTATTTTATTACTACTACCACTCCTCTTCCTTACTGTCCTTTCTTTCCCCTCCTCGTCTCCCCCCTCCTCCTTCTCCCCAATTGAGTTAAAGTGCTGTATACTGCATGATATTTTTTTTTTCACACACACTGTATTTTATTTTTACAAGAGATAAATAGACTGACACCAAGCATTGTACATGGATGACCACAACAAAAGCAACAATGATTGCAATTACCAAACATGAAACACACTCATACTATGTCATAATATTGACGTTCAGTCCAGTAATCCTCCACTGTAACAGCTCCTTTACTTTGCAGTGAAAATTGATTTGTATATTCTTTGCCTCTGAGTTCTTGTGGGATTTTTTCTTTTTTTAAATTCAACCAGAAAGTCACAAAAATTATACTCATCCTCATCAGTTCACTCAGTCCCATGTAATTAATTTTTTTTTATCTTGATCTTTTTTAGCACTTTTATGAGCTCATCAGTTTTTCATTAGAGTTCTGAAAATGCTTATTCATTCAGTTCAGCAGTACAGTCAGGTACCAGAAACCTGTACTTGTCAGAGTCTTTTCCATGAATTTCCTGAAGATGAAACCCTTTTATAGGAACATATTTACAAAAGCATCAGAGTACACCCAGAACTGTCTGTAAATGACAAAAGACTTAAGAATGACCACGGTTAAAGATTTGATGAAAGTTCATAATAATGCAGTTGACAAGAAAATTAGTTATTTCTGAGATATACATTTTAAAGTAATAACTAGGATTATGACTTATAACATTACACCAGAACATATAAGATTTTTAGAAATTTCATGTAATGTCTGAAACATTAATATCAACATATTTCCATACAAATAACCCAATGAAAGTTTAGTATTAGTTGTTTTGTTTGTTTGTTTATACTGCAGGTTCTTATTAGTCATCCATTTTATACACATCAGTGTATACATGTCAATCCCAATCACCCAATTCAGCACACCACTATCCCCGCCCCACCGCAGTTTTCCCCCCTTGGTGTCCATATGTCTGTTCTCTACATCTGTGTCTCAACTTCTGCCCTGCAAACCGGCTCATCTGTACCATTTTTCTAGGTTCCACATACATGCGTTAATATACGATATTTGTTTTTCTCTTTCTGACTTACTTCACTCTGTATGACAGTCTCTAGATCCATCCACGTCTCAACAAATGACTCAATTTCGTTCCTTTTTATGGCTGAGTAATATTCCATTGTATATATGTACCACAACTTCTTTATCCATTCGTCTGTTGATGGGCATTTAGGTTGCTTCCATGACCTGGCTATTGTAAATAGTGCTGCAATGAACATTCGGGTGCATGTGTCTTTTTGAATTACGGTTTTCTCTGGGTATACGCCCAGTAGTGGGATTGCTGGGTCATATGGTAATTCTATTTTTAGTTTTTTAAGGAACCTCCATATTGTTCTCCATAGTGGCTGTATCAATTTACATTCCCACCAACAGTGCAAGAGGGTTCCCTTTTCTCCACACCCTCTCCAGCATTTGTTGTTTGTAGATTTTCTGATGATGCCCATTCTAACTGGTGTGAGGTGATACCTCATTGTAGTTTTGATTTGCATTTCTCTAATAATTAGTGATGTTGAGCAGCTTTTCATGTGCTTCGTGGCCGTCTGTATGTCTTCTTTGGAGAAATGTCTATTTAGGTCTTCTGCCCATTTTTGGATTGGGGTGTTTGTTTCTTTAATATTGAGCTGAATGAGCTGTTTATATATTTTGGAGATTAATCCTTTGTCCGTTGATTCGTTTGCAAATATTTTCTCCCATTCTGAGGGTTATCTTTTCGTCTTGTTTATGGTTTCCTTTGCTGTGCAAAAGCTTTGAAGTTTCATTAGGTCCCATTTGTTTATTTTTGTTTTTATTTCCATTACTCTAGGAGGTGGATCAAAAAAGATCTTGCTGTGATTTATGTCAAAGAGTGTTCTTCCTATGTTTTCCTCTAAGAGTTTTATAGTGTCCAGTCTTACATTTAGGTCTGTAATCCATTTTGAGTTTATTTTTGTGTATGGTGTTAGGGAGTATTCTAATTTCATTCTTTTACATGTAGCTGTCCAGTTTTCCCAGCACCACTTATTGAAGAGACTGTCTTTTCTCCATCGTATATCTTTGCCTCCTTTGTCATAGATTAGTTGACCATAGGTGCGTGGGTTTATCTCTGGGCTTTCTATCTTGTTCCATTGATCTATGTTTCTGTTTTTGTGCCAGTACCATATTGTCTTGATTACTGTAGCTTTGTAGTATAGTCTGAAGTCAGGGAGTCTGATTCCTCCAGCTCCGTTTTTTTCCCTCAAGACTGCTTTGGCTATTCGGGGTCTTTTGTGTCTCCATACAAATTTTAAGATGATTTTTTCTAGCTCCGTAAAAAATGCCATTGGTAATTTGATAGGGATTGCATTGAATCTGTAGATTGCTTTGGGTAGTATAGTCATTTTCACAATATTGATTCTTCCAATCCAAGAACATGGTATATCTCTCCATCTGTTGGTATCATCTTTAATTTCTTTCATCAGTGTCTTATAGTTTTCTGCATACAGGTCTTTTGTCTCCCTAGGTAGGTTTATTCCTAGGTATTTTATTCTTTTTGTTGCAATGGTAAATGGGAGTGTTTCCATAATTTCTCTTTCAGATTTTTCACCATTAGTGTATAGGAATGCAAGAGATTTCTGTGCATTAATTTTGTATCCTGCAACTTTACCATATTCATTAATTAGCTCTAGCAGTTTTCTGGTGGCAGTTTTAGGATTCTCTATGTATAGTATCATGTCATCTGCAAACAGTGACAGTTTTACTTCTTCTTTTCCAATTTGTATTCCTTTTATTTCTTTTTCTTCTCTGATTGCCGTGGCTAGGACTTCCAGAACTATGTTGAATAATAGTGGTGAGAGTGGACATCCTTGTCTCCTTCCTGATCTTAGAGGAAATGCTTTCAGTTTTTCACCGTTGAGAATGATGTTTGCTGTGGGTTTGTCGTATATGGCCTTTATTATGTTGAGGTAGGTTCCCTCTATGCCCACTTTCTGGAGAGTTTTTATACTGCATGATATTTTGATGCCACTTTTTTAATATAGGGCATTTTGACATGGTTTAAAATATAAACAAATTATCTTATTGTTTGTTTGTTTCTTTATCTATTTAGGCCACACCATGTGGCTTGCGGGATCTTAGTTCCCCAACCAGGGATTGAACCCAGGCCCCGGCAGTGAATGCACCGAGTCCTAACCACTGGACGGCCAGGGAACTCCTTGTTTGTTTGTTTAATTGCCAAGTCCTATTTCAAGCTGGTGCTCTCACTTTATCACTGAGCCTCACCCTATTTTTGAGTCTTACTCCATCTCTAAGCCTTACTCTTGGATCTGTGATACATGTTGCATAATTACTAGGTAGCATAAAGATAGTATTTTTGACTCACTGCATCAAATTGGGATGGTCAAAACATCCCATAACATCCTACTGACATGAAAAAGGAAGAAAAGAGGCAGTGTCACAGTGTTCTGATTTGTAACTGTGATCTTAGGAGTACCAAGTTACTTTTTAATGAAGGCGCCGAAGAGGTATTCTGAGAAGATGTTGTATTAAAACCCACCATGCCTGAGATGACATGTTCCAGGCCAGAACTGGGTAAATTTGTGATTTTAGAATAGCAAGGGCACTTCTGTTTTTGGCCAAGGTGGAATACAATAAGTCTCTTATATACGAAATCTCAAGTTTTGAACTTTCAAAGATGCGAACGTGCGTCGCTCATCCAACCTATGGACCAGGGAGTTATAATGACTTTTGTTTTTTAATATATTTATTTATTTATTTGGCTGCGCCGGGTCTTAGTTGCGGCACGCGGGATCTTCATTGCCGAGTGCAGGATCTTCACTGCGGCATGTGAGATCTAGTTCCCTGACCAGGGATCGAAGCTGGGCCCCCTGCATTAGGATGCAGAGTCTTAACCACTGGACCACCCGGGAAGTCTCAATTATAGTGACTTTTAAGAAATATTATTTATGTCACACTTTTCACCTGGCAGTAAAGGCAAGTGATGAATCAGGAACAATCTTGCGACAATTTTGGAAGGATGATAACATCTACAAGGCCATAAAAAACATTGACTTTGCTTGTCCTGAGGTTACAGCCGTCACCATGAATGGGGTTGGGAGGAACCTTTGCCTGCAGTTTGCTCACGACTTTTGTGGATTTGAGAAGGTGGATGAGGAGTCCAAAGAGGTCTTCAGCAACTTAGTGACCCTCAGCGCGAAGCTGGAGCTAGATCTGCAATAAGACGACTTCACTGAACTCCGTGCTGTGCAACATGGAGCTTACTAATGAAGACCTGATGGAATTGGAGGCCCAGAGAAAGGACGAAGAGAGACAAGAGGAAGAAGAAGTAACTGAAGAACTGAAGAGATTCACGACGTAGGAAATGACAAGGGGATTTTCTTTATTTGAGGAGGCACTGTTAGTTTTTGAGGCACAGGTCCCGAATGTAGAATGGTACACGAAAGTTGCAGCAGCCGTTCGGAATGCAATCCAGTGCTACCGTGTCATCTATGACAAGAAGAAAAAGAGCTACTACCCAGACATCACTGGATCGTTTATTCAAGAGAGTAGATAGAATTGAATCCAGAGGATCTTAAGACTGTAAAAAGTATAGCATTCCTGAAGGCCAATCTTATCTTTTATCTAGAGGCAACTCACAAGGAGTATAAGATGCAACATAAAGATGAATGTCAAATTTGTGGGGTGAAGTCAGAATGGCCATCGTTAAAAAGTCTACAAATAATAAATGCTGGAGAGGGTGTGGAGAAAAGGGAGCCCTCCTACACTGTTGGTGGGAATGTAAACTGGTGCAGCCACTATGGAAAACAGTATGGAGGTTCCCAAAAAAACTAAAAATAGAGTTGCCATATGATCCAGCAATCCCACTCCTGGGCACATATTCAGACAAAATTGTAATTTGAAAAGATACATGCACCCCTATGTTCATAGCAGCACTATTTAAAATAGCCAAAATATGGAAACAACCTAAATGTCCATCGACAGAAGAATGGATAAAGAAGGTGTGACATATATATATATATATATTACAACGGAATATTACTCAGTCATAAAAAAGAATGAAATAATACCATTTGCAGCAACATGGATGGACGTAGAAATTATCATACTAAGTGAAGTAAGTCAGAAAGAGAAAGACAAATGCCATATGATATCGCCCACATGTGCAATCTGAAATATGACACAAATGAACATATCTACGAAAGAGAAACAGATTCACAGACATAGAGAACAGATTTGTGGTTGCCAAGCGGGGGAGGGGGGTGGTGGAGGGATAGAATGCAAGTTTGGAATTAGCAGATGCAAACTATTATATATAGGGTGGATAAACAACAAGATCTTACTGTATAGCACACAGAACTGTATTCAATATCCTGTGATAAACCATAATGGAAAAGAATATGAAAAGGAATATATATATATATATATATTTATAAAACATATATATGTATATATGACTGAATCATTTTGCTGTACAGTAGAAATAAACACAACATTGTAAATCAACTATACTTCAACAAAATTAAAATATCTGTGGGGTGTAATATTACCATATTTCCTGAAAAGTATAGGGTTTGGAACCACCCTCCAAGGATGCACACACAAACCAACAACCAAGCATGGTGCCTCATAAATAAGGTAGATTGAAAACAACTGAGACTGTGATTCTCCAGGACATTGGACACACTCACTGTGAGCTGGCAGAACTGGGCAACAGGCAATGTCCTTGGGAGTGAAATTCAGAACCTTGGACCTAGTTGTTCCCAGAGAAGAAATTAATCCAAAGAAAACAATTCAAAAGAAGAAAAAAGCTCTCAGCAGAATCTGATAAAGCTACACAAAGATAAGCAAGGACTGAACAAAATCCCAGTGTTCAACAATAGGGGAAGGAAATATAAACTATGGTGCAACTCCATGATATTAGCATAATTCCTATACATACGGACACACGGGAAAGGGCTGAAATAAAATGAGAAAATGTAGGGCCTATAACAGTTCATATACCACATACATAAGCATAAATTTATAAGAACACAGACAAATAAAAAGATAGATTGTGGTAGTAGCAATATAGGTGAAAGCTTTAAAGTAAGTTTGTTTATTATACGATTTAAATAAACAATAGGTCTGGTCTGTATTCTCGTCCTTACTCAGCTACTCATTTCCTCTCTGACTTTAAGTACAGCAATCTTCTTATCATTCATGGAGACAAAAAACTGCCTACTTTAAAATATAACCAGAAGGATTCAACAGGGTGCTGTTTAGAGTGTTTTCACGCATTAAGTGCTCCATTCACCCCCCCACTGCCAGAAAATGCCCAGATCTTTCCTCATTCCTTTATCAGTTCAGATCCAAAAACTGCAAGAATTTTTCATAGTACCTAACAAGTTGCCTTTTACAGAATAGGTGCCAGATACACGTTTCTTAAGTTGAAGTTATTCCTTTTCCTTAGGTATATTTGTCATCGTATTCTGAGCAGAACAAAATATGAGCATTTTGATTTGTCTCACGTAAGTGGAGAGGATGTTACAAAGCAATGATTATCTTTTTTTTTTTTTTTTTTTTTTGGCATGAGTTCTCACCTGGAAAGCTGTCTTCACACCAAGCTTTGCAGGAACAAATGAAGAGGAGCGACCTTTAGATCATGAAATTTCCCTCTGGCGCAGACAGTCTTGCAGAGTGCTTTTAGGTACGTTTTCTTCACAAATTGCCGAGCTGAGGCTTGTCATGTGGACCTTGCACTAGGCAAAAAGTTGGGTGTTAGCTCTCATGAAATCTATCCCTTGCTCTCTGGGTCTCATGTTGAGGGAGCTGGTTCTGCAAGGCTGGGAGGCTGCCAGTGTGCCATCTGAGCTTCTCTTTCTGAAACGCCAGGCTGCTCTTTGCCCCGCAGGCCCTGTCATTACTCTGATAACCAAGCTATGTGAAGCCAACAAGCCAGATACTGGAAGGGTCACACTGTATAGGCGATACCTTTCTCCTCCCCTTCCCATTCTCAAGTACCTGCAATAAGAGAAAGATATTAGGAAAGATATGGTTCAGGTCTGGTTTGCAGAATCTGACTTTTCTTCCTACATGTATGCAGAACAGAACATCATTTGCACAGGGTGACTAAAGCTCTTAGGATCCTTGCTTTTTTAGGATAATCTGTGTCCTCTCCCCTGCCCATTCTGAGGCTCCAGTTAAACAACCCCACAATGATTCAACTCGGGCACTTCTTAGTCTCACTTTTATAGAGAAGGAAACTGAGGCTCAGTGTGGCTGAACTGGATAGAATTTAAACCCAGAGCCTTTCACTCCAAAGTGCCCAGTACCCCACATGAACACTTGTTCTACCATTCTCAGAAGAGAAAGGAGGGTTCATAGAAAAGAGAGCCCACTCTGTGAAATGACCAGGGAGGGAAGGTTGACACTATCTGGGTCCTCGACCACATCACTCTTATCCTTGTTCAGCAGGTTAGTGGAGGGAAGGAGTCCCTCTAATCAGAGGAGCAGGGACAGGGTTGCCTAGTGTCCAGAAAGTTGAAAAACCTCGTGTGCTCCTTCAGTCCATAGACCAGCACGGCACAAGTTTACACACGTTCACCTCTGTCCTCCTAGAATATTAATTCTCCATCTTGTCTCCTGGGGTTGAAGTTGTTATAATTATTCATTACTCTTTCTCCAAGGCTAAAGGCCATTGAAACTGTTCTGTCTCAGAATGGCCATCATCAAAAAGTCTACAAATGATAAATGTTGGAGAGGGTGTGCAGAAAAAGGAACCCTCCTACACTGTTGGTGGGAATGTGAATCGGTACAGCCACTATGGAGAACAGTATGGAGGTTCCTTAAAAAAAACAAAAATAGAGTTACCATATGATCCTACAATTTCACTCCTGGGTATATATCCGGAAAAGACGAAAACTGTAATTTGAAAAGATACATGCACCCCAATGTTCATAGCAGCACTATTTACAATAGGCAAGACATGGAAGCAATCTAAGTGTCCATCGACAGATGAACGGATGAAGAAGATGTGGTATGTATATACAAACATATACATATATGTATGTATATATAAAATAATATTCATTAAAAAGAATGAAATAATGCCATTTACGGCAACATGGATGGATCTAGAGATTATCATACTAAGTGAAGTAAGCCAGACAGAGAAAGAGAAATATCAAACGATATTGCTTATATGTGGAATCTGAAAAAACAAAGATACAAATGAACTTATTTACAAAACACAACAAAAATAGACCCACAGACATAGAAAACAAACATGGTTAACGAAGGGGAAAGTGGGTGGGGTGGGGGAGGGATCAGCCTAGTGGACCCCTTGGCCCCAGTAGAGTCCATATCCCACAAAGACTATCTACAACACAAGAGGAGGGTCCTTCTCTCTCCCACCCGAACCCAGACCCCTGGTCCTCTGTCTCTTTCAGCCCTTACACTCACTCACTCAGTCAGAAGATTCAAGAGTCTCTATTACCCTTTAACCTTAAACTACTCTCTTAACCTCTCTGGAATGTTTTCCCAGCTGGAAAAAAAATAGTGTTGTCATGCCAGGTAACCAAGGGTTTTCTCTGCTCTTCTGTTACCAACCCTCTCCAGTGGGTCCCCAAGAAGGGTCCTCCTGCCTGGCGTCGCTCCCACCAATAAAATGAGAACTAGTTCAGCTTAGAAGCAAAGGAAAGCTTTATTCTCCCATCAGGGAATGGAGAGGCGCAAGTTCTGGCTTTAGAGCACACACTCTCCCTGACAGGCGGTGGGCAGGGCTGCTTTATAGGGTTCTCTCCTTGGCAGGGCGGGTGTGGAGTTCTCCGGGGTCTGGGGCAGGCGTATTGCTCAGGGCTCCAGATGGCAGTGTCGGGTGCAGGGTCTGTGCACACGGCCCTCTGCCGCTGCCACCATCCTGAATCTCGGCCTTGTGGGCGGTGCTTCTGCACACGGCCCTCAGAGCTGAAGTGTCCGTGCAGCCATTTACACCAGGAACTGTGGCCTGAAGCGCCAGGTGTGAGCCCTCTGCACGAGGCACCCTGTGAGCAAATGAAACCAGATGAAGCACAAAAGAAAAGAGAAAGGTTAGACTTGATCGTATTACCCAGATTCTATTTGTATTCCCCGGGAACTGGTTTTGGTTTTTTTTTAATTTTTATTTTATATTGGAGCATAGTTGATTAACAATGCTGTGTTAGTTTCAGGTGTGCAGCAAAGTGATTCACTTATACACATACACGTATCTACTCTTTTTCAAATTCCTTTCCCAAATAGGTTATTACAGAATATTGAGGAGAGTTCCCTGTGCTATACAGTAGGTCCTTGTTGGTTATCTATTTTATATATAGCAGAAGGGTGGGAGGGGGCAGGGATAGATTGGGAGTTTAGGATGGACATGTACACACTCCCTGGGAATTGTTAATGGGATTTGCCAGCGACACTTCCTTGACTCTGTGGTTATTACCTTTGCTGTGTTACACAAGATAGCAGACATAAATCTTCTCACACACTTTGGGGTCAGGTACAAGGGAAAAGGTTCAGGAGCACTGGCGTCAGTCTTTGTGGAAGTGTTTCTCTGGGTGCTGGGTTAGGGCTGCCAATGACGACAGAAGCAGCATAGCGGAGGGGCTCAGATGAGCAAGATGGGGCCGAACTAACAGGGTTGAGATCATGACTGCACCTCTTACCTACTGTGACCTTGGACGGATTAGTTGATCTTTCCACGTCGCTGTGTCTTGTATCTACAATAAGGAGTAAATAATAGTACTCTTATCTAAGAAGGGCCCGTCCTTAAGTGGAATTCAGGCTAGTGGGTTTCCCTGTGCCAACTGAGCCCTAATGAGTTCCAGAAAATATATGATCTTGTAGTCTATCCAGCCTTTTCTCATCATTAGTGTGGGAACAAAGCTTTCTCCACTTTCTAAATCCTAGGTAGAAGCAGAAATAAGATCATATCTTTTCTTAATTTAGATCTGCAGAGTTATAATTGCTTAGACAATAATAGCTTAAGTTCCTGGTACATGGTAAGCATATAGAAATGTTATATTAAATAAATGAAAAATTATCTAATACAATGCAATATGCATGTGCTAATGTGCATAAAAATGTTTAGTGGCAATAATTCTTTCCTTAGGGCCTTAGGCCCAGTCATACTCATGAGGCCAGTGGAGTTCATGAATGTCTGATAATTTAGCTAATTCTGGTTCTAATATTCAAAATTCTAAATAAAATAAGGCTAGATCCCCAGTGACATGTGAGATTGTATCAAATTATCTAACAGATGTATAATTGCAGTCCCAGAAGGAGAAAAAAGAGAGAGAGAGAGGAACAAAACATTTTTTAATGGCCCCAAAATTGCAAATTTGGTTTAAAATATCTACCTACACAACCAAGGAGCTCAATAAACCCTAAGTTTAAACACAGAGTAAAACAAGCCTAGAAATATAATAATTAAATTTCTGAAAGGCAAAGATAAAAGGAAAGTCATAAAAGCAGTCAGAGTCAGTAAAATGGCATAATAGGAAACCCTACACTCTCCAAACCCTAGGCACACCAATTTAAAAATAATACACAGCTCAATTCCCCTTGTGAGAAATCCAGAGACCACTTGAGAGGCTCCTGCACACCAGGTGGGCATGAAACCAGCAGTATTGAAGCCACTAGAGAAATGTGTGGTACCTTCTTACCGTACTCCCCGAAGCCCTGCAGCACAGCACTTCATGCTGGGAGGAAGACCCCAAACTCCCAGCTTGTCCCAGGGGAGATGAGAGGACTGGACCAGACATGCAATGGTCTGACTTTTCAGGAGCAGCCTGAGGGGCTTATTTTTCCATCTTGCCTGAGTCTGAGTGTTGAGAGGAAAGAGCCCCATGTTGGGAACCACTGAGAACAAAGGTGATGGTTTGAACTAGTGCACACTCACTGGTAATAGCCCCTCCTCCCCAGCTTAATGCAGAGTCAGCAAGGCAAAGCCCCCAAATTCCAGCTTTTCCCAAAAGCAAAAACTAAAAATTGTTCACAAGGATGTAGAGAAATTCAGCCACTTGTGCACTGTTGGTAGCAATGTAAAACGGTGCAGACGCTGTGAAAAACAGTATAACAGTTCCTCCAAAAATTAAAACTAGAACTACCATGTGATCCGGCAGTTCCACTTCTGGGTATATAGACAAAGGAGTTGAACTCAGCATCTTGAATAGCTATCTGCACTCCCATGTTCATTGCAACATTATTTACAATAGCCAAGATGTGGAAGCAACCTAAATGTCCGTGGACAGACCAATGGATAAAGAAAATGTGGTACATACGTAGAATGGAATATTATTCAGCCTTAAAAAAGACAGAAATGCTGCAATATATGACAACATGAATGAAATGAGGACTTTATGCTAAGTGAAATAAGCTGGTCACAGAAGGACAAATAGTGCATGATTCCACTTATATGAGGTATCTAAAGTAATGATACGCATACAAGCAAAAAGTGGAGTGGTAGTTACCAGGAGCTGGGGAGAGGGAAAGATGATGAGTTGCTTATCAATGAGTATAAAGTATCTGTTTTGTAAGATGAAAAAGTCCTAGAGGTCTGCTGTGCTCATAGAGAACAATACTGTGCTGTACACTTACATATCTGTTAAGATCTCATATTTTTCAACCACAATAAAATAAATACGTAAAATTAAAAAGTGGGGGGACAAAGCAGTCAGAGACATAAAAGACACATTTCCTTCCAGGAATAATAAGAATTGCAGTTGACTTCTCATCACTACAAAGTTCGAATGCACTGGAACAGCATCGTAAAAAGTGCTTCAGGAAAAACATTGATAAAATTCTACATCCCAGTGAAAATACCCTTCAAAATTTAAGTAAAATAAAGCCCTTTTCAGGTAAAAATAAGCCGCTAATATAATTTATTACTAGAATCTGTGCTGTTTTATGTTGTCAGTATCCAGAAAATTCCAGTGATGCGATGATGATTGCAGATGTCATATAGAAGTGCTGTCTTAGACCAACAGAATTTCAGGTCATCTCCCAAAATAAGGAAGTGCTTCTTCCTTGATGTATCAGCTTGGAGAATTCTTATTTTTTTTCTACCACTGGTACATCCTCAGTGTCTTTCTTCTCTGATAATCATACCTATGATTACACTAATTCATCAGAGATGTGAGAATTTTGTTGTTTCATGGCTTTATTGAGATGTGAGAATTTTTTAAAATTCCTGTGTCTTGAAGGAAAAAAATATATAGATACATAAATATATAGATACATACCACTATAGATTAGTACGCAATGCACTATTATATTCTATTCTCAAATTCCTTTTTGAGGAAGACAAAAAATTCATTATCTTAAAAATATATTTGATGACAATGCAACATTATTTCTGTTTCCTTTCTGAACTCTTAGAAGGGTGGATTGTACTACAAGAGAAAGTTGAGAGTAAAGTCGTCTTCCTGAACATTTTCGAAGCTTTAATTTTCTGAAACCACACAGCACATTAGTGCATAGCATACAATGTTAGTTGGAGGGTTTTCAATATGTAAATTCCTTTATTAAATTGTATAAAATGTCCTACAGCTTGGTATGAGAATAATGGCTGATATTAATTGTAAAACTCCTCTTTACACACAAAAGAACATTACATTTGAAGTATCCCTTTCTACCTAGAGTAGTCTTGTAATACAAGTAATACATACTTGTAATACAAGTAATTCATATTCATCCTGCAACTTGAAACAAGTTGATAACATGCCAATTTTTTTTATCTTGTCAATTTAGAAAAAAAAGTCATATTCAATATTTATAGACTTAACCTAGTTCACAGAATGTACAAATGTTATGTGTGATAAAATCCCACAAATTTGATCCAGTTTTATAGATTTTTCCTGATTTACCTCAAATTTAAAGTATCTCTGCCACATACATTTTAACAGTTATTGTTAAATAACAATTTTCTTTTTGCATGTGTACTGTTTCTGGAAAACAAGATGTTAAATTGTCCTGCTATTGTGATATGACAAGCTATAGTACTTCAGTTGTCTTGCTCTGCATTCCATGTACACGTTCTAAATAGAGATAGATATGATGGTGCTGGAAAGAAGAATAATGGCACCACTAGAACAGTGGGTTGCATTTATTCCTTATTGATTATGGATAGTTTCCTTACTAGCCATATGTATTAGAAGAAAATTGTGAACCAGTAAAATAAACCAGACAGAAACAGAAATCCTGCATCATATCACTTACACGTGGGATCTTCAAAAAAAAAAAAAGTTGAACTCACAGAAACACAGAATAGAATGGTGGTTGCCAGGGTTGGAATGTGGAGGAAATAGGAAGGTCTGCTGGACCCAAAGGGAAATTCATGAGTGATTTGGGAGGAGGGACTCTGGTGGTTCTGTTGACCATTCACGCTGCTTCCCCAGAGCCCAAACAACACACACTGCTTTACTGCTGATTACAGTTTATTCTTTCTTTCTGCCCCCTCCTCAGCATCTCTTGCCACGTGACCAGCCCACCCAGCACTGTCTTGGGTTCGTGGCTGCTTCACAGAGGTACACAGTTCCACTGGTTCCAATCACAGGGCATGGGGATATGTTGCAGATTGTGACTAATTTTCTGTACGATTTTGTTGGCTCTGTCTGTATGGTTATATACGGGGAAGCCGAGTTTGTCCAGAGCGTGGGAGTGGACAAACAACATATGGGAGACGAGACCCTGGCCCCGGTACTCAGGCAGGGTGGCCCCCATCCGCACCTCTCCTGTCTGGTCCATCAGGGACCAGGACACAGGGGTCCCCTCAGGCCCCAGCAGGCAGAAGGTGGGGAAGGTCCGGATACAGCGCTCGATGAATCGCTGGCTCCTCTCATTGCCACCGAAATGCCAGAATTTATTCACCATGGCAGCATGGATAGGATCCAGGGATGAGAGTTTAAACATCTCTTGGTTACTATTGAGAAGAAGGAAAAAGAACAGTCCGTAAATCACACATACTGTGGAGTATTATATTTGTTTGCCCCCAAATTGTCTTCAGACAATGCAAATGAGAGCACAGGTAAAGGTATAGATTCTGCAACCAGACCACCGGGATTCATCATCTGGCTAGTTGTGTGATCTCGAGCAGGCAACATAATGTCTCTCTGCCTCCATTTCTTCTTTATAAAGTGGGGATATTAATAGTACCTTCCTCAAATACTGATATAAGAGCAATTACATCATGAGTACCTAGGACTTGTGCCCATAAACAATAAGCAGTACATAAAAATTAAGTATTGGTCCTTTCAGCAATGCAGTGACTCTCCCCTTAATATGAGGGAATTGATATCACCCCCATTTTACAGATAAGAAAAATAGGTAAACAGAAAATAGGCAAGTGCCCCAAAGCACATGCTAGCAAGCTGTATATAAAGCCAGAGCATAGAATCATGGAATCTTAGAATGTTGGCGTCAGAGGGTCCTTGGCCACTGTGGGAACTGAAGTCCAGAGAGGGGGAGTGATGTGGCATGCAGGCGACCCCCGAAGTACAGAACACTGAATCTGAAGGTATCTGCAGGCTGTAAAGAGGCTTCGGGGGGTGTCCTAGAAAGAGCCCACCATGTGGAACTAGGAGATCTAGACTCAAGCCCATTATGCCCTTAACCATCCATGTGACCTGAACAAGCTGTTTCATTATCTGAGCCTATTTTCTGTCAGGAAGCTAGGGATAATATCTCCTACCTTGTCTATCTCATGGGGTGGACAGGAGAATCAAATGAGATTATAGATGTGCAGGTGCTTTTCAGGTGTCATGTGTGATACAATGTGAATAAAGCTTTTCCAGGTATATTAACACACAGAGGGTCATAGGATTGGGCATCTCCAGCTCAAATCTCCACCATCAGTGTTCAGTTCTATTCAGTGTTAGACTGGACATCAATGGGGGAAAATATATAATTTGTTTAAATTCTTTTTACTGGAAAACTTTTGCTCTGTGAATTCATTAAATGCGTATTTTTCAAGCATCTGCTATGTGTTCAGTCTGGTTATTGAGGATCTATCAGTGAACAACATAAAGAAGGTCGCTGCACTTGTGGAGTTTGAAATGTTGTAGGGGAGAGGGTCAAAGAACAAACAGGTCAATACATACACAAACAGGCTGATTTCAGATAATGATAAATGCAATAAAGAATAAAAATTGGGTTTTGCAGTTGAAGACTTATGGGAAGCGGTGGTTTTAGACAGGGTTCTCTGAGAAGAACTCTCTGAGGAAATTACATTTGAGAGTATGAATGGCAAGAAAGAGGCAAATATACGAAGATCAGAGGAAAGGACATTGTAGGCAGACAAAGTGCAAATGCATGTGTGAATGTATGAGATCGAGCTGCAGAAAGATGGCCAGAGCTGCTGGTGGGAGTTAGCTAGAGGGACAGAATGAAGTCCAAAAGGTGATGGGTTCCAGGTCTTACAGGACCTTGAAAGTCCATGAAGGAGTTTGGTTTTATTAAAAGTATGCTGAGAAACCTCAATGGCTTCTTGGCGGGTGAATGGACATAATCCACATTACATACTAAAAGCAATCACCCTGGAAATGGATTGTAGGGAGACAAGAGTGAATATAAGGAGAGAAGTTGGGAGGCTACTTCAATATAGTGAAAGATGTGAATAGTGCAGAGTGTCTTTTTTCAAACTCACATGGCTTTGGGTCTGCCATATCCAGCAGGTAAGTTCTTTGTCTCCGGCAGGGAAGGAAGAAGTTTCCTCGCTGTCTCAGACATCACATAGAGAATGCATTGTGTTTGCTTGACCTTAACGAATTTAGTGGTTGCAAGATTCCGTATCACCTCATCCAGACTGGACTGTGAACCTAGAGAAGGATAAAGTTAGGAGAGAAGCAATTGTCCATTTAGATGCTTCACGAAGCTTCCCAACAGAAGCTATGCAGGACTTAAAGTCAGACAATGTTGCCTCTGCTGTTGCAAATGACCATGTGACCATGACCATGTCGCTACCTAAGCATGTTTTCTCTTCTGCAATACAGAGATAATACTAGAAATCCTGACTATAGTGCTGTGAAATCGAGGAGAATTGGTATTTAGAAAACAGTAGGCAACCTTGCATGTTCACATACTACATGCACAGGTATTGGTCTGATACCACATTTAATCCTTACATTAACCTTATGTTTTAGGTACTTTTATTATCTTCATTTTTTATATGTGAGGGAACTGAATAATAGTTAAGTTACAACACTTGCTCAAGATCACAAAGCAAGTAACAGGCAGAGCAAGGATGTCACCCAAGGGAGTCTGACTCCAACAATGACAGGTGTTCTTGTGACTGGGGTGGTGCTCTGTGGCACAAGGACTTATCATTCTAATTCTAGGAATGGAAGGCCAGAGGGGGAGCTCTGCTGTCACATCCAATCACCCTAAGGGATCCTGAATATGTCTGAAAAATATATCATGAATCCTCCGGTAACGAGAACTTGCATCACTCACACGTTCTTAAAAGAACCTTAGTGTTTGCAATGTTTGAATTCAACTCCACTGAAGAGATGGTGGCAGCTGATATAGGGAATGAACATCAAGCTGAGTGTCTGGAGTTTGGTAAAAGGAAATAAAGGTTGTAGGGGAATGTACTCAGGTTAAAAAGTGACCCTACAGGTATATAGATATGAGCAGTCCTAGCAGCCAGCACACATCCCAGATCCCTTACATACTTTGGATCTGCAAATGTTGTTTCCAGTTGATGACGTCTGATGTGCTAAGGGATTCTTGACAGTTCTTGAGGTCCTTAGAATAGATTTGATAGCTGTTGGTGTAGTGATCAAAGTCATCTGCCATCTCCTGTTTGGTTGGGTAATATAAATAAATCAAATTGATTATACCCAGTGATTGGAATACTTGTGCTTGGTATTTCATTATACAGTGATATTTTACAAACCTAAATATTGATATTCTTCTTGATGTACTATCATCATTCCTGAATCATTTATATCATAAGACTAAGTAAAGGATTTAATGAATTATTCCACTTATGAGTAAGAAAAACTTGATGAACTAGGTATTTATATGTTACATTACAATTTAAAATCAGCCAAACACATACCAGTTTACAAAGCATTCTTCAGTAATTCTGTAATCCTCAGGAGAAGGAAGGAATTTTTGTCAAAGACAAGTTTCCATTACAAGAGTAAATGTTACTCTGTTTCAAAGAGTCTCGGAACAAATGGATTATGAAAACAATGTTGAAATTGACACAGGTAACTTTGTATTAGAATTCTCACATGTGATAAAGCTATACAGAGTGAAGACACATGATGTCTTTAAAATGTAAACCACAATGCACTATTGTTTAAAAAATAATTCATATCCCCAACAAAACTGAAATGCAAAATTTGCTCAACAAGATCTCCTCAAAATTAACAAATAAAGGATGAAATTTATTTTGAAGGCAAAGGAAGGAGAGAACAACTACCCAACAAGGGTAGAATAGCTGGAAGCTCTTGCACAGAAATGCCCTCAGCATTAATACCACCAACAATCTGTTTTGTTTTGGTTTTTTTTAAATTTATTTATTTATTTATTTTTGGCTGCATTGGGTCTTTGCTGCTGTGCGCAGGCTTTTCTCTAGTTGCGGTGAGCGGGGGCTACTCTTCATTGTGGTGCGCAGACTTCTCATTGCGGTGGCTTCTCTTGTTAAGGAGCACGAGCTCTAGGTGCACGGGCTTCAGTAGTTGTGGCACGAGGGCTCAGTAGTTGTGGCTCATGGGCTCTAGAGCGCAGGCTCAGTAGTTGTGGCACACGGGCTTAGTTGCTCCGCGGCATGTGGGATTTTCCCAGACCAGGGCTCGAACTCGTGTCCCCTGCCATTGGCAGGTGGATTCTTAACCACTGCACCACCAGGGAAGTCCCACAATCTCTGTTTTAAAAGTTGCATATAAAAGCGAATATTATTCCATTTTTAGATTTCAATAATTAAATTATCTTTATTTTTGTATTCTGTTTAATTTGCTTTTTTAAAGTCACTATACATTTAAATTTTACTTGTAAATAATTTATATCAAAATACGATGAGATGAATTTTTATTTCATATTTGCAATATGCTTGCAAACATATTTATATTTGAAACAGATTAACCACTTAGTTTGAGTGATTTTTAAAAGTCTCGTACTGAAAATATATTCCCAAATACAAGCATTGTAATTTGTTCTTTATATTTCCTTAACATTATTCATGTTTAACTTCACATATTTTTGGGTGTTATTTTCTCTGCTTAGAATGCAATCTCTGCTCTTGTCAACCTGTCAAAAACCTATTATTCTTCAAAATTCAGTTCTGGTGAAATGTCTGTCATGAAAGCTCTCTAATCCTCTCCCTGCATCCCCTGACATCCATAGTTTTAATCATCTCTTGGTCAGTGCTACTTCTGTATCTCGTATGTTTTTGTACATTTTCAAAGCATGTTGTAATTTATCTGCTTGTCTGTGTTTCCCTCCAGGCTGTGAAGTTTTTGAGGACAAGGACTTGTTCACTATCACTGCAATTCATTTTGGTATCCCCAGGGTCTACCACATTGCAAGGTACATGGTAGGTTCATAGCAAATACAAACATAGATGCATATTCATTCCACATCTGGCACCTTACCTGCTCCTGAGGGCGGATAACCACTGTATTGAAATCAGGCCACCTGTCCACCAGGGCCTTTAGCTTGAAAGGGTTTCCCTGGTTCATGTGGAAGACAGTCCCATAAACCTGCAGTATCCCGACAAAGTGAGAGAAGGTCAGCTTATTAGGAAGGGATGGCAAAGTGCCTTGCGTTTGATCAGTTCAAAGTCTGTTTCTGTGAAATGAGGGTAAGTACCTAATAGGGCATTCAGTTCAATCTTCAGGTTCTACTTTATTACTCCAAATGGAAATAGATTTTGGGGTCAAACAATGAGAATATTATATGAATATATTTTAAAATCCAGATAAATAAAATGAATAAATTAAAAATCATCTACTATCACATTGTAGAATTTAGTGTTCTCTTTCCATTTTATTCCGTTTATTTACACATAGTTTTTAAACATGATATTACCTAATACATATTAATTTAACATCTATTCCCCCCATACATACACATACGCACTATACTATGAGCGTATTTCCATGTCAGTAAACACAAATCTACATAGTCATTTTTAATGACAGCATAATAGCCATTATATGGAAGGACTCTAATTCAATTTTACTATCTCTTATTGCTGGTCATTTCAGTGTTTTCTAATTTTTAACAGTTTTTTCTTCAATGAACATTTTTTTTTTGCATACATCTTTGCAAATATGCCTGATATTACAAATTCTAGAAGGGGAATTTCTAGATCAAACGTCAACTGCAGTTTAAAGATTTTCTTTCTTACACACATCTCCAAATTACCTTCCAGAAAGGTTAAATGAACTCCTGCCTACTTAATAAGTAGAGACAGAGCATAGTATTAAGAACACAAGCTTTGGTGACCAAGGTCCAAGAACATCACATATTGGGCAATCTGTTTAATCTTTACTACAAGCATCGGTTCAAACATTGGTGCCCTCAAAACACTGAAGAGGCTGAGAAAGAGAGATTCTCCAAACTAGAATGGACCCTGCAGTTGTGGGGAGGGGAAAAACAGTAGTACATACTAGGGCAGACCTCAGGACCTAAATGCATTGGAAACATGAGGCCTCAGCAGATGGTATGGAAGGATGCCAAAGACCAGGGACCAATGGAATGGCGAACATTTCAGTGACAAAGGACCACACTTCACCCTGTGCCTCCCTACCTTTGCCATGAAATGTTTATGTCAGACTAAGGGGAAAGAGGGGGAGGCAAACTTTGACTTTACTGTTTTTTTAATAAAATTATTAAATTTCTGCCATCAGCAGGGGCTCAATATAGAAATTAAATGCAGTTTTAGGGAAAATAAAAAATAATAAAAATACATTTTTTAAACATTGGAGTTTGGAACCAGTGACATTTATATATCACATTTCGGTGCACATGGTAGCAACACTAAGCCAGAACACAGTGATGCAGGCAGCCACTACAAATTGAATGAATTGGAGTTAACATGTGAGATAAACCTATTTATAACAGTTTCCACTACTTTGAGAAAGAGATGGGCCGTCCTCAGACCATGATACACAAATTTTTCTCTCACTTGAGACTTTAGTGAGTATTGAATGAGAATGAGTTTTAGGTCATACATTTGTAACAAGAACCATTCCTACAAATATTCTAGATTTCTGCTTATGGGAAAAAAACTATGTCATCAAAGAATCAACTGAGTAGAGAGGAAAAGAACAATATTTACTCATTAAAACCGAGGATCTCATATTGTGGGTTACTTTGCCTCACAAGAGAGTTGGCTAAGGCTAGTAGTGCCAAGAATTTTTTCCAAAAAGTTGGGATCCACTTAACACAAGAAGTAAATAACAGTTCAAACATCAGAGATCTACCCTATAGAGATGGAAGAAAACAATTTAGCCTGGAAAACTTTTCAAAGCAGCCACTCAAGATAAAAATATCTCAGTCCACAGAGCATCTAACTGATTTAGTAACTCCCCCTCCTAAAAAAAATACAAAAGACTTTTGAGTTAGACTTTTGAGTTCATGTCGAGCACTTTGTGTAGTTCCTGATATTTGGTAAGTGTTCCAGAAGTGTTGGCTATAAATTTTATCATATTTTATTTAATCCTCCCAACAGCTCTGCGAGGTAATCATAACCCTGTTTAAGGTTGAGGAATGTCTACCGAGAGTATTTACTTTCCGGTTTTACTCATTTTACACGCAAGAGCACTGAGACTTAGAGATGTTTAATTTTTGCAGTGTTACCCAGAAAACAATGAATTTGTGGGGTCAGAACAGTCTGACTCCTGACCTTGTTCCTTTCGACAGTTCCCTACCCTACCTCAGTCAGAAGGATCAGTGTCTCTGGGCTACACTCAGCACTCATGGCTGAGTCTACACATGATCCCTATACAAGGTGTCAGAGCACCAGAAAAAGGTAAAAAAAGGTGTAATATGATGCTATTCCTTCCAGGTTTCCCATCAGCATGATCAGTGTAATTAACTATACTGAATTATACATCATATTCATGCTGCCCTGAGAAGTCCAGAGCTGTGATTCATCAACAAAAGAAAATGAGATTTATTTTGGAGACAAGCCTTGTAAATTAACAGTTTATACCTAAGGTTTTTTGTTGTTGTTGTCTCTTGTTGTTTTTTTTGGGGGGGGGTGCTTATAAAGGTATTGATTTTTAATTTTTAATTCCAATTGTTCATTGCTAGCACATAGAAAAACAATTTTTGTATTATATATATTCACCTTAAAGCCTTTGCTAAACTTAGTTATATATCTAGGAGCTCTTTAGGGTTGCTTTTTGGTAGATTCCTTAGGGTTTTTTACATTACACAATCATACCGTCTGTGAATAAACACTAATTTATTTCTTTCCAATACATATGTCTTTTATTTCTTTTTCCTGCCTTATTGTACTGGCTAAGATATCCAGTACCATGTTGAATAGAAATGTGAGAATGAATATCTTTGCCTTGTTACCGATCTTAGGAGGAACATTCACTCTTTCACTATTTAGTATGATGATAGATGTAGATTTTTCCAATATGCTTTTTATCAAGTTGAAGAAATTCCTTCTATTCCTAGTTTTCTGAGAGTTTTATTTCTATGAGGAATATTACATTTTGTCAAATATTTTTTTCTGCATCTATTGAGAGAAGATCATATGGCTTTTCTTTTTTAGTCTGTTGATTTGGTGAATTACATTGATTGATTTTTGAATGTTGAACCTGCCTTGCATTTCCAAGATAAACTCCCCTTGGTTATGATGTATTATCCTTTCGATATATTGATGGATTTGACTTGATAGTATTTTGTTGAGGGTAATCTCTGTTCACAAGGGATATTGTTCTGTAGTTGTCTTCTCTTGTAATACCCACTTCTGATTTTGGTATCAGGGTAATTCTGGACTCATAAAATGATTTGGGAAGTGTTTTCTCCTCTGCTCTATTCTGCAAGAGTTTGTGTAGAAGGGGTATTATTTTTTCCTTACATGTGTAGTAGAAATTGCCACTGACACCATCTGGGCATGGAGTTTTCTTTGTTGGAATGTTTTAAATTGCAAAATCAATTTCTCCAATAGATATAGGACAATATAATTTGCATTTTTCTTCTTCAGTGACCTTTGGTAATTTGTGCTTTTCACAGAACATACATTGTGAAATTTATGAGCTCAGTATTGAAAATAGTGTATCCTAATATCTTTAAAATGTCTATTGTGTTTGTAGTAATGCTCCCTGTTCTATTCCTGATATTTATAATTTGTGTCTTCTATTTCTTGGTCAGTTTGGTTAGAACTTTACCAACATTATTGATTTTTTTCACTGAACCAGAGTCTAGATTTATTGATTTTCTTAATTGTTTTTCTCCTCTCAAATTTATTGATTTCAGCTCTTATCTTTCATAATTTTCTTAATTGTGTTTGCTTTGAGGTTAATTTACTCTTTTTTTTCTAGTTTTTAAGGTAGAAACTTAAAGCATTGATTTGAGACCATTATTCTTTTTTACTATAAGCACTTAATGCTATCTATTTCCCAGTTATCACTGCTTTGGTTGCATCCCAAAACTTTTCAAAAGTTGTATTTTTATTTTCATTCAACTAAAATATTTTCTAATTTTCCTTGTGATTTTTAAGCATGATTTATTTAGAAGTGTATAATTTCTAGAAATTCAGGTATTTCCCAGACACCTTTCAGGTTTTTTTTATTTTGAGTTTAGTTCTATATTGTTCAAGGACATGCTTGGTATGATTTCAATTCTTCTAAAATTTTTAAAATTATGGTCTACTTTGGTAAGTGTTCCATGTGCAATTGAAAATAATATGTACTCTGCTGTGGTTGTGGGAAGTATTCTATAAATGCCAATTAGTAGCTGGTTCATTGTATTTCATATGTAATAAGTTCACATATATTTATAGGTTTTCTGCCTATTCTACAAATTGCTGAGAGAGGAATGTTGAAGTCTTTATACCTGTGTGTTTCCCTATTTCTTCTTTCAGTTCTATCCGTTTTTGTCTCAGGTACTTTGAGCCTTTGTTGTTGGGTGTATACATTTCAGCCTTTCTTATGTCTCCTTGATGAATTAATGCCTTTATCATAATGCAGTGGCACTCTTTAGCAATAGCCTAGTCCCTTTGCAACATATATTATTGCAAGAAAAAACACTTCTCTATGGTATAAGATCACTTCTTAAACACAATTTCTGTCTCACCCCAAGTTAAACATAATAATCCTTTGGGGTTTGACAAAAACAGAAATTGACCAGTTATTAATTACAAAGAAGAGTCATAATGGTTAACTTTTCATCAGGCACTTGATTGTTTGGGAAGAATAAATTACACATTAACTTTGCCAGTTCTGGACAAACTTCCAGTGTTATATAACATAAGAGTTGAAAGGGCACAAGGGAAAGTTTTTGAGTCATCACACAGCAAAGAACATAGTGGATTCAAATCATAGCATTGCCACTCACTATTGCTGTGATCTTGGTCAAGTCATATAACTGAGCCTCCGTTTCCTCTTTGCTTCTACAGACATGATGTACCTGCCTTGCAGAGAGATGATGTAAAGTAAATGAGATGCAAGATGAGTGAGTGTCTGGCACAGAGTAGGTGCTCAGTGAATGCTTGTTCTCTTTCCCACCTTTTTCTGAGGCTGTTGCTAGTCCTTTTTTCCCTAAGAATGTTCCACTCTCACCTTTAAGGACTCAGGGAGGCTCTTTCTCAAGGATTTCTCTAACATCTGCAGCAGTTGTGGGCCTTGTAACTGGAACATCTTGGCAGGTACCTTAATCTAAAGAGAAGATCAAAAACCAAGGGATAAGTGCTGCAAGACATACAAAGACACCTAAGCCCTGTTATCCTGGAAAACAGCAATTGCTAAAGAAACCTCTCCATCCCCTTTGTGTTTTTGAAATGTCTTCCTGCAAACATCTGTCCTTCTTCCGTTTGGCTTAGTAAGACTCACCATGTCCGCCTGTTACCTATGACAAGTCCAGCTACTAAGCCTTCAAATTCCCAATCTTCAACAAATGAACAGCTCATACAACTCAACATCAACCCCACCCCCAAACAACCCAATTAAAAAATGGGCAGAAGAACTGGGTTCTTTGTAGCCCTGTTTACTCTTCCTTCATAAATGGTTAGCTTGACCGTTTATCCCCACTGAACCATCAGAACAAAGTGTTCTGATGTCTTAACAAATTTATCGGCTTGAGCGCACATTAATCAAGCTTCTCTCCTCCACACAGGGCTCTGCACTGTGACCTACCCTCAGCCCGAGCCAACACTGGCATTCAGAATGATCCTCCATGAACCTTGCTTACTCCTTTCCATAAAAGAATAACCATTTCCTGCCTGACCTTTCAGGTGTTTGTAGATGTTATGGTCTAAGAGTTCTCCTGTTGAAATAATACCCTCTTTCTATTACAGCACTCCTTTTCCCCACTCTTGAAATAATCCTTTCAAATAAAGGCTCTCCTTACCAAAGTCTGGCCTTGATTTTTATTCAACGGTATCTTAGTATGGCTTCATTATAACTGAAATAGACTTTTGTGACTAGCCTGGAAACCTAAGTATTGATTTATTCATCCATGCAGTCATTCACTTATGCAATCGCTCAATAAATATTTATTGAGAACTCACTGTCATCTCAACAAACGTGGTGAGTGTCACCTCAGCTAGGCTGAACTGCATTTCTCAGAATTCCCTTCTCTGCACATTTCCAGTTAGGGTGGGCTACAGAGAGATTCCTAAGGAGGACCTGGAGGGCAGAATTGAAGCAGCAGGCATTTTGCGGCTAACCTCACGACCCAAGGTAGGGGCTGGGCTGGCAAGTGCTTCACTCTCCCCAGATCTGCCTTCAGCTTGTCTGTCACCTGGGCCAGGTGTGGGTGTTTAGCTCCTTAACAAAGGAACCTGGCTTCTGCAGGACACCCATTCTACCAAGGTCAGGGTCGGTAGGACTGACAAAGTTTCTCCGGCCCCGTGAGCCTCAGCTTATACTGTGGGTTTCAGCTTGTTCTTTCTCCCTCTCACGTTCCTTTCCCGGCTACCGTCCCTGTGTACTTCAGTCTTCAGCACCAGATGGGAAGAAACAGCCTTACAGAAACTGCTGAACTAGGCCACACAATTGCATAAGGTCGAATCCCTGTAACAAATCTACTTTTCCGCTTGGACCCTGACTGATACACTTAATTTTGATCAACTAACTCTCTGAGCAACTGTGAGCTTAGATTTCCTGTCGTTTAAGCACTCATAATCTAATAAGGAAAATAAAACACGTACACAACTAACACATGCCCCATAGAAAGAGCTAACTTATCCCATAAATATGCAATTACAATGCTATAGAATTCATGACATTTTGAAGCAGCCATTTTGATATGCTTTAAAATATAAATTATTCTTCTCATTTTTATTACCAAATGATATTGAAAACGAATTCAGTCACCCTATCCCCAATCCTCACCTCTTCTTGAGCCTTATCCCATCCTTAAACCTAAGAGTCTGATGTGTATAGTATATATTACTATGTAATATAAAGCAGCATTTCTACATTTTGACTCACTGTATGAAATTAGGATTATCAGAAGAATTGGATCATAACATGCTGACTAAAAATGTAGACAGAAGACTGTGGCAAATCAAATGTTCTGCCTACGAGATTCACAAAAGACAGAGAATACTTCTCAGTGGAAGCTTATAGCGTTCTTAAAGGAGATTGCACTAGAACTGGCCATTGAAGAGAGGATGGTGTTAGATGTCAGCTGCCATATTCCTGGGAATGACTGGCTAACTCTTTCTGACAAGAACTATGGAGAAAGTTTTGTTAGACTCAAAATGGCATTAAACTTGGAATATGCAAAACCCTGTAGATATTAGGAGAGAGTCACTGTTGTTTAAACTCATTTATTTACCTATGTTCCTGACTGTTCTTTTAAAGGTCATCCCTGGTCTATTTTTGGTATCCATGAATTTAGCTCATCAATGCTAGGAAACTGACTTCAGCTGGTTTCTTCTCTACTTACTTTGGCTTCCCAACTCTCTGGTCACTGTGTTCAGGGCCTGCTCCTCTTCAGCTCAACCCTTTGGGAACGCTGGTCCTTTGGGATGAGCAGGTAGAATCTGTACTTGGAGAAATGGTACTAGTATTAGTTTGTGTCTATTGGCAGTCATACTTCTATTATCAAAGACTTCATTTCATTTTTTGATCCTGCTGTTTTAACATGTTGGAGAATCTTGGACAAATTAATGTTTTGATTTTTCATATGTGTTCCCTTTTACCTGGAATTTTTGTCAGTTATCTGGGGAGAAAAATAGTCCCTTCATTTAACCAAGAGGTCCCATCATGATTTGAGGGGAGGAGAGTCTTGACCAGAACCACTAAGGGAGCGGTTATCTCTCTTTTTTCCCCACCTTTATTGAGATATGATTGACATATAATGTTGTGTAAGTTTAAGGTGTACAATGTGATGATTTGATACATATGTACGTTGCAAAATGATTACCACAATAAGGTTAGTTATCACCTCCATCACATCACATATTTCTTTTTGCATTGTTGTGAGAACATTTAAGATCTACTCCTTAGCAACTTTCAAGTACATAATACAGCACTGTTAATTGTAGTCACCATGCTACACACCAGATCTCCAGAAATTATCTCATAAATGGAAGTTTGTACCCTTTGACCAACATCTTTGCATCTCCTCCAACCCCTGGTCGCTTGCAACCACCTTTCTTCTCTGTTTCTATCAGTTTGGTTTTTTTCAGATTCCACATGTAACTGAGATCATAGCGTATTTGTCTTACTCTATCTGACTTTTTTCACTTAGCATAATGCTCTCAAGTTATCCATGTCACAAATGGCAGAATTTTCTTCTTTCTCATGACTGAATAATATTCCAATGTATAGATATACCACAACTTATTTATCCATTCATCCATCTATGGACACTTAGATTGTTTCCATGTCTTGGCTATTGTGAATAATCCTGCAATGAACATGGGGGTGCAGATGTCTCCTCAAGATAGTGATTTAATTTCCTTCAGATATGTACCCAGAAGTGGGGTTACTGGATCATATGGTAGTTCTATTTATAATTTTTATAGGAACCTCCATACTATTTCCATAGTGGCTGCACCAATTCATAATCCCACCAACAGTGCATTAGGGTTCCCTGTTCTCCATATCTTCAACAACACTTATCTCTTGTCTGCTTGATAATAGCCATTTAAACAGGTGTGAGGTATTATCTTATTGTGATTTTGTTTCGAGCATCTTTTCATGTACCTATTGGCCATTTGTATGTCTTCTTTGGAAAAATGTCTTTTCAGGGCTTCTTTGCTCATTTTTAAACAGGATTAAATATATATACAATATATATATTTTGCTCTTGACTCATATGAGTTCTTTACATATTTTGGATATTAACCCCTTATTGGTTTGCAAATATTTTCTCCCATTCCATACGTTGTTCATTTTGTTGATTGTTTTTTTTCTCTCCATAAGCTTTTTAGTTTGATATACTCTCACTTTATTTTTTGCTTTCGTTGCTTGTGCTTCTGTTGTCATATCCGAAAACTCATTGCCAAGACCAAGGTCAAGTTTTTTCTCCCATGTTTTCTTCTAGGAGTTTTACGAATTCAAGTCTTAATACATTTAAGTCTTTAACCCATTTTAAGTTAATTTTTAAAGTGTTGTTTGTATCTTGACTGTAGCTGCTGTGGGCAGTCACTGGGACTGGTAAGACTCACTTAAGTCCTGTAAATGAATTTTTTTTTTTTTTTTTACCATCAAGGTAAAGTCTATTAGTCTCCTCTGTTGTCCTTCTATTCCCCACAAGACCACAGAATATTTCTTTAACTCAGTATCTGATTTAACGACTCCTGCCTTTCTTCATTTTATTTATGCTCTACTTCCAGAAGACCTTCTAAATCCAGCTTTTGCTCTCATTTCAAAGTCTTACTGAAATTTCAGTTTTTCCCCTATTGACTCCCTCTATTTCCTCAATCCAAACAAAACAAATCACTCTCTTTTCTGCACTCCCCTAAGATTATGTACATATTTCAATCACACAACTTGTTACAATAAATTGCATTTTGTCTTCTAGATTATCAGTCCTCTGGGCAGGGCCTCAAATGATTTATTTTATTATTCTCAATGTTTATTATACACAGTAAGGACTCAATGTCTGTTTAGTGATTGAATGTACTATGTATTTGTATCAACATAATTGATTAGTCACTCTGCTTACCAAGGGGGAAAAGACTCCTTCATTCATTCAACAAGTACTTGCAGAAGGCCAACTATGTTCTGGGCATGGGAATTTCTAATAGTTGCTCCTTTGAAAAAAGGCTCAGACCAGAATAGAAGTACCTGTGCCATATCTTGGAAAGTATCAAGACAGTAGTAGACATGTTTCATTTGTAAAGACTAATCAGACATTAGCGAGGAGCATTTCACAAAAAGATTACATGAAAATATGAAAAGTTCAATTTGATGCCAGGTTACTGGGGATATTATAGTATCAACAAGTACATTTGGGAAAACTTTCTGCACATGTGTGCACACACACACTGAAAACACAAATATGGTGTTCAGTAAATGCAGTTGACTAAAACTGAGGAGATTCATTTTAGTGGGTTGCCAGCATTGATAGTGGGCAAAGTCCTATAAAGCACACTTTGAAACCTTTGACAAAGCCATTCCAGTACTGGAAATTTATTCAAAGAAAACAATTCAAATAGAGAAAAATACTCTGAAAAAGTTTGTAAAGCAATACAATATTAAGTAACAAGGAAGTATTGGACACAATCTCAGTGTCTCTCTGTAATTTACATAAATTATGATCTATCATTATTTTACTACTCTAAAACCCATTAACATAAAAGTTATGATATATATGTTGTCATATGAGAGAGTCTTAAAGATGAACATGCAAAGGATAAAAATGACAGTGCAAAAATTCTAACTAGCTATAAAGTCTTTTTCTGTGCATATTTACATAAATCATGTAAAGATAAAAAATTAGAAGGAAACACCAAATATAGGGGCATTACAGCTGAGATTTTTAAAATTACATTCTTTTTTATGGTTTTACATTCATATTTAATATCATCTGTATTGTAATTCTTTTACTAGAATCTACCTTGTCTCTTTGACACTTTAAGCAGGGCACTTAATTTCCCTGGCCATCATTTATCCAAGGGGGAAAAAAATCTGACTATGTAACTTAGTATGTTACTAGAGGATTAAATAAGATCATATTTGCATAGTATGTCAACAATCTCTGTTATATACTGAGACCTGAACCAGCCTATTCCGTCCCAGATGCTATTACATTTTCTATCACCCATCTACCAATGGCAAGCTCCCAAACTGCTCCACATTTATCAATTCAGAATAAAAGCCTGTCTTTATCCAGTGAAAAACTTCTCACAGAATTAGGATACTGCCGTACACACAGTAGATGCCTGATACAGGTTTCTCAAAGGGAATAGTTTCCTTTTCATCTGACATAATTCTCAACACAGATGAGCTCAGAAATTCTTATCCACATCCAACAGTAGCATTTTGATTCATTCCATTTCAGTGCGGAAACAGAAGGAGATGAGGAGTCTCAGAGTAATGATCCTTTGTTCTCACCTGCCAAGCTGTCTTCTCATTCAGTCTCTGCAGAGGTCCTCAGAAAAAAAGAGTTGGCCGATTTTTCCAGAAGATGAAATATGTCTTCTGGGTATAGTGGTCTTGAAAAGTGTACTTTAACCTGTTTGATCCAAAAACTGCTGAGCTGAGGTTCGTAATAGAATTCATGCACCAAGCTGCATGCCTGGCAGTGGAGTGCGAGATGGAGTCCCTCCCTCCGGGTCCCATGTTCAGGGACATGGCTTTGTAACATTGAAACATTGGCAGAGTGCCTCCTGAGGCTCTTTTTCCAGAAGGCTGAGCTGCTTTCTGGTCCTAAAGGTCCTGCCAACACTCAGCAACTCTGATCTGTGAAACCAGCTGGCTAAGAACTGGGGAGGCAGGTGGATCGCTACAAGAAATACCTATTTCCTTCTCTTCCCTTTCATAAATACCTGCAGCAAAAGCAAGGGACAACTATTGTTTAGATTTGATGTATAGAATCAGAGCTCTTTTTTTTTTTTTTTTTTTTTACCATAAGTAAAGAAATTACTTGGAAAGACTAAAGGGTTTAGAATTCTCCCCCTTAGAATAAGCTCAGTAAACCTCAAACAGAATAAACAGAAGGAACTCCACACCTGGGCATATATTTAAACTACTGAGAACCCCATTTAAAGATATAACCTTAAAAGTAGCCAGAGAAAAAATATTTTATACATAAGGGAATAAAAGTACAAATAATGGCTGACTTTCAGAAGTTATAGAGTAAGGTCTAGAAGATAACATTACCATGTCCAAGCTCGTACTGCTCACAGCACAATAGGGCAATAAATCGAGAGACAAGTTGTTGGGGCGAGGAATAGCAGCTTTATTTGGAAAGCCAACAAACCAAAAAATAGTGGACTTGTGTCCCAAAGAACCATCTTGCCTGAGTTAGAATTCAGGCTTCTTTTATACTAAAAGGAGAGGGACTAAAGCCAAACATTTCCTGGTTCCAGTCAGTCTCTGGAGAGGATGTGTTAATTTCTTCCTTCCTGCAGTCATTCACAGGTGGACCTGGTCAGGATGTTTCCTGGGAGCTTAACAAAGGTATTTTAGCTTCATGCTCATTATCTGGGAGGCAGGGTTCCCAGAGATGGGCCATTATGTATAATTTAAGCTTATAGGCAACATCTCTTTTGTGATTAACTTATAATAGAATACAAAGGTTGTTCCCTATCACAGTTCCCCACTGTCAGTGTCCATTCCACAATCTTGTGGGGAAAGGGATGAAGACCACTCTGGCTACTTTCTGCTGAATGGGGGCGATGAATATTCCTTAGAATCTTTAGTCAGTAGTAAAATCCTCTTTCCTTTTTTATCTACAACTATTTGAATCTGATGAAATCCCTTAGCATTTTGTTGTCTAATTTGTTATTGAACTTGGAGTTTTGGTTCCAGTTCCCAATACATATACTAAATTCCTATGCTATTTATTTGGACAAAAATAAACAAATAGGTTGATGCTTCTCCAGCTACAATGAAATTACCATTTACTTCAGTTGGATAGGCTGACCTCATGAACAGAGTTTAGTTTAGTGCTCAATGTTCTACCATATTTGGCAACTGCTACTTCTTTTAGAGCATTTATGGATTCTCCTACCCAGGCAGACACCTGGAATGGCCTATCATACAATATTTCAAAGGGGCTTAATTTAAGCCTGCTTCTGGGAGCCACTGATCCATAACAGGGCAGCTGGCAAGGCTGTATCCCAAGTTAAATTAATATTCATTTTCTCAGTTTTTCCTGTTGATTGAGGTCTCCAGGATGAATGTTGTTCCAATGCCTTAATCCAAATCAGGGGACAATTTCCTTCAGGAGGGCTTTAACCAATTAAAAAGTACTGATTTTTTATTTATGTGTGTGATTTTCTAAAGTGCTAATTTTAAAAACTGCTACACACAAAACAAGTGGTCCACAAAGCATTCTCCTTCCCTTTTGAAAGTTTTATCATGCATTGTTAATCATTCACCAGTCTTTTATTTTAAATTTTAATGGCTAATTGAGACAAACAGTTCTGAGACCATTCTTCCACCACTGATTAAGACTGGGGTGGCAGATATTGGGGATAATATTCATTTAGCCCTCTGAGCTTTCTGGGCAGACTTGGTGACCTTGCCAACTCCAGCTGCCTTCTTATCCACTGCTTTGATGATAGCCACAGCAACCATCTGTATCATGTCACAAACACCAAAATGACCAGAGGAGGATAGAGAAGCTCTCAACACACATGGGCTTGCCAGGAACCATATCAACGATAGCAGCATCACCAGATTTCAAGAATTTGGGGCTATCTTCCAGCTTTTTCCCAGAACGATGATCAGTCTTCTCCTTCAGCTCAGCAAACTTGCAAGCAATGTGAGCTGTGTGACAATCCAGCACAGGTGAATATCCAGCACTGATATGGTTCAAGATAATCACTTGAGCTGGAAGCCACCTGTTTCCATCAGTGCGTCATTTTTGCTGTCACCAACCACATTGCCATGATGAACATCTTTGACAGACATGTTCTTGACGTTGAAGCCCACACTGTCACCAGGAAGGGCTTTACTCAAAGCTTCATGGTGCATTTCAACAGACTTTACTTTAGTTGTAATGTTGACTGGAGCAAAGGTGACCACCATGCTAGGTTTGAGAACACCAGTCTCCCCTCGACCCAGAGGGACAGTACCAATACCAATTTTGTAGATGTCCTGGAGGGGCAGACACAAGGACTTGTCAGTTGGATGAATTGGTGGCAGGATGCAATCCAGAGCTTCAAGCAGCATGGTGCTACTGACATTGCCATCTCTAGGGCTGACTGTCCATCCCTTGAACCAAGGCATGCTAGCACTTGGCTCCAGCATGTTGTCACTATTCCAGCCAGAAATTGGTACAAATGCTACTGTGTCAGGGTTGTAGCCAATTTTCTTAATGTAGGTGCTGACTTACTTAGCAACCTCCTCATATCTCTTCTGGCTGTAGGGTGGCTCTGTGGAATCTGTTGTTAGCTCCAACAACTAGCTGTTAGCTCCAACAGCTAGCTGTTTCACACCCAGAGTATAAGCCAGAAGGGTATGTTCACGGGTCTGCCCATTCTTGGAGATAACTGCTTCAAATTCACCAACACCAGCAGCAACAATCAGGATAGCATAGTCAGCCTGGGTCAACATGTTTTCGATAAAGTCAGCATGTTTTTGATAAAGTCTCTGTGTCTTGGAGCATCAGTGATGGTCACATAGTACTTGCTGGTCTCGAATTTCCACAGGGAGATATCAATGGTGATACCACACTCACATTCAGCTTTCAGTTTGTTCAAGACCCAGGCATCCTCTTCAGAGACTTTCTGTCCAGGTGGGATACGCTTCCACCCATCCTGAAAAAGTATCCACAAATACTGGCAGGTATCTGAAATCTCCTGCAGCTCAAGGCATTTGAGTCCAGTCCTCAGTGGCACAGGTTCCTATGTTGGGTCCTCATCTGGGGAGGTCCAACAGCAGTCTTTGGGTTTATTTTTAGCACAAATCATGCAATTCTGATTGACTCGCTGGATGGTGTTGTGTACGTAAGGCCCCATTACATACTTTTGAATCCATTGTAATTTGGCATCTCTCCCATAATGGGCACTATTTTTTTTTTTAATCACTCATCAGTTTTATACACATCAGTGTATACATGTCAATCCCAATCACCCAATTCAGCACACCACCATCCCCACCCCACCGTGGTTTTCCCCCCTTGGCGTCCATACGTTTGTTCTCTACATCTGTGTCTCAACTTCTGCCCTGCAAACCGGTTCATCTGTACCATTTTTCTAGGTTCCACATACATGCGTTAATATACGATATTTGTTTTTCTCTTTCTGACTTACTTCACTCTGTATGACAGTCTCTAGATCCATCCATGTCTCAACAAATGACTCAATTTCGTTCCTTTTTATGGCTGAGTAATATTCCATTGTATATATGTACCACACCTTTCTTTATCCACTCGTCTGTCAATGGGCATTTAGGTTGCTTCCATGACCTGGCTATTGTAAATAGTGCTGCAATGAACATTGGGGTGCATGTGTCTTTTTGAATTACGGTTTTCTCTGGGTATATGCCCAGTAGTGGGATTGCTGGGTCATATGGTAATTTTATTTTTAGTTTTTTAAGGAACCTCCATACTGTTCTCCATAGTGGCTGTATCAATTTACATTCCCACCAACAGTGCAAGAGGGTTCCCTTTTCTCCACACCCTCTCCAGCATTTGTTTGTAGATTTTCTGATGATGCCCATTCTAACTGGTGTGAGGTGATACCTCATTGTAGTTTTGTTTTGCATTTCTCTAATAATTAGTGATGTTGAGCATCTTTTCATATGCTTCTTGGCCATCTGTATGTCTTCTTTGGAGAAATGTCTATTTAGGTCTTCTGCTCATTTTTGGATTGGGTTGTTTGTTTCTTTAATATTGAGCTGAATGAGCTGTTTATATATTTTGGAGATTAATCCTTTGTCTGTTGATTCTTTTGCAAATATTTTCTCCCATTCTGAGGGTTGTCTTTTTGTCTTGTTTATGGTTTCCTTTGCTGTACAAAAGCTTTGAAGTTTCATTAGGTTCCATTTGTTTATTTTTGTTTTTATTTCCATTACTCTAGGAGGTGGATCAAAAAAGATCTTGCTGTGATTTATGTCAAAGAGTGTTCTTCCTATGTTTTCCTCTAAGAGTTTTGTAGTGTCTGGTCTTACATTTAGGTCTCGAATCCATTTTGAGTTTATTTTTGTGTATGGTGTTAGGGAGTATTCTAATTTCATTCTTTTGCATGTAGCTGTCCAGTTTTCCCAGCACCACTTATTGAAGAGACTGTCTTTTCTCCATTGTATATCTTTGCCTCCTTTGTCATAGATTAGTTGACCATAGGTGTGTGGGTGTATCACTGGGCTTTCTATCTTGTTCCATTGATCTATGTTTCTGTTTTTGTGCCAGTACCATATTGTCTTGATTACTGTGGCTTTGTAGTATACTCTGAAGTCAGGGGGCCTGATTCCTCCAGCTCCATTTTTTTCCCCTCAAGACTTCTTTGGCTATTCGGGGTCTTTTGTGTCTCCATACAAATTTTAAGATGATTTGTTCTAGTTCCGTAAAAAATGCCATTGGTAATTTGATAGGAATTGCATTGAATCTGTAGATTGCTTTGGGTAGTATAGTCATTTTCACAATATTGATTCTTCCAATCCAAGAACATGGTATTTCTCTCCATCTTGGTATCATCTTTAATTTCTTTCATCAATGTCTTATAGTTTTCTGCATACAGGTCTTTTGCCTCCCTAGGTAGGTTTATTCCTAGGTATTTTATTCTTTTTGTTGCAATGGTAAATGGGAGCGTTTCCATAATTTCTCTTTCAGATTTTTCATCATTAGTTTATAGGAATGCAAGAGATTTCTGTGCATTAATTTTGTATCCTGCAACTTTACCAAATTCATTGATTAGCTCTAGTAGTTTTCTGGTGGCATTTTTAGGATTCTCTATGTATAGTATCATGTCATCTGCGAACAGTGACAGTTTTACTTCTTCTTTTCCAATTTGTATTCCTTTTATTTCTTTTTCTTCTCTGATTGCCGTGGCTAGGACTTCCAAAACTATGTTGAATAATAGTGGTGAGAGTGGGCATCCTTGTCTTGTGCCTGATCTTAGAGGAAATGCTTTCAGTTTTTCACCGTTGAGAATGATGTTTGCTGTGGGTTTGTCGTATATGGCCTTTATTATGTTGAGGTAGGTTCCCTCTATGCCCACTTTCTGGAGAGTTTTTATCATAAATGGGTGTTGAATTTTGTCAAAAGCTTTTTCTGCATCTATTGAGATGATCATATGGTTTTTAGTCTTCAATTTGTTAATATGGTGTATCACATAGATTGATTTGCGTATATTGAAGAATCCTTGCATCCCTGGGATAAATCCCACTTGATTGTGGTGTATGATCCTTTTAATGTGTTGTTGGATTCTGTTTGCTAGTATTTTGTTGAGGATTTTTGCATCTATATTCATCAGTGATATTGGTCTGTAATTTTCTTTTTTTGTAGTATCTTTGTCTGGTTTTGGTATCAGGGTGATGGTGGCCTCATAGAATGAGTTTTGGAGTGTTCTTTCCTCTGCAATTTTTTGGAAGAATTTCAGAAGGATGGGTGTTAGCTCTTCTCTAAATGTTTGATAGAATTCACCTATGAAGCCATCTGGTCCTGGACTTTTGTTTGTTGGAAGATTTTTAATCACAGTTTTAATTTCATTACTTGTGATTGGTCTGTTCATATTTTCTGTTTCTTCCTGGTTCAGTCTTGGAAGGTTATACCTTTCTAAGAATTTGTCCATTTCTTCCAGGTTGTACATTTTATTGGCATAGAGTTGCTTGTAGTAGTCTCTTAGGATGCTTTGTATTTCTGCGGTGTCTGTTGTAACTTCTCCTTTTTCATTTCTGATTTTATTGATTTGAGTCCTCTCCCTCTTTTTCTTGATGAGTCTGGCTAATGGCTTATCAATTTTGTTTATCTTCTCAAAGAACCAGCTTTTAGTTTTATTGATCTTTGCTATTGTTTTCTTTGTTTCTATTTCATTTATTTCCGCTCTGAACTTTATGATTTCTTTCCTTCTGCTAACTTTGGGTTTTGTTTGTTCTTCTTTCTCTAGTTCCTTTAGGTGTAAGGTTAGATTGTTTACTTGAGATTTTTCTTGCTTCTTTAGGTAGTGTGTGTTTGTGCTTTTCATGTTTTTTTCCCTGTAATTCATTTCTAATCTCATAGCATTGTGGTCAAAAAAGATATTTGATATGATTTCAATTTTCTTAAATTTACTGAGGCTTGATTTGTGACCCAAGAAGTGATCTATCCTGGAGAATGTTCCGTGCGCACTTGAGAAGAAAGTGTAATCTGCTGGTTTTGGATGGAATGTCCTATAAATATCAATTAAATCTATCTGGTCTATTGTGTCATTTAAAGCTTCTGTTTCCTTATTTATTTTCATTTTGGATGATCTGTCCATTGGTGTAAGTGAGGTGTTAAAGTCCCCCACTATTATTGTGTTACTGTCGATTTCCTCTTTTATAGCTGTTAGCAGTTGCCTTATGTATTGAGGTGCTTCTATGTTGGGTGTATATATATTTATAATTGTTATATCTTCTTGGATTGATCCCTTGATCATTATGTAGTGTCCTTCCTTGTCTCTTGTAACATTCTTTATGTTAAAGTCTATTTTATCTGATATGAATATAGCTACTCCAGCTTTCTTTTGATTTCCATCTGCATGGAATATCTTTTTCTATCCCCTGACTCTCAATCTGTTTGTGTCCCTAGGTCTGAAGTGGGTCTCTTGTAGACAGCATATAGATGGGTCTTGTTTTTGTATCCATTCAGCGAGCCTGTGTCTTTGGGTTGGAGCATTTAATCCATTCACGTTTAAGGTAATTATCTATATGTATGTTCCTATGACCATTTTCTTAATTGTTTTGGGTTTGTTTTTGTAGGTCCTTTTCTTCTCTTGTGTTTCCCACTTAGAGAAGTTCCTTTAGCATTTGTTGTAGAGCTGGTTTGGTGGTGCTGAATTCTCTTAGCTTTTGCTTGTCTGTAAAGCTTTTGATTTCTCCATCGAATCTCAAGGAGATCCTTGCTGGGTAGAGTAATCTTGGTTGTCGGTTCTTCCTTTTCATCACTTTAAGTATATCATGCCACTCCCTTCTGGCTTGTAGAGTTTCTGCTGAGAAATCAGCTGTTAACCTTATGGAAGTTCCCTTGTATGTTACTTGCCATTTTTCCCTTGCTGCTTTCAATAATTTTTCTTTGTCTTTAATTTTTGCCAATTTGATTACTATGTGTCTCGGCATATTTCTCCTTGGGTTTATCCAGTATGGGACTCGCTGTGCTTCCTGGACTTGGGTGGCTATTTCCTTTCCCATTTTAGGGAAGTTTCCGACTATAATCTCTTCAAAGATTTTCTCGGGTCCTTTCTCTCTCTCTTCTCCTTCTGGGACCCCTATAATGCGAATGTTGTTGCGTTTAATGTTGTCCCAGAGGTCTCTTAGGCTGTCTTCATTTCTTTTCATTCTTTTTTCTTTAGTCTGTTCTGCAGCAGTGAACTCCACCATTTGGTCTTCCAGGTCACTTATCCGTTCTTCTGCCACAGTTATTCTGCTATTGATTCCTTCTGTTGTATTTTTCATTTCAGTTATTGTATTGTTCATCCCTGTCTGTTTGTTCTTTAATTCTTCTAGGTCTTTGTTAAACATTTGTTGCATCTTCTCGATCTTTGCTTCCATTCTTTTTCCAAGGTCCTGGATCATCTTCACTATCATTATTCTGAACTCTTTTTCTGGAAGGTTGCCTATCTCCACTTCATTTAGTTGTTTTTCTGAGGTTTTATCTCGTTCCTTCATCTGGTATATAGCCCTCTGCCTTTTCATCTTGTCTATCTTTCTGTGAATGTGGTTTTTGTTCCACAGGCTGCAGAATTGTAGTTCTTCTTGCTTCTGCTGTCTGCCCTCTAGTGGATGAGGCTATCTAAGAGGCTTGATGGGAGGGACTCCAGATTTTTTTAATATGGCAAAAATAAGCATAAAATTATCAATAATCACAATAAAAGTAGGTGGATTAATTTTCCTATTAAAATGCAGGTCTCTCGTATATTGAGTTAAAAGCAAAGTCCAAGATGCATATTAGTCTGCTCAGGCTGCCATAAAAGAATTCCATAGACTAGGTAACTTAACAGAAATTTATTTCTCAGTGTTCTGGAGTCTGAGAAGTCCAAGATTTAGGTGCCAACAATGTAGATTTAAGCTGAGCCTCTTCTCTTGGCTTACTGATGGTTGCCCTCTAACTATGTCCTCACATGGTGGAGAAAGAAAGAGGATGAGAGAGAGGGCTGTAGTTTCTTGTCCCCTGCTTAGAAGGACACCAATCCCATCGTGGGGGCTCCACCTTCATGACCTCATTTAAACATGCCCCACCTCCAAAAATCATTACATTGGGGGTTAGGGCTTCATCTCATAAATTTGGGAGGGGGAGGCACAAAAACATCCAATCCATACTAAGGCACATCTGAAACAAACATGTGAGGGTTAAAAGGATGGAAAAAAGATACATTAGACAAATGTTAAACTAAAAACAAGCTAATAACATCAATATCGGCAAAAAAAAAAACTTAAGGTGAACATCTGATAAACACAGAGTCCACCCACAAGATAGGTCATGCATCTTCCTAACTACACAAGACAGCTACAGAATATATAGACATACAGAGAGAGATTGGTAAAGCCACAGTCATAGCGGGAAAATTCAGGACACTTTCCCCAGAAAATGACAGATCGAGTAATTTTTTTTAAAGTTGGATTTATACAATACCATTATAACTTGAATTTTTTGTGGTTTCTGGTTTTCTACTTCTGTGTTTGAGAACCGTTCATCTGTTTGCCTGTTCATCATAGCTGACCTACAGGGCCCCTGGGGGAGGCGAGGGTTGTGCGTCCACATGGGGGGCACTGGAAACTTGTTTCTAAGTCTTATTTCTGGTCCCTGCTTGTGCTCATCAACTACCTGTTGGGCAAGATTTGTATCTCTAGCCTGGTGCTGACACTCATCACTTTTGCCTGTGGATAAATGCTGCTTAGGAGAAATAGGGATGTGAGGATGGAGGAGAAACAGGGATTGACTAGATATCCTAGGCCATCTCCCACCCAACTTCCATCATGCCTAAATTTGAAGTTTTTTTACAGTTCCTATCTTCACAGCAGTCTGGTCCCATAAGTGTTTCAATCTGGTGTTTCCTGTATGTTCATCGGTCTACTCAAAATTTCAGGCTCCATGACAGTACCTTATTGGGGCAGATTTATTCTGTTTTTGTTTCTTTTTATTTTTTCCATTATTTCATATAATTATTGGTCTGAAGAAGACGGACACGTGTTTGGTTCACCCTCTCCACCTAGCTTTCTCCCTTTCCACTCTTTCTCCCAGGCTGGTCCCACCCTCCACATCATATCAGTTCCTTCATATTTGCCTTATACTGTTGCCCTTGCAGTCATATGAACCTGGGCCAATCCTACTTTACCGTGGATACAAACTCCCCTGAATAGTACCTGAGTCTTGGGCTTTACATATGAATTTTCCCATGACCCAGTGAACAGTCTTTTCCTTTACCTTCAGGGAAAGCCTCAGCTCAGGAGTATGGGAAGCACTAAAGTTGATCCCAGTGGACTGTCTCTGCTGTGCTCTTTTAGAGTCCTTTGAACAGGGAGAGGGAGTAGGTTACTAGGGACCTTCCCACCTCCCTTCCTTACCCTGAAGAAGCACCTTGTTCTCACAAAGAAAAATTAGGGGCAGTCCAACAGAAGCTCTTGGCAACCAAGCCTTGCCTTGTCACCATGGGAATAGTAGCCTGTGCGAGATATTTTTTAAAATTGAACAATGATGCCCAGGAGTAATAATAAAAATATTTTAAAATGGTAAGGGCACCAACTTTTTAGAAGAGTTTGTCTTCCCAAGGACCTACTCCAGGACCTGGAGATCGTGGCACCTCACTAGCAGCCTAACGGCTACCCACCTATCCCTATATGAACACACACACACACACACACACACACACCTCTGCTAGCCTCTTTGGCTCCTGATCTCATCTAAACTTAGTCCAAATCTTTAGCTTTCTGTGTCCCAAACTCATGTATTATAGAGGTTTGTGAATCCCTTTTTGAGCATACTCACTGACCGCCTAAAAACTATTCATGAGAAATATATCTAAGGTAAAACTTTTCATTTCCTGCCAGATCAGCCAGTCTTCTTATGTATGAACACTGAACTGCTCAGCTGCTGTGAAATATGTTGAAAAGGAGTTATTATGCTTGTATAGTCATCAATTATCCCAGGAAAGGTAGTGTCTTGAGAATGGGGTGAAAATTAATTTATTTCCCCTGTATATGCTTTTTCTCTTTTGAAGATTGTACCCTGTGTCTATTGAAAAGATAAGGGCTGTTTTTTAGTGGGGATATTGCCTCCACTAAGGAATCTTATGATTTGCTTATTCATCACATTCTCTTATTAGCTTTTTATTCAGTCAATAGTATTTTTCCTAGTGCTCACAGCTGAACAAAAATTCGCTTGTATTATAGATGGGCAAAGTACCAGTTACTCTCCCTCTGCTTCCACTTGCATCCCAATAAGATGATATCTCTCCAAAAGATTCATTTCCCCTATTCATCTCCCTCCCCACATCCAGAAGAGTATGACGGGTGAGACAAAATGCACTACCCCTCTACCTGTGGTCCCCCTGAGCCAAACCCTGAATGTTTCAGCTCCAGATATCGTAGAATTTCCCTTGCAGTGAGTCACTTCCACTTAAAGAATCCCTTTTTAAAACTTTTATTACACATTCCCAGAGTGTCTATCACTGTCCGTTTAGATTTAACTATATAGATAAAATTTGCCAGATTCTTTTGCTCACCACTGTTTGCTCTCCTTTTTTTCTGCTCCTAACTGAGGTCTCTGCTCCTATTTATTTGATGTTTGGTTAGAATTCTTACTCTAGTATTTTCTACGTATGAGTATGTTAGTGATATAATTTCTGAAGTCTTCCAAATCCACAATATCTTTCTTTGACCTGCAGGGGACTGACACCCTGTGACCCCATGTTTTAGAATAACCAATTTTTTTTTTTTTTCCATTCTAAATGAAAGGAAATTGAGGCTCAAAAAAGAAGGTAACCTGTTCAGGTCACGTAGCTAGTAAGAAGCGGGTGACTAGTAATGGGGTGGGGGGGCTCAGATAGGGAGTAACAATCAAAATCATAGGATAAAATAGAGTTTAATCCAACTTCAAGTTTATAAAATGGTGTAAGACTGCAAAGAGCTGGCCAGAGGTGAGGCTGGCATGGGTGTGCACCATGTCAGTACAGGGAAGCTAGTGCATGTCAGTGCACTCCACTTTATACTGTGCTGTCCACCCTAGGTCTTCAGGGGTGTGTGGTTCTCATCCTTGGTGCAGCCAGGGTGCACCAAGGATGAGATCAGCTGGGTGCAGCTGATTATAAATCATAATAAAAATCTCTACACTCTGTGTAGGTTTCTCAGCATGTTCTCCTTACATTACACAGAAACAGGCAACCGTGCAGGATTCCTCATTTCTCATTAGTTCAGGACACAGTTTGGGTAAGAAGCTCAATCCAAGATCAACTCCTAGGTGTCCTTGGCTCCTGTGTATGGGCTGGAAGTCAGATAGTGTGGGAATAGGGTGTTCAACCATCCCCTTTACTCTTTTCTTCAGGGGCAAATCCAGTTACAGAGATGAGATCTTCCGGCTCCTAAGCCAGAACACTTTCTACAACCACAAACGTCTTAAGTGAGAAGATGCTGAGAGAATCAAACAGCAGAGTCTTTGTGTATCAGACCTTTACCTTTGCTACCTGTGGGGGTGAGGACTAAAAATGTGCAATTCCTCACTAAAAATCAGAGAGAAGAAGGGGAGACTATAGATAACTGGGGGAGAGGGAAGGGCTGGGTGATACTGGCCCTGAGCATTGCAAGAATGCAGCAATCAGGAGAGGCGTGAATAAACAGTCCCCATATTCCCCCTACTCCCACCACAGCCCAGGGGGTTTCAGGATGCACTGGGCAAGGCTTTCTCCCTCTATCCCCAACCCTCTGGCTTTGTTGCTTTCATCTCAAAGCCCCCAGTGTTCAGGACTCCTTCCTGCCCCTCTTGAAGCTTTCATTCTTTTTTTTTTTTTAATTTTATTGACGTATAGTTGAGTTACAATGCTGTGTTAATTTCCACTGTACAGCAAAGTGACTCAGTTATACATATATATATTCTTATTCATATTCTTTTTCATTATGGTTTATCACAGGATATTGAATATAGTTCCCTGTGCTATACAGTAGGACCCTGTTGTTCTTAGAAGCTTACATTCTAGCGCAAGGAGACAAAAACTAAACTAACAAAAAATAATGATATTTACTATAGAGTGAAATGTAGTATATGAAATATTGGGATAAGGGGACAGAAGATGACAGAGGAGGAGAGGACAATATTTTATAGGGAGTGGTCAGGGAAGGCCTCTCTGGAAACCTGGCATTTAACAGAGATCTAAAGAAAGAAGGGAGAGAGTCAGGCATGTACCAGGGCTGGGGGTTCCAGATCAAGGAAGCTCTCCAGGAAGTGCCCAAGATGGTCCACTGGAGTGAATGAAAAAAATACTTCCACCTCCATTTATATTTTCACCCCCAAGATAAGAATTAAGTGAGCTAACATTTAATGTATCAATTACAAAAGAATATATACATATATAACATAAATAATATATATGGAGTGGATGCTCAGTTTGTTGAAAATCGTAGGGGTGGGAAATTAAAAGTTCAGAGATTACTCCTGCCTAAGGCCTCCTGAAAGGCAAGGGTAGATTTTATCCATGTCTTTGTCTTCAGACACCATCATATTATCTGGAACAAAATAGGTATCAATATTCCGTGTATATCTTTTTTTTAATCTCCTGTATATATCTTTTTTATCTCCTCTACTTCATAGCAGAGTTCTTTTTTTTTTTTTTTTTTTTTTTGGTATTTTTAATAGCAACTAGGCCTATGCCTTGCGGATGGGTCCCTAATAAATGAATAGATGAATAGATGGTCGGAAGAGTGAATCAATGTGGGGAGAGGTGATTTACCGGAACTGCATGCACTGAAACGCTGCAAAGGCAGCCTTGGCACAGTAAAAAGACCTTGGGCGTTGGCGTCTGACAGGAGTCAAGATCATCCAAGGACTGCCCACGGGCAATTTATTCACCTTGTTCCCTCATCTGTGAAACAGGAAATGGATTAAAGACAAAGATGATGAAATGAGACAATCCTGTGGAAAACACCAAAACACAATGCCTGGCGTTTAGGGGGTGGTTCCCACCTTCCATCTCTCTGCTCTCCTCATCCCCACCCGCCAGGCAGCCCGCTCCGCACTGTCAGTGCGGGAAATAGCCGCTAAGACAATGACAGGTAGCGGCGCCGGCTTTGCGCCCACGATGCCTTTTACCAAAACCACAAGGACCCAGAGTGATGGAGACACAAGTTTGCCAGAGACTGGTGAGATGAGCCTTAGTGAACTGAGAGGAAGATAAGTTGCGGGGAAAAAAAAAAAAGGTTGAGCCCCCATGAGCTATTGCAACCTTGGACTAACAGGGGTACACTCAGGGACCACGTGACGCAGCATGTGGCACCTCCACCTCTCAGTTCCCTGCCACAATTGCAGCCCCCTAAAAGGGTGGGAAGCTCTTGGGGGCCAGAGCACGGAAGTTGCGCAAACCACACCATGCTGCCATTGGCCGTCATGACTGTCAATTCTCACCCACCTCCGCTTTCCCCCGCCTCCTTCCCCCTCTCCGTTCCTCAGGCTGATCCTCCGGCGCCATCTGCAGGCCGCACGCGGAACTCCATCCGCCCTGAAGAAGCTTTTGCCCGCAGCGAGTACTAGCTGCTCTAGGGCTGGGCGAGGTTCTTTCCGGCTCTGCTAGTGTGCCGGGGCGGACCTGGAAAGGGGCTGTCCGAGCAGATCTCAGTCCCAGGAGCAGTGAGGGAGGGTCACAGAGGGATAGGTTGGGGCATCGGGGAGCGGGACTGGAATGGAGCAGCCCCGGGAAGTGCTGAGGTGGGCTGGGGTAGTGGAAGCTGATTAGAACAATAGCAGAGAAGCAATGCCTGGGGGGGAGGGGGGAGAGTAGGGGGGAGGTGGGGGGAGGGAAGTCACGTGCCGACTGCTTGGTGGGTCATCCAGGCTCTGCTAAGAGCTGTGTGTCTTGAGGCCAATTGCTTGATGTCTCTGTGGAGACAGTTTCCTTTGAAATGGGGATGACTGTAGCTGCCTCCTATGGCTGTTATGAGGATAAAATTAGTTAATATTTGTAAAGTCCTTAGAGTAGTTTTTTTTTTTTTTTTTTTCTTAAAGTAGTTTTGTTCAATGAAGAAAGATGGTCACCAGCAGCATTGGCATCAGCTCTTGAGAAATGCACCTGGCCACACTCTAGCCTTATGGAATCAGGATCTCACAGGAGCTCAGGAATGTGTTTCAACAAGCTCCCCAGAGGATCTTGATGCAGCGTAAACTTTGCGAAGCACTGGTCTGAGTTTCTCAGGCAGATCTGTTGATGCCTCTACTTGTTAAAAGATGCAGGTTACGGAGACTCACCCCAGACCTATTGAACTTACACTGGGATTGAGTCCCAGAATCTGTGGTTTTTAAATGCTACTCAAGTGATGAGTCTGAACAGGAATGGATGGAGAATCACAAATGGGCAATCACTTTAATTTACAAATAGGGAAATAAGAACACACTCCCCCCCCCCCCCACAAGAGGCAAGGGAGCTTGCCTAAGGTCTCCCCGCAGGGTCCTAAGAAGCTGTGAGGCTCTAAGGTTAAACTCCTCCTGGACACCCCTACACCCACCCCAACTAGACCGGTAGCCTCCGACAAACTATCCTGTTTCGTAATCTGTGAAATGGGGGCAAAAGTCACACCTAGATCAAGGGGTGACTGCGAAGATCAAATGCGACCCAGATAAGTCCCCACTGGGGATATAGATTGGACTGAAGTGTTCATCCATCTCCAGGCCTCAGAGCCTGAAATTCCTGCAGGTGCCTGGAACCCTGTAGGGTGGTTTTCCTTCTAGGAATTCGCTTGATAAAATAAGACTCCTTGGAAACTCAAGTCACCAGGAGAGGAGCTTCAGGGAGACAGTCAGATGTCTAGGCCTCTTAGTTTGGCCTGAGTCTGGCCCAGCCCAGTCCTGAGCCATCCCCTGAGCCGAAAGACCAGCACAGCCCAGGGTTTTCAAGTCCCAGAGTGCAAGAGAGGATAAGAAACCATCCAGCTCACCGCTGTCTCTTAGCCCCAGGCAACGTCCACCCTCGTATTTCTTTTACTGGAGAGAGAAAAATCCCGGCTTGCTGGCGGCCTCCTTCTTGGAGCCTCTGGTGTCCCGGGAGGGAGGGCTTTACCCTTCCGTGAGTGCACTGTCTTCCTAGGATAGGATGGACCAGGGGTCTCTGTAGACAGTTTAGCTGCTAGGCCTTCAGGGCTGACCCTATGTGGTTTCTGGAAATTTAGAGACCCCACTCCTGTCCTCTTTTGAAAAGGAGGACAGCTTCTAAGCCAAAGTGAGGTGAGCCCACTGTGAACTCATAGGAGAGGAGGAATAGACCATCCCTTCTGTGCTTTTGCATAGCTCAGGGTCAGTTCTGGAATAGGATATCCAGGCATTCATCCCCAACTCCTCCCCAGAGGCCAACGCTCTAGCCCTCCATGCTGCTTTTGCCTTTGTATATCTGATGACAGTTCCCCTCACCCCTCACCTATCAAGTTCAACTCTAAATCCCTCTCTCTCTCTTCCCCCACCCCCATACTCTCCTCAGGTAGAGGCAATAGTCTCTTCTTTGTTCCCAGAACATGTTGTTTGCAACTAAATACAGAAATCAGCCCTCTCTGTTAGGATTTTTTGAGTGTTGGTGGGGGGAGAGACATCTGTCAGGATTCATGGAATAGTCACTATCCCAAAGCACTGGCCTTGTCCCCTGACTCTCTCAGGCTTGGCTTTAGTATTTGATGAATCCCCATCTCTCCAGAACATGTGAGTGGTCTTTACCTCATTATGGGTTTGACGACAGTTAAATAACCCAACCACCTGCGACTTGGCTAGACGTATTCTTGTCACATTTATAATGAAATGCAGACTACTTATTACATATTGCCAACAAGGTGCTGAGTCCAAGGGACTGTGCAGTGTGTAGTCTTATCAAAGGCAAACACCTGTTCTCAAGGATGTCAAACTATTTCAACAGCATCATATCAGCATCAGCTGAAAGTGAAGTCTCCTTGGTGGCTCAGCAGATTCCTTGAGCAATCCTTACTCTGTCACTGTTGCCAAGTTGCAGTGGGTTTGTATCGAAGCTTTCAGAGCACAGCCTCGAAAGGGAAAGCAGTGCTGGAGCTCTGCCACGGACCTATAGGTCCTGATTCAGCCAACTCTAGGCTGTTAGTTTTCTGGTGGGGGTCAGTTTTACACTTAAGACAGAAATGGAAGACTGCCACCTAAAATGGTATCAGGCCAATTATTTCAAGCCTATGGTTCAGTTGCTATTCCAGTGACCAGTAAACAGACAAGGAGTAAAGCATCAGCTATTAGCTAGGCTCAGGGAGACAGGATGCTCTGGGATTGGCAGGAACCATGTGCTGGTTGAGATGCCATTACAAATGGGCAAAAGTCCATTGGGAGGTAAAAATATAAATGTCACCTAAGAAACAGAGGATCTGGGGAAACAAGGCAGGCTTTTTCTTTGTCTTCTGATGAGCTATCTCCCTTTGAATTCTTTTTTCCTTTTCCTTTTCACTGCATCTCAAATTTAGTTCTCAGTTAATGGCCAACCTCATTACCATCATAAAGTCCAAGCTTCTCTGTCTCTCTCTGTCTCTCTGTCTCTCTCTCTCTTTCACTTTGGTCTATGTTATTCCTTCCCATGTCCAGTCCTATGTCCCTTCCTGACCCTCCCTGGGTATTCACTATCATGTATTGAATGTGAATCCTTTCACTTCACTCCTTGTCATTCAGTTGGAGTGGATTAGTATCTCTAAGTCAACATGTCAAAAGTAGAAATCACACACACACACACACACACACACACCACTCCTTCCTTGGATTTCCCATACCCGTTAAGGAAGACTTTATCCTTGCTCAAGTCGCTCAAGTCAAAAGCCCAGGAATCATCGCTGAGCCCTCTTTTTCTCTTGTTTCTGGAACTCCCCATCCGTAAACAAAGCTCGTGGGCGTGTCTTTCAAAATAAATGCAGGATCCAACCGGTGTTCACACCTCCACCACTACCACTGGAAGCTGTGCCTTCCACATCTTTGGAAAGCTGGAATAGCTCCGCCTAATCGCTTTCTCCCTCTGCAGCTACTCTCATACCCTAGAGGTTTTGGTCCACACAGCTGCCAGGGATTTTAAAAAATCAGGTCATATACTCCCTTGCTTCAAACGCTCTGTTTAGAATAAATCTTGCGCTTATAATAAAATCCAGCCTCCTTATTATGGCCTACAAGGTGCTTAGCGGCAATGGCAAATACATGTGCTCCTTAAGGTATGTTCCTTTCCAGGGCAAATTCTCTGTCCCCAGAAATGTCAGGCAACTTCAATAGCGCCATTCTCTACTGCCTCTTCCTTTTCATAACATTTTAACATCTCCAGAGTCCATAAAGAAGAGAGAATCAGCAAGTCCCCTTGTGCAATAATTTGTTCTCCATCTATGTATGTTACTACCAGTCACCTGTACGTTTTAAGATAATTTAAGGAATAAATTAAGTGATTTGATAAAACTATCATAGTTTTTCTCTTCTTTTCCTCTAGCTTTTTAATGTTAGTTTTACAATTACACTTCTAAGGTTTACTCCCTCCAAACCCCACTGAGCACCTGGAATTTAAGCAGTGATTCTAGTTTCTCTGTATATATTTTACATTAAGTCAAGTTAGGAAAAGCTTTCAATATTATTCCAACACCATCGACTTTTACATAAACATCTGTTCTATTTCAAAAGAGTTGTCACCATCATCACATATCAATTATGTTCTCCCCTTCTTTGACCAGCTTTTCAAAAATAGCACCCAATACTAAAGGCATCCCCTCCTATTCAGTTTCTTAAACAGTAAGATGTTTTCACAAGCCCCTTCTTTGGTCGTCAGTTTGGAGATGCCTAACTCTGGAGCCCTCCCTTAGGACTGGAAAATTCTCCATATACTAATGCACGGCCTGGGAACCGGGAGTGCAGGTGCTGGCCTCTTCCTGCTGGTTGGAGAGTCTGTGCAACAGCCTCTAGGCGAAGTTGGCTCCTTTGCTGGGGACACCAAGTCAGCTGCCTGCTTTGGGCAATTCCGTGCGCTGGAAGCTGGTGAAACCCACCGCGCCCACGTCCGCAGGTTCTGGGCCCGGAGCCTCTCCCGGGAGGTTCCGTCCACCGCCGCCGCCCACCCCGCAGCGGCTGAAGGGGCTGTGACGGCCGCGCTCCCGGCACCGATGGTCCGAGCTGTGAGCCCTGCGGCTCCGGAAGCGGGGCGCGTTTCTCCAGCTCCGCGCAGACGCTGTGTCATCAGAGCCGCTGGTAAGGCGCGAATCTGCCGGCTCCTCCCACTCCCGCGCCCCGCTCGCTCAGCTCCTCTCCTGAAGACGGCTGACGCGGGTGAGCAGGAAGAAATGGAGGGAAATGGTTGTTTGAAGTTTGTCCCGGAACAGGGAGGCTGACTGTGGCCCGAGCGTGGGGAGTGAGTGGATGGATGGGATCGAGGCGGGGTCATCAGCACGAGCAGGCTGGCTGGGCGCGCATCTTCCCGCGCACCGCCTTTCAACCGGTCAGCCTGCGTGATGGGGGCCACGCCCATCCTTTCCTGCCGCCTCCTTCAGTGGCCTGACTCGGCCATTCTGCTTCCGAAGTGGGTGAGCTACTGTCCAATGAGGGCAGACAGCCTCCGCAAACTCGCCGCCATTGGCCAGACGGGATGTCAAATCCCAGGCGGGGATGCGGGGCGTCCACTCCTCTTCTCAAAGAGTTCCTGCAGAGGACCAGCCAGGCGCCATCGTCGCAGCTCTTGCGGATCCCAGTTCGGCAGTCACGGGCACCTTTGGGACAGATTCTCAGCTTCTGTGAGCGGCTCCTCTGGTCTCGAAAAGGACCTGGAGTTTTAGGGGTGGTTGTTAAGGGCACTAGTTAGTTCGAGGGATCTCAGACCAGATCCAAGGAGGTTTCGGAGGGAGGGGGGCATAAGCAGCTCCCCATTGTGGTAACCCCCTCCCCGCTTCAGAGGTCAAGAGTTTGACACCTGGAAAGACACTTTGAGATCGTCTAGTAGCTGTTCCAACCAACGTGTCGTGTGCCTTCGGTGTTGGGGGCCGGGGGCGGTAATGATAAAAGTGGAAATCCCATAACTGCGCCCCAGGCATACTGAATCATGATCTTTGAGGATGGGACTCTGGTATCTTCTTATTCTTTTTTTTTTTTTTAACAAACTCAGAGGGGAGAATTCTCAGAACCAATACAAGTTTGATCTGAACCAAACTCCTTCATTTACAAATGAGGAAACTGAGATTCCTAAGAGGGGTGTCATCTGGGGAGGGTTTGACAATTTGCAGAGGTTCTTTCTTGGCCGTGGGTTCCATTGCTGCTCTGATCAATTCTCAGCTGAATACCTGGAGGTATTCATATATCCAGAGTTCAAATATCCTTCATGTATCCGGAGTTCTCTCTGTGCAGGTCTCTCCCTTCTGTGTCCTTTGAACTCCTGCCACCTTGGTCTCTCAGCTCTGTCTTCTCAAATCAGGAGTTCCAACTGGCTCTGGCTTGCTGCCCCTCCTTGCATCCTGGCCTGAAATCTCTCAAGGAAGTCAGCTGGGATAATCACAGGGTGCACCTCATTTGTCACTGCCCTTAATTGCATGGTGTCCAGTTCCTTGCAAATTACTATTTCATCTATTTTACCTATTTTGTCTTGTTTTGCTTTCAGACTGAAGGGTAAATCTGGACGCTGTTACTTTAGTTGGCCAGAAATCCAAGGTAATAACGGTTTTAATGTTGTTGTCTACTAGTTCTATCATCTCTGTCACTTCTGGATCTGTTTCTATTCATCGATGTCTCTCCTCATTGTGGGTCATATTTTCCTCCGTTTTATGCCTTAGAGTTTTTGACTGGATATCAAGCTTTGTCAATTTCACATTTTTTGGGCTGCTAGAAATGTTTTTATTCCTATCAATATTCTTGAGCTTCGTTCTAGTGTACAGTTATGTTACTTGGAAACAGTTTTATCCTTCCAAAGCTTGCTTTTAAATTTTGTCAGGTGGGACCAGAACAGCCTTTAGTCTAGGGCTAATTTTGTCCCACTGTAGAGGCAATACCTTTCTGAATACTCCACCTGATACGTTATGAATTATGAAGTTCGACTTTTGGGAACAGAAACTATTCTCCACCCTGTCTGAGAAACAGAAGCTATTCTCAGCCCTGTATGAGAAACAGAAACTATTCTCAGCCCTGTATGAGAAACAGAAACTATTCTCAGCCCTGTATGAGCCTCAGAATTTTTCCATTTTTTCCCTTTGGGTGGTTCTTCCCCTGACTTCCAACAGTTTCATTACATTCATGCACTGACCAATATTTAGCTGAAATTTCAGGGGTACCCACTACAGATCTCTGACACTCCCTCCATCTGTGTAGTTGTGGCTCTCTAGTACTCTGCCCTAAAAACTCCAGCCACCTGGGCCTCCCAGGGCTCTCACCTTGTCTTCTCAACTGAGGGAAACTGCCAGGCTCTGCCTGTGTTTCCCTTCCCTGAGATATAGCCTGGAAACGCTCCCCAGGCAGTAAGCTAGATATCCCCAGATCCTACCTTGATTTAGGGATCAGAGATCACTGTTCTGCCCTGCCTGATAGCCAGTGTTTGAAACTTATTATTTCATATATCTTGCGTTTTATTTGTTTAGTCATTTCAAGTAGGGGGGTAAATCCAATCCTTGTTTCTCTATCTTGGCCAGTAGTGGAAGTGAGTTATATTCTCTTGGAACTCATCATGAATTTCATGAAGACTGAAGAGAACGCGTCATTCACTGCTACCGGAAATGACCAGAGTACCAGACCTGAAGTTTCAAAGGTATGTGTACTTTTAAACAACTCTGCTGGGGTGACACTCTAACCATAGCACTATCTTAGGATCCCCGAAGGGGATAAGTACGTAAAGAATGGCAGTTTTAACCCCTTCTCTTGTGTTGTTTAAAATATATTTGGGGAGATCATACATGTAAGTGTTTGTGTAAAAGCAAAATGATAGTGTATTAATTAACAAAGCAAAGTGTACCTTGTTAGACAACAAGATGACTTAGAAACAGTATAGACACTTAGTATCATTGGAAATATGGATGGGCAAAAATAATAATGTAGTTAATGTGTACTGAGAAATTACTGAGTACTTGGAATTAAGCTGTCACTTCCTATGGATTATCTCCTTTAACATTTAGTAAAACTCTGCAATAGATATTATCATCCCTATTTTACAAATGAAGAAACCAACACTCAATTTTCTTAAAACTGCAAAAGTAATGGAGTTCAGAGTAAGGATTTGAACTCAGGCAATCAGGCTTCGGAGCCCGATTTTTGACCAACACACTGTTTTACTCAAAATATGCAAAATGATAATACTAAATGAAGATATAAAGTGCTTTTAGAGTGCAGAAAGAAGAGTCCTTAATTCAGACTCAAGAAATTTAATTTATATCGTATGAGAAAGATCTTAAAGAATGAACACAATTTCACAAGGTAGGTGTATCAAGCATAAGGGAATAGTCTTGGTAAAGTCATGTACACATGAAAACGTATTTGAGGAACAGTATAGCTAGACTTGTTGGTATGTAAGGAGAATTCAAGAATGTAGTAGGCAAATAATACTGGGAAGATGGTTTGCTACAAGATCACAGTAGGCTTTATATCAGTAAGAACATTTTATTTTGTCAGGGAAAAAAATCCTCTAATTGTGAAATAACAAAATTGATTCATTGGATTAAAATTAAATAAAATTTAAAATTAATTTTCTTTATGCACTAGCCACATTTCAAGTGCTCAGTAGCCATATGTGGTTCATGGCTGCCATATTGGACAAAGCAGATATAAAACATTTCCATCATTGCACAAACTTCCACTGGACAGTGATACTCCAGATTAAGGGACTCTGTGGCCTTGCTACTCAAAGTGTGGTCCATTTACAAGCAGCACTGATATCACCTGATCAGCTTCTTAGATCTGCGTGATCTGCATTTTAACAAGGTACCCAGATGATTCCTATACACATTAAAATTTGAGAAACACTGTTCTAAAATACTCTTCTACTGGAAGATTCTGTTTGGTGAAACCTATCATTCTTATCAGCATTATTTGCTAATATTTATTTAGCCTTTTTTCAAAAAGAGACATTTTTTAGCCCCTTGAGGGAAAAAAATAAATGGATTCATTGGTTCACACATCTGGAAAGTCTGGAGGTCAGCTGAGCTTTAATTCAGTAGTACACAATATTTTCAAGGACTTATTTATGTTTTCACTCCCTATACTCTGCTTTTCATGTACTCCTCTGGCTGGCTTTCTGCCTAGTGACAATATAGCTGCAGTAATTTCAAAGTTCATTCTTTACCATCCAGATAATGAGTCTATCCTGTTACCCTGAGGCAACTTCTCTTTGCCTAATTGTCTCAAGCTAAGTAGCTCAACCTTCCTGTACAAAACCTTGTGGCTAAAGAGGCACTTAGGGGAATCAAGATCTATTCCTGAGCTGGCATGAATTCATTTCTATACACCTTTATGACTGCTGAAAAAAAATTGGAGAGAGGTAGAATAGCTTTTTGGAAAATAGCTGCAGTACCTTTTACTTATACCATGTTTAGGTATTTGGATTTTATTCTGTAAGTAAAGGAGAAGTATTTACCATTCTTATCCTTGTATTATTTATGAAGAATGATTTAACTTAAACTTTAAGTTGAATATTCAAGTTAAAGTGTCTAGGGCTGTGCTGTTCAATATGGTAACCACTAGCCACATGTGGCTATTTAACTTCAACTTAACTAAAATTAAATAGTGAAAAAAGTGACTAATCCAGATCCTCATTTGCATTAACCACATTTCAAGTACCCAATAGCCACATGTGGCTGCCATAATGAACAGTGAAGATGATGAACATTTCCATCACTTCAGAAAATTCTATTGGGCAGTACTAATCTGGGGCACTCACTTACAGAACAGAACTACAGTGTAAAATTTCCAAACTGTTTGGAGGGAATATGGGGTGATGAGGAGGAAAATGGATCTAAAAGAGGCAACAAAGAAGGAGAATGTAAATCTAGAAAAAGTGGGGAAAATAGAATGCACACAAAATAAATGATAGAAATGAATACCAAAAAAGCAAAGTTGGTTATCTTACTGGTTGCATGAAAGACTTTAACTTTTATTATTACTTTTTAATACGTTTATTTTATATACAGTAAAATTTAGTATTTTTGGTGTACAGTTCTATGGCTTATGACCAATGCTTACAGTCATGTAACCATGACCAGAATAAAGATGCAAAACAGTTCCATTACCTTAAATAGTTCCCTTTTGCCCACCCTTGTCCTCCACCCACCCCAATGCCATCCATATATCTTCTTTGATCAAGTGTCTATTAAAATATTTTGCCCATATTAAGATATTGGTTTGTTTAATTTCATATTGTTGAGTTTTGAGAATGCTTTATATCTGTTGGAAACAAGTCCTTTGTAAGATTGCTTCATTTGACAAAGACTTGCAGATACTTTATCTCAGTCTGTGGCTTGTCTTTCCATTCTCTTTCTCTCTCTCCTTTTTTTTTCTTTTTCTTAATACTGTCTTTTGGGGAAAAAAAAGTTTTCAATGTTAATGAAGCCCATTTTATCAATTTTTTTATCATGCTTTTGGGTTTATGTCAAAGAACACTTTTCCAAATCTAAGATCACAAAAAATTTTCTACTGGGTTTTCATCTAGATGTTTTTATAATTTTAGGTTTAAGTCTATGATCTGTTTTGAGTTTATTATTTTTTATGGTGCAATGTATCGATTGAGCAATAGTAATACAATATATTCTATTACGATACAATGTGTGGATAGAACAATAATAATAGTAAACACACATTAGTTAGCATTTGTTTTTTTTTTAACGTTTATTTATTTATTTATTTATTTATTTTCGTATTAGTCATCCATTTTATACACATCAGTGTATACATGTCAATAGTTAACATTTGTTAATTAATTAATTAATTTGTTTTGCATATGGCATCTAGTTGTTCCAGCACAATTTCTTGAAAATGTTACCCTTTCTCTACTGAACTGCCTTTACACCTTTGTTAAAAATTAATTGAATATATATGTCTGGATCTATTTCTGACTCACTGTTCTATTCCATTGATCTATTTGTGTGTTTTTTACTAATACCACACTATCTTGATCACTGCAGCATAATAATTCATAAGATCAGTTAGTGGAAGTCTTCCAACTTTGTTCTTCAAAGTTGCTCTGGCTATTCTAGGTCCTTTCCATTTCTATGTAAACTTTAAAGTCAACTTGTCAATTTCCTCATAAAGCCAGCTGAGATTTTTATAGGAATTTTATTGGCTCTATAGGTCACTAGTAGATGATTGACATCTTAGCAATATTGAATCTTCCAATCCTGAACACAGTATATCTTTCTATCTATTTAGGTCTTAATTAATTTCTTCCAATATTTTTTTAGGATAAATGTCTTGAATATCTTTTTGTCACATTTTTCCCTTTGAATATCATATTTTTTGATGTTATTGTAAATAGAACTTTTTAGAAGTTTATCTTTCTGATTGTTTGTTGCTTGTAGCCTGGAACTTTGCTAAACTCACTTCTTTCTGGTATCTTTTTCATAAATTCTATAGGATTTTCTACATAGATGGTCACATCATCTGTGAATTAAGACAGTCTTACTTATTTCTTTATGATCTGAAAGTCTTTTCTTTCTTTCTCTTGTCTGGCTAGGATTTCCAGCATAATGCTGAATACAAGTGGCAAGAACAGACATCCTTTCCTTTTTCCCTAACCTTAAGAGGAATACATTCAGTCTTTAATCATTAAGTATGCTGTTAGTTGTAAGTTTTTTGTAGATGCCCTTTTTGAGATTGAGGAAGTTCCCTTCTATTCCTAGGTTGCTAATCATTTTTCTCAAAAATAGATGTCAGAGTTTGCTAAAATGCCTTTTCTTTGTCTGTTGAGATGACTGTATGTTTTTTCTTTTTTATTCTCCTAATAGAGTTAATTACACTGATAGCTTTTCTTTTTTAAAAATTTTCCCCAGTTTTATTGAGATATAATTGACATATAGCATTGTATTAATTTAAGGTGTATGACATAGTGATTAGATATATGTATATATTATGAAATGATCACCACATTCATCACCTCACAGAGTTAAATTTTTTTCTTGTGATGAGAACGTTTTAAGATCTACCCTCTTAGTTAGCACCTTTCAGTTATCCCATACAGTATTGTTAACTGTAGTCAACATGCTGTACCTTAGATCCCCAGAAGTTATTTGTCTTATAACTAGAAGTTTGTACTCTTGACCAACTTCACCCATTTCCTCCACCCCACCCACAGCCCACCCCTAGCAACCAGAATCTATCTTCAGGGAACAATCTGGGGTAATTATATGCTTTGCTTCATTCTTTTCCTGTTTTTCAAGGATCACTGTCCTTTCTTGCCTAATGACCAGTGTCTTGAAAACCATTTCATATATTTTGTCCTTTTCTCCAGTTGTTTCAGGCAGGGATGTAAATTAGGTCTGTATTTCTCCATCTTGGCCAGAGTGAAAATTTGAGACATTGCTTTTTGTATTCTTTCCAGAGGTTTTCATTATAATTAGTAAGAATAATAGGCTAAAATGGAATTAATTCATCTTAGCTGCTCTCTTCTGTTATTCTTAAAAATATAAATAATGACATACCAGCATATTGATTAAGGGCATCTTCAAAAGTTCTACAGGAAACACTGTGTTAAATAATCATTAGAAGCATTTCCTTTACAATCAGGGAGAATGGAGGAATACTCACTATTAGCTGGTGATTACATAATCATCATTACATCACACTATACTGGTGATTCTAGCCAGTACAATAAGATAAGAAAAATAAGTAAAAATACAGTTAAGAATTGAAAAGGAAGGAACAAATCATATTCATGAAACATCCACAGATGATATGATTGCCTATTTTGAAAACCATAAAGATCCATAGATCAAATATTAGAAATGATTATAATTTAGCAGTTGGCTAGATTTAAGATTGATATTTACAAAAAGATGGATTTATCTTGATCAGAAATAATCTTTCTGATTATTTCTGTTATGCTTTCTGCATAATATCACAAAATTATTTTATGATGCCTAGAAAAATTATTTCATGATGCCTAGGAATAAATGTAAGAAATGATTTGTAAGTCCTTTGTGTATAGTATTATAAACCTTTGTGGGAAGACATGAAAGGAGACCTAAATCAATGTTAAGATATCAGATATTCATGTGTAGGAAAACTCAATATTATTGGAATGTCAGTCCTTCCCAGATTCATTTATTGATTCAATACAAGCCCCATTAAAATTCCAAAAATTTAATTTTCTGGCATTTAACAAGATGATCAAAATTTATTAGAAGAGCAGAGGGCTAATATCCAAGACATTTCTGAAGATAAAGAGTAAAGTGAGGGAAATTGTTTTATCAGATATGAATGCTTATTATAAGGTTGTAACTAAAACAATATTTAGCACAGATATGGAAAAATATAGCACTGGAACAGAGCAGAGACAAACCCATAAAATATATGAAAATATCTTTATATTACTTTGTTGGGGCTTCCATAACAAAATACCACAAACTGGGTGACTTAAACACAGATATATGTTGTCTCACAGTTCTGGAGGTTCAAAGTCCAAGGTCAGGTTGCCTAGGGAAATATTAAGACTTCAGACAAAACGTTTTATGTATAGAAAAGCTTGTCATATTTAGAGTAGTAAAAAATTAGAAACAATCGAAACATCCAGCAACAGAAGAATAGATCAGAAACTATTGTACAGTGAGCTATCATATAGCCCCTCAAATTGTGTTTTCAAAGGTTGTTTAATGACATGCAAAAGCACTGGCAGATTGCTTAGTGAAAAATAAACTCATATGCAGCATAGTATAATTTAATTTTATAATTAGGAAAACATGGAACATTATTATTAAAGGTGATTCTTATTAAATTTTTAATCTTTCCTTTTCTAAGGATACTGTCATGCAGCAGGCATGTTCTGGCACACCTGTTGATCAATCTCTATCTGACATACGAGAGTGTAACAGCACCATTAAAGTTAAGAGTGAAGTCAGTGAGCATGAAACATCCGCTAAAAGTCAGAACCCACATGTGAGCACCAGTAGAGAATGTTGTTTCACCTTTACTTTGAATGAACGCTCCAGGAAGTCAGACCGTAGTGTATTTACAGCATATGGTGAACTCAATGAGAATATCTACTCAGTTCTGAGTGCTAATGACCATTTTAGTGAATGGATGGAGAATCATTTTAAAAAGAACATTATTGTTTATGAAGAAAAAACAATAGAAGGATATGTAAATTTAGGAATGCCTCTCAGATGCCTACCTAGAGGTTCCCATTTTAAAATAACGTTTGGTCAAAGAAAGGGTGACCAGGAAGAAGATGATCCGATATTACGCCAATGTGAAAATCCAAACATTGAATGCATTCTTTTTCACATTGTTGCTGTTGGGAAGAACATAAAGAAGATTCTCAAGATCAAAGAACTTCATGAAAAAGGAACTACGCTTTGTATCTATGCCTTGAAGGGTGAGACTATCAAAGAAGCCCTATGCAAGGATGGCCGATTTCGGTCTGATCTAGACACATTTGAATGGAAATTAATGGAAGGTCACCAGAAAATTCATGGAAAACAGTCCATGGTGGATGACGTATCTGGAAAAGTCTTAGAATTGGACATTTCTAAAAGACCATTTGTCAGGAAAGGTACCCATAAAAAAATTGAACAGAAGGATGAAAATGCCACTGATGAAATTGGTCCCTGGGATTTGATACAGTCTAAGAGCGAAGTCCATGAACCAGAGAAAGATGGAAAGGCTGAAGATGGAGAACACAACAGAGAAAAAATTCTCACACCTCAAAGTCTAGGGCATGATATTGAAGATAAGACACACCAGACAACTCCCAAAACCAAACGTTATTACGATAATAGTTACTTCAAAAATCGTAGGGGGAAAAACCCAAATATTAGGCAAAGGCCCCGTCTGGGTATGCAATATGCTATTAATTGGGATCTCCAGAGGGAGGCAGCTAATCTCTGGGTGAAGAATTTACAGGCGTTGAGCAAAGTTATGATGCATCAATATCCACATTTTAATGAAGAGGCACTTCGGATACGAAAGTATTTTGGGGAAGAACAGAAGAGAACTCAACTGCCAACGTTTAAACAATTCAACATCTATAAAAAGTACTTTGGAAAAGTGACTGAAAATTCGACTTCAGTTGCAATCTGTGAACGTCTTGTTCATCTTAGTAAGTCAGTTGGGTTCATGAAATGGGACAATAATGGAAACACAGGCAATGCTACTTGCTTTGTCATCAACAATGGTTTTATTTTCACCTGTCGACACGTTTTACATTTCATGGTGGGAGAAGGTACAGATCCAAATTTGTGGCCGTATATAATAAGCAAATGTGCAAAGGTCACTTTCACTTATAAAGAGTTCTGCCCTATTGATGTTGATTGGTTTTCCATGGAGCCTAGTTTTATGGTGTCTGATGAAACTCTAGATTATGCCATTTTAAAACTAAGGGAAAACGGAAATGGATTTCCTCCAGGCCTATGTGGACAAGTTTCCCCTCAACCATCTAGTGGTTTGCTTTATTTAATTGGTCACCCAGAAGGCCAGATCAAGAAAATAGATGGTTGTGCTGTGATTTCTTTAGAACAACGGTTAAAGAGGTATTCAGACCATCATCAAGATGGGGTAGCGGGACCCTATGCTGCCACTTATAATGCTTGCCCTATGTTTACCCAGAGAAGTTTCCTATCAGAGGTTTGGAACACTGACACACTTAGTTATGATACTTGTTTTTCTAGTGGGGCCTCTGGCTCCCCAGTGTTTAATGCATCTGGCAAATTGGTTGCTATGCACTCCTTTGGGCATTTTTATAAACATGGAGGTAAGGTTTACGCCTTTATTGAATTTGGCTATTCTATGGATTCAATTCTTTGTGATATTAAACAGAAAGATGAGAGCTTATACAAATTATTAACAGAAGAGAAAAATGAGAACCACCATGAAGAGAAAGATAACAAACAAGAGTCCTTACTTCAAGATCATCAGATTGAACCCATGGAATATTAGGAAAAGGATGCTGCTTTCAAAAAAAATATGCCAATAATTTAAAGTATTTGGGGCTGTTTCTTTAAAGTATAATGAATATTATTTCTCAGTTAGAAAACTTACAGAGAATCATGTGGATGTACAAAACAGATATTAGAGCTCAGATGAATATTGATTTTTTTTCTCATTGGCTTTTTCTTTTAAACAACCTCAAGCCTCACTTAAAATATTTAGGTTGGGTGGTAACTGCTGGCGTAAGATAGGCTATAAGGATGTATTGTACAACATGGGGAATATAGCCAATATTTTGTAATAACTGTAAATGGAGTGTAACCTTTAAAAATTGTATAACAATTTTTAAAAATATAAAAAATTTTTTTAAAACTTAGGTCACTTACTCAAATAGTTTGGTGTTTGCCATTCTAAATGCCTAGGATGGTATATCCATTCCATCTTTATAACTGGTGAAGTGATTATTATTCTCTGTGTAACAAGATAATAGGGAAATATACCTTTAGAGTTAAGGAAAAAAGACGTATTGTTCCTCTAAAACCCAAAATTCTTTGATCTTAATTTTTTCCCTTCTATGCCACTGTGACATCAGCCTCTATTTTAATTGCCAATAGAAAATCCCAGCTTTTCAGTTCTTTTCTCTAATTCTGCCCTTCTCTGGCAGATATAAAGAGTGACTTGACTAGTCTCCATCTCCACCCTCTCATGTTCACAGTCTAGAAAGCTAACAACTAAATATGTCAGTCCACAATTTGCAACTAAGATTCTGGATATAAATCAGGTTCCTCTAAATAGATGCACTTGCATGTAATTTGGAAGACAGATATTAAATGGAGGCCATCTTTCTTCTCCATATTCTGGCAAACTAAGTCAGAAAAGTGAGTGTCTAGAGACAGTAGTGTTGGCCACATTCAGTGTCAGTGTTTAGTCATCAGCTTCATGGGTACCGGAGTAATTGTGGCAGTGTCAGCAGCCAGAATCAGCATTGCAATGTCTGGTCACTCACTTAGATGGTGTGGAGAGGCATTTGTAACAGCTTCCTAGTCCAGCTTCCTGATTCCTGGATTGCAGCTATGAAGGTGTGTTCTTGAACTCAATAATTCCAATATTGGCCTTATGAATCCCACTGCTTTTTATCATACTAAAGATTTGCCAGCACTAACCACTTCAGTTATATCTCTTTTACCTGCACTGAACTCTGACATACCCTCCATACTAACTAGCAATTGATGGAACTGTCCAAATATGTGATAGTCTTCCAGCCGTGCAAAAGCCAGAAATCTGACTCAGAAAAATTGTTGTTTCGGAAACTTTAGATTTGTATGTTTATTAGAAACTGTCGTATTTCAAAAATAAAAGAGGTTTACTTCTCTCTCGTGTAATAGCCTGAACATACTGTCCTCTGTGGTTGTGGGAATTCCAGGTTGTCAAGGTATTAGGTTTCTTCAATCAGATTCTATTACACCACAGTCCTCAACATGCAACATGGTCCAAGATGACTGCTAAACTTCCAGCCAACACACCTATGCCACAGCCAGGGGTAAGAGGGAGATTGCACAAGGAGAGTGCACCTCTTTCTCTTAAGAACGCCATCCAGAGACTGCATATCACAGATCCTCATACCCATTGTCTACAACTTGGTCACATAGCTCAGTTAGCTGAAAATCAGGCTGTGAAACAGTGTTTATTCTGGTTGACCAGATGCCCAGCCTAAATTCTATTACTGTGGAATAAAAAAGAGAATAGATATTGGGTAAACTATAAGTCTTAACCACAGTCCCACCCATCTAGCCCCTCTAGTATCTTATATACACTTCCTTCCACATATGAAGCACACCTACCCACTCTCCAAGATAGTCCGGCATTTCTGGGTAATGTGCATTTCTCTCCATCACATCTGAATGCAGCTCCTCATGGCCCGGAGATATATCTGCCCATTCCCGCTCATCCTACTAACACACCTGATATACCAGAGTGGAGTGTGGTGAGAATCCAATAACTTAAATTTTTATTCAAAAAAGAGGAGAATGGAAAATTCGGCAGTCACAATCCCATAACAATGATCAAGTCCTGTTTTTCAGGAATTGCCAGGATGCTCTGCTCCAGTAGGGAGTTCAATTTATGCTTAGTTCATGTTACAACTCGTGGTTACTGCTTATTCGAGTTGGAACAGCCTTGACCATTGTCTCTCAAAGCCCCAGATTTTGTCTTTCAGGGTGTTCTTTTCTGTCCATTGTTCTCTGTGGCCATTTCCTTCTCTTTGTAATGTCTAGTTTTATTAAGTTAGGATTTATGAACAGTAAAATATGTCCTTTTTGGTGTACAGGTCAGTGAATTCTGGCAAATGCGTATACTCAAGTGACTACTACCCAATCAAAAAGCTAAGCAGCATTTTTTTATAAAATATAAATACACTGCCATCAGCATGCTTACAAAAATTTATTGATAGTTTCAGTCAGTGTGTATCTTCCCCTGACTTCTCCTTAATTTGTTGGTAATTTTTGTTTGTGTTACATCTGGATTGTTCAAATCAGAATCCAAACAGTCTCCACATTGTATTTGGTTGTATGAGTCTCTTAAGTCACTTTTAATGTATAAATTTCCCCTTCCTCTCTATATTTTCCAGACATTTATTTACTGGAGAAAGTGTGTCATATTTGTCCTATAGAATATTCTACATTCTAGACTTTGCTGTTTCATCTCTGTGATGTCATTGGATGTGTAGCTGTAGTCCCTGGATTTCCTGTAAACTGGCGGTTAGATCTAGAGGGTTGATTATATTCAGACTGGACTTTTTGCCAAAAATACTTCCTAGGTGGTGTCAAGGGATATTGGGCCTTCCTGTTGCATTTACTGTGGGCCAGTATCTGATCCTCGTTTTCATTAGCATCATGAAATTTAGTATAAATTCCACTGGCATCCTATAACAGAGTGTTGAATACAGAATCTCAGGAAAATGCACCACTTCAAAGAACTAAGCCAAATCATTTTGCATCTTTTTTATTAAGCATCTTTAAAATCCACTCCCACAAGTATCCCCTGGTTTTCTGATGATGGAGTTTAGCAAATTCTAAAAGTTCTCTCTGCATAAAACTTCTTTTTCACATATTCTTCAAATCACCCTCAGATCATAGTAATTTTAAATCTGGTGTGATGGTTAATGTTATGTGTCAACCTGACTGAGCCACCAGGTGACTGGATAGTTGGTCAAATATTATTCTAGGTTTTTCTGTGAGGGTGGTCTTGCATAAGATTATCATTAAAGCAGATTGCCCTCCTTAATGTGGGTGGGCCTTGTCCAATCAGTTGAAGGCACAATCATGAATAGCACAAAAAGACTGACCCTCACCCAAGTAGGAGAGAATTCTTCCTGTATGACTGTCTTTGAACTGGAACACCAGCTTTTTCCTGCCTTTGGACTTGAACTGAAATATTGACTCTTCCTGGGTCTCAAGCCTGCCTTGTTCTCAGAACTTCAGATGCTGACCAGAACTCACCATGGACTCTCCTGGGTCTCTAGTTTGCTGACTCACCCTGCAGATGTTGGGGCTTTCCATCCTCAATTATGTGAGCCAGTAACCTATAATAAATGTGTACATACAAACATACATAATCGCATTAGCCAATTACCTGTAATAAATAAATAAATAGATGGATGTACATATCCTATTTGCTCTGTTTTTCTGGAAAACTCTGACTAATACATCTGGTAACAGGATCACTACAGTGAGGCATGGAACATGAGAGAAATTTGTTGTCTTTCTCCTGCCAGAAGACAAAGGAGAAGTGGCAGAGAGAATGTGTCATTCAAGTTTAGGGGTTGATATTTTCCATGTCTTAGAAACCTCCCAAATACCATAACTCCAATTCTAGGAAACTTACCCTTTGTAAATGAATGTTCTAAATTTCACATATGAGACAGGAGAGGTTTTGAATTCAATTGCCATTGGAATTTAGCAACATAAAATGTCAGTCTCAGAATTCTCCTTCTGGTAATGGTGGAATGGGTATTTCAAACCAACCTTCCCACCCTACACACACACACACACACACACACACACACACACACACACACACACACATGCACACTGAATAACCTGAAAATATAAACAAAAATTAGGAAACATCTGTGTGAAGGTATCAAAGCATTACCAAAGCAGTCAGGAAGTGCAGGACCAACATCCAAGTGAGGAGGGAAGCCCAAATAGTGAGCTCTGTAGTTAGTGCTACTTTTACCTTAGAGGAACCTGCCAATTCTGGAGGAGATGGCTGAGAGTCTGACTAGCTGACCAGACATTTGAAAAGAATAATGAAGCTAGGGGGGCGGGGGCAAAAGTTAGAGTTTAAGGCCTATCAAGTGGCAGGGGGTCTAGTAAACACCACAGGATTTTGAATGGGAACAAAACATTGCCCATCAGGTATAAGAATGTCTCCCAAATATCCTGGCCTTCACAGGGACACAGGTCAGTTGGAAAACACTCTCAATCCCAACTAAGTTTAGGTTGATCTAACCTAGGTTAGGCTAGTGACCCCCACCCAGCCACCTCCCGGAATGAATGGTAAAGTTTCTTTGGAGGAAGGTTATATCATCCTGAGCCTCAAATGTTTTCTACAAGACAAAATTTGCTACAGAAAAATGAAAATAAATCTTACACTTGAAAGTTAAAGAACTTTTTTGGGCAAAGTGTATCAAGAAAATTGGCAGAGATGTAGACTTAGTGAGAACAATGTGATAATCTTCTTCTATCCAATACTAATATATGAGATATATACTATATTATAATTATTTACTGGATTATAATTATTTATAATCCACAAGCCCAGAGTACTTATTCAAGAGACAAGCCTTCTTTCTTAACTACTACCTGAATAATAAGGAATTAGGTTCTTCTCTCAACATTTGACTCATTCTTTCTCTACCAATGTGGATTGACATTTCCTGTTTTAGTATTTACTGAAACTGAAAAGAAAAATTTCACAACAAAAAGTAAGCTATAACTTTAACAAAAGGGATACTTTTAGACATTTGCATAAAGCTATGGGCCCTCTTGTCAAACCCTGGGAGCCCAGTACTCCTCCTGCTATACCCACACTCAAAGATTTCAAATCACTTGATCCTGATGCTGCAACTAAATTTCCACTGAAGATTATTCATGGAAGCTCCAAATTAAATGAATCAGATCTTCAAAATTATTTTTTTTAATAGTACACAAATGAAGCCTACCTTTCTCAGTGTCCATCTTGAGGGCCTTGTCACATGCCACTGCTTGAGCTTGCCTGCTAATATGATCACTGCCCCATCCCTATGAACCAAAGATGGGTCCAACCAGATGGCCAAACAGAGGTTCTAAGTGGTTATAGTAACATTCTCCACTGAAATTGTAGGTATAGCTTATTATTGGAATGTATATGAATCAGACACTTAGATCCTGGGATAATTCTTAGATACAGGTCAATGAGAGATGAATAACAGCTATCCCATAAAGCATACTCATGGGAATTCTACCCCAACAGATAATTGTACTGGAACCATACAAATCAGCTAAAGGTGAGGCCCTAGGGTGGAGCTCCTCCAGCACTCTCCTTTCTGTCTCTCCTGCTTAATCCTTGTGGGTTTCATCCAACCTTGCAAAGGGCAGCCAAGAAGAAAAATCAGAGGGTGGCCCGCATCTTGCTGGTGAGATACATGCCCATTCATCCTCATTGAGCACATTGGCTTCAGCCCTGTTTGTTTGTTTGTTTGTTTATTGTGAAGGTCAGTTATACAGTTAAAGTAGAACTAAAAGACAGCCACTCAACATGAAATCTGGCTAATGATTCTATCAGTCCAATCATGTGGTTCAACTATTTCCACTACTGCCAGCAAAGGAGGAGAGGGTGGGTAAAATACATTAATTGCTGGGCTTCAGGGCACAGAAAGTGTCTGCAATTGGTTTTGGCACTGCAGTGTGCTTTTGCTGTTGTTGCTACTATAAAAAGGTTAGGAAGGAAAGCTAACGTTAGTGTTCTGTGGAAAATTTGCTTTGTGTATGGCAGTTTTAAGTTATTAGTTTTTAAAATCAGTACTTTTTTAATGGAAACAACTTGACCAAAAATCTGTCACAGAATTTTGGGACCCATTAAAACAAAGTTTAAGAAGGAAAAAAACAAACAAACAAACAAAACTACCTAATATGTAATATATTACAAGGGAAATATATATTACTTAAAATATATTTAAGGATCCAGCCTACTCTTTCCTTTTCAGGACTAGAAATACTTGGCAGCTCAGTTAATAAAAGCAGACTCCTTAACGCTGAGCAAAGAATCCCTTCACATTTTTACAGTAATCCAGGGTATCACTAGTGAAAGAGAGAAGGACATTTGAGACCTTCTCTACCCAAGGAAGGTGAGGCGGGTCATGAGTAAACTGAAAGGATGGTGAGGCAGCCCCAAGAGGCCAAGCCAACCTCAGTTCTAGCATCTTTAGACCAATAGATAGATCACAGGGGAGCAAGTGAGAGAACGTCCCAGGTCTCCAACTTCACACTCTGCTAACCTCTCCAACACCCAGTGAGGGAAAAGCAGTTTCCTGAAGGCTTCAAGCTCTGCCCCAGAAACTTGAGGATTGGCAAACCCAACTCCCTGTTGCGCTGCCATTGGGTGATGGAGGGCAATCCTCACCCCAACTCGGCCCACCCTCCCAGCTCACCTCTAGCACCATCTGCAGGCGGTGCTGGGGACTCCATCCATGGTGAGGAAGCGCCATTGCTTCCAGCGCTTCCAGCCAGCCTGGGACTTTCCTGGAAGGGGGCTGTGGGGCACTGATCTCATTCCCAGGAGCTGTGAGTCAGCACCTGGGAGAGGGTCATGGAGGTAGGACTGCAGGACATGGAATAGAGCAGGGTGGGGAAGAGCTGAGCTGGGGTGGTGTCCTGGAGATTAACAATGGATAGGAAGAAAATTCTAGAGGCTAAAGCCTTGGAACCAAGTTCTTCCGCTGCAAAATGGGGTTGCTAAAAATTGTCCGCACTTTGCAAAGGTGTTGTGATAATTTAAAAATTGTAAAGTGCATAGAAAGTGCCTGGCATAGAGAGCAGTGCAATGTTTGTTAATTAGCAACAGGCTTTAAAGATGGTCTAACCCACGTAAATTGTAGCGGTATTTTTTTTGATCTGTCTCCTAAAACAAAGGAAACAAAAGCAAAAATAAACAAATGGGACCTAATTAAGCTTAAAAGCTTTTCCACAGCAAAAGAAACCATGGACAAAATGAAAAGACAGCCTACTGAATGGGAGAAAATATTTGCAAATGATATGACTGATAAGGGATTAACACCCAAAATATATAAACAACTCATATAACTCAATATCAAAAAAGGATCTTCCGCTGATTTAAAAATGGCAGAAGAAGAGACCTTCAAGATGGCAGAGGAGTAAGACGTGGAGATCACCTTCCTCCCCACAAATACATCAGAAATACATCTACATGTGGAACAACTCCTGCAGAACACCTACTGAATGCTGGCAGAAGACCTCAGACCGCCCAAAAGGCAAGAAACTCCCCACGTACCTGGTAAGGCAAAAGGTAAAAAGAAAAACAGAAACAAAAGAATAGGGATGGGACCTGCCCATCTGGGAGGGAGCTGTGAAGGAGGAAAAGTTTCCACATGCTAGGAAGTCCCTTCGTGGGCGGAGACGGGAGGAGGCACGGAGGAAGCTTCGGAACCGCGGAGGAGAGCTCAGCAACAGGGGTGCAGAGGGTAAAGCGGAGAGATTCCCGCACAGAGGATCAGTGCCAACCAGCACTCACCAGCCCGAGAGGCTTGTCTGCTCACCCGCCGGGACGGGCTGGGCTGGGAGCTGAGGCTCGGGCTTCAGTCGGATCGCAGGGAGAGGACCGGGGTTGGCGGCGTGAACACAGCCTGAAGGGGGCTAGTGCGCCACGGCTAGCCAGGAGGGAGTCCGGGAGAAAGTCTGGACCTGCCAAAGAGGGAAGAGACCATTTTTTCGGGGTGCACCAGGAGAGGGGATTCAGAGCACCGCCTAAACGAGCTCCAGAGACAGACGTGAGCCGCGGCTATCAGCACGGACCCCAGAGACAGGCATGAGACGCTAAGACTGCTGCTGCTGCCACCAAGAAGCCTGTGTGCGAGCACAGGTCACTATCCACACCGCCCCTCCCGGGAACCTGTGCAGCCCACCACTGCCAGGGTCCCGTGATCCAGGGACAACTTCCCCGGGAGAATGCAGGGCACATCTCAGGCTGGTGCAAGGTCACACCGGCCTCTGCCGCAGCAGGCTCGCCCCGCATCTGTACCCCTCCCTCCACCCCGCCTGAGTGAGCCAGAGCCCCCTAATCAGCTGCTCCTTTAACCCCGTCCTGTCTGAGTGAAGAGCAAACGCCCTCAGGCGACCTACACGTAGGGGCGGGGTCAAATCCAAAGCTGAACCCCTGGAGCTGTGCGAACAAAGAAGAGAAAGGGAAATCTCTCCCAACAGCCTCAGGAGCAGCAGATTAAATCTCCACAATCAACTTGATGTACCTGCATCTGTGGAATACCTGAATAGACAACAAACCATCCCAAAATCAAGGCGGTGGACTTTGTGTGATTTTGTATGTATAGCTTTGCTTTTACCATTTGTCCTAGGGTTCTGTCTGTCCATTTTTAGTTTTTTGGGTTTTTTTAGTATAGTTTTTAGCACTTCTTATCATTGGTGGATTTCTTTTTTGGTTTGGTTGCTCTCTTCTTTTTTTCATTACTTTTAAATTTTTTTATTTTTAATAATTTTTTTATTTTTTATTTTAATAACTTTTTATTTTATTTTATTTTTTTCTTTCTTTCTTCCTTTTTTCCTCTCTTTTTTCCTGCGCCATATGGCTGACAGGGTCTTGGTGCTCCAGCCAGGTGTCAGGTCTGTGCCTCTGAAGTGGGAGAGCCGAGTTCAGGACATTGGTCCACCAGAGACCTCTCGGCTCCATGTAATATCAAACGGTGAAAGTTCTCCCAGAGATCTCCATCTCAATGCTAAGACCCAGCTCCACTCAATGACCAGCAACCTACAGTGCTGGACACCCTATGCCAAACAACTAGCAAGACAGGAACACAACCCCACCCATTAGCAGAGAGGCTGCCTAAAATCATAATAAGGTCACAGACACCCCAAAATACACCACCAGACGTGGTCCTGCCCACCAGAAAGACAAGATCCAGCCTTATCCACCAGAACACAGGCACCAGTCCCCTACACCAGGAAGCCTACACAACCCACTGAACCAACCTTAGCCACTGGGGGCAGACACCAAAAACAATGGGAACTACGAACTTGCAGCCTGCAAAAAGGAGACCCCAAACACAGTAGGTTAAGCAAAATGAGAAAACAGAGAAACACACAGCAGATGAAGGAGGAAGGTAAAAACTCACCAGACCAAACAAATGAAGAGGAAATAGGCAGTCTACCTGAAAAAGAATTCAGAGTAATGATCGTAAAGATGATCCAAAATCTTGGAAATAGAATGGAGAAAATACAAGAAATGTTTAACAAGGACCTAGAAGAACTAAAGAGCAAACAAACAATGATGAACAACACAATAAATGAAATTTAAAACTCTCTAGAAGGAATCAATAGCAGAATAACTGAGGCAGAAGAACGGATAAGTGACCTGGAAGATAAAATAGTGGAAATAACTGCCACAGAGCGGAATAAAGATAAAAGAATGAAAAGAATTGAGGACAGTCTCAGAGACCTCTGGAACAACATTAAACGCACCAACATTCGAATTATAGGGGTCCCAGAAGAAGAAGAGAAGAAGAAAGAGACTGAGAAAATATTTGAAGAGATTATAGTTGAAAACTTCCCTAAAATGGGAAAGGAAATAGTCAATCAAGTCCAGGAAGTGCAGAGAGACCCATACAGGATAAATCCAAGGAGAAACACACCAAGACACATATTAATCAAACTATCAAAAATTAAATACAAAGAAAAAATATTAAAAGCAGCAAGGGAAAAGCAACAAATAACACACAAGGGAATCACCATAAGGTTAACAGCTGATCTCTCAGCAGAAACTCTGCAAGCCAGAAGGGAGTGGCAGAACATATTTAAAGTGATGAAAGGGAAAAATCTACAACCAAGATTACTCTACCCAGCAAGGATCTCATTCAGGTTTGACGGAGAAATTAAAACCTTTACAGACAAGCAAAAGCTAAGAGAATTCAGCACCACCAAACCAGGCTTACAACAAATGCTAAAGGAACTTCTCTAGGCAGGAGACAAAAGAGAAGGAAAAAAGACTACAATAACAAATCCAAAACAATTGAGAAAATGGTAATAGGAACATACATATCGATAACTACATTAATGTAAATGGATTAAATGCTCCAACCAAAAGACATAGACTGGCTGAATGGATACAAAAACAAGACCTGTATATATGCTGTCTAAAACAGACCCACTTCAGACCTAGGGACACATACAGACTGAAAGTGAGGAGATGGAAAAAGATATTCCATGCAAATGGAAATCAAAAGAAAGCTGGAGTAGCAATACTCATATCAGATAAAATAGACTTTAAAATAAAGAATGTTACAAGAGACAAGGAAGGACACTACATAATGATTAAGGGATCAATCCAAGAAGAAGATATAACAATTGTAAATATTTACGCACCCAGCTTCGGAGCACCTCAATACTAAGGCAAATGCTAACAGCCATAAAAGGGGAAATCGACAGTAACACAATCATAGCAGGGGACTTTAACACCCCACTTTCACCAATGGACAGATCATCCAAAATGAATATAAATAAGGAAACACAAGCTTTAAATGATACATTAAACAAGATGGACTTAATTGATATTTATAGCACATTCCATCCAAAAAGAACAGAATACACTTTCTTCTCAAGTGCTCATGGAATATTCTCCAGGATAGATCATATCTTGGGTCACAAATCAAGCTTTGGTAAATTTAAGAAAATTGAAGTCATATCAAGTATCTTTTCTGACCACAACGCTATGAGACTCGATATCAATTACAGGGAAAAAATCTGTAAAAAATACAAACACATGGAGTCTAAACAATACACTAAATAACCAAGAGATCACTGAAGAAATCAAAGAGGAAATAAAAAAGTACCTAGAAACAAATGACAATGAAAACACAACGACCCAAAACCTATGGGATGCAGCAAAAGCAGTTCTAAGAGGGAAGTTTATAGCAATACAATCCTACCTCAAGAAACAAGAAACATCTCAAATAAACAATCTAACAACCTAACTTTACACCTAAAGCAATTAGAGAAAGAAGAACAAAAAAATACCCATTTGCAGATGACCTGAAACTATACATCTTTAGAGAATCCTAAAGATGCTACCAGAAAACTACTAGAGCTAATCAATGAATTTGGTAAAGTATCAGGATACAAAATAAATGCACAGAAATCTCTTGCATTCCTATACACTAATGATGAAAAATCTGAAATAGAAATTAAGGAAACACTCCCATTTACCACTGCAACAAAAAGAATAAAATACCTAGGAATAAACTTACCTAAGGAGACAAAAGACCTGCATGCAGAAAACTATAAGACACTGATGAAAGAAATTAAAATGATACAAACAGATGGAGAGATATACCATATTCTTGGACTGGAAGAATCAACATTGTGGAAATGACTATACTACCCAAAACAATCTACAGATTCAATGCAATCCCTATCAAACTACCAATGGCATTTTTCACAGAACTAGAACAAAATATTTCACAATTTGTATGGAAACACAAAATACCCTGAATAACCAAAGCAACCTTGAGAAAGAAAAACAGAGCTGGAGGAATCAGGCTCCCAGACTTCAGACTATACTATACAAAGCTACAGTAATCAAGACAGTATGGTACTGGCATAAAAACAGAAATATAGATCAATGGAACAGGGTAGGAAGCCCAGAGATAAACCCACGCACATATGGTCACCTTATATTTGATAAAGGAGGCAAGAATATACAATGGAGAAAAGACAGCCTCTTCAATAAGTGGTGCTGGGAAAACTGGACAGCTACATGTAAAAGAATGAAATTAGAACACTCCCTAACACCATACACAAAAATAAACTCAAAATGGATTAAAGACCTAAATGTAAGGCCAGACACTATAAAACCCTTAGAGGAAAACATAGGCAGAACACTCTGTGACATAAATCACAGCAAGATCCTTTTTGACCCACCTCCTAGAGAAATGGAAATAAAAACAAAAATAAACAAATGAGACCTAATGAAACTTCAAAGCTTTTGCACAGCAAAGGAAACCATAAACAAGACAGCCCTCAGAATGGGAGAAAACATTTGCAAATGAAGCAACTGACAAAGGCTTAATCTCTAAAATTTACAAGCAGCTCATGCAGCTCAATATCAAAAAAACAAACAACCCTATCCAAAAATGGGGAGAAGACCTAAATAGACATTTCTGCAAAGAAGATATACAGATTGCCAACAAACACATGAAAGAATGCTCAACATCACTAATCATTAGAGAAATGCAAATCAAAACTACAATGACGTATCACCTCACACCAGTCAGAATGGCCATCAACAAAAAATCTACAAACAATAAGTGCTGGAGAGGGTGTGGAGAAAAGGGAACCCTCTTGCACTGTTGGTGGGAATGTAAATTGATACAGCCGCTATGTAGAACAGTATGGAGGTTCCTTAAAAAACTAAACATAGAACTACCATATGACCCAGCAATCCCACTACTGGGCATATACCTTGAGAAAACAATAATTCAAAAAGAGTTACGTACCACAATGTTCATTGCAGCACTATTTACAATAGTCAGGACATGGAAGCAACCTAAGTGTCCATCGACAGATGAATGGATAAAGAAGATGTGGCACATATATACAATGGAATATGACTCAGCCATAAAAAGAAACGAAATTGAGTTATTTGTAGTGAGGTGGATGGACCTAGAGTCAGTCATACAGAGTGAAGTAAGTCAGAAAGAGAAAAACAAATACCGTATGCTAACACACATATATGGAATTTTTTTTAAAAAAGGGTTCTGAAGAACCTAGGGGCAGGACAGGAATAAAGGCGCAGATGTAGAGAATGGACTTGAAGACACGGGGAGGGGGAAGGATAAGCTGGGACAAAGTGAGAGAGTGGCATGGACATATATACACTACCAAATGTAAAACAGATAGCTGGTGGGAAGCAGCCACATAGCACAGGGAGATCAGCTTGGTGCTTTGTGACCACCTAGAGAGGTGGAATAGGGAGGGTGGGAGGGAGACACAAGTGGGAGGGGATATGGAGATATATGTATACATATAGCTGATTCACTTTGTTATACAGCAGAAACTAACACAATATTGTAAAGGAATTATACTCCAATAAAGATGTTTTAAAAAATTCTCTAAATAGTTGATTGCAGGGGTGTAGGGCTTATTTTAAACATGACTCCTTTGTAAGAATCAAAAAATTAAAGAGAGATAAAATATTCTGAAAAAAAAGAACTGTTCGGTTTGTACTCTTGAAAATGTGAATTTTATTTGGTTTAAGTCTCACTAGCTATATTTGGTAACTTTGAAATTAAGACTTCACTTGGTCTGAAATTTGAAGAAAAAAACAATAACCAAAGTCTGCTATAGAAAAAGAAATGTCAATCTTAGACTTTTTTATTTTTAAGGTGAGGAACTTCAATAATATAAATCAAGAACTTCAATAATATAAATCAAGAAAATGGAAAAGATGTAGGGATGATGAAAAAAATGTGACAGTAATCATTCATCCAAAAAAGTTTGTATTCCTATTACCTTAAGCCAAAATGTATTTTATTGAAAATATATTTAAGGTTTAAGAATTACTTACTTTACACCCTTTTCCCAATAAACCAACACCTAATTTACCAAGCCAGAAATGTTTTTTATATATAGATTATTTAAATTGTACAAAATTACATAAAGATTCAGGAAAAAATGATAGATATCTCACTACATAGTAAGTTTAGTAGCATAGATATTAGAGGAACAAATTTTATACTCTCTGTAATCGTAAAGTTTTATTATCTTCTTGTGCACTAATGTTTCAGTGAACAAAATTTATGAGTATGTTGAATTCTTAACATCCATGCCTTAGAAAGTGTTAAAGCCTATTGTCTATTAAATCACTTTGTTTATACATTGAAGTATACAAAAGGCAAAAGGAAAAAAAAGGGGGAGGGAGGGAAAAACCACAGAAAATCATTCACATCTGCCCAAACACATTCTCAGTGGACTCAGTTGTATTTATTACCATCATAGTTCTTCTCACTGTACATGTAATGGCTTCAACAATACCTGTGTTTATTCCAAAAAGGATGACTTCACTCTTCTTCATAGGTTTCTGAGATCCGTTTCTTAATTTTCAGGCAATATCTCAAAAGCCTATCAAATATTAATAAGTCAGATCGAATGGCAGGATGCTGTTCAATGTTTGGAAGTCACCAGGATAGCTCAGATTTTTCAGCAATTTCAACCCTAGTGTTCTTTACTCCTTTTACTTGTCACTGAAATGTTTGCTGCTTGAGAATCCACAATGAAAAAAAAAATATCAGCCAGATACTAATTCTCTGGTGATAATTGCAGAGATGTAGAAACCTACAATGATTCAGAGAATGATAGTAAGTGGTGAAACTTTTGTACATGCTGGGTTTTTTGTTGTTGTTGTTGCCTTTTTTTTTTTTTTTTTTTTTTTGACTTTTTAAAGGTTCCTCTATCCAAACAGCAGAGAACCCACAGAAGAGGAAGCAGGAACTTTAGCCACTTCAGGTGTATTGCATGCACATTAAGGCCAGTTCTCCCAAATCACCACACGTATTGTAATTACCAACACACTTTTCAACCCTGTGACTTTATATACATCGTATATTCCTCTGTCAAACTGCATAGAAGTAGCCACTGTTGCGACACTGATCCCTTCCCGAGCACAGCATGGAATACTTGCATGCCTGCTCTCCACGGAGACTCTTAAAACAGCAGGCTGCCTCTGCAAGCCCTTTCCGATCGAGATCTTTGTCAGCTTTGAGATGCACAGTCCCGGAGTTCATAATGTTTCCCTCCTCCGGTTGGTAAACTTCTGCACTTATGGAGAAGGCACGTTTGGAGAATCGGTTTGTGACGAGGTTGTTCACTCCGCCTGCATTCGCGGCTTCTTCCTAATTGTCCTTGTCGTGGGTCCTGTCCCAGCTGCTGGGAATGACACCCCTGGAAAGTGCCCGAGTCGCCCTAGCCCCCTCCTCCCCACCCACGCGCAGTGTCGTCTGCGCGCCTGAGCAGGTGCAGCTGCGCGCTGCAGACGCCAGGCTAGTGTCGCCACGATCTCCAGGCGGGGCCTGCCGGGCACCCGGGAGCCCCTTTTCCGCCCGCCCACTCTGCCTTCTGCAGCCGGGTCTGGCTCTTGGGGCTAGGGCCTCCCCAGGGGCCCCTCCTCCCGCGATCAGGGCCTCCCGCTCCCGAGTCCTCTCTAGCCCCATCCCCCCCTCTCCTCCCCACCCCCGGACCCCTCTTCCTTCCCGGACTCTTTCCCCTGTTCAGGACTTAGAGAGCTGAAGCAGGCCCTGTCGGCAGTGAGCAACGGAGTAGCGAAGCACGATCTTAACCAAGAGAAAGGGCTCTTGGGGAGGGAGGTGGACCAGCCCACACTCACCTTTTCTCTCGCTCCACACCTAGGCTAGAGCTCAGCCAATCGGCTTCCTCAGTAGCAGAGCTGTTATCCAATGAGAGCAGGACTCCAAGATCTCTCTGTCCATTGGCAAGAGGCGCAGTTCCCCAGATCTCGGAATTAGGGAGGTTCCCGCCACGTTACCTGAGCAGACGAGTGGGAGCTTGGTTGGGGAAAAGACACTTCTTCCCTTACCTGAGTTACGCCTTTGATCCTGGGGCTGATCTGAAGTTTGGGGGAAATTCACTGGCTGGGACACAATTCGAGAAAACCCTCAGGTTTGGTGGGGGACCTGGAACGTAGTCCTGGCTACAGTTGTTTCTGAAAAGGGAAATGAGGTCTGTCCCTGGAAACGTAAAAAGAACAGAATAAAGTAAAAGGATGTGTATTTCTTTTGCAGTGCCCAAGGGGAGAGCACGGTCTAATTTTAAAAATGGATGGGTCTTCTAAGACCCAACATTAACTTCATAAAAAATGTTTCCTAAGATCACTCTTTCTCTGAATTCTGTATGTAACAAACAAATCATGGCAAATGTGTTTTCCTGAGTGAACTTCTTTCCAGGATAAAATGCTCTAAGTGACAAATGTTGATTATGTTCTCACAGGCAGGTTCACCATTGAGAGAACTGAAGCCATCTACATTCACATAGATTTATGTGTGACTACATTTATATGACCTAGTCACTCTTTTCATCAACGTAAATTTGCTATTCCAGCAAGCTTTTGCCCAGGGACATGAAAGCTGCAAATATCTTCATTGTTTATTCCAGTAACTTCCTCAAAGACCCAACCATTCTTCAACAGAAAAGCTCAAAGTACAGTTTACATCCCAAGACTTCTTGAACCCTTGCCTCAATGTCCTTGCCTTGTTATATCCACATCCTAAACTGTTACCCAACCCTTATCTTATCCTAATCAATCCTCTACGTTAAAGACACAACTTAAACCAGACTTCAAAACTTTAATAAATAACCCAATCTTGCTCTCCTCCCTCTGAGACACAAACAAAATTCTGTCAAGTAATTGCTCTCCATGACTTCTATAAGCAAATGACGTAGCTTTGTCTTAGCAACAGGTTGCTTTGGGGATCTTTCTAGGAGCCGACAGTTGACATTCTTGGCGGTCCCAGCAAGACCTACTCAGTTTCTGCACCTGCAGCCCAGCACCTCTGACTCAGAATCCTTGTGTTCCTCTGAGGTCCCTTGAACTTTCTCTCCGGGCACTCTGCAATCAAAGGTAGGGAAAGTAAATCATATATTAAGTTGAACTCCAGTTTCTCTTGGTTGAATTCCCCAAGTGATGAGTTTATTTTGTCCGTGGGAGCAAAGAAACGTTTTTAGGGATCGTTTTGCTTATCTGATCAAAATATTTAAAGCTCTTATACTCGGTGAAAATCTGCCTTATTAGCAATACTACAACGTGTCTCTATCTTTGTCACATGTCGTTGTACTTGTGTAAAGGAAAAGCTCATAGGAAAGAGAACAGGCATAGGCTCTGATAAATCTGTTTCTCAAGCGGGTCCCGGGGACGAAGAAGTTCAGAAGGTTTTGTTTCAGGCTGGAGGGACCGTCTGAAACAAGCATGGCCTCAAACGCTTCCCTCTGGAAGCCCTCAACAGTCAGGTTCCCGCTTCCCCGGTTATCCAAAGAACAGAAGAACCCAGAGAAGGCTGGAAGAAGCCAGGAGGAAAGGAAGGCGAAAGCCTCCAAAGGGACAAGCTGAGCAGCATCTCCCGAAAGTCAGGCAGCCTTAGCCCCACCTCCCTCCTTTAAAGCTGTCCGAGCAGAAGAGGGAGAACTCTCTTCCGCCAGCCTTGGACGGAGCTGGGAGGCCTTCGCTTCTCCAGATAAGGAGCGACCTCGGGGGGCGGGGGGGCGCTGGCGGCGGGCGAGGCGCGCCGCGGAGCAGGTGAGCACTGGGGAGCCAGGTGCGCGCCAGCCCCCGGGGCTGGGAGGGGAAGGGACTGGGGCCCCAGGGCCTGCGCCAGACAGCGGCCCCCACCTGGGGGACCCAAGTAGGAGCAGGGTTTTTATTTCAGGGGCTGCTTCGTGTCATGCTCCGTGCCGGTGGGAGCGGGGTGGTGGGCTTGGACGAAGCCTAGGGTCAGCCGCGATCTGATTCCTACCTCTCGACGATGGCCAGGCTCAGCTCTGGGGAACCCGAGCCGGGGAAGAGTGAGAAGGGGGGTAGGGAAGAGGGAGGGGAGGAGGGGGGCAGAGAGAAAAGGAAAAGGGAGGGGTAGGAGGAGGCGTAGAAAGAGGGGAGAGGGAAGGAAGGAAGGAGGGAGGGAGGGAGACAGAGAGAGAGGGAGGGAGACAGAGAGAGAGAGAGAGAGAGAGAGGAGGGCAAAGGAGAAAGAAGAGGAGGGAGGAGGGGGGAGAGAGAGAGAGAAAAAGAGAGAGGGAGCGGGAGAGAGGAGGGGGGAGAGGAGTGGGAGAGGAGGGAGAAGGAGAAAGAGAAAGAAGGGGGCCAAGGAGGGAGGAGAAGAGGGAAGAGGGAGGGGAAAGGGAGGAGAGAGAGATGGGAGAGAATCATTTCTCATTTTACAAACAGAAAACTAAGTCTCAGAGAGGCTGAAGTGAGCTTCCTAAGTAGCTCATTCCCAGTAAATGACGAAGCCAGCGCTCCTGCTCCATTGTGAAATAGTCAAGTGGATAAGCATAGTCTTTTTTTTTTTTATAAAGCGACATACGCTTTTTTTTTTTTTAAGGAATTCCTTATTTTTATTATTTATTTATTTATCCATTTATTTTTGGCTGTGTTGGGTCTTCGTTTCTGTGCGAGGGCTTTCTCTAGTTGCGGCAAGCGGGGGGCCTCTCACTATCGCGGTTGCAGAGCACAAGCTCCAGACGCGCAGGCTCAGTAGTTGTGGCTCACAGGCTTAGTTGCTCCGCGGCATGTGGGATCTTCCCAGACCAGGGCTCGAACCCGTGTCCCCTACATTGGCAGGCAGATTCTCAACCACTGCGCCACCAGGGAAGCCCCAGCATAGTCTTTAGATAACTTCTTCTTGACCAGAAATGCAGGGGCTAGAACTTAAACTAAACAACAAGGTGAAGAAGTAACCCAGGAGGTGAACATTCTACAATTTCTCTGTTCTCTTCAACAAATCATTGCTTTTTCTAGAATAGAAGAGCTCAAAAGACATAATAATTAAAGACAACTTATGTGCCTCAATTGGATCTTGGTCTGAATAAATTAGTATTGTGATGATATAAGAAAAAGTCCAACATTTTTCAGATGGAAAGTGGTAATTAGGGTTAAAATGTCATGATGTCTCTAACTGTAAAATAATGTAGTAAAATAAGAAGATGATGTAAATTTGCAAATAAAATGAGCACATTACCCTATGTTACAAGTATATGGAGGCTCATTATGCTATTCTCTTTTTTTTCTATTTGAAAATGTTCATAATCAAAAGTCACCAAAAATATACTCTCTGGGGCTTTGTGACCTTGAGTAAATAGTTTGATCTGTCTGGGGGTTCAAAGGCTTTATTAGTGAAGTGGGACTAATAATACCTGTCTCACAGGGTTGTAAGAATTATATGAGGTAGTTTATGAAAAGCAGTTAGAACAGGGCATAGTTCCTCACATGCACACTTCATTCATTCATTGAATACATCTTTGCTGAAGGCTTGCCCTGGGCCAGGCTTTGGGTTAGATGATGGAATTCTGAAGACAGATGGCTGCTACCCTCCATGGCCTTCATTCTAGTGGTATATATCACTATTGAAGATTTCACTATTTTATTTACATTGTTCATTCCCTTCTGGGGAGACATCAGAGGGAAGATAGATGGGGAAAAATAATACAGAATCCCTCTTTAAACTAAAAACTAAAGCTGCAACAAAAGTTTCTCACTAACTTCCCAGGCGGACTCTCACTTTACGTTTATTTTGCCTTCATGGTACTACACAATTCTCTTCCCATCTGTTTCCCTATAATTATACCATCTCGGTATCATCTTCATCTTAAATGGAGGCCAGATTTTAACATCAGTGTATCTAGAACACACTTTTGAATTCTCCAACTGAAAATCCATCTGTAGGGTATTTATACCTGCATTTGAATTCCATCTCTGCTTTGTAGCTCTGGGCTTGGGCAGGTCACCTATTTTCTCTGAGTTACACTTTCTCCATCTGCAAAATGAAGATATATCTACATGATATATATGTGGGCATTGGCAATTAGAGATAATTTTTGTAAAGTGTTTGATATACTGCTCTATAAAAAGGAGATGTTATTGTTCAGATCATTATAATTAGTGGATAAACTGTCTACATGCTAAATTAACATCTCTAAGGAAAGTGAGGGTGGAGTTGAAAGGTGGGTTAGGGGGTCCCTGTTAATCTTACTCTCTGTACAATTAATGATAGCCATGAAGACACTGCTATAACTTGACCCTTTTTGAAATTAGTGTTTCAGCTGAATTGTCTATTCATCTTCAAGCCATCATGAGCTCTGAGAAGCCCAAGTCACAGAAGGACTCAGATAAAAAGAGTAAGACAAATACTGAGCACTGCTTTTATAAGGTATGTTTGTAAATACGATTTACGGAATATACCAGTATTAGACTTAGCCATTCTTGACACTGGGCTTCAAAGTTTTTCCTGCCAAGAAATGACCTCACTGTATGTAGGGAATAGTAAAAAAGTTAAAATCTGTCTCGTCTATTTTATTCTTCTTATTTTAGTAGGTTGGTGGTAGGGAGGTGTTTTAGTAAGAATCTTGGCCATATCAAAGCAGCCTTTAATAAAAGGCTATTGTAACATTTCCTGAACAACAACCAAAAAATCAAATGTAACATATTACAGTAAACTATGGAATGAAAACAAAATGAATGCTATTTCATAGCATGAAAATATACACCATCCCAAACATGGCTGATCTATTCAATAACAATAGTAACCTACATTTGTATAATGCTTTACAGTTTATAAAACAATTTTTTTTAATATTTGTTCTTACCATAACCTTGTTAGGCAAGCAGGGAGGATTTTATTATCCTCAATTTTTTGACGAGGAGAGAGAAGAGTGAGTTGTTGCTTAAGGCAGAAGTGGAACGAAGACTTGGACTTAAGTTTACTGACATTAATTCAGGTCTCTTTCTACTAACTGGGCTCTGTTATCATATCAAACCGTCATCTCCTTTCCTGAGTCTAAAATGCTCCTTGAATTTTTCAACAAGAAGGCTGAGAAATGGTAAACATTTGAGACTGCAAGTTAAAAACCTTTAATTTTTCTTTTATCCGGTTCTAACTAGAACATCCCCGTATCTAGAAAAGCCAAGACCAACATAGTTCTGTTTTTCTCTGTCCTACTCCATGATCCAGTGAGCTGATAACCATGTACTACTACCCCAGTCCCCTTTTGAAAGTGTCTATATCTGCCCAAGAATCTTTTAACTAGTCAGAAATCCATTACAGTGTTCCATTGGGGTGTATGACATTTCTGAAAGCATCAGGCCGAAGGGATACTTTTTGAGAGTCTGTATGGATGCCCAGAGTAGCTTTATATTACCTTTTGTTCCTTTTTTGGGTTTTTTTGGATCCAAAATATTAGTACCATTACCAAGAAGGAAAAGGAAAGTTAACATATTCATGTGTCAGTCATTGTGCTAGTCAGGCACCCAAGTCACTTTCTTGCCCTGGAAGAGGAAAAGATTCTGGGCACAGGAGCAAGCGGTCAAAGGCACCAAGGCCTGAGGGATGGAGCTGAGGCAGTGTGTGTGGAGGGAGAAAGAAGCCCCTGAACTTGGTTCTCACCAGACACTGAGAGGTACATGGGAAAGGAACTAGCACTGGACTTGGGCAATGACCCTGGAGCAAGGGGCCAAAGGAGGAAAAGAGACTGACAATCAAGTTTTCTCTCTCCTACCTCCACTATCCTCCCTTTTCAACCCTAGCTGGCCTTTCTCCAACACCCTGGACTTCCCTGGGCCCCCTAGATGGCAGCTTTTGTTGTAACCCCTGATTTATATTGTGCTTCTATAGGAGGAAAGGTACCTAATTCAGTCGATGGGGTTTAAGCAAGATTTGAGGTGAGGAAAGAAATGACGTGAACTTGTGGATGAGACCCTTTGAATGGACTCAATGTACGGTGTTGTGGAATTGATGCCATATATGCCTCCACTCCCATCTCATAAGCACCAGAGGGGATTTCTCCTGTTTAGGAACTGCTTCAAGTGGAATGTGTAGATTTTCCCCAAACTATTTCCCTGTCCCGTCTGTATATTCCAGCAAAAAAAATAACACAGAATCCCAAAAGGAGAAAGCGAATTCGGGGCTTTTCTTAAAGACCGGAAGGGGGCCTGAACTCGCAGAGAGGCCGTTTCCTGGTACCACATCGCCACCTGCCGGGTGGAGCCCCAAAATGCACACTTTCTAAACAAAAGCAGCCCTTCACTGGTAGTTAAACTGATGTTGAAACTGACCAGGGGAATATCCATCTGGCGTCCCATTTTGGGGGGTTTTTCAACTCCCACTCACCGACTAACAAAGGAAGGATTGAAAGGCATTGGCAGTCAAATGCAAATGGTATATTCAGGAGCTCAGTCAGCCCTCAGCCTAGGCGTCCTGTTGGATTTTACATGAAAAAGTGGCAGCTGCCTTTCTGGGGGAAATCATAACCCCTACTTCATCCCCGCCCCGCCCCGCCCCGCCCCGCCCCGCCCCGCCCCGCCCCGCCCCAGGACTTTTTTTTCCCTCGAAGGAGGAGTCACCTTGCCTTCTGATACAGAGAAATCAGATCATCTTAATCCAGTCAGAGATGAAACTGCCTTGAAACGGAGTTACAAAATGTTGAGGCTCTGTCTACCTCTGGTCTGCTCTGCCCTCCAGGGGTCCCAGCTGAGAGCTTGGGATATTTACTAATACCCCTTCCCTTATCAAATTCTGAACTCCAATTTTTATCTCATCAGCACCATAAGCCTTTAGGGAACTCTGCTCCACTTTTCATTGACTTACCTACCCTCATTGGGGTGGGGGAAGCCTGAAAATTAGTGCCAGCCTTAAGGATCTGAAGAACACAGAACTAACCATCTCTGTCATATATGCATTTGCTTTATCAGTCTGGCCCCTGCAGAAATCTAGTAAGTCCTGGAGAATGACAGTTGACTTCCACAAAGTCAGCCAAGTGGTAGGTCCAGTTGTGGCCACTGTGCCAGATGTGGTATCTTTGCTAAAGCAAAGAAACACGGTCTCAGGTATATGGTATGTCGTCATTGATTGGATGAATGTGATTTTTTTTTTCTTTCACTATTAGAAAATGGGATCATAAGTAGTTGAACTCACACAGAAGAGACAATAGTATATATTGTTTAGTTTTGCCCCAAGACTGTATTAACACACTCTCCTTTTGTTACAATAGAGAGAGAAAAATCTGGATGGTGTGTACTTCCAGCGGACTATCGCATTAGTCCACTATATCAATGATATCATGCTAATCAAGCCAGATGACCAAGAAGTAGTCAACACTACTGAGTGTAGGCACTCACACATTTCAGATATTGGGAGATAATTCCAACGGAGAACCCACTAAGTCAGGGGCATACCAGGACATCTCATCTAAAGAAAATGATATACCCCACTCTGAAGAAGGAGGTAACACTGCCTCTGGTTTCTGACAGTAGCATATTTCACACCTGGATATACTGCTTCAGCCCAGTTACAGGCTGCCAGCTTTGAATGGGACTTAGATTAGGAAAGGGTTCTACAGAAAATCCAGTCTGTGGTGAAAAGAGTGCTGCTGCTTGGATGATCCAGCCTAGCTGACCCTATGGTATTAGAAGTATCAGATGTGGAAAAAAGATACCATGTAGAGTTTACGGCACATGTGGGAGAATCACAATGCAGACTCCTGTGGTTCTGCAGCAAGGCCATGCCATTTGCAGTGGAGAATTATATGTCTTTGGAATAACAACTTTTGGTGTGCTAGTGAACCCAGGTAAAGATGGAGCACCTGACCATGAGACGTCATGTGACAATTCATCCAGAACTGCCCATTGTGCGGTGAGTTCTATCAGATTTGCCAAGTCATAATTCAGGTGTGGCCAAAAATATCCTCTTGTAATTTGGAAGTGGTACACCCAGAACTGAGCATGAGTGAGAAAAAAATCACAAGTGAGTTGCATGGGCAATGTGGGGAGCATTCCTGCAAAGACATCCATGTCCTTATTCTTGGAACCTATGAATATGTTAAGTTATTTGATAAAGGGCAAATGAGAGGCATCTCTGATTGACCATTTTTAGCTCCTGAGCTTCCTGTTGGGCAAGACTCTTATAGGGTACAAGTTCCAAAGTTCCCAAAGACCAACTTCAGGTTCAATAATTTGCTAAAAGATTAGTAGAGCTCAGAAAACCATTATACTCATGGTATGGTTGTTTTTTTTTTTTTAAGATAGTAGTCATCTTTTTTTTTTTTAATTTTTTATTTATTTATTTATTTATTTTTGGCTGTGTTGGGTCTTCGTTTCTGTGCGAGTGCTTTCTCTAGTTGCGGCAAGCGGGGGCCACTCTTCATGGCGGTGCGCGGGCCTCTCACTATCGCGGCCTCTCTTGTTGTGGAGCACAGGCTCCAGTAGCTGTGGCTCACGGGCCCAGTTGCTCCGCGGCATGTGGGATCTTCCCAGACCAGGGCTCGAACCCGTGTCCCCTGCATTAGCAGGTGGATTCTCAACCACTGCACCACCAGGGAAGCCCCCATGATATGGTTTATTACAGTGAAAGGATACAGATAAAAATCAGCAAAGGAGTTAGATTTATTCTAGACATACAAGGCTGATTCAACATTCAAAAACTTATTGATGTGATTCATCACATGAACTGGCTAAAGAAGAAAAGCCATATGATCATATCAATAGATACATTAAAACATTCAACAAGACATGATACTATACACAGAGAAACATAAAGATGTCACCAAAAAACTACTAGAACTAATCAATGGATTTGGTAAGTTTGCAGGATACAAAATTAGTGCACAGAAATCTCTGGCATTCCTATATACTAACAACAAAAAATCAGAAAGAGAAATTAAGGAAACAATTCCATTTACCATCGTAAGAAAAAGAATAAAATACCTAGGAATAAACCTAGGCAAAAGACTTGTACTCAGAAAACTATAAAACACTGATGAAAGAAATCAAAGATGACATAAACAAACAAACAAACAAAAAAAACCAAAGATGACATAAACAGATAGAGAAATATACCATGTTCTTGGATTGGAAGAATCAATATTGTGAAAATGACTATACTACCCAAAGCAATATACAGATTCAATGCAATCCCTATCAAACTACCAATGGCATTCTTCACAGAAATAGAACAAAATATTTCACAGTTTGTATGGAAACACAAAAGACCCGGAATAGCGAAAGCAATCTTGAGAAAGAAAAATAGAGTTGGAGGAATCAGGCTCCCAGACTTCAGACTATACTACAAAGCTACAGTAATCAAGACAATATGGTACTGGCACAAAAACAGAAATATAGATCAATGGAACAGGATAGAAAGTCCAGAGATAAACCCACGCACATATGGTCACCTAATTTATGACAAAGGAGGCAAGAACATACAATGGAGAAAAGACAGCCTCTTCACTAAGTGGTGCTGAGAAAACTGGACAGCTACATGTAAAAGAATGAAATTAGAACAGTCCTTAACACCATACACAAAAATAAACTCAAAATGGATTAAAGACCTAAATGTAAGACTGGACACTATAAAACTCTTAGAGCAAAACATAGGAAAAACACTCTTTGACATAAACCAAAGCAAGATCTTTTTTGACCCACCGCCTAGAATAATGAAAATAAAAACAAAAATAAACAAATGGGACCTAATGAAACTTCAAAGCTTTTGCACACCAAAGGAAACCATAAACAAGAACAAAAGACAACCCTCAGAATGGGAGAAAATATTTGCAAATGAAGCAACTGACAAAGGATTAATCTCCAAAATATGCAAGAAGCTCATGCAGCTCAATATCAAAAAAACAAACAACCCAATCCAAAAATGGGCAGAAGACCTAAACAGACATTTCTCCAAAGAAGATATACAGATTGCCAACAAACACATGAGAGGATGCTCAACATCACTAATCATTAGAGAAATGCAAATCAAAACTACAATGAGATATCACCTCACACCAGTCAAAATGGCCATCATCAAAAAATCTACAAACAGTAAATGCTAGAGAGGGTGTGGAGAAAAGGGAACCCTTTTGCACTGTTGGTGGGAATGTAAATTGATACTGCCATAATGGAGAACAGTATGGAGGTTCCTTAAAAAACTAAAAATAGAACTACCATATGACCCAAAAATCCCACTACTGGGCATACACCCTGAGAAAACCATAATTCAAAAGGACACATGTACCCAATGTTCATTGCAGCACTATTTACAATAGCCAGGACATGGAAACAACCTAAGTGTCCAACAACAGATGAATGGATAAAGAAGATGTGGTATATATATACAATGGAATATTACTCAGCCATAAAAAGGAATGAAATTGGGTCACTTGTGGAGACATAGTTGGACCTAGAGACTGTCATAAGAGTGCAATGAGTCAGAGAGAAAAACAAATATCGTATATTAACGCATATATGTGGAATCTAGAAAAATGGTACAGATGAACCTATTTACAGGGCAGGAATAGAGACGTAGAGGTAGAGAATGGACATGTGGACATGGTGAGGGGAAGGGAAGGGTGGGACGAAATGGGAGATTAGGTTTGACATAAATACACCACATGTGTAAAATAGATGACTAGTGGGAACCTGCTGTATAGCACAGGGAGCTCAGCTCAGTGCCCTGTGACTACCTAGATGGGTGGGATGGTGGGGGGGGAGGGAGGTCCAAGAGGGAGGGGATAAGTATACATATAGCTGACTCGCTTCATTGTACAGCAGAAACTAACACAACATTGTAAAGCAATTATACTCCAATAAAAAAAATTTTGACAAAATCCAATACCCATTTATAAAAACTATCAACAAACTAGAAATAGAGGGAAACTTTCTCAAGTTGATAAAGAACCCCTACAAAAATCTTACAGCCAATATCATACTTCATGATGAGAAACTAGATGCTTTCTTGCTAAGATCAGAAACAAGGCAAGAATGTTGGCTTTCACCACACCTATTCAATATCATACTGAAAGTCCTAGCTAATGCAATAACACAAGAAAAGGAAGTAAAAGGTACAGTATTTGGGAAGGAAAAAATAAAACTAATCTTTGATCACAGATGATATAGTTGTCTATGTACTTTGCAGAAAATCCCAAAGAATCAACAAAAAACTCCTGGAACTAATAAGCAATTACAGCAAGGTTGCATGTTACATGATTAATATACAAAAATCAATTGCTTCCGTATGAACCAGCAGTGAGGAATTGGAATTTGGAGTTTAAAACATAATACCATTTACTTTACCACTCCCCGCAAAGAGAAATATTCAGGCATAAATCTAACAAAATATGTACAAGATCTATATGATGAACACTACAAAACTCCGATGAAAGAAATCAAAGAAAATCTAAATAACTGGAGATATATTCCATGTACACGTATAAGAAGACTCAGGTGGCTTCTCTGGTGGCGCAGTGGTTGAGAATCTGCCTGCCAATGCAGGGGACACGGATTCGAGCCCTGGTCTGGGAAGATCCCACATGCCGCGGAGCAACTGGGCCCGTGAGCCACAACTACTGAGCCTGCGCGTCTGGAGCGTGTGCTCCGCAACAAGAGAGGCCGCGATAGTGAGAGGCCCGCGCACCGCGATGAAGAGTGGCCCCCGCTTGCCGCAACTAGAGAAAGCCCTCGCACAGAAACAAAGACCCAACACAGCCAAAAATAAATAAATTAATTAATTAATTAAAAAAAAATTATAAAGCAGCCCAGCCCAGCCATTCACTAAAAAATATTAAAAAAAAGAAGACTCAGTGTTGTCACATTGTCAGTTCTTCCCCACTTGATCTGTCATCAATGTAATCCCAATCACCATCCCAGCAAGTTATTTTGTGAATATTGACAACCTGATACTAAAGTTTATAAGGAGAGGCAAAAGACCCAGAATAGCCAACACAATATTAAAGGAGAAGAACAAAGTTGGAAGACTGTGACTACTTGACTTTACTACTTATTATTATAAAGCTGCACTAATCAAGATAGGGTTGTGTTGGTCAAAGAATAAAGAAGAAAATCAGTGGAACATAGCCCAGAAATAGACACACCAAAATATAGTCAGCTGATCTTTCATGAAGGAACAAAAGCAATATGATGGAGCAAAGTGGTTTGTTCCACGAAAGGTGCTAGAACAACTAGACATCTCCATGCCAAAAAATCCAACAAGAAAAAGAATCTAGATATATACTATACACCTTTCAGAAAAGTAGACTCAAAATGAGTCATAGACCTAAATGTAAAACACGTAACTATAACGTTCCTAGAAGATAACAAAGGAAAATCTAGGTGAACTTGGTTTTGGCACAAAAGCATAACCAAGGAAAGAAAAAAAATGTTATGCTGGACTTGGTTAAAACTGAAAACTTCTGCTCTGTGAAAGACACCTCACCCCCACCATCATGCAGTGCAAAGGTGAGTGCTGGCAAGGTTGGAGAAAGTCCATGTGCGCCTTAGCACTGGGACACGAGGTACTTCCTGTCACTCTTGGGCCCTGTGGCACCCGCAGCAGGCCAGCTGGGGCAAGCTCCTGTTACTTTAAAGAGAGACAGAGAGAAAGAGAAAGAATGAATAGACAAGTCACAGATTAAGATAAAATATTTGTGAAAGACACATCTGAGAAAAGACTGTTACCTAAAATACACAAAAACTTTTAAAACTCAACAACGAGAAAGCAAATAACCCTATTAAAGAGATGGGCAAAGATCTTAACAGACATTTCACCAAAGACAGATGGCCAATATGCAGGTGAAAAGACGCTCAGTGTCACATGTCATTAGAAAACTGCAACTTAAAACAGTAATGAGCTACAACTACCTATGTTCTATGGGTTCTATATAAAAACTCATAGAATTTACAACACCAAGAGTGAACCCTAATGGAAAATGTGGCCTTTAATTAATAATAATGTATCAATATTCGCTCTGCAATTATAGCAAATGTACCACACTAACCCAAGATGTTAATATTAGGGGAAACTGAAGGGGTAGGGCACTGATGGGATACATGGGAACTCTATGTATTTTCCACTAAGCATTTTTTTTTTTAATTGATTGATTGATTGATTGCTTGATTGCTATGTTGGGTCTTCGTTTCTGTGCTAGGGCTTTCTCTAGTTGTGGCAAGCGGGGGCCACTCTTCATCGCGGTGCGCGGGCCTCTCACTATCGTGGCCTCTCTTGTTGCGGAGCACAGGCTCCAGATGCGCAGGCTCAGTAGTTGTGGCTCACGGGCCTAGTCGCTCCGCGGCATGTGGGATCCTCCCAGACCAGGGCGCGAACCCGTGTCCCCTGCATTAGCAGGCAGATTCTCAACCACTGCGCCACCAGGGAAGCCCCCACTAAGCATTTTTATAAACCTAAAACTGCCCCCAAAATAAAGTGTATTAATTTAAAAAAATCATCAAAGGGAGAGACGATAGGGAGAGAACAGGTGTGGAGCTATCCATTGTCTGTCCCTTCCCAGAGGATTTGTGTGGCTTGTGTTTATTTCTCCAGCAATGGCTTGTGACAATATGCAGGAGTAGTGCTCACCAAGGAAGCTCCCCAAACTTTTGAGTCCAGAGTTTTTATTAGGGGCTTGTCATGTAGATGTGGTTGACCACCCATGAGGCTGACCTTAGTCGCCAGCCCCTCCAAATGTCAAGCTGATATTGTGTGCCCTAAGTCCTCTACCATATATCGTGTTGTGTTAGTATAAACTATCTGTCATGGCCCAAGCCCGCCAGATAAACAAAGACACTCTTATCAATCAGGACATTCCAAAGGCTTAGAGGTTACCTCCCAGGAGCCAAGGCCAAAGGGCAAATCTTTCTTTGGGCACAATTAATCCTTTATTGCCCACAGAACCTGCATTCCAGCACAGCTCCCTTTGCCCAATCCTTGCCCCCTTTTTCCTTCCTTCCTTCCTTCCTTCCTTCCTTCCCAGGTGTTAAGCCAAAGGATGCTCCTTTATAAATATTCTGCTCACTAAGCTCTGTCTCAGAGTTGGCTTTCTAGAGAACCCTACCTGCAACAGAGGTTGTGATGGGATACTTAGTCTGTAGTTTAGGTCCCACGTCCAACTCTGATCAGATTTTATTCACCAGGTTTTGAGATGTATTCTGAACTTTCCACAGAAAAAACTGTACATCGTGTACCAAAAAAGAAGCAAAAGTTTTCAGTTGTTTTAGGAATTTAGATCTGTGAAGTTTTTATTTTCAGGACTCCAAAGACAATTAAGGTAAGTCAGGTACTCTCAAAGAAATCTTTTTTTTTTTTTCTGGTCAGAGAGGCTTCAGGAAAAGTTCAAGAAAGATGACTGGCATCCACATTCAAGGAATATATTCATCTGAGGAAAATCCCAAAGGGCAGACAACTCCTTAAAAGGAGAAATTAACCACTGCTTTGGATCCAAACTACATGAAACACAGAAAAAGTAAAGGCAAGCTTAAAAGTGATGAAAGTGAAAACATGTATGTGTCACTCAGCTGTCAAAAGAGAAGGAGAAAATCAGCAAGGAGCTGGTGGCGTTGGGGTGTCTCATGACAGCCTGGCAAGGACATAGGTTTCCCACTCAGCCTTTGTGGTCACTGGTGGGGATGGGACCACAGTTTTTCTGTGCTGTTTGGCTAGAGTAGAGTGGTTACTATTTAAAAGTTTTCAGCTTTGCTATGCTGCCCCTTTCTTTGTTTTTTTGATTAGAGAGAGTAGGCTTTTCATGTTGTGTTTGTTCGTTTTGCTTTGTTTTGGGTCCATGCCCATGGCATTTCCAAGTTGCTGGCTTCTTCCAATCCAAGTCTTGGGTATATGAGGCAAAAAGAAAACTAGGGAAACACCACCATTTTGTTCCTTGGGTCCCAAGGTCCCTAAATGATCTGTCTTTCCTCCAACTTTCAGAGTCTTCACATGGTTTGCCAGGGTTTTTAGTTGTACTTAGCTAGAGGCATAGGGAAAAGTATGTCTGCTTCTTCTTCTTCTTCCCAGAAGTTGAAATCCCATATTGGCTTTTACACTTTATTGTCTTTTATAACCTACCCATGAATGTCAGATAATGTCATTTCTATTGTGGTGCCCTATTAGACAATGCAACTAAGGATCCCACAGATGGAACCTCTTCGTAAAGGAGTGACAATGTTCTGGAAGAGCATATGGGACCAGAAATATTGTTGAGGCCATTTCTGGAAAATATAATCTACCATGCTCTTTGCCTTGGGAAACTGATGAACAGCTGCACTACAGTTAAAGTACCCAAATTTGTTTCTCATCTCAGTGACTCAGTTGACTACATATCTGGAAGCAGCAATCAAATCAGGACTCTCCCACCTGATTTGCCTTAACTTCAGAGGATTATTCACATCACTGTGAGGAGGCACTATATAACACTGTAGGAAAAAGAAGAGAGCCAACTAACTGAGAAAAAATAATCAGTCGACAGAACGTAACACTGATGTGGTCCTAAATGTATATAGAGCAATTATAAATGGGGGAGGGTAAAAAGAGTTAAAGGGAAGTAAGATTTCTGTACTTCACTTGAACTGCCAAAATGACCACATTAGTAGATTGTGATGTTGTAAATATATAGTGTAATGCCTAGAGCAACCTCTAAACAAGCTATTCAAAGAGGAACATTGAAAAACACTATACATAAGTCAAAATGGAATCTTCAAAATGTGCAAGTAACCTGCAGGAGAAAGAAAACAGAGCAAGCAGAAGACAAAAAATAAACTGGCAGACTTAAGCCCTAACGTATCAATAGTTACATTAATTGCAAATGGTTTAAATACACCAATTAAAGGGCAGAGATTGGCAGAGTAGATTAGAACATGACCCAGCTATAAACTGTCTACAAAAAAACTCAGTTCAAATTGAACATCATAGGCAGATTGAAGGTGAAAGGATGGAAAAAATATACATCATGAAGACATGGATAAAAGGAAAACATAAGTGTCTATCTTAATACTAGATAAAGTTGACTTCAGATCAAAGAAAATTACCACAGAGAAGGATACTATATAATGATAAAAGGATCAATCCACCAAGACAATGTAGCAATCTAAAATGTGCAAAGCACAAACAACAAAGTGGCAAAATATGTGAAGCAAAACCTGATAGAACTAAAAGGAGAAGCAGACATATCCACAATTGTAGTTAGAGACTTCAATACACCTCTTTCAATAATTTATAGGACAACTATACAGACAGTCAGCCTGGCTAAAGAAGAACGAAACAAAGTCATCAACCAATAGCACTTCATGAAAATTTATCGAACACTCCACGCAACAACAGAATACACATTCCTTTTGAGCACCCATAGAACATACCCCTTTTAGCAGGTTGAGGCTTTTTCTACTTGGGAATATCTGGTTTAGCTGGTCAGATGCTGTTTTCTCCCTGGTACTTCCAGCCTCCCCTTCAGTTGTTACTGTTAGTTTATAGTTTCTGGATCTGTACCTCACAGACCACAAGAGAGTTTCCAGGGTCTTCATACACTTGGTCTCATGATTGAAAGTAAAAATAGCTCAATACAAATTTACATGACCTTTTCTTCAATTCTACTTGTGTCCTTTCAGGACACTCTATCCTCATTTTCTCCCTTTCTTTCTTTCACACTGAGGCACTTTTACATTGCCATATATCTTGCCTCTTATCGCACCATCTCCTCATCATATAACTTGTGTTATGGAATAAGGTGAGTTTTTTGTTTACTTGTTTGTTTCATTTGTTTTGTTTTGTTTGCCCAACTAATTTTTGGATACCAGTTTCCCCTCTGCTAAACATGTAACTGGGGCAAACTGCTCAAATTCCCTAAGCCTTGTCATTTATAACATGGGAATAATAGTGACTCTTGTTAAGATTAACTGAGGTAGCCTTAACTCCTTTTCCTTTTGTCCTTCAAACCCTAAAACTCCATGTTTTAATGAATGGTGTTGATTGAGTTGGATTGGGAGACTGGCCTTATGGAAGAGGTTTACTGGAGATTCTGGAGGTCACCCTGGGGAGATTTCTGGGCAAGGGGACCAGCAAGAACAAAGCTCAGAGGTAGCCTCAAGCCTGGTGCTTTTGGAGGCCCGAAGAGGAGCATGGTTGATATTTTTTCTTTTATTTTGTACTTAGAACTCAGTGAGGAGGGAGGTAAATAAAGGTAGAGGGGTGAAAAAGATTTGGAAAGTACTAGTGATGGGAGAAAGGACAGGTATAATTCAAGAGAGAGCAAGAAACAGAGAGGGAAAGCAAATCTTCCAAAGCAAAAGAGATCATATGTTATGAAAGAAAACGATTATTTCAGAAAGTTTCATAATCCCGGTTCCTAACACATAGTCTACTTTTATTTTTCTATATCCTATCCAGGCTCTTGAGCGTATGAATTCATTGTTTTACGTAGCTGCAACTTTAGCAAAACAAAGTTTGTGTTTTCTGGCAAGATTAATATGTAAACCCGATGTCAATCTACCTTTTTAGTCAGAACGCACCCATTTTAGATTATTTTCCACGCTGACTATTGATGACCAAAACAACCAAGTCTAGCTTGTGTCTGTCTTAGTGTCTCATTATTTCGGTCATAGAAATCCTGCAAAATAAATCAATTTAGCACGTGTCTTCTTGATTCTAGTAACGTCTAAGCAGGCCAGAAAAACCACATTTGCTCCCTACATAGACAGTGTTAATCCATCACCTCTCAAATTGCTGCATCCCTTTGGACTGGGTCTCACAAGCAGAGAGGCCCAGTTAGTTGAGCTAACTAGTGTATGGCCAGTGGCCGGCACGCGTCTCTTTAGGCCAGCAGGGAGCGCGTGAGCTCCAGGGCACCTGCTCCAGTCGTCAGGGGGCGTGGCTCTGCATCCTTGACGGACAGCTGAGGATGCGGACGAAGATGAGGTAATACAACCACATCAAGGACAGAGTGCGGATGTGGGCGCGTGTGCGTGCGAGCGTGAGTGTGCAAGACACAAGTGTCTCGGAGCTCGCGGTACGGACACCGATCACACTGCATTAAAGAGAAAGAAAGAAAAGAAAAAAGAAAATTCCATTTCTGGGAGGGAGACTGCAAAGTTACGGCCGGCAACAGCTGCAGTCCCGGGGCTTTGTCCTGGGGGGGCAGCTTTTCCGCGTCTAGGGACCGGAGAAACCCTCCGCAGGCGCGGGTTTGCCCGAGCGCCGGGCTTGGGAGGGGCGATTCATTCTAGAAGCAGCTGAGCGGAGCCACAGGGAGGGGGAGCTCTCTCCCAGGCGGCGACAACTGAACGTGCGGTGAAAGGGTGGGGAGGGAGGGGTGGGGAACTCGGCGTGCCAGTCCGAGCGCGATCGCGCGGCGAGATCCCACCCCGGCGTCTGCGGAGTCCGAGGCGCAACTGGTGCGAGGGTCGATGCTCGCCTCGCCGTCAGCGCCAGCTCGCGGCCGCCGGGGCTCCGGCCGCGCGCCCGCCGGGTGGCTTTGCTAGGCGGGGGCCAGTTTGCAGAGAGCCGGACATTTGCATGAAGCGACTCGACCCCACGGAGCAGCGGCAGCAGCGGCGCACCCGGGCGGCGGCGGCGCGCGGTCGGAGCCCGGCGGCCCTGGTCTCCGGGCCCCGGTGGATGCGCGGCTGGGGAGCGGCCCATGGGCCGGAGCTGAGGCTGCCCGGGGTGTCGGGGCGCGGGGCGGGGGGCGCGGTCGAGGCCCGGAGGCGGCGGCGCAGGAGGAAGCGGAGGAGGGCGGGCGCGCCGGGCCCGGGAGGCAGGCATCGCAGCGCTGCCGCCGCCGCAGCCCCGGGCTCGCCATGCTCCTGGCCTCGGCCGTGGTGGTCTGGGAATGGCTGAACGAGCACGGCCGCTGGCGTCCCTACAGCCCGGCCGTGAGCCACCACATCGAGGCGGTGGTTCGCGCCGGCCCCCGCGCCGGGGGCAGCGTGGTGCTGGGCCAGGTGGACAGCCGTCTCGCGCCCTACATCATCGACCTGCAGTCCATGAACCAGTTTCGCCAGGACACCGGTGAGCCGGCCGCCCCTGCCCCGCCCGCGCCTCCTCCCCTGCCTGCCCTGAGATCTCCCACGTCGCGAGCCCACCGGGGCCCACCTTTGTCCGCATCTCCATACACTGGTGTCACCGAGAGGTGGTCGTGGAGGGGGCGCTTGACGCCCCACGATCCTCTTAAGATACTCCCTGCAATAAACGTCCATGCAAATAGTATCCGTGGTTTGGTTATGCAAACCGAGCTTCAACCTAGCTCTTAAAAGACCCCCTTTCACGCCCCCCTTTTAAACGCTTGGTGGCTCTTGTAGAAATTCAGGGGCTCACCAGTCCACAAGCAATCCCAGCTGATAGGAAAGGCTTCCTGCTCTCATTCCTCACACATCACCTTGGCTGACTGACCCTACTGTGCCTCAGGCACCCTTGGGCCTGCCACACGTTCCCCTGGTCAACCACCTTGTTGCCTCTACCCCTCGGGGTGGGATGGCTTCCCACAGCTGCAACCCTGGGGGGTGGGAACTGGGGGGGAGGAAGAAGGGATTCCAGGGAGGCTTTCACTGTAGTCTAGTATGGGAAGGGAGGGGCCTTTCTGGGAGCAGAGATGGACTTGGGGGATTCCGGGGCAGGAAACGCCCGGGTTGCTGTGGCATTGGTGAGTGCCTCTGCCTGGGCGCTCCAAGTGTTGAAGCAACAGGCCAGAGCAGACGGAGAGAGGAGGGGGAGGGACACAGCTCCGGAATGCCTGGCTGGGAAGCTGATCGCTTTATCCTTGGAGGAGGAGGAGGAGGACTCCTAAAAAGAAACTGTCCCCAAGATTCGCCCCATAAAGGTCCCCTATGGGGGACACTAAACTCCTATCTTTTTGTGAGAATCAAGTTGCCACTGTGGCTACCACAAATCCCACATCCCAGCTGGCCAGCCTTTCCAGGTCAGAGCAAAGAAGAGAGCCTGCAGGCTGGAGGTCAGGGTGGCGGGTCCTTGGCATGAGGGGCAGAGGGGGCTGCATCTCTTTGCGTGGCCCACGCATGGTGCCCAGGCTTAATTTACCTGGGACAGGTCTGTCTCTCCAGTAGCCTCTTCACGGAAGTGGGCAGTTGTTTTTGGGATTCTGGCTCGGCTTTCTCCAGAGTGTGACCGAGGAGCCTGGAGAGACAGGTGTGGAGGGGAGGGACCGGAGAGGAGGACTGGGAGAGTCCCAGAGGGTCAGAGAACAGCTGTGTGAGCAAAGGCATCTCCGCCTCCTTGGAAAGCCCCCGCATCCTGTGCGCTAATTAGGATTGTCATGGGAAAGGGGTATCTTTCCACCCTCGTGTCCTCATCTTTAGTCAGAACTCCTAATAACCTCTTTGCCAAGGACTTTGTGGACACCGACCGATTGAGTGAAGCTTTCTGGGGAAAGGATTCCAGAAGTGTTAGCATCTGGAGGGGCTTAAACCTTGGTGGGAAAGGGAGAGGGGTGGAGCTGAGAGAGACTGGGAGGAGGAGGGAATAAGGAGGAATGTGGGGAGATTGAGAAAGAAGATTAAGTGTGGCCAAGGGGGAAGGGGGAGAAGGTAACTGTGTACTTTGGATAGAAGTCAGAGAGGTGAGGGTGGAGGCATCAGACTGGGGGGAGGGGGAAACTAGCCCTGTAGGTGGGGCCAGAGAGTCTGACAGTCAAGACACCTACCTGACAGGGGACTCCAGTCCTGCTCAGAATAAATGGGCAGGTGTTAGCGTTTCTATTTCAGACTAAATCTCAGCAGCAGATGGAGAGACACCTTGGTGATATAAAGGTCCCAGGCCTTGTCCCACATTTGAGAAGGGGGAAAGTTTAGCCAGTGTTTAGGGATGTCTGAGACGGACGTGGTTCCTAGGAAGGGTCATGGCCTGAAGGGCTCTTACTATAGAAATGAAGTTCTGGAGAAAACTGGGTTGAAGGACAGTTGCTACTTCCCCCAGGTCTGACCACCCTTCCCTGAGGACAGGCTGCCCACTGCCTGGTGGTCCACAGTTAAGTCGGAGGCTGGAGCTCCTCAGATTTTAGACCCGGCCTGGCCCTGGATCATTTTTCAAACTGCCTCAGGGTGTGTTTTACATTTTTTGTCTGTCTTTGAGGGATTCAGACTGCTTTGGTATCATCCACTCATTCTAATGGTTGATCGGCCACCGTGGACCGAGAGCCTCCATCCTCAGCGCCAGGCCCCGCGCTGGGTGCGCTGGGTGCAGAAGGCACTGGGCTGAATTCCCAGGATTGCTGGGTCTGTCAGGGAGCTTGTCAAAGCAGAATAGAATCTCTGGGTTTCTGGGCTCACAGCCCCCTCCGCTGTCTTCTCCATCAACAGACACACAGTTCCTCTCAATATAGCTCATTGATGAAGCCGTGACAGGGTAGGAACTGTAAACCACCGGCTCCCAGGCAACCTCGGCCAAGCCCTGGCAATGTTTAATTAAATTACCCACCATCCCCAAGCCACAGTTTGAAGCTGGGAACCAGAAACATCCCCATAAACAAAGGAGAGCTGGAAGTCCCCTGCCCAGAGGCGATTCCTCTCTTCTTTTTTGTTGCCTCCTCTATGTGGGGACATTTCCTGACATGGGAGCTGTGTTTTTTCAGAAGTTGCCTGCCCTGCTGCCAAGGAAGTCCTCAGACTCTCCACTCCCCTGGGTTCCAACCTCATCCAGCCTGTCTCCAGGGAGATGGCTGGGAGGTTGCAGATACCCTCTGCCCACCTCTGTTTGTCCTGGGCCTTTCTCCTTCCCCAGACCATCTCTGAGTCTGAGCTTATTTGCATTCTATGCTGGTCTCTTCTATGCATTTTGGGGTAGAGAATGGGGAAGAAGGGAAGAGACAGGGCTAGATAGAGGTGAAGGAGTCTTGGCTGCTTCCAAAAGCCTCTGTCGGGTCCACTCCACCCACGATCATTCACCTTGACTGGGCTGACCTTTTTCTGTTGTAGGGCAGTGGCTGGAGCTCTGTCCCCTATAACTTCCAACATCACTGTACTCTGTATCTTCCAACATATCTGATCACTGCCATTTTCAGGGCCTGGCAGCAGGATGGGGGAAGACCCGGGCTGGCAGTGGGAGACGTGACTCAGGGTCTCATTCCAGACCCGCTGGCTTACTCTGTGACCTTCAGCAAGTCCCTTGACTGCTCAGGCCTCATTCTCCTTCGTAGAATGAAGAGCAGCCTTAAGGTTCCTTCTGGCTCCTTTCATCCCATCATGCAGATCGGCAGGTGAATGGGTTTGGACTCTGCACCAGTGATGACGCTAATTAGAAGTAACATGGTATGAGGGAGGGTTCTTTCCAGCTCAGTTTTCTTTTTTTCTTTTTGGAATTCCTTTATTTTTTTATTATTTATTTATTTATTTTTGGCTGTGTTGGGTCTTCGTTCCTGTGTGAGGGCTTTCTCTAGTTGCGGCAAGCGGGGGCCACCCTTCATCGCGGTGCGCGGGCCTCTCACTGTCGCGGCCTCTCTTGTTGCAGAGCACAGGCTCCAGAGGCGCAGGCTCAGTAGTTGTGGCTCACGGGCCTAGTTGCTCTGCGGCATGTGGGATCCTCCCAGACCAGGGCGCGAACCCGTGTCCCCTGCATTGAGCAGGCAGATTCTCAACCACTGCACCACCAGGGAAGCCCCTCCAGCTCAGTTTTCTGTGCAACTTTTGCCTCTTTCATGTCTTTAACGCAGTGACAAGAGTCAGATGGAGAGTGATTAAAGGGTTTGATAGAACCTGATTTTTCGTCCCCCCCCCCCACTATACTCCCCACCCTGTGTGAGCACAAGAGTGGTGGGAGCAAATGTCATGACCACGTGATAGCTACGGTATGAGGGAGGCGCCAAGCACACTGCACACATTATCTGGTTTCATCCTCGGCCATCTTATGAAGGACCCATTGTTCTCATTTCATAGGAAAGGAAACAAGTTGAAAAAGATGAAGTTGCTCAAAGTTGTACAGCTAGTCCACGGCAGAGCTGAGATTCTGAATCAAGTGCCCATGTCCTACTTCGTGCAGGCACTGTTCCAGGCTTGCGGGATATAGCGATAGCGAACCATCCAAGTCTTTGCCCTCATGGAACATTCTAGTGGGGGTGAGGGGTGCTGGTAAGAGAGGCCTGGGATTTCCTGGGTACAGGAGCATCGTGTTGTGTGGACGTGGGTGAAATGCCCTGGAGTCCTAGGGTCATGCCTGAAAGGTGTTGTCTCTCATTTCCCAGGAGCCAGGACAACTTTGGTGCTTTGGGATGTACGTGTCTGAGTTGCTGGAAAAAACTTTTTTCCTCTTTCTTCCTCCTTCGTCTGTGAAATCCTTTATCCCTGTCCCATTAGAAGCCTTGTCCTTGGGTCACACTGCACCTTAGGACCCAGTGGATTTCCTCAGATCATCTAATTCAGGGTCCTGATTATAGAAAGGTCCAGGACTCGCCCATGTCAGATGGAGTGATCTCAAAATAATCAGAGAATGTAATCCCACCATCTCTCTTGTCCCACAACTTTCGCGCTGAGGTCTGCCTTCTGTTTTTAACTAACCCTCTAGGGGTTAGTTAACAGAACGCAGCATCTTTCCTTCCAAAAATCAGCTCTTCCTTGTGACACCCCTCTTCTTGTTAAATGGTGTCACTACCTTACCACTCGCCCGTGGTCAAAGCCTCAGGGGTCTTTGACTCGTCTCGTCCTCCTTTTTGGATGCCCCATATATACAGGCACGTAGAAGCTGAAACTTGAGCATACGTGATGAACGCTCTGCAGTTGTTCACGTGCAGATTCCCGGGCCCAGCTCCCAGGGATGCCGACCCTCAGTTCTGGAGGGTGTTGCTGATCTGTTCCCCAGGAGATTCGAAAGCACGTGATCCTGGATCACTTGGAATGCACTCAGCTACTTGTGGTCAGGTCCTACCCATTACCTCTCTGTAGGGTCCCTCTGGTCTATCACCTGCTTTTCATTTTTGCTGCCAGCACCCTCCCCTTCCCCCCCCCCCCATTACTTCTCATTTGGAACTAATAAATGGAACAGCTCTGGTGTCATCACTTCTCTGTGTCACAAACCTGGTTTGTGGTTCCTCGTGGCCTGTAAATAAAAGCCCTCACAGCCTGGCAGTCCAGACCATCTATGCCCTGGCTCTTACACACCTTTCCAAGTTTATCTTCCTGTATGCCCATATTTTCCTCTACTCCTGCCAAACAGATGTGCCTTTTATTCTCAGGCATTCCCTTAGACACCCTCCCCCCAACTATTCACAAGGTCCCTTCTCCTGAGATGCCCTTCTTCATCACTTTTACCTGTTGAAGTTCTCCTTATCATTCAGGCCCTATGCTCTTTGTTATGGTCTCCATTTCTTGAAATGGTCTCCAAATTATTATTACTTCCTTTTTTCAGTGGATATTTATTGAGCCCTCAGGACATGCTAGGCATGGGGGCTACAGCCATAAGCAAACTCCTGGATGCCCACCCTCATGAGACTGGGAGTCCCATGAGGTAGGTGGACATTCATCCAATGAATCACACAAATAAATGTGTAACTGCACCTCAAGACGGTGTAAAAAATAGGAGCAGGAATTTTACCTGGTCGGACAACCCAGAGAGGTTTCCTCGAGGAAATGAGCTGAAATCTGAAGGATGGGTAGCCAAGAGGATGCCAGAGTGTGGGTGGGGAGGGACCAAGATTGTGAAGCAGCCCAGAGAGGAGAAGAGGCAGTGGCGAGAGTCTGCAGGAGGCCAGTGGGGCAGAAATGTGGTCAGAGTGTATTAGGATTCGAGGAGACCACAGAGGTTGTGGGTGGAGAGCATCTTGGTCTTGACCTACAAGGAAGTCATGGAAGGGATTGAAGCACGGTGGGGTTGTGGTTACATTTTCTGCTAACACTGCATTTGTTGACACTCTTTTTGGTGGCATATTCTGCCTCATAACTAGGCAGTTGCCTTGTTTTAGACTGGGAGGTGCTTCGGGAGTGCCTGAATCTGCATTCCTCACAGCAGCTAATGCATACTCAGCAATATGGGATAAATGATCAAATGCCAACGTAGCCAGAAGTCCTCACCCCATCACAGCACGTCTATGGAGCCCTCGTTACTGCCGACTCTGCGTTAGGCACTGATATGAAAAGTGCCGAGATGCTTGTACCCATCAGACATAAGCAGCTGTGCACCCCAGACTCCTTGAAGATGGAGCCCGGACTAGGAGAGCATTTCAAGAAATGGATGGCAAATGGCATAGGACCTGAATGATAAGGAAAATTTCAGTAGATCAAAACAGCGAAGGAGGGCATTTTGATAGACGGGACCTGGTGAATAGTAGGGGCAGCGGGGAGTCAGGGAACACTGAGGGAATGCAGGAGGAAAAGGGGGCATCTGTCCAGGGCAGAGAGGAGGATAAACCAGGTAAGAGGCAGGGCAGAGTTTCCAGAAGTTCTGGGGCAACTCCCAGGCATAGCTGGGACTGATACCACCATTGTGAAAAATGCCTTTTAAGCACATTTATGAGAATTGGTCAAGTGCATTGTTTGTCCCTGCTACCCCGGAGAGAGAATAAAATAGTGTCATTTAAGCTCTCTAAACTTAATGTCCTCACCTTTAAACGTTGTTTCATAGGATTGCCAGGAAGATCAAATGAATTAGGATAGCTGAAGGTGCTTTCTAAGTAACAAAGATTGTGCAAAGAGGGAGTTTAAACTCTCTCTCTCGTCCTCCTCTTCTCTCTCTGTCTCTGTCTCTCTCTCTCTCTCTCACTCTCACACACACACACACACACACACATACACACACAGTTCACATCCCCTGGACTAAACTTTCCCCGTGACTTCTCCATCCTGCTAAGACATAAAATAGAAGATAAATTACAATAATAATCACCAACTTTTATTGAGCCCTTGCCATGCCACAGGTATTATCTTAGCATTTATATTCATTCCTGCATTTAATCCTCAAATCCACCTTTTGAAGAAGCTACCCAGGACCCAAACAGATGAGGAAACTAAGGCTTAATCACACAACTGGAAGGGACGGAAGCTCTGCTTTTGGATCCAAAGGCTGTGCTCTTTGTCCCCCAGCAAGCTGGCGCCTTAGGAAGGAAATGGCGGCAAACCAGGGGCCTACTGGCCACCCCGTTCTTCCTCCTCCTCTCCTGCTCCCCCCCACACCCAGCAGACCTCCTGGCGCTGAATAGGGGATTGTTCTTCTTCTCCCTCCTGCCTCTGAATGTTGATGTTTTGGGTCATTAAGGGGCTTGGAGATGGGGGGTGGGGGGGTGGGTTATGACCTAGCAAAGGCCTGAATAGTCATTGTTCCTTTTCTTCCCCCCTTGAATGAGATTCTGTCCCCAGTCTTGGTGTCTCCCTCTGGGTTGGAGGAGGGGGTGGGTCAGAGACCAGGGAAGGGGAGCCTTTTCCCACCACTTTGATGGATAGAGCTTAAGCTGACGGATGCAGAGATTCCAGCATCCTTGGAGCTCTCCCCAGTCTCCCTACCCGGCCTTGAACCAGGCATCTTCAGCCTTGATGTTAATATCCATGAAATGAGCCCTGGTTGGGCATGGATCTGAATTCAAGGTTCCGGTAGATAGAGGAGAAAGAGGCAACAGTTACAGGCGTAGTTTTCCCTACCAGTCCTGCAGGTTCATTTCTGCTGTTCTATTCCCCTGCAATAAACCCTAATCTCCTCCCTGCCCTCACCACCCCCCATCCCACCCACTGTGAGACTATCAAAATTGAGACTATCCTATCTTTAGGAGGGTTGAGCTTCTCGGGGGGGGGGGGGGGAAAGACGTTAGATAAATAGAAAGTTATTCTTATGATCGCTATCACAGTTGTTGATATAAGATTTAATGCTGGGAAATATGAGAGAGTTCTTTCAACCTGATCTTTTTTTTTTTTTTTTTTTTACCACGCCCAAAGAAGTCCAGAGAGCCAGTTCCATCGCCCCCAGCCCTGGGCAGCCTTCCTGGGTGGGGGCAGAGTCTTCCTCTATCCTCTAGGGTCCCATGACCCTGTGTTCTTTTCCTCTGTAGCCTTCGGGGCTGAGGCATTTGGAGAATCAAGGAAGAAGGGAAATGATATTTCTCAGCACCTAGCACGTGTCAAGGGCTTTATACAGCTTATTGCAAAGTACAGGGCGCATGAGAAATCCAGGTCCTGCCACAGACAAATACATATTCGTTGAGTGAGTGAGCCACATTTAATTTCACAAAAACTCGGCAAAGGAGTTATCATCTTGTTTCTTGGGGGGAGAAAAGAAGGTTGTGGGGTGTTATATTAAGTGATCAAATTTGGCTGCAAACTAAGGTCTCCCGACTCCAAACCAGGAAGTGCTCTTTCTGGTACCCTGTACTATCTCCCACATCCTTCCCCGGGTAACGCATCTGCTTTCACCCCCCTGTGACTGCTGGACTTCAAAATGGCAGAAATGAGCCTCATTCAAAGCTGATATCTCAACCGGCAGCCCAGTACCGGCACACTGTAGGACTCGTTTAATGTCTGCCTATTAATGTAACACAATTCAGTTTCATCCCTTGGTGACCCTGATCCTCTCCTCTGTCCCACTCTGGCAGGGACCCTCCGCCCAGTTCGCCGCAACTACTACGACCCGACCTCAGCCCCTGGGAAGGGCGTGGTGTGGGAGTGGGAGAACGACAATGGTTCTTGGACGCCGTACGACATGGAAGTGGGCATCACCATCCAGCACGCCTACGAGAAGCAGCACCCCTGGATCGACCTCACTTCCATCGGCTTCAGCTACGTGATTGACTTCAGCACCATGGGCCAGATCAACCGGCAGACCCAGCGCCAGCGCCGCGTCCGCCGGCGGCTAGATCTTATCTACCCCATGGTCACTGGCACCTTGCCCAAGGCCCAGTCCTGGCCAGCCAGCCCCGGGCCTGCCGCCGCGCCCCCCGCCCCGCCCTGTTCCTGCCCACAGTGCGTCCTGGTGATGAGCGTCAAGGCCGCGGTGGCCAACGGGAGCGCTGGACCCCTGCAGCCCCCGGCTGCCCGCAAGAACATGCCCGAGTCTGGAGTGGTCAAGGTGCCTCCCCCACCAGGCCCTGGGGCCAAGCCACTGGACAGCACGGGCACCATTCGTGGCCCGGTGAAGACGGTCCCGTCGCAGGCGATCCGGCGACCAGCCTCCAGCACGCCGGCAGGGGCGAATGCGGGCTCCCCTGCTAGCCCCCCGGGAGCCAATGGCAAGACCGGAAGGGTGGCCCTGGCGACCTTGAATCGGACCAACCTGCAGCGACTGGCCATCGCCCAGTCCCGGGTACTGATCGCCTCCGGGTAGGTGCTTCCATGGCTGCCTCTGAGCATCAACTGATCAGGGGCATCAGACGTCACTGATCATCCGGGTCAGAGATGAAGGAAGGGCTGCCAAGGCTTAAGCTCCTCCTCGTCTTCACCTGACCCCCTGGCTGCAGGTGGAAGGCAGCACGGTGTGGTGGGTAAGCAAGGATGTGGCCTTTGGGGTCCAGCAGATCTGGATTCTAATGGAGACTTTGCCTCTTCCTAGCCCTGTGATAGGGGCGGATCCCTAACATCATAGAGCCCCAACTTCCTCATCTGTAAATGCTGGCCATAATATTCATGTTAGGGTTGCAGTGAGGATTAAAGGAGGTGATGCCTACCAAGAAATAGCAGGCAACATTCATGGGCTCCCACCATGTTCTAGTTTGGGGGCTTTATCACTTTACTTAATCCTTACAACAAGTCTATGGAGTAGGCATTTTTTTGATCCCATTTTGCCCTTGAAGACATGAGAGTTTCACTCGCTCCAGGGCGCATACCTAATCATCAGCAGAGAACGGGATTCAGACTTTAGGAAGTCTGAGCCCAGACTCTTTCCCGCTCAGCCATGCTGCTTCCCTGTCAATCACGTACCACGGTGTCCAGCATACAGTAGGTGCCAAGTGAGGGTTAGTCCCTTTCCTCTGGTGCCTCCAGATTGGAATAATAGCCCATGTTTAATGAGTACTTACTACCTCCCAGGCAGTTTCCATGCACTGTCTCAGTCATTCCTGTGACAACTTGGGGATGTTGTAGATTCTGTTATAACTGCTTTTCATCATCCTCTTGGCCTTCCTGATCATAAAATGGGAGAGACGCAGGTCCATGTGGTACCCGTAGCCTTTGCCTGCCAGCCCCTGATTTCTTGTGAGATTGGCCTCTTATATCTGTCCAATCTTCCCTTTCTCTGGAGGAGCCTGGCCCTGCCTGCCACCCAAGCCCCAGACATTCGGGATGGTTCAGAGGTAGGTTGGACACAAGAGTGTGAAGGTCAGGCTGCCCAGAGGAAGATCTCTGCACATAAAGGCTCAGCGCTGGGAGGAGACAGGAAGGAGGGTAGATTGCAGACTGTGAGGCTGGGCCTTTACTCCTGCCTCTGCCACTGGGTGAGGCATAGAACCTTTGCAAGGTCCATGTTCCCCCTGTGTGGAATGGGGCTCATCATGCTTGCCTTGCCTACCCATGGAGTCAGTGTAAAAACCTCAGCTAAGAGAAGTCACCCCTTAACAGCTGACCCTATGCACTCGCCGGCATTAACTCATTACCTTACACCGTGAAGCAAGTGTCAGGCATGGGCACTCAGCTAGGGATTAACTCCCCAGGGAGAGATGCACAGCCCATGTGTTACAGAGTGGGAGCTGGAACCTAGATTTTCGTCCCCTAGTCTTCTGCTCTTTTGGCCAAAGCCCAGCTCCTTGTTGTATTCAAAGGCAATTTATAAACGGTCAGATGCTAGTCAGATGCCTGGGATTTTCATGACTTCCTCTGAGCCTGCAGAAGTATTTGGCAGAGGGGAAGGGGTACCCGCACAATGCCGCTGCTCAATTTCTCCACACTGGCGTACAGAAGCATCCCGGGGCCTCTAACGGAGTTCCAGGACGACTGCTGGCATGGCAGAGGGAGGCTCCTATAGTGGGTAAGAACACAGTCTTTAGAATCCGACTGGCTGGGCTGGAGCCCAAGTTTCTGGCTGCGTAACTTGGGGCAAGTTTTGCATCCTCTATCTTCAGTTTACTCATCTGTAAAATGGGGATAGGAATAGTACCTTGCTTATAGGGTTTGTCATGAGGACTAAATGAAATATTCAGTGTGGATTTACTACAGTGCTTGGCACATAATAAGAGTCTTTTCAGTATTAGCTGCTATTATTATTACGAACAGTATCTATGCGCTCTGTAGTTACTGAGGTCGGAGCTGAGCAGAATCTAACACCCTACTTCATTTCTGGCGCCCTAGACAAAAGCCAAGTGACCCCATGCCATACTTGAGGGAAAGGAACCCCAGATTGCTTTAAATGTCAATAAAGGAGTCGGCAGCTCTTTATCTCTCTGCTTGAGTATCTGCCTGCCAATAGAATCCGAGCAGCCGAATAGGGCGGAGGTCTGGGCAGTGCAGTTTCAAAAGGGCTATAGAAACAAGTTGTTTTTTTCTCTGCTCTGTTTTCCTGACAAGGGAGGCCCCTCCCTACCCTCTCTGTCTTCCAGCCCTCTCCTTTTCACCTCTTACCACCTCCCTCACCCCCACTACCATCTTCTCCTCCAGTCTTTCTTGGCCATTTAATTAGCGTGTTTATTCCCTTTGTCTGCCATTGCCATCGACCTTCTGTCGTCCAACGGCCCCTTCCCCCTCCCCTCTCTGCCCATGACCTCTTCCAGTAACTTTCCCACGGAAAAAAGGAAGACCAGGGAGGGCGGGAGAGGTGGGATGGAGGGAAGGGTTTGGGGGGAACAAAAGATCCTGTGAATTATTCAGAGACACAAGCAGGGGGTTTCTAAAGAGGAGAGAGGAGGGCTGTGCTGAGGAGGGCGGGAGTCGCCCCTCTGGCCCTCTTTTCCAGAATGGAGGCTTCTCTATCTCCAGCGAGACCTCGGTTGCTGGAGAGACAAGACCATTGTTCTGCCGAGGATTCCTGGGTTGGCTCATAACTCCCAGAAAAACACTTCTCACCATGGTATCTGCAGAGCTATTCTCCCCTCATCAACCCCCCTTCCCCTGCCACCTTGCCAGCTCTTCTCTTTTCTTAGTTTTGTATTTTAGAGACAGAAATTAAAACGTGCACCCTCCATAACTGGGAACTTCCCCACAGCATGGGGGCAGGGGGTGTCTGCTGATTGGCCAACAAGTAGTTGGGTCAGGCAGCTTTTGCTGAGCTGAGTTGCCTGGAAAATGTGAACGCTCACCTGCCTTTGGGTTGCTGATTTCCAGGAAGAGGACTCAGGCACCTATAACCCTGGGGGCCCCAACAGGGTGTGGCCGGTGTGGACCAAACAGGCTGTTCTCCTTGGTTTTCATTTTAATGAGTAACGGTGGGGGATGGGGGAAGGGTGATCAAGTGTTGCCAGCTCAACAATCTACCCAGCTCTCAACTTTGTATTAATACTTTACACCTGACATCCTCAAGAATCTGAGAAAATTGGAATATTAAGCAGGAAAAGGCTTTATATCAAGCCCAACTTCCTCTCACCTTTGGGAACCAAAAAATGTAAACAATCACCCAAATTTGCATAGGGCTTGGCTATTTACAAAGTGTTCGACCTAGATCCTAAATCCTCCCTGGGAACCCATGAGACAGAGATTTAGGGTGCCCTGTTTACTGCGTGGTAACTCAGATGCGGTCATGAATGGCAGAGAGGCTGCACGGTTCTCCCAAAGGCACAAAGTCAGTGCAGAGCTGGGCTAGGAGCAGATATCCTGACCCCCTTGCGGGGCCCCTTCCGCTGGACCCTTCTGTATTTCATAAGCAAATATCCCCTCTTCCCCAAGCCCTGCTGCCACCATCCAGAGCCTCCTGAGAAGCCCTTCCACCATGTTGTCCCTTTCCTGGCATGGCAGGGACACCCACCTGTTCCACAGTATTCACCAGCAGACCCTCCCTCTCCGCAGACCTTGCCCCCGACCCTGAGTTCTCGGGCTGCCCGGGACGTGCGCGCTGGGGACGGACTGTTTCCTGGTTAACCAGGTTGGGTGCGGAAACCTGCCAGTCCAGTTTGTGGCAACAAAGGTGGCTTTTGTCACCCAGATCACAGCTACTTATCAGCTGAAGTGGGGGCCTTGGAGATGGTGAGGGGGGAAGGCAGGTGCTGGGCTGGGTGGTGCCCACTGCCCACTGCCCCCTGGTGCGGATCCAGAGAACAGGCGCAGAGGCGGGACCCTGCCCACCACCCCCCACCCAGAGAGAGGCGGGAGGAGAATCAGCTCCAGGTGGGGGACCCAGGGCAGAGACGGCACCTTGGGTCCCCAGGTAGTGGGGTGGGAAATCATCAGGAAGTCTCCTTGGCAGCTTCTAACCCAAGACTTTCACAGTTTTACAGATAAGGAAATTGAGGCTCAGAAAAGTTGATGGACATTGTTACTGGCAGGACGGGGTCTTTAACCTGATTTCTCTGACCGCCCCCCCAATCCACAATACCATGCCTGGCCCTGTGGGGCAGGTTACAGAGTCCGGAATCAAGTCTGTGCCTCTTTTTCTTGGTGTCTTTCTTCTGCGTTGAATTCAGCTTTCCCCTCCTCCCATCGGGATTTGATTTATCCTGGGGACAGTTTCTGAGGACAAGTAGCCTTTGGTGGCCTGCTGAGACACAAACACACCCACATTTGTTATTTCCACATCCTTCTCACAACCCTGGTGCACACGTCATCATCCCTGGGAAGGGACAGAGGCCCCAGAAGACTCGGCATGGCCAGGCAAGCACCCATCCTTCTGGGCACGTGGGGGACAGACAGACCCAGGGCTCAGCCTTGAGGTGACATTCCAACCTCCCCTCTGAGTTGTGGGTTTATTCCTTAAACCTGAAGCTTCGTGTTTTCTGCCTGCAGCATGGGGGTGTTAGGAGGATTACACAGACACAAGAGCACAGCCTAGTGAGTGGCTAAAACAATGGGCTCCGGAGACAGATTTCCTGGGTTCAAAGCCTTCGCTGTGTGACCTTCTTCAAGTTTGCTTAACCTCTCTGTGTCTCACCTTCCCTGCCTATTAAAACGGAGTTAATAATAATAACACCTCTTGCATAGGTTGTTGGAAGGGTTAGATGGATGTATATATGGTGAGCAGGTAGAATGGTGCCTGGGATTAAGTGCCTGACTCTACTCCTGTTAGCGATTTTAACACATGGATGAAGGGCTGTGGGCTGTCTTGTTCACTGCTGTGTCCCTGGCATCCAGCAGAGTATCCAACACCAAGTGGGCTCAGTATGAATGGACAAATAAATTAATAAACAAATAAACAAGTGCTCTTTCCCCTCCCCCTACTTTCCCAGCACCACCCTACCCCCATAGCAGAAACTCTGGCTCCTGGAGTCATCGGTGACCCAGTCCATCGGGCTCTCCAAGCCCACATCCCCTCCCAAACCCAGCTGTGGAGGCCTGGGTGGCAAGGGGGATGGTGCAAGACCTAGCCCCATGTGTCTCATATTTTTCTACTCAGCACCGTGGGAGGCCTCGACTTTCTCAGGCAGCTGTGCTGTCTTCTCTCCATCCTGGCTCAAGTTGCTGGGGAGAAGGACAGAAAAGGGAGGAGGCCTTGCCTGATATTTATGTTTCTCAGGGAAAAGGAGAAGTGACAGCTGTTAGAGCAATGGTTTCCAAACGTTAGACTAGGGATCGGCTGCCTCTGCATCCTCTCAGCAGAAGCTTGTAAAAATGCAGATTCTCTTGGCCCACAGGTAGAGCTTCTGAGGCAGGCAAGGGGCTTTGCCTTTTCAAAAGCTTCTGAGGTGACTGTACACCCAAGTTTGAACTTGCTTCTTTATGTTTTTTTCATTTCTTCAACCAATATTTGTTGAATGCCTACTAGTGTCAGGCTCTGAATGAAACAGACAAAGATATTTGCCCTGGTAGAGCTTAGATTTTAGGAGGGAAGATAAGAAGCAACAACTTTTTTTCAAAGATCATACGTGGGAATTCCCTGGCGGTCCACGGGTTAGGACTCAGCACTTTCACTGCCGTGGGCCCAGGTTCAATCCCTGGTTGGGGAACTAATATCCCACAAACTGTGGGACGTGGCCAAAAAAAAAAAAAAAAAAAAAGACCAGGGTAAGAGGGCTTGGGGGGTCTCAGGGTGGGATGGAGGGGTGGGTAGCAGTATTAAATAAGATGGCCTCAGAAACATTACTGAGAAGGGACCATTTGAGCCAAGGCTGAAGAAGTTGTAGGAGGGAACCAAGTAGGTGTCAGGTGGAACAGCATTTCAGACAGAGGGAACAGCCTATGCAAAGGCTCTGAGGCAGGACTGTTCTAGGCCAGTAGGAGGAACAGCTAGAGTGCAGTAAAGAGGCGAGTGACTTGAGGAGAGGCCAGAGAGCTGGGGGCATTGGGGTGGGGGATTTTGGTAGCTCATGCAGGGCTGTGTAGGCCTTCCTGGGACTCTGAGGGAACTGCAGAGCCCTTCTGAGTTTTGAGGTTCTGAGTGGAGGCATGATGTGGACCGACAAGGTTTGAAGGTATCAGCTCTGGCTGAGGGGCTAAGAACTTACTGCCTCTTTAGTAGGAATAAGTAGTTCCTGTAAGAAAGGGGAACCCCTCAGTGGGTGAAGTTTTGGGGTCCCCACCACTGGCCCATTTTGTCCCACTTGTCAAAAGCATGATGCGTCTGCTCTTTCCTTCTTCAGGGTCCCCACCGTCCCAGTGAAGAACCTAAGTGGGTCCAGTCCTGTCAACCCTGCCTTGGCAGGTAAGAGAAGCCCCCGGCTGAAGGTAGAAAAACAAAAGCAATGAAATAGGTATAGTGAGCATTTGTAAAAAGAGAGACAATTCGGATGTTGATTAAGACAAATGAGGATGTGAGGAGTTGGGTTGGAAGGGCAGGAAGAGTTTGGGGAGAATTGATTGTGAAAAGCAAAGCTTGCTGTTGAAAATGAGGGAATGCATACATTTCCGAGAAAAGTAGAGGCTACGTAGAGAATCCATGAGTTATGGGAACGCCGGTGGAAAGGAGGCGAGTAGGTTACTGGGGAGGGGGGAGCTGGGGGGGAGGGGGGAGCTGGGGGGGGAGGGGGGAGCTGGGGGGGGTTTGGGGGGCTGACTCTCCAGTCCTTCTCTCATGCTCTTGCCCTTCCAGGGATCACTGGGATCCTCATGAGTGCGGCAGGGCTGCCCGTGTGTCTCACCAGGCCACCAAAGCTGGTTCTCCACCCACCCCCCGTCAGCAAGAGCGAAATAAAATCCATCCCAGGGGTTTCCAACACGAGCCGCAAGACCACCAAGAAACAAGCCAAGAAAGGTATCGGCCTCTTTATCGAAAGGGGTCCTGGCGGGGAGGTCACAGACTTGGCTCCCAGCCCTGGCTCTGCCTCCACCACTGAGGGTCACACCCATGCCTTCACCCTCTGTGCCTTAATTTCTGCATCTGCTAAATGGGCCTACCTAGTACCTGTTCTGATGATCACACCAAAGTGGATGAGGTGTGGATCAGATGGAGACACCTTGAGAAATATAAAAATGCAGCACAAAAATATAGACACATAAAAATAGGATGCGTGACACAGATAAAACATCAATACGTTAGAGGGAAAGATCACTTTGACATTGGAACCCAAACAGACTCGACTCATATCCCAACTTTGTCCCTTGCAGTCTTGTGACCCCAGGCAGCCTCTATTTTCTCACCTTTACAATGGGCACAACCGGTACCCGGCAGGTATGTCCTGTAATGCATCCATGTCACTGGGGAAGTAACCACTGTCTTGTGTCCCTCTGGAGACTCCAGATGCTCTGGCCCCCCGAACCCCCCTTTAGGAGCTCCATTCTCCCTTTTCACATCCCACAACTAGGAGGTCAAATACCTGTGCTTATCAGGGCACCAAGGACCCCACTTCAGCTCTGTGGCTGGTCTTTCTAGTCTCTGGTATTGGTTGTTAAATGATTTCACCGTCACCCCTAAGTCCCCACCTTGCAAATTTGTTATGAAGTTTCGATGGGATCATATGTATATTGTGACTTAGCCCGGCAAGCAATAGGCTTTCAGTTAATAGAAGCTTGATTCTTCTAAGAGGAGCAGGGCAGTGGGAAGGAAGGGCCTGCATCCCAGCTTTTGAATGTTGCAGGATCCACTTCCTCAAACCCTTGTCCTACTTTTCCAGTCTATCAAAATCTCTCTGCTTAAATAAACTTGATTGCCTTGCTTGTAGTCTCATAGGGAACGGCAGGATTTTGCACTTTCCCACTCTTCCTGTTATTACTAACAGCATGTATCAGACTCTTAGCAGGTAAAGCGCCAAAGAACTGTACATCCATTAGCTCATTTAATTGTCAAAGCATCGCTCTCAGTAGGTGCTAGTGGTTGCTTTTGCCTGTTTCCTAGGTGAGAAAACAGAAGCTTAGAGAAGTTAAGAAAGTCACCCAGGGAGGCACTGACCCTTTTTTCAAACTTCTATGCCTCTTTGTGAGTCCGTATCATCCCATCCCCTGCCTTTAGGCTAGGCTGCCTCTTAGGGGTCCAGTTCCCCCCCTCCCCAAAATTCCAGAATCAATGCACCTGTCAGGTGATTGCTTCCCAGAGCATCACCCTTTCCCTACTGCTGGGCTACCTCTGCTGGCAGTGATCATGCCATCAACAGCCAAAGAAGACTGTCCTGAAGCTGTGGTCATAAATTCCTGGTTTCCCATAAAAATAATAGCACTTTGACTCCACATTACCGATTGAGACAGTACTTAGCACATTGTAAAAGGAATGCCATAAGCCTACCTAGTGCTTTTAAATGTGTAACAGTTTACAGAGTGCTTTCATCTGTCATCTCATTGCATCGTTTGGGCGGGTCCAGGCTCTTCGATGATGTGGAAGAGAAACCCACTCAACTCAAGTGGGTTTGTTGAAATTAGGCAGGGGGCTGTCAGGGAAGTGACGTAAGGAGATAAAGGTGGATGTGAGCACCTCCCACCTCCTCAGACCACCTCCCTCCATCTTCTACCACTCTGTTCCCTTTCAGTTCTTAAATCCAATTGCACAATGAATTGCTTGCCTTTTCTGCTTTGAGCCTGGCTAATAACTCCCCTCTCTCTGACACGTCCAGCTTGTCTTGGTGGCCCACTGAACATCTTGTCCCCACAGGTAAAACCCCAGAAGAAGTGCTGAAGAAGTATCTGCGGAAAGTCCGGCATCCGCCAGATGAGGTGACTGCAGGGGAGACAGGGCGGGGTTCACCTTCTCCGTCACCCACAAGCATCTCCTCTGCTAGAGTTTTCCGCAGGATGCGGCAGGAGCTGCTTTCTCAGTCCTGACTGGTGCAGAGCTGGTCAGAGCGGACGCCCAGGCTCCAAGGTTCATGGTCCTGAGCGACAGCTGCAGCTTAACCTCTCCCACCTCCCCATTCAGCAAACTGCTGACTGATTCTAAACTGCCTTAACCTGAGAGTCTGAATTTAAGAAAGACGGTATGATAAGCTGTGGGCACTGACTTTAAAATGGGCTTGATGTCCATCAGCAGTTCTCAACCAGAGGTGATTTTACATGACTGGAGGGGAGAGGGGATGCTGATAGTATCTAGTAGGCAAAGGCCAAGGATGCTGCTAAACACCCTACGATGCCCAGGAAGGCCCAGGACAGCACCCACAGCAAAGAATTATCCGGCCCCAAATGTCAATGGTGCCAAGGTTGAGAAATCCTGTTGTAGACTTATTTAAATAGCAGCCTCTCCAGGACACTTCAAATACAATTCTTTTACAGACGTTCCATTTAAATAAAGCTTGTCAGTGAGTCTATCTGCAAACATTGGTTTCCTCCACAAGCCACTGAAGGATACCAAGGAAGGATGGTCGGTCAGAGCCCCCAAGGAGGTTATCATTCTGTTGGCCAGCCTAAATGAACATGTTCCACCATCAGGAATTATTTCAGGAATTTCTCTGTTGTGCAAAGCCAGGCAGGATTCTATTTAGATTCCCAAAGGCATGTTTACCCTGGTTTGTGGGCTTTCTAGAAGAGGAGCAGAAATAGCGCACCTGACCTCTGAGATCACGCGGGAGCCACCTTGGAGATGCTTTGGCCTCGTAGGCTGATTGAGAGCTGATGTCCTCTTTCCTCTGTCCCCTCCCACCCCCAGGACTGCACCATCTGCATGGAGCGCCTCACGGCCCCCTCGGGCTACAAGGGTCCACAGCCGACGGTCAAGCCTGACCTAGTGGGTAAGCTGTCCAGATGCGGCCACATCTACCACATCTACTGCCTGGTCGCCATGTACAACAACGGCAACAAGGTTAGTGCCAGCCCGTGGGGCTGCTGCCACCTCCCACGTGGGCCCTGGGGTGCAAGAGCATGGAGGCCTTATTGGAGCGGGACGCAGGTGGTCTGGGGAGTCTCAAAGGCATCCCAGGGAAGCAGGAGTGATGAACTTGGTTGTTCTCAGCAGGATCAGTTTTCCACGAAATTATTATGTTGGTAAAATCTGTCTTTACCTTCCTTTTGGTCTATGCTACCCAACTCTCCCCCTGTAGCCACACTGAGCGGTGGTCTGAAAGATGTAGACTTCTGTCCCTGAGAGTCCCGAGGGGGAGTGGTCCATGATGATGGGCCAGTGGTTAGTGTCTACTCATACTGGCATGGATGGATTTCCCATCACCCTTCCTTCTCCCAGGGCTAGTGGTTTTCAGTTGCAATTCATTTTCTGTGGACAATTTCAAAACACCTTTCACTGCCCCTTGAAAAGCACTAAAGATTTCGTCAAAGTATAACTGGAAGTCCCTTAGGGTCCTACTGTTCGAGGAGGGGAAGGCTGTCTGTGATGCTTGTCTTGTCCACTAATGACAGAGGAGTGGTATTCCCCCATTAGAGCTGGTTTCCAGGAATCTGGGAGTGTCCTCAGATGATAACCCTCTCCTTACAATGCCTAAGCCATTGAGTTTTCTCATGTTCTCTCCCATGCTTGGAATAACCTTCATTCCCCATCTGCAAGAATTAGAATTCTACTCATTTCTCCAGGCCCAGCTTGGATTGCCTCAGAGTCTGGGATTTTTGTGATATCCTCCAACCTCTTATTCATCCAAAACAATGTTTGGCTTTCAGAGGCTGCTCTGTACTTCTCTTGCTGTGGGAAAAGAGTAAAGGCAGCAGACCTAAGCTCAAACCCTGGCTTAGTAGCCAAATGACCTTGGGCAAGATTTTCAACCTCTTGGACATTTCATTTTCCATCTGGAAAATGGAGATAAAACAATCCCTACTTTATAGGGTGCTGTTAGCATTGTTATTCAAATTAGTATCTCCTTTGTATTATGGCTGTATGTTTTTTCCCTTCATCCTAATATAGCCCTGTGGTTGAAATTCCCGAAGTGCCAATCTTGGGATCTTTCTTTGTCTCAGAGAGCTCAATTATTTGTGAACGACATGTGTCTGTATCCCTTGCCCAATTTCCTGACCCTAAGAAAAAAGGTTTCATCAGGACTTGGCATTTGAAGAGGTTATTTTGGGTTTAAAGGGGTTTCTTAGAACATTTATTCTCTTTTTTGATAACTGTATTCAAGAATAATCTAGTACTTTTGTGTTTATTTCCATGGTGCTTCAAAAATGTTGAAGACACTATCCTTTTTTCTCTTTTGCACTAATACTTTGAAGCACGAAGTTTTTATCTTCTTTACAGAGAAGAGGGGTGAAAAGGCCCAGAGAGAATTTATTGGATGGAGTGATTCATCCAAGGTCACGAAGCAAGTTAAGGCCAGAACAGAGAGTGGGACCCTGGCCTTGGATTCCCATCCTTCGATCACACGGAGTAACTTCCATTGCCCTGAATACAAGCTGTTCCTTTAAATGAGTAGAGTTTGAATGGAAACGTCCTTAAATGGCCCTGCAGAAGATCTCAGTCTTCCCCGAGGAGATCTGGATGTCCTGGAGAGCTCTGGTCCCCGCTGTGTGACAGCACTTTGTACACACGTTGTTCCCTGCCCACTCTTTCCTTCTCCCCACTCCCTTTCTTTTTTCAAGCTGGGAACAGGATTTACTGTCCAGGCTTTCTCCCAAGCTCTCCTCCTATCCCTCCAGAAGACACGTCACCAGGTCCCGCTGTGAAACCACGACCCCTCACGTCACTGTACCCAGAGTCCCCCACCATCCCCCCATCAGAGTCCTGAGATACAGGGCAAAGCCCGGTCTCCTTATGAAGGATGGGGTCTCTCTTACATGTCCCTTAGCATGGAGCATGGGGTTGGTGTGGAATTTTCCTCCTGTTACTTTGGAGAAAGCTTCAGCTTTCAATGGCCTCAGTAGCCAGGCGGGGGGGGGCAATGCAGGTCTGTTACTCATTTGGGTGCATTTTGCCCCCGACCCCAGCCCTTTATCTCTGGTACCTTTTGGGGTTGGGTGGGGAGGTCATTACTTAAACTGTTTCCTATTCTGACCTTGTCTCTTCAGGATGGGAGTTTGCAGTGTCCAACCTGTAAGACCATTTATGGGGTGAAGACAGGTACCCAGCCTCCAGGGAAGATGGAGTACCACCTCATTCCCCACTCTCTGCCTGGCCACCCAGACTGCAAAACCATCCGGATCATCTACAGCATCCCCCCTGGCATTCAGGTGAGCCCATCCTTAGCCAATGGCTTTTATCATTTAAAGTTAAAATGTTTGCAAGTAAATGTTTGTCTTCAGTCCATTCAAGCTACTGTAACAAACAAACAAAAAAATCCACAGACTGGATGACTTTTAAACAACAGAAATTTATTTCTCACTGTTCTGGAGGCTGAGAAGTTCAGATTCAGTGTCTGGTGGTAGCCCACTTCCTGGTTTGTACACCGTCTTCTTACTGTGTCCTCACATGGCAGAAGGGATGAGGAGCCTATCTGGCATCTCTTTTATAAGGGTACTAATCCCATTCATGATGGCTTCACCTTCATAACCTAATCACCCACCAAGGGACCCCCCGCACCTCCTAATACCATCACATTGGGGATTAGATTTCAACATAATAATTTATGGGGGGGACCCAGACTTTCAATCTACAGCTCTCCACCTGTGGCCTCCCCAAATTCATGTCCTTCTTGCACACAAAACACATTCATTCCATCCCAATAGCCCCCAAGTCTTAACACATTCCAGCACCCACTTTAAAGTTTAAAAGTCCAAAGTCTTATCTAAATATCATCTACATTAGATAGGGGTGAGACTCAAGGTAGAATTCATCCTGAGGCCAATTCCTCTCCAGCTGTGAACCTGTGAAACCAAACAATTTATGTGGTGGTTGGTGTCTCACCAGAAACTGAATCAGCCGACACCTTGATCTTGAACTTCCCAGACTCTAGAACTGTGAAAAATGAATTTCTGTTGTTTACAAGCCACCCAGTTTATGTTATTTTGTTATAGCAGCCAGAGCTGCTAAGACAATGTTATGCTATGAAAAGTCTCCTTCCCACTCTGGTCCCCCATCTACCCAGTCTCACCCTCCCCGACTCTCCGCCACTGTTCTCACTTTCTTATGTATCCTTTCAGGGTTCTTTGTGCATTTGCAACAAAGGCTTCATCCACTCCTCCCATCTTTACACAAAGGGTGACATATCAGACATATTGTTCTGCACCCTGAACTTTCTTTTTTTATAGATCTTTATTGGAGTATAACTGCTTCACAATGCTGTGTTAGTTTCTGTTGTACAACAAAGTGAATCAGCCATATGCATACATATGTCCCTATATCCCCTCCCTCTTGAGCATCCCTTCCACCCTCCCCAGCCCACCCCTCTATGTCGTGGAAGCACCGAGCTGATCTCCCTGTGCTATGTTGCTGCTTCCCACATGTACCACAATGTTCATTGCAGCACTATTTACAATAGCCAGGACATGGACGCACCCTGCATTTTCAATGAACAATATAGTCTGTAGGTCTTTCCATGTCAGTATAGAGAGAACTTCCACATTCTTTCTTAGCTTTGCATAATCATCCCTTGTATAAATGTACCATAATTTATAATCAGCCATCTCCCTTTGATGGGCATATGGATTGTTTCCAATCTTTTGCTACAACAAAATGCTGTCATGAATAACCTTGCACGCATGTGAGTATATCCGCAGAATAATTTTCTAGAAGTGGATTTTTTTTTTTTTTTTTTTTTTGTCAAATGGTATTTGCATTTGTAATTTGACAGATAGTCCTTGACTTTTGTGGACATTTCTTTTGATTCTTCAAAAGACAGCCCTAAGGAACAAATTGAACAATTTTCCTGGCAGTAAATACAAATGTGTCCCTTCCTTCACACATTGAAGCTTTGTCTAAATGTTCTAGGGTGTTCACTGGTTTCATTTATTTAATAAATATTTATTAGTTTACCCTCCTTTCCTCCTTCCTCCTTGCCTTCCTCCATTTTGTCTTTTGTTTAACAAACATTTGAGTGTGGACAGGGGCCAGACGTGTTCTAGATGCTAGAGAAAGAATGGTGAGCTAACCAGACACAGTCCTTGCTTCCCTGAAGTCCCCCTTCTAGTGAGATAAGGAAGAAATAAAACAGGGAGATGTAATAGTCTGTAAAAAATTGAATGAAAAAACATGGTTCTTCTTTGAAGGACATATCAACCAGTCAGGCAGAAATAAATATACATCACTAAACTATAGAGTAAAAACTGATGTGCTACTGATACAACCATGATGTGCTACAGTGATACAACCACTGATCCAAGCTGTGGGAAGCAGGGTGGACAAAGACAGCACAAGACCTTCAAAGTCTGACAGGACCTGGCTTCCAATGCCTGGCTGATTCCTCCTTAGCTGGTGATTTTGGACCTTGACCGCTTGACCTTCTTGAGCCCTGTTTCTTTATGTGCACAGCCGGGAAGCTAATGTGCGGGGGTTTTGTAAAGATGGGTGATAATGTTTATATGTGCATATTGTGGTCCAGGGTACAGAACCAAGGTGCTCAGTACCTGGTCTCCATCATTAATGAGTATCTTACATGTCAGGGTAAGGAAGAGGGCCTACGTCTGTCTGTCTGGGAGGGTTGGAGGAGACTTTCTGGGGGCAGGGTACTCACTAGTAGAGGAAAGACATGAAGAAATGGAGGAGAGAGTTTTTAGTTGGAGGACACAAGAGAGTGGCCAAGGGAGAGAAAGAGGGGGTGTGGAAGGCCCATAAGGAAGAGTTTAATTTGGGTTAATATTTGCCAAAGCAGGGGACAGGAGGAGGGAGTAAGAAGGATGTGAAAGGGCAGGCAGAGAAGGGAGACTGTGGCCAGGCCAGGAAAGGCCTTCAACACCAGGGTGAAGGCTGTAGATTCTCCTTGACAGGCTGGTGGCCAGGGTGAGGGTGGGGGGATGGTCCCTGAAGGTTGTCGGGCGTTGGTTAGGATTACGGAAAGTCGTGTGATTGGGAAGATGCTTTAGGAAGGCCAGTCTGACAAAAGAGTGTAGGATGACCTGACAGACCAATTAGGAGACCACAGCGATGATTTAGCTTCCAGTAATGAAAAAGGGAGGGGCCGGGACCAGGGAGATATGGTTGGATGTGAGGGCAAGTGAGACTTCTGGAATGATTCTGGGGCTGCCAGGGGGGTATAATAGGGACAAGACTGAGAATACGGGAGTCCCGAGGAACAGCCAATGGCCTTGGTGGGAAGTAGGACAGACTGACGTGGGCAAAGTCGGGGTGGGGCAACCACTTTGCCTCCAAAGTGTTCTTTTTTCCCCGACTCCAGGACCAAAGAATGGGGAGCCTGCACTCGGGTATAGAGGTGCCCGCCTGCTGCCTCTGGAGGTGCCGTGGCTCCCCTAGGAAAACCCAAGCTTGTGTCAAAGGAAATGCATCTGTGCACTGTCCTTACAGCCGCTCCGTAGACCACCCCTGAGAGTCGGTAGCAGAACCCTCAGGGCAAAGTCCATTCCTGGAGACTCCAGGGACCGCACAGGCTTGGGCTTTCATGAGGAGTGAGGCCCTTTAAGCTCTGCCTTCACTGCAGACAATGATTCTCTGGGGGAGAGACTCTGAGCGGGGCCAAGGCAGAGTCATGACTGCTGAGCTTAGCACCGTGCAGGGAGCACACAGCCTTGCTGGGCTGGTGCCAAGCAGGTGTCTGTGTTGGCCGCATAACAGGCAAGTCCCGGGCAGGAGAGGAGCGGGCAGAACCGTGGTGAGAATCGGCCATCAGTTGTCCAACCTGGCTTAGAAACAGCCGTGGCCGTGGGAATGTTGTAAATGTGATTTCATAAGAATGTGAAATTCAGAAACCTCAGGTCCCGCGTCTCCCAGAAGACACTGTTGCCTCTTTCCGTTCCCTGTGATCTCTCCCTTCTCTGAGACTCCACTGTACTCATCATTGCTGTTCAGTTTGCAAAATCATACATGATCCTGAACCATGCTATTAAAAAAAATTGTTTTAATCCCGTAATTTTTAAATCACTTTGGAACTGTTGTCCATAGTAAGACAAAATGGAAAATCTGTGTTTTCTTGAAGTTTTGTCACTCATTCATTCATTCCTGCATTCACTCGCTCATTCATTTGTTCAGCCAGGATACGATTACTGATCTACTGTGTGAGAGCTTGTACCAGGAGCTGTGTGGAATTATCAATATTATATTGGCTTCATCTAGAAGGGATTTTAAAACAGGGTTTCACAGACTCTGAGGGGGGCCAGGGGTGCTCAGAAATTATAGACAAACATCTGTGTGTAGGGGGTAAAATATGTGCATTGTTACTGGGAGAAAATCCCTCATTTTTCATGAGCTTCTCAAAGGGACCTGTAGACCATTCTGAACCCTGATTAGGAAGCCTTGTTTTTGGCTAAATTCTGCTTCAGTTTCTTTCCCACCTGGTGGCTTGAGACCACTTGCTTAATAGGGGTTTTGGATGATGACAGTTGAAATGTCAGAAAATTTTTAGTCGTGAATATGCCCATGTATATTGTTGAATAAGAAAACAAACCAAAACCCCTGAGGACAACGGAGAAAATCCCGAAGAATCATTCAGATAATTCTGATCGCATGGCTCTTGGCTCAAAGCTCACAGGCACTTATGTTATTCTGAGTAGTTTAGAGGTTAAAAAAGTCCAGAGTATGCTTCAGGAAACCTGGGCTTAAGTTTTGGCAAAGCCATTAACATAACGGAAGTCATTTAACCTCTGGGGCTGCAGTTTTCCTCTTTTGTAAAACAAAAGAGCCAGAATAGATGATGATGAAGGTGATCAACAGCTGCTGAGCTCTGAATGTGCGCCTTAACATTCATAACGGCTCCACAAGATGAGAATCCCACATCTTCCTTATTTAAGGGGTGGGGAATTAACAGCCCAAGAGAGAGCAGCTCCAGCTAACACAGCTGGGAGGCAGCAGCTCTGGGTCCAGAGCCAGGTCCAAGGACTCGAGTATGTGTTAAACCACTACTCTCACTGCTGTTTGGGTCTGTTCTCTGTCTAGACTCTGTGACCATTAGTATTCATCATTATTTGAATCAATCACAGCCTGCACCCCCTGCATCCAAAAGATTTTGCAAAATGCTCTTTCCTCTCTTTTTTTTCTGCTTTCAGGGGCCAGAACACCCAAATCCTGGGAAAAGTTTCAGCGCCCGTGGCTTCCCACGACACTGTTACCTTCCAGACAGCGAGAAAGGGAGAAAGGTGAGAGCAGGTTTCAGCGTAGGGCTGGGGAATTTACTTGTCTCTTAGGGCCTCAAGTTTGCTCCCTACGATGCTAAACAGAACTGGGTCTCTTGGAACTCTAGATGCCCATGTAGCAAAGTCATAGTCAAGTCAACTAGAGGTAGGATGGATATGTTTAGAATTTTATTTTTGCAGGGTGGTGGGGCCTGGGCTTTTGGCTTTTTCCTCTCCTGGATTTTACTGGCAATAATTCATCTATTTTAGGATCCTTCCTCTAGCGCTTTGCTGCCTAATGGCAGGTCCTGGGACCAGCACCAGTGGCAACACCTAAGAGTTTGATATAAATGCAGAACCTTAGAACCTACTTCATTTTAACAAGATCCCAAGTGATCTGACAGCATATTAAAGCTTGAGAAGCACTGCTCTGGGGCAGGGATCTTAATTTGTGGAATTTTATTTGTTTATTTATTTTTTAATGAATACTTTGACTTTCCCCAAAAGAGTAGAGGGAAAAATCACTGGGTTTCTGGATTCTTCGTGATTCCCAGTGAGGCTTCAGTGGTTCTATGAACTCTAAAATTAGAATTAAAATTTCATGTTCATTTTCCTGTGGATAAGGCCAGAAAATCATTGGAGTTTCAAAACATTCCCTGATCTCAAAAGTGAAAAGAACCGTTGATTTATTGAACAAGAGGTGTGCCTTTGTTAGCTTTCTCTAGGTCATGCTGCGTAACAAACAACCTCTAAATCTCAGTGGCTTCCTTCAGCCACGGTTTATTTCTCATGTACTTTGCATGTTAGTGGCTGTGTCTCAGTTGCTGCTCTGGGTCAGCTTTCATCTGCTCCATGTGGCTTCCTGTTCTGGAATCCAGGTCAAAGGAGCAGCCCTTCCATGGTCCATCCCCTTCCCATGGAATGAGGCAGAGGACCAAGAGGGAATCCAAGCAGGAGTGTACAATCCCATTAAAGCTGCTGCTGAAAGCTTGTTACTTCCACTCACCTTTCATAGGCCCCAGCAAGTCATGGACAAGCCAGACAAGGAGCTGGTGCCCTGCCTACAGGGAGGCCCCTTGGCAAAGAGTGTGGCTATAGTCTCTCAGAGGGGAAGAATCAGGTAGTTCGGGACAATAAGAGAATCAACCACATCATCCTGAAGAGGTGCCCAGTTCAGTGTTCCCAGATTAGGAGTCAGGGCCAGTCCTGATACCCGTTTGCCCTGAACAGCCATGTCTCTACGCTCGAGATCTATAGCGCCAACTGCTGGCTAAACATCTCCACCATCAAGTCCTGCAGTTAAAATTAGAATCCTCTTGCCAAGAGCTGCTCCTCCGCCAGACCTCCCTCTTCATGTTAATGACATACTCTGTATCCCTGGGACGAAATTGGACACATGAACATCTTGGACTCTGGCTCTGAACCACACATTTCTCCCTGCACTGCCCTCCAAACCGCTTGAATCCTTTTCTAATCCTGCCACCGCCAACCTAGTTATCTGTCACCAGAATAGTAATCCTGAAACACAGTTTCTGGCATCACTCTCCTTGCTTAACAGAAATAAAGTGAGAGAAAACAATACAAAATTGTTAGGATGGCTTTCCCTTCCTTCTTTACAAGGACAATCTTCTCTGCTTGATATACAAGACCTACTACAGTGTGGGTCCCCTCTCACCAGTTCCTCAGCCTTATGCCTCCTGTCTGCTGTTCCCAGATGCTAACCTTGGGCTCCTTTGCAGAGCAAAGTAATAAGAGCATGGGCTTTGGAGCCAGACGAGCCTGGGTTCAAATCCTAGTTCTGCCATTTACCAGCTGTGGGAACTGACATAAAGTTGACTTAATCTATAAAAGAATGGTGATCATTTCTAGCTGTATGGACAGGATATTGTAAGAATTAAATGAAGGTAGCGTTTGTAAAATGCCCAGCATGGTGGCAGCAATCTTAATTATCCATGCCTTGGATGATATGTATTTCCAGTGTCTATACGTCCGACTCTATTAATATACCTCATATCCTCCCCTCTCTCTGAGACTCAGCTCAGAAGCAGCCTCCTCCATGAAAGCTATACTGATCCCCACCTGAGAGTCAACAGAGTCATGACTGAGACCAGGGATGGTAAAGTCAAGAAGTCCTGAAGTCAAGGCCCCCCTCTGGCACTTTCTAGCTGCATGACCAAGGCAAATCTTTTGTCTTCTGAGCCTGTTTCCTCTTCTGCAGAGAAGGGATAATGAGCATCCTGTCTTGGCCGATTATTATAACCATTACATGACCCAGTGCCTGGCACTTAGTAAGTAAACACTCAGGAAATGGTAACTCTTAGTTTCAACGCCTGCTACTCTTATTACTATTACTGTTAAGATTCCCCACCTCCAGCTCACACCATGGTTACAGTCATTCAGTTTTGAACCCAATGCACTTTTATCGGGTGCCTTCTTCATGCTGGTCAGGGTGTCAGGCATTCATCTTAACAAAGATTTTTCTAATGTAGCTGAATTAGAACATTCTGCAAGCCCTAACACCTCTCTGAGCCTCACCTATAAAGTAGAGATAATATTAGTACCTGCCAGACCTGCCTCAAAGGGTGGCTGTGAGGATCAGATGAGAAAATAAATATGAAATAGCCTGGAAGAGGTCAAAACGCTTCCACCATGTCCCTGGAGAAATATTCCACAACTTTAGCTGTGGATCAATTAATACCACATTCAGGTGGTGGTGATGGCGGGGGAGGGCATAGCTCAGAAGATCTCAGATCATAAGTGCCTTGGATGCCTAGATCCCAACTTATAAAATGCAGCTATGATGCTCGCACCTAACATCTGTTGAGTAGATGTGCCAGGCACTACTGTGAAAGTGCTTTTCACACAGTGCTCCCTAAGTTGCACACAACCTTCAGGGGTAAAGTGTACCATTGCCATTTTATAAGTAAGGAAATTAAAGCTCAGAGAGGTGATGTAACTTGTCCAAGGTCACACAGTTAGTCAATGACAGAGTCAAGACTTAACCTGCAGGTCCCTGACTCCATTTCCAAACCCCTCTCTATTCACTGTGCTGCTTAGGGCATCACGATGCAGGAGGGGCTAGGACCCTTGGGAGGACTCTCCACTTCCCAAGGGATAGTCTTTGACCACCACTGAACGCCTGACTCTGATCTCCTGCCTTTTCTCTTAGGTCCTGAAGCTGCTGCTTGTGGCCTGGGATCGCCGTCTCATCTTTGCCATCGGTACGTCCAGCACCACGGGCGAGTCAGATACCGTCATCTGGAATGAGGTCCATCACAAGACAGAGTTTGGCTCTAATCTCACCGGCCACGGCTACCCAGATGCCAACTACCTGGATAATGTGCTGGCTGAACTGGCTGCCCAGGGCATTTCTGAGGACAGTGCTGCCCAGGAGAAGGACTGAACCGGAGGGGCTTTGGGGTGGGAGAGGCCATGGGACCACAGGTCAGGAAGTGGGGAGAGTCAAGGTGGAAGCTGGCGCCATGCCCTCCCAACTCCCTGTCTCCGCTCCTGTCCTGTCTCCACCCCCCAATCCCTCCCAGCCCCAGGCTGGGGGCAGCAGCCAGAATGAATAAGGTGGTGTCATCCACAAACCTCATCCAACGCAAAGGGGACGTGGGATGAGGGCCATCCTCAGTCTGTTCCCATGGAGTTTTCGGTGCTGGGTAGGCAGGGACCCCCCTCACCCCCCTAAGCAGGGGGCACGGGCAGCACACTTAGGGTATGGGCACTCCTCATCCTGGCCTTGTGAAGCCGGAGGTTCATGCCTCAGCCGGCTTCTTGCTGCTTCCACTCTGCTTTGAGAGCGGAGTTTCCGCTTTTCTCTCCTCCACTGGAGGTGAGGAGCTCTCACTGTGCAAGACTGGGGGGCAAAGTGGTGAACCGCGAAACTGCTGTGAGATCAGAAATCCATCCCTCGGTGCACAGCAAGGAAGCGCTTCTTGCCAAGAGGGTCAGGGTGGCACAGGCTCCTGGGAGCAGGCTCAGCTCTCATCATCGCCCTGGCTTCTCTGGGCCCTCCCTCTTCCTCCCACCTTTGACCTGTCCAAAGAGGCATCCAGATGGATAGGCTCTGGGATTCCTCTCCGGGGCGGCATCCCACGATGTCTCCGGCCCCTCTCTGATCAGACCCGAGCCTGCATCCCACTTAGCCTCTGAACAGTCCTCAGGGAGAGGAGCCCATAGCCTTCTTCCCAGCTCGTCCCAGACCAGCTCAAAGATTCCATGAGTTTCATCCAGTCACTGTGAGTGGAGCCCAGGCTGGGCTCTGTGCCATCCGTGTGCATGCATATATGTGTACGTGCTGTGCGTGTGTACGTGCGTGTGCGTGTGTGCGCGTTGGTGGAGGGTCCCATCGTGTTCTCACGCTCTGTTTTGCAAGATGTCAAACCCCCATTCTGATGGGGATGAAACAGCTAGGCTGTGGGCCCTTGACTTGCCTCACCCTTTGCCAGCCCATCCCATAGTAAACTTGGACCCAGAAGAAGACAGAACTATGCCTGGGAAGGTGTGTAAGGTGAGGGCTGGACTGACCCCTTTGTACATCTCTTTCAAGATGAGATCTGAGCCAGACTACGAGGGCTTCAATCTGTCTCCGTGCACATTTGCTAATCAGAGCCCGGAGGTGGTGCTGGGTCCCTCACCTCCCTCATCGATTACAGGATGACCCAGAGCGTGAGGGAGACTCTAGCCCATTCCCAGCAGGATTGGGGCCACATTAGGGTCCAGTCCAACCTGCGTCTGGGTTGTGTCCCAAGACCCTGTCTATCCCCTCCCTGACGTTCCCGTCAGCTCCCGTTAAGGAAGGAATTGTGCGTCAGGGAGGAGAGAAGGGGGACCAAGAAGGGAAACCCAATCCTCCCTTTGAAAGTGGGTTCTTTGAACTACGTGTTTGGGGGAAGTTCCTCTGGATACTAATTTGAATTTATATACCTCATGTTTGGGGGGTTTGACGTATATATATGCATATATATTTCATAGTATTTGGAAGGTTTTTGATGCTAGAAAGATGGAAATGGAAGAACCTTGAAAAGTGATATTTAAGTTAGAAGCAGAAGCCAGGCTTTTCTGAGAGCGGGCTCCGAGCTGCTTGCTCTTAGGCCTGCAGACGTTTTGACTGTAGGGTGGCCAGTGGGTTCACCTAGGTGTCACCCAGCTTCTGGGTAATGCTCCCCTCCTTTTCCGAATGGCTCTAGGGGTGTTCATCGGCTCCAGCAGAGGGCGCTCTGACAGGAGGAATTGTTCCTGCTGGCTGAGTTTCAGTCTCGCCCATCAGTCATTTATCTCACCAGCAGACCAGGGCCTGAGTTCACCGCACCATGGGGCAGTTTCCTGCCACAGTGGGGAAGGAAACATCTGAACTCAACGGAAGAGACATCCCTGCAGCTTTTGATGTCACGTCCATGCCCTTTGCCAGGCTAAGGCTACGCCGTGCCAGAGATGAGCCTCATTATAAGCCTAGTACCATCCCTACCTTCATTCAGCACCCTTGTCAAGTATCCACTGGGTTCCTCACCCACAGGGGATGAGGAAACAGGCTGAGCGTCAGCGGGTAGATAGAGCTGTGCAGTAGGAGATGGGAAAGCAAGAAGAATGTTTTGGCAACTGGCAGAGGGCAGTGGGGAGAGATTGATTTCCCTGGATCAGGCAGAAGAAGGTGTGGGTGGAGAAGGGGGCAGCCAAGAGCAGAAAGAAGAGGATGCAGGGAACATGCAAGGCAGGCAGTGTGCCAGGGGCAATACCCCTTTGAGAGTTCATCTTCGTACCTTCAAGCCTTTCCCCCCCTAGGGCGCTGATAGTATCGGTGCGCCGTGTCTCTTGCTCTCTAAGGATGCTCAGTAGGGGCTACCTCATCCTCATGCTGCTCTTTTTGTGGGACCTTCTCAGAAGAAGGAATCTTAAACTTCCTTTCTAACACTGTGTCAGGCAAGGCGGGAGGCATTCCTTTGCCCTCTCTCGTGCCAACCTGGAAAGGTACAGTCTCGGGTTCGGTGAGAACCCCCGCCAGCAGAGGCCCTGTGCATCCATCACTTTGACACAGGAAGTTCTCCCACCGGAAGCCCTGCTGTGTTCCCTGCCCCGTGCAGAGAATCTCATGCCTTTCCTTTCATCGTCTTAGCACCAGCAGCCTAGTTTCTCCCTTCCTGAGTCTCCAGGGCTGACACATGGGATTGGAGACAAACCTTGTTATATGCTCATCCCTTAAAAGATGAATTGTGTATGTGTAGTTGTGTGTGCCCTTGTGTTTTCATCCCCCTTTTGTAAAGCTTGGACTTCTCTGTGGTTTTATACTTGGTCAAAAGTGCTCGTCCTGGTATTGCACTGTTGTGGGCATGAGAGGATTGGGGGAAGGTCCCGTGTGGTACAAGAAAGGACCCTGTCCTCTTTCCTTGTTTGTGGTCACTGGCATTGATGGGGAGTGGGGAGATGGTGGTTCTGGGAGAGGGCAGGTGAATGTCCTATTGCAAATCATTGTTTGGAACCAGCGTGTTTTGAAGTCCTTGGTGTTGCTCTGTGAGAGGACATCGCCACCTGGTGCTCATGAGGTGTATGTGCAGAACAATAAATGGTAAATGAACAACCACAAAATTGCCGTCCGCCTGCTTTCTGTAGACCAGTGCACCGACCTGGGAGGCATTTGGGGTACCTCCCCAAGTCCGTAGGCAACCACAAGCCCTTCCACTGAACGGGAGAGTCCCTTTTTCTAATTTTTTCACATCTTTTCTACCCACACGTTTGACCAAGTTACCTAGCTTGATTTCTTGTTCCTCTAAAGGAACAGACCATGTGGCAGGGGAAGTAAGTAAGTGAAACTGTGGGGGAAAGACCGTCTTAAAAGCCATGAACGTTTGCTTCTTAAAGTTCCCTTCCCCTGACTACAATATCGTGTATATTTCAATAGCTTACAGGCTGTTGTTTTTCAAATACATGTTTAGTATTGATCATCTCGATACTAATGAGATCACAAAAATAAAATGCAATTGCAAAGCCGCCTTTGTCACCCAAATGTGCCTCTATTTCTGATAGTCTGTGGAGTGTGGTTAGTCTTTCCACAGATGCCAGCCTGAGCTAGCCAGTCAGGAAAGCAGGATTCTGAAAGCAGAGCCTATGAACCCCTCGTGGAGGTTCTGATTTTGTAAAGTGAACCGACGAAAGTAAGCCGCCGACTCCCTCATTCTGATTTCCTGTGGATGAACAGTCGAGCAGAGTATTCCTTAAGTACATATTTTAATGCATATTTCTGTGCAACGTTGTTAGAAATATAAGTTGGTGAAGAACTTTTCATTTCAACGGGCAGTTAGTGCATTAAAAGTCTGGGAGGCTTTAGCTATACTTGGTCTCTCTGACTCAGTAATCTTCAAAGAATTCACGGGGAAGTCAGTATTGGCAGGAAAGTGGTTAGCTTGGCTGAAACATACCCACAAAACACCCAGAGCTTAAGGAGAACATTTTAATGCTTAAGAAGCAGGGGTTTGGTAGAGAGGTTGTAGAAATCAGTGTCTCTGGCTGAGAGCACGACTCGAATTCTGTGAATCACTTCCCTGTATCACAGTGGGAGATGAATGTGTGACCCCCCCCCATCTCCCCACAGTCTGGGATGCTTCAAGCTCCTCAGAAGAAGGACCTAATATAAGCCTAAACTCTTGACTGTGAATGTTAATGAGGACAGGACAAATTATCCTTCATAAAAGATAACTCACCAATGACATTTGATTTGGTGAAGAAATATGTAACTCTAAAAAATGTTGCAGAAGAAAATTAACAGATTCACCCTAATAATTACAATTAGGTGAGACTCTTATTAAAATTGGGCAAAGCCCCAACTGCCAAGTAACAATCATGTGTCATGCTCGATGTCCCGGGGAAGTCAGCCTGGAACTGAAATAAATGCGTCACAAATGACGTTTAGGTGTGGGCTTACTTTGACTTCTTGCGTTTTTCTTGTCTCCCACCCCCAGAATAATGCAGACTTCTTGTTGGAATGTGGTGTGTGCGTGTGTGTGTGTTCAAGGGTGTGTGTGCATGTGATGGGAGGACCTGAAGGGGGGATGGCCATCCATGGAAGAGAAAGGGATTGTACCTTGGTAACAGAAAATGAGATGGTCATGCTTGATCTAGCCATTCCTGCAGCTCCTTTCTTTGCCCATTTATGATGAGCTAAGAGGACGAAACCAAGTAGTTGGCTGTGGGTAAGAATTTCAATTTCCCATGAGCACCAGAATCTTTTCTAGTTTTTACCCTTTCTTCACTCACTCCTGGTCTCCAAACCGTCCCTTCTCCCTTGACCTCCTAATAGAAGTTTATATGTTAAAATGTTTTCTGAGGACTTTATGACACTAGTCTGAAGTCCAAGAGTGGCCTGGTCTCAGTAAGTCTTAACTGTGGTGAAGTTGGAGAAAGTGGGCCTAGTATAGGCACCATCTCTCGGTTCAGATGATGTTGAGAGGACCCAGAGGAGATGACACAGTTCATCAATTCAGAGCCCTCAAAGCTGAAAAGCAATAGCCAAGCAGGGCCTCCTGTGTCTTCTGGGAGCTCTGTCCGCCTCCAGGAGCATGAAATCCAGACAGCTTTTTAAAAACACAAAATAGTGGGAGGGTAACACGTAAAGGCATAAATTCTTAGAGCTCATGAATTGGAAACCATGGCTGACCTCAGATTAAATGCGTCTTCAAATTCAAATATCAACATTCTCCCTCCTCTCTTTTTACACATGGGCATTCAGGTGAAGATACTTAATGACGCAGGTAGAGAAAAGACACCTCCCTCATGTTGTAGGCTCCAGGAGGACTTTTGCTTAAAAAGTCACAACTGTTCTCCAACCCCTCCCCCAGCTTTGTCCATGTAGCTCTATTCATTTCCTGGCCCAAAGACCTAAGAAAGTCACAAAGTTATACCTGCCTTTTGTTGCGTTTGCCACATCAATACTTAGGAAGGCAGAAGTGGAAAGAAAAAATGAAAGACATGCTTGAAGCTCTGGCTGGAGACGAGAGAAGTAGTTTCCTGGGAGAGTCTAGGCTGGGCTCTGCGCCTGTTCTTGGTCAAGGGCGTCTCCATTCACGGCCGTGCCTGTAACCAAACTCTGCCTCTCGTCTTGGACCGCCTGGTATCCCCTCTTCTTGTACTTCCGGGTGCCGTAGATGGCCAGGGCAATGACAGCTGCCAGGACGGTGGTGACCCCCAGTGTGACCCCGGTTGCTGCCCCTCCAGACAGACCACTACCGTCCCCATGGATGACCTTCATGGCCCTGCGAAGCTCGAGAGGCTCTCCCAGCCTCCACTGGTGGCTCTGGGGATCTTTCACCCAGGAGCTTGCAGTCTCAAGATTAGTCACTAGGACAGTGTTGGTGGCAGCCTGACTCATGAGGGGTGGTTGGGTGTAAGGTGGGAGCCTGACGGGAGGCAGAGACCCTCCTGTAAAAAGCCCGGCTTTGACGCAGTAAGACACTTGGCACCCATCACTGATGAGGGCTAGGTGTTGGCTGAAACCCCCTGGACACTTTTTTAGAGAAGGTGCCCCTAAATCTTTGTACATGGCAGAATCCACCAAGGGGTTCCCGACTGCACAGCTAAAGAACCCACCAAATGGGACGGAAAACCTGTATCCCAACTCATACTCCTGAGAGGCACATACCTTGAGGTTTTCAAAAAGTCTCAATGGAAAATAGCCAGCTGGGCATGACTGTGCATTTGTCAAAGGGTTGATGCTCCTACCGCTGAAGAGGCCACCAAAAAGTAGTCCTGAGTTTTCAGGTACTTGGCCACTGGCCACGCACCAGAAAGCCCTAAATTCTGCCTTGGCCACCCGGAAGACATCTTCACACACCCTCTTGCAGAAGATGAGGAGGGTACACTTCCGTGAACACTCCAGGTGGTTGTAACCCTCCTCATGGGTCTGGGATAGCAGCTGGACTGGGGTGTAGCCAAAGGGGCAGGAGAAATCGCCAGTGAGTGGATTCTTCTGCTCCAAGTTTTGGCAGAGTTGGACAACCTCATTCCCTGAGAACTGGGTGCATTCCTGGTAAACTCCGCCAAAGGAGAAATTGGTCATTTTTCCCTCGCAAGAGCCATCATCCATGTTGGCCTGGAAATTGAAGTTGGGCGACTTGATATCTGTGCAGCCGGGGTAGGTGTTGAATGTGTAATAGCATCTCACGGCAGTTTCCACTGTCTTAGACAGCTTTTTCACCAAGGGTCCTGGCAAGTCAGGCAGCCTGTCAGGGTTGATGAAGAAATACAGAGGCAGGCCAGCTCGGTCCATGGCCACCAGGTGGTTGGTGATACCCTGCTGCCAGGCCTGGAGGGTGATGCCTGGGTAAAAAGGAAGCCCTCCAATGCTTTGCACCCTGGAGTTGGTTCGGTTGGAGAGGTAGCTCTTGGTGAAGGCGTTCTGTGAGGTGTAGTTCTCCTCAAATTTGAAGTTCACAATGTTTAGGAAGGTGATTCCAGCGGACGCTGTCACTGCACTGCGGCTGCTCTGGCTGTCCTGGAGCAAGGATGATCTGATGTGGTCCTCCTGAATGAGAGCAGCCCCTGCATCCACACTGGTGATGACATGGGTACCATAGTTGAGGACCAGGAGTTCTGCCAAGTAGGTGGCCATCCGTGTCTGGTTGTTCTCCAGACGCTCAGAGATGTCCATGAGCTCCTTCTTAAACCCCCAGCTTAGCTCTGCATCTGGGTTGATTTTGACTGTGTAGACCAGGTTTCTTACCTGCACCTGGGTAGTTACAGCTTGGTCCTTCACCTGAAGGGTCTTCATCCTCTGGAACTCAGGGGAGAACTTGCCGTTGACTTTGGAAAAAAGGGAGAGCTCCATGTTGATGGAGTAGGAGGTGCTACTCTGGTAATTCTCCCAGGACTCCAGGATTTTTGAGTTCATCTCCAGGTTGCTCTCTTTCTGGGGAATGGTAAAGACCTCATCAGGGACGATGTACTGTCCATCCTCTGTGGTCCTACAGTGGGTGTAAGTCAAGCTCATCACCCGTCCCATGTCCACATTCCGCAGATTATCCCAGCCGCCTCCAGGTAAGACTGCCAGAACAGGTAGTTTTAAGGCATTCTTGCATTTTTGAAATCCATCCTCATCTGTGTCTCCCAGAGATTTTTTCATTTTAGCCCACGCTGCCACTGCCCAGATAAGGATGGCACCTCTGAAGCTGTTCATGGTTCAGACAGCCCCAGCCTGACACACTAGCCCTAAGTAGCAGCCAGCAAGCTTGGGGTAGACTGAACTGATGGGAAAGAAAGCTGTTGCTGAAACAAAAAGTTCAGCAGTTCTCCTAAAGCCACTAGTTCCTCTTTAGGCTAATCTAATCGCAAAATGGGGAAATGAGAGTCGATTGGAATATTAAGGTCCATCAGGACTTTGAAAAAGTTGTGTTGTACTAGATATGCAAACTTAGCCCTATACCCTTACCAGTTAACTACCCTAACTGTCCCCCACCTCCCCCAGGACTGGTTACTCTGCAGCAGTAGTGGGCACTCAGAAAAAGTGCAGCCACACACTTTGCTGTTACCCCCAGGAGAGTTTTCCAGCTTTGAAAGAAAGCTTTGGTTTTGTTTTTTGTTCACTCTCTTGATGTTTCAGCTTTTCCCTGACTACTCTCTTCTGGGACTTCAATACCAGTTTCCTTTTCCGGTGTGTACAGTTGGCAATAAGTTGGTACCTACTATTATAACTTTAATTTTTTCATTCCATTGTTCAGTGCATGTAACCAGGATAGGTGCGTAAAAACGAATGGGGCTCTTCATTACTCAATTTTTTAAAGCAACAATTCATTTATTATATTATTAGGAGAAGATAATTTCCTGAATTTGCTTTTGTATGCTAATGCTAAGTCTATTAAACCTCATAATTTAGAACAGTGTTTCCAGGCCCATTGATCTAGAACCAGGTTTCACTGAAGCCCAGCTCTGTCAATTCTTTGGGACAACTAGTACACTTCGTGGGAGCCAGGGAATCCTGAGGAGTTAATGGAAACTCCCAATTTCACCCTTATGGCTCCCCAAATCATACCATGAAACAGATGCTGTGCTGAGACTGAAAAAGTCATGTTTCAGTTTACAGGTCACCTGTATGCATTCTGGAAAGAAGGTTTCAAGGAACTGAATTACCACAGTTTGTCACTGATGCAGCTGACAAGTGTTTTCAGAAATAATGAGGCCGGTTGCCTAGCTTCACAGGCTGAGCGTCACTAGTTATTAAAACCTTGATGTAGAGCTGCCATATGATCCTGCAATCCCACTCCTGGGCATATATCTGGAGAAAACTCTAATTCAAAAAGATACATGCACCCCAATGTTCATTGCAGCACTATTTACAATAGCCAAGACATGGAAACAGTCTAAATGTCCATTGAAAGATGAAGGGGTAAAGAAGATGTGGAACATACATACAATGGAATACTACTCAGCCATAAAAAAATGAAATAATGCTATTTGCAGCAACGTGGATGGACCTAGAGATTATCATACTAAGTGAAGTAAGTCAGACAGAGAACGATAAATACCATATGATATCACTTATATGTGGAATCTAATATACGACACAAATGAACTTATCTATGAAACAGACACAGATTCACAGACATAGAGAACAGACTTGTGGTTCCCAAGGGGGAGGGGGAGTGGGGGAAGGATGGATTGGGAGTTTGGGATTAGCAGGTGCAAACTATTATATTAGGATGGATAAACAACAAGGTCCTACTGTATAGCACAGGGAACTATATTCAGTATCCTGTGATAAACCATATTGGAAAAGAATCTATCTATCTATCTATCTATCTATATATCTGAATCACTTTGCTGTATAGTAGAAATTAACACAAAATTGTAAATCAACTATACTTGAATAAAATAAATTTAAAAAAAAACCTTGATAGTATTCTGTGAACCCAGAAATACCACATTCTGGGTCTATTCATGCCTCAGTTATCATGCTCTGGGGAATTCACTTACACTCAAGAGGGATTAATTTATGAACCAGTATCCATTTTCTACTTGGCTAGAGAAGCAAGCCTCTGTACAGGATGTCCTGGTTAATTTATAAATCAGTTAGTTATAAATTTATAGCTCAGTGGAGTGATCTTAGAATTAGAAAAATTAGAGTTGAAAGCCCTTGAGTACTTCCAATAAGTCTGTTGAAATATCCAAATACTTCTCTTCAAACTGTTTCAGGGCTAGTTCATCAGACTTAGAAAACTCACTTACATTGTTTTGAAGACATGCTGACAATTTCTTACTTTTTGTTTTGGCTTTAATAGATCCTGATGAGACTTCACTCTTCTTCAGTGAAAATACAAGCAAGGTGAATATAGATAATTCTATATTCAGGTGTTCCTATATCTCTAAACACTTAGTCATTGTCATTTATTTTTGGACAGCCTTCCTCTTCACTTTTATCATCGCAAAAGAAAATTGAAAATGACTAAAAGAGCCAAAAAAGAGTGAAGTTATATTGCATCCATATGACAAAACATTTTACAGCCATCATAGTTATATTTTCAAACAATTTTAATAACATGAGAAATTCTTATGCCATAATGTTATGTGAAAAAGGCATGACATACATTCAATATGACCTCAACCATGTACAAATATAACTAGAGGAATATACACCAACTGACCCATTGACAGTAATTATATCTAGTACGTAGGTTTTATGAATTATTTAAATTTTTTCCACTCTTCTCTACATTTTGAGTTTTCAACAATAAGCATGTTTTTACTCATTTAACAAATTTTTATTGAGAATCTACCAAGTACCAAACACAGGGATGGGTAACCATCACTTTTGTACTCAGAAAATTAAGCAGAAAATATACATTTAAAAAACAAAACAAACCAAATATTTCTGGAATTTCCATATACCTGAGATGATCCAAAGCCTATGACTGTGTTTGCTGTGCTCAAGGAAGTTCTCTTTTCAATTCATGGGGAAAAAATGAAAGAAGAAGTGCAAATGGGAATTTCGGCTCAACTTAAATTTGCATGCCACCAGCAGCAATTGCTGCTCGTAATGGTCACATAGGAGGAATCGACCTCCAAGAGTTTGACCAGAGCATCTCACCCATTCTTGCCTTGCTTTACTCTGCTCACCAGCAATTTCTTCCATTTTTTCTTGTCCTGAAAGGCACAGGCAACCGCATAAACTCTCCAAATGGCCACTCTCAAGGGCTTGTGTCTAAAAGCTAATCTTTGGTCTCTAAAAAGAAAAAGGCAACTTTTCTACAAAAGTTATGCATCTGCGTTGCAGGAGAGTGATTTCACTTCCTCCAAAAAGAGGCAAGAGGGAAGTCCCACATCTGTTTTCTTTCTCAGTTTGAGCACGTGATTTCTGACACCAGCTCATGCAGAGCCAAACCATGATCAATGTCTGACGTTCAGTTCTGTGTGGGCTTGGAGCTGGTCCAGGTGTTCCCTACTTCTGCATTTCACCTGTGGTCTGAAATAGGGAGGAACGTTTGGCTGTGTTCGCAGGGACCATCCCCTTTCTTATTTTTAGCAGGAATCTAGGAAACTGGATTTAGCAGGAGTCTGAAATCTGACAGTCAAATAGTCCCTAAATGGATCAAAGAACTATGACTCTTAAAGACTCTGGAATAAACTTGGTTCTGGCAAATCCAGGAGGAATCAGTAACAACGGGACAATATTTTCTTTTCTGAAGAGTTGATTGCTAACCTAATGCTTTGAGAATTGCTTTGTCAGCTCCTTCTCCTCAGAGACTATTCTTCCCATCAGGACTGTTTGTGTCCTGACCACAAAAATCCGAACACAGTGGTTTCTTGATTCCTTTTCATCTTGTGAGAAAAAAAACAGAAGGCCCATGTGAAATTCTGCATATTGCCAATAAATATGCCAGAATTTGGCCACCTCGACCATTTTATTTCTTTTCTCTATTAACATTTGTCCCTCATGTTGTTTCTAATTCTTTTCCTCCTCATCAACTTTTCCTCTTCTGCTCTTTTTTTTCTCTTTGCCATTTCCATATTTAGGTTTGGAGGACACAAGTCCGTGATTTAAGGTGATACTTCCACTGCACTAAAGAAGAAGGAAATCTTAATGTGGCAGAGACTTCCTCTTTAAGCTACCACTTGCCTATTGCACGTCATGGCAGACATCACTAATCAATCACACCATTAATTCCACTGAGCTCTGAGGCTGCCTCATGATCATTCTTAGCACAGTTCCACAGAACATTCTAAAGAAAGCCTATTTCACCCACCCCTTAAATAAATACTTATTGAGCGCCTGTTACTCAGGCATCCATTGTAGGTACCGTTTTTGCAGTAGCCAATGTCAAATTTAATGCTCTTTTAAGAGTCTGGCTGAGCAGGTGTGCCCTTGGAACCACTGCTTCCTTTTCTTCTACTCTCCAAGCTAAGCTCCACTGGATTGAGCAGTTAGGACCAACCCATTCCCCTTCCCCATCAGGTTTCGGGTTTCCTAATGACACCAGTCTAATATGAAGAGTGCCTCTTATATTCTCCTTCAGCTGAAAGCAGCTAAACACAGAGAGCTTTGCCCACAACAGGAGTGGAAACACAGTGGGATTTCTCTTATTCCCTCGTTTCTTAGTCCCCGAGCATTTCCTGTCATGTAACTCCTCTTTGGAGGAAGACTTGAGCAAAAGAAGTGATTGGGTGGCATCTGGACTCTGGACTGCTGGCAGAGTTCACATTTCTATACTTGTTTCATTATTGGGTAACACAAAACCAATCTAACATTCAATCTTTTCCTCTTTTACTGCAGGATCTTCAGAGGGACTTCAAGCAGAGATGAAGTAAAAATTGCCACCATTTTTCTTTCTACCTGAAATAACCATGAAAACAAGTGAGTTAGGGGAGGTGCCTCTTCCATCATGGAATTATGTGGAATTGGGAGCTTTGGGTCCTCCACTGAAATATTCCTATTGTCTTTACTACTTTTTTGTGATCTAAATATGAAATTAAGAGCATGGGCTGGGTTGTGAGTCTATTCAATCTCTACACTTTGTTCTGCTTTGTACAGTCACTCAAAATATCTCAACAGCTAGACTGATGTGCATAGATGTGAAATAGAGGTTTCAGAATTGAAATATAGGTAATATCCTGGCTCCATATGTGACTTAGGGCAAGTTCTAGAGTCTCCCTAAGCCCCCATCTCCTCAACTGTGACACACAAATAGCATCTACCTCTATGCAGTAGATGAAGTTGTTGAGAGGATTAACAGAAGCCATCCATGTAAAGCTCTGTATGACCCAAGCAGGAGCTCGCTGTATATCAGCTTTTAGCTTTGCTGGACTTGTTGCTGCAGGTTTCAGACGGACTCTGTTGTTCAATCCTCACAGGAGGGGAATGGGAGAAAAGCCGTATTAGAGCATCTCAGGAGCTTGACTTTTTTCTGCTCATCCATTTGATAGCATGGGAAGTCCTACTGACTCAGAGAGACCACCTGAATATTTTTTATTAATATCCTGAACAAAGATATGCATATCTTTAAGGAAAACAATATAGTAGCCATGCCATCTAGACTAACAACACAGGTAAATCAGAAATGACTGGATGCATTATCAAAGAATTCATTTCAGGAGTCTCTTAGAATGGGACTAACAAACTTTTTATGTAAACGGCCAGCTGGTAAATTTTTCAGGCTTTGCAACCAAATGGTCTCTGTGCTAACTACTCAACTCTGCCATTGTAGTGCAAAAGTTGATGATACGTGGGACTTCCCTGGTGGTCCAGTGAGTAAGACTCCATGCTCCCAATGCAGGGGACCCAGGTTCGATCCCTGGTTGGGGAGCTAGATCCTGCATGCATGCCACAACTAAGAGTCCGCATGCCACAGCTAGAAGTCCGAATGCCGCAGCTAAGAAGTCGGCATGCCGCAACAAAGATCCCATGTGCCAAAACTAAGACCCGGCACAGCCAAGATAAATGAATAAAAAAAAAAAAAGTAGATGATATGTAAATGCATGGGCATGACTGTGTTCCAATAAATCTTTACAAAAACAAGTGGGGGCTGAGTTTTGCCTGGGGTCTGCAGTTTACTGACATCCAATTTAGAATCATAGAATTATGGAATCCCATGATTGGAAAGGACCCTCTCTCTCAGCCCAGTGCTTGAGCCTCCTCCAATACTGTCTTACAAAGTGGTCACCCACCCTCTGCTTGGATGCCTCCATGGCAGGGTGGTCCCCTACCTACAGTCTGTGGCAGTTCTGATTCTTAGAAACCTGTTGCTTCAGCTGAGCCCAAATTGTCTGTGTGATCTCTGGTGGCTGAAATAATATTTCTGTGCTGTGGCCGTCTTGACAGTGATGTTGTATTCTAGATGCAAGCAAGAGAAGGTTGTTGGCTTAGATGCCCACCAGCCTGGGACTCCTGGAGAGTATGACTATGTCTATCTTGTTTAATGACTAATGAGAATAGATAAAGACCACAGTGTGAAGGTCCTAGGGGCGTCCTCCTGGGACAATTATTCCTTCATTGGTGGATCATGGGGAACTTCAGGTGTTTCCAGGGCAAGGCCAAGGGTCGATAGGGTGAGCTTAGAGAAGCACATGTTAACTTAGAAGGGGAAATTATTTCAATATTCTCACAACTTAGTCACATGAATACCAGCCTTCCCTAGAAGAGCATCTGGCACCCACTAGGTAGTCAATAAATATTTGCTGGAAAGATTAACTGAATAAATGAATGAATGTAAAAACTTTGCAATTCTAGAACTCTATTAATGAGATTCAAAAATAGTCAGTGGTAAACAGCTACAAGCCCCAAGGTAATAGGAACAAAAGGACAAGACATCCCATTTAGGAAAGGCATTTAGTTTATATTTGAAGCTGACAAGAATCCACATCCCAGAAATTATTTTATGCCAACATTCTGAGGCCTGTCAAGATTGGGACTGGAGAGACACCAAAGGACAAACGTTATATGGTTCCAACTTATATGAAGTACTGAAACCGAGCAGGACCCTGTGGGGCTCCTGGGCATGAAAACCTTTCTTTGTTCCCCATTTCTTGTTTGTAGGGAATAGGCTTCAGCCTCCATGATCTTCCCTGAGTTGCTAATCAAGGAAGGGAGGGAATGCAGAGACAAGGGTGGCGCAGTCAAGAAACAATAGTGCAGCCTTGGGACAGGATCCTGGTTCAACCTCAAGGGATACACATAACAATATCTTTGAGCTCTTCTTTTTTTTTTGATGTGGACCAATTTTAAAGTCTTTATTGAATTTGTTACAATATTGCTTCTGTTTTGTGTTTTGATTTTTGGCCTCGAGGCATGTGAGATCTTAGCTCCCCGGCCAGGGATCGAACGCACACCCCCTGCATTGGAAGGTGAAGTCTTAACCTCTGGACCGCCAGGGAAGTTCCTCTTTGAGCTCTTCTGCAGAACTAAAACCCCCAACAAATGGAAGATAACTACTTGATGAAACATTCTTCATTCTAGAGAGAAGGGCGCAGTTTGATAACCTCGAGAACCACAGAAGTTCATCAGGAGGGCACCTGAGGCCAGATTAAAAGAATGCAAGCCCTTTATACAGCAATCCTGCCCTTGAACCATTGCTATAAAAATCCTCACTGGGCTTCCCTGGTGGCGCAGTGGTTGAGAATCTGCCTGCCAATGCAGGGGACACAGGTTCGAGCCCTGGTGTGGGAAGATCCCACATGCCGCGGAGCAACTAGGCCCGTGAGTCACAACTACTGAGCCTGCGCGTCTGGAGCCTGTGCTCCTCAACAAGAGAGGCCGCGATGGTGAGAGGCCCACGCACCGCGATGGAGAGTGGCCCCCGCTTGCCGCAACTAGAGAAAGCCCTCGCACAGAAACGAAGACCCAACACAGCCATAAATTAATTAATTAATTAATTTTAAAAAAAAAAAAGAAAGAAAGAAAGAAACAACATACTCCAAACCAATGATAGATTGCTCCAGGCAAGGGGAGATGAAAAAAATAAAGTCCAAATTTAGTTGAGGGAATACCTTTTAAAAAAAAAACAAAAACTCCTCACCAAATCCCACCAGGTTGGGTCACACAGTTTTGAGGGCATTAGTCTGCTGTGTCCCCCTTTGCTTGACAAAACAATAAAGCTATTCTTTTCTACTTCACCCAAAACTCTGTCTCTGAGATGCAATTCGGCACTGGTGCACAGAGGCCGAGTTTCAGCATCATTACCTAGAAGCGGCAAATTCATAAAGACAGAACATAGAAAAGGGTTAGGGCAGAGAAGAATGAGGGGTGTGAAAATGCAAGAAAATTTTGACAATGTGTATTTATTTGGGGTGTTGCAGAGGCAAACTCGAATTGAAGAGCTGCCTTTTGAGATGCAGGCAAAAACACAGCTAAAGGCAGTGACACAAACTTGAAGTCCTCTGTCTGGGTGCTGAGCAGAGCATGCTGTTTATTCAGATTGAACTACTCCCCAGATTCTCCAGGCTAAATCTTTCTTCAGCTGCAGTAGCCTCCCAAACCCTCAGATACTTCCCCTGCGAAGAGTTCTGGCTGGTCCTCCAGCCCCTCACCTGCAAAGACCACTTGACCTCTCCCAGGAGGAGGTCTGGGATCTGGCATAGTCTCCACCTGCCCCACAGCAAGGGGAAGGTTGCTTGATTTAGCAGATACGAATGTGGGATGCCCAATTACATTTCAATTCCAGTTAAACAACAAATAACTTTTTTAGTCAAAGTATGTCCCATGCAACACTGGGGGCATACTTACATTCAGAAAAATATTCACTGTTTATCTAAAATTCAAATTTGGGAATTCCTTAGTGGTCCAGTGGTTAAGACTTGAGGTTTCACTGACATGGACTGGGGTTCGATCCCTGTTTGGAGAATTAAGATCCGACAAGCTGTGCAGCCAAAAAAAAAATAAAAAATAAATAAAATTACTAAAAAAAAAAAACAGTAAATAAAATTCAAATTTAACTGAGCATCCTATGTTGTATCTGGAGACCCTAAACACTACTGGACCAAAAGAGACTTTGGCTCCTTCTCACTTTTGAGCTCAGATGAAGCACTGGGCCACCAGATGTGGGATGTGGCTTCTCCAGTAGTTGGTAAGAGAATACTGGGTAATGCAACCCAGAAATACAGAGGACTTAATTCCTTGTGCTAGTGAACAGTGAGAGATAGGAGGCATCTGGCACATAATTTGCTCTTCGTTTCTCCCTCCAGTGGACTGTTCTGAGGACTGGTGGTTTTCTGTGCTCTGTCTGAAGACATTTGCATGACTAAACAATTGTCTGTGTCTTTCCTTAAACTGTGATCAGCTCAGTAATGCACCCCCTTAGACTTCCTTTGTGTCCTTTGCTGCCTTATCTCCCTTTTCCTTTTACATTTGCTGCCCTGGGATTGTACCTCCCAATGAAACATTAATTAATATAGAGTATTAATGTTCCTCTATGTGCTCCATAGCATCCCTTGCATTTATCACTATTTTAATGGACTTTTTGTTTGACTCTCTCCCCTAGTAAACTGTAAGCTCCTAAGGGGAAGAGAGCATGTTTTTTCGGTTCGTCATTGTATTACCCGAGGCTGGTGCTACATCTGGTACATGGCAGATACCCAATCAATATATGTTACTATTGAATGAATAAACAAGTGAATAAAGCCAACAAAGCTGATAATATTTCTAGAACACGTCCTCAGTAAATCAGGTCTTGAGTGGTTGGGAATGAATACTTGAGCTGAAGCAAAATTATTATAGGATTTTTGTTTCAACTTACATTAGTATCTTTGAGCACTTACTCTGAGCCCAGCTTGTGTGACTTGTATTTCTTATTATAAAATTTAATTTGGTTTTCTGGTCTGTAATTGTGTCTGGGTGAATTTGGGAGGGCGTAAACCTAGTGTCTTATATAATACATGAATCATAAGAGCCCAGACGGAATGTTCCTATGTGCCAACTCCTTCTGCCTTATTTACATCTGATCTGGTATTTAAAGCTTTGATCCTGCAGGACTGAACCCACACCGACTTGCATACCCACCTTGGTCCCCATGCCTGCCAAGTATCTGCATCTAGTGAAGCTGGCCTTGGGGTACTTGGTCCTCACCCCATTCCTTTTCCCTTTCCCTCTCCCTAATCTTCCTATGCAGTGTGCACGCAGGGCTTGCCTGGAGGGTAGAACAGAGGTTAAGAAGGAAGGAGCAACCATCACAGAACTGACTTGCCCAATTCTGGTAACATTTCCATTCTGCTGACAGTCAAGAGAAGGACTAAGGGGCTTCCCTGGTGGCGCAGTGGTTGAGAGTCTGCCTGCCAATGCAGGGGACACGGGTTCGAGCCCTGGTCTGGGAAAATCCCACATGCCACGGAGCAACTGGGCCCGTGAGCCACAACTACTGAGCCTGCGCGTCTGGAGCTTGTGCTCCGCAACAGGAGAGGCCGCGATAGTGAGAGGCCCGCGCACCGCGATGAAGAGTGGCCCCCACTCACCACAGCTAGAGAAAGCCCTCGCACAGAAACGAAGACCCAACACAGCCAAAAATAAATAAATAAATAAAGTGTAAAAATTTTAAAAAAAAAAAGAGAAGGACTAAGGAAAATAGGGGAAGAATAGGAAAGAAAAACAGGTCAGTATAATGCAAAATGGTGATAGGAGGGGTTTATGAAAAAATTCTAGAGGACCTCCCTTGTGGTCCAGTAGTTAGGACTCCATGCTTCCAATGCAGGGGGTGCGGGTTCGATCCTTGGTCGGGGAACAAAGATCCCACATGTCGTGCAGCACGGCCAAAAAAAAAAAAAAAAAAAAATCTAGTTATTCGAACACCAAACCTGAGCTTTGCTAATAAGAGTCAGAGCCCTGATTTGGGGTTTTCCTGGGTCTTAAGTAGGCTTTTCTGTCCCCCTTTCCTCCTGGTCTTCTCTTGAAGCTAGGTTTTTAATTTCTATCTTGGGAAATTAGGGCATCGTGGGGCAGTAAAAGTAGCACAGGGTTAGAAATACGGAGATTTGGATTCTATTCCTCATTCTATACTAACCTGCTGGTGACCTTAGACAAGTCATTTCCTCCCTCTGAGTCTCAGTTTCCCAATCTGTAAAATAAGAAGGTGTGTTGAGGTCCTTTCCAGCATCTTCATGATGCACGAGTCTGCATTCCAGTTACAACCTGCCTCAATTTGAAAGCTATGGCTGAGATCTTTTATTTTAAAAGTTTTAGAAGATTCTGTTTCGTGCAGGTCATGGCGTGTATGTTCTCCCATGTTGTTCCTGCTGATACTTCCTCTTAGTGACTTATTTCCCTGTGTGGTTAGTCATTTGTGACTCGAGCTCCTTTTCCACTGCAGGTTGCTGTGCAAGGCTGGTTTGCTGTGCAAGGCTGGTTTGCTGTGCAAGACTGGTTTGCACCAGTTTCTTCAGCTGTTCCTCCAAGGTGCTTTTCATTTTGTCTCTGCTGAGGCCTTATAATCATACTGGACCAGAGTTTGTGTTAATTTCTTGGTTTGGAGTCGATGTGAACTAAGATCTTCCATCTGTGTCAACACAGGCCTGGGATTCTCTGATCTCTGGTAAGATGGCAGGAACCCTAGCCATTTTCCACGGGTGCGTGGGTGGAGTTTTCCTCATCCGCAGGTGGTGGCAGAGGCAGTGCTTCTTGACTCCCGGGACGGTTGCAGCCTCCCTTGAACATTGTACACAGGACCAGTGGCCTGGGTGATCTCCCACAGCCCTTAAAGCCCCAATACCCTGCTCTGAGGTCGGCCTCTGGCTCCGAATGTCCCTCAGCCACAGGCTTAAGTACCCACTCACTGCTCTGATTGTTGAGTTCTCTCTTTCTAGCACCCACAGATTTCCCTTGGTTTTGAGCTTGAATCTTTGTGTTTGCGGAAATGGGTCTGTGCCTGTGTGTCTAAGGTGTGGGAGTCTCCCCTGGGTCAGCTCAACCAGCCAAATCCTCTCTTGTTATGATTATTTTGTACAGTTAACTTTTTCATAGGTATAATGGGGGTGCGGGCACATACATTGCGGCACAAGGGCTTTGGAGAACAAACTTTCCTGCTGTCACGTCCCTTCCTCCCAGTAAAAGAACACCTTCACTGAAGTCTGAGACCCTGTCTCCAGAGGGGACAGCTCTCCTTCTGCAGGGAGAGTGGGGCTTCTAATGTGGCCTGCTCTCCCTCTCCCTGCGTCCCCTAGAGAAAGATGGAGAACATCTTGAACGGCTTCCTCAGGAAGTGACGAGGACAGAATGTTTCATGAGGCACGGGGGCGCGGAGAGCAGCTGGTTACTGCGTAAGTGAGACGGACGGAGGGAGGATGGAGAAAGCCGAGGCCCTTTGGTGGAGAAAGATCTCGGACCAATTTTACAGACAGGAGGATGTCAACGAGAACCGTTTCGTTCCCTCCTTCCCCTTCATTTCCACACTTATGTGTGTGTGTGTGTGTGTGAGAGTGTATGTTTATGAGTGTGTATGTGTGAGTGTGTATGTGTTTGTGAGTGTGTGTGTATCTGTGAGAGTGTATGTGTGTGAACATGTGTCTGTGTGTGTGTATGTGTGTAGTGTGTGTGTGTGTATGTGTCTGTGTGTATGTGTGTGTGTAGTGTGTGTATGTGTATGTGTGTATGTCTGTCTGTGTATGTGTGTGTAGTGTGTATATGTGTGTAGTGTGTGTGTATGTGTCTGTGTGTGTATGTGTGTATGTGTCTGTGTGTGTCTGTGTGTTGTGTGTGTGTGTGTGCATGTCTGTGTGTGTATGTGTGTGTTGTGTGTGTATGTGTGTATGTGTCTGTGTGTGTGTGTCTGTCTGTGTGTGTATTGTGTAGTGTGTGTGTCTGTGTGTAGTGTGTGTATGTGTCTGTGTGTGTATGTGTGTAGTGTGTGCAGGTGTGTCTGTGTGTGTGTGTATGTGTCTGTAGTGTGTGTGTCTGTGTCTGTGTGTGTTTGTGTCTGTGTGTGTGTCTGTGTGTCTGTGTGTCTGTGTGTGTGTGTGTGTGTGTGTGTGTGTGTGTGTGTGTGTAGAGAAAAATGCGTGGTCAAGACACAGGGAGTCGGGAGAACTCAGTTTGAATCCCAGCCTCGTTGTTCTCTTGCAAATTGCTTCTCTCCTCTGGGCTTTTATTTCCTAATTCTAATTCCCCAAATTAGAGGATTGTATTAAATTTGTAGATTATAAACATGATTTTAGCTGTGGAACCCTTATTTTCAAGTGCAGTCTTTCATAGAAACTTTCATGTAAAAGAAGAGCTGCCTCCGATGAACAAGGGCCAGAGCCCCAAAGCCCAATGGCTTCATTTCCTTCTCCCCACTTGGAGGAGGCAGATCACCAGGGTCCCTGGAATACAGTTTGAAAACTGCCGGTCTATGTACAGTTTCTTCCAGTTGGGGTATTATAATTATGATGAGAAGGAGAAAACTATCCCTAAAAATTCATTTCCATAAAATTCATGAGACAGAGCTGAAGCGGCAAGATTTCCCTGAAAGCAGGAAGTCAAAGCTGCCAAACTGTGAAGCAATATGGTTTTTTAGACCATATTGCATTCTTTCTTATAGAACCTTTCACCTCAGTTTGGGTAAGTTTTTGATGGTAATGGCCAGCTGTTGTGTAGACATGGGAAGATTGCTGGGCTGGAAAGAAGTGCTTTCAGTAGCCAGCTGTGAGTCATTTGCAAATTATTTCACCACACAGAGGCTCAGTTCTTTATTTGTGAAAGAGGGGAGTGGAATAGACTAGCCACTAGGAGATCACTGACAACTAAAAATGTTCTGAGATAGAGCAAATTATTAATGTACTCACAAAAATTTATTGTGCAAATACTACATGTCAGGCACCACTTGCTCTGCATGGAGATTATAGTCATTAGACAGACTGGGAAGACAGACACTGAACAATGGTGCTTTATATGGAAAAGGAAGTACAGGGTTATAAATGACCAGAGAGGAAGGTCTCAACCTGGACCAGCAGGTCAGGGTGGTCCTCCAAGGCAGACAGAGATAGAGACAGACAGAGACACAGAGAGACACAGAGGTAGAAGGAGATAGACACAGAGAGACAGAGATAGATGAGAGAAGCAGAGAGAAAGAAACAGAGAGAGAATGGGGAGAGTGATGGAAAAGGCGTCTTGGATGACTACAGATTAGGGAGATAAGTTTGATTTCAGCTAAGGTTAGAGATATAGGTGACCCAAAGAACCAAAATGGATTCACTTTCTAATGAACCTACCTGGTGGGTAAAGCAAACTCTTTGGTTATCTTTATATTCTACTTGGCTCCAAAATGTTTGAGCAAGCAGCTTGCAAAGATATATAAAATGTACAAAATAACAGATTAAAAGAGTGGTGAAAGAAAAAAGTAGAGTTGCAGAGTAGAGCCAGGAATAAGAATAAAAGTGCTCATCAGAGTTACCTAAATTCTTGCTACGGATGAGTCACAAATTTTACTCAAAACTTCTCAGCAATCAATGTAGAAAGAGCTCGTGTCTCCATATTCAATGATGCAATTCACAGTGTTAATGGGACAAATATGGAAAAATTGCTGATAGGAAAGCAGTTAGAGAGTAAAATTCTTCTGGGGTCCTCCACTATAAACCATTCATTATGGATGCTGATAAAATGTTGTCTGCTAAAATCTTTTTTATCTGGCTTAATCCAGAGGGAAACTTCAAAGCGTCAACCTGCCCTGACTCTTATTATCCCCCTAACCCTGATATCTTGATACATTGCCTCTCAAGACTTTTCCTTCAACAGAGCCTACAGCACAACTGGTCATTTCTTTATCTGAATATAGAAACAGATGCTATAAGTTGGGTTGGAGCTTCATTACTATTGTTACCTTTCAAGAACATTATTCATTCATTATTAATTCAATTTTGGTTTTGTTTTAACATTTTGGTTTCTCCTTGTTTCATAGCTATTTGGGAATAAAACCATTCATAAAATTGTTCCATTAACAAATCCATTTTTGAATAATGCTTTTTAAATTATTGTTTTAAATAAAGCTCCTGGTATAGAACTTAAGTGGTGATCTTATTGAAACTAATCCTAACTATTTAACAGAAGTCAGTCAGTCCTCCTTTCTCTTTATGCACTGAAATCATGCCTGACTTGAAAAATTAGTCATTTTTTGTTTTTTTGTTTTACAGAATTTGCTTTAATATTTCCTTCTTCATCTCTGGATGATGCCAAGCATACATGTAAGAATACGTATTTTCAATTAATGGCCTTGGTGTCATGTAGACATGCACTTAGGATCTCCTTAGCTTGTTAGTGTGTGCCTTTGTGTATGTTATGTAACCTCCTTCCCGAGCCTTACATATCTCATCTCTTAGATAAAGATGATTAACACCCCTATCTCATAGTGTGGTTGTGAGAACTAAAGAAAAAAAAATTGTGTATATTAGAGACTTTCTGTAGTAAGTAAATGAGGACAATAAACGATCCTATCTAATAGGGTCATTTCAAGGATTAAAAGAATACATTTAAAGAGGCATCAGGGAGGGAAAAAAAATCAGTTTGATAGTATCATCCTTCACCAAGGGTATGAAGAGATAGCTGCCCTATTACATTGCTGACAGGAGGGTCCATTGGTAGCCGCTCTAGAGAGAACTTGGCAGTGTCTATTAAAATTTAAAAATATACATGTCCTATAAGCAGCAATTCAACTTCTCAGTTTCTACCATAAAAGTGCATATTAGCAGGAAGTGTATGTTCAAACACGCATGTTGCAACACTGTTTGTAATAAACTAGCAACAACTGGACGCTACCTAAATGTCCATCAGGGAGGAATAGGTACATAAATTTTGGCATATCAATTCTACGAAACAATGAAAAAGACTAAGGTAGATTTATATGTATAACATGGAAAGAGGTCCAGGAAATAATGATTGAATTTTTAAAAATCAAGGTATAGAATGATCATTCAATATGATTTCATTTATGTGAATACACAGAGAGCCACATAAAGCAGTACTATATATTTTTGATTGGTACATATATGAATGTTATTAAGCAGAAAAAGTATAAATTTACATGTCTGCCAACATAAACCGTAGTTACCTCTTGGGGAGACCAGGAAGGGATTAAAATTGAGGGTTCTGGTTTAAACATTCCTTTACTTATGGTGTTTTAATTTTTTTTTTAATAGGGAATTTGTCTGTATGTTATAGAGTTGAAACGCAGTTTTTAAAAGCTTCTGGGAACAATGTCTGGCATATAATAAGCTTCGAATAAGTGTAAATTCCTTCATTTGGCATAAAATCTCTAAATCATCTACCAAGTGAATTTGGATCTATTTATTCATTTACTTAACAAATATTTATTAACACAGAGCTTGTCCCAGTCATAGCCTATGCTTCAGGGAAACAGCAGAGAGTAGTTTACAATTTGAGTAGAAGGAAGATAAATAAACAAGAAAAAAATAGTGTTGTAGGAGCTGATGGATGAAATAGAGGATGCTATGGGAATATACTGCAGTAACTCTTTACTATGTCTGGAGGAGTCAAGGACCAAGGAAGGCTTTACAGACAAACTTCAAAGTCATACCCCTCCTATACATAAACTGCCAGTAATCCAAGTGGTCAGAGAATGGATCAAATACCAGCATGAACTGAAAGAAGGACTGAAGCAGAAGAGTTATAGCCAAAGTTGATGCAACTTAGGGAAGGCTGTCACGATTCACCATGATTTATATACACAACCACTAAAGAAGCAAGACTTCATAAATGTTTGCCCTTTGCTCAAGAACCATCTTGTAAAATAGGATCAAAGACAAATTAAAATCCACATTCAATTCTGCTGCAAACTCACTGACTTGGTTGTCCTATCTCAGATCATGTCATAGAGATCTGAGATAGGACGTAGAAGGGACCCCTTCTGAGATACTGCATGAAAATGAAAGCAGGGGTGTCAGAATCATGGAACAGGCTGCGTTCAAATTCCGGAGCAACAGTAGAAAAGATACAAACTCTAGTATATGGAGTGAAAGTAAATTGGGGATGAGGTGAGAACAGAGAGTAAGTCAAATATCCACACAAGACCAAGAGTGAGAGCTGGTCTAGGGAACAGATATGGAATCAGAGCTGCCAGAGGAAGTCTCTCTTCTCTGACACTGTTCCTTAAATCAGGTCCCATCCAGTCACTAGGCAGTTTCAGCCAAGAAAATTAACCATATGGCACTCTGCTCTCCTTTAGGGCTTCTCCCTTACCCTTATCTCTGCTCTTCGCTCACTGTGATTTCACATCTTTGAATCTGCTGGTTTAGGTCCCTATTTCTGACCCCAGGGGACACCATGACCCCACAGATGTGACCCTGGTCTCTTTTCACACATGATTTACAGGTACCCTATTGCTTTGCTGGCTCTGAGTAACCACTGCTGAACCCAGTTCAATGAGGGCTCTCAGGTCAGCCTTCCTGGTCAGTATCAACCTTTGGATAGGTAGGTATGCAAGGCAAGGGGAACAAAAAATTTGTCCCAAATAGTGAATGGACTGGTATGAGTGGTGTTTTGTAAACAGGTCTCTAATCAATGCTCATGGTCCTAGGGCATGCCCCAGCTGGCTCTAAGGCATCCTGGACACAGTACCTGAGGCCATAAAGCTAAGGAATATCATAGAAAAGCATATTTATTTTCTATTGCAAGCAATCAAAATTGAAACCCTACCAGTCTATGACAAGAAAAGTAAAAGGAAGAAACAAACCTTTGTAGAGCCTAATTATGCAGTAGACATGTAGGTTGGGGATCTTATTTGAAAGAGCTTCTTTAATTTATTACTCAGATCCCTATTATTACTAATAATAAGTGGGCCACTTATTATTATGATTACATACACCAAAACTTAAGGTATTTTTTGTTTGTTTTTTCTTTTAAACTCAAGGAACTATAAGACACAGAGAGGACATCTGTTTCTTTCTCTCCATGAGTTTTTTCAATGCATCTTTGATCTCCTTGTTTCTCAAACTATATATGATGGGGCTCAGCATGGGAATCACAGCTCCATAGAGCATGGACACCACCTTATCTTGGTCTAATGAGTAGCCAGCACTAGAATGGAGATATGAGAAGAGACCAGAGCCATAGAAGAGAATCACTGTTGTCAGATGAAAGGAACAGGTGTTGAAAGCCTTTGTCGGCCCTTGGGTTGAATGGATCTTCATGACAGCAGCAATGATGTAGCCATAGGAAACCAGGACAACAAGAGCTGAAGTCCCACCAACTGTACACACAACAATAAAGTTTACTACCTGGCTGAGGAAGGTACTAGAACAAGACAAGGCCAGCAGTGGTGGCAGGTCACAGAAAAAGTGGTTAATGATTCGTGGCCCACAGAAATGAAGTCAGAATATAGAGCTGTTTTGGACCAATCTGGTGAGGAATCCTCCAGCGTGCACTGTAATGGCCATCCCCATTAGGTGGTGGGTGTCATGAGGGCTGTGTAGAGCAGAGGGTTGGAGATGGCAGTGTACCAGTCATATGCCATGGCTGCCAGGAGACAGCACTCTGTGCCTACCATCCCAATGAATAAGAAAAATTGAGCAGCACAGCCCACAGAGGAGATGGTCTTCTGCTCCTTGAAGAAGTTACAGAGCATCTTAAGGGCTATAGAGGAGGTGTATGAAATATCAGTGAAGGACAGTTACCAAGGAAGAAATACATGGGGGAGTGGAGGTATGACTCCATGGCAATCAAGACAATAAGGCCCAGGTTCCAAGCCAGAGTCATGAAGTAGATCCCCAGAAACAGTACAAAGAGGGTAACCTGCAGCTCTGGATGCTCTGAAAATCCCAAAAGGATGAAACTGGTCATCATGCTGATATTCCTTCCCAGGGCCACCTTCTTCTCTCTGCTGCCTTCAGAGCCCCAAAATGAGATTCCTGGGGCAATGAAAATCCAGGTGAAGAAACCATTTTGTTCTGTCATGGAAACATAGACGCCCCAGAGCCAGAAGAGACAGTGGAAGGCAAATGTCCTACCTCCATCCAATGCAGAAATTCCCTCTACAGCACTTACTGGGTCTTTCAAAGAGATTGTTGTCATCCTGATCTGATTCATTTGTTTATGCAAAAGTGACAGGTCCCAGAACAGACTGGCATTTTTGCATTATCTGGATCATCACCTTCACTGTCAATGTCACGACTTTATCAAAGGAAGTTATTAATAGCACTTGGACTAACTACCCCCACTTTTTTTCCAGTTGATCCAAGCATTGTGATTGGATTAATGAGCCACTCAGATTTATACTAGATTTTTTTTCTTTTTTGAGAAGAAATGCCTAGAGAGGCAATTTTGTGTTTCTTATCATCATAGTCTGTTCTGACCAGGTTTTATGGGGTCAAGGTGTTCTTTTTCCTTAAAGCAGAGGAATGAAGCACTTAGAGATGTGAAAAACTGGCATCCCCTTTAGAGATTAAAGAAAGGGATAAGGAAAAGAAAGTTCAACACTGTGAAACGCTTATGCTCATTTTGCACAAATATTATCAACTGACCTTGCCCCATGTGTTTGATAGAGAAATGCGGATGATGTACAAAGTAATAAAACATTACTATTAAGTTGAAAATATTCAACATACTGCATGGGATAGTCATGAAACAGACAAATCACAGCACAGTGTGACAGTTGCTCTAAGAGCAGTATTTGTACAGTGCCCTGGGTCCTGGACATAGCTTCTGAGAGGAGATGTGTTTGAGGAGGATTCCAACAATGAGGAAGGGGTTACCAGAATGAAAATTGTGTGTGTGAGCAGTTGACAGGTGGTTGGCTCAAGAGCTTTATATTAAAAATGGGAAAAGCATTTGTAAAAGCACAGGAGACCATAGTGTTTGAGGAACCTTAAAAACATTAACATGGCAGGAGCACAGGCTAAACAGAATTAAGAGAAGATAATATAAGGCTACTTTTGAGAGACAGCAGGGGCTGAACAAATTGTGAAAGATCTTCAAAAGCAAAGCTGGTGAGGACATTTGTTGAAATGTTTCATATATGTAACTGCATTTACTGTATATATAATTGCACATACTATATATATATATATAATTGCATATACGTGTTTACATATTCATATTTAATTTCAACCTTCTCTCCACTTCTGGACTTCTGCCCCCTTTGCCCTGCCCTCTTCTTTTGATAGGACTTATCACTTCCTACTATTGCATATAATTCATTGGTTTGTTGATTATTGTCTCTCTCCCTCAACAAGAATGTAAGCTCAATGAAGACCAAGATTTTTAGGCGTTTTTGTCTCTTTTGTTCACTGAAGTATCACAAGCACCTAGACCATTGCTTGGCACATAGTAGATGCTCAATACATATTTGTTGAATAAATATCATGCTAAGGAGTTTGACCTTTCCCTTATGGCCAAAGGGAAAACATGAACATTTTATTTTTGTTTGTTTTTTAAATTTTACTTTTTTTTGTAAACAAGGAACTAGCTGTCAAGTACATGTTTAACAATATAACTGAGAGCAGTGCAGAAGCAGTGTAAAAGATGAATCAGAGTGAAAGAAGGCTGAGAAGGAAGACTGGAAAGTTACAAGAAGAGAAAGTTGCTTCAAAGGCCAGGAAGAAAGCTGATGATGATTTGAATTAAAATAGGTAGATTTAGAAACAAATTCTTCCCTGAGATGTAACAGCACCATTCATTCTGCAGTGCAGCCGAGAAGAGAAACCATACATGACCAGACAACTCATCCCTCTCCCTTCATTTTTCACATTTACAGTTATTGTCAAAGGTATATTTTAATAAGATTCATCATGATTCTTGCTACTTCAACCTCAAGGTTCTATGATAACTAGTCTATTACATTTTTAGAGTGTGATAAAAGCTAATTGCCAATTATTTTATATGATTACTACATCGATAACCTGGTCATTTTGACCTGAATTATCTGAAGGTAAAGATATAGAAATAGAGTATGAGACATACATTAAATTTCCTTATAATAATAACTATATATAAATTAGTTTGCATGGTCTGAGAACCACCATCACTTATTTTTAGTGTTTTTAAGTTTCTACAAAATTTTCACATCCATCATGGCATTGGTGGTCCTCCAAAGCATGGCCTTGACGTCAGACACAGCTAGTCTCCAATCCTTGCGTCACTACTCACTAGCTATGTGGCCTTGCTCAAACTGACACAGGATTCTCAAATCTCTTTTGATTTCCCTCTACTGTAAAGGGGAGGCAATACTAGGACTACCTCCTAGATTGTGAATATTAAATGAAATAAATTGCATCAAGTTTTGGAGAGAAAAATAAATATTTTTATTATTTAACAAAGGATCCACACTGTCAGGGTTTGAACCCAGATGTACTTCATCCCTAATCCAGTGTCTGCTCTCCACTGCACTGGCTGACTAACCCCAGGTGCATGTACTTGTACATAATAATTGCTACATCAACCATATGCCCTTTATGACGTAGGAAGTAATAAAAACTTTGTTATTGCCGATATTTATAGCAACGTATTGGTTTATTTGATAACACTTACCACACTCTGTATTTACTCTTTGTTTGCTGACTTGTTCTGTCTGTATCCTTAACTGTGAAGTCTGGGAGGGCATTATAACCTTAATTCCTTGCACTGTGCCTGGAACATAGTGGACATTAAATAGTATTTGCTGAATGAGTTCAATGAGTTCAACAATTCCAAAAGACATGTATTACAGACAAGAAGCTCACTGAAATTATGACAGCTCAAGGAGATATTAAATGACTAAACCAAGATTTAAACCCTTGATTCTTTGACTCTAGAGCCTGTTCTTTTTCCTGAGTGCTATGAAAGAATGTGGCCATGGGTCTGGGCAATCCATAGGACCATAGTATAGATGGAACTGCAAGAGATATGATACTTTCCCCATCCCAACTGACTGGACGAGACTGGTTATGTGGAACTTGAATTCTGAAAATCAGTGTAAAAAGTTTTCTTCTCCTCAACCTGAGCAAGTCCCTTTACATTTTAACAAAATTAAGCCACTACCAAAATAAAGAGGAATGAGGTTCTAATATGGTAATTCCCAAATAAAGGATATAATTGAGGTACAGAGCGTATTTGTACTTTAGATGACTTTGTAGGGTATGATGAAGAAAACTTAGAGAGAATAACATGCAGGAAAAGAAATGTGTTTTCTGCTTTCATCAATTCTTTCTCCTTATCTGTTACAGTGCATAGCAGATTATAGGTGTCCAATGAATATATGTCATCTGGCTGAATAAAGGGCTATAAAATAGTTACTATATAGACATTACAAACTTTCCCTAATTCCAAGACTATTGGATCTGCCCTATTTTAAATACTCCCTGAATATCCAGAAAATTCTGGTGATATGCCTAAAATAATAAAATATCAGAGATAGAAACCAGTTAGCCTAGCCTTTGTCCATTATAAATAATAAAACTGAAGCCAAAGAGAGAGCGTTATTGTCTGTACCGTTGGTTGGTTACCAGAGGTGAAATTAGGACCTAAATCTCATTCTCCAAGATTAGCTCTTTCTGCTTTACCTTATTCTAAAACCTGGAGTTTCAATGGTCACTAGAGAGAATCCAAGGAAATTATATGGTATTTTTTAAATTGCAGACACACACATGCACATATTCGTGAGTCTAGAATAGCGTAAAAAGCCCTGGACTGAAACCTTAAAAAAAAAAAAGAAAGAAAGAAAAGTGCTGATTCAAGTCCTGTTTCTCCTACCTTTCTGCTGTGTGACCTTGGGAAAAAATATTTGCCTTTCTGAATCTTAATCTTCTTATCTCCTGTCTATACTAGAAAAAAATCAGCTTAGATCATTGTTTTCTAGTCCACTTCCCTTCCTTCTTTCTTTCCTTCCTTATTTCCGTTTGTAAATAGCAGAAACTTTTTAAAAATGAGAGTTTCTGCAGAATTCCAGAATATAAAATAGGTCAACTCCAGCTCCTCTGGTTAAAGTCAGAGCAGTAGGGAAGGGGACTCCAGCATATTGCCTGCTCCACCCTCCTCATTTTCAAGGGTCTTTCTAACTCTCTCATTCTGTGATTCTAGAATTCACCATGAACCATATCTAAAGAAGGGCAAAAGGCAAACTCACCTACAACTCCCTAAACTCTGCGTTTCAGTCAGATGGCTAAGACCAGAAGCTTGTAACAAGAATGAAACCCATCTCTGCTTGCACCTGGAGCACTGGTGTTGGCCAAAAAGATAAACAAAATTTATATGTAGCTACTTTAAATTGGCCACCAAGGGAAGGACTTGATGGGGCTTTAAAGCAAGACCCATTCTCTCTGACGTACCATTGGATCTCTCTAGTTGTGGAGTATGACATATCCCAGAGAGAACCTACTGGCAGCTTGGCTGCCCATCTGGGCTCGGAGGGAAAAAGGATGCCAGCTTTGGTTGGGTGGAGTTGATTTCCTTTGGCCCTGCTTGCATTATATTTCTAGTCCCTGGTCTGGTTCCAGTAAGGTATCCCTAGAGGCAGTGAAAGCCAAGAGTGGCTTTCGGCTTCAAAATAGGTAACTATATCATCAACGGCAGTTACCTTTGTAAAGCACCAGATATTTTACAGAACTTCTTCAATGTAAAAATATCTTTTGAATGACTCCAAGGGTTGGAGCTAGGACTGAACGGGTAAAATTAAGAGAGAGAAAGAGACAGAGACAGAGAGATTATAAGGAAACAATAGGACCGTCCAAAGGTAGAATGGATGTTCTGGAAAGGAGTAAATTCTCCATCACTGGAAGTAAGTGAGGAGAAGATAGTACAGTTGACAGTGATGATCTCACTTCTACGTGGAATCTAAAAACAAACAAACAAACAAAGTCATAGAAACAGAGAACAGATTGGTGGTTGCCAGAGGCAATGGGTGAAGGTGACCAAAACAAATTTCCAGTTATAAGAGAAATAAGTTCTGGAGATGTAATGTACAGTATGGTGACTATAGTTAACAACAGTGCATCATATATTTAAAAGTTGCTCAGAGAGTTGATCTTAAAAGTTCTCCTCTCAAGAAAAAACATTGTAACTGCGTGAGGTGATGTATCTTAACTACATAAACCTATGTGGTAATCATTTCACAGTATATACCTGTACCAAATTGTTATGTTGTACACCTTAAACTGATACAATGTTATGTCATTTGTATCTCAATAAAACTGGAAGAAAGTAAAATAAATAGGCTACCTGAGAGAGAGACAGAGAGACAGAGAGACTGAATTAGTTGACCTAATGGGTTCTTCAAAATTCTAAGATTCTACGATTTTGTACAATGAGGAGAAAGAGGAGAGAAGACTGACGGGTACTAGTATTTTTAGCTGTATAGATTGGGCCTTTTGTATCCTTTATTTCATAATAGCCTCACAGTAGCTCCCAATGGAAAGCATTCTTAAATGCATTTTCAGGTGAGAAAAAGGAATTTTGGAGAAGTGTTTGCCAAAGGTCATGCAGAGAGGTTGTGATAAAGCTGGCATTTGTACTAAGGTCTTCCAGAATCCAAAATCCATGTTCAGTCCTCTATACCCCACGTCCCCCACCCCCATAAGGACATGAAAAATGGATGGCAATGGGGAAAAAATCACTTGATAGGCCTCATTTAAAAAAAAAAAAAAACTATGTGTCGGGAGTTTAAAAGAAAAATAACTTTTGCTGTTTGACTAAGGCCAGATTTCCTTCATGTCCATGTTTTGTTTATGATTTATCAAATATCCAACTTGAAAAGACTTGAAATCTATTTGTGTGTCTGGTGAAAGGACATGCAAGGAACAGAAGGAAGTGGGTATTGTGCAAACCCACAGGACCCTGCGGCTTCTTTCGAGGATTTGTGAAAGATGGCAGCCACACCCTGCTTATGTTGGCAGCTCTTCAAGCTGCAGCCAGATGAGAAAAATCTTCTGCCTCTTCCCTTCTCCATGCCCAAACCGCATCCACTTCTCTTCTATCAGGGTCATAATCTCTTACTGTGAAGCTAAAAAAATTATAACCCTTCCCCAAATTCCCAGCTCTTAGCCTTAGGCCTACATTCTTGGGATCCCTCTAAGGCTTGACATTGGGGAAAGGGTCACCATGGTCAATGCAGTAGTTTGTATGTAATTAATCTTTTCTAGATTAAAAAAAATATGTGACTAAAACCCAAAAAACCCTCTAGTTTCTTACTCCTCATTGCAGAGTGAAGGGTGTAAGGATGGAATTACTGGAAGACTGTGGTGTTTTTAAAAATTCCTGCCTACCTCCTTCCCTTCTTCCCAAGGCAAAATTTCAGAAAGGACTCTCTTTCTTTGATATTTGCAGAATAAGAATTTCCTCAATAGAATGAAGTCCGCCTTTCGTGGCGTCTCCATCCCAGTCCCTTTTTGTCAGGCAGTTTTAACCTGATTGGTCATAATCTGCCAAAGTCTTCCAACTGCTTTCTTTTTGCCTTCAGACTCTCTCCAATTCAATCTCTCCTCCTTAACCTGCAGGAAGACCTCCCTAAACACAGGTCCAACCGTGTCTTTCCTTGCTCAAGAATATTCGTTAGTGTTGTTCATTAATAGCCTGATGACACCCAAGTTTCTTATCCTGATCCTCAAAGCCCTTACCACCCAGTGACGCTTGGTGAACCTGGCATGGAAATCAAAGATAGAAAAATATGAATAAAAAGCCATTGGGGCTTCCCTGGTGGCGCAGTGATTGAGAATCTGCCTGCCAATGCAGGGGACACGGGTTCGAGCCCTGGTCTGGGAAGATCCCACATGCCGCGGAGCAAGTGGGCCCGTGAACCACAACTACTGAGCCTGCGCGTCTGGAGCCTGTGCTCCGCAACAAGAGAGGCCGCGATAGTGAGAGGCCCGCGCACCGCGATGAAGAGTGGCCCCCGCTTGCCGCAACTGGAGAAAGCCCTCGCACAGAAACGAAGACCCAACACAGCCAAAAATAAATAAATTAATAAATTTTTTTTTTTAAAGCCATTGGATGTGGCAAAAAGGAAGTGGTGATCTTCCCAGCACAGTTTCAATAGGAGCCCATCAATCTCAGATGGAATATCAGGAGGGGGATCAAAGAGGGTTTGAGTAAAGCCAGGTGCGGAAAAAAATGAGATCCCAGTTTAGCAGTAAAAGAAGAGAAGGAAATGGGAAAGCAGGTATCATGGCTGGCAATGTCAAGGGAAAGAATTCTCAAGATTAGGGAAATTGGAACAGATCTGGAGACTGAAGGAAAGGCCTTGGAGATGGATACTCTGCTGCAGTGGTTCTCAGTCATGGCTGCTCACAGATCACAGCCAGTCATTGGCAGAGCCAGAATTTAAGCTTGTGCCTCCAATCATGAGAGATGAAGGAAGGTTGGATGAGAACAATCGAGGCAAATGGTAATCAGTGAATCAGGGAACACAGAGTCAGGAAGGGAGGGGCTTAAAAAGGGAGGAGGAGGCACAGAGGACAAAATTATAGGACGTTATGCTTTTGCTTAAAGCTGGTCTCGTCTGCCTTTGCCAGTAGTTGTTTTAGCTCATTGAAAATTACACAGAAGTTTATTTACTTTTCTGGATCCAGGGTAGATGGAGAAGGTACTCTCTGAAATCCATTCTCAGTCTTAGAATAGATCTATAAACCAGCATTGTAAAACCTAGAAAAGCCTTGCTTAACCACACGTGGCAGGCAGACGTCGCCCTTCACACACAGTGTCTGTTGTCTATTCTTTAAGAGACTCTGATCCTTCAGCGCTGTTTGGAGAGATGGAAAGGTTTGAGGCTCTTCTGGGAAGCCTCATTGCTGTGGTATCCCCTGCTGAGAGAGCCCACCCCCAGACGTTCCTAGAGAAGCCTTTCTGGGACACAGAACACGGACAAGCATGGAGCCAGTAGGAATCATGCATCCAATTAACTGGACACAGAACACGGACAAGCATGGAGCCAGTAGGAATCATGCATCCAATTAACTGTGTATTGCAACGCTGAGTTGTCCCTTAAAATGACCCAGAGCTGATGTTGCTTGGGAAATGTCCAACCACCCTGAATCTGCTTCATCTTAAAAGTAGCATTTTTCAGTGGGCTGAATTTCAAGGAGAAAAGGCAGCTGTGATTGGATACAGGCAGTCAGGTTGATACATGTTCGCTGGAGAGCGCTATCCAGCTGGATCCCAGATGGTGGGAAAGGCCTTGTCTATGAGGCCATAAAAAGCCAGATGAATAAGGAACATTTTAGTCTACATGGATGTTGATGTCTTGGAAAGGCAAGAGAGGAAGAGAGAAGAGAGCAGCTGTCGGGTATCAAGTATCTGTTTATTTTACTGAATCATTAATGAGCTGAAAATCTGAAAATGGTCTTGAAATTCTCTCTATCAGATGTGGCAGATAGAAAGATAGAGGGAAAACCCAACAGATTCCCTCTGTGCCCTGCCTCTATTATATCTCTGATTGAGGTCTCAACACGTCACTCTTCTCAAGTTGATCACCAATGTGTTTGGGCAGTCAGCTTAAGAGCAACCACACATGGCTAGGAATGGCTAGAAAGAACCTATTACTCACCCATTTGTTGCCTCTCCTCAAGACCAAATTTTGAACTCAGTAATGCTGGAAATATTTCTGGATTGACTTCACCTCACTCTGATTCTCTCATTCTTCTGTATGCTCCTCAAATCAACATTTATTTAGCTCTCTATGATTAAGGGCAACCGGAAAGATAAATCAGATGGTTTCAAGGTTGACGCCTTGAAATTCCCTAGCTGTACACTGTCTTGACCTCTATGCCTCCACCAACTTCAACCTCTATGCCACCCCAGTAACACAATGTGGCAGCCCAATCCCAGACCCCACCATAAGGGGAGACTGCTAAATTTTAAAATCTCAAACCCTAAAATTTCCCTTTATCAAAACTTCTTCTTTTTCTACTGTGTAACTGTCAGTGAACCTATTCTTGGTGACTTTTCGTTCCTCAAACCCTCCCAGGTTCATGAGTCTACTGGCTCTAAGTTATTCCTACTACCACCCCTCATGATTTTCTTCTTTTTCCCGGTACTATTCCCAGACTTAGGTTGCTGATGAGATCAGTTATTTAAATGAGGTCTACAACCCCACAAAGAAATTCACTGCTGCATAAAATCCTTCCTGAGCCTCTGTTGTCTCCCTATCATATTCCCCACAGCCAGCCCAAGATAACCTTTCTTGACACCCTCAACTGGATAGGAATTCTCCTTGTTCTAAACTCTCATAGCTTGTACTTGTTACTCTCTCACAGCATCTATCACTTTCTGACTCAGACAATAGTTATGTGTCTACTTGTATTATTTCTCTTTGAGGTCTTTTAGGGCTTCAACTTCTTATTCATCTTTGTATTCCAGTGCTCGGCATCAAGCAGATGCTCGGTGACTGTTTTCTGAATTGAATAGGACAATTTTTCCATACAGGAACTTTTAAAACTTCATCAGGGTATCAACCGCAAAGTTCAGAGGCGGGTAGTTTTACAGAGAAGCAAATTAAAATGTAAATGAGGATATTAATTTCCCATTGTTGCATAATGAATTAACACACATTTAGCAGCTTAAAACAATAGGCATGGGCTTCCCTGGTGGCGCAATGGTTAAGAATCTGTCTGCCAATGCAGGGGACACAGGTTCGAGCCCTGGTCCGGGAAGATCCCACATGCCGTGGAACAACTAAGCCCGTGCGCCACAACTACTAAGCCCGCGCTCTAGAGCCCACGAGCCACAACTACTGAAGCCCGTGTGCCACAACTACTGAAGCCAGCGCGCCTAGAGTCCATGCTTCGCAACAAGAGAAGCCACCACAATGAGAAGCCCATGCACCGCAATGAAGAGTAGGCCATGCTCGGCGCAACTAGAGAAAGCCCGCGCACAGCAATGAAGACCCAACGCAGCCACAAATAAATAAATAAAAATTAAAAAAAAAAAAGAATGCCAACCTTAAAAAAAAAAAAAAAGTAGGCATATATTATCTCACAGTTCTGTAGGTCAGAATTCTGAGCACAGTGTGGCTGGGTTCTCTGCTTACTGTCTTCCTCCTGAACAGGGTAAGAGAAGATAATGGGGTTTTTTAGCTCTACTCACCTCTTCAAGGAGAGTGTCACATCTTGCATCTTACGAAGTTGGGAGGGAGGATATTTCCACGTCCCTTTTGCAGATGAAACCAGGTTGAAGTTACTTGGAAAGAGCTTGTTGTTTAGTTCAAGGAGGAGTTTTCTTACAGTGAGAATTTTCTTATCTTAATCCACAGTTATAAGGGACTAAAAGGTTGTGAACCCTTGGGGTGAAGAGAAGTACTGAAGATAAGTACTCATGTCTCCTAGGCACAAAGCAGAGGTGAATGCATTTAGCCTTTCTCAGACAGCCATGCCAAGATATTTGAAGGGATAATTCCAGCTAAAGTGGCAACTATTGGGAGAAAAGAGTATCCTATTTGGACCACTGTGGGAGAGGTGTTAATATTCTGTCCCCTTGGATGATGTAGTTGCACATGCATGCCTTGTCTCTCATCTGCTGCTCGTTTGCTAGGTCACCTTTACAAATGTGAGCTGAGGTTCTGCTTCCTCATCTATAAGGTGAGGGTCTCTAAGCCAAGCTGTCATAAAGACCAAATATTTGTGGATACAACTGTAAACAGTTACACTAAAGTCAGTATCATCACTGTCACTAGTCAAATCTGTCCACTGCTCTCCTAGTCTTGTGTTAACTCCTCAGTTACAGTAGAGTCTTCTGATGGATCTCCCTCTACTGGTTAATGAAAGTCTAATAGGATATCACATTTTGGTGTCTCATAACCGATATATCATATGAATATAAGCCTTTGTTCCATTTTACTTTCCTCTTCAAATTCATTGGTTAATTTGGTCATCTTTATGGCTATGTAATACATTCTTGACAATCTATATGTAACTAAACTATACAAGTCAAGCCATATTTTAAATGCATAAAGAGAAATGGCTATTTCAAGGAAACCTATGGTGAATCTCTTCATTTCTACTTCTGACCAAAAAGGCTCCCTCCGCCCTCCTGCTCTTTCATTTGTCTCAGTTGTGTTGTAAGCAGTTTTTCTGCAGGAAAGAGCTCTCTGCGGGAGACCCTGTTGTCTTGTCACTAACCTTAAACCAGGCGCCCCCATGCTCTACTCATCTCCGGCCCTCACACATATTTCAAATATTTTGACCACACAATACCTTGCCTAATCTGTTGGTTCTTTCTGTAGATCAAAGAAGTAGAAATGAAGAATAAGTAATTAACAGATGACCAGATCTCTTCCCTAACTTCCCCTTTCACAGGCTGCGTGCAAAAGATAGCATCTAAAGAAAAATCACAAGTCAATGACTTTGACCCCATATCTCAATGATTAACAGATTGCTTCCCTTTTTCCCTTTAAAAACTTTCATGGCCAAGCAGAATCTTTGGAGATGGTTTTTGGGGGACACTGAGTCCACCATCTGCCCAGATTGCCGGTATTCTGATTAAAAGCAACTTTCCCTTCTACCAACATGTGTCCCTCTCTCACATATTGATTTTTGAGCAGCAAGCAGCCGGACCTGAGTTAGGTAACACTGTCGCAAGAATATTGAGTTGTTCGGTATATGTCTTGTTGGTGAACGATGTATCTGGACCACGCCACAGCACGACAGGTGGGGGAATTGCTAGATTCTGGAAGTATTGCTCAATCATGTTTCTGCCAGGGCCTGAGGTCTGAGACTGTACAGGGTTCTATGAGGATCAAACAGGGAATGGGGCTTGAACGTTAAACTGGGTTTCTTAGCTTAAGTGTGTCCTCTTCTGTTGGTATAGAGAAGAGCAATTTCTTTTGTATAGTCACTTTACTCAGGAACAGAGATGGGTTAGTGTTTTGCTTGATTTTAAAATTTTTCTTAGGACCTTTAATTTCCCTGCTCACTTCCTTTTTCTCTTTCATCACCAAATCTTTAAGGAATACCCACCACAGAAATTGTGCCTTCCCAAGAACATTGCCTTTTGTCTTACGCACTTTCCAGCCTCTTTCGTTAAAAACAAAACAAAACAAAACAAAAAATACAGCTTTACTGAGATAGAGTTCACATATTATAAAATTCAGCCTTTTAAAGTGTGCAATTCAGTGACTTTCAGTATATTCACAGAGTTTTTCAATGACTACCACAATCTAATTTTAGAATATTTTCATTAAATATTTTCATCCATATTCACTAGCAGCCACTCCCCTTTCCTCCCCACCCCCTTATCCCTATGCAATCACTAATCTACTTTCTGTCTGTATAGATCTGCCTATTCTGAAGATTTCATTAAAATAGAATCATACAACATGTGGTCCTTTGTGACTGGTTCTTTCACTTGGCATGATGTTTTCAAGGTTCAGCCATATTGTAGCACATGTCAGCACTTCACTCCTTTTTATGGTCCAATAATATTCCACTGGATGGATATACCAACCCTCTTCCTTTTGCTTTTTTTTTTTTTTGAGACATAATTGACATATAACATTATATTTGTTTCAGCGGTACAACATAATGATTCAATATTTGTGTACATTGTGAGGTGAGTCACCACAATGTCTAGTTAACCTCTATCGCCACAGAGCTACAGATGATTTTTCTTGTGATGAGAACTTTTAAGATTTATTCTCTTAACAATACTTTCAAATATACAGTACGGTACATATAGTCTCCATGCTGTACATTATGTCCCCATGACTTATTTCTTTTATAACTGGAAGTTTGTACTTTTTGATTCTCTTTACCCACTTGCCTCCTCCCTACTCCCTGCCTCAGACAACCACCAATCTGTTCTCTGTGTCTATGAGATTGTTTGTTTGTTTATCTTCCACATACATGTGAGATTATATGTATTCATCTTTCTCTGTCCAGTTTATTGGCTCAGCATAGGTCCCTATGTTCCATCCACATTGTGGCAAATGGCAACCTTCTTCCTTTTGGTTCTACAGTTTTTAGCACTCTGACTCACCAGGTCTCTGACCTATTTTTAGTATTTCTCCCTTTGAGGAGGGAGTATCTCTTTTGAGGGGAGATTTAATCTGTGTTTCACCATAGCTAGTCCTCACTGCCTTAACCTCTTTACCAATAATGCCAATATCTTAAGATTTTTCAGGTCTGTTTATAGGGACTATTTTTCCCCTGCCAGTTCTCAATTATGGGGGTTTGACTCTAGATAGAGGTTTGTGCTTTTATTTTAGTTTTTACGATGAACTGCTCTTTTTGTTCTTGAACATAATCTGTGGGAATTCTTGCTAATTTATACTGAGGTTATAGCCTTCCACTTCACCTGGGGCATGTCCTAAGTCTTGTCTTCTGAGCCTTCACCACCCATGCAGTCCACATAGAAGAAGTCAGGGGCTCTAGCCTGTAGCAAGACTCTCCAACTGATAGCCATTTTTAACACTTGTTTACTCTCCTGGGTTCCTGGTTTCACTGCTTTTGAGGGTTTAGCTTATTACTCCTTTTCATTAAGTTAATTGGAAGTTCATTTAAAAGATGATTTTATTTCAAATTTAGTATTTCAGGTGTTTCAGTTACAAGAGTCATTCAGGTATAGTATATAATTCACCACACCTCCAGATGCAGAAATCCTTCATTGTCCTAGTCTTTAAAGATATTTTCAATTCCCCTTCTTAACTTTGACCATATCAGTCATATCTAATTTTTATTTGTGTTAAGACAATTGCCATTCCTGATGTCTTTATAGGTTTGACATGACAGGTCTTTCTAGCTTTCATCCATCAGGTCTTGTTTCTTTGTGTACTTTAAGATTTGTACAACTTGATTTTCTTCAGAAAGTTATATGGGGGAATTATTTCAGCTTGGGTTTAAGATTCTCTCTTAAGGATTTGCATTTGCTTTTGATTGGTACTTGAGGGTACTACCAACCTGGGGCTGTTTTAAAATTAATTCTCACCTAAGATTCCTTTATCTGCACAGGCTGTGTGAATTCAGACCACAAACCTCCATGAGGGTGCATGGTTACAAATTTTCAGTTTACTTTTCCCCATACCCAGCACTAAGCCTGAGAGAGTTGAGATTTCTTTTTTGTGAGATAGGACTCTTTTTCCCTTAATTTCCTTTCATATCAAAGTCTAGTCCACTGGACTCTCATATGTATGTCTGGGTCTCCTATCAAACTCTCCCTGAGAGTTTGGGTTTGGTCTCCCTCTCCCCGAGCCTCACGTGCTTGTCACAATACAGGCCAAATATTACCAGAGTTCAGCAGATCCCCCCAATGTGAAAGTCATCTTCAGAGCTGCCTTTACCCTCAGGACTCCTGATTTTTCTTTACATTTGGAGGTTGGAGATTTCCTTTTCTTTTCTTGTTTGCTCAGAAGTGTATTTTTAAATATTTTCTAAAAAATATTTTGTCCAACATCTTTAGTAGTTTTGCAGTGGTGGGTGCATCTATGCTATTCAATCTGCCATAATAACAGAAATGTAATCTTTTCAATATATTTCAGAATTCAAATGATCACTTCTTTTCTTTGTATTTTAGCTCTCCCAGGTCAGGATAGTATCATAGAAATCCCTTGTTCATTCTCCTATTGGTGTTAGGTTCTAAAAATAGAAACTCCGAAAACAAACTCTAGACGAAACTCCGTGTGGTATTTTCCATGGCAAGGAAGTTATGTCAAAGTCTAAAGTTATGCTTCTCTCCACATCCCGTTTTCATCAACTGGAATTTGCCTAGGCACCCAGAGAGTTTGAAGTCTATGACAAAGTGGTTGTTTTTCTACTTGTGATGTTGTGTATGAGAAAGATCATTTACTGACCTGTGTTTAGTCCCATTCTCTCCAGCCTGCAGTCTGAAATTCTGAAAGGGTATGTAAGGGTCAAACACTGAGAAACTGAAGGTTATATTGACATAAAAATTAATATATTAATTTGTGAAGTCATTGCTGGCGTAAGAGAGGAGAGTCAACTGTCAAGGCTCAAAGAAGCCACAGGATTTGCCTGGCACTGAGCCAGTGCTGGATTTAGATGGGTTGACTCACTCGAAATCCTGCCAGAGCACCAGGAATAATGTTAAATGCATTTCTCTTACATAGTCTAGAAACTTCCAGTCAACAAGGTCACTAATCTACCAGACCTTTAATTAACTGTGACAATGGGAAAACATTCTCTTCTTCTTACACCACTTAAGGGTATCTTTGATTTCCTTGTTCCTTAGACTGTAAATCAAAGGATTCAACACGGGGATCACCACTGTACAGAAGACTGATGCCATCTTGTCATAGCCCAGAGAATTATCAGTGCTGGGGTGCATACAGACAAAGAGTCCTGATCCAAAGAGAAAGGTCACTGCTGTCAGATGAGAAGCACAGGTGTTGAAGGCCTTGGCCCTGCCTTCAACTGAGCTGATCTTCAGGATGGTGGCAGTGATATAACCATAAGATATCATGATGATTAAGACAGATGTCACACCAAAAATTACTCCTATCATGAACTTTATCACTTGTAGGAAAAAGGTTTCAGAGCAGGAGAGGACTAATAATTGAGGCAGGTCACAGAAGAAGTGATTGATACCATTTGGCCCACAGAAATTGAGCTGAAGCAAAGCACACAGTTGGATCAATGAGCCAAAGAATCCAACTATATAGGCTCCAACCACCACCTGCACACAGAGGGTGGGGGACATGATATCTGTGTAGAGCAGAGGATTACAGACAGCAACATAGCGATCATAAGCCATGGCTGCCAGGAGACAGCATTCAGTCAGACCCAGGCTAGCGAAAAAGAAGTATTGCATGGTGCATCCCATAAAGGAGATGAATTCAGGCTTCCGGAACTAGTCTGAGAGCATTTTGGGTGTTGTAGAGGTAACATAGCAGAAATCTAAGCAGGATAAAGATAAGCTGCTGAGGAAGAAGTACATGGGTGTGTGTATGTAGGAGTCCATCCTAATCAGGATGATGAAACCCAGGTTCCAGGCCACTGTCAAGAGGTAAGTCCCCAAGAACACTGAAAAGAGAACAATCTTGAGCTTGGGAGAATCTGAGAATCCCAAGAGGATAAATTTGGTGACTGTTGTATTGTTCCTTCCTCCAGCCCTTGTCTTGAAGTCTCTTCAAACTGCAGAAGAAGTTTGGGTTAATGATTGTCTATTTTTAATACTATGAAGCATACTTGTTTTGGATATAGTCTCATGTTTTTGGACAAAAATTATCCATAGTCAAGATAACTTTTTTAAACAATGTAAGAAATTATAAAAATTATTTAAAAAAACATTGGGAATCCTGTTTCTCAGTTATACTTGATAGTTTGTGGCAAATTTTTCTGCACACACACGGGTGCACACATAAACACACAGATGTTGCCAAACTGCTGTCTAAAAATTGGTACTAGTTTACACAAGTTCAAGATTTTATGACAATATACCTTAACATTCCATTCAACACTGCCCATAATTATTTAGCTTTACTCTTTGACAATCTTACAAGTAAAAAAAATTTTTTTTCATTATTTTTTATTTGCACTTACTTTATTGATTTACTTATATATTTTTTCACCCATTTGTTTAGTAGGTTGTTTATTATTGATTTGTAGGAGCTCTTAACATATCAAGGATCATAACTCTTTCTCCCTCATACATTTTGCTAAATCTTTTCCAAGTTTATCATTTAAATAATACCAATATTGTTTATGTTGGGTTTTCTACATGGTTTTCTTTTATTTTTAGGTACTCAATTTTCTATGATATTTATGGTTCCTGGCCTTGGTATTATACTGAAAAATATTTCTTTACACAATCCAAAAGTCTTTTTAATATTCTCTTTTAATTCACTTGTATTTTTATATTTACATTTAAAATTTCTGGAGCATTTCAGTACACAGCATGAAGCATAAGTATGAGATTATTTTAGTTTTGTTTTTCCAAACTCTCCCAACACAATTAATTGAATGATTTCTCCACTGATTAAAGTCACTTCTATGATGAAATTGTTTATGGATTCCCTATTCTGCCCAATTTTTAATCTAACAGTCCATGTACCATGTGTCCAGTCCTGCACATTTTATAACTACTTATGACTATATTTTATTTAAAATAATAGAATATTTTGATGAGTGCTAAGAAAAACATTCCCTCACTTTTTCACTCTGAAATCACTTTTTTTGTAATAAATTTATTTATTTTATTTTATTTATTTATTTTTGGCTGTGTTGGGTCTTCATTGCTGAGGGCGGCCTTTGTCTGGTTACAGTGAGCCGGGGCTACTCTTTGTTGCGGTGCGCATGCTTCTCATTGCGGTGGCTTCTCTTGTTGCAGAGCACGGGCTCTAGGCACGCGGGCTTCAGTAGTTGTGGCGCACGGGCTTAGTTGCTCCGCGACATGTGGGATCTTCCCGGACCACAGCTCGAACCTGTGTCCCCTGCATTGGCAGGCGGATTCTTAACCACTATGCCACCAGGGAAGTCCCTGAGATCATTTTGATGGTCCTCATATTTATGTCTTCAAAAGATCTTTATGATGAACTCAGGTAAATAAAAAGGCATTTTTATTGCATTTCATTCTTACATTAATTTGGGGGGGAAATAACAGATGACTTTTCTTTGCTAAGTTGTTCTATAAATAACAAAAAAACCCCAACAATTTTAATAAATATGATAATATTGAGACTATCAAACTTGACTGAGCACCTGGGTTGATTCCAAGATCTGTCCCTACATTGTTATAGCTTCTCTGTGTCTTCAGTCTCCTCATCGTAAAATGAGATAATTGTGGCTATTCTCCTTATATCATAGGGACCTTTTTTTTACAAATAAGGGAGCAGTAGTCATGGTAGGAAAACACACTGAAAGAAAGGTAACCTAATATTTTAAGATATTATTTTAATACCCCCAAAAGACGATCATTTGACTACTAGAAAAGGAAAAACTGTACTGACTCAATACCATCCATCAGTGTCCCCAGTGAGGCCACAAGATTCAGACTATGTCCCTACAGTAAGATCTGAATCACACGTTTATGTACTTAGAACACCTTCAGTATAGGTAGAAAGAGTCTATCCGCTACATTTATAACGTAGTTATATTTCAAGAAGTTAAACAAAGGTTTCTTTGGAAAAACCAGTTGCTGTGGTGTTTCTACAGTATGTTTTGTCATGTCTGTCCTGAAAATACCTGTGCTCTGGAGATCCTGAAGCCATTAGATTATTTTTGAAATTTTAGAAAATGCTTTCAGTGAAGTTGATTAGTTTTTGATCCTTATACCTTTGACACATTTTAAACAAAAAGGTTTTTTTTAATGACAAGGCAGAAATGGTAAAATATTCATAATAAAATACATTTGCTAATTCAAAAATAAGAGAAAATGAAATAAAGTATTTAGATAATGATGATGATGATGATAATGATTAAAACTCCCAGTAGTAGAGAAAGGTTACATAACTAGAAAAATAAATAGAATATTTCATATTTATTCCTCAATTATTTTTATGTTGTTTCCTTTTGTTATCTGTTATCACTCCCCACTGTTCATTCAAGACCAAACATATAGCAATCAAAATCATTGGTTGTGATTAAAAATAAGAGGTCCAGAATAGTAGAATACATACTGCTTCCTCACTTTCCTTCAGGCATGTGAAATGCATGGACAGGCGAAGCAGAACTAGTGCAATCCTGTCACCTGTGATGTCAAAAGGATGACATCGAGAGCAGTAAACAGAGTGAATCTTTTAAGGAGCAAACTTACCATTCTTCTAGAATTTTTTTATTATGGAAATTCATTGCATATACAATGTTTTCAGAATCCCATATAAAAATAAAATTTATGGAAAAGTAGCTTTAGGAGTTTGAAAATAAAAGCAAATGAGCAGTTGCTCAACATGGAAACACCATTTCTAAGATTTTGGAGAACTAACAAACGGCATAATAAATTATTCATATGCTTCCAACAGCACAAGTTACCAAGAGTAGTTTAACACTCAGTTAAGAAATAAAGTCATTCTCCTATCCTTGCTTTCTATCTTTCCCTCTTAACTTAATACAACAAAATGTTATATTTCCAAAATAAAATTTTACATCCCATGAGATAAATATTTTACATTTATTTCTTTTTAATAATAAAGCCCAAATCAAATCACTATTTATAAGTCACAGAAAATGTTTCTCTGTTCAGCAAGTAATTTGATGTTATTGAATATCTAACATCTGCCAGGCGCCAAGTAAGACTATCATTTGGGAAGGAAGATTAAATAAGTATTTCAAATGGCTCCTGGACCAGTTCACTATTGTCATTCATATATTTTCAGAAAGGAAAGTGAAGAAAATAGGTGATTTAATATGAAGATGGAAATACACAATGTATAAAGGTAAGCATATTTTCCTGCCTACACTGGAAATCTGTCCCTCTTATGAATATGGGCTCCTTCTTCTATGCTCCCTCAGCATCTGTATATTTTTCTAGTACAGTAAGAATCTCACTGTTTTTTTATATATAAGTTTATTTATTTATTTATTTATTTATGGCTGTGTCACGCAGGCTTTCTCTAGTTCTGGGGAGCAGGGGCTGCTCTTTGTTGCGGTGCCTGGGCTTCTCATTACGATGACTTCTCTTGTTGTGGAGCACAGGCTCTAGGAGCGCGGGCTTCAGTAGTTGTGGTACGTGAGCTCAGTAGTTGTGGCACTCGGGTTTCAGTAGTTGTGGCTCGGAGGCTCTAGAGCGCGGTCTCAGTAGTTGTGGCGCACGGGCTTAGTTGCTCCGCAGCATGTGGGATCTTCCTGAGCCAGGGTTTGAACCTGTGTCCCCTGCATTAGCAGGCAGATTTTTAATTACTGCGCCACCAGGGAAGTCCCAGAATCTCACTGTTCTTATTTTATTTTTATGAGTTTTCCCATTAGACTTTAACCTGTGCTTTTAGGCAAGAATAAATATATTTTTAATATTTCTTTAACACCTAATATATCAGTTATATATTGATGTGTAACAAACTACTTCAAACTTATTGACTTAAAACACCAACAATTCATCTTTTCTCATGTTTTTCTTGGTGCATCTGCTGGTCACACTTGGATCCTTGACATGGCTGTATTTATCTGATGGTTTGGATGGTCTGAGATGACCTCATTTGTTTTGGGTCTCACCTGGGATGGGTGAAATGGCTGGGACGGCTGAAATTCTCTCTCCACATGGCCTTTCATCTTAGAGTCTTCTAAGTGTGATCTCAGGGTTCCAAGAGAGTCAGCTCCAACAACAAATGCTCATCAGGCCCCGGCTTGTGTCAAATGTGCTGATGTTTCATTGACCGAAGTCAGTCACATGACCAAGCAAAGAATCAGTGTGGTAGGGGACTATACAGGGACATGGAAATAAGGAGATGCAATTCATTGGTGTCCATTAAACTAACAATGTACCACACTGAGGTTTAGTTTAGTGGCTGAACCAGAAAAGGTAGGTATGTAACAAATATTTGTGGAATTGTAGTTTATTCAACTACCTCTTCTGGAACAGTGTAGAAAAAGTGCTTACTATATCTTGACTGTATCAAGGTGGATATCTTGGTTGTGATGTACTATAGTTTTTAAACATGCTACCATTGGTGGAAACTGAGTAAAAGGTACACCAGCTGTTATTGTATTATTACCTTAGAGCTACATGTGAATTTACAATGATTTGAAGTTAAAATTTTAATTTAAAAGTACTTAACGGAAATCCTACAAAGGAGAAGTAAACTCTAAGGCACCTCATTACTGAGAGCTGAGTCCAAGGTAAAGCTCCAGAAATAAGCTCCCTAAGAATCTTTTACCTGTCCTCAGCTCCAGACCTTGCTCAGCAATTTGAGGACCATAAGTAAAGATCTCCCAGGGCCTTTCTCAAGTACCCATTTCTCTCTCAAGAGAGACCTCAAATCACATTAACAACTTCTTTAAACCTGATCTCTTCCACATACTAACTAGCATAAATTCTTCAAGGTTTTAATGTAGATGACACACATGCTAGTTTCAAATACTGATGTGGGTGTCTTCCTAGGTATATATTCTGTTGGTAACTGGAATAAGAATTTGGAAGAAAGCAGATAGACACCCTATTTTTACAGAGTCTTCTTTTTAGAATGTAACGTTCATTTTTTTCCCCAAAGTTTCTTTTTAAAGGGTAGATTTAATTATATAACAATAAACCAAAAATAAAAATTTAAACAAGGACTTTACATATCAAAATATCAGTATCTATCCATGTCCAATTGTTCCTCAGTCTAATCTTTGGACATAGAAGGTGTGTCAGTATGGAACCAAAATCCTGATTTAAGTACCAAAATACCAAATTTTTGTATTTTGATTTTCAGATTTTGGTAAAAAAGGATCTGATACTTGATAATTAAAACAAAACAAAAACAAAAAAATCTGTCTTGGATAATATCAGTCTGGCACTCACAAAGCCTGGAAACCTGGAGGAATAACTTCAGTTTCCCTTTGTATCTAGATGTTTTGACATTGTATTAATTTCCTAAGGCAACTGTAACAAGCTACAGTCGCCGTCATAGATGTGGAACCGCAGATACAGAGGGCCAACAGTACCACCCATTTTACACAAGGGACTTGAGCAACCACAGTTTTTGGTATCTTCAGGGGCTCCTGGAACCAATCCCCATGTATACTAAGGGACAAATGTACCACAAACTCAGTGCTTTAAAACAAAAAATTATTCTATCATAGTTTTGGAAGCTAGAAGTCCAAAATCAGAGTCGCTGAGCTTAAAGCAAGGTGTCAGCAGAGTACACTCCCTACAGAGAGCTCCAGGGGAGAATCAGTTCCTTGCCTTTTTCAGCTTCTTATGGCTGCTGGCATTTCTTGGCTGTGGACACATCACGCCAGTCTTCAAAGGCAGCACTTTCATTTTCTCTGTGTTCTTCCTCACATCACCTTCTCCTCTGTGGCTGTATAGAATCTCTCTTTGTGTGACATGTGTGATTGCATTTAGGGTCCACCCAGGGGAATCTCCCAATCTCAAGAGTTTTAAAAATCACATCTGCAAAGATTTTGCCATAAAAGGTAACATTTACAGGTTCCAGGGATTAAGAGCTGTTATCTGGGGGGGATGGAGGCATTTTCAGCCTTCAGATGTCAAAAAATAGTCTTTGTTTAGGTTTTAAACTTGAAAATAATATCATGAAGTCAAAAAAGTAGAAGGTCACAGAGTACAAGCTTTAAGAGCAGACAGATCAGGGGTTCAGATTTCAGATTTGCTCTCACTAATTGTGTGACTTTGGGCAAGTTACTTACCTTCTTTAAGCATCTATTCTCTTATTGCTAAATGCAATCTTGAAGGATAATTTTGAACATTTAGAGAAATGTCTGGTTCTGTATAAAGCCTTGGTAAATGTACAACAAATTATAGTTAAACCATTTTTATTATTAACGATGAATATAAAATTGGTCATTCATTAGGGTCTAGTAATATGCTAACAAAATAATATAGTTCAGGTGAAGAAGCTAAAGCTGTTAAAAAATTTTGCATTTGCTTCTGAATATATATGACAGTATAGAAATTGAGGCTAAAACCTGAACTTCTTGAATTCCACACATATTCAGGTAAAAGTTCAGCATTTTGGTTGAACACAAATCTTTCAAAATTCTACCAAGTGCATCTGTTGAAAATTTCTTCTGCATCCCCTGGCAGGTTGATCATATATATTTCCTTTGTAGGGTCCCAAACCAGGAATAAGGATGCTGTGAATGATTACCTACAAACAATTTGTAGAATGTATCTGAAGCATACCCAACTTCAACAGCATAATCTGGGCCCCTCACTTTTACGTGACATCATAAGAGAGGAACACAGTGGATACTCTCTGACTTATGTGTCTCCCTCCCTCTCCCCTTCCTTCCCCCCTCCCTTTCTCTCTTCCTTCCCCAAACACTAAGTGTCCAGTATGTGCAAATACTGGACTACTGAGACTATAGTGAGAATAACACATAGACTTTATCATCAAAGAGCTTACAGTCTCTCAGGGAAGGCAGACGCCTAAATAAATAATCACTATGAAGGGAGATGTGTTAATAGTATGAACATCAAAATAAGGTTTTCATCTAAAGATCTCCAAGCACATGCTATTCAGGATTGTTTATTAATGGATGTGGGAATTAAGGGAGAGAGGTTACTATTTTACAGACGGTATAGCTTAATGATGTTCAAGTCAAATAGATATGGTTTCAAATCCCATCGTTGCTACCTGTGTGCTCCTGAACAAGCTACTCAACTCTTTCAAGCCTCTGTTTCTTCATCTGTAAAATGGTCACAATGCTAGTAACTTCCTCATATTATTTTTGATTCTCTACCACATTATAAGTTTGCAAAAGGTATTTCCTAAGATTATGTCACAACAATGTACTTAGAAACATAACTCCAGTATCCTGCATGGTTATCCTGACTATAGAAGGATATTGATTGCATTTTCAACTCCAGTCATAAGCTAATGGCAAGAATGTACTTGTTCATTGAGAGATAACACCAATTACCGAAAACTCTCAATAAACTGAAAAGGACTTTTTCAGAAAGGGATTCTGGGTATAATCCTGAATGAATATGAACTTCATATAGACGTGGAAGAGGAGGAAGAACATGAGCGTTAGAGTCTGGGGCCAATAGCACTTACTGCATGACTTAACCAAGCTACTTTAATCTTTCTGAAGCTCAATTTCTTCATTTGTGAAATAGGGATATCAAGATTGGTGGTAGGGTCATGGTAAAGATAGCATGAAATCTTACACCTATGGGACCTTACATAATTCTTGGAACAGGGTAGAAGGTTGCTCTATTTTTGTTTCTAATATTATTATTAAATTATCAAATTTCCATTTTTCTACCTCCTCATGACTCAATTTATATTAAAACTCCAGAGAATTTTTATCTTGTTTTGTTCTTATGACAAATAGATAATACATAATGATTTCCCAAGCTGGGTTTTAATTTCCTGAAGGCCAGAGATATTTTCATGCACCTCTGGTTAAGTTCTCTGCTCCCTAACCATGAATACTGGCCCCTAGACAACAACACTGAACACACAGAAATTGATGTAGTTGAATTTTTCTACTATTTTATGATACAATGATCAAAATATTTTAAACTCATAAAATGTACTTAAGTATTTCAAATGAATTAGGCACTATCTTTTTTTGAGTATGAAAATCCGATGTGTCCATCAACAAATATTTCATTTCTATTCTCACTTCTACTGTTACTGGGTGAGTTTAGAAGTCTCGTTCTCTCTAGGCATCCACTGAGAATCAAATGCTTCTAATAAAAATTCACCAGCATTTTCCGAAGTCTGAATAGGGTTGATGAAAACAACGTGACTGTGAAGTCATTTTTCTAAAAACTAGACAATCAGTCTATTCAGGAAAAGGAAATCAAGCAAATTAAATATCTGGTATCACTGTAGACTAGTTTTTTGTTTGTTTGTTTGTTTTTTTATTTCTGAGATATACATTTTAAAGTAGTAACTAGAATTATGACTTATAACATTATACCAGAACATATAAGATTTTTAGAAATTTCATGTAATGTCTGAAACATTTATATTAACATATTTCCATACAAATAACCCAAAGAAAGTTTAGTATTAGTTGTTTTTGTTTGTTTGTTTGTTTGTCTCTACTGCAGGTTCTTATTAGTCATCAATTTTATACACATCAGTGTATACATGTCAATCCCAATCACCCAGTTCAGCACACTACCATCCCCACCCCACCACGGGTTCCCCCCCTTGGTGTCCATACGTTTGTTCTCTACATCTGTGTCTCAACTTCTGCCCTGCAAACCGGCTCATCTGTACCATTTTTCTAGGTTCCACATATATGCGTTAATATACGATATTTGTTTTTCTCTTTCTGACTTACTTCACTCTGTATGACAGTCTCTAGATCCATCCACGTCTGAACAAATGACTCAGTTTCGTTCCTTTTTATGGCTGAGTAATATTCCATTGCATGCATGTACCACAACTTCTTTATCCATTCGTCTGTCGATGGGCATTTAGGTTGCTTCCATGACCTGACTATTGTAAATAGTGCTGCAATGAACATTGGGGTGCATGTGTCTTTTTTTTTTTTTTACACATACTTAAAATATATGAAGGACCCTTACAACTCAGTAATAAGAAAACAAACAACACAAAACTGAGCAAAACATTTGAACAAACATTTCAATAAAGACAATATAAGGATGGCAAAAAAGCATAGAAAAATGTACTCAACAACATTAGTAATAAGGGAAATGCAAACTTGAACAACAATCAGATAACCACCTATTAGAAAAGGGACTGGCAAGAATGCAGAACAATGGAACTCTCATATATTGCTGCAAATTGTACAGCTACTTTGGCAGACAGGCTAGCAGTTTTGTTTTTTTTTTTTTTCCACACACACACACTGTATTTTATTTTTACAAGAGATAAATAGACTGACACCAAGCATTGTAAATGGATGACCACAACAAAAGCAACAATGATTGCAATTACCAAACATGAAACACACTCATGCTATGTCATAATATTGACATTCAGTCCAGTAATCCTCCACTGTAACAGCTCCTTTACTTTGCAGTGAAAATTAATTTGTATATTCTTTGCCTCTGAGTCCTTGTGGGATTTTTTTTTTTAATTCAAACAGAAAGTCACAAAAATTATAATCAGTCCTCATCAGTTCACTCAGTCCCATGTAATTAATTTTTTTTTTCATCTTGATCTTTTGTTAGCACTTTTATGAATTCATCAGTTTTCCATTAGAGTTCTGAAAATGCTTATTCATTCACTTCAGCAGTACAGTCAGTTACCAGAAACCTGTACTTGTCAGAGTCTTTTCCATGAATTCATTGAAGATGAAACCCTTTTATAGGAACATATTTGCAAAAGCATCACAGTACACCCAGAACTGTCTGTAAATGACAAAAGACTTAAAAATGACCACAGTTAAAGATTTGATGAAAGTTCATAATAATGCAGTTGACAAGAAAATTAGTTATTTCTGAGATATACATTTTAAAGTACTAACTAGAATTATGACTTATAACATTATACCAGAACATATAAGATTTTTAGAAATTTCATTTATATTAACATATTTCCATACAAATAACCCAATGAAAGTTTAGTATTAGTTGTTTTGTTTGTTTGTTTGTTTGTCTCTACTGCAGGTTCTTATTAGTCATCAATTTTATACACATGAGTGTATACATGTCAATCCCAATCGCCCAATTCAGCACACCACCATCCCCACCCCACCGCAGTTTTCCCCCCTTGGTGTCCATATGTCTGTTCTCTACGTCTGTGTCTCAACTTCTGCCCTGCAAACCGGCTCATCTGTACCATTGTTCTAGGTTCCACATACATGCGTTAATATACGATATTTGTTTTTCTCTTTCTGACTTACTTCACTCTGTATGACAGTCTCTAGATCTATCCACGTCTCAGCAAATGACACAATTTCATTCCTTTTTATGGCTGAATAATATTCCATTGTATATATGTACCACATCTTCTTTATCCATTCGTCTGTCGATGGGCATTTAGGTTGCTTCCATGACCTGGCTATTGTAAATAGTGCTGCAATGAACATTGGGGTGCATATGTCTTTTTGAATTATGGTTTTCTCAGGGTATATGCCCAGTAGTGGGATTGCTGGATCATATGGTAAATCTATTTTTAGTTTTTTACGGAACCTCCATACTGTTCTCCATAGTGGCTGTATCAATTTACATTCCCACCAACAGTGCAAGAGGGTTGCTTCTCTCCGCACCCTCTCCAGCATTTGTTGTTTGTAGATTTTCTGATGATGCCCATTCTAACTGGTGTGAGGTGATACTTCATTGTAGTTTTGATTTGCATTTCTCTAATAATTAGTGATGTTGAGCAGCTTTTCATGCACTTCTTGGCCATCTGTATGTCTTCTTTGGAGAAATGTCTATTTAGGTTTTCTGCCCATTTTTGGATTGGGCTGTTTGTTTCTTTAATATTGAGCTGCATGAGCTGTTTATATATTTTGGAGATCAATCCTTTGTCCGTTTATTCATTTGCAAATATTTTCTCCCCTTCTGAGGTTTGTCTTTTGGTCTTGTTTATGGTTTCCTTTGCTGTGCAAAAGCTTTGAAGTTTCATTAGGTCCCATTTGTTTGTTCTTGTTTTTATTTCCATTACTCTAGGAGGTGGATCAAAAAAGATCTTGCTGTGATTTATGTCAAAGAGTGTTCTTCCTATGTTTTCCTCTAAGAGTTTTAGAGTGTCCAGTCTTACATTTAGGTCTCGAATCCATTTTGAGTTTATTTTTGTGTATGGTGTTAGGGAGTATTCTAATTTCATTCTTTTACATGTAGCTGTCCAGTTTTCCCAGCACCACTTACTGAAGAGACTGCCTTTTCTCCATTGTATATCTTTGCCTCCTTTGTCATAGATTAGTTGACCATAGGTGCGTGGGTTTACCTCTGGGCTTTCTATCTTGTTCCATTGATCTATGTTTCTGTTTTTGTGCCAGTACCATATTGTCTTGATTACTGTAACTTTGTAGTATAGTCTGAAGTCAGGGAATCTGATTCCTCCAGCTCCGTTTTTTTCCCTCAAGACTGCTTTGGCTATTCAGGGTCTTTTGTGTCTCCATACAAATTTTAAGATGATTTGTTCTAGTTCCGTAAAAAATGCCATTGGTAATTTGATAGGGATTGCATTGAATCTGTAGATTGCCTTGGGTAGTATAGTCATTTTCACAATATTGATTCTTCCAATCCAAGAACATGGTATATCTCTCCATCTGTTTGTATCATCTTTAATTTCTTTCATCAGTGTCTTAGAGTTTTCTGCATACAGGTCTTTTGTCTCCCTAGGTAGGTTTATTCCTAGGTATTTTATTCTTTTTGTTACAATGGTAAATGGAAGTGTTTCCTTAATTTCTCTTTCAGATTTTTCATCATTAGTGTATAGGAATGCAAGAGATTTCTGTACATTAATTTTGTATCCTGCAACTTTACCAAATTCATTGATTAGCTCTAGTAGTTTTCTGGTGGCATTTTTAGGATTCTCTATGTATAGTATCATGTCATCTGAAAACAGTGACAGTTTTACTTCTTCTTTTCCAACTTGTATTCCTTTTATTTCTTTTTCTTCTCTGATTGCCGTGGCTAGGACTTCCAAAACTATGTTGAATAATGGTGGTGAGAGTGGACATCCTTGTCTCGTTCCTGATCTTAGAGGAAATGCTTTCAGTTTTCCACCATTGAGAATGATGTTTGCTGTGGGTTTGTCATATATGGCCTTTATTATGTTGAGGTAGGTTCCCTTTGCCAAAAGCTTTTTCTGCATCTATTGAGATGATCATATGGTTTTTCTTCTTCAATTTGTTAATATGGTGTATCACATTGATTGATTTGCGTATATTGAAGAATCCTTGCATCCTTGGGATAAATCCCACTTGATCGTGGTGTATGATCCTTTTAATGTGTTGTTGGATTCTGTTTGCTAGTATTTTGTTGAGGATTTTTGCATCTATATTCATCAGTGATATTGGTCTGTAATTTTCTTTTTTTGTAGTATCTTTGTCTGGTTTTGGTATCAGGGTGATGGTGGCCTCATAGAATGAGTTTGGCAGTGTTCCTTCCTCTGCAATTTTTTGGAAGAGTTTGAAAAGGATGGGTGTTAGCTCTTCTCTAAATGTTTGATAGAATTCACCTGTGAAGCCATCTGGTCCTGGACTTTTGTTTGTTGGAAGATTTTTAATCACAGTTTCAATTTCATTACTTGTGATTGGTCTGTTCATATTTTCTGTTTCTTCCTGGTTCAGTCTTGAAGGTTATACCTTTGTAAGAATTTGTCCATTTCTTCCAGGTTGTCCATTTTATTGGCATAGAGTTGCTTGTAGTAGTCTCTTAGGATGCTTTGTATTTCTGTGGTGTCCATTGTAACTTCTCCTTTTTCATTTCTAATTTTATTGATTTGAGTCCTCTCCCTCTTTTTCTTGATGAGTCTGGCTAATGGTTTATCAATTTTGTTCATCTTCTCAAAGAACCAGCTTTTAGTTTTATTGATCTTTGCTATTGTTTTCTTTGTTTCTATTTCATTTATTTCTGCTCTGATCTTTATGATTTCTTTCCTTCTGCTAACTTTGGGTTTTGTTTGTTCTTCTTTCTCTAGTTGCTTTAGGTGTAATGTTAGATTGTTTACTTGAGATTTTTCTTGTTTCTTGAGGTAGGCTTGTATAGCTATAAACTTCCCTCTTAGAACTGCTTTTGCTGCATCCCATAGGTTTTGGATCATCGTGTTTTCATTGTCATTTGTCTCTAGGTATTTTTTGATTTCCTCTTTGATTTCTTCAGTGATCTCTCGGTTATTTAGTAACGTATTGTTTAGCCTCCATGTGTTTGTGTTTTTTTCCCTGTAATTCATTTCTAATCTCATAGCATTGTGGTCAGAAAAGATGCTTGATATGATTTCAATTTTCTTAAATTGACTGAGGCTTGATTTGTGACCCAAGATGTGATTTATCCTGGAGAATGTTCTGTGCACACTTGAGAAGAAAGTGTAATCTGCTGTTTTTGGATGGAATGTCCTATAAATATCAATTAAATCTATCTGGTCTATTGTGTCATTTAAAGCTTCTGTTTCCTTATTTATTTTCAGTTTGGATGATCTGTCCATTCGTGTAAGTGAGGTGTTAAAGTCCCCCACTATTATTGTGTTACTGTCGATTTCCTCTTTTATAGCTGTTAGCAGTTGCCTTATGTATTGAGGTGTTCCTCTGTTGGGTGCATATATATTTATAATTGTTATATCTTCTTCTTGGATTGAGCCCTTGATCATTATGTAGTGTCCTTCCTTGTCTCTTGTAACATTCTTTATTTTAAAGTCTATTTTATCTGATAGGAGTATAGCTACTCCAGCTTTCTTTTGATTTCCATTTGCATGGAATATCTTTTTCCATCCCCTCACTTTCAGTCTGTATGTGTCCCTAGGTCTGAAGTGGGTCTCTTGTAGACAGCATATAGATGCGTCTTGTTTTTGTATCCATTCAGCAAGTCTGTGTCTTTTGGTTGGAGCATTTAATCCATTCACGTTTAAGGTAATTACCGATATGTATGTTCCTATGACCATGTTCTTAATTGTTTTGGGTTTGTTTTTGTAGGTCCTTTTGTTCTCTTGTGTTTCCCACTTAGAGAAGTTCCTTTAGCATTTGTTGTAGAGTTGGTTTGGTGGTGCTGAATTCTCTTAGCTTTTGCTTGTCTGTAAAGCTTTTGATTTCTCCATCGAATCTAAATGAGATCCTTGCCGGGTAGAGTAATCTTGGTTGTAGGTTCTTCCCTTTCATCACTTTAAGTATATCATGCCACTCCCTTCTGGCTTGTAGAGTTTCTGCTGAGAAATCAGCTGTTAACCTTATGGGTGTTCCCTTGTATGTTATTTGTTGTTTTTCCCTTGCTGCTTTCAATAATTTTTCTTTGTCTTTAATTTTTGCCAGTTTGATTACTATGTGTCTTGGCGTGTTTCTCCTTGGGTTTATCCTGTATGGGACTCGCTGTGCTTCCTGGACTTGGGTGGTTATTTCCTTTCCCATGTTAGGGAAGTTTTCGACTATAATCTCTTCAAAGATTTTCTCGGGTCCTTTCTCTCTCTCTTCTCCTTCTGGGACCCCTATAATGCGAATGTTGTTGCGTTTAATGTTGTCCCAGAGGTCTCTTAGGCTGTCTTCATTTCTTTTCATTCTTTTTTCTTTATTCTGTTCTGCAGCAGTGAATTCCACCATTCTGTCTTCCAGGTCACTTATCCGTTCTTCTGCTTCAGTTATTCTGCCATTGATTCCTTCTAGTGTAGTTTTCATTTCAGTTATTGTATTGTTCATCTCTGTTTGTTTGTTCTTTAATTCTTCTAGGTCTTTGTTAAACATTTCTTGCATCTTCTCGATCTTTGTCTCCATTCTTTTTCCGAGGTCCTGGATCATCTTCACTATCATTATTCTGAATTCTTTTTCTGGAAGGTTGCCTATCTCCACTTCATCTAGTTGTTTTTCTGGGGTTTTATCTTGTTCCTTCATCTGGTATATAGCCCTCTGCCTTTTCATCTTGTCTGTCTTTCTGTGAATGTGGTTTTTGTTCCAGCGGCTGCAGTATTGTAGTTCTTCTTGCTTCTGCTGTCTGTCCTATGGTGGTTGAGGCTATCTCAGAGGCTTGATGGGAGGCTCTGGTGGTGGGTAGAGCTCTAGGAGGTCTTTAAAATATATATGCAAGAGGAAAGTACTAAGCTAGAAGTCATAGAAACTAAGTTCCAGTTCTCATCCTACTGTGGGGGATTAGGCTCTTGGCCTCTCTGGACCTGTTTTAAACTCTGAAACAAAAGAGCTAAAGTTGAAGACCTTAAGAGCCCAAACAGCATGGTTACAACTGAGATAACTATTAACAAACCATTATCTTCAGAGATGCCTGCTAGTTTAGCCCCACTATGGAATGTTGCTACCACCTGGTAGAAGTATGCCTAAATTGTAGGGTGAGTTTTAAGAGGTGACTGGGGGACTAAAATCCACATGAGAACCCAGCATTGCAGTAGTAATTGACCTTCCTCAAAAACATTATATGCTCATCATGCTCTAAGCACTCTACCATGAGCTCCTCAAGTACCTGAGCTTGATACTTTCATGCAGTTTAATTCTGGGAAAGAAACCAGACCAGGGAGATGGGGAATTTACTGAGCATATTGTAAGTGTTGAATAACATTAATAAACAAATATATTCTAAGAAGGATAATGTAATTGAGAACAGGTAAGTTACAAATTCACATTCACAGTACCATTTTAAACAAATCATACTGTTTAATTCTTAAAAAGAGGCATCAAGACATAATGAAAGAACAGTCTCAAAGAGTGGGCATCATAGTTTCAAAAAAAAAAGTGGTAATGTTATCACATGGCACAGGATTGAATCCTGCCTATTTTCATCTGTGTGGTCTTGTGACCCTCAACTGATCTCACATAAGCCCTTCATTCATCTGTGAGATGCACCTAAATATGTCAACATTGTATACTTGTGGGAAGATCCTATGATATACAACCCATATGAAAACCATTATGTAAGAACTATTCAAATAGGACAGATTATCATTTTGATTTTTAAAATTCCCATTTGTCTCTGAAGAAATACTTCCAATTGTAATATTCTGATACCAGTTTATTAGAAATGCATGGTAATGTATATTATTATTGTTCCCAGCTAACTATATGTTTTCATTAAATACAAGCTAACTGTATGTTTTAATTAAAATGCCACCTAATTTGGACATAGTTTTAAAAAGACTTTCATTTTCAGAAAATCTTGGCATAGTGATTTCTTCATAAACAATTACCTTTGCTGTCACTGTCAATTTTTTATTATTATGAGATTAATATTATTAGGAACACTAATTACTTATGAATAATGTGAACATTATACTTCTGGAAAACATTAGAGTATATTAGACTCTTTGGAATTACTAGATAAGACTTCAACTCAAAATGAGCCATTAGGAAATTATGTGTTGATTAACAAATAAAATGAAAATTCCTTAACCATTGATATACTGAAAATTGCAGCAAAAATTTTAAATAACAACCTGTTGATTGGAGTGAAATTCAGGTTTACACACAAAAATCTGATGACCTTGTTCATAACTATTACAATGAACTTCAGATTATTTTTAAAGAAAATTCTGGTCTTCCTTCAGATGTTAATTCCACTTGGGTAGCTTTAAGTCTATGTTTATTATTTTATTTATTTATTTATTTTTGGCTGTGTTGGGTCTTTGTTGCTGCGTGCGGGCTTTCTCTAGTTGCGGCGGGTGGGGGCTACTCTTCATTGTGGTGTGCGGGCTTCTCATTGTGGTGGCTTCTCTCGTTGCCGAGCACAGGCTCTAGGCGCGCGGGCTTCGGTAGTTGCAGCACGCGGGCTCAGTAGTGTGGCTCGCGGGCTCTAGAGCGCAGGCTCAGTGGTTGTAGCGCACGGGCTTAGTTGTTCCGCGGCATGTGGGATCTTCCCGGACCAGGGCTTGAACCCATGTCCCCTGCATTGGCAGGTGTATTCTTAACCACTGCACCACCAGGGAAGTCCCTAACTCTATGTTTATTTATGGGCTGAACTGGGACCTTTCTCTTCTAGTAAAAAGGACCAGGATGGAATGAGAGACTATGTCCACCCCAGATTTAGTTAATCTGGCAAACCAGCTCTCTCATACACCTAAGAGAAAGACCACCATAATTTTTAACCTTCAACTCTAGTAAATGAAGCCAAACCCTCCTAGTTTCTGTTATTGCAAAGAGCCAGGACACTGGAAAAAATATTGTTACAAATCTAAGTACTTTCAGCTCTCTAACAAATCTTTCCAACATCCTCCCAATTCTCAGTGATGAGGCTCCAAGGAACTACAGGGGCTCTTCCCAATCCTCCCTCTTAATTGGCTTGGAGAAACATTTCTCCAGATTGGAGATGAATCTCTTCCAGTTCTAACTGACACCAGAGCCACATTCTTGGTGCTCAACCCTGCTATTATAAAACAGCCCCTGCCTTGGAGTCCTAAAACAGTTCAAATAGTGGGGATCTCTAATGAACCTCAAGAGGTTCCTGTCTCTGAACCTATCCCCTACTGTTTAAGCCCTTTGAGAGATACACACTCTCTTTTCCTTAGTTCCTCCACCCCACCCATTTATTAGGCTGAGAGTTCTTAGAGAAGTATCATGCTCGAATTTCTTTCTCCCGAAAGGGGGAAATAATCCTAGAATTTGACAGTAGTCATCAAACTAACCAACCAGGTAAATTAAATGACACTTTGACATCTTTTATTTGTTCCATCTGTGACAGTACTAGAACTGATCCTGGAAACACTGATCATTTATCCTTATCGAATTAACTACCATTCTCCTTATGGGCAAAATCTCCAGCTGATGTTGGCAAAATTCACAGTGCATCTCCCAATCAAGATTCAAATAGATCCTTCAAAACGTCTTCTCAGAATTAATCAATACCCTATAAGTCAAGAAGCCCTTCAAAGCATAAAGCCCATAATAGAAGATTACAAGGTTCAAGGCCTCATTATCTCTTGCTCTAGCCCCTGTAACAACCTCATTTTACCAGTGAGAAAACCTAAGGGCCAAGCGTGGAGGTTTGTCCAGGACCTTCAAGCAATAAACAACCTTCAAGCAATAAACAAAGTTGTTATCTCTCAACACCCTGTTTTTCCTACCTTCATACGTTACTAACATCCATTCCCACCGGAAGTAAATTCTTTACTGTAATTGATCTATGCAGTGCATTCTTTAGTATTCCAGTTGATGAAGCTAGAAACACACATAACAGAAGACAAGATAAGGACTTTGCTCATATGTTGCTTATATAATAATGAAATTGCTTCAGATGAAGTTTTCACTGAAGGCAAACTTTGGAAAACCAAGCAACTGTTGCACTTGATCATTATGTTAGTAATGGCGACTACTATGACTATTAGATGGCCTGTTTGTTTTTGACTCCACTAGAGAGCTTACAGCAAAACAATGATACGCTTGGGGTTTTAAACCCTCAGCTCACTTCCCAGACAACTGGATTGCTTCTATTTTATGCATATATATACATATATATATATATATATATATATATATATATATATATATATAGCCAGCTATATATATAAAGCTAGCAATACAGGCTATTTTAATTCTTTTTTTCAGTTATATATTTATATATTCATATTCTTTTCCATTATAGATTATTACAAGATATTAAATATAGTTCCCTGTACTATACAGTAAATCCTTGTTGCTTATCTATTTTATGTACAGTAGTTTGTATCTGTTTATCCCATACTCCTAATTTGCCCCTCCCTCCTCCCTTTCCCCTTTGGTAAACATAAGTTTGTTTTCTATATCTGTGAGTCTGTTTCTGCTTTGTATATAGATTCATTTGTATCATTCACGTGTATTATTTTTTAGATTCCACATATAAGTGATATCATATATTTGCCTTTCTCTGTCTGACTGACTTCACTTAGTATGATATTCTCTAGGTCCATCCATGTTGCTGCAAATGGCAATATTTCATTCTTTTTTATGGTTGATGAATATTCCAGCATGTGTGTGTGTGTGTGACATCTTCTTAAACCAATCGTCTGTTGATGGGCTCTTAGGTTGCTTCCATGTCTTGGTTATTATAACTAATGTCGTTATGAACATTGGGGTGCGTGTATCTTTTCAAGTTAGAGTTTTTGTCTTTTCCAGATATATGCCCAAGAGTGGGATTGCTGGATCATATGGTAACTCTATTTTTAGTTTTTTAAGGAACCTCTATACTGTTTTCCATAGTGGCTGCACCAATTTACATTCCCACCAACAGTGTAGGTGGGTTCCATTTTCCCCACACCCTCTCCAACTAAAATAAATATTTTATTTATTTAGATTCAGGGTTGATAAGACTTAAAAGCAGGACCAAGTTTAACTGTGAGGGTTGCAGAGCCTCTTAAGTTAATGTAATGACATGTTTGAAAAAGAACAAGACCCTGAGATTCGGACCAGGGACTTATTAGTAGGCTCAAATGAAGCTGATAATCTTGAACTCCCAAATTACTCTGAGCTTCCCTAGCCATGAGACTATCCCTCTTAACCTGTCTGAAGAGACTAGCCATTCCTTGCTCAGTGACATTTCTTAACCTCATGTGAAGCAATTGCCTTGCAAGAGGATGCCTATTTATGTCAAGACCCACTAAACCAGGCTTTATTGCTACCAGCCCGTTATTAGATTCAAAATCAGCATGCTCCAGGAGAACAAGTGCAAACTATAACTTTTTAGAAGAGAAATTATTCCTCCCAAGCTTGAACGATATTGTCGATTTATTTGGGGAAAATCCTGGGGGAATACAGGAATACCTCAGAGATATTGTGGGTCTGATTCCAGACCAGTGCAATAAAGTGGAAATCACAGTAAAGGGAGTCTCAAGAATTTTTTGGTTTTCCAGTGCACATAAAATTTATGTTTACACTATTCTGTAGTGTATAAGTGTTCAATAGCATTATGTCTAAAAAAGCTATGTACATGCCTTAATTTAAAAATATTTTAAAAGATATAAAAATATTTTTAATTTTAAAAAATTAAAAAATTAAAAATTAAAAATGTATTAATAAAAATTTTTATTAATTTAATTTAATTTAATTTTAATTTAATTAAAATTAAATTTTTAATTAAATTAACAATTTTTTAAAAGTTGAGTTATTTGTAGTGAGGTGGATGGACCTAGAGTCTGCCATATAGAGTAAAGTAAGTCAGAAAGAGAAAAACAAATACTGTATGCTAACACATATATATGGACTCTAAAAAGAAATGGTTCTGATGAACCTAGGGGCAGGACATGAATAAAGACACAGACGTAGAGAATGGACTTGAGGACATGGTCGAGAGGGGAGAGGGGAAAGTGTAAGCTAGGACGAAGTGAGAGAGTAGCATTGACATATATACACTACCAAATGTTAATAGATAGCTAGTAGGAAACAGCTGCATAGCACAGGGAGATCAGCTCGGTACTTTGTGACCACCTAGAGGTGTGGGATAGGGAGAATGGGAGGGAGACCCAAGAGGGAGGAGATATGGAGATATATGTATACATATAGCTGATTCACTCTGTTATACAGCAGAAACTAACAACACTGTGAAGCAATTATACTCCAGTAAAGATGTTAAAAAATTTTTTAAAAATAAAAAATAAAAAAATAGAAAAAAAATTTAAAAGATACAAAAAAATAAAATTAAAAAATTAATTAATTTTTAAAAATAAAAATATTTTATTACTAAAAAATGACAACCATCATCTGGGTCTTCAGTGAGTCATGGTAGTAACATCAAAGACCACTGATCACGGGACTTCCCTGGTTTGCCCAGTGGTTAAGAATCCGCCTGCCAATGCAAGGGACATGGGTTCGAGCCCTGGCCTGGGAAGATCCCACATGCCACAGAGCAACTAAGCCCATGCGACACAACTACTGAGCCTGTGCTCTAGGGCCCGCGAACCACAACTACTGAGCCCCTGTGCCACAACTACTGAAGCCCGCATGCTTGGAGCCCATGCTCTGCAACAAAGAGTAGACCCCGCTCGCCGCAACTAGAGAAAGCCCATGCGCAGCAACGAAGACCCAATGCAGCCAAAAATAAATAATAAATAAATAAATTTATTTTTAAAAAAGACCACTGATCACAACAAATATAATAAAGAAAACAACAACATATACCATATATTCATATGCAGGATTTGGTGTCACATAGTCATGGGTTCAAATATTGAACCACTCCCTAACTAACTGTAAGATTTTGAGCAACTTATTTAGCTTCTCCAAATTTCAGTTTCCTCCTCTTTAAGGGAGATTTTGGAGTATTTAGTAAGTTAACACACATAAAGCGCCCAGTACAGTTAGCGCATAGCTTAGCACATAGTAGGAGCTTGATAAGATTGAGTTCCCATTCATCTAACATATTTCAGGCCAAAGAGGTTCTATGAAGGAGTGGAAGAAAGTAAATGTGAATACGTGTGTATATACACGTTGCATATTTATATGCAACGTGTATATACAATACAATTATTTCTGGGGGTATATATTATATAGATATAAACAAGAAGTAACTTTCTAAAAAGATATATATATATATATATATATATATACACAATCGTGTTTTCTTCTACAGAGTAAGTGTTTATCTTATCCTTTGTGTTCCGCTGCTATCCTGAGTTTGTTCACCAAGTACCAGAAGAGATCTTGATTAGCCTTGGGGGATCGGAGGACCTGGCCACTGGGATAGAGCTTAATAAGCATTGTCTTCAGAGCTTTTATGTGAATATGTGCTCTCCATTCCACCCCAGGGACCAGTTAACTACAAATCTGTGAAGTTTGGGTGATACATTCCTTTCTCTTTCAAAAAAAAACCCTCCAGGGCAAATGTAATAAAACATCTCCAAGGAGAGAGAAAAAGCCCTTTCTCAAATTCACCCCCAACCCCAGGTTTTAAAACGTCCAAAATGACCTCAAATGCAGACATTAGTTGATACCAGAAGAGATTCTTAAAGATTACATCCTCTCCTTCTTCTCCCGATACATCTTTTCCCTCTACTTTTCTGCCCACAAACACACATTCTATGCAACAAGTGGATATTTTTATCTTTGGTGAACAAACCAACCTCAAACTTGCTCTTCAAACTTGTTAGCACTTTGGGTACTGGAAGCAGGTACTGAAGCACGATTAGACTCCTTCCAAAGCAGAATGCAAGACAAGTAGAAGCTAAATGACAGACACAACAAGAGGGAGGGGTAAGTGCAGTCATTCATCTTTTACTTTTCATATTCATGTGCATATTAATCTTACCTCATAGAGCACCCTAGATCTACGAGTCTATGTAGATGACGAAAGAGTTATTTGGCTTTCAGTTTTTTCCCCATGAACCTCTCAATTCTGCCTGTTTTGCCCAAATTCAGCCCCAATCTTTTTTTTTTTTATTAATTTTATTTTTCAGCCCCAATCTTGGTTCTACCTTAGTGCTCCTTTGATGGGCATCTGGAACCATATTAAGTCCTTGCAACTAGGAATAGAATTAAGCAGACATAAAATTTCTGAAGGAATTTCTATGCCCTTGAACATGGCCCCAATTATTAACAAGTTGTCTGAAAAGCAATTTGGAAGGGCTGTAATTGGGGCAGACTTTGCATAGCAGATTTTCCAAACAATGCAGAGACCTCTAACCTCTGAAACGCTTCTTCTCTCTTCTGACTGATGACTTGAATTTTGCCATCTGAATCTTAATGTCTTGGCACCTTTGAATTCTCACCTTACATGGAGAGGGACTCATTCAGTCCCATCAATCATTTGTACATCCAGATGATAGACAGACCTAGAAGAGCAAGACCTTGAGGGCACCGGGCTCTTGCCCAGTGAGGGGAGGAGGCATCATGAAGTCAGGAAGGATGGGAAGATCACAGAAAACCAGTTTGGCTGAGGTTCTCCTTGTCATTATTGCATTTTTTTTCTTGCATTCCCAACTGCATCTGTTAAACTCAGATTAGGCATATTTAGTTATAAAATTTAACACTTTCTTGAAGACCTTTCATAAAAGATGAGTTGAGTTATAAATCAGTGCTACCAGATCCCATCAGTTTCTGCCTGTCTTCCACGTGCTAGATTGTTCATTTTACTGCATTGTTATCTCTTCACCATGGCTTTGAAGGCTAATGTTATTCACAAAGATGCAGCTCCAGCATGTATAAATCCAACAAAGTCACTGAGCCCCTCAAACTCTCTTCAGCTCTGTAAAATAGGCTTGGTGTTGATTATATCTACACCACAGGATCATAGGGAGTCCAGATTCAGACCAAACTGAACCTCCCAGAGTTTGCTGCAAGAATGAAGATTTCCTTTCTCTCTCAAGGGAAGAAGCACCTCTTTGTGTGTGGTGATGGGAATTCTTACCGATGTGGATTGAATGGAATCAAGTCCCCGATCTCGAAAGACGCTTCCTACATTGAAAAAACAAACCTCTTTGTGAGCAGAGTTCAGCGATGTAAAGTGCTTCATAAACCCTTAAGATAACTTCCATTTAAGGGTCTAGAATAACATTCAGGGCATCCATATGTGAGAATAAAACCCTGGATAAGCTTCTCCTCTTGTTTCAATATGCCCAGCTTCACTTTCTGTTTCTGGGGATGGGAAATTTCATTCTTAAATATGAAAGTTTTCCCTCCTAATGGCAACATTCAAAACAGACTTTCAGTTGACACATCAACCTCCAGATCATCAAATTCTGCAACCTCACTCCTATACACCTCTTATAATCCTATATGGTCCATCAGTGAACTCCTTATTTCTGTAAGAAAAGCATACTTTAACCTATCACATGAGGAGGAATTGTTTCCAAAAATGCTCGGTTTCATAAGTAATTCTTTAAGGAATATTCACTGCTGATAGCAATCACAGTGTCAATTTATTAAGCAAACATTCTATCTCAGGACCCACGAACCTTTCACACATTGTCTCACGTGATCCTCTAACAACTCTGTTAACTGATCCTCAAACAACTCTGTAGTCACTGTTATCCCTGTTTTGCAAATAGAGAAATTGAGACTCAGAACAGAGGAATGAGTTGTTCAATATCCCACCACTGGCAAGTGGCAGAGTCAGGATTAGAACCCGGCTTGCCCTGAAGCCTACCCAGAATCATAACCACTACCGTATCCCTTTTCTGCTAACCTGAATAGCTGCCCCAAACAACCTGAACCACATCACGGACCTCAGGTCCCTAACTTGCTAAATGGTGGACCCTACTCAGAATTGGGTGAGGGCTCCAGCAGAGCTGTTTTTGTTTAGCTCTCAGTTTCTCCATGTGACTCTACACCTGCGGCAGATCATGCTAAACTTTGCTGTGGGTCCCTTTCTTTTCTTCAAGAGGAAAGAATCCTCTCTTGATTCTCAGAACTCTACATACCTTTCACAAACAGATGCATAACCTCTGAGCATAGGATAAATCTTAAAACCACATTGGTAAGATTGGCATTGGGAGAGATCTCCTAAACTGCACAAATGATGGCATGGTGATGGCTAAAATGAGGTTCACACTGTCTCACTATCCTAATCTGAGAGTTTTAGCACTGAAAAATCTGTAGTAGGAACTACTGAGTGGGAAGAAGGTGGACCCCAATTCTGAGGGCGTCTCTCTGTGCAAGTACCAAGAAGAAAGTGAAGAAGGTCAATGAGACCTTGACTAGCAATGGGTAGATATGGATTGATTTATGAAAAACTGGGGATATTAAAATGAGGTCACACTCCTAAACTGAGCTAGAAAGATTCAGAGTAAATAGAGAAAGTGGTACTTCCCAAATTGTGAAGTTACTGACTTAGAATGTTTTCTATAATATATGTAAGTTTTAGAGGGTCTGTGTACTATGATACAAACACCCACACATATATACATATCCTTGCACATGAGAAGAACAGGCCAAAATATTAAAAGCTGTTATTTCAGGGGATAGAATGCCATAATTTCCAGTTTGGAGGTCTTTTGTGTGTCGATGAGGAATTGCACATGATTTTTAGGTGTAGTATTTCACAGTTGTTTGCTGATCAAATTATTTTACAGTTCTCACATATTGCTTTAAAATTCATAAAATAACATTTTCTTTTTGAAAAATAAATGAAATTTGTGGGATTTACTATATTTTAAGAGTTAGGTAGAATAGGCTGAACATATGGCTTAAAAGACAGTTAAGGTAATTTGGTTGATTTCCAAATTGTTTAGGTTAAGACGTGAAGAAGGATCAAGATATATTCCAAACGTTTAAGGGTCATTCACCATGAGCCACCAAGTCCTCTGACCACACTTTTCCCAGAGTCTCCTGCAGGGACAGGACCTCAGCTTCAGAGACCGATGGCAGAGTTCTCTTCTGATTGATGTGAACTGAGATTTAGCGTGGATGTGGGAGGTGGTGATGGGAATTCTTACCAATGTGGATTGAATGGAATCAAGTCCCCGATCTCGAAAGATGCTTCCTACATTGAAAATTCTAAGAATTTGGTCGAGGATAGTTTGCAATTTAGGTTTTAAACAATAGCAACAACAAACACTTGTAGAATGCTTACTATGGGCCAGGAATGTCCTAAGGGAGAGTAGAAAGATGACAGATAGATAGATATGATAGTTTCTAATAACAAGGTAAGTGCCATTATGATGTCTAATTTTACAGAGTGTCATAGAGAGTTCAAGTGACCTGTCCAAGATCACACATCTATTAAGTGGTAAAGCTGGAAACTGAATCCAGGCTGTCCAAATCCAGAGATCCAGAGCCCACATTCTTTTTTTTTTTTTCGCTGCATCTGGTCTTCGTTGCTGTGCGCGGGCTTTCTCTAGTTGCGGCGAGCAGGGGCCACTCCTCGCTGCGCTGTGCGGGCCTCTCATTGCAATGGCCTCTCCCATTGCGGAGCACAGGCTCCAGGCGCACGGACCTCAGCAGTTGTGGCTCGCGGGCTCTAGAGCGCAGGCTCAGTAGTTGTGGTGCTCGGGCCCAGTTGCTCCACGGCATGTGAGATCTTCCCGGACCAGGGCTCGAACCCGTGTCCCCTGCATTGGCAGGCAGACTCTTAACCACTGCGCCACCAGGGAAGCCCTAGAGTCCACATTCTTAACGAACAGCTTAGAGAGCTCAGAGTGAACACAAATTTGAGACTGGAACCACGTTAGTATATTCAGATCTAATATTTGACAATTAAGAGCATTTCTATGCACATCTGGCCTAATCCTTTGGATTTAAAACATTCAAAATGTCTGATCGACTGTTTCACAAGTAAATAGCTGAATCCTGTCCATCTGTTGGTTTCTCCATTCCAATACTGAAACTGGAATAATGTCAGATAAATAGTTATTTCAGGGCATGGTGTGATTCACCTGGGAAACACAAAACTGTTTTCACTGCGGACTTACTATGTGTCAGTTACTTTATACACTTTGCTTTATTTTATTCTTAAAACAAATATGTGAAGTAGGTAAAGTCACCCTTTTTAAAGATAAGGATATTGAAGCCTAGAGATGTTAGCTATCTCATCCAAAGTGACACAGCTACTAAAAGGTAGAGGCAGGAGTTAATCACAGGGAGTCTGAATCCAAAGTTTAAGTTCATATTAACCATATTATGTTAAAAAGTAAATATTTAAGATATTTGCCTTCTGAGAGAAAGAGAGAGAGAGAATCTTTGCACAAGTTGTAACCTCCTGTAATACTCGGCCCTTCCTCTCGTGCATTTAATAATTTGCAGACGTCACCTGCACTGTGGATTATCATTACTATTCCAGGTCTGCGTCTCGTCCTTGTGGTCCATGGGAAACATGTCCACAACTAAGGTCTGGAACGGCTTGTCAGTGACCATGTTCATCCTCCTGGGATTTGCAGACCATCCAGAACTCCAGGCCCCCTCTTTGTGACCTTCCTGGGCATCTGTCTTGTGACCCTGGCCTGGAAACTGGCCCTCATCTTTCTGATCAGAGGTGACACCCCCCTACACACACCAATGTACTTCTTCCTCAGCAACCCATCCTTCGTTAACATTCGCTACTCTTCCACAGTGGCTCCCAAAATGCTCATTGACTTCTTCCAGGAGCAGAAGACCATATCATTCTTGGGCTGTGCTGCTCAGTTCTTTTTCTTTGTCGGCATATGTCTAACTGAGTGCTTCCTCCTGACTTCTATGGCGTACAACCGATACGCCACCATTTCCAGCCCCCCTGCTGTACACTGCTATCATGTCCCAGGACCTCTGTACATGCATGGTGGTTGGGGCCTATGTCGGTGGCTTCCTGAGCTCCCTGGTCCAAGCCAGCTCCGTGTTTCGGCTCCACTTCTGCGGACCCAACATCGTCAACCATTTCTTCTGTGACCTCCCACCAGTCCTGGCACTTTCTTTTTTTTTTTTTCCTCATGTGAGTGAAGCCATCTTTATTTATTTATTTTTTCCTAACATCTTTATTGGAGTATAATTGCTTTACAATGGTGTGTTAGTTTCTGCTTTATAACAAAGTGAATCAGTTATACATATACATATGTCCCCATATCTCTTCCCTCTTGCATCTCCCTCCCTCCCACCCTCCCTATCCCACCCCCCTGGTGGTCACAAAGCACCAAGCTGATCTCCCTGTGCTATGCGGCTGCTTCCCACTAGCTATCGATTTTACGTTTGGTAGTGTATATATGTCCATGCCACTCTCTCACTTTGTCCCAGCTTACCCTTCCCCCTCCCCATATCCTCAAGTCCATTCTCTAGTAGGTCTGCATCTTTATTCCCGTCTTGCCCTAGGTTCTTCTGACCATTTTTTTTCTTCTTTTTTTTTTCTTTTTAGATTCCGTATATATGTGTTAGCATAAGGTATTTGTTTTTCTCTTTCTGACTTACTTCACTCTGTATGACAGTCTCTAGGTCCATCCACCTCACTACAAATAACTCAGTTTCGTTCCTTTTCATGGCTGAGTAATATTCCGTTGTATATATGTGCCACATCTTCTTTATCCATCCATCTGTTGATGGACACTTAGGTTGCTTCCATGTCCTGGCTATTGTAAATAGAGCTGCAATGAACACTGTGGTACATGAGTCTTTTTGAATTATGGTTTTCTCAGGGTATATGCCCAGTAGTGGGATTGCTGGGTCATATGATAGTTCTATTTTTAGTTTTTTACGGAACCTCCATACTGTTCTCCATAGTGGCTGTATCAATTTACATTCCCACCAACAGTGCAAGAGTGTTCCCTTTTCTCCACACCCTCTCCAGCATTGTTTCTAGATTTTTTGATGATGGTCATTCTGACCAGTGTGAGATGATATTTCATTGTAGTTTTGATTTGCATTTCTCTAATGATTAATGATGTTGAGCATTCTTTCATGTGTTTGTTGACAATCTGTATATCTTCTTTGGAGAAATGTCTATTTAGGTCTTCTGCCATTTTTGGATCAGGTTGTTTGCTTTTTTGTTATTGACCTGCATGAGCTGCTTGTAAATCTTGGAGATTAATCCTTTGTCAGTTGCTTCATTTGCAAATATTTTCTCCCATTCTGAGGGCTGTCTTTTCGTCTTGTTTATGGTTTCCTTTGCTGTGCAAAAGCTTTGAAGTTTCATTAGGTCCCATTTGTTTATTTTTGTTTTTATTTCCATTTCTCTAGGAGGTGGGTCAAAAAGGATCTTGCTGTGATTTATGTCACAGAGTGTTCTGCCTATGTTTTCCTCTAAGAGTTTGATGGTGTCTGGCCTTACATTCAGGTCTTTAATCCATTTTGAGTTTATTTTTGTGTATGGTGTTAGGGAGTGTTCTAATTTCATTCTTTTACATGTAGCTGTCCAGTTTTCCCAGCACCACTTATTCTTGCCTCCATTATCAAAGATAAGGTGACCATATGTGCGTGGGTTTATCTCTGGGCTTTCTATCCTGTTCCATTGATCTATATTTCTGTTTTTGAGTCCTGGCACTTTCTTGGTCTAATACTTTCTTCAGTCAAGTGGTGAATTTCCTGGTGGTGGTCACTGCTGGGGGCACATCATTCCTCATCCTCCTCATCTCCTACAGTTACATAGTGGCTGCAGTCTTGAAGATCTGCTCAGCGGAAGGTCGAAGGAAAGCCTTCAACACATGTGCCTCGCATCTGATGGTGGTGACTCTGTTGTCTGGGATGGCCCTTTTCATGTACCTGCGACCCAGCTCCAGCTACTTACTCGGCAGAGACAAGGTGGTATCTGTGTTCTGTTCGCTGGTGATCCCCATGCTAAACCTTGTCATTTACAGTTTGAGGAGCAAAGAGATCAAAGATGCCCTGTGGAAGGTGTTGGAGAAGAAGAAAGTGTTTTCCTAGTTCATGATTGAAAACATATTTCTCCAAACTGCTAGAGACTTAAATGATCCATGGCACCTACCTCCACCTCTGGCTTAGGTAAGTGATATGTTTTGTGTGCATTTTGAAAATGGAGGCTCCTGCCAGATTCTCTCACCGTTCCTTATGGTCATCTGTCTACTGATCCCAACATGGATAGTCAAAAGGAGAAAGAGATTACTTCAGTAAAACAAACAAACAAACAAAAAAATTCCGCAGGATAACTTATTCTCACAATTGGTATTACAAACACCTTTTATTGGGTACTTACTATGTACCGGGCATAAAAGTTATTTAATTAAATACACATTGCAGTGCTACGATGCACATGGCACTATCCCTATGTTACAAATGAGGAAACGAAGTCCCAGCAAACAAAAAACAAAAAACTGACATGCCCAGGGTCATACAGGAAGTAAGGGGCAGAACTCCCATTCAGACCCAGGTCTTCCTGACTCCAGAGCCCATGCTCTACCCAAATGTTGCCTTCCACGTTCAACAACAAACAGCCCTGAACTTTTACAAGAGTATAGCTCTTATTATTAGCATATGGAAGAATCCAAAAAGATACACTATGTGTAGTTGAGATAAACTGCAAAACAAGATGCCTACTCCATTAAACACTCTCTCTGAGCTACCCCTGTTGGACTCCCATTGTGGCTACTGGAAAATTATTTAAGCAAATACTGAAGGACATTACCCATTGCTGCCGTTTCTATGTCACCTCCGGAGGGACCTGGAAAATTTGAGTCCAGCGGTATCACATCAATACTCTTCTCTTCCCAGTCTCAGTCACCTGAACTGCCTACTTTTCTATCTCCTTGATTTCAACCCTATCATTCCTTTACCACCACAGGACTTCATGTCACAGCTCCATCCCCCTTTTGATCACCACACTCTGAGTTCCTCTTTTCTATTTGAGCCTTTTGCTCCTATAAATTGTTTCTGTTCCCAAATGGATTATCTCTTGAAGCCCCACATTCAGTATTATTTGCCTTTATCTCTGGGAGGTATATCCCAGGCTATCATTACTCCTTCATAGAAGACACTTACAGTGGAGTTGTCAGGGACAAAAATTTCTGCTGATAAACCCCTCTCTCATTGCTTTGTGGCTCTGTCCTCTCCCCTCTGTTGTATATTGGATATGGATTTGACTTTACGTCATTCTTCATATAAGTGGATTAACTATTTCCTTCATATCTGGAGGAGCATCAATGACTCATGGCAGAGGAAAGACCTCTGTTCAGGTCTCCTGGGTTTTTCAATCTCCTAAATCCATTCCCATTCAAGGTCAAGCAAATTTAAAATGACTCATACAGATAATACCCAAAGGTATTACCCAATAGGTAATTTTTCCTGAAATTCCTTTATCAGTTACCCTTTTGAACATTAGGAAGGACCTATATGGCATTGTATTGGAAATTCTGGGAATCATCTCACTGGATGGATGCTATGCCCAGGACCCTTCTAGTTTTATGTTTCCTCAGCTGGTTGAGTGTAATGTGAGGAAGTCTTTGGGATTATTTCAAATGTAATATGCAATGGAGGGACCACACTGACCAAGCAGAGCAGATTTAGAGACATAGGGATAGATTATTCCTTTGAAGTTTTGAATTGACCTGCTAGAATTCTGGTACATATCAATCCAAATGAATACTTTTGATTAAGTATAATTAGTCTTTCTCCCTAAAGGAAGTGATTCAATTTATGAAAATTTTGGAATGAGTTTACCTTAAAGGAAATCTACAAATTATTCAATATCAACTCATTTTACCTTCTTCTCCTCCTTTAAGTTAAAACACACACACACACACACACACACCTTTGCTCTTCCTCATCTGCCTTACTTGCCAACCCGTCTCAGTTCATATACCCTAGACCCTCCATCTATTCTCATGAGAGAGCCTTACTTGGAAGCAGAATAAAACGTGGCCTCTACATAGTTCTATCTGAAGAAGCTGAGTGTGTGAATTTACTATCACTGCTGTAACTAATTACCACAAACTTAGTGGCTTAAAACAACATAAATTTATTATCTCACAGTTCTGTAGGTTAGAAGTTTGACAGGGGTCTCACTGGGCTGAAATCAAGGTATCAGCAGGGCTGCCTTCCTTTCTGGAGGCTCTGGGATAGAATCCATTTCCTTGGTTTTTCCAGCTTCTTTAGAGGCCACCCACATTCCTTGGTTTATGGTCCCCTTCCTCCCTCTTCAAAGCCAGCAATGTCACACCTACTCTCATCTGAAACATTCTCTGCTTTTTTTTTTAATTTATTTATTTATTTTTGTCTGTGTTGGGTCTTCGTTTCTGTTCGAGGGCTTTCTCTAATTGCGGCAAGCAGGGCCACTCCTCATCGCGATGCGCGGGCCTCTCACTATCGCGGCCTCTCTTGTTGCGGAGCACAGGCTCCAGACGCGCAGGCTCAGTAGTTGTGGCTCACGGGCCTAGTTGCTCCGCGGCATGTGGGATCCTCCCAGACCAGGGCTTGAACCCGTGTCCCCCGCATTGGCAGGCAGACTCTCAACCACTGCACCACCAGGGAAGCCCCTGAAACATTCTCTGCTTTTAAAGACTCTTGTGATTAGACTGAGCCCACCCAGATAATCCAGAACAATCTCCCCATTTCAAGGTTGATAACTCTTGTAAGTCAACTATACTCCAATAAAATTAAAATACTTAAATTAAAAAAAAAGACTGACAATCACATTTGAAAAGTCCCTTTTGCCTGAGAGGTAATCTATTCGCGATTTCCTGGAATTAGGACCTAGGCATCTTGGGCGGGGGGGGGGGGGGGGGGGGACGGGGTACTATCCTGCATTCTTAGTTCTTTTAACACTTGTCACTTTATTGATTTGAGTTTCTGAGGCCAGCTCTCAAGAACATTCATGAGCTTCCCCTTTGCGCCCAAGTTAAAGTCCTTACCAGGCACTGCAAAGTCCATTTTACTTTTTGCTATACCTCTCCATCCTTCACTCCTCACTACATCTCCCCCAGTACCATGGAATCTGGGCAGCATGCTATCCCATGACTTTTTTTTTCCTCAAGCTCTGTGCACACGGAGTTCCCTCTTCCCTCCATCCATATTCTTTTTACTTGGCTGATGGCTTCTCACCCTTCAGGTCTCTCTGCTCAGACAGCACTTCCTGCATAAAGATTTGCCCACCCCCTTCCCCAAACCCAGAATATCATGATTCACCCGGTTGATGCACTAACATGACTGTTTGTAACGTCTCATTATGCAGCTTGTACCTTACACTAGACTATAACTTCCTTAAGGACAGTGAGTGACCCTTGTTCACTGTCGTTCTTCCAGAACCTAACACAGTGTCTGGCACATCGTAGGCACATAATAAATATTTGTTTGATAAATGAATTATTCACTGTCCATAGTAATGTTGGCTTTTGCAGAGTATAGTGTTTATATTATCGCCCTGCAGTATGGCTAATAAAGCTTCTTATAGATTTGTTTCAATAAAAGAGAGACTGAACAAAATTAGACTTTTTTCCCATCTATTATACTCTAAAAAAATTTAAGAGAGCTTTTAACTAAACTGATAATCATAACAATTCAAAAATTTGGCGGTACTTTCTACTGCAAATACAATAAACAATTAGCGATAGTTTAAAAGAAAAGCAGGGACTTCCCTTGGGGCGCAGTGGTTAAGAATCCACCTGCAATGCTGGGGACACGGGTTCGAGCCCTGGTCCGGGAAGATCCCACATGCCGCGGAGCAACTAAGCCTGTGTGCCACAACTACTGAGCCTGCGTGCCACAATTACTGAAGCTGTGCACCTACAGCCCGTGCTCCACAACAAGAGAAGCCACCTCAATGAGAAACCTGCGTGCAGCAACGAAGACCCAATGCAGCCAAAAATAAATACATTTTTTAATTAAAAAAAAAAAAAAGCAAATACCAGAGTATCCATACAAGTAAAACACCGTATACATCAATCCACAATGGCTTTCCATCTTTGCTATATCTAGGCATAATTTATTTAAAACCCATGCAAAACTGCTTAATTTCAGTGACATAGCACAGGGAGATCAGCTCGGTGCTTTGTGACCACCTAGAGGGGTGGGATAGGGAGGATGGGAGGGAGGGAGCTGCAAGAGGGAAGAGATATGGGGACATATGTATATGTATAACTGATTCACTTGTTATAAAGCAGAAACTAACACACCATTGTAAAGCAATTATACTCCAATAAAGATGTTAAAAAAAAAAGTTAAAATGCTACATGGCAATTAGAAAATATAGACAAATATGTGCATGGACTTGGAATAGAAAATATCTTTCTAAACTTAATGCTAAAATAAAAACCACAAAGAAGAAAAGGACAGGTATGACAGCAATAGTGTTAAAATCTGCCCAGCAAACAAAACAAAGAAAATTAAAGGACAGAAGTTTAACCAAGGAAAATATGCACATTACATATGGTAGGCAATAGTTTTATATATATATATAAAAATATTAATATGTATATATCTTACAAACAAAATTAGAAAAAGATAAACCAACAGAAAAAATGGGCACAGTTATAACCAAGCAATTCACAAAAAAAAAGATACAAACGGCTAATAATTTGATGGGAAAATTCTCATCTGTACTAATAGTCAAAGAAATGAAAATATAACAGTGAGAAATTTTTCCTATTAAAAAGGCAAATGTTAAAAGTAGCAATAATATTGAACGCTAACAAAGGTACAGGAAAATATGCCCTCTCATACACAATTGGTGAAAATATAAATTGTGCCATCTTTCTGAAGGTCAGTTTGGCAACATGCATCAAAAGTCATTAAATGTTCATGCTTTTGCCTTAGCTCTTGTCCTTCTAAGATTTACTCTAAGATGTGCACATATGTCTGAGGATGTTGATCACTGCTTTACATGATGGTAAGAACTGAAACAACCTTGTAACCCCTGAAATTCATACCTTGTTTTCTAAACTAAATGCCTTTCTTTCCCTTCGTGGGTCAAACATGAATCAAGAATCAACTTCTCTCTACCTTTTCATTATTCGTTTTAGCTATTTAATAAAAGTCCAAATCTATGTTCCATTCACGAAGCAAGTGAATTAAAATTTTTATATTTATATTAAATTAAAATGTAAATTAAATTAAAGTTAAATATTTAATTAATATCATTAAATTTGTATTAACATTTTTATTTAAATATTATAAAATAAATTTTATTTTGATTGAATTTTATATTTATATATAAAAATGTTAATGGTACATCTAACTGGTAAACTACTTTTTATGAGCTTGTCATCCTCTGTGGCTATTTTGTTTCTTTCAGTTTTATTGAGATGCAATTGACATACAACACTGTATAAGTTTAAGATGTACAGCATATATTGACTTGAACACATATATATTGTGAAATGATGACCACAATAAGTTTAGTTAACATCCATCATCTCACAGAGATACAAGAAAAGAAAGAAAAAATGTGGGATTTTGTGTGATAAAAACTTTTAGGATATACTCTCTTAGCATCTTCAAAGTGTACCATACAGCAGTGTTAATTATAGTCATCATGCTGTATATTACATCCTCAGTACGTATTTATCTTATAACTGGAAGTTTTTACCTTTTGACCACCCCTATCCAATCCCCCCTCTACTGCTTTTTATATGCATGTGATTCCTCCTTAGAAAAGATATTCTCCACTCCTGCCCTAAATAGTGTTACATAAGTGCACATTTTTAATAAAATAAAACTAGACTATTATAGGAAAAATCTGTGTATTTTGTGCTCCCTCACCTGAGGGAAAGGTCGCATGTGTGCTGTAAAGAGGGTGTGGGCTCATGATGTGAGTACTATGGTGCAAAGTGTCCCTCTAATTTATGAGTGTTAGTGTCCAGCAAATCATCTGTAAATGGGTTGTTTGCAGGATTTAATATGTTAACATATGCAAAATGCCCAGCACAACGCTTGGCAAACAATGGAAACTCAATAATTATGAGATTCTCTATGCTGACAGGTTATTTGGAGGTGAAGAGGGCAGGATTTAAGATAATCAAGTATTTATTTATCAATATTTATCCTTTGCTGTGTCTTCCAGACCCTCCTCTGTGTTTTCTTCATGGACCACAAAAGAAAATCCCAAGTTGGATCAACCCTAGGGAATCTCAGGGTCTGACCACTGGGATGACGATTAATTATCTCTGTTTTTAGAAAATTTACATGAGAATGTGTCCTTTACACCCCAGAGAGTGATTAATTTATGAAGCTGTGGATTTTGGATTTTGCAAATCCTTCCTTTGTAGAGACACTACACTACTATTGTGGTAAATGTAGTGAATCATTTGCAAGGATGTAGAGAACCAGCTCCCCAAATGCACCCCTAACCATGGGCTTTGAAAATTCCTTCTCTACTGTCCAGAGCTGTGGATATTAACAGGACCTAGTAAAGAGATTCTTAGAGGTTACAATCTCTCTCCAATCTCCTTTTATCTTCTCAACTTCAAGTATCTGCCCACAAACACACACTTCCAGTACCAGGAGGATGGATGAATAAGCTTCAAGTTCTCATCTCATTAGAGAGCAGCTTGAGGCCTGGAAGGAGCTACATGTGCCTGATTAGACTGTCTCCAAAGCAGAATAAATCCAAATATAAAGTAGTTAGGGAGCAGACTGGCAGGAGGGACAGAGAGGGAACGGGTGCCCATAGTCAGTTGGCATTTTCTCTGTGTGAGTATGTACTATCCAGGCTTATTTATGAGCCCCCTGGAACTGTAAGTCTCAGCCAGATGCAGGAACTTCTTTCATATTTCTTCTCCATGCATGACTCTAGTTTTTCTGCCTTTCTATAAACTCAACCCAAATTCTTCCCTTTCCTCTCCCGCTCCTCTGATGACATCCTCTGATGGGCATCCTGACCCATGTTTGAAACTTTACTCCTAGGAATAAAAATTTAAAAAGAAACAGTTTCTGAGGAGGTTGCTTGCTCTAGACCACCTCTATCCAAAGAATTAAGAAGTGAGAGATATTCTAGGTACCAGGGAGGTCCTTAACATCCAAACTTTCCCTTATTTTCATCTTGATACCTAGAATTCTGAAACTCATCTATTAGTTTAAGGCTTGTCCCCTTTTAAAATGCCAACCTTTCCCTTTTAAAAGAAGCTAGTCCTTCATGATGAACCCTTTTTCATTTTACCAATCACTTTTCATCTCCCATTATTTACAAATACACTTGTCACACATTGAGTGATTTGTGATTGTCTTTCAAAACCGTTCTTATTTTTAACTTAATAAATTTAAAAGAAGCATTTTTAAAAAAAGAAGTTACTGTTTAAGATTCATAGTCATTTGTACGGTAAGGATCTGAAAGAGAAAACTAAGCAGGTCTCTAAGCACCTGAGAAGTTAAAAGGAGAGGCAGCGCTGAAAGAAGATAAGTTCCAGACCAGAAGAGGGCGCACTCACAGACGAACTCGCGAACCTCACAGTCTGACTCAGCTCCGATTACAGACACTGGTATCAATTTATGCCATTTCACTCTCACAGCCAAGACACCTGTCAAACCAAAGCTAGCAACCCAAATGGTCAAGCTCAAACTTAGCCACATATTTTAAGACATTTGAAGCTGGCAAAAGCTAATTAAATAAGGTAATATGTGTAAAACATTCTGGGTCTTGCACACCAATAAAATCTTATCTGTTTTATTGGTTTAGGTATTATTACCTAATTGAAGAAGGATTGATTCCCAAGATGCCTTCCACCACTCGCCCACAATGTACATAGAAGAATTAACGTTTCCTGACTGTCTACTCTTCCTGGAGCATTGTGCCAGACACTTCACAGTTGCTCTTTGGATGTAATCAGCACAATAACCTGCAAGGTGAATATTTCTCAGATGATCAAGGTTCGAATTTCAGATCCAAAAGTTGCCGACTCTGACAATTTGTGGATGTCACTTATGCTCTCAAATCCTTATTCTCTAAGTCTACCTAGGCAATACTACTCATTTAAAGTTGATTAATATTTAATTATCACATCTATTTTGCAAAATAGATGTGAGAATTAAATTCTATACATATATGTAATTTGTGTAATTTTTTTAGGTTTCCATCTCTGTGTGGTTCTGTGGGCAAACTGAATTCTCTGTTTTACGTTGAGGGCAGGGGCTTTCCCCTCTGTCTCAAGGAAAGAATCCCCTCCCCTAGGTTCAAGGAGTCTCTACATCTTTCACATCTTCCAGGGATTCAAATTAGGCCAAAAATCTCTCATGATGATAAATCATTCTGATTTGTTTCTAAAGTAACATTCAGGGAAGCATATATCTACTCCTTTTCTTCTGGTGTCAACTTGTCTAAAAGAAAACAATTTATGGTGCTAAGAAATCTTACCCTTAAACTTTAATGTTCTTTCTCAAGACTACTCTTTGAATTTTTAAGGACAAAATAAAATAATGATTAAAAAGAGCCCCTTGAACTGACTTTTCAACCTCAAGACTAAATCCCCAACATCACCTCAAAAACCACCTTCCTATGAACTTGTGTATCTCTCAGGGTAGACTCAATTTTTCTGTATTTAGCATATGTCAACATGGAGTTCCATGAGATATAATCCATCCATGCCCCAAAGTTACCATTATTAATATGCCCCTTTTAATGAGCACTCACTCTCTGCCTAGAACTGTATTATAAACTATAAATATATATATATTTATATATATATTATGTTCAAAAGATGTGGATGAATAATTGGGCTATATTATTCAATGTAATATCATGCAGTGATAAGTGTGAACAAATTATAGCTACGTGCGACAACAAGGATTGACCTTAAGTAAAAGACGCCAGACACAAAATAATACCTATAATATGATCTAATGCATATAAAGTTCTAAAACAGACAAAATTAACTATATTGTTTATGGGTGCATAAGTTGTTAAAATAATTTTTTTAAAAAAACAAGCAAGCGATTATCACAAAAGTGGGGATTGTGATGAGCTCTAGTGACGGGGGGTGCGGCAGGTGGTCAGGATGTAACACTCTAGGGCTTCCTTCAGTGTTTCATTTCTTGATCTGGGTGAAGGTTACACAGTGGTATGTTCTGTAATTATGCCTTACTTTACTGAAAGTGAGCTATAGTTTGCAATAAAAAGGTTTTTTAAACCACCTTATCATGTAAATAGTCTAACTATGACAATTAAAAGACAAAAAGTTTCTCATCACACACCAAAAAAAAATTGCAACTATGCATGGTGATGGGTGTTAACTAGACTTACTGTGGTCATCATTTCACAATACATACAAGTATCAAGACCATTATTTTGTACACCTGAAACTAATATAAAGTGTCAATCATATCTAATTAAAATAAAATAATATCCAAAATAAAAATAAAAGACTGTAGAGTGGATTTTTTTTTAAAGGACCCAACTATACATATTCTGTCAGAAACCCGCTTTAAGTACAAAGACAGAGATAGATTAAAAGTAATGCAAAGGAGAAAGATATACCAAAAGAAAGCTGGAGTAGACATACTAATTTGAGATAAAGCAGACTTTGCAACAAGGAAAATTATCAGAGATAAGGAGAGAGTCTTTATAATGATAATGATAAAGGGGTCAATTCTCAGAGAATACCTAACAACCCTTAATGTGTATGTACTTGGCAACAGAGTGTCAAAATACATGAGGCAAAAACTGATAGAAATACAAGGAAAAAGACAAATCCACTACATAGCTGGAGACATCAACATCCCTCTATCAGTAACTGGCAGATCCAACAGGCAGAAAATCAGTAAGGATACAGTTGAATTGAATAGCACCACTAATCAACTGGATCTAACTAATATTTATAAAATATTTCATCCAACATGAGCATAATACACATTCTTCTTAAGTTCACATGGAACATTTACCCGGACAGACCACATTCTGGACTATAAAACATTTTATTGGGACTTCCCTGGCGGTCCAGTGGTAAAGAATCCGCCTTCCAATTCAGGGGACGCAGGTTCAATCCCTGGTTGGGGAACTAAGGCCCTACCTGCCACAGGGCAACTAAGCCTGCGTGCCACAACTGCTGAGCTCATGTGTCTCAACTAGAGAGAAGCCCACGCACCACAACGAAAGATCCCACATGCCACAACGAAGATCCCGTGTGCTGCAGCTAAGACCTGACGCAGCCAAAAAAATTAAAATCAAATAAATATTTTTTAAAACTACTTTAAAAAATAAGATAATAAAATAAAACATTTTATTCATAAATCACACAAAGTATAGGGGTTTTTTAATTTATTTATTTATGTCTTTATTTTTATTCTGGCTGCACCAGGTCTTAGTTGCGGCAGGCAGGATCTTCATTGCAGCATGCAGGCTTCTTAGTTGCGGCCTGCATGCGGGATCTATTTCCCCGACCAAGGATCGAACCCAGGCCCCCTGCATTGAGAGCACAGAGGGACTGCGCGGAGCGTGGAGGGACCACCAGGGAAGTCCCCAAAGTATGGTTTAAGACCACACTGGAATTAAATGAGAAGGCAGTAACACAAAGTTAGATTGGAAAATTCCCATATAGATTCCTTTTGCTTAGTAACTTTTTAATAACTTCCACTGCATCTGCAACTGCCAGCTTCTCCAGTGAAAATTACTTTTCCTACAAAGATTTGACACTATTCCCTATGCTGACTCTTATATCATTAGACTTCCAACCCAGTGTCTCAGGGAGCAGTGTAGACTGTGCCTGTGTTTGGGTGAAGAGCAGAGAAGTGAAGATGGGGAACCCAGCAGGCTCACGTTTCTAAGGCAAAGGCAGGTGAGGGCATCCTGAGGACACAATTGCCGGCAACTTCAGCTTAGCGCACGTATAATTTCATGATTTCGATAGTGTTTCATCTTCAGCCCCTGAAAAGTAAAATATCCATGTGCAATTCTTGAAGTAGATGTCATTTAGAACTAAAAGCCTTAGGCTGTTTAAAATCTGCTGACTCGCATGTCAAATATTAGGTTTCTCAAGACACATTCAAATTAGAAGGGTTTTTTTTTGTATTAAAACTTCTTCTAGGGCTTCCCTGGTGGCGCAGTGGTTGAGAATCTGCCTGCCGATGCAGGGGACACGGGTTCGAGCCCTGGTCTGGGAGGATCCCACATGCCGCGGAGCAACTAGGCCCGTGAGCCACAATTACTGAGCCTGCGCGTCTGGAGCCTGTGCTCCGCAACAAGAGAGGCTGCGATAGTGAGAGGCCCGCGCACCGCGATGAAGAGTGGCTCCCACTTGCCGCAACTAAAGAAAGCCCTCGCACAGAAACGAAGACCCAACACAGCCATAAATAAATTAATTAATTAATTTTTTTAAAAAACAAACAAACTTATTCTATGAACATTTACTGAGCACCTACCATGTGTAGGAAAGTACCCCGCACAGTGCCTTTCTTAAAAAAAGAGATTAAAAGCTAGCTGGGAGCAGGGAGAGAAACACAGCGATATAATGACATTAGCATTATGACGGTGTGGTATAATGGTTTGAAGTTTACAACGTGCTCTCATGTGAATTGTCATTTAATGGATTTACACAGCAACAAAAGTGAATAGGGGGTGAGGGGGGGAAGTTTATTTTTTTTGACCAAGCCACGCAGCATGTGGGATCTTACTTCCCAGACCAGGGATCGAACCCATGCCCCCTGCAGTGAAACCATGAGGTTACAAGATAGAAAGGCCACCATTCGATCCTGACCTGACATTGGACCTGATTGTCCCAAACCTTCTAAGGTGATTGGCCAGAAGAGCAAGGGAAATCATATTAATCCAAAAGAGAAGCCAACAGTGTCTTTGAGCTCACTTTCCAGAGATCTGACTTGGCTGGTCCCAGACTCTCTCCTGGATGCCTTCAGCCAATGCCTTAGGGAACCAAAACACACCAAAAGAATAATTAGAACTGTCTTCCTCCCATCCCTCTCTCCTTAATAAATTACCTTTCTAGGACAATTTTACAGCAAAGGAAAAGAAAAATAAAAGAAGCATAACATCAGAGCTCAAATTAATGGGGAAAATCTTTTACTTCAAGTTGTAAAGATGTGTATGAGTTTTTTCTGATTTTCAAGATTAGAAGCCATTTACAGTCATTTTTTTAATAGGAAACAAAGAATATCTTTTTAAAATAAAACTACCAAAATCCAATTACCCACAGATAATGGTATACATCTTTTGAGATTTCTTCTAGGCATGTAGTTTTTTTCCAAAAATAACATTATGTGATACATTCAGTGCTTGAGCCTTTTCCTAAAAGGGAATCTTACCATGTCTAAGAATAAAGTTCTACATCATAAATTTGAATGGCTGCAAGTATTGAATTATTCTACTGTACATTAACTTATTGAACCAATTTCATAAATCAGATATTAATTTAAATTATAATTTCTCTACTGTGATGACATTTCTTTGTACTTATGACATTAAGCATTTGGTTTATTAGCTTTTTAGCATAAATGCCTACAGTAGAATTTTTGACTCAAAGGATTTGCACATTTTAAGTTTTGACACGTTTCCAGAATGACCTCAGAAAGTTGTCTCTGTATACACTCCTATTAACCACATATGGAAGTGTCTGTTTCCCCATATCCATGCCAGTAATGGATCTTCTCATCGTTGGCCAATCTTCTAGATGAGAAGTGATATCTCATTACAATTTTAATTTGCGCTTATTTGATTGACAGTGTGATTTACCATCTTTTCATTTGTGGGCTGACCAACTCTATTTCTCTGCGAATCATGGCCCATTTTTCTTTTATTTTTTATTTATTTTTATTTATTTATTTATTTATTTATTTATTTATTTACTTTTACATCTTTATTGGAGTATAATTGCTTTACAATAGTGTGTTAGTTTCTGCTTTGTAACAAAGTGAATCATCTTTTAAAGTATCTATTTCTTACTGAATGATTAGAGCTCTATATATCAAAAACATTAAGCCTATTTTGTATTTTTTCCATATGTTTTCTCAAGTTTTTCATTTATTTTTAGTTTTAAACTTATTTTAAACACTTTTGAAACATGGAAGTTTCATATTTTTATTTAGCCAAATCTAATCATCATCTGTGTAATGCTTACAAAGTTCTCCTCCTCCCCCAAAATTACAAAAAAACATTTAGGTAAACTCTATTCTAATATTTCAATTTATTTTTTGACTTTTATATTATTTCCTTTAAACAAATGGCTTCATTTTTTTTTTAAACTAATTTATTTTATTTTGGGCTGCGTTGAGTCTTCGTTGCTGAGCGCTGGCTTTCTCTAGTTGCACAGAGCGGGGGCTACTCTTCGTTGGGGTGCAAGGGCTTCTCATTGCGGTGGCTTCTCTTGTTGAGGAGCACGGGGTCTAGGCACGTGGGCTTCAGTACTTGTGGCACGCGGGCTCTAGAGCACAGGCTCCGTAGTTGTGGCACACGGGCTTAGTTGCTCCGCGGCACGTGGGATCTTCCCAGACCAGGGCTCGAAACCGTGTCCCGTGCATTGGCAGGCGGATTCTTTTTTTTTTTTTTAAACACCTTTATTGGAGTATAATTGCTTTACAATGGTGTGTTAGTTTCTGCTTTATAACAAAGTGAATCAGCTATACATATACATATATCCCTATATCTCTTCCCTCTTGCGTCTCCCTCCCTCCCACCCTCCCTATCCCACCCTTCCAGGTGGTCTCAAAGCATGGAGCTGATCTCCCTGTGCTATGCGGCTGCTTCCCACTAGCTATCGATTTTACATTTGGTAGTGTATATATGTCCATGCCACTCTCTCACTTTGTCCCAGCTTACCCTTCCCCCTCCCCATGTCCTCAAGTCCATTCTCTAGTAGGTCTGCATCTTTATTCACGTCCAGCCCCTAGGTTCTTCAGAACCATTTTATTTCTTTTTAGATTCCATATATATGTGTTAGCATACGGTATTTGTTTTTCTCTTTCTGACTTACTTCACTCTGTATGACAGTCTCTAGGTCCATCCACCTCACTACAAATAACTCATTTTCGTTTCTTTTTACGGCTGAGTAATATTCCATTGTATATATGTGCCACATCTTCTTTATCCATTCATCTGTTGATGGACACTTAGGTTGCTTCCATGCCCTGGCTATTGTAAATAGAGCTGCAGTGAACACTGTGGTACATGACTCTTTTTGAATTATGGTTTCCTCAGAGTATATGCCACGTAGTGGGATTGCTGGGTGGTATGGTAGTTTTATTTTTAGTTTTTTACGGAACCTCCATACTGTTCTCCATAGTGGCTGTATCAATTTACATTCCCACCAACAGTGCAAGAGGGTTCCCTTTTCTCCACACCCTCTCCAGCATTTATTGTTTGTAGATTTTTTGATGATGGCCATTCTGACTGGTGTGAGATGATATCTCATTACAGTTTTGATTTGCATTTCTCTAATGATTAATGATGTTGAGCACCCTTTCATGTGTTTGTTGGCAATCTGTGTATCTTCTTTGGAGAAATGTCTATTTAGGTCTTCTGTCCATTTTTGGATTGGGTTGTTTGTTTTTTTGATATTGAGCTGCTTGTAAATTTGGAGGATTAATCCTTTGTCAGTTGCTTCACTTGCAAATATTTTCTCACATTCTTAGGGTGGTCTTTTCATCTTGTTTATGGTTTCCTTTCCCGTGCAAAAGCTTTTAATTTTCATTAGGTTCCATTTGTTTATTTTTGTTTTTATGTCCATTTCTGTAGGAGGTGGGTCAAAAAGGATCTTGTTGTGATTTATGTCATAGAGTGTTCTGCCTATGTTTTCCTCTAAGAGTTTGATGGTGTCTGGCCTTACATTTAGGTCTTTAATCCATTTTGAGTTTATTTTTGTGTATGATGTTAGGGAGTGTTCTAATTTCATTCTCTTCATGTAGCTGTCCAATTTGCCCAGCACCACTTTTTGAGAAGGCTGTCTTTTCTGCATTGTATATTCTTGCCTCCTTTATCAAAAATAAGGTGACCATATGTGCGTGGGTTTATCTCTGGCCTTTCTATACTGTTCCACTGATCTATATTTGTGTTTTTGTGCCAGTACCATACTGTCTTGATTACTGTAGCTTTGTAATATAGTCTGAAGTCAGGGAGTCTGATTCCTCCAGCTCCGTTTTTCTTTCTCAAGACTGCTTTGGCTATTCGGGATCTTTTGTGTTTCCATACAAATTGTGAAATTTTTTGTTCTAGTTCTGTGAAAAATGCCAGTGGTAGTTTGATAGGGATTGCATTGAATCTGTAGATTGCTTTGGATAGTATAGTCATTTTCACAATGTTGATTCTTCCAATCCAAGAACATGGTATATCTCCCCATCTGTTTGTATCATCTTTAATTTCTTTCATCAGTGTCTTCCAGTTTTCTGCATACAGGTCTTTTGTCTCCTTAGGTAGGTTTATTCTTAGGTATTTTATTCTTTTTGTTGCAATGGTAAACGGGAGTGTTTCCTTAATTTCTCTTTCAGATTTTTCATCATTAGTGTATAGGAATGTAAGAGATTTCTGTGCATTAATTTTGTATCCTGCTACTTTACCAAATTCATTGATTAGCTCTAGTAGTTTTCTGGTAGCATCTTTAGGATTCTCTAAGTATAGTATCATGTCCTCTGCAAACAGTGACAGCTTTACTTCTTCTTTTCCGATTTCGATTCCTTTTATTTCTTTTTCTTCTCTGATTGCTGTGGCTAACACTTCCAAAACTATGTTGAATAATAGTGGTGAGAGTGGGCAACCTTGTCTTGTTCCTGATCTTAGTGGAAATGGTTTCAGTTTTTCACCATTGAGGACGATGTTGGCTGTGAGTTTGTCATATATGGCCTTTATTATTTGAGGAACGTTCCCCCTATGCCTACTTTCTGCAGGGTTTTATCATAAATGGGTGTTGAATTTTGTCGAAAGCTTTCTCTGCATCTATTGAGATGATCATATGGTTTTTCTCCTTCAATTTGTTAATATGGTGTATCACGTTGATTGATTTGTGTATATTGAAGAATCCTTGCATTCCCGGGATAAACCCCACTTGATCATGGTGTATGATCCTTTTAATGTGCTGTTGGATTCTGTTTGCTAGTATCTTGTTGAGGATTTTTGCATCTATGGTCATCAGTAATATTGGCCTGTAGTTTTCTTTCTTTGTGACATCTTTGTCTGGTTTTGGTATCAGGGTGATGGTGGCCTCGTAGAATGAGTTTGGGAGTGTTCCTCCCTCTGCTATATTTTGGAATAGTTTGAGAAGGATGGGTGTTAGCTCTTCTCTAAATGTTTGATAGAATTTGCTTGTGAAGCCATCTGGTCCTGGGCTTTTGTTTGTTGGAAGATTTTTAATCACAGTTTCAATTTCAGTGCTCATGATTGGTCTGTTCATATTTTCTATTTCTTCCTGGTTCAGTCTCGGAAGGTTGTGCATTTCTAAGAATTGTCCATTTCTTCCACATTGTCCATTTTATTGGCATAGAGTTGCTTGTAGTAATCTCTCATGGTCGTTTGTATTTCTGCAGTGTCAGTTGTTACTTCTCCTTTTTCATTTCTAATTCTATTGACTTGAGTCTTCTCCCTTTTTTTCTTGATGAGTCTGGCTAATGGTTTATCAATTTTGTTTATCTTCTCAAAGAACCAGCTTTTAGTTTTATTGATCTTTGCTATCATTTCCTTCATTTCTTTTTCATTTATTTCAGATCTGATCTTTATGATTTCTTTCCTTCTGCTAACTTAGGGGGTTTTTTGTTCTTCTTTCTCTAATTGCTTTAGGTGTAAGGTTAAGTTGTTTTGTTGAGATGTTTCTTGTTTCTTAAGGTAGGATTGTATTGCTATGAACTTCCCTCTTAGAACTGCTTTTGCTGCATCCCATAGGTTTTGGGTCGTCGTGTTTTCATTGTCATTTGTTTCTAGGTATTTTTTGATTTCCTCTTTGATTTCTTCAGTGATCTCTTGGTTATTAAGTAGTGTATTGTTTATCCTCCATGTGTTTGTATTTTTTACAGATTTTTTTCCTGTAATTGATATCTAGTCTCATAGCATTGTGGTCAGAAAAGATACTTGATACGATTTCAATTTTCTTAAATTTACCAAGGCTTGATTTGTGACCCAAGATATGATCTATCCTGGAGAATGTTCCATGAGCACTTGAGAAGAATGTGTATTCTGTTGTTTTTGGGTGGAATGTCCTATAAACATCAATTAAGTCCATCTTGTTTAATGTATCATTTAAAGCTTGTGTTCCCTTATTTATTTTCATTTTGGATGATCTGTCCATTGGTTAAAGGGGGGTGTTAAAGTCCCCTACTATGATCGTGTTACTGTCGATTTCCCCTTTTATGGCTGTTAGTATTTGCCTTATGTATTGAGGTGCTCCTATGTTGGATATTTATAATTTAAAATATTTATAATTGTTATATCTTCTTCTTGGATTGATCCCTTGATCATTATGTAGTGTCCTTCCTTTTCACAGAACTAGAACAAAAAACTTCACAACTTGTATGGAAACACAGAAGACCCTGAATAGCCAAAGCAATCTTAAGAAAGAAAAATGGAGCTGGAGGAATCAGGCACCCTGACCCCAGGCTATACTACAAAGCTACAGTAATCAAGACAGTATGGTACTGGCACAAAAACAGAAATATAGATCAATGGAACAGGATAGAAAGCCCAGAGATAAACCCACACACATATGGTCACCTTATTTTCGATAAAGGAGGCAAGAATATACAGTGGAGAAAAGACAGCCTCCTCAATAAGTGGTGCTGGGAAAACTGGACAGCTACATGTAAAAGAAGGAAATTAGAACACTCCTTAACACCATACACAAAAATAAACTCAAAATGGATTAAAGACCTAAATGTAAGGCCAGACACCATCAAACTCTTAGAGGAAAACATAGGCAGAACACTCTATGACATAAATCACAGCAAGATCCTTTTTGACCCACCTCCTAGAGAAATGGAAATAAAAACAAAAATAAAAAAATCGGACCTAATGAAAATTAAAAGCTTTTGCACAGCAAAGGAAACCATAAACAAGACGAAAAGACAACCCTCAGAATGGGAGAAAATATTTGCAAATGAAGCAACTGACAAAGGACTAATTTCCAAAACATACAAGCAACTCATGCAGCTCAATATCAAAAAAACAAACAATGCAATCCAAAAATCGGTGGAAGATCTAAGCAGACATTTCTCCAAAGAAGACGTACAGATTGCCAACAAACACATGAAAGGATGTTCAACATCACTAAACATTAGAGAAATGCAAATCAAAACTACAATGAGATATCACCTTACACCAGTCAGAATGGCCATCATCAAAAAATCTACAAACAATAAATGCTAGAGAGCGTGTGGAGAAAAGGGAACCCTCTTGCACTGTTGGTGGGAATGTAAATTGATACAGCCACTATGGAGAACAGTATGGAGGTTCCTTAAAAAACTAAAAATAGAACTACCATAGGACCCAGCAATCCCACTACTGGGCATATACCCTGAGAAAACCATAATTCAAAAAGAGTCATGTACCAAAATATTCATTGCAGCTCTATTTACAATGGCCAGGACATGGAAGCAACCTAAATGTCCATCAACAGATGAATGGATAAAGAAGATGTGGCACATATATACAATGGAGTATTACTCAGCCATAAAAAGAAACAAAATTGAGTTATTTGTAGTGAAGTGGATGGACCTAGAGTCTGTCATACAGAGTGAAGTAAGTCAGAAAGAGAAAAACAAATACCGTATGCTAACACATATATATGGAATCTAAAAAAAAATAATGGTTCTGACGAACCTAGGGGCAGGACAGGAATAAAGACGCAGAGGTAGAGAATGGACTTGAGGACACGGGGAGGGGGAAGTGTAAGCTGGGACGAAGTGAGAGAGTGGCATGTACATATATACACTACCAAATGTAAAATCGATAGCTAGTGGGTAGCAGCCACATAGCACAGGGAGATCAGCTCGGTGCTTTGCGACCACCGGGATAGGGAGGGTGGGAGGGAGACGCAAGAGGGAGGAGATATTGGGATATATGTATATATATAGCTGATTCACTTTGTTATAAAGCAGAAACTAACACACCATTTTAAAGTAATTATACTCCAATAAAGTTGTTAAAACAAAAATGCTAGGGCTGAATAACTTTGCAGGTGATTTCCAATAAATATTCAAGGAGCCAGTAATTTCCAAATCTTATACATTTTAGAATGCTCCTTATCTCATTCTATAAGAATTAGCGTAACCCTATTGACAAACTAGATAATAGCACGTAATAGATCTAATAATATCACATATCTAATATAGGTGTACATACCAATCACATCTTTAGAGATAGATGTAAAATTCTTATAAAACATTAGGAAGTTAGATAGCAATGTATTACATAGCAACAAGATCAAGTAGAATTTATTCCAGAAATTCAAAGAGAAATATTAATATAATTCACTGCAATTACAGATTAAAAGAAGAAACAAGGCAATTATCTCAGTGATGCAGAAAATATTCACTATAATTCAACCTACATCCCTAGGAAACAAAACACCTAAGAAGCCAGGAACTGAGGAAAAATGTGTACCACCTCAATAAAGAATATCAACAAGAACTATATAGCAAACATTATACTTAATGATTAAACATAAAACAATTTTAATACTGTTCATAAATAGACAATAATGCCCACTATCACCACTAATATTAATTATTAAACTTGAATTCACTTACAATTCAAAAACACTACAAAAATGAGAAAGTATATAAAGGTGGGAAATCTGGAGGAAAAAAAGTCATTATTCTCAGATATTGAGAAGATATACCCAAAATGCTATAAGGAATTCACTGAAATATTATTGAAAATAGTAAAAGAATTCAACTTGGTGGTAACATATAAAATCAAATTACATGCATCATTTTTTTCTATACACCACCAATATCCATGGAGAAAATATAATAAGAGCTATTTTAGGCAAAATGAAAGATGACATATCATGAGGTAAAGTCCTGATTTAAACATGCACATGCATTGCTTCTTGCAAACATACATTTCAGTGCATATCTGAACTCACAAGAAGGGAAGGGAAAGGCTCAAGACCAAAAATAAACATAAAGCAGAAAACCAGAGAATTGAATACTCCTCCATCAGTGGAAGGGTAAACTGGATAAAAATCATCCCACAGCAAAGATCACAATGAAATTGTGTGCCTCAACCTGAGCTTTGAGTGGAAAAAAATCATCTCTTCTGAGAATTCAAAACCCTGACAGGAGTCTTGGATTCAAGTTTGCATTGCCTACATGAAATGGGAAACTCCAAAGGGAAAAATCAACTAAGAGTAATTCAGGGTTAATAATGACTTATGATGCCTGGAAGAAACAAATATTTGCCTTCTCTGAAGGAATGCACACTGAACCTGAGCCTTCCAAGATTTCCACATAAGTAACTGAACATAAATTCATAATTCAAAATTAAAAATTCATGAAGAAACTAGCCATTATTAGCAAGAATCAAAAGAAACAACCAAAGCATAACAGACTCTCAAGGACCTGAACACTGGAGTAATCATATACAGAATGTAATGTGAATAAGAAGCTAAAAAAATTAAAGGAGTTTTTGTTTGTTTGTTTGTTTTTTGGCTGTGTCGGATTTTTGTTGCAGCGAGTGGGCTTCTCTCTAGTTGTGGCATGCGGGCTCCAGGGCACGTGGGCTCTGTAGTTTGTGGCACGCGGGCTCTCCCATTGAGGCGCACAAGCTCAGTAGTTGCTTAGTTGCCCCGTGGCATGTGGGATCTTAGTTCCCCGACCAGAGATTGAACCCACGTCCCCTGCATTGGAAGGTGGATTCTTCTCCACTGGACCACCAGGGAAGTCCCTTAAAGGAGTGTTTTAAATGAGCAAGAAAAAAAGATAATAAAAGAAAAAAAGTAGATTTGTAAAAAGAATGAAATAGAACTTCTAGAAATGAAAGCTATAACCAACTGAATAACTCCCTGAAACTGGTCACATATATACACAGAAGGATGGTTAGGAGACTTAGAAAAGAAAATGAACAAATCTAATAAGTAATATATCTGCATGAGTTCCAGAATGAAAAAATAATATGAATGAGGAAGGGTCACTATCTTATGGGATATAACTGGGAAATTTCTATAATTCATGAAAAATACAAATTCCCATATTCATAACATATCATCCTAGAATACATAAGAAGTAGTCCACATATAGTCACATTGTGGCAAAACTGTAAATCACCAAAGTCAAAAAGTACATCATTTCTATACACTAACAACAAACTATCAGAAAGATAAATTAAGAAAACAATCCCATCTACAATTGCATCAAGAGAATAAAATACCTAGGAATAAATTTAACCAAGGAGGTGAAAGATCTGTTCACTGAAAACCATACAATACTGATGAAAGAAATTCAAGAAAATACAAACAAATGGGAAGATATTCCATGCTCATGGTTTGGAAGAATTCTTATTACAAAATTTCCATTCTACCCAAAGATAGCTACAGATTCTATGCAATCCCCATCAAAATTCCAAAGGCAATTTTCACAGAAATAGAAAAGCAATCCTTAAAATTTTGTGGTACCACAAAAGACCCTCCATAACCAAAGTGATCTTGAGAAAGAACAAAGCTAGAGGCATCACACTTATCATTTGAAACCATACTACAAACCTGTAGTAGTCAAAGCTACATAGTACTAGCATAAAAACAAACATATAGACCAATGGAACAGAACTGAGAGCCCAGAAATAAATCCATACAACTACAATCAATTAATTTATGGGAAAAAAGCCAAGAATATACAATGGAGAAAGGATAGTCTCTTCAATAAATATTTTTGGGAAAACTGGATAACCACATGCATAATAATGAAATTGGACCCCTATCTTATACCACTCACAAAAATTAACTTGAATGGATTAAATATTTAAACATAAGACATGAAAGCATAAAACTCCTAGAAGAAAAACTGGGGGAAACCTCCTCGGCGTTGGTCTTGGCAGTGATTTTTTGGATCTGACACCAAAAACACAAGCAACAAAGCAAAAATTAATAAATGGAACTACATCAAACTGAAAAGCTTCTGAACAGCAAAAGACATAATCAACAAATGAAAGGACAACCTACAGAATGGGAGAAGATATTTGTAAATCATATATCAGATAAGGGGTTAATATCCAAAATGTATAAAGAACTCATACAACTCAATAGCAGGAAAAAAATCCAATTTTAAAACGGGCAGAGGAACTGAATAGGTATTTTTCCAAACAAGACATACAAATGGTCAATAGATACATGAAAAGGTGCTCAACATCACTAAATATCAGAGAAATGCCAATCAAAATCACAATGAGATATCTTTCAACACCTATTACAATGACTATAATCAAAAAGACAAGAGATAACAAGTGTCAGCAAGGATGTGTAGAAGAGGAAATCCTTGTACACTGTTGGTGGAAATATAAACTGGTACAGCCACTATGAAAAACAATATAGAGTTTCCTCAAATTAAAAACAGAACAAAAAATGATCCAGCAATTCCACCTCTGGGTATATATCCAAAGGAAACGAAATCAGGATCTAGAAGAGGTATCAGAACTCCCATGGTCCTTGTAGCATTATTCACCATATCCAAGAAATGGAAACAACCTAAGTGTCTATCAGTGGATGAATGGATAAATAAGTGGATAAATATGTATATATTATCAGCCATAAAAAAGAAGGAAATCCTGCCACTTGCAACAACATGGATGGACCTTGTGAAATAAGTCCTAATGAAATAAGTGAAATAAGTCAGACAGAGAAAGATAAATACTGTATGATCTCATTTATATGTGAAATCTAAAAATCTGAATTTATAGAAACAGAGTTGGTCGCCAGGTGCTGGGGGTGAAAGAAATGTGGAGATGTTGGTCAAAGGGTATAAACCCCCAGTTATAATATAAATAAAAATTGGGGGGATCTAATGTCCAAAGCTGTGATTATAGTTCACAATACTGTATTATAGACTTGAAAGCTGCTAAAAGATTACATCTTTTTAGTATAACTCCAATTTTATTTCAAAAACATGGATGCAGAAAAGAAACTGGCATGCCAAGTTATTTATTTATGAGTAGTTACATAATTTTTATTTTCTTCTTTGTGTTTTGATCTGGGATTCTGTCACATGTGACCCAAGAATCCTCATTAACATGATGCTCAGTGAATATTTATTGAATAGATTGAAAAACATCAGAAATTTCACTGGTAGGAACCTTTAGAAATCTGAATTCCGTTCACTTTGTTTCTATTTTTCACATCAGGAGGTTCAATGTGACACCGACTGTGACATCTACTGGCTCTTCATATTGACCTTTGCAGCTTTAAAAAGGAATTTTATGTATGTTCACAGTCATGAAGCAAAGGAAGTAAGACATGCCCTCTAAGTTTGTTTAGATATTGATTTTAGTATGTTTCAAAAGTAATACATGTTCACTCTAGAATACGGAAGACAGTATGTCTTAAGTGATCTCACCTCAAAAAAGAATTAGTATATATGTGAGATAATGGAGTTTTTAGTTAACACTACTAGGATAACCATTTTTGCAGTATATAAATGTATCAAATCACAACATTGTCTATACCTTAAACATACACAACATATATGTCGATTATATCTCAATAAAGGTGGAAAAAATACCCATCTCAAACACCCTAACCCATGCAGTTTTTATTTTTGTAGACTAGTTTAATATACTAAAACAAAATCGAAAAGCAGGTAAATCCAAACCCATCATCATTCTAGAAACAAAGTACCTTCCATATGAGAGGAAACCATTTAATAATTGGATTAATCTTAAATAACTACAGTAATTGTGTGGACAGCTTTACTAATGTACTTACCTAGCTGTATGGAAATTGAGAGATTCCATGTGATTAGAGTGTTGGAAAACAAGAAAATCGTGCGTTCCCCAAACACCGTTTAAGTCATATTTCCCTACCTGAGGGGACTCATGAGACTGTAAGTATCCTGTGTATAATCAGAAACTGGACTAATAGCAAAGGATTTGGGGGCCAGCTCTCTTCTTCTAGTTTTTTGGCAATATAATTAAAACTCACTTGTCTGTGGTGTCCTCTGAGTCTTGCACGCCAACAAAATTGGACCCTTTTATTATCGCAGGAACAGCAATTGGCATGTCTTAACAAAGTTCTGATTGAGCTGTCGACAAAGGTATAGGTTTCATCTATTGCCTCTAAATAATTTGGACGCCAACCAAATTATGTTCGTGTGCGTGTGTATCTTGGTGACTTTTTAATAACTCCCATTGAAAATTCATCACAAACGACACAATCAGGCACTTGACTGTCCAATAATATTCCCTTTTCAATTCTTATATGAGACCTGAGGTTGAGGGATTTGTGCATAAGGCACAGTGAAAGAACCTTGAAGATGTGATTCTTTGAATCTACCCTTTTTTTCTTGAAAGAGGAGAAAAGACACTAAGATATTTAGTCCTCCAAAGGGCTTTACCTGCAGGAACAAAATTTCCAAGAATTAACGTCACCCGTGTTTTGTTCTGCGCTCAACCTAAGGACATACAATTTGTACTTGGAGTTTCAGGATCAGAGGAATTAGGTAAAGACATTCAACTTCTAGCTAAGGTTAAGGTTACGCATAGTGAAATTGAGATGTCCTTATTGATTTTGTAAAAATAGTTTGACTTTAATACTTCTCAGTTGTATTAAATGTTTCAGAGCCAAGATGGTCTTCTCAGTGACAGAGACAGCAAAGGTGGGTGTTACCATTGGGAAGAAAGATGTCGTGTTAAGAGGAATGCAGAAGTGTGGTCCATTCAGTGTGATTCTCAAAGCCCTTTCTGCCAAATGCTTATCTTCAGATTTTTTATTTTTGTATAACATTTTTGTTATACAAAATTAGACTATATATATACATATATATAGTCGTAGATATAATCATATATATATATATGATTGAAGGTTTAAAAAAAGACTGTTTCTTAATTTTCATCCTATTTCCATCTCTTCCTTCCCTTCAACCAAACATAAATTCATAATATATTCCATATGAAAGCCAAGAATAACATTATCCCTTACTAAAGGATAGTGGTAAAATTAAATACTTTTAATACCTCTCCACATAGAGTAAGCTCAAAAAATAGTAGCTTTTGTTACTGTTGAAAATCATGACATCTCCTATCATCATATGTCCTGCTCCACCCAATTCTACTTCTTCTCTTCTCATAACACATTTCACATTTGATCATGTATTACATTCATCAATTTACGCAATCATTCATTAGCCTGAAAACACTTTGACCATGTGGTCCAATTTATCTACATGCATTTGAAGATTGCAATAAACGGTCACTTGCTAAGTATAAGGAGAAACAAACAATGATTATAGGGGACTTCCCTGGTGGTGCAGTGATTGAGAATCTGCCTGCCAATGCAGGGGACACGGGTTCAAGCCCTGGTCTGGGAAGATCCCACATGCCGCAGGGCAACTAAGTCAGTGTGCCACAACTACTGAGCCCACGAGCCACAACTACTGAAGCCCACGTGCCTAGAGCCCGAGCTCCACAACAAGAGAAGCCAACAGTGAGAAGCCCGCGCACCGCAACAAAGAGTAGCCCCCGCTCTCTGCAACTAGAGAAGGCCCGCACACAACAACGAAGACCCAACGGAGCCAAAAATAAATAAATTAATTTTAAAATAATAATTATAAAATCTCCTGAGAATGCTTTATAACAGCTTACGTAAAATTGGGCATTATTCTAATAATACCAATGTCTCTTCCTGCTGTGTGATCCCTCCACTCTTTTATCTTTGATCCACAAAAGGAAAGAGGCAGAGAAGAGCGTGCCTGATACAGTACGGACCGCCTCTCAGAAGTGGCTCACTATCTTTCTTCTCTCCCCCAGACTCAAGCAAGGATCACGTCAGTTATACAAGATGAATATGTTCTAGAGATTTTTTGTACATAACTGTGGCCACAGTGAACAATACTGTATTGTGCACTTAAAATTTTTAAGAGGGTAGCTCTCACGCTTGTGTTTTTACCACAATAAGAAAAGTTATGATATCCTTTGAGATTTGGATTTGCACATTGTTTCAATCTGTTTTCCAATATCAAATTTTAAGTATTTTTAAAGAATTATTAAGTAAATTATCTCATTAGTATAAAGTAACCACAATGACAAGTTACCTACACAAAATAAGAGACTGCAATTTTAAGAAACTCGACATAAAACAGCCAAGAGCAAGGAAACTGACTCATGCACAGCAACACTATAATCAGAAACAGAAGACAACTTTTTTTAACAAGTCAACAGAATACTTGCTAATAGGAATATTAAACTTGTAGACTATAAGTCCACAATGGCTGGAGCGGTGTCTTACTTATCTTTGAATACAAAGATATGGTTTGAATACAAAAAAAATGCTTCAGACAGCTCTTGACATCAATAAGTTTGTGTGAAATTAAAAATAATAATAACATTTAAAAAACCAAAATAAATAAAACAGACTGCAAATGTAAATGTCGCTACTTAACACAAACGCTTATTCTTTCCAAAAACAGATTTATAGGAAAAGAAGTATTGAGTGATTTCACACGTGATGATTTGATTGGATCCCCAAACTGATTGCAATCCTAAAAATGTGGACAATTCAACACATCGCAAACACTGCGGCCACATGAGGAACACCTGAACTGCATTCACAGTGTTTAAGAAGAAAACAAAATAAATGGCTGAGCACTTTCATATGAAGTAGCGTCAAAGAAAACGGAGAAAAAGAGGATGAGTCCATGGAGCTGGGAAACTGCACCAGGGTAAAAGAATTTATTTTCCTCGGCCTAACCCAGAATCAAGGACTGAGCTTGGTCTTATTCCTTTTCCTACTTTTGGTGTATGTGACAACTCTGCTGGGAAACCTCCTCATCATGGTCACAGTGACCTGTGAATCTCGCCTTCACACCCCCATGTATCTTTTGCTCCGTAATTTATCTATTGCCGACATCTGCTTTTCCTCCATCACAGCTCCCAAAGTTCTGGTGGACCTTCTGTCCCAGAGAAAGACCATCTCTTTCAATGGCTGCTTCACGCAGATGTTTTTCTTCCATCTTATTGGCGGGGTGGATGTATTTTCTTTGTCAGTTATGGCATTAGATCGGTATGTGGCCATCTCTAAGCCCCTGCGCTATGTGCCCATCATGAGTAGAGGCCGATGCATTGGGTTAATAGTGGCTTCATGGGTGGGGGGCTTTGTCCACTCCATCGTTCAGATTTCCCTCTTGTTACCAGTCCCCTTCTGTGGACCCAATGTTCTTGACACATTTTACTGTGATGTCCCCCAGGTCCTCAAACTCGCCTGTACTGACATTCTTATGCTTGAGCTGCTGATGATCTCCAACAACGGACTGCTCACCACACTGTGGTTCGCTTTCCTCCTGGTGTCTTATATGGTCATATTATTATTACTAAGGTCTCAGGCAGGGGAGGGCAGGAGGAAAGCCATCGCCACCTGTACTTCCCACATCACCGTGGTGACCCTACACTTTGTACCCTGCATCTATGTCTACGCCCGGCCCTTCACCACCCTCCCCACGGATAAGCCCATCTCTTTCATCTTCACTGTCATCTCCCCTCTGCTGAACCCCCTGATCTACACTCTGAGGAACCAGGAGATGAAGTCTGCCATGAGGAGACTGAAGGGAAGACTCATGCCTTCTGACAGGGTGTAGACTGATAGCTCACTGTCTCACCACCTTTGAAAATGTTTGTGCATCAAATAAACTATATTTACTAAAAGATTTCTGATTAATTTTTATATTTCTACTAACATACATATGACTTACAAATATTCTGGTCAGCATACAATAATAATGTAAAAAAATGGGGTTTATGTTACAAAAGAAGTAGAGAAATCAGATGGTTAGCCAGAGAAGTGTATGTCACTTGGCAATACAGCCTTGAAAGAAATAAAGAAAATGGAATCCAATACACTCAGACAATTTTATCACATTGGATAGTTGCGGGGTTTTTTTCAGCTCTATTGAGTTATAATTAGCAAATACAAATGGCATATATTTAAGATGTACAACTTGATGTTTTGATATACATAGATATTGTGAAATGGTCACTGGGGGAAAATGAGTTAAGGTGGGGTCTCTCTTGTTATTTCTTACGACCGCATGGGAGTCTACACTTATCTAAATAAATTTTTTAATTAAGAAAAAACAAAAAATATATATATACCCAGACATTCCCTCTACATTTCTACAATGTTCACAGGAAGGGAGCGTAGACACATTAGCAAATAACACAGTTTGGGCATTTGGATTCTATAAGATTTTTCATGAAGTGATCACATCATAAGGAAGTAAACACATCCAAGCGAAGCGCCTGCTCTGACTCTAGAATATGAATAAATTAAGTATCTATTTCCTGAAGGTTTTCCCTTCCAAAGCCCATACTACAGCGGTTGAGAGCAGGTGCCTTGAAGTCAGCACAGCTTGAATTAGAATATGGACCTCCGCATTTATGAGTTCTGTGACCTCACGCAGGTCCTCACGTTCACCTTCCTCTGAAGCCCTGGCCCACTGGCCACTGGCCACTGCTCTCCCTCAGCGCCCTGCGCTTGGCTCCAGCACAGCACTCAGGACGCTGTTTCCCATTCCTTGTTCTCTTTATGCTTTATTTATAGTTTTATCCCCAGCACCTGGCAGAGCAAGCGGAACATAGAAAACATTCATAAAAATTTAAAATGTCGATGAATGAATATTGCCTCTCACTCATTTTTGCTGCTAAAATCATTGGAGAATATGGTTAAGAAAACAACCGATTCGTTTTTATTCTCCGACAACCTGACTCCTTAAAATGAACAGAAACCTCTACAGCTGCTTCAGACGATGCATATACACTCAAAAGGGTCGGAATGAAGTGGAAAACATTATTCTATATATCAACTCAGCTTTTATTTGTTTACTTACTATGCTATTTACAACTGCTGGGAGGTTTTTTTCCCTCCATTTCTGGAGGTAGATAATAGATCTTAATTTTTTTTTTTTAATTTAACATCTTTATTGGAGTATAACTTCTTTACAATGTTGTGTTAGTTTCTGCTGTATAACAAAGTGAATCAGCTATATGTATGCATATATCCCCATATCCCCTCCCTCTTGCGCCTCCCTCCCACCCCTCTAGGTGGTCACAAAGCAGCGAGCTGAATAGATCTTAATTTTTTTTTAATTATAAAAATGTTCATGTCGTGGTACAAACCTCAGCCCACAAATCAGACATGCAAAGGCCCTGAGGTGGGGATGTGCCCAGAGCATCCAAGAAACAGCAAGGAGGACTTTGTAATTAGATGAGAGGAAGCAAGGAAGAGAGGGGTAGTAGTTGAGGTCAGAGCGATAACTGGGCCATGGGTCCAGGTCATTAGGACTTTTTTAAACCATTGGAAAGATTTCGACTTTCACATTAAGTAAGGTGGGATGCACTTGGAGGGCTTTGAAAAGTGGACTCATTATGCATGTTTTAAGAGAATTGCAGGAGCTACTGTTATGAATAGACTGAAGAAGGCTGAGGACGAAAACACGGAGACCAATTAAGAAGTTACTACAGCAGAAATAATGAAGACATGACTTCGGGTAGTCACGGTAGAGGTGGTGAGAATGTTGAAAAACTCTGAAGGTCCAGCGAGTAGAATTTGCTGGTGGAGCCAGTGTGGATCTTATGAAAGCTCCATTACCCACTTTGGTTGGCACCCCACTGAGATCTCTTTCACTCTCACCTACATAACCCTTCAGATCCAAGGGCTCCTGCCAACACCTCTGTGTCACACTTCAGGAATCGCCCTGCAAGGGTGAAGTTGCCTAAGGACATTGTTCACAATCCCTAAGAACATTTATTTCCCAAGAGGAAAATTACAAAGGGAAACGGGGAAGGAAGCATCCTGGCTAAAGTGACCTAACAGGATTCTTGCTGAAGGCAGGCCAGGGTGATCAGACATCACCTGGGAGGTGCTGGAGGAAGAGAAACCTGATTAGATGTGGGAGGTGATCAAATGAGGAGGGAGGGGAATTCTGGCTAAAGTGACTTAGCAGGATTTTTGCTAAAATTGGACAATGCAGAGACAAACATGGAGGTCCAAATGTCTAGACTTGGTTGAAAAATTCAGGGGCGGCTGAGCAGTGTTTGGCCAAGGAGAGAATCTTTACTACTGCTAGAAAATTTTAGACCCCAAACAAAAATGTGTGCTCCGAAGTGTGTGTATCTAAATAGCACATAGTACATGTGCTCTTTAATTATCCCCACTGAAACAACCTTTCCATGAGCAGAATTTTTCCAGAGCCACGTCCAACTACATTCCCTCTGATAATTCTCACACTGGTTTGGGGATTAAGGAATTGGTAAATACGATGCGGCACTCTGTATCAGCATGGAAGAGCCAAGAAAATATGATTCCCTGTGTCTGACCTTTCCACATAAACCTGGAAGAGAAGCCATTGAAATCACTGGCCTTCAGAGGGGTATTTAACAGAATTTTCTGAAGCTGAATGATTCATGTGAAGATTATGTAAGATGTTGGAGTCCTGGAAAGAAGACTGGAGATTTTAGGTAAGATGTATAACTCTACCTGGGTATGTACGTCTGTGGTGTCTGGGTGTGTATGTGTACAAGTGAGAAATTTTGAAATCTAGGTGTAATTGTTAATATTTATAAATATATTTTGACTGCAAATAATGTAATAAGTACACAAGATAATGCATTCCAGTACGAACCTTCAGGGACAGACAGCATGGATAAGAAATATTAACAAAGAAGACATTGCAAGAGGAGAGACATAAAAATGAGTTCAGTTTGGAACTGGGAGAAGGCAGTTTTTGTTTTCTGGCACCCCTGGATTTGCACAAAGGAGAGATTTTTCTCAGGCTTATTTCGTCTAGATGGACCCCCTCAGACTGACATCTACAGAGGTATTTCTTATGTTAAATTTAATAAAACTAGAGAGAAAAATAAAATATTGCAAACCTTCAAAAAAACTGAAAGAATTGTACAATGAACACCTATATACTCTTCCTTAGCTTAACCAAAAAATATATATATATAGCAATGATTTTCTTTCGTATGTCTTTCCATGCCTGCATGTTTGCATCTCTTCATTCCCGCCAAACTTCCCACACACAAGCAACTTTTATATATTCAAATGGCCCCTAAAGCCAGAGCTCCCTTTCTCTCCATTCGCACGTGCCCCAAATGTAAATGCCACCTCCTCCAGGCAGGATTCTCTGAGCCTCTTAAGGAGAAATCATCCTTTTCTCACACACAGCTTTTCATCTGTCCTTAGATGGTCCCCATCACTCCCATATTACTATTAGATTTCAACTGTTTTTTCACTGGTTTAGGATTATATTCCTTTCTCTCAAATAACTTAGAATTATGCCAATTTTCCATCAATATTCGCTAAATAATTAGATAGATTCAAAATAGCTGAAAGAAACAGCAGAATCTGGAGGATGTTGTCTGAATTATCAAAAATAGTTTGTGAACATGGGACCTATTCCTTTCTGATAAATGGAGACCCACTCACCCAAATCACACAGGGGCAAAACCAGGACTTGAGCCCAGACAGTTCTCCTGCAGAGACCACGCACTAGCCTTCTCTGATCTGCTAAGATGACATCAGACAAGAAGCCAAAATAAGCAAACTCCCTTCTTACTGCCATACAGTGTCACCACCCTCAGTGGTTGCCGCTTAAAGAAAAATACCTTCTATTTTCCTCAAAACAGGTTAGTCTGATGAAGTTGTAGAATACATGCTATGGGAAATATTCAGCTCCTCCAAAAGATTGTCAGTGTATTTAAAGAAGCTGTGTGTCTGTGAGAGTTACTGACCCAGAGCTTTTCTTTTAGGTAACACACGTATAATCACACTTATTGTGGATTAGGCAGTGCTTCCAGTACTGATGCTTTACATAGACGAATTCATTTAACCTTTAAAAAAATTATGTGAAGGAGATGCTATTGTTTCTAAACACCAGTGCAGAGCTTGGGGCCAAAGTGGTGAAGCAAAAAATACACCCAGAAAGTGGGAGGGAAGTAGCTTTCCCCTTTCCTTTGTTTCTGATTACAGCAAAAAAAAGGGAGATAAACTGCAAAGAAAGAAGTTAAGCCCCATTTCAAGGACTCACCAAAAAACAAAAAAGGAATTCAAAAGCCATAGGAGTATATGGTAAGTATACTTAAGAAACTACCGAATTATTTTTAAAAGTGGTTGTACCATTTTATGTTCCCACCAGAGTTCCAATTCATCTCATTTTTGCCCACTCTTTTTTTTTTAATATTTTATTTTATTTTATTTATTTAGGCTGAGCTGGGTCTTAGTTGCAGCATGTGAACTCTTAGTTGTGGCATGCATGCAGGATCTCACTCCCCGACCAGGGATGGAACCCAGGTCCCCTGCACTGGGAGTGAGGAGTCTTACCCAGTGGACCACCAGGGAAGTCCCACCCACTCTTGATATATCCATCTTTTTAATTTTAGCTATTCTAACGGGTGTGTACTATTATCTCACTGTGGTTTTAGCTTACATTTCCCCAGTGATAAATGACATTCAACATCTTTTCTTGTGTTTATTTGTTACCCCTATATCTTCTTGTTGAAGTATCTGTTTAAACCATTTGTTCTTTTTATTTTAATTGAGTTGTTTGTTTTTTTATTATTGAATTTTAAGAGTTACAAACATTCACTCCTAGATACTTACCCAAGTGAAATGAAAATATATGTCCACATGGAGACCTGTTCTTTTTTTTTTTTTAATTTTAACACGCTGAAATTTAATTATGTTCATATTTATATTGAACATATTTATTTTCAATTTCTTGTTTTTATACACACATAAAATATAATATGGTAAGTACACATAGTATTATTTGTTTTTTTTTTTTGGTTTTTCTTTGCTTAGCCCAGTCTTTATTTATTTATTTATTTATTAAACATTTTTATTGGAGTATAATTGCTTTACAATGGTGTGTTAGTTTCCGCTTTATAACAAAGTGAATCAGTTATACATATACATATATCCCCATATCTCTTCCCTCTTGCATCTCCGTCCCTCCGACCCTCCCTATCCCACCCTTCTAGCTGGTCACAAAGCACCAAGCTGATCTCCCTGTGCTATGTGACTGTTTCCCACTAGCTATCTATTTTACATTTGGTAGTGTATATATGTCTGTGTTACTCTCTCACTTTGTCCCAGCTTACCCTTCCCCCTCCCCATGTCCTCAAGTCCATTCTCTAGTAGGTCTGTGTCTTTATTCCCATCTTGCCCCTAGGTTCTTCATGACCTTTTTTTTTTTTTTTAGATTCCATATATATGTGTTAGCATACGGTATTTGTTTTTCTCTTTCTGACTTACTTCACTCTGTATGACAGAATCTAGGTCCATCCACCTCAATACAAATAACTCAATTCCGTTTCCTTTTATGGCTGAGTAATATTCCATTTTATATATGTGCCACATCTTCTTTATCCATTCATCTGTCGATGGACACTTAGGTTGCTTCCATGTCCTGGCTATTGTAAATAGAGCTGCAGTGAACATTGTGGTACATGACTCTTTTTGAATTATGGTTTTTGGAGACCTGTTCTTTATGTGTAATGGCCAAAAATTAAAACAACCCAAATGTTCATCAACAAGTGAGTGGATAAATAAACTGTGGTATATCCACACAATAAAAAGGAACAAAATCTTGGTCCACACCAAAACATGGATAATTTTTATGAGTGAAAGAAGCCAAACAAAAAGAGAGTACACATTGTAAGATTCCATCCATAGAAAATTTTAGAAAATACAAACTAATGTATAGTGACAGAAAGCAAGCAGCTCAGTGGTTGCCTGAAGAAGGAGGGGCAGAGGGAACAGATTACAAAGGGTCACAAGGACACTTTTGGGGTGATAGATATGTTAACTATCTTAAATGTAGTGATGATGTCATGGGTATATACTTATGTCAAAACTTATCAAAGTGTACACTTCAAGTAGGTGAGTCTATGTGTCAAAAATAGCTCAATTAAAAAAATAAATTTTAAGAAATAAATCAGAACAATGAATAGAAGAGAGATTCTGAGTTACAGCTTTTTTTTTCCATAGCTGTTATTTTGACACACAGGGGTTTTAGTACCTAAAGTAGTTTAAAGTAAAGGTAGAAACAAGAAATCCCCTTAAGGAAGAATAGAGCAATAGAGAAGAATTTTATGGCCTTAAAATTTTCTAATTTTTCATAGAATTAAATTTGTGGTGTAAAAAAGAAAGGAGTGCTTCTGTAGAATTCAGTCCAAAGAGAATTCTAAAGATTGTAGTTACTAAACCATTTAAATGAGGCACCAGTCTGGAAAAAAAAAAAGAAGCAAACACACCCCTGTGGAACTCATGGGAACTCAGTCCTATCAAATAGGCACTGTTTTACCCACACACCAAACTGATTCCATTTTTATATCACTCATGCCACAATAGTCCCTTTACAAATATTTAACATCCACCTGTTTATCTTGAATATTTAGAACTCACATTCTTAGAACATTATTTTTATGCATTTTCTAAAATATTTATAATTTACAGAAGAAATAATAATTAAATGCATGCTTGTGTCATAAGATATCACTTTGCACACGTTAACAATAACCCCAGAACAGCTATCCAGTGGGGAAAATACCTCACTAGTTTTTAGACCTAATACTTGATTTTATAAACCTGAATCTATTAAGGGAGAGTGAACTCTTACTGAAACAACACTTGAAATTTTTTCCAAGCTACAGAAGAAGAAGAAACATGATTCAATGGAGTTGGGAAACGGCACCAGAGTAAATGAATTTATATTTCTTGGACTTACTGAGTCCCAAGACCTAAGCTTGGCCTTATTTCTTTTTTTGTGCTTTATGTACATGACAACTCTTCTGGGAAACCTCCTCATCATGGTCACTGTGACCTGTGAGACTCGCCTCCACACCCCCATGTACTTCCTGCTCCGTAATCTAGCCATCCTTGATATCTGCTTCTCCTCCATCACTGCTCCGAAGGCCCTAGTAGACCTTCTGACAAAGATAAAGACCATATCATATACAAGCTGCATGACACAGATGTTTTTCTTCCACCTCCTCGGTGGGGCAGATATTTTCTCTCTCTCTGTGATGGCCTTTGACCGCTACACGGCCATCTCCAAGCCCCTGCGCTATGTGACCATCATGAGTAGGGGGCGATGCACTGCCCTTATTGTGGCCTCCTGGATGGGCGGCTTTGTCCACTCCATTGTGCAGATTTCCCTCTTGCTCCCACTCCCCTTCTGTGGACCTAATGTTCTTGACACTTTCTACTGCGATGTCCCCCAGGTCCTCAAACTCGCCTGTACTGACACTTTTGCACTTGAGCTCCTGATGATTTCCAACAATGGCTTAGTCACTACCCTGTGGTTTATCTTCTTGCTTGTGTCCTACACAGTCCTCCTCATGATGCTGAGGTCTCAGGCAGGGGAGGGCAGGAGGAAAGCCATCTCCACCTGTACTTCCCACATCACCGTGGTGACCCTACACTTTGTACCCTGCATCTATGTCTATGCTCGGCCCTTCACTGCCCTCCCCATGGATAAGGCCATCTCTGTCACCTTCACTGTCATCTCCCCTCTGCTGAACCCCTTGATCTACACTCTGAGGAACCAGGAGATGAAGTCAGCCATGAGGAGACTGAAGGGAAGACTCATGCCTTCTGTAATGGAATAGAGTAAGACTCTCCAACCTCTTCATCAGCAAGGACTCCTTTCATTATTTTTCCCATGGAGTCATATTTATATACTCAGATATATTGTCAATAAACCAACTACACTTACTAGGTAACAATTTATTTTGCACTTTAAGTTAATAGGTTGATGATAATCCAAGCTTCTGGTGAGCACAATGTATCAGTGTTATAGGATTGAGTTGATTAGATGTATTTCCACTCAAAGACCAAAATAACAACGTGTCAATCATGAAAGGTATATGGCAGGTAAAGAGACTGACTGAATCTAACCCCTTTTTCAAGAGGTAAGTAAATAGAATAGAGTGGTTTTCCCCATGTCTTATATCAACTTAATTACAGAGATAAGTCTTCAGATACTCAGTCAATTGCTCTCACCTTATGAATGTAATTTATTTCATTACTGGACCTGTCCATGCCAAACTGCAATCTTGTTCTAGAAAGATCTCATGGTCAGTGCCTCTGAAATACACATATATGAATACATGTGGCCTATCACAGATTAAGAAATTTCTTCCTGCTTAAACTCCTTATGGGCTCTAACCTAGTGAGAATCTCAGAGGTGCAAATTGTTGTACTCCTGCATTCCTATCAGGAATGAAGAAGCTTGGGAAGATTTCCCATAATGGCCTCCAGGGATTTATCTTATGCAGAACTAGACACGCCAGATTCACGTTCTCATGATAAGTTTAGACAATGGCAGACAGAACCTCAGGGATCCTACACAAAGAGCAATCCAATCTCATTATTCAAGAACTGGTTTTCAGTTGCACCCTTACCAGGGCCAATCTCAGATTGGCTTCACTGTTGACGATTTACGTTTTTCCCACTGGAGAGAGAGAGAGGAGGTGTTAAAGAAGGTAAAACTCTAACCAAGCTGTCTATTTTGCACTCTGCTAGTGTTTGTGAAGAGGGAGTATAAGCTAGTGTTTTTGTCTGGGAAAATATGATTAAAATTAAAGTCAAAAGTAAAGTATTGTGGCTGAAATCTCTAACTTCAGAGTTATACAGACCAGGGTCCAAATCCCATCTCTGCCGTCCATCAGCTGTGTGATCTTGAGTTAGTTAAACTCTTCACAGGTCAGAGTTCACCTATACAAATGTACTTATACGATCCATCTTATGGAGTTGTTGTGAAGGTTAGGATGAGATGGTATATATGAAACATACAATGCCTGGCAGATAGTAAATGCTCTGTCAAAGGCAAATGGGTCCATTTAATTTTTTTATATTAGTGTTTGTATTTCTCTCTTTTCCAAAGTGAAAATACCTTTATTTTAAAATTATGCTTATTACATATTTCTTATCTAAAATGCAGAAAGTTGAGAAAGTATAAAGCAGTTTGTTAAAAATCTCCTAGGGGGCTTCCCTGGTGGCGCAGTGGTTGAGAATCTGCCTGCCGGTGCAGGGGACACGGGTTCGAGCCCTGGTTTGGGAAGATCCCACATGCCGCGGAGCAACTAGGCCCGTGAGCCACAACTACTGAGCCTGCGCGTCTGGAGCCTGTGCTCCGCAACAAGAGAGGCCGCGATAGTGAGAGGCCCGAGCACCGCGATGAAGAGTGGCCCCCGCTTGCCGCAACTAGAGAAAGCCCTCACACAGAAACGAAGACTCAACACAGCCAAAAATAAATAAATAAATAACTAAAAATGAATATCTGCTTAAAAAAAAAAAAAAAAGAAAGAAATTCACCGGGTTAACAAGCTCTATAAAAAAATAAAAAGTAAAAAAATCTCCTAGGGCTAACTGCTTTCTACATCTCGTGGTAAAAACCACAAATGCATCCATTTTAATATGATCCTTTTTGCTCTGCCTAAGACGCATTTGATCCCCCATCATCCTGTTATACTCTTCTCCTATATGGCCCATATTCATCATTATTAGAAAAAAAAAAACATGGTGTGGAAATGATGGGAATGTACATTGAATTCAAAGCCCCTATCATCTTAAAATTTCTAGCTTTCTGTCATTAAAACATGACAATAGGTTTTCCTGTTATTTATACAGGTTGAAGGGTCACCCTGAAGCTGATAAGGTACAGCACAGGAGAGTTTCATAGCAAAAGAATGTAATGGGTCAAGGATAAACCTTGGCTTTGAGCGTAGAGATGAGGGATCAGACCAAGAAAGCAGACTCAGGGTGGATGGAAGAGAGTCCCAGGGGAGTTAGCCAAAAGATAGTGAGTGTTGAAGACAAACTTCACTTACGTCCCTCATTGGATCTGGGCTAGCCTCATAAGGATCCATTAACTAATCAGCTCACTTGCTTGTCATTTCCTGCCACCTGATCAATCAATTCTATTGATAACTTTTTACAATATTAATCCAGCTTGCAAATTCTAAGAATAATCCTCACTTGTCAAGTCACCACTCATAGGGTCCTGCTACATTTGCTCGGGTAGCTCTGGTCTCTAGACTCTCTAAGCTTTTCTTTATGAAACTGCCTATGAAAAATGCATACCACAAGCCACTTTATAGTCCGTTTCATGCAAATGGACTATTCCTTTCCTTTCCTTCCTATCTCTCGAGACTCACTCAAATCAGTTTTATCGCTATGTTGAAACTGGATGGCACCGAAGACCTATGGAGTCTGGATCACTGTATCTCAGAAGCATAGTCCCAAGGGAGCAGGAACTCATGAACCCCTGCCACACCACTGTCCCTGACACTTCCTCAAACTATGTATAAACACACAGTATAAACTGATTCAGTAATTCAGGAGAAGGGGAAAGCAATTGCATCTCATTACACAAAGATGTATCATTTCTCTGGATGACATAAAATCACAAGCTGGGCTGCATTTTTCCCATTTAAATCAGTTTTTATTGTTGTTTAAGCTCTGCTGCTAAGAGCCATAGAAAATTCAACAGACTCTGGGAGTAAACATAGCTTTCAAACTACCCTTTCCTACCTCACTCCCTTGAATCAAACATTTTAACTATAAACATCTCTGGGTACCCATGAACCTAATAACATAAAATAATTCTGAAGTAATTAAATTGATAAATATCAAAAACTGTTACCATGCTGCCTCCCTAGGTTCTAAGTGAGCTATGGATCTCAGAGATGTAGATTAAAATAATTGCATAGGGGCAATATACATGTCACATTAAACAGAAATTGCATGTATAAATCTACACCATCCAGTCTCTGAGAGCTACCCTGACAGTAGCCCCAGAGCTTTGATTTTTCTATTGTTGCCCTTTTATTTAAGCTTCATTTCCCAGCTGATTGCAAGCAAAGCAATTTTGGTGAGGAGGAAAATTGCATGGTCCATGGTGCGGTTTAACACTACATTTTCTTCCTAAGCCAAGGAGGATAACGCACTGTCTCATGTGCTTCCTCTAGAGAAAAGGATACGTCCTGAATGTGCACTAGTGTCTCTGCAGATACATGTGAGATGGGGCAGAGAGGGGGTAATGGAGGGGAAGAGAGAGAAAGAGGGCTTGATGACATTTTAATGACTCCCAAGAGAACACAATTGAATTGGCCACTCAGCCTCAACATTCATATTCAACAATATTCCCTTTGCTAATTCCTTTATTAGGCTTGTGGCTGAGGGACTAACAGTGGTGGCCAAGACACCATAAGACAATGTGGAAGAGTCAGAATGATGTGATTCCCTGAGGTTGCCTTTTCCCACCTGAAGGAAAAGCATAACAAAATCACTAGCCTTGAGGTAGGCTGTCCATGAAGCATAGAATTTCCCCAGAACCTACTTCTAAGAGGCATTGGAGCATCGTAAGAGGATTGATTTTTCACTTGGAGACTGAGTCAATTAAGTGCTGATGTGCAAACTTCTGAAACTGAAAAGCTGGTAGTGTTGATTTTTCAGAAATGCTGCAAGTGTATAGGATGTTCCTACGGAAACCAGAAGTCTTAATGAAGCACAGAAAAGTGGTAGTTTTTCATTATTAGGGAGAGGGGAATTGTGCCTTGCAACATAGAAGAAGGTCAGTTGGCCCCAGGAGGTATGATGCATTTTAGTTGGTAGGATGTTGAGGTTTGAGTTGTTTTGCAGGGAGTTGAGAAAGTGCTGATACCCCAGCTCTCAGAAGGTGACTACCTTAGAAAAACAGCTCTTAAAGACAGCAATTCCTGAATTCAGTATATACAGTCTGGCCAGCTTTGCTTCTTAGCTGGGAATGGAATTTGCGGGGCTTTGAGTCAGGTGTTTTCATAGCCAGCTAATCTGTGCACTCGTGTTACTGAATATGAAAAATGCTCCTAAAACTTTTAGGGATTCAATCAAGAGTAGAGACTTTTCAGTATTGGGAAAGAGAAAATTGTGACCTGGGAGATCTCTCAGAGATTCAACCCAGTGTAGAGAATGGAGCAGCATTCTTAGCAAGAAGCTGGGGTATGGGTGGAACCCTGAGTTTGCAGGCTCTTTCAAAGATGTTTAGTAAGCTTGTTTCTAAAGGATGGTCCCCTTTGGGGTGATTTCTAAGAAGCCCTCATGATCCTTCTTTTGACCTGGCAAAAACACATAAAATTGTATTTCTTTTCTTTTTTTATTGAAGTATAGTTGATTTACAATGTTGTGTTAGTTTCAGGTGTACAGCAAAGTGATTCAGTTATACATATATATATCCTTTTTCACATTCTTTTCCTTTATAGGTTATTACAAATCTTGAGTATAGTTCCCTGTACTATACAGTAGGTCCTTGTTGGTTATCTAGTTTATATATAGTAGTGTGTATATGTTACTCCCAAACTCCTAATTTATCCCTCCTCCCCAAATTGTATTTCTTTATCCCTTCCCCCTCCCTCTCTATGTGCCTGTGTTTCAATGCAATGTACGTAATCTTGCAGTTTCAAAGTATCCTTCCCACTCCATACAAAGACAGCATCCGTAGGAACCCACAAGATCCATGATCTTCAGGAGGAATTTGTGTTAGAGGTCATGCTTCTCAGAACTCATTTCTGCACCTGGCATTGGAACACCATGTGATTGATTCAGGTCCTTGGTGAAGGTAGCTCTGAGGACTGCAAAGTCTACTTTTCAAACTCTGATTTTTTTTCCAAGTCACTTCTGACATCCTCTCATGTAAGTTTCTCTCAGCCAAACCTTTCACTCACTGCATGCCGGCTTCTACCACCACCATCTTACACCCACAGTCTACTTTCACTTGTCTTACAGAGGATTTTTTTTCTTTGCAGGGTTTTCTGGAAGGGCTGATCAACACCGGGAAGAAGTATAGTTAAAGTAATTAAGAGCATCAGTCTTTGGAATGAGACAAATGTTGGTTTGAGACATGGCTCTACCAGCGGTGAGACCTTGACCAAGTTACTTAATCTTTCTGTGCCTTGGTTTCTTCATCTATAAAATCAGGATAATAATATCTATTTCACATGAATATGGCGGGTTTTGGAAGCGATAAAATGAACAGAAGTGTTCTTTAAAAGCAAGAAAAAAAATAAGCAAAACAGAGCTCCATTATTCTGCCCACATTTCCATAATGCTGAGACCTTGGAAGTTGCCTGGACCCCACCCTACTTCAGGCTGAGGCCATATATCCAGATGACAGGGTTTCAAAGGGACGATTATAGTTTATTTTCTTTCTGGAAATGTTTTTTTTAATATAAATGCCTATATTTACAACTGCATACAGAAATAAATTTATCTATGTTTATAAGCAGGTGTGTGATACAATCGTCTAATTTTTTGCATATGCTTTAGCTCAAATCCCTAAGCAAAAAAGAAAACTATCCCTATGGGGTAAATGGCATTTTACACTTATTCCAAAGTGTTGGAAAGAGGGCTTTGAACCACAAGGTCAGTAGCAAGATGAGCCACTCTCAGTCAAGTCCCCCTAAAGGGACCTGGCTTGTGTAAGGAAGCAGCACTCACCTGGAGCTGGTGAGACTGGGTAGCCACTGGCAAGCTCAGGATCCTCAGATGATTTCAGTTTGCAAAACAGACATGCAATCTCGCCTACTCCTTAGGAGAACCCTGCTCATGAGGTAGGTCTTATTATCATCATGTCGTAGAAATTATAACGGTGCAGGCTAAGAACAGACTCTAACCCATGTCCTGTGAACCTCACATATATTTCTCATGAGTTTGGTACCGTTATTGAGTAATTTGCCCAAGGTCAAACCAGGAAGTAGGAAAACCCAAATTTAATAAATGCTCTAGATGATCCACATATGTGTATCCAAAATGCAAGTGTGGGATGTGATACTCTCCCAGCAGCCCTCCCGGACAAGGTTTACAAACATTATATGACCAAGTGGGACCGTTTTTCGTATAGAGCCCCACGATTTTGTACTGCCTCACTTTTCTTTCTGCGGATTCCACAAGCTACAACACTCTTAATGTCTTAACTATCAATTCCTTAAGGATAGAACCTGTGTTTGAGTCACTGTTCTCTCCAAGTCATTATGATGATTAATTTTATGTGTCAACTGAACTGGCCACAGGGATTCAGATTACACATTGCTTTTGGGTGTGTCTGTGAGGGTGTTTCCAGATGAGATTAGCATTTGGATCGATGGACTCAGTAAAGCAGATTAGTTGCCCCTCCCCCAGTAGGTGGACACCAACTGACCTATTAAAAACCTGAATATTAATCAACCTGAACAAAAGAGGTGGAGGAAGGAGAAATGTACCCCCTTATTATTGTCTCACAGCTTGAGTTGGGACATCTCATCTCATCATTTACACCAGTGGCTCCCCTGGTTCTCAGGTCATTGAATTAGCACTGAATTACACTCTCAGGTTTCCTGGGTCTCCAGCTTGCAGAAGGCAGACTGTGGGACTTCTCGACCTCCATAATAGCGTGAGCCAATTCTGCATGATAATTCTCTCTCTCTCTCTAAATGTGTATATATACATATATATGATGGATATAGCTGATGTAGATATAGACATAGATCCTATTAGTTCTGTTTCTGGAGAACCCTAATACTGTCATGGAAATGGTATATAGAGGAAGGAAAGAAAATAGAAATAGTAAAGAAAAACAGGAGAAAGAAAGAAGGGAGGGAGAAAGAGAACAGTTGACACAGAAGCTCTTAATCTTGTCACGTGGTTTCCTGAGCAGAAGATTTGAAAACCATTCACTTATCATTCCAATATCCAAAAGAAAGATTCTAGAATAAGATGCTGTCATCAATTAAAATATTTCTATGTTCCAGCTTAACCAAAGACTCCTTTGGGAATGATTTCTCCACTTTCTAGTTATGATAAGTAGTTAGTGCGGGGAATTTTAGGATTCCAGAGAGCTGAAATCTTCTGTGATCATTATTCTGAACATGTATTCTTATCACTCCATGTTGTTGACATAGACACCAAAAATTAATGACAATGAAATGAAAAAGGGACTCTTATTCTTCTGTATGAATAAAAAGGGAAGTGCTGCCTGGGGAACTGTGGTCTTTAAAGGATTTTTTTCTAAGGTTCAAAGAGCAAAATGGGGGGAAAAAAATAGAGAAATTAAAACCAGAATCAGAGAAAGAACTACAGCAGGACAACTGCATAAGACAAGAATTTGGGAGGACCTAAAGTGGGTAAATGAGAGAAAGATAAAAAAATTCTCAGATTGTAGCTGGTAAAGGCTTTAACTTTATTTATTATAAAATAACTGTTATGAAAGTTAGTGGTCAATTAAATTTTACTTGAAATGAAATTCATTCTTTACACATGAGATTAAAATATTATAATCACTGTATGTTTATTTTTTTAACATTTTACTGAAGTACATAAGCCTACAGTACATACATATAGAAAAACACACATAAGCCTACATCTCAATGGATTTTCACACAAGCTGAATATATCTGTGCAACAAGCCCCCAGATCAAGAAAAGAGAACATTATCAGCACCTCAAAAGCCTTCCTCATGTTCCCTCTAGCTTTGTACATTTTGATTCTTTATATGAACAAAATAAGAGCGTGTGCACTCTTCTGTGCATGGGTCATTTGGTTCAACATTCTGTCTGTGAGATTGGTGTATATCGTTACGTGTAGTGTAGATAATTTCCATTGCTATGTAGTCATGTGTGAATTTAACACTATTTATCTTTTCTACTGTTAATGGGCATTTGTGTCATTCTCCAGTTTGAAGCAATTACAAACAGTGCTATGAATACTCTAGGATATATCTTTTGGTGGATATAACATAGGTCCATACTTCCTAGGAGTGGAATAGATTGTTCTTAAGATGGAGATAGGCAGATAGATAGAATGACAGATAGATGATAGATACATAGATACATGGATAGATCTTCATCTTAAGATAATATTTAATAAAGATATATATATTAGTATCAGCAGATATAATCAAACAGCAAAGTGGTTATTTTACACACCCCCACCAGCAGTGTTCCAACTGTCCCACATCCTCACCATCACTTGATATTTTTCATCTTTTTCCACCATTTAGGTGTGTATGCAGTAGTTTCTTGCTGTGATTTTAATTTGCATTTCCCTGGTAATTCATGAAGTTGAATTGGCATTTGGATATTCTTTTTTGTGAAGTTTGGTTCATGTCTTTTGCCATTTTCTGGTTTGGTCATCTATCTTGTTTTACTGATTTGTAGAAGTTCTTTACATATTCTGGATGAGAACCTTTTCTCAGATATACGTATTGTAAATATCTTCTCCCATTTGAGGGTTCTCTTTTAATTCTCATAATGATGTCCTTTGTGAACACAAATTCTTGATGTCATAAAATTTATGCTTATTATTTTATATCATATGTTGTAGTAAAAGTAGAGTTGAATAGGTTCACAGACCTGTCACTTGTGTTTCAGTGGCCACGGTGTTGGAACCTATCTGTTTACATGACTCGTGTCAGAAACCTGGGTCATTCTACCTAACCGTGGCATACAGAATTGCAGGTACAGCGCCTGCATGGAAGAAGAACTTCTCAGGCCAGCACCAAAATTCAAGTGACAGAAAAGACAACAGTAGACTTCATAACACATTCTTTAACTGTGATGTTATTTCTCCCAGAGATATACTTGAAAAAGAATCTGTGACCCAATGGATCAGGGAAATTATACCAGAGTGAAAGAATTTATTTTCCTGGGAATTACCCAGTCTTAAAGTTTTAAAGAGCTAAGTCTTTAAGAGCTTAAAGTCTTAAAGAGCTAAGTCTTAAAGAGCTAAGCTGGGTCTTATTTGCCTTTTCGTTTTTGGTGTACATGACGACTCTGATGGGAAACCTCTTCATCATGGTTACTGTTACCTGGGAATCTCGTCTTCACACGCCCATGTACTTCCTGCTCCGTAATCCGTTTGCTCTTGATCTCTGCTTTTCCTCCATCACAGCTCCGAAGGTCCTGGTTGATCTTCTATCAGAGAGAAAGACCATCTCCTTCAATGGCTGTGTCACTCAAATGTTCTTCTTCCACCTTCTGGGGGAGCAGATGTCTTTTCTCTCTCTGTGATGGCATTTGATCACTACGTAGCCATCTCAAGACCCCTCCACTATCTGACTATCATGAGTAAGGAACGATGCACTAGCCTGGTGGTGGCCTCCTGGGATGGGGGCTTTGTCCACTCCATCGTGCAGATTTCCTTGTTGCTCCCTCTGCCCTTCTATGGACCCAATGTTCTTGACACTTTCTACTGCAATGTCCCCCAGGTCCTCAAACTCGCCTGTACTGATACCTTCACTCTGGAGCTCCTGATGATTTCCAATAATGGATTACTCAGTTGGTTTACATTCTTCCTTCTCCTCATCTCTTACACAGTCATCCTCGTGATGCTGAGGTCTCAGGCAGGGGAGGGCAGGAGGAAAGCCGTCTCCCCCTTCCCCTCCCACATCATGGTGGTGACCCTACACTTTGTGCCATGCATCTACGTCTACGCCAGGCCCTTCACTGCCCTCCTGACAGATACCACCATTTCTGTCACCTTCACTGTCATCTCCCCTCTGTTCAATCCCATGATCTACACCCTGAGAAATCAGGAAATGAAGTCAGCCATGAGGAAACTAAAGAAACAGCTAAGGCATTCGGAAAGGATTTAAATTCTATGAGGACCAGATAATCCTAAAATTTGAAGATAAATATTAAAGATTTCCCTGGCGGTTCAGTGGTTAAGACTCCACACTTCCATTGTATGGGGTGCAGGTTCGATCGCTGGTCAGGGAACAAAGATCCTGCACAGCCAAAAAAAAATTTTGTTAAATAAAGATAAATATTAAATTTTGCTTTCTCAAAATGGGAAGAAATCATGATGCTGAAAACTCAGCCTCTGTGCACTGGTGCCGAATCGAATTTCAGAGACACGGTTTTGGGTGAAGTAGAAAAGAACAGCTTTATTGCTTTGCCAGGCAAAGGGGGACACAACGGGCTCGTGCCCCCTAAAACCGTGTGTCCTCAACCCAGGAGGGTTTGGTGAGGAGTTTTATAGCAATGGTTCAAGGGCCGGGTTGCTGATAAGATTAGGGTGTGTGCAGTTTCTGCACTCATTTAATCTGGCCTCAGGTGGTCTCTTAAAGAGTTTCTCTGGTTCCTTTAATCTGGAATGAAGAATGCTAACATCTTCCATTTGTTGGGGGTTTTAATTCTGTAAAGAGCTCAAAATATATTGTTATCTCTAACCCTTGAGGCAGAACCAGGACCCTGCCCCAAGGTTACACTACTATTACTTGACTGCTCCTCCCTTGTCTCTACATCCCATCCCTTCCCTGATTAGCAACTGTACGAATCTGCCCTTTGGAACTCAGAGAAGGTCATGGAGGCTGGAGTCTATTCTCTACAAACAAGAAACAGGGGACACAGAAAGGCTTCCATGTCCAGGAGCCCCACAGGGTCCTGCTCGGTTTCAATCACCTTAATGCCAAAAGCAATTAACATCTATAGATACCATGGAGTCCTAAAAGAGGTTGGTCCTATAGTATGTGCTGGGGACCTATGGATGATACGGCTTTAAGGTGAGTCCCATTCATGTCTTTCACTACCCACTTTCAACCATTCATTCCACGAGTATTTACAGGGCACTTTTTATGTGCCCAACAGTGCTAGGATTCAAACTGCTGCAAAAAGATTAAAAATAGTCACTGTCTTAGAGGCATCCCCCAAGACGCTTTCATGAAGGTATGAACAAAGTGTAGTGGAAATATTGTAGGCACTTGAAAGTTTCAAAAGACATTTAACAGTGAGTAGACCTTTCCAAAGCTTATAAGGCAGAGAGAGACAATCCAAACAAATAACTCAGTATGTGCAGAGGGAGAGAATGGTGTAAGAGTGTGGCACATTTGTGTGGCAGTGAGCTCACTGTAGCCACAACATAGTACACTCCTGGAGTGAAGACCTGTATTTGACATTTAAAAGGAAAACTGGGAAAGGAGAACTCCATTTGTGGCCCCCTGAGCAACGCAAATCCATGCTTTCTACTGGGGAGAGAGAATCTCCAAATCACTCCAAAGCTGTGGTTTCTTCCTGGGAAGAAGGAGGTAATGCTGTACATGGGAGAATTCATACAGAAATAACACTGATGGGTAGAGGCTGTAGACAGCTCACCTGGATTTGTGAAAGGCTTAAGCAAAGACAGATATTAAGAATTCCCATGGGAGGGAACTGACTCCCCATTGTATAGCAGGATTATCTCAATCACAGACTAGCCAGACCCAAATTTCTCCTTGTTTCTGCACATGGGACCTTATAACTCCTTTACACTTTCCACTCAATCCATTAGAAGTGAAAGAAAGATGAATCAAAAGCATGAAGTTTCAATCAGTGAATCTGAGATTTTGCTAGTATCTGTAACGAAAGGAATGAGAATGATGCCAGGAGAAGGTTTATCTAACAATGCAGCTGATATTTTGCTGGGACCTACTGACTGTACTATGTCTCCAGTTGTGATAAAGTTCAAGCCACAGAAGCTGACAGTCATGTGTAATCAAAGTAGATTAAATACTGTGTTAAAAACATCCAAAATCAAAGTAGTTAACCACAATAAAAATATATTTCCTGCTCATGTCACAGGCCAATGCTGGTCTTTAGAAAGAGCTGTTCCAGGAAGTCATTTAAAGAGACAGGCACAGAGGTTAAGAATCCACCTGCCAATTCAGGGGACACGGGTTCGAGCCCTGGTCTGGGAAGATCCCACATGCCGTGAAGCAGCTAAGCCCGTGCACCACAACTACTCTAGAGACTGGGAGCTACAACTACTGAGCCCACGTGCCACAACTACTGAAGCCTGCACGCCTATAGCCTGTGCTCTGCAACTGTAACAAGAGAAGACACCGCAATGAGAAGCCTGTGCACTGCAACAAAGAGTAGCCCCCTCTCGCCACAACTAGAGAAAGCCCGCACACAGCAACAAGGACCCAACACAGCCAAAAATAAAGACAAATAAATTAATTAACTAAAAAAAAAAAACACGGTGAGGAAAAGAAATTGAATTCAGAATGCCATTAAATTTACTTCTCTTTCACCATGACATGAAATAATTACTTGGATTAATATATACACATATTTTTTTTTCTCCAGGTAGGGACATTTTCTTAGGGAACTATCAGATAATGAAATGATTCTAGCTTATCCTACACAGATCCCATATATTTGGTCCTACATAAAGAACATTGATTTTAAACTTCCACAATATTTTTCATAAGCAAATAAATATATCTATATACACAGACGAGCTGGTTTAGGAGTGATCCTGTCATTCTGTACTTCTTTGAAAAATTCAAAGATTCAGGTTGTTTCAGCTTAGTTTCCAAGATGCTAGTGTAGTCAGCACCACAGAAATTATATTGAAGCATCCATGAAATTCCAGCCACAAAACACTACCCTGGAGGGATCTGTAGAGTTCTGTTGTTTGTTACTGTTGCATGACTTGCCTCTCCAGTCTGAAAGAGAATATCAGCCACATAGCTTTTACTTAATAGCAGACTATTAGTTCAGTACGATATTAGTGATTTATTGCTGTATATAACACATTACCCCAAAACTTAGTGGCTTAAAGCAACACACATTTCTTAAGTCACAGTTTGTGTGAGTTGGGAATCCAGGCACAGCTTAGCTAAGTCTTCTGCCTAGAATCTCTCACAAGGCTGCAGTCAAGGCATCAGCTGGGAGCAACAGTCTCATCTCAAGGTTCGACTGGGGAAGGATTGGCTTCCAAGCTCACTCATTTAAGCCAGAATCATGAGCTATTGGCCTGAGAGCTTCAGTTCCTTCCTGGCTGTTCGCTGGAGGTCATCCCCAGGTTCTAGCCTTGTGGGCCTCTCCCACAGGGCAGCTTACTTCATCAGAGGGAGCAATCAAGGCAGAAGAGAGTGTGTCAGCAAGATAGAAGTCACAGTCTCTTATAGCCTAATCTGGAAAGTGACATCCTATGATTTTTGCTGTATTCTCTTCACTAGAAACAAGTCACTAAATCCAATCCACACACGAGGGGAGGGGATTGCACAAGAGTGTGAATATCAGCAGGAACTGACAAGTTCTCCAAGTAAACTATGAAAAATGATTGCAAATGATGAAAGAAACCTAAAACTAATCTATTCAGGAAGGATTACAAAAGACCAAAAAAAAAAAAAAGGTAAGGGGAAGTGTCAGAGGTATTTCAGAGATACTGAGCCCTTGTGACAAGGAGAATAATAGTGTCAGCTACAGAAAGGGAAGCATTTAGTTCTCGATTGCAATGATCAGATCAATTTTAGACACTTTGAGTTGAAGGTGTGCACTATATCCAGGCGAGACAATCCATGGATCTATGTTGAGAGATGAGTTTTCAAAAATGATATTGGAAATGCGGGGGTGGGGAGGGGAGGTAGACGGCCTTCCCCGGCAGTCCAGTGGTTAAGACTCTGAGCTCCCACTGCAGAGGGCACGGGTTCAATCCCTGGTAGGGGAACTAAGATCCCACGTGCTGCACGGTATGGCAAAAAAAAAAGAAAAGAAAGAAAGAAAGGAAAAAATAAATGAGAGGAGAGAGAAAATGGAAATCTTTGGGATTATAGGGCCTGGAACATGAAAGGTACTCAGTAAATATTTTATAATTAAATATTTAATGGATGAATGGTACCAACCCATCCTTTGTCTGCTTTTATTCCTTCTTTGTGTGAGAAGTTTGGTGGAAAACAAGGAGAAAATGCATTTCCCAGTCTTTATGATGCATCTGATTATGTATATTATTAGGACAACAAGCAAACCATCTGCCTAAAAAAAAAAAAAGTAAGAAAGAAAGAAATGAAATGGACTGAGACACACCCTCCTGGGAGTTCTATTTATTTTCCCTGCGTTCCCGCCTCTTAAGGAGACAGACTCCCCTGTTTGTCCCCTATGAGCCCTTCAGGCAAAGACGTTTGGGTTCTAATCCCAAGGTCTATGAGGATACATCTCCTCCCCTGCATTAGGAGAATTTCAAAACCAACATGTGCATGTTTGCATACCCCTTCCGGTGTGTGTTCAATTTCTTAATAACACTCTAGGGAACTGCATCCCAATAGGAAAGTCTGGCTACTCAGGTTCAACAGTCACTTCCAAAAGTGTTCCCTCCGGTGATCCTTCCATTGGGGCTGGGGCTGAGAGACCGGTGCTCAGGGCAGCGGCACCGTGGGCCAGTGTGTTAGGACCACTTAGAGGCAATTCTGGGAGCCTACCCTTTGCCTCCTATATCAGGAGAGAAGGTACTGTACCAACCAACCCCCAGAGGCATGTCTACCTTAAAGAGGAGTATTCCTTGATAATCAATCATTCCTAAGGTCAGCGTATGCAACTGAATGGCTAGCACTGCTTCTTGGGTAAGGATTAGAGGTCGGGAGCTTTAAGTGAGGTTATTTTGTGACATTGGGGGCTTTTGAGTGTGTGCTTGTGTGTCTGACTATATGTCTGTGCGTGTGTGCTTATGCACTACCAGTTTTGAAATATTATTATTGGATTTCAGAAATATTTTGAATGTTAATAATGCTCCTGAAAGGTAGAGGATGCTGTATATTAAAGCTAAAAACTTTAGTGATGCAGAGCAGAATAATTAGTCCTTCAGTATTAGGAAGGGGACTTGAAGAGCATAGAGAGAAGGTCAGCTTGTCAAGAGGGATGGGGGAACATACACTTGGTGGACAATTGTGGTGGGGATTCCCTCAAGTTGGGGACTCTATGAAATTCAATAAGCCGGTTTTGGGGGGTTTTGGAGGTTTTTTTTCTGGTTGTTTGTTTGGCCAGCTGTGCGGTTTGCAAGATCTTATTTCCCTGACCAGGGATCAAACCCGGCCCGGCAGTGAGAGCCCCGAGTCCTAACCACTGGACCACCAGGAAATTCCCAAGCCTGTTTTATTAGAATGGGTTTACCTGGGCCTATTTCTAAAGAAGTTCTTGGGATCTTGAATTCGTTCTTGCCAAAAGCAAGGACAAAAGCAAACTTATAAACAATAGTTCTCTGTTTTCTCTCCTTCCTTCCTGTTGCAGACACACATACAGAGGGATTCTCATTTGTCCTCCCACCCTCCATCTTTACTTTCTTAGTTGTGCATGTATTTTGTGCAGGGAAGTGTACCCATTTTTCAGCATTTTTCAGTTGCATTGGCGACTTGATTACTTTCACGACTCATTTCTGCACAGAACCTTGTGCATTTGGGTTTCAAAGCCCATTCTCCTATTCACTACGGTAGACCGCCCCTGGAAATTCTTGATCGCAGCCGTTTTTCTTGCCACCACTAATAAGCCATCAGTTAAGTATCAAGAAACAGTTGAGGTTTACAGTTCATTGAGGTTCAAATGTTGGTAAAAGCAATGGACAGAACACAGTCTTAGACTTGTCATAAGGTAATTGAGGGCAACATTATTTAAAACAATTGAGTATTAAAACTCCATAGGTGGGGGAGTCATAAATTGGGAATGGGGAATTAACAGATGCACACTACCATATATAAAATAGATTAAAAAAACAAGGATTTACTGTATAGCACAGGGAACTATATTCAATATCTTGTAATAACCTATAATGGAAAAGAATAGAAAAAATGAATATAGATATATACATACATACATATCTCCAAATCACTTTGCTATATACCTGAAACTAACACAATATTGTAAATCAACTATACTCCAATAAAAAAATTTTTAAATATATATATATATATATATATATATATTTTTTTTTTTTTTTTTTTTTTGGCCACACCACACAGCACGTGGCATCTTAATTCCCCAACCAGGGATTTAACCCGGGGCCCCCTTCAGTAGAAGTGCGGAGTCCTAACCACTGGACCGCCAGGAAAGTCCTCCAAAATGTATATATTTTTTAAAAAGCTCTGTGGTGACCTAAATGAGAAGGAAATCTGAAAAGGAGGGGATGTGTATATACGTGTAGCTGATTCACTTTGCTGTACAGTATAAACTAACACAACATTGTAAAGCAACTATACTCCAACAAGAAAAAATTTTTTAATTTAAAAATTAAAAAAAAAAAGCTCCAAAGGTCTAGAAATCACCTAGATCAATGGATCCATTTAATATTGTTTAATATTGTGCAGACCTTGCCTACTTGCAAAGGGACTCAAGGCAGCGAAGGCTCCCATTTCACTCATGAAAAGACTGAACATCCTGGAGTTTACATGCCTTTAAAGATTCCACTATTGTTCCATGGAGGCCTCAGAGCTCAGATCTCCCAAGCTGGTATCTTTTCTCTGTGCCACAATACTTCCCACCATAGTCCAACATTAAAAAAAAAAAAAGAAAGAAAGAAAAAGAAAAATCCTCTGTGCATTATCTAAAAAACTTCATGTGTTTGGATCATTTTCTTTTAAAAACCTGTAAAAAGCATTTACTCTGAAGAAAATAACTGGCCCTTTTTTTTTTTTTTTAATAAATTTATTTATTTATTTGTGGCTGCATTGGGTCTTCGTTGCTGCACGCGGGCTTTCTCTGGTTGCGGCGAGCAGGGACTACTCTTCTTGTGGTGCACGGGCTTCTCATTGCAGTGGCTTCTCTTGTTGCGGAGCACGGGCTCTAGGTGCGCGGGCTTCAGTAGTTGTGGCTCGCGGGCTCTAGAGCGCAGGCTCAGTAGGTGTGGCCCACGGGCTTAGTTGCTCCGTGGCATGTGGGGTCTTCCCGGACCAGGGCCCAAACCCATGTCCCCTACATTGGCAGGCGTATTCTTAACCACCGTGCCACCAGGGAAGTCACTAACTGGCCCTTTTAAAAACTAAAAATATTTGAAAAGGATGAAATCTTCTGGGAGTTATTGATGGATTCATAGATCACTAGGAGTGAGCCAAGAAAATTAGCTTTGTGTTGCTTGGGCTTCAAAGGAAAGGGAATAGGAGGAAAGTTAGTAACATAGAAGTTCTGTTCTGATGAGAAAATGAAACATAAAGTACAGTGGGATCCGGAGAGCTGAGTCATGAACAGCAGGAGGAGAGGTTGGCTTCAGTACGGACAGAATACAGAGGGAAGTGGTACAAAGAAGTGTCAAAGGTGAACACAGCCCAGGGTTAGTGAAAACAATAGTGAAAAGGCTAAGCTCCAAGCCTATTTGCCCAAAGCGACTGGGTGCTTTAAAGGGAGAGTGAGGGGGACAAGCTGGGGCTCAGTAGAGCCAGAAAAGTGAAAAATTGCAAAGAATTAGTCAGTGTCAGTGCGATTAGGCTGGTTGTGTCTGGGAGCTGGAAGTAACCCCCCCACGGAGACTGGGAGACAGAGGCCCCTTCCTTCCTGTTGATCATATTTAAAGGAAAGGCTCTCAGTCCTTGAGAGAGACACTTGTTAGTCGCAAGAGATACATATTGACAATTACAAGGCCTTTCCCATAAATGCTCTAAGTAAAGGAGGTCAGCGGCCTATCTCAGATGTTGGCTGGAACAAACAGTAAATTCTCCCGGCAGCTTTGTGCTTTCCCGGGAAGGCATTTTAATGGGGGTTTGGGGTCATCCTAAGGACACAGCCTTGTGCCGCCAGAGGCCATGATACAGTCTGGTCATCTCTTGGTGCAGCTTTGGACAGAGTCATTAGGTGCCGAGATTCTGCAGTTCTCAGGGGCACAAGGAAACTTTGGGGTGATGGAGATGTTCCTTATCCTAATTGTGGTGATGGCTTCGTGGGTGTACATGTATGTCAAATCTCATCAAATTGTACCTTTAAATGTGTGCAGTTCGTTGTATGGAAGCTACACCGCAACAAAGCCGATTTAAAAAAAAAAAAAAGCTACAAAAGACAGTTTTGTTTTAAGCAGTTGGCAAAATCACAATAGCCTGATGCCTGTCAACACCCAAACTGGAATTTATTCTAAATGTTCTCTTCAAAACAGGGTGGGAAACAGGAGAAAAGCATCAAGTAGGATTTATAGGAAATGAAGCTTGGTAATAAAAGTTTTTTAAAAATTGTGCTCCTTTGCAAACTAGAAATGTTCTAAATTGTTTTATCCTTTGGTATATTTTTGTTTGTTTGTTTTTAGAGTAACAGATTTTATTACTTAGAGCAGTTTTAGGTTTACATAAATTAGAACCTACAGAGTGTTCCCTCTCCCCACTACCACCCCAGTTTCCCTTATCAGTAATGCACGTATTATTAGTTCATCTTGCATTAGTGTGCTACATTAGGTAACAATTGAGGAACCAATATTGATACATTGTTATTAACTGCAGTGCATAGTTTGCATGAGGTCGCACTCTTCGTGTTGTACATTCGATGGGTTTTAGTAAATGCATAATGTCATGTATCCACAATCAGAGTATCATATAGAATAGTTTCAATGCCCTAAAAATCCCGTGTCTCACCTATTCATCCCTCCCCACCTCCACACCCAGCCCCCGGCAACCGTTAATCTTTTCATCATAATTTTATCTTTTCCAGAATGTCATATAGTTGGGATCGTAGAGTATGGACATTTTCAGATCAGCTTCTCTCACTTAGTAATGTAACTAAAGTTTCCTCTATGTCTTTTCTTGGCTTGAGAGCTCATTTCCTTTTATCACTGAATAATATCCCATTGTATGAAACGTATCTGCTTTTGAAATGCTAGATTCGATAATAGTTGCAATTATTTCAAAGAATCATATTTTATAAGAAAAGAATAAAAAAGTGTATTTTTGTCAGCGTTTCTGAAATAATGTGTATAAAAGATTGGCTCTGCGAAATGTTAACTGTGATATACGCAGCGGAAATGTGGTCTGTGCCGAACTCAGTTTAAGTGAATTAAACAAGTTTCTTTAAGCTTCACAATCCTGTAAAACAAACATGATTATACGCATTTTTACTGATGATGAACTGAGGCTCAGAGCTACCTACCAATTAAGTGACAGAGTCTATCAAATTCAGGTCTGCTGCATAGAGAAGAGAGACTTGTGGCTGCCAGGGGCTTTGGGGAGGAGGGACGGAGTGGGAGTTTGGGATTAGCAGATGCAGACTATTATATATAGAATGTAAACAACAAGGTCCTACTGTATACCACAGGGAAGTATATTCAATATCTTGTGATAAACCATAATGGAAAAGAATATGAAAAAGAATATATATATATATATATATACATGTTTAACTGAGTCACTTTACTGTACAGCAGAAATTAACACAACATTGTAAATCAACTACACTTCAATAAAATTTTAAAACACACACACACACACAAATTCAGTTCTGCTGATACTAACATCTTTGCTCTTTGTGCAAAACTAAAACCTTTACAAATACTGAGGCGGCAAGGAGTGACGTACAGATGTAGTGATGAAAGGAAGGGAGCCTGAGAAAGGAAAACCATTTGTCCAGTGTCCTGGAGGGCGAAGTCCTTGCCAAGAGCATTATGGGGAGCAGGGGCTATAGCTATCAGTTGCCAAGTCCCAGTCTTGGGCCATGGAAATCAGAGGAAAACAAGACACCAAAAGAAGGGAGACTGGAAAAAAAAAAAAAAGAAGAAGAAGAAGAAAGAAACAGTGATTTACTCAATTAAATTGTCTTAGCTGCTGCAAAGCTATTTATCCTAGGGAGACAGTAAACCGTAAACTGGTTTTTTGGCCTTAATTTAGTGCGGATCACCGGTATCATGAAAATCTGGCCAGACTATGCCAAGCAGATGGTCTCCTGTGGAAGAAGATGAGAGAAGAAACTACAAGCTTCCATTAGAGCCACAGACTGTGTTTTATATTTTTCCCCTGTGTGTGTTTCCCACTTCCTAACAATTAGGTACATGAGTGTGCATGAAAACAAAAGCAAAGCTAGCCTCTTCACTTCTCAGAGCATTCAGTGACTTTTTAAGAGGCGTCTAGAATCTATAAAATGATAAGCCTGTAAAATTTTTAATAAGAATTTAATAACGTACTGATTTAGGAGCTTCAATTAATTACACCCGTTGGAAACCCACTCTTTGGTTTGCTCTGAGAGAACTCAGAAAATGCCATCTACTAGAGAGAGAATTGTAGGCATCCCTGCCCAAAAGAAAAATAACCATAAAAATAACCCCAAGGCGGCCTGGTCATATAACTCACACTCCTTTTGTTTTTAATGATATCTTTTCTATATTCTATTTTCTGTTTTCTCTCCAGGTAATTGAAGAAGAAGAAGAAACATGACCCGATGGAGCAGGGAAATTACACCAGGGTGAAAGAATTTATTTTTCAAGGACTGACCCAGTCGCAAGAGCTGAGCCTGGTCTTATTTCTTTTGTTATCCTTGGTGTACACAGCTACCGTGATGGGAAACCTCCTTATCATTGTCACCGTGACCTGTGAGTCTCGCCTTCACACCCCCATGTACTTCTTGCTCCGCAATCTCTCTGTCTTGGACATCTGCTTCTCCTCCATCACTGCTCCGAAGGTCCTAGTAGACCTTCTTACAAGGAGAAAGGTCATCTCCTTCAATGGCTGCACCACACAGATGTTTTTCTTCCACCTCCTCGGTGGGGCAGATATTTTCTCTCTCTCTGTGATGGCCTTTGATCGCTACATGGCCATCTCCAAGCCCTTGCACTATGTGACCATCATGAGTAGGGCACGATGCACTGCCCTCATTGTGGCCTCCTGGGTGGGGGGCTTCGTCCACTCCATCGTGCAGATTTCCCTCTTGCTCCCACTCCCCTTCTGTGGACCTAATGTTGTGGATGGTTTCTACTGCGATGTTCCCCAGGTCCTCAAACTCGCCTGCACCGACACCTTTGCCCTTGAGGTCTTAATGATTTCCAATAATGGCTTGATCTCTACACTGTGGTTCATCTTCCTCCTTGTGTCCTACACAGTCATCTTGACAATGCTGAGGTCTCACACTGGGGAGGGCAGGAGAAAAGCCATCTCCACTTGCACAGCCCACATCACAGTGGTGACCTTGCACTTTGTGCCCTGCATCTATGTCTACGCCCGGCCCTTCACTGCCCTCCCCATGGACAGAGCTGTCTCCATTACCTTCACTGTCATCATTCCTGTCCTGAACCCCATGATCTACACCCTGAGGAACCAGGAGATGAAGTCAGCCATGAAAAGATTGAAGAGGAGATTTGGAACTTACGAAAAGAAATAGATGCCATAGGGGACTTCCCTGGTGGTGCAGTGGTTAAGAATCCACCTGCCAATGCAGGGGACACGGGTTTGAGCCCTGGTCCGGGAAGATCCCACATGCCACAGAGCAACTAAGCCCATGCGCCACAACTACTGAGCCCACGTGCCACAACTACTGAAGCCCGTATGCCTAGAGCCCGTGCTCCGCAACAAGAGAAGCCACCGCAATGAGCAGCCCGTGCACCACAACGAAGAGGAGACCCCACTCTCCATAACTAGAGAAAGCCCGCGCGCAGCAATGAAGGCCCAATGCAGCCAAAAATAAATTTATTTAAAAAAAAAGAAATAGATGCCATGAAGTCCAGATTGGAAGAGTCAGAACTGAAAAGTATTTTCTCACAACACAATAGAAGACCCCAATCAACAGACCATCGTGAGGCCAGAGTTTTCCCTTTGCCCTACAGCAGAATCCTCTAATAAGGATGGTCTGAAATAATCGTCTCTGTAAGAATTTCTCATGGCGTGGTTGTCAGCAACTTAGAGTCTCAGATCTGTAAGTTGTCAGCTCTGAAAGGGACTCTAAAACTTATATCACTCAAACACCTCATTTTACAGGTGAGGAAATAAAGTCTGAGAGAAAATTACCTCTCAGTTCTTGAGTTGTGGCTGTACCATGTGTACAGCCCAAGCAATAATTAGTAAAATGATCCCCAGGGACCAGGAGTCCAGGCTATAAAATCCAGCCACCCCTCCCTTTGTGGAAATTTTCCATTGCCCACCATGGAGGATATGAGTTCTGTTTTTCTAAGGAGACATTTGGGTTTCCCTTACAGAAGCTGAGATAACTTTCATATTTTTTCAAAGTTTTCATAGCTAATAAATGGCTCAGGCAAGGCTAGATCTGAGATCTCTGACCATCAGCTAAATGCATGTCTGACTACTCCTGTTGCCTCAGGCAGGATTTGAGGGCATCTGAAACAAGCTCGTCTATAAAAATTTATCCTCTTTTGTAATGTTATGAAAGGCATTTTGCTGTCTTTATCTGACCGAGGAGTACATATGGTAAGGCTTCCGTACCTCTAAGAATTTCAACATCATTTTCCTGCCATTTATTCTGGGCCAGCCCTCAAGGGAGAAAGGAACCCTACCCTGTCTGCTTCGCTAGAATGTGCCTGAGTCACAGGTTCACAAGAAGCAAAGGCTTAAGAATAAACTGACTTTCCATTATTCAGGGACTGATTGTCTAGAAGATTACAAATCAGCGCATTCTAGATTCTTCCTCGTTCCTCTTTCTAGCATTTTCTTTAGAGCCTCCGCCTTAAGAGAATAGAAACAATAATAAATTCCAGCAGGTCTCCTGGCAACCTATTATTTTTGTCGAGTAAATAGATGAAAACTGTACTCAACTAAAATTTGGACTGGAAGTACTGATTGGCCTGTTATATCCCAGTCTAATCTCCCAGCCATGTCTGATGGACAGATGTAAGGGAAGTAAAGAGCCATTTGCACAGAGGGATTCAGGAGGGAAACACAAACAATGGAAACTTGCTCCAAAATCCAGCGCCTCCCAACCAGCTCTATCACTGCGTACTGTTGCTCCCTTGGTGTTGCCCTGAAATTCCTGCTCGTGGGATATTTCATAAATTAGACACAGTTCATGGGGTTCGAGCTAGATACAACGCCACTGAAAGCACACAACTCACACCAGGACTTGAACCCTGCCAAAACTCAGATTGGGTCTTGAACCCACTATCTTTTAATTGAGATCACACACCTGGCTTCAGGACTTGCTGAAGTTCAGGTTCTTTATGTCTCAGCGCAGAAAGAATTCAGTGAGAGGCAAAGTGATAGGTAAGAAGTGGATTTACTTAGAGAAATATACACTCCATAGACAGAGTGTGGGCCATCTCAGAGAGCGAGAGGACCCATATATGGGGTCGCTAGTTTTTATGGGCAAGGTAATTTTTTTTTCCTTTTTTTTTTTTGGCCTTGGCATACAGGATCTTAGTTCCCTGACCAGGGATCAAACTCATGCCCCCTGCAGTGGAAGCATGGAATCCTAATCACTGGACCACCACGGAGTTCCTTGGCTGGGTAATTTCATAGGCTAATGAGTGGGAGGATTTTTCTAACTGTTTCGGGGAAGGGGCAGGGACTTCCAGGAATTGGGCCACCGCCCATTTTTTGGCCTTTCATGGTCGGCCTCAGAGCTGTTATGGTGCCTGTGGGCATGTCATTTAGATGCTAATGTATTACAATGAGCATATAATGAGGCTCAAGGTCCACTGGAAGTCAAATCTCTAAATCCATTCTCAGTATTATCTCACTAGGGATTAATTTCAGGTGGTCTACTGGCGCAGCCAAAGGCACCAGGTGTCATCCCAGAGTGGAAGAGATGTAGGACACGAAAGCTGCAGTGGGTGCATGTGAGGGAGGTAAATCCAAGTCCGGGGTGTACAGGTAGCCCAGAGACCCAGGTACAGAAGGGTGGAACACTTCAGCAAGGTGGCAGGGGCAACACAAGGCAGACGCTATTGACAAAATTCACATTTGCTCATGTCTGATCCTGGACTCATGGATGCTTTACTAAAGTTGGAAGATCTTTTAAAAATCTACATTTGCTTCTTTTGGGTGATTGTTACTTCCTACCTAGAATTAAAATTATTCACCACACTTTTGACTTCAGCCTTGAATTTTGTACCTAATTACCCATGTAACAAAAACGTCAAAAACAATTCAAGCTTCCCTTGGAACCAAAGAATACAGAATCATATTCTGCCATAACTAGTATGTTCCTTTATCAACAGTAGCAGCTACTTTCTTCCGTGTGAATCATTTTTTAGTACCAAAAAAAAAAAAAAAACACCAAAAAACTTCCCTTCCACACACCTTTTTTAGCATTTAGTCTTTAATTTCTAGAGGCAAATAGTGAATTGAGGATTCACAAGAGACTAGTTCCAGGAAAAAAAAAAATACATACACACACACATGTATACACACTTTTTACTTTGAGACTATCCCAGGATACACACACATACACACACAAACACATGCACAAACACACACACACTTACTTTTAAGAGACAATTAATTGATTACTGGGTTCCTAAAAGACCAAAGTACTTTGGAGAGAAGCAGTATACATTAAAATCTATTTCCCATGAAAATGTGTTCCTTCTCCTTCCATGTAATGAGCACGTGTTGCTTGACGACAATCTTTTAACATATGGTTCTAACATAGGGTATCTGCGTTTTGGCTAAATCGTTCAACATCTCCCACCTTGGGAGATGTTGGGAAGCTGTATTTCTAAAGAACCTCTTAAATTTAGGAGCAGTGTCTACAGAGCAAAATGTTTCATAATGTCTTCTCACCACTAGAGGGACCTATTCCTTTTCCATGATTCTCCCTTTGGCAGACGTTTAAGAATTCAGCTGAGATTTTTATTTCCAAAAAGATGAAGCCTCAAAACCTATGTCGAATGAAAAAAAAGAAAAGAAAAAAACACAACCTAAAAGTGGATAATTATGTTTTATTCAGCGGACTTACCGAGGACTTAAGCCTGAGATACAGCCTCTCAGATAGATCTGAGGGACTGTTCTGAAGAGGTAAGAGAGAGCCAGGATATATTGGAGTTTTTGCAAAAAAACAAAACAAAAACAAAAAAACATAGTCAAACATCAAAAGAGTACTGGTGATTAAAGAAATAGACATCTCAAGTTAATGAATTTAGCACCTTTCTATGTATGAGAAAATGTAAGAGTCTGATTTCAGTAAGCTGATTTCAGCTTACTGAAATCATTCCTTTGATCTGCACCTTAATTGTCTAGGGCCAGTGTGTGACCTTGAGCCATTACGTAACTTCTCTGTGCTTCCTCTTAGTCGTTTGTAAAATGGGCTAGAGAATATGACTATTCAAGATTTCCGCTATTATTGTTCTACATAGTGATCCACCCCAAAACCAATGACCAAGGAATTCCACTACGGTATCATCTGTAAGACTGAATACAATTTAATCGCTCATCAAAAAGCACAGACTAAAGAATTAGGATATACCCAAACACCGGAAGTGAAAAGATGAGTGAAGGCTTAAGAAGGAAGTAGAAAGATTTCTAGAATATTGTTGGGGTCGAGCAGTACCTCTGGCAACGCTACCTTTGTACACTAATCATAAGTGATTTATAAAGAAAATGTATAGTTATACTGCTGACCCGGGGCCCCCCAGATTCAGCTGTTGGCTGGAACAAACAGTAAATGGGGCTGGCAGCATTCAGTTTTCTCAGCCTGACACTTTCACTGAAACTAGAGTCACTTTAGGCATGCAGCCTTGAGCTGCTGAAAACAATATTAGTGTTAACTGTTTTTTCAAGTCTTATAGGCCGCCTAGTTGAGAGGAGGGCTCAGAGGAGCCCAGCTAGAGTTTGGTCAAAGGGAAATTCTTTGCCAGAGGGAAACAGCACCGTAAAACACGTGGGGCTGTTTGAATTCTCCACCATGAGCATATAATTTTTCAAAAAGTTTTTTTAATTTAAATAAAAGTACGAGGTCAGTGGACTTGGAAGTAATCAACAAAGGAGAGAGGTGACCTTCGGGATAACCCCTGAGTGGTGGCAGCAACACTGAAAGATGGCAAAGCAGGGTTTAGAAGGAGCGGGACCCGGACTCCTACCCAGGCACCTGGAGGCAGAACTGCGGGAGGTAGTCGGGAGTGCGCAGGCGCAGAGACGTGCGATGACCTGAGCAGGGCGGGGCCGCTTGCACCTCCCTAGTGGCGCCACGAGGGGGCAGCCTTGGTGGACGATGTGCTCAGGCACCTCTGGAGCCTAGCCTGCGCTTCGGGGCGCAGCGCGGAGCCCGGTTGGAAACGGCAGCGTCTCTCACTTCCTGGAGTAAAACTCAAGTTCCGGCTGGCAAAAAGAAACCTTAAAGTATCCCTGAAAAAGGAGAGCTCTCTGCTGTGGTTCCACTGGGGCTCGAACCCAGGACCTTCTGCGTGTAAAGCAGACGTGATAACCGCTACACTATGGAACCGCCCGTTGTACGGTTGTGCCAGGATAGAATAACAGCACACAAAGACTTTTTCCTCCCGATGTGCAATGAGGTTGAGAGTTGATGCCTGGCGATCGCTCGCGAAAAGAAACTTTCAGATTTCAGACTTTCAAGCGCAATGCCCATCCACGCTTCTCCTTGGCGACGCGGGCTCCCCCGTTTGTCCGAGAAAGAAAGCGTGGCCCGACGTGCAGGCGAGAAAGAAAGCGTGGCCCGACGTGCAGGCGCCGTCCCCCAGACAGACGCCGCTCCTGCCTTGATGTAAGCAACGCGGAGGACTCTTACGCGTCGGGCTCTGTGGCGCAATGGATAGCGCATTGGACTTCTAGATTAGATGGAGGCATTCAAAGGTTGTGGGTTCGAGTCCCACCAGAGTCGCTTTTGTTTTGATAAGGAAAGAGCTAGGAGGAAGACAAACACATTACCTACGATTTCCGATGAGATTCGCCCACTTTGAAAAGGAGCCCATTCCAGTTCCCTGTGGTGTCCTCAGACGTGACTGTGTTAGGAATCCTGCTACTTGAGTCTTCATCGCTTTCGTGTTGCTCCAGTTTCTGGTGACTGGACATGAGGAAATTAGCAGGATGTGATGAAAGTTACTGAGTTTCCCATCCCCCCCATCCCCGTATTGTTCTTTTACATAAGGCATAAAATTTTTAAATTGTGCAACTTTTCGTAGCTCAGTATTACTCAGGTTATGTAAAAATAAACATAAAATTGGCGGGTACCAGAATGGCCGAGTGGTTAAGGCGTTGGACTTAAGATCCAATGGATTTATATCCTCGTGGGTTCGAACCCCACTTCTGGTACAACTGAGTATTTTTCTGAACATGACCTGAATCATTTTTTCCTAATTCCTGAGGATTTAAGGATTGTGAGCCCTCCATTTTGCAGCCTGAGTGGTTAAGTGGCAGTGACCTTTTAATCTGAAAGTTTATAGCAGACGTAGAAAGTGTAGCAATAGCTTCAGAACCGATGGTTTAGAAGGTAAAAAGTAAACGTCTGCGTGAAACTATACTACTTTGTAGGGGAGGGGGCGAGAGGTACACTGCGCAGTAAAAACGTTCACTTTTTGAAATAGCGATTATCTAAGATCATGCTATGTGCCAAATACCGTTCTAAACGCTGAGGTTGTGGGAATGCAAAGATTTAAAAGAAAAGAAAGTAAACCAAACAGAAAATAACATTAAGAAAAGAAAAAAAAAAATAGAAGGTCCTTAACCGACAAGGTTTTTGTCCAGAAGCACTTACAGGACAGAGCGACAGAGGGAAGAGATGGTCCATAAACAAGCAAATAAATAGGAGAATTTCAGATGGCGATAAGCTCTTACAAAGAATTAAGTGGGGTGGCACAATACAGTGGCATAGAACTTTTTCAGGACAAACTTATTCCATTTGATTATGGAAATCATTCACCTTGACAGGAATGTTCTCCCCTCTCTCTACCAAACAAAAACTTCCAAGGACCAGTTCTGCCCCCTCCTCCCCCACGAAAAGCCTTCCCTGACCCCTGGCCCTCAGTCAACTGTCCATTCATTCATTCAGCAGTTTTTGAGAGCTTGCTTGGATAACAGTGGAGATGTACAGAGAGGTCCCGTCCTCACAGCAGAAACATTCTAGGAGGAAAGACAGACCATTAAACAGGTGTTGAAGGCAGGTTGTGGTGGGAGCAGCCATACGGACAGTCTCAGAGTCCTCGGGACCCAAACCCCTCTGGAGAGCATCAAGCAGAGATCTCTGCGGCAAGTTCTGACCCCTGTCTTTAAGGATCAGAGGGAACTTCCCAAACCAAAGAACTTAGGAAGTGGGGAGAGGAGGCATTTCAAGATGGCGGACGGAGGGATGGAGGGGTGGTGCGTAGGAAAAAAAACAGGATAGTTTGTTAAATGAAATTACACACAGCTCCAGTTAACTGTCTCTACGCTAAGCAGCCCAGTTCCACACCATTAACACTTGATTATACACAGTTTGAGACTCTTGTTCTCAGGGTTCAGTGCCTGTCAATCTAGTCTGCCTTAGGGGAACAGGAAACAAATCTTCACGCTCTCCTGCGTTACATTCAAAGCTGAGTACAGAACTGTTGTAGGAAGCTGAGGTTAGACCGAAGGCTCACTAACTCCCCCAGAGGATTGGCTTCATCTTACAGGCAATTTTTTTTTTTTTCTGGGGGGAGGCTCTTTTTATTTTTCTTGGCTAAATCCAGCCATGTCATATGATTCTTAGGGATCTACATCTTCATTTGTGAAAAGCGCACCTAATTCACTGGTGATTTTTCAATACCAGTGTAGGGGAGCAAAATTTACCACCCCAAAATGTCTCTCTGACATGCGGATTGTTTAGAGCTGAAAACAATCAAGGCCCAAAAGAAGAAAGAATGCAAGAAAGTTTCTTCTCAGGGGGAAAGTTTGACTTTTGACCTTCTCCCTAACTGCCTAAAGAATGTAGATGAAGGATCTGTTCCAGGAAAGGAGTTATCGCCATAGATTACTATAGTACGAACCAGGTGGGTAGACAGAGAGAAACCTAGCAAAGTCTAAAAGCGTTCAAATTCCTCTCTGTGTCCCATGGTCTCTGCATGGCCCAGCAAACCGTGGTTTACCAAACATTTGCTTTTCCATCTTCATGCCAATTGCCTTCTTCCCCTTTGAGGTTCCAAATCACTATCCCCAACATCCTCTTTTGGCTTTAGCTGAAGATAATATTTAACGTGAGGTTTTCAGACATTTCAGCGAGTTACTTAATTTTCCTGGGTCCCTTCCATGTACACATATTATTAAACTTTTGTTTAATTTTCTTCTGTTAATCTGTCTTGTCAATTTAATTCTTAGACCAGCCAGAACTAAGAAGGATAGAGGGAAAAAGTCCTTCCTCGCCTACACCAGATACTCCCCTCCAAAACCGTGAAGCATGGAGGGAGCCTCTACTGGGAAGGAAATTTGCTTTTCACCTTCCTCTGCTGGGATCTGTAGAAAATACAGGATCAGGGATGCTTTGATCTAAAGGGCTGCCTACGTGATCTCAGAAGGATGAAATAATCTAACTGACAATTTTTTTCTTCTTCATTTATTTTATTATTGAAAACAATACATGCTTTTTTAATGCAGTAATACAGATGTACGTAAAAGAAACAGTGAGAGACTCTTCTCACACACTTCATTGCCGTTCCTCAAAAGGTGGTCATTTTTATCAGATTGTTTTCTACCCTTAAACATCTCTTATGTATATGCAAACAAATATATATATAATTAAAGGATATATATTCATATACACATCGTTTGACTTTTCCACAAATATTATATCATACGTATGGTTTAGCACCTTCTGTCATTTTTGTTTAACATAACGTGAATATCTTTCCCTAGTGGATTACTTTTTAAACTTTGTTCATAGTTCCTGAGGTTACCAACCGGAGCCGGAACCGAGCTCAGGTTCAGCTGATCTCATGCAAAAGTCAGTGTTCAAGAGACACAAGGGTTGGTGCTTTATTCAGGAAGCCGGCAACCTGGGAAGATAGCAAACTAGTGTCCCCAAAACCATCTCCAAGTTGCCAGTTAGAGGGAAAAGGGTTTTATAGGGAAAACACAGGAAGTTTCAGGGGTGTGCAGGTGCGGGCTACGTGCAGAACAGCACAGACGGCTCCGATAATCATCTCAAAACGGTTCATGCGGTGGTCTGGTCGGAATCATCTTGTTTTAAGCACAGTTAATCTTCAACTCCAGGGTCGGTTTGGTTCCACTTCCTTGAAGCGAATTTCCGGAAGTATGCAAGTCATAGATTCAGTACTGCCCAAGATGGAGCAGCTTGTGTCAAGGCTACGGTCTGGTCATCATGCAGTTAGCTTTTTCCCTCTGGTGGTGGTTTCAGTATCTGCAAAACAACTCAGGAATGTGCATCAGACACCGTTGTCTATGTCCTTCAGGGAAGAACTAAAGATTCTGTGACTTCTATATGGCTGATCTGTTTACATTGTTACCAGTTCTCCTGGCCCAACCGCTAGCTTTTGTTACTATATGTTCACATTCTTCCAATCCTTACCTCTTGAGCTAGCTTCTTCTGACTCTTGGGAGGCCTGGGAGACTAAAGCTTTTCTACAAACAAGAGGCAGGTGGAGCACACCAGGTGGAGTTCGGGGTCTCTGTCCCAGGAAGGCCTCCTAGGGTCCTGCTCGGTTACACAGATATATTTCTCCATAAAAGACTGCAGACGTCATCCTTCCCCCACAGAGTTCAGCGTGTCTCTGAAATCCGAGGACAGCTAAAATGGTTATGAGGCTCTACCCCATAGGATTCCCTTCCCTTCCCTTTCAAGGGATCTTATCCAATGCCTCGATGAATAACGTGGCAATGAAGAAACAGGAGTAATGAAAAAATGCGCCTATTGGTGACAACTGAAAAAACACACAACCTAAAACTTGAGAGTTCCGTTTTACTCAGGGACCTTCCTGAAGACTATAGCCAGGGAATCGGCCTCTCAGCTCTGAGGAACTGTTCCAGGAAGGTAAGGGAGGGGCCAGGATATATAGGATTTTTTGCTGGGAAAAAAAAACATGTAGTTGAACATCAAATGATTACTGCCAAACACACACACCAAAAAAGCAGACATCTCAAGTTAATTATTTTAGTGCTTTTCTAAGTATGGGAAGACGCAAGGGTCTGGGTTCATTGAAATTATTCCTTTGACATGCATCTTAACTATCTAGGACCAGTATCCTGTTTTTCTCCATCCTGAATTCCCCTCTGGGCGCACCACCAGGGAAGCTGCAGTGGCTGGTGGCTTGATGGCTGCAACATTCGTTGTTTAGTGGAATGGTAGGCAACATGGGTTGTTTACTGAAATGGCAGGAAACTTTTTGTTTTTTGTGTGTCCACATTAGTTATATGCAGGACACAGCTGCCAGGGTAATGGGACTTCCTAAAAAATCCAGCCTGATCCAAACCTTTCAATGGGAGCTTCAAGGAAAATGTTCAGATTCCCTGGCGAAGGTCCTTTTCCTTTTGCTGTACCCTCTGCTCAAAATTCTCTTCCCAAGCCTTCAGGGCCCCAGTCACCACTGGTAGCTCATCTGGCCATCACCTCCCGCTGGAATACTTGGCAGGACGCTTACTTCTGGTGTTGACCTGCTTCCCACCATCAAAGCGCTTGACTTCTGTTTTGCATGCCTTCCCGCCCCACTGAGGACCAGGACCGGGTCTTGGTCCTGGATGGGTTCTGACTAATAAAGATTGGAGACCTAATCAATTACTCATAAGATTCCACCCGCAAGACCCTCCGGGACTCTTCACAGACCTAGATTGGATTTAGAAATCCAGATGTCCTAGATCTGGAGAATTCCTCCTGGGATGCTCCCTTTAGGATGCGAGGGGAGGGGGCGCTGCTGGGGTGGAAGCATGGTCTGGCAGGCAGTTATTTTCTTTATAGTCTTTCTGTAATGGGATCAGAAAAGATTCTTTCGCCAAACGCCTTCCCGACCTTGATTTTGCAGTTTCACCACTCACATAATCAACAAAAAGACTCGGGATTTTAATCGAATAGGAAAAGAATAGGGCCACGTGGTCTATTTTCTGCGGATAGACTAGGAGCAATGTTGCCTTTACGAGCCCGGGTAGCTCAGTCGGTAGAGCATCAGACTTTTAATCTGAGGGTCCAGGGTTCAAGTCCCTGTGCGGGCGGTTATTTTAAACTCCTTAAACAAATTTGAGTGTGCGTCCACACCACTCTCGCTGAGCGGGTGTGAGGTTATGCAGAACACACTTGATTCAGCCCTCCTGGAGTTTACAACCCAGGCCAGACCAACGGTGGATTTTGCAGAAAAAGTGAAAGGTGAGGAAAGCGACTGATAACTTTCTCTTCCAACCTCAGTCTTTTCTCTTCCAACCTTGTATGATAGATACTTTGTCTTCAGATATTTTTTCCTTAAAACTAACATGTATCATTTTATATAGAAAACATCAATAAACACATAACCAAGAAAATTGCACCCCTGTCGTCAGAGTCACGGATGGTAACTCTCCTGGCAGTAAATGTGCAAATTTTGGCACTAAGTGATAATAGTTCACGCACTGTTTATTAAAAGCGCGGTGAGAAAACTGGGGTTCCAAGAAATATTTCAGGTCAACACACGTGCTTATAAATCACAGCTTCAGCCGAGAACCATTCTTCACCAAATTTCTAACACGCTGATAGGACCCTGACTTGCGTGTATAGACAAACGTTTTTGAAGTCTTCATGTCTGTCGTCAATGAGAAACACTTGCAAGCCCAGCGTAACTATACTTGGCATCAAACTCAAGACCTTCTACGTGTAGACCAGAAGTGGTGGCCATCACACGATGAAACATCGGACACATAGTCTAAGTGGACTGGGTCCAGGTCATTCCATGATTTGTGACATCTTTAAGAGGTTTAAGCTCTTAGGATCCTCGCAGTGTGTGGGATCGGGGAGGGAGGTGAGCCTTCAGGGGAGACACTGTAAGGAAAGGAAGGTACTCCAGACTCCAGTCCCGTCCAATGATGAGTCAGCAAAAGCCCTGCCGAAACCCGGGATCGAACCAGGGACCTTTAGATCTTCAGTCTAACGCTCTCCCAACTGAGCTATTTCGGCGAGGATGACGGGCCTTTCAACCCTGTTAAGGAAACTGAAAAGAAAAAAATTAAAAAACTAAGAAAGACTTTCTTTCAATCTCTACCTTTCCAATTCCCAATTTCACCTTCCAAATTGCATCTTATTTTAGCTCTGAGATTTCGAGGGCAGTGAGAAAAAGAATTTCTGTCATGTGGGGAAGTTGTCCCAGGCTACATATTATTGTCTTCCTAAGGCTTTTTCTACGTCTCCCCAGGATCCTAATAAGAGGAAAGACAGCCACCTACTAAGTGCCTACTGTGTGCCCAGCACGTCATCTACGTGGTGTCAGTTCAGTCCCCAACCCCCCCACCCCTGCCTTAAGGTTGATATAGTATGATAATTTTTAAATGAAATAACTAATTTGCCCTCAAATCATCCAGAACCGAAGCAGGGCTATTCAGCTCCAAAGCTCGAAAGGTCTTGGTAGAGAGAGACTTTGATTTGTCTTTTCCTTTTTATTTTTGGTGTTTTGTTTTGTTTTGCTTTTTTCTCACTTTTCACCCCTTGGTGAAAGGGAGAGGGAGTGAACTTGAGGACAGGAAGGAGGAAAGAGCCAGGAGGTCTCAGTGCTCTCCTCCCCTTGTCCTCTCCTTTCCCCCACCTGGTGTGTTCTTGTTCAGCCAGGAAATGATCGGAGCAAAGAGACTCCACTTTTCAAGGTTGCCAGAAATGGACTTGATCACTTTCCAGGGGACTTCCTCAGGAAGAAGAGGCAAAATCCGAGTGTTTGCCTCAGCTCCCTTACTTTGTTTCCCTGGACCGCCACCTGAACGCTATGATTCACTTTCTTCAAGAAAGAAGCCCACTCTTCCTTGCGTCGGTGACCATTGCTGTCGCCTCAGCACATACCAACCAACACAAGTCACATGAATACGGGTTCATGATCTTCACATATTGGGAACATATTTCTTTGAAATGGTTTCTTACCTGTTTGAGTGTGTCTTTTGTTCCCTCCCCAGACTGAAAGCTCTTTAATAATAATAGCTGCAGTGTACTGCATGCTCGCTTTGGGGCAAAGACTCTACTAAGCACTATTGCATGCATTGTTACCTCATTTAATCAGCACAAGTTTATGAGAGGGATGCTATTACTATTATTCCCTTTCTCCTGATGAGGAAGCTGTGCTTTGGAGAGAAGAAAATTGTGGGTCTGTGTAGGCACAGGGTAAGGCATTCAGCTTGGAGGGTGAAGGGGTGAAGGCCCTGCCTCCCACTTGAGTTCTACGTCTACCTTCGCCCTGCCCCACCAATCAGCGTTCTTTGGGTACGTTAGCTACCATAGTCCATCACCTAAGAGGGCAGCTGACTCAATCAGCCCACATCCCCATCCTGTTAATGAGTTCAAGATCGACTTTCTTCTGTTGCCTGGCAGAAGCAAGGAAGGCTCAGTCTCCAGGTAAGCAAGGATGTACCTGGTCCCTTCACCTCACAGGGAAGATTAGTTTAGTCTTGGTGAATCCATGCCTGAGCTCTTGTGTCCACAACCCGACTTCCTCAAAACTTCTCAGGAGCCAAATGCTGTCCTTATTAATTTGTAGTCAGTGGGAGCTAACATTTTTGTTTTTCGAACTCCAGGACACTTCGCATTCCAGCCCCTCAAACGCACTCTTTCCCAGCAGGCACCCTCCTTCTCCCACCAGCAGAAGCTGCCATCTCAACCTCAACTTCTCCCTGGATTCAGGGTCACACTTTGGGGGTTAGCGGAGAGACTGGACCTCGGTAGAGAGGGGGAGCTGCCCTGCTTGGTGCTTCAGTTTCTAGATGGCACCTCTTCCTTTTCAGAGCGCAAAAAATATTCTCTAGAAGGGTAGAAAGGTGGAGTGGAAGGGTGCAGGATCCGTCCCACAATCCTCAGGCACCCAGACGGAGGGAACCCGAGAGAGAGGGTCTGCAGGGCTCGCTCACGGAGAGCGAAGGGAGGCGGCGACTGCGGGAGCCCCAGCGACTTCCTGAAGGCTTCGTCCCCCTTTCTTTAATTGCAGCAGTAGTTGAGACCAAGCAGCCCCGTCGGCGGCTGCCGAGTAAGCCAGCTTATTTAGACCCTACAGCTATGCACTGCGAATCTCCTGGAGGCCTTTGCACAAAGGCCCGTAGTGTCTGCCTGGCTTTTACCTCCGGGAAGTGGTTGGAAACGGAGGGTACACGCTCCACATTTTACTCCCTTTTCCAAAGTCAACCGGCTAAAAATCAGAGGCCCCTAAAGCTGGTTCTCACTTTTAAAATACCTGTTAAAAAATAAAATCTTCGCCCGAACAGGGACTTGAACCCTGGACCCTCAGATTAAAAGTCTGATGCTCTACCGACTGAGCTATCCGGGCTCATGGAGAAACGTTATACTCCGGTGAATGAAAGCCATGTAATCGTTTGCGCTGCAGCTAATGGGCGGGATACCGGGTGAGTTTCCGGACTCCTTTGTGTGTGATTCAATTCAATTCCAGTCCAGAGATCTCACGGCGCCGGGCAGGCGAAGTGGGGAGTATGGAAAGCAGGTGATTAAGTCGTTCCCTGGCAGATGAATACATATTTCTCAAATAAAACAGAACACGTCCTCTTTTATATAGAGATCCCTTGGCAAACGTGAATCCTGATTTCTGCAAAACCCTGCGGAGGGAGGAGAAACCGCTTACTCACTGTCTCCGCCCCTCCGCGATTCCTTGTCCTAAACCCAAAGCGCACAGGGTCGGAGACCACAGTTCAGTGTTAAAGGTACCAAGCTGCTACTTCTCCCGAGAAGCACCACTTCGCAGTTCCTTGCTCCCATCCTAGGCGCCCACGAAACGGATGAGCTGAAAGGGACGATCTGGGATCCAGCCAGAAGTGGTGGCAGCCACCACCACCCTGGGCTCTGAGAGCGCGCCCGCGCCCCGCTCGCCACCCTCGCCCCGCTCGCCACCCTCGCCCCGCTCGCCACCCTCGCCCCGCTCGCCACCCTCGGCCGCCCCGCCCCCACGGGCCTGGCCTTTGCGCACGCGCGCTCACCCCACTCTGGGTAGGCTGAACCCACCTCCCTCCACTTCTCAAGCGTACACGCCACTATTTTCGTTCTACAGATCCCGCTATACCTTTTCAATCCTCTGGGCCTTGGCTCACGGTGTTCCCTCTAACTGGAATGCCACCTCCCTTTCACTTCTTCCCCCGCGTCCGCCCAAAGCACTTTTGAGGACTCAGCTTAACCGCCATCCCACCGGGGAAGCTCTTGCTGACCCGCACCATCCCTGGTCTCTTCCCCTGCACTGGGGAGCCACGATAGAGCTGGTAGCAGACCTTTGGGACCGTGTAATCAATGCTTTAATAAAGGAATATATACTTTGGTAACACCGAGGAATGACTAGAAGGTGGGTAGAGCAGAACCTGGCAGGAAAAAAGACATTAGAACTGTGCCTTGAAAGGTGAGTCGGGGTATGCCAGGCTTGCGAGCTTGGAGATGCAGGCAGACACACCTGTCTTCTTCTCGGAGCTTCTTGCTTGTATCCAAATACTTCCCAAAGGGATTCCTCAGGCTGGAAACTGGGAAGGGTTTGCCCTTTCAGGGCAAAGGCCCAACATTTCCTAGGAGTATGGTGCCCACCTGTGTGTAACACTTTAAAGCATGCTGTCTGGGTGGATAGAGATTTATTTATTGTTTTTTTTTTTTTTTAATTGGCTCAGGGCACTGTGGGGGCCGTCAAGTCTAGAATCTGTTGGGTTGGCCAACAAGCTGGAAATTCAGGTAAAAGTTGATGTTGCATCTTGAGTCCAGCTTCAGCAGGGCAGCCAGCTGGAGGCTCAGGCAGGCTTTCTGTGTTACAGTCTTGAGGAGAATTCCTTCTTCATCAGGAAACCCCAGTCTTTGTTCTTAAACCTTCACCTGATTGGACGAGGCACACCCACGTTATGGAGGGTAATGTGCTTTACTCAGAGTCTACTGATTTAAATGTTAATCACATCCAAAGAATACCTTCACAGCACCACCTAGACTGGCATTTGGGCACCATAGCTAGCCAAATTGACACATAAAATTCACCATCACACATGGCGACGTACATCATGCAAAGTTTGAACTGCCTGATCTATTCATCCACCATTTTGTTTTCCTTCCTTTTGATGATCATTGAATTTTTCCAAGAGTCCCTTAAGCAAAATGCATCCTTCCACCCAAGAGCGCAAAGTTTTGGGGGCTGAAGCCCCTCATCAGCAGGCATCTTGGCACAGATTAACAGAAAGGGGAGGACAAACAATAGGTCCAAAAGCAATAGCTCTCCATGTTGCCTTTTATGTGAGGACTAGGTCTCATTCCTCTCTCTCCATGTCCCAGCCTGGGAGCTGGCAGAAAAGAAAGCATTCCCTGAGCGTGTGTTCCATTGCACTGCCTTGAATGGAGTGGCTCATCATCTTAACACGATTTTTTTTTTTAAGATTCATTCCAGCTTCCAAATCTCCCTTTCCTCCACCCCCATCCCAAGCGAGAGCGGACAGCTCTGGAAGCCTGGGACCAGGTGAGATGGCTGATTCCTGGGGTGTTTCCTGGTGATCCCCACCAAGGTCTTGTCCGGTGGTGATAAGAACAAATCAGCTGATGGACGCAAATGCATTTTGAAACCTGAGAGATGAGAATAAGAAATTACCAGTCTCTTCTGAAATCCACTTCGTCCTGACTATAGTTTCTGAATATCTTTCCGGGGGCGCGGTGTGGGGTGGAGGGGCGCATCCAGAGATGTGTGGGGAGATGATGTACAATCGTGGTTTGCGATTTAGCGAATAAAAATACAGTTAAATTTGAATTTCAGAAAAATAACGAATGTGTATTATGTCCCACGCCAATCTTTGGGAGGCTTATACTAGAAATAGTCATTGTTTCTCCGAAATTCAAATTTAATTGGGCGTCCTGTGTTTGATTTGGTAACGCTAGTGTAGACATAAACCAGAAAGGAATTCCAACCCTACCCCACCCCGCCACCGCCACCATCAGCAAAAGCTGTCCTTATTATTGTTAAACCCCAAGCTGAAATCGAGGATTTCTTTCTGTGCAGCGCCGCGCCCCGCACGTGGTGGCTCCATGACCGCCAAATCCCCCTGCGGAGCCCCGGCGCGCCCGTCCCAGCGGAGAGACAGTCCAACGCCTGCAGCTCCTGGAACGTGGTCGGAAAGAAGTCGGCGGGCTGGGATGAATTAGAAAGCGAACGGCGCACGGTGTGTGGGGAGAGCCGGCCGGCCACACAGAGCAGCTTGAAAGCAAAGACATAAATCCCTTTACGGTTTCCTCCTTCCCAGAGAAGAGAAAGAAAACCGGCCCGTTCTTCCGGGTCCACCCAAGCACATTGTCATCCATGACCCAAGTGAGACCTGGGTGGCAGCCTGAGATCCCCTCCTTACAGAGGCGGAGACAGTACGCATACTATTGAGAAGAGGAGAGTCACGGAACCGTTGCCGAAACCCGGGATCGAACCAGGGACCTTTAGATCTTCAGTCTAATGGTCTCCCAACTGAGCTATTTCGACTTCCCTTGGAAAAGGTTTTCCTCATATCTATAATGAAATAATATCTGTTCCATTGCAGCAAAAAAGGATTCGGTTATAGGTTCAGCTGGAGGTAGGCACTTAACAAATATTAGAGGTGATGAGGCAAGGCCTCTGTTTATAAGCTAGATGTGATAAATAATTTTACTTTTCTCTGTTTTTTAACTACCCTGCAATTTGCTTTTCTCACTTAAAAATAAATCATGGACTTTTTTTTTTTTCATGTCAGCTATGTAGACCTATTTCATTCTTTCTAACCCATGCACAGTATTGGATTGTATGGATATAACACAATCCATGTAATCAAATTCCTAATGATGGACATTTTGACTTTTTTCCCCTAGGTGTCATTATTAAAAACAATACTGCAATGACTATCCTTTTGTATTTGTTTTTCTTGTGAGAAGGCAGATTTCGCAAGTCCAAAAGACATGAACATTTTGAAATTTTCAGATATTGTCAAAGTGGTCTCAAGAAATGTATGCAAGAGGACAGACAGGAAGGCCATTTGTAAAGATTTCAAATGTAAATTTTCAATGTTACCTCCCGATGAAGTATATATAGAGTCATTGTATGTTAAAAGCACTGATTTGCTAAACCTAACTAAAGTATACCTCAATTTCTGTAATCTCATCTTAGCGTTTAAAAAATTTGAAACATATAGACATTGTCAAAATGTGGAATTGGCTCAGACCTCTCAAACTCTGAGAAGCGAGTTGTGGTTTAATAATATCCCCTAATATGCTGATTTATCCCACCTCCTCCTCCCATTTCATAATTTTGTGACCCTTGCGTTTATGTATATATATATATAAAATTGCACTAGCCCTAACCCTAATTGAATCAGAATCTCTGCAGATGGGGCTCAGGATTATATATTTTTTAACTTGCAGGTGATTTTAATGTGCAGCCCCTCTCAGCATCTCATTCCTCAGTTCTCACAAAAATGTAGCCATTACATTTGGACCCATGTTTTAAATCGCTTACTCAACCTCTCCACAGGCTCCTCCAACTCAGAATGCCCCAAAATGAACCCATCTTTCCCTCTAGACTTGTTTAGCTTGCTACCACCTTCCTTCTAAGTTTCCTGAGCCAGAAAAATACAAGTTCCTCCCTCCCTCCCTCCCTCCCTCCCTGCCTCTGCTCTCCACCAATGATCATACTCAAGTGCTGTTCATTCCAGGCAATACTGGGATCCCTGCACTTCTCTTCATTCTCACAACTTCTCCAATCTCTTAATTGATTTGACTACCTGCCAATCATTTTCCACACTGGAACCCATCACCCTGCTTACAAATCTTTCACTGGCTCCCTTGCTGAAAACGAAAACCAAGGTTTCTTTATGTGGTATATAAAGACTTCCGTGACTTGGGCCTTACCTCTCTCCATCACTGTATCAGTGCCCTCTCCTTGACCTTAAACTCCAGCCATTCATGCAGCCATCCAAACGCAGGATGCTTTCCTCGACTTTGCTCTCCATCTTTATCCATGCAGCATCTTATACGTTGCCCTTCCCCTAGCGCCTATTAAACCTGCAACTCTCAACTCAGATACATTCTCCTAGTTGTATTGAATAGAAGGCTTTCCTGACATGTCTTTATCCCTTCCCTCCCCACTCCCTATAGGCTTGTTGCCCCTCTACAGTGCTTTCATGCCATTTATCAAACTAGATTGTAATTGCCTGTTTATCTGAGCTCTTTCTTGCCATTTGTATCTCTAATGTTATGTTATGTAACAAGCTGGAAGTCAATGTTAAATGAATGAATGAACGAATGGAGACATTCCTAGCCATACCTATCTCAGGGCCAACTGGTTCTTTACTAACTTCTTAAATCACCTGGTCAAACTCAGGTGTGACCTCTGCAAGGCTACTTATAGAAGATTCTGAGCTCTTCAGTTCTTGCCTTTAAAGATACCTCATCTGACCAGCTTGCTTCCTTCCCCTGGGGGATCATTGTGAACCCCAAAAGGAGCGCTCTACTTGGAAAGACAATAGGGAGGAAAGACTGAGGAGAACATAACCACAGATTATTTTATGAGCTTCAGAAGGGAAAGCCAGGCAAGGCTTGAGGGATGCTTCCCACAGGGCAGGGCACAGTACTGGGCAAAAGCTTTATAAACTTTTAGAAGCAAGCTCTAAATTTTGATAATCTCAGGGTTTCACAAGGTATATACCTTATAGTGAATAAATTCTAAAGATTTTTCTACACTTCCTTTTAGGACTATACTATAGGTTTTCACTTATCTTGCAGAAGAGTAGAGCAGACCCTTCAAATTTATAGGTTTAACATTTTTGTGGGAGTTCAGAGGTCCCTGACAGGTGTTAATTTTGAATCATGAGTAAGCTACACTCCTCGGGATCCACATCCCAACCCATCATGTCACAGTAGCCCATTAAAGCACTAAAGGAGGGATTATTCAAATGTTTCAGGTACATCGGACTGCCCCATTGGAGGAAATTACATACCATACGGTATTCAAGATCGCAGGATGCAGCTCTCACAAGTGTCAAGGGTCGACTACCACGGTTTTTAGCTTGCCAGAAAAAAAACGTTGCCGATACTTAACATCAAGGCTAAGTGGCCTTCCCAAGAACCAGGCTAGAAAAGACAATCCCTGACAACATAGCTGATTTTGTGGGCATGAGAGCCTTGAGAAATCAAGGAGCCAGGAGGCTGAACTTCAAGAACGCTCCTTCCGGGACATCCCTGGCGGTCCAGTGGTTAAGACTTCATGCTTCCAATGCAGGGGGCGTGGTGGGTTCAATCCCTGGTCGGGGAACTAAGATTCCGCATGCCGCATGGCATGGCCAAAAAAAAAAAAAGAATGCTCCAATGCGCCTTCCTTCACGTGGGACTCCCAAAATGGTATTATCCACATTAAGAAGCTTCTGGAAACAGAGATACGCATTTCTGCACAATGTATAAGCCAGGAGGAAATGACTTAACTACCAGCCGCCTTCCAACCCAGTTTCTCACAGAGCACAAGTTTGTAAAGGTCACAAACTCTGGGGTTAAACCAACCCAGCTTTGAATTCCAGTACTGTGACTAACCAATCAGCTATGTGACCTTGAGTACATTTATTCAGTTTATTTTTTGAGCCTTTCCTCATATTCAACATGACAATTGTAACATGTACTTCTTGAAAGTGTGTAAGTGGAAGCCTGGCAATGTTGAGAGCTCCAGTCTCAGCACTCTGGGCGCAGAAGCAGATGCTCAGTGACGTGCGGCGCCCCCTCCGGGCAGGAATTGGCGCTCACCCTCATCGGAGGCCTCTCCATGCCCCTTCGTTCACTTTGCCCACCTTCTCCCCTCCCTGAACTGTGCAGAGAAAAACTGAACAAGCATTTTCACTGTCCTTTACTTCTCTCCAAGGTCTTCAAATCAATACTCAATTGCTTATGTTTCAAAATATAGAATTAGAATCCTTACACGGAACAGCTAAGATCCTGAAAATCTAAATGGGCAAGAGAAATTAAATTCAAGAAAACTTTTATTTTTTGAGGTGAAACAGGCCCAGTATCAAAAACACTAGAAACCGTTCCCCTATGGCAAGGTGGGACCCTGACAGTGACATGGCACTGAAGCATCAGGGGCTGTTAAAACTACTCATGTGGTCATTAGGTCCTCCGGAATGTTGTTGAATAGTCGAAACATCTGGAAATCCGCGCCCAGTTTTTCTTTCCATCTCCCATGACGATCAAGTTCCCAGACTGCCAAGAACAAATCACCGAGGGGCCACTTCTCCACCTCTTCCCACTGTCTCCTCCTTAAGTAGAAGTGAATCAGACAAACAATATGACTTTTTAAAAATTATTTAATTTAGTAGTTTTCTTGGAAAAAAAACAATAAGGCAAAAAAACCGAAAATATATATAGTTTTGTTTTGTTTTCACGTGACTTTATTTCACCTGAAGGACTCGAAGCCTCTTCCATTAGCAGGAACCTCACCGGGGATCAGGCTGGAAATGTAGTGCAGATGGTGGCGGAAGAACGGGGAGTGGGGGGCAGGAGACAGAGCAGGGAAGTTCCGTCTGTTTGGGGAGTTCCCGCTGTCTAAAGCTCCGCCCCCCACCCCAGTTACGTCAACGCTTTTATGGGCCTCCTTGAAAGAAGCAGCCCTGGAATAATCCCTTGCTTATGCTGGGAAGTGAGTTCGTAGGAGGAAATTCCCCAGGAGTTGTCCCTCTCTCAAGTTCATCACAGCTAGGAAGGGAGGTGGGGAAGGAATAAGAGTACTATTTACCCAGTATAAATCCAATTTCCCTGCAGGGATGGCTTCCTCTGGAATGATTCTCCCCCCCTAGCACCCACACTGGCTGAGGCTCGGCAGTGAAGGAACAGAAACAAAAAGCACTAACAAAAAGCATACAAGGAAGGCACCTCGATTTGTGATCCTCAACCAAGGGTGGGTGGCACAGGGGTTAGATTTCTAAACAAGACAACTTAAACAAATAGAGAACAAAAAAATGCAGGAAACCAGGGCCCAGCAGGAGCAGTTCTCTTACCCACCCCACGGGACAGCGCTTTTAGTTCTGATTCCTAGGAAGAAGGCTCTTTTGGGGATCAGCTCTGTGTGCTGAGATTTGGACAGAGGCAGGCTGAAACTGGAAATTACCCTCCTGACTTTCTACCCATACTCTTCCTAGTAAGAGAAGGAAAAAAGGTAGGAAAGAGGTTATGGATTTCATTTTCAAGAGTCAGGTAATTAGAAGAGCAGAGTTTAGACAGCAGTGGGCACCTCATGATACAAACCATGGACAAAGTCCCTGCTCAGCAACCGCTGGGTGGGATCCTGCTCAGGTTTGGAATCTGTCTGCCCCCGAAAAAGGGAAAGCAGAGGGGGCTCCAATCCACATCAGTGTGTCCAAGAGGGAGTCCCAGGGAGACAAGTGATATCAAAAATCAAGATTCTTAATGGGAAGAAGGAAAATCAAACCAAAAAAAAATTAGATTTTTCTCTACATATATATAATATACAGATACTTAACGCATTATTCCAGAGGTGGCTCCAGTCCTTGGGGCTTGAGAGATGGTGAAAACTTATTCCAGATAAACTCCTTCTCTCAGATTCTGACGTATATCAGAATGGGACAGGTAATGCTTTGCTCCACAGGGCACAAACCCGCATCAGTATTGTGCGGAGGGAGAAGAGAGGAAAGGCAATGAAGGATGGGGGTGAGGAGGAACGGGGAAAGCAAAAGTGGCCAGCAGTCTTCTTCCATCCTGCCTGGTGTTCTCAGAAGTTCTCCGCCTGAGCAAGTCCGTAAAACCCCTTTGTGAGGATAACGCAGCCCTCCTACCGACCACCCAAGTGGCCCTGGTTGCTGTCAAAGAAGATGGAGAACAGCAGCAGGGTGTTTTACGCGAGTGAAGATCGAAACTTCCAAGAATTTAATGTCTGAACGTCCTGGCCTTGCAAAACAGTCCCTCTCGCAAGTGTTCCAGTGCCACGGTGTTCTCCGCACGGACACCCCGTTAAATTGACCCCATTTGTGAACACTTCATAACGTCACACCTGAGCGTCACCACGAGCATTCACAATGCCTCTGTTGGTAAGTCTTACGTGTTTCTTTTTAAAGGGAAGCTCTAAAATCAGCTCTCGCTCTCAACAGCACCGGAACGCCCCTGCACCATCCCCTTCCGCAGGTCTTGGCTGGGCAGGCTCTGTCAGGGGAGGGTGAGGGACAGCATCTCAAACCGGGGCAGAGGGAGAGGGAAGAGTCAGGAGCACGAGACTCTGCGGAAGTGGGGTGACACTAACACTCGGCCACGACGCCTCTCCCTCACACACACAGTATCTAGAATGTCGATTTCAGTTTCAATCAGCTAAGGCAACCAGCCAATCACCACCAACGGTGTCTGCTTCTGGTGATTGATTCGGAAAAAATGATTGGTTAAGACAGACAAACTTGAGGAAAGCTCTCCGTAAGGGAGTCACAACTGCCAGCTTTCCCGCGCATCCTGTCCTCTTCTCCTTGGGATCCTCCTCCTTTCGTCACGGCCGGTTCAGAAAATGTCCGGGCACGAGCTCCAGTCCTGTTTCTCTTTACACTCCCAGTATCCTCCCCTATAAATATGGGTTAACTCCTTGGTAACGGGGTCCTTCTTCCGCTCGAACCACAGTGCCTTGTAGGGATCGTAGGGCGTGCCTAAAAGGGAAAGAGGGTAAAGAAAAACAGAATCAGAGCCGAAAACACATGGGCATTTGCCACGCATCGGGATTGGGAAACAGAGTAGAGGGCGTCCACTACCATCCTCCGTGGCTTTCATAGCTTCGGCTTCTCTCTTCTTTCTGGAAAGTCTCTGTTTTTCCTCCAGGCGCTGCTTCTCAGCATTTGCTTCATCCCAGCGCCCATTCTCCATCAGTCTCTGGTCAGGCCGTAATCGGCTGTCTGTGGGGGCCGTGCCAGCTTCCCAGGCGTTGAGAGTTAGAGCCAGCTCTGAGAAGTAGTACATGTTTTCTGCATTCTTCCTAAAAGTAAAGGGTGAGAAAGAGGAAGGGTAATGCCAGAGCTGAGACCCTTGTTAGTTACAGAGCACCAACTAAGTTCACTCCAAGGGCTACATCACCCAGGCTGCTCTACAGATGGAAAGACTCTAGGACCACATCAGGTTCACCTAATTAAGAGACCCGACTGGACCATTCCCCATCGCCTCCCCAGGATCACTCAGTTGGATAGTTTTCTGGGCTTGTGCTATGCTCAGGTGAAATTAGGAAGGATGAAACATTCTACTAAATAAAACTTCTTTCTTCCTGTTTCCTTTGCTTTCTTTTTAACCTCTTTCTGGGATAATCTTGGCTATTACTGAGGACTGAACATATTAAATAATGAGAGGAGACAAATGGCCTCCATCTTAATTTATTTCCAAAGTCCTGCACATTATCTCAGGGACCTTTATACTGCTGCTAGGCCTTTGGGCCACAGGTGGTAGGCATCCTTCTCCTCTAGCCACTTCTGAATAGTTTTACTCTAAATTATAGAAAAACATCCTTCTGAATCACAATCCAAGGGACCTTTAGGAAACACCAAATATTTTTGGCAGACGTGGTTTGAGCAGTTTGAACTTTCCTGGGACAAGGCACGCTACAACCCAACCACACAGGGACAACCTTCCGGTCATCTCTCCAGGTTCCGATTTCCCGCGCTCAGTCCCTCACAGAATTAAGTGGGAAGGAAGGCAGAAATGCCACAACACTGCTCCAAGGCTGAGGTCACAGCAGGACCCGGGCGGGACCCACACTGATACTCACGGTAAAGGATTCCGCTTCCACAGCATGACCCTGCTTTCCTCTGCTTCGTGGGCTCGCTGCCGAGCGTCACCCCCATTTTCCCCGATGACTGGCTGTACTTTGAAACACTCCATTTTCTCATCCCACGTGCCCAGAAGGGCAAAGTGAACTTTTCCTGATGGATCTGTCACTTCCCCTGTCACCTACAAGGAGGGAAAGCAGGGCTCGGGAGTACGGCATTCGCTGTGTTAGCTTACCTGACTACTCTGGAAACCAAAGTCCTAGGGTAAATACTGGTTAAATCCTGTTATGACAAACTCCATGGAGCCATTCAAATTATTTTGTTATGTTTTCTTGAGCTGCTTAAAATAACTGAGTCATGAGTTGGAGGTTTCATTACCATTTTTTTTTTTTTTTTTAAACATCTTTATTGAAGTATAATTGCTTTACAATGACCATTTTGTTGTATAGATTTTTGTTGTAATGATATACGTAGGAAAAGGATCTGACTGTACTCAGAATTATGTTATATTCTTCTCTCCAGAAATCAGAGAGAGCCACAGATTTCTTCACTCTCCCATCAAAACTCACGGCACAATTCCACTGCGGTGGTACCAGAACTCTCACTCAGACTTCACAGGGGTCAAAGTACCCATGCCTTCTTCCGGTAACCCTTTCCTTCGTCCTTCCTCAGTGTTTCCCATTTTCAAATCTCATTGCTCTTTTTTTTTCTGGCCACGCCTGCGCAGCTTGCAGAATCTTAGTTCCCCGACCAGGGATCGAACCTGGGCCCACGGCAGTGAAAGCACCCTAACGACTGGACCGCCAGGAAATGCCAATCCCTTACTGCTCTTGACTTTTACTCTCTAACTTGTTGTCTTTTGCTTTCTCCTTCACCTCTCCTTTTTTTTGAACACACACAATCCATCCATCTACACCAGCTCCAAAGGAGCAGACTTTCTATGGGATACACACTAAGTGAAAACAATTTAATTTCAACTTCTCTTACCTTTCTTGCTACATCCCGAGAGAAGTAGCTGTAAGGAACAAATTTAAGATTGCACTTGTCTCCTGTCTTGTGATTCACAATATCAATTTCACCAGACTATAAAAAGAAAAGAATCATGGATTGGTTTTATTAAGACTGGATGACTTGAATATATGCTAAGCCCCATGCCTCATAATTCCTTTCAATCTTATATTCTAGCTTTCCCGTACTTAAGATTCAGGTCTTAGCCAACCTTGAGATGCTGTGGAATCCCTTTGTAATCTTGGTATTCCAGGTTGGAATCAAGGCCAAATGACCTTTTTTTAAAAAACTGTGTGTCACATGTTCAGTGGCATAATTCGACCTTCAGCACACACATTGATATTCACACAATAATTTACCTTCCCAAACCAATCCTCCACTCGTACCCTTCACGAACTCTGTGCTTAAAGTATTCTACTCACGGTTTCAAGCCTACATATGGTGGGCCTTTCTACACTTTATTCATTGCATTTTCTCCTCCTTTCTATCTTGTAAACCCCAAAAAGCTGTTTAAGACTCAGCTTCATTCCCACATCCACCGTGAAGCTTTTCCTGACTGCTCAGACAGTATTCCCTCTCTTTTCTGAATTTACTGCAACCACTGTCTTAAGAGCAAATTGACAATGAATTAGATAGTTTGTTTGTTTGTTTATTTATTTATGGCTGCGTTGGGTCTTCGTTGCTAAGTGCGGGCTTTCTCTAGTTGCGGCGAGCGGGGGCTACTCTTCGTTGTGGTGCGTGGGCTTCTCATTGCAGTGGCATCTCTTGTTGCAGAGCAGGGGCTCTAGGCACACGGGGTTCAGTAATTGTGGCACACAGGCTCCGTAGTTGTGGCTCGAGGGCTCTAGAGCGCAGGCTCAGTAGTTATGGCGCACGGGCTTAGCTAATCCGCGGCATGTGGGATCTTCCTGGACCAGGGCTCGAACCCGTGTCCCCTGCATCAGCAGGTGGATTCTTAACCACTGTGCCACCAGGGAAGCCCCTAGATAGTATTTTAGCACAGCTCTTACACTAGTCTATTTTGTCAAATACTTTTCATCCTACACATATCTGTCATATATCTCCAATGATAAAGTAACTCTTGGCAGGACAATGCCTCACATGACTTTGTATTCCCAAGACCTAGCACTCAGCCTGGCAACAAATGTTTGATGAATAATGAAAGGATGAAGGATGGGAGCCATGTTTATTATTTTCTTGTATTCTTCATGGTACCTAACACAGCCCTAGTAGAGTAGTCACTGAATGAATGTTGTAACTTGGTCATTTATAGGTCATAATTTGTGGTATAGAAACTCGGGGAGTTTGGGGGTGGGATTACTGCCTGAGAGAAATTCCTTAGGCAAAACTGATAAACCAGTAACAGCAGTCTGGGGCCAGTTCACATGTCCTAAATACTACAAAGATGGACGTAGGGAGGTCTTCTTCTGAACTTCAGAAGCATGTTGAGTGCCTTTACTCACCTGATCGATCCACAATTTGCCCACGATAATGTTGTGCACTGTCGTGGTAACTTTTTTCCAAGTGTAGTGGTGCCCAGTTGCGTGGAAGATACAGTGGATGCTACCTAGAAGCAGAGAGTGGTACACAAATTAAGCCAAATATTAGAAAAATAGCACCATGCTGGCTAGAAATAATGATGGATTGATTTTATTTTATCAATATTTCTTACTTTTAAAAAGAAAACAATAAGTCAGAAAGGACTTATAACCTTTATAAATGTTGGAAGCACTGATTGAATTTTTCACGTGATTTTTAAACTTATGAATAAAATATAACTAATGAGGACAAACACTGACAGCTGATACAGCTTAGCTGGGAAGTAATATTCTGCAAATGTAGAAATAAAAATGAAAGCAAAACCCCCAATCTTTTCACTAACTGCACCTGCCATACTAGCTGCAAAATTTACAGGAACAGGTCACATCTGCCCCAACATGAAAAAATAAAGCGGCATTATGGAAAAGAGCACACACTGGTAGTCAGTACTGGGGACAAGCCCTATTGTGAGTAACTAGCTGTGTGACTTTAAGCAAATCACTTGTCTACCTACGGGCCTTAATAGTAAAAAAAAAAAAAAAAAAAAGGGAGTAGTGGATAGAGCAGGGGCACTGGCTCCACCACTCATCAGATGTGTGAGCACGTGCTGTATAATAAAGAACTTGTCTGGTCTTTGTCCAACCTCTAAACCCTTGCAATTTCCCAAGCGACAGTAGTGTCTTTGTTACTCATGAGGGCCCTGGTGATATATGCCAATGAGGTGCCTCAGGTGGGCCCCTAGATAGCTTATGCCAACAAGATGACCTAGGACGAGGGTGGGCCAGAAAGACCAACCATGTCATTAGAGAGCAGTGGCTGCGGGTCACCTGATATGGGCTAGACCTGGCCTCCTGACCTCCTGGGAATGATATTTCCTTCCTTCCAGGGAGGGAAGGAGGCCGGGATATTGAGTTCAGTCACGTGGCCAAGGATTTGATCAACTGTGCCCACACGATGAAACTCCAATAAAATCTCTGGACAAGGAAGCCTGGTGGAGCTTCTAGGATGTTAAACACATCAATGTGCCAGGAAGGTGCTGGGCCCTGATTTCATGGGGAGAGGGCATGGAAACTCATGTCCAGGATCCTCCCACACCCTCTGCTATGTGTCTCTCCACGGGGCTGGTCCTGATTTGTACCCTTTATAGCACTCAGTACGTAAGGTCTTCTCCTGTTCCTATAATCTCAAATGACTACCAAACCAAAATCAGTGGCTTCAACAGAGGTGAGTGGAGATTCAAAGTAATCAAAAAATTTCAGAAGGTATATACATTAAATAATACAGTTAATTCCAGTAACGGTATAACTCTAAGCTCCCTCTGTAACCACTAATGAAAAGAACACTAAACGTGGCTGAGGCGTGTCTTTCTTGTACAAAAGGTTAAAGTAGCCCTGATGGCTGCAGCAGCAGTCATGCTGATGAGGATAACAATGGTGACCACGACCCTGACAGCAGCAATGGCAACTCTGCTGAGAACACCTGCTGTGTACCAGACACTGTGCTAGGCTCTCCTCACTCATTTACTCTTCACAGCCATCTTCAGAAACATTTGCTCTGCCTAATTATGGCCTAAATCGCTTGTCCTTCACCACTGCAGTCTAAGCCACCAGCAGCTCTTGCCCGAACCTCTTTTCGGCCTCCCAGCTTCCACTCTGGCCCCCTTCAAGTCTCTAGTCAAAATGATCTGTTTAAAACATGCCATATCAACTTTCCACACCATAAAATCTCTCCATTACTCCCCACTGTAGTTACAATAAAACTCAACTCCTTTCCACGGTGTACAAGACGCTACAAGAGCAGGCCCCCGCCCACCCTCTGGTCTCATCCACCGCATCCCCCTCCTCACTCTGAACCAGCTGCTGTGGCCTTGCTGTTTCTCACGCGTGCTATGCTTGCTCCATCCCCAGGGCCCTTATCTTTGGGGTTTCTCTCTGCCAGTCATCTTTTGGTTTTGTTTCTTTTTGTTCTCAGGTCTCTGCTCAAATGTAACCTTTTCAGAGAAGTTCCTGACTCCACTACAAGGGAACACACAACACTCTCCTTCCTCCACCATTAACCCCATCTCCGCTTACTCTGTTTTCTTCACTGAACCACCACTATATGAAATCAAAGTACTTGTTTTATTTACTTTTGTGTCTACTTAAGAATGCAAGCTAAATGAGGGCAAAGTAGCTTTTGTTCACCATTATGTACCCAACTAGAATAGTTACCAGCATATAGTGGGCACTCAAATATTTGTTGATACCTTAGCTGCAGGCTACATTTGTATCCTACTGCTGCTGAAACCAGCTAGGACAAACTTTGTGGCTTAAAATAACACAACTTGGGACTTCCCTGGTGGCGCAGTGGTTAAGAATCTGCCTGCCAATGCAGGGGACACGGGTTCGAGCCCTGGTCCAGGAAGATCCCACACGCCGTGGAGCAACTAAGGCCGTGCGCCACAACTACTGAGCCTGCGCTCTAGAGCCCGCGAGCCACAACTACTGAGCCCGCATGCCACAAGTACTGAACGCTGTGTGCCTAGAGCCCGTGCTCCACAGCAAGAGAAGCCACCGCAATGAGAAGCCCTCGCACTGCAACGAAGAGTAGCCCCCGCTCGCCGCAACTACAGAAAGCCCGTGCACAGCAATGAGGACCCAATGCAGCCCAAAACAAACAAATAATAAATAAATTTTAAAAAAATAACACAACTTATTCTCTTACAGTTCTAGAAGTCAGAAGTCTAAAATCAAGGTGTCAGCAGGTGTGTGTTCCTTCGGAAGGCTCAAGGGGAGAATCCATTTTCTTGCTTTTTCCAGCTACTACAAGCCACCTGCATTCTTTGGTTTGTGGACCCTTCCTCAAACAAGCATCACTCAAACCTCTTGCTTCTGTTGTCACTGACTCTGAACCTCCGGCCTCCCTCTTATAAATACCCTTGTTGATTGCATTAGGCCCATAGAATAATCCAGGATTATCTCCCCATCTCCAGATCCTTCACCACACGTCCAAAGTTCCTTTCACTGTGTAAAGTGATAAATTCATAGGTTCCAGAGATTAGGATGTGGATATATTTGGGGGCAGGGGGGCATTATTCAACCTACCACATCCTCATTTTACCAAATGAAGACTATGAGCTTAGAGAGGTCAAATAATTTTCCCAAGGTCACAGAGCTAGTGACAGCTAGAGCTGAAGTTCAAAATAAGAGCAGAACACGTGTACAGTCCGATACCACAACCCTATATCCCACCCTGATGATGTACCTGCTGTTCTGCAGCGTGGCCCTTCCAGTTCACTGGGATAGTGGAAAAATAAAGAACACCCTATGACTACCTTCGTTTATATACTATTTGTGTGTTGAAAACTTGACAATAAGTCAAAGATCCAAAAACTGAGCCATTTAAAATGTATAAAGGGGAAGACAGCCACTTGCAGAATGGTAGAGTAAGAACTTCCATGTATCAGCTCCCCAGTAAGATCAACAGGAACACACTAACAAAAGTGATCAGAATCAACTCTTTCATAACTCTGGAAATTAACCAAAGGCTTACAATACTCCAAGAAACATTTATTCAAGAAAAATGGCTGAATCTCAGTAAGCAAAATGAGCTTTGTGGCATTTTAACCTGCCCCATTCCTATCCTTCTCTCCCCAGCTCAGCAGCAGCCTTGAAAACTGGCAGCCTCACAGTCATGGTAGCCGTGAGCACCAGCAAGCAGTCTAGCAAACACTGCAGGGAGTAGAACAGTGTGAAGCTCCCAAAGCCCAGCTCCAAAGTACTGTCATTGTCTGACCTATCTGGTGGCTCCCTGTAAACTCCCACTCTCTGGGCTTATCTTCATTTGATCTGATTCAGCACCGGCTCACCTCAGCCTTTTTCCTGGGGCAATTATCAAAACAATCCGTGGCAATTATTTAACACAACAGCTGCCAGAGGTGGTGATAACAGTTGGAGCACTTGAAGAAATAATGGCCCAAAATTCCCCAGATTTGACGAAAAACACTAATCTCCACTTCCAAGAAGTCCAATGAATGCCAAGCAGGATCAACTCAAAGAGCACCACACTGAAACCGATCACAAGCACACTAGGAAGACAAAGACAAACAGAGAATCCTGAAAGCAGTAAGAGAGAAGCGATGCATCATACACAAGCGATCCTCAGAAACCATGAAGGTCAGAAGGCAGTCGGATGACGTATTCAAAATGCTGAAAGAAAAAGACCATCAAACCCAGAATTCTATGTCCAGCAAAATTATCCTGCATAAACAAGGAGAACTAAGACATTCCCAGAAAAACAAAAACTGAAAGAATTCCTAGCTAGCAGATCTGCTCTTCAAGAAATGCTAAAGGAAGTACTTCAGGCTGAAATGAAAAGACACTAGGCAGTAACTTAAATCTACCTTAAGAAATTACGAGACCAGTAAAGGTAACAGCAATTAAACTATATAAAAGACAGCATAAATGTATTTTTTGCTTATAACTTTTTTCTCCTATATGATGTAAAAGACAACTACATAAAGCAACAGTTATAAAACAATGTTGATGGAATTATAATGTAGAAAAATAGTTTGTATGAAAATAAAAGCCCAAAGGAGGGAAAAGGTCATAGATCCATATAAGTGCAAAGTTTTTATATCCTGTTGAAATTCAGCTGGTATTAATCTGAACTAGATTATTAGAAGGCGTTAATTTTAATACCCAGGATAACCACCACAAAAATACCTTTAAAAAATATAGTAAAAGAAATAACAAGGGAATTAAAATGGTAAACTAGACAAATATCTATTTAACACAAAAGAAGGAACAACGGAGGAGTAGAGGAGGAACAAAAAGGACATAAGATGTACAGAAACAAAATACCAAAATGGCAGATGTAAATCCTAACTGATCAGTAATTATAATAAATATAAATGGATTAATCACTCTAATCAAAAAGTAGAAATTGGAAAAATGGATAAAATATATAAGGAGGACTTTCTGACTAAAGTGCTGCTGGGGCAAATTCAAGGTGCATGGAGCCCAGCAGTGTCACTGACACAGAGATCAACAGGCTGAGTGGTTGTTTCATTCATAATATCAAACTGTGATTCTTCTTGGGTTCGAGAACTCCAAACTATAAAATAATCCTCTATTTAAATGTATCTCTTTAAACTTGAAGCTACCACCCAATTCCAAAATGCGTGGATGAACAAACTCAGATTTATCCTCTACTGCAGTCTTCATAATTTTGCAAACTTCAATTATATTTCCTAGAAGCATTCTTTTTTCCAGATTGCAAGAACTCTAACCTTTTCAGTCTATTTTACTGGAAGACTCAGACTCCCTTCCACCACCTCAAAAAACCATCCATCTGCCTACTCACTCACACCCCTGTCCATTTGTCTTTCTTCAGTGACATCTCTTGACTTAACAATTTACCCTCTGAGAGTTGAACACCACCGGAAATGGATCGAACCCATGTCCCCTGCATTAGCAGGCGGATTCTTAACCACTGCACCACCTGGGAAGTCCCACTATGTCAATTCTTGTTCAATCTCCCTACAAAGGCTGGGATCTTTGTTTTGTTCACTTACATTTCCCAAGCACCTTAGAACCATACCTAGTACGTGGTAGATATACTCAGTATCTAATAGATGGGGTGACTTAAGATAATACATCCTGATGAATCCTTAAACAACCAAAGGAATGAAATCCTATCAAAGATTTAACTCTAAAAAATTAGATCTACCACTTATATCATGTTCCTATAGTTATTTACCCCTCAAAGAATTCTAGATTAGTCAAATTACAGAGAAAATGGACAGCACATCACTGGTAATTTAGGTTTACTGCCATTTTTAAAATGTATATAACCTTCCTTAGAATTAAATACATATAACCCATCCCTTTAGCAATCCTCAGGGGGCCTGTGAAACTCTTCTCCATGGATGAAAGTTATACTGCAATATGACCACTGACACCCTAGTTCTGCAGATTAGGTGTGAACATCTCAGGTGTTTACTACTCTTAACCTAACACACTTCGGAAACTATCAGCTTCAAAGACAGTTAAGCAATTAGAACCTTTTCAAAGGTTCTCAGTAAAGATCAAGACCAAAATCACTTAGTCTCCTTTTCATCTAAGGGCCTCTTGCATATTAACCATGAAGCAATAGAGTTAACATTTCAGTTTCTTGTCTTTTAATATGTTACAAATATCCTTGGATTTTTTTCTGGCTAATTTCTAGTTTGCACTGTACCTGCTACATTGTGTGTTTCTGAGAGAAAGGAGGATTTATTAAAGCAGAAGACTGTACTGCAATAACCCAGCACTGCAGCTCTGTCACATGAAAGACTAGAACCAGGAAATGGAAAGCCATCGAGAGCTCAGGCAGTTACTATCAGCTCTGTCTCTAGGGAGCTACTTGCTTTCTCTCTACCTGCTTTGTGTTTCTTTTTCTGCAGACCAACATTCACTCTTCAGTACACACATGGCCAAATGTGGCTGGCTCTAGTTCAAAAGAGCATCAAGAATCTACTACCCTTTCTGAATAATCTCATTTCCCCTAAAGTACAGACACACAAACACTGCATGCTAGGATTCCTATTCCCAGGTCTGATCTTTTTGATCTTGGTGCAAAATTAACTTGTAATCCAGTAAGATCTTTTAAAATAAAGTTTCATTTTACCTGGAGTTCAGCTGTTACATAAATGATACCTAACCCCTCCGGTGGAGGAAGAAAGAGGGGAGAAAGGAGAGGAGGAGGAGGAGGGGCTACCCAGGAAACCTAACCTTGCAGTCACAAGAGTTCTGATCTATAGAGAGACTCTGATTGCTAGGGTAATGGGGTAAACAACACCAACTAAAAGATAGAATTTTTAAAATGCATGCTAAAATGTGTATTCTAAAATAGCATTTAAAGATGCATTAAATATAGCTAAGAAGACAAAGAACTAATGACCGGATGGGTCCTTACAGAGTCTCACAACCCCTCACCCACCCAGCAGCTGAGAAGTTAAATGACCTGCACAAAGCTACCTCATAAGGTTCAGTGCCTAAACCAGACCTCCAGGTTCCTGACTACTGAACCAGTAACCTCCTCCATCCTGCCAGAAAAGCTTTCCTTCCTGGAGCACAAGTTCTTACAAAGATGGTGGCCTTACCAAGGGGCATAATGGACAGGTATTTGCCTCGAAACTTGCTGGTGATTTTGATTTCCTGACGCAACGTCCAGCCATTTTTGGACTCAGCGTGGTGTGCAGCCGCAGGCGGATGATGACTCACCTTGAAGAAATCAGTGGTTCAAATTAAAAGGAAGAAAGGAGAAAAAAAAGATGCTGCCTATTAACTGGTGATAAACAGCCCAAATTCACACTTGACATTTCTACACCCATAGCAGTAGATGAATACCAGGGCCTCCAGTGTTGAAGTCCTGAAGGAAAAGAAGGCAGTTTGGGATGACGGGGTCTGGAATTTTCTGCAAACGTGAACACCCAGCGGTAGCAACCAAAAAAAAATCATCCCTTTCTTCAAAAAGGCAACGTGCCACAGTCCTGAGGCTCCTTTACCTGCTCACAGAGGGATCGGTAGCCATTCTCCTCTAATCGGTCTAGCTCAAAGGTCTCCCCAAGGAGTGGGTTGAATGGCTTGCTGGTACGGAAGACAGTAGTGGAGTAGGAGGACACGGTGAAAGCTGCAACATAACAGAGCTGTTCTAGAGAGTTCTCACACTTTGCAGCTCGGTCTAACAGCTCATGGTATTCCAGATCTTCAGTAAGGCGCTGAAGCATGGATAAGGGCTCATTAAAGTTTACCTGTCAGGAAAAGAGCAGATATAAAAACTTTGTCCACACATCCAAATGAGACAATTTCTTTCTTTCTTTTTTTTTCTTTTTGCAGTCGGAGGGAGACACATACCGAGACGTCAAGATGATAAAGCAAATCACTGGGAAAAGAAGAGGCCTTTGCTCAGTAGAGCAACTCCAAGATCTAGCATGAAAGCAGCCCATTCTCCTTGGTCAACTGTTCATGTCAATGAGTGGTGGAAATCTCCATTTTCATTTATTTCACTAACTGGAAGCACTCTGAGATGGGAACCATGCCTCCTCTGCTCACCACTGCATATCCAAGACCACTGATGCCTGGCCCATGAGAGACTGTCATCAAATAGGTATTGAATGAATGAATAAAAGGGGAAATGGACTTCAGCACAAGTATACGCAGAGAAGAAGTTAGGTATTTAACATTTTTGAGGGAGGAGAGAAAGGGTAGTAGATTCTAAGTGCAGTCGTGTCCTGACTAGCGGAAAAAACACTACAGCAGTTAGCTTCCACTCCCAGACTAGACCATCGCCGAGTCTCAGTTCAGTTCTACATCAGGCCAGGATTCTGCTTTCTTCTCCGAGGCTGGACAGTTGTGTTTCTGCACCTGGAGTATTCATGCTGGGGGCTAAGAGAGGGCTCTGAGTGCTTCTACCTTTCAAGTTTTAGAGCCAACTTAGGGCACTCAGCCACAGGATGAAGCAAGTGTGTGTCTGTGTACCTCTGTCGGGCAGAAGATGTCCATTCATGCCACAAATATTTATTGAGCCCTCATGTGTGCCAGACCCTGTACAACTCAGCGGGTACAGAGAAGTGAACAAAACAGACATTGTCCCTTCATCCCCCAAAGAACTAGCTTCTAAGTTGACTGGAATTTATGATGACTTTACTACTTTAAAAAATTACTATAAAAAGAGGTTAGGTTCCCAGGCTAGTCCATAAAGCTTATTTAACCAGCAATACAGCTAAATAAGCCTGAATATCACTAGCCTGAGTTGAGTCCAAAGAAGAGAGGAAGGAAGAAAAAAAATGTCCTTTGTATTGAATGGAGCTGACCTAACGCAAAATTTCAGTTAATAAAACAACACTTTTCTTTCCTACAGTCCTACCTCTTTTTCTTTTCCTGCATTTTTATCCAGCCTCCTACCCCCAATCTCTGAGTCACATACTACCTTCATGCTTACTGTCTTCCCAATTATGAAACATCTTGTAATTTCCACTATAACAAACTTTGGAAACAAAGTATAAAGGAAAACATCTACTTGAAATACCATCACCCAAAGATAACCACTGTTAATAGTTTCATATTTGTTTCTATGCATTTATACATTAAAAATATATATATACTAGAGCCTGCTTTTTCTGAGAAATATACTAAGCATTTCTCTGTGAAAATTTCCCAACGGGGAAGCAGGATCTACCCTGCTTCAACTAAAAACAGTGTACCACACTCCAAAGCCATGCTGTCCGCACAGAGAAAAGCATTATGATAAGAAAAATGCACACCAAGGGGAAATGGATGGACAGAACTCAAATCCTCAAGTGTCTTTTTAAAAGACGGTACTTATTAACTATGCCAACAAAATCTCTCCGTGGCAGAACTGCAGGCAACACGCAGTAACATTTCCATACATTTCGAGGAAAATGGGACAGGTGATGTGCTCCGCCGGTGGCTACAGGACAGATGAGCACCACCTGGGCCTAGAATCAGTATATCCTTACTTAGCCCATCACCGCTTATCACACACACACACAGCCCTGCCCCCCAACAGCTGTTCCAGGAACCACAGTTTCTCTGAAAGTGCCAAGCTTTTTATACTGGTCATTTTATCCCTCAGAGGGCTAACAGGGAAACAAACCAATCTGAGAATTTACAGTGGAAAGAAGCAGGGCGTTAGTTACACGGCTGATGGAGAGCTGGGCAGCATAAAATGGACAGCCTAGAGATTAGCAGCAGCAGCAGGAAGCCGTAACTGTTGACAGGCAGGAGGAGCAAAGCGCAGCAGTGGTATTGCTGCAGCACAGAGGCCGGAGGCGTGCGCAGAAGCTAAAACCTCAGGGGGGCCTGTCCAGTGGAAACTAGAGCCACGCAGCCGCTGCCAGACCATTGCCCAAGAGAATGTACCGGGGCGGGGAGTACCCTGGGGTTTCTCCCTTCCTCCCGCTCCAAACTCCTTCCGGTGCCTCGCACTGGTGGAGCCCAGCCAGAGCCAGCAGACATGGAAGCCTGAGAAACACAGCTTGGAGGGATCAGCTTTCCTGTGACACAGCACAGAGCAGGGGAAGGGCGAGGACTAGATCCACAGGCCAGCAGGTACAGGACTGCACGTTCCTCGTAACAATGTCAACAAGGAACTAATGGTAAAGTAGGACAGAGAGGTCACCTGGACTCAGAACCTGTCTCTAAGCAGGAACTGCATTTCTGAGGCTGCAATGACTTGCCTTTCCAGCCTACCTCTCCACCACTTCCTTCAAGGCACTAGGCAAAGAAGCGGAGCTTCTTTTCAGGCCCCTAGTCAACCACTTATTTTATGCTTCTCCAGTGTGCTTACTCATGGCCTTTTCCTGTCTGGAGGTCAACATTTTTCTAACAGAAATCCTATGCACTTACATACAAATCTAGTTGTTTTCCAAGACTCAGTTAATTAATTACTTTAACATTTGCTGAATGATATATATGTGCCAGGCACTGGCTAAGCATCAAGGATATAAAGACCAGTCTCTGCCCGTGAAGAACAGTCTGTGGAGAGGCAGAAACCACTCACTGGTCCATGAGCCCCAAGAGGCTAGGAGAATGCTGTCTGTATGCCGTGCAACCGGCTATGGGCAGAGCCTGTAGCCATCCCCCACTCTCCATTCTTCCCTTCTTCTACAAGTAGTTGAATCCCCGATTTTTAACTAGGTCATGCCACCAAGAATAGAAGTCTTCATTTCTAGTCTCCTCTCCAGCTAGCTGAGGCCATATAACTAAGTTCTGGCCAAAGAGATTGAAGGGAAAATGGTTCATGAAATTTCCAGGAAGCACCCTTAAAAGGCAGGACATGGCCTTCTCCTCTTTCCCTCTTCCTGCTGACTGGAATGCGATCCTGACGGCCCGAGTTGGAGCAGACACTTAACACCTAGGAACTGAGGCCACAGGCAGCAGAACAACAGGACAGAAAGGAGCCTGGTCATGACAGTGTGGAGTATCGTACCAGCCCTGGACCACCTACTTCTGGACTTTAACGTGATAATGAGTTAAGCTAATATTTGTTGGCCAACTTTTTCTGTGAAAGGTTAGGTAGTAAATATGTAGGCTTCAAGGGCCATATGGCCTCTGTCACACCTACTCAACACTGCTGTTCTAGGATGAAAGCAGCCACAGACAATCTGTAAATGAATGAGCATTTACTGTGTTCCAATAAGCTTCATGGACACTAACATCTAAATTGTATATAATTTTCACATCACAAAATATTATCCTTTTGATATTTTTCAACCATTTAAAAACATAAAACTATGCTTAGGTTGTAGGCTGTACAGATGGCAGCCAGATTTGGCCCCAGGGCCACAGTTTGCTGACCCCTGGTCTAAACCAACATATTTTGGATTCTTTAAATTGAACCTATACCTGATACACTGATACAACCCCAGGCAGCTAGGCAGTCATTAAACTCCTGGGGAGTGAACCAGCAAGTTAAACCCACTGCCCAGAAATACACAGTGGCACTTGTTGGAACACAGGGAAGAGACGGCTCACCCTGACCAGATGCATGGGTGAAGGTCTGCTGAAAGAGACGACACCATAGTCGAATCCTGAAAAAAAGGGTATCAGCCAGGGCGAAAGAAAAGTGGCATAGGTGGGTGGGAAGCTGATGAAAGTTTGGGCAGAAAGAGCAGTGTGTGCAAATGCCCTGAGGGGGGAAAAAAAAAGATGCCGGTGAGTCCCTGAAGGTAACTCCCAAAGACCAGAACACGGCATGTGTACGGGTGGAGCCTTGTCCTTGGGGAGGAAGTATCAAGCCCACTAAGGGATCTCAAAGCAGTAAGGAGCTAGTAAAGGATTTTAAGCTAAGGAATGACATGACTACACTTGCAATATTAAAAAGATCCCTTTTTTAAACAGTGTGGACAGATTGGAGGAGGGCATGACAGGAGGCAGGGAGGTCAGTCCAAACACCTCCTTCACCAGGGAGACGGTCCACAGCTTCCTGGTTGGAATGAATTGGTTTTGCTTTTGTCTCCCCAAACCTTTGTATGCACAGCACTTCCCATCATAGAAAGGAATATTTTCTACCTGTTTTCATGTCTGTCTCTTGAACTACATGCTTCTTGAAAACAGAAACGATGCTGAATTTATCTTTGCAGGTCCTCAGCACATCTGGCATAGGAATTTGCTCAAAAATAACCGTTACTGAACAAATGCATCTGATCCTAGGTGATTTGGAAACATACCAGATCCCTAGCGAAAATTAAAGCAGCTAGTTTTAAGGGATCGTTTACGACCGTAAGGGTAACAAGGACCATGCCACAAACTGCCACAGGAGTGGGCGGAGGCTGTCCCGGCAGCACCCTTCTGACCGGGGCCTGAGAGGCCTTCCGGGCAGAGCCTGGTCGTGCAAGACCCTCACCGGCATGGGGATCTTGGAGAGTTCTTTTCCGATGCAGTTCTTCATGATGCTCCACAAATTGAGGCTATAGTTTGGCTTGTATGGTATCCTCGTTCTCTTTTCCTTCTTGGTCTCTTCCAGCTGATGCTTGTACTAAGCGCAAAAACAAAGCCATTCAATCACCCACAAAGAACAGAAAACCCAGTATTTATAAGTTTCCCTTCCCCTATGCTAAAAAAAAAAAAAATCAGTATTTTCTGTTTCTCTTAGTACTTTATAAGCAAATCCTTGGGAATGACACCTAAGTCCCTCAGTCTTGGTAATTCCCAAATAAGAGTTACCTGTTCATCAAGGCTGATGTCACTGCCGGTTCCGCTGATGTTGCTGCCAGTACGTCTACACAGATGGGAAGCGTATGAGAATTAGCATAAGCGTCAGAACTGGAGTTGGGTCCTCACCATGTCTTTACAAAGCACAATGCTAAGGACACTGCACAAACTTATGGATGAGTGATCAAACGACGACACTCAGAAAACAGTACGTATGAATAAGCATCTCTGGAGAACTTGTTCACGTAAAAAAGCTGACAGTCTTCCACTTACGTAAGGAAAAGAGTCCATATCTTAGTAAACAACTATGACACTCCCACTGAAACATTTCTAACCTTTCCATGGCCAGATATGCTCATCTTGCGGGGGGTGGGAATCAAGAATGACTTACTTGTGGCCCAAATTTTCAGGCATGGTGATGATCTCAGGAGCATCAAAGAACTCATTCTCGTCATCCTCATCACTCACGTCTCCTTTGCCAGAGCAGCACTGACCTACAAGGAGGAAAGCCGCATTTGTTCCCTTTGGCTGCGTTTATCAAAACCTGGCACAGCTGGAGCTTTCAAATATTAACCACAAACAGAGTAACAAATGGCAGAAAGCAATGGGGAAGTCAGAAGAAATAAAGGGCTCGAATTCCATCTCACATGAGTCGCTGATTCTGGAGAATCTGGAGCTCTCTCTATCAGCTGCAGAAAAGCATCTGGCTTGGATGAGAGCAGGCCATCCAAGAGCCAAGCAAGCAGCTCACCTTTACCAGAACCAGCGCCGCCAGGGGCGTTTGCCGGCAGCACCGTGGCTCCGCGGAAGGCTCTCTCCAGGTGATTGTGCTGCTTTGCTAGCTGCTCCAGGGTCTCTTCCAGGCGGATGCGCTGGTCCCTTTCATACTGCAGGGACTTCTGCCACTTTTTGCTGTGGGTCTGGGCTAACACAAGGAAATCTCTGCAGGCCTGTATGGAGAAAGAGCCGATATAGGTCACCTCAACTCAGCTAGTCAGAGATTCCCCTCAGGCCTCTGTAAGCCCAGTAAGTAACCTTATTCTGGGAACGTGAACTAGCAAATTACAATGAAAGGCCTTCCCTGTTATTCCACAGTATCAGGGACAGCCAGCTCCGTGATACAATCAAGGTCAACTCCAGAAAAAAAAAAAATTGAATGTGGTTGTCACAGTTCTTTCATATTTTCCTGGTCATGAGGACCAAACAAATGCCAAGTGAGCAACAAACCTAGACAAAGTATTTGTGCAACATCACAAAGGGCAGCTACGTGAACTGCTCCAAAGAAGAAACCTATTGACTAAAAGGTGAGGAAAAGCATGAGATAAGCATGTATTGCTTTCAATACCTTCTCAACTAAACTCAAGTCACCTAAAACTGAGGAATTCAGACACTGAGAACAGAGAGTCTGCACTGAATTAAACCAAATATGGGGAAATTTAATTGGTTTTTATTTTGGTCACTAAGATAATAACTGATCTTAAAAATTAGAAGCCTACCTTAGGAATCGAAGAAGAGATCTAGAGACAAAACACAAACCTGACCATATTAGTCCCTTCACTGGCTCCCCATCGACATTAGGACCAAATCCCAACTATTGGTTATGGACATAAATGGCCCTTATATCCTCCTGTCCAGGCAGCTGGACCCACCCCTGCACCCTGCCATGGAGCCACCCTGAACTGCTCGCCCTTTCTCAGACATGCAGATTTCTTTCAGGCCTGCCCATCGGAGAACGTGCTATTTGCTTGGCCTAGAATGCCTTCCTACCCCCTTTCTCTGCTTGGCCAAGTCCTCTTCATTCTTTAGGATCTATGGCAAATGTTACTTCTTCTGTGACACTCCCCCCCAACCCGCATCTCATAAGTAGCCAGTCTCTCCTCTACTTTCCACAGCACTTTGCACATATTTCTATTTTACACCATCCACAGCAGTATCGTGACTTTCTCTCCAGATGGATTATGAGCCACTTGAAGACACCATTTATAGCTTATTCACATACTTATCTCCAGCTCCTAACTTAGCTGCTTTGTACATAGTGGGAGCCTGGTACAGTTTGCTTAATAAATAAATGAAGGAAGGGAGCAATGTAAGCTTAAAAGTCTATAACCTGTTAAAGAGAAACTAAAAGGTAAACAGAACATCTACTCCCATGGTTTCAACCTTTGCCTATGGGCTGATGCCTACTAAATCAGTAATTCCAGCTCTGCGCTCAGGGAGCTGCAGACCAGACTATCCAACTGCCTGCTCAATGGCTCAAAGTAATCTCAGAATCAGTGGGTCCCATATTGAACTCACCATGTTCCCTTTCTGACTCTGCACTCCATCCCAAGAACAGTTCCAGGGCCCTTCCACCTGCCCAAGCCAGAAAACTAAAAGGCATCCTTGATTCTTAGTTTTCTTCCCTCCCCACATCCAATGATCAAATCCTGATTTTTCTTCGATACTTCTGGAATCTGTACATTTCTTTCCATCCTGCACACCCAGAAGCAGTACAGAGGACATACTCTGGAATCGTCACAGCTCCATCCTACTATCTAACTACGGAATTTTTAGCAAGTTACTTAACCTCATGGTGCCTCATCTTCCTCACCTGTAAACAAAGAGTGACAACAGCAGCTATCTCAAAAGTTGTTGCTTAACATGTAAAGCACTTAGACCGGGCTCACAGTAATCATTCAATAAGGTGTTAGTTATTAGAGTTAAGCCTGCATCAAAATCGGTCTTATCCTGTTCTAATCCACTACTACCAAGCCCATTTAGTAGGATCTGCACACAGCCCCCCACCCCCCATACTTAACTCCTCTTCAGCCTTATCTCTAGCTACTTCCTTGCTTGGCTAACAGTCAATTGCAAGTGGCTCCCAGACTTTGGGAGAGAGGGAGGGATCCACACACACCACACCTGGATCAACTCTCCTCCCTCACTTCCTTTGAAGAACAGGGGTCATAACTCAAAGTTAGTGAGAGAAGATTATATGCCAGGCACTTTACTGAACACTCGACACCCATTATCTAATAAAGCCTCTCCACACCCTGAGGGCAGCTACTAGGATCATCACCATTTACAGAAAAGGAACTGGGGTCACCGAGGAACTAGGGTGCCCCAGGTTACAGAGATGGTTAACTGGGGCAGTTGGACTTCAGGACCCCAAACTCTTTGTTGCTTTTTTTTCATAAGAAGACCCTCTCGGGTCTTTCAGAATTTATCTGAGGTGTTAACGTCTCAGATCCTCCTGGTCTGAGCTAGACACTCCCGCGGTACTACAGCACAGCAGCCTGTGCTCACATCCCTCCTGGCACGCAGCACACTCCATAATGATCTGTTCACTTCTCTGGCCCCTCACTGGACAGTAATCTCCCTGAGGGCAGGGAGCACAGCCACATTAGTTTTATATCCCCAGCACAGCGCCTAGAACACAGAAGGTGCTCAACAGGTGCTCACTGCATTAGCAAATGCACACACTAACAGTGTCAAATGCACTCCCCTGCTTAGATTCACTCTGATAATAAGAAAAGCTATATCCTAAGCAAGCAAGCAACTGAGTGAAATGAGTGCATTCTTCCTTTGCTATAACACTGCCTGTTTAGAGATGTGCTGTGCTAGCATGTCAGTTTTAAGGCCTTGCCATCAACTCCTAAAAGGTACAAAGGAAACAACACAGGGCTAAAAAATGCATTTCCTGCAGTAACTGGCTATAAAAGGGGCAAAGACAGTGCACCCAGGGAGAACAGAATGAGAACTGACACAAACTCTGGATACCTAGAACTCAGGGAAAAAGAACTGTCCCCAGGAACAAAGATAAGCATATTTTCAAGAGAAAAGTCCAAAATAAAGTTCCAGTTTTATGAGACATTTTTAAATCAAGAGGTGTTTTATTTAGCAAATTTTTCCAATCGGAGTAGGAAAAAAATTGTCATGGAGCAGGGTGTTCACCTGACATGGATAAAAGGTAACAGACGGTTGTGCCCTGAGCTGTTCTATTTCAAAAGTGTACTTATTTACTATTGATTAAATGACGTGTATGATTTATGAGGTCTTCCTGATCACAGGAGGACCAGAAAAACAGGCACACAGGCACCAAGAAGTACGGGAGTTTGGAAAGAGAGCACACGACCAAACATCAGAAACACAAGCGCCAGTGCTGGTCTGCAGAATGGTGCTGGGAGACACTGATCTGCCTGCAGTCCTTAAGGGGACAAAATAATTTCTCTCCTCTACTCTGTGGGAGTCGGAGCACTGAAGAGTGTTCAACGCTTCAGAAAATGACACGAAAGTAAAAGTTACTACAACTTTCTACTAAGAAACAAAGGGGTTTTAAATGCGAAAAACCAAAATTTCCCTTGGTCATAGGAAAAGACCCTCGATCTCTAAGAGCCATGTGAACACAACAAGTTCTAAGCAGATGCCTTATTATCACTCCTCAAACAAGGAAAAATCTGACCCTAGTGAAGTAAGTTCATCCCATTTAGTTAGATAGGAAAACAAAAACAAAAATGAAACCACCACGTGCATAAGCCCTTTCTCACGTGCCTCATGAACTATCCTCTCGTGTTCCTACGTGGAAGCTGACTAAAACAACCTGCCGGGTGAGGATCAGCCACCAGCAGGGGAAAAAGAGCGCTGTTTAAACTGTGCGCTCATTCCACACCTATCATCCAGTATCGGACACACATCACCAACGCCAGTGGCACTCTGGGTTTACCTGGAGCCCTGCACCCAAGCAGCCAAAGCATTCCCTAAACCAACGACAGCACCCGAGCCAGGAGTCATAAGGAGGCAGAAGCACTGGCCCCTTCTTTTGAAAAGAAAAGTACCCAAGGTTGAATATTTTGTCTTATCCCCCAGAATTACACCCAGAACTGACAAATCCAAGACTAAAGATGGGACTAACCAGGATTACAAGGTTCTCACTAGTACTTAATCCAGCCCCCACTTACCACACTGTAGGCCAGGGTGCGTTAGCAAAGTAGGGGTCAGACTCCAACCAAAATCTCAAGGAACATGGAAGTGGAAAGGGCCCATGAAGACCTTTTAGTTCCAATAGATAATGTTAGAGAAAAATAAATAGATAGATAGATAGATAGATAGACAGACAGACAGATAGATAGATAGATAGATAGAAAGAACCACAACCCAGAGAGGTGAAGGGACTCAACTAATGTCACCATCAGATGCCCTGCTGGTGGCAGACGCAGGGCTGGAGCAGTGTCCTCCTGCCATTCAAGCAGAGCGGGAAAGTCATTCCATCTGTGCACCCTGTTCCATTTCATGCACCAAAAAAAATGTAACTCAAATCCCTTGAACGATTAAGCAGGACCTAACGTGCTATGCTTTACCAACTACAATTTTCCAGCATTTGGGGAGAATTACATTTCAAAGAGGCAAAGAGGCAAAGAAGCAAAAAGCAAGGCAGACATGTGTGCGCTTACGTTGATCATGGCGTTGGACGTTATCCTGAAGAGCGTGGCCCGCTCGTTGACCTGTTTGATCTTCTCGTTGCTCTCGGCCGGCAGCCGCAGGGACTCCAGCTCGCTGAGCGAGCGCTGCAGTGCCGTGCCGTGCTTGGCGATCAGGTCATTGCACGTGCTCAGGTCCTCCACTTTGCTGGACAGGGTCCGCAGGGTGTTCTGCAGCTCGGTCTTGTCGGTTTGTGAGACGGACTCTTCATCTCCTGACTCATCTGTACGGGCGGAAAGGTGAGTGATAGGACTCCAAGCCCAGGGCTGAGAGTCGGAACCCTACCCACTCTGCCCACAACCAAACCGACGCTCCTCAGGCAGTGCGTTCTGACCGACTGAGAGCTCACCACTGCCAGATGATTCGCCTACAGCGTGGTCCACAGCCCACCTGTGTCACAAACACCTGGGGTACTACTACTTTTTTTTTCCTGGGGCAGACAACAATAAGCATTTTTTCTGCTCATGCTTTTTTTTTCTTCTAGTTTTATTGACATATAATTGACATAGAGCACTGCTATAAGTTTAAGGTGCACAGCATATACACCTTACATATATTGTGAAATGATTAAAATAAGTTAACCTCCACCATCTCATATAGATACAAAAAGAAGTTTTTTTTTCCTTGTGATGAGACTTTTAGGATCTACTCTCTTAACAACTTCCAAATACACCAAACGGCAGTGTTAACTACAGTCATCATGTTGTATTTACATCCCCAGGACTTATTTATCTTATAACTGGAAGTTTGTACCTTTTTATTTAATCTGTTTTTTTTAATCTTTTTTTTTTTTTGGCTGTGTTGGGTCTTCGTTGCTGTGAGTGGGCTTTCTCTAGTTGCGGCGAGCGGGGGCTACTCTTCGTTGCGGTGCACGGACTTCTCATTGTGGTGGCTTCTCTTGTTGCAGAGCACGGGCGCGCAGGCTTCAGTAGTTGCAGCACGTGGGCTCAGTAGTTGTGGAGCACAGGCTTAGTTGCTCCGTGGCATGTGGGATCTTCCCGGACCAGGGACTGAACCCGTGTCCCCTCACCGGCAGGCGGATTCTTAACCACTGCGTCACCAGGAAAGTCCCTGGAAGCTTGTACTTTTTGACCACCCTCCTCCATCCCCTCATTTCCCAACCCTGGGGTTCTTCTTAAAGGTGCAGTCTCTGGCCCCACCCCCAGAAAAACTTTGATTTGGCTGGTGTGAGGCAAGGTCCAGGAATCTGTATTTTGAATAAGCTGTCTGGGTAATTGTGATGCACATTGAGGTTTGCGAACCAGTGACCTAGAGGACAAGATGGAGAAGCTAAATGGCTCTTGGGGCTGGGAATGAATTATTGAGCCTTTTAACCCTAGCTTGAGGGGCCCAATCCAGTCACACTGATTATTAGTGCAAATCCACTATCATCTGTTGGGTGATCAGTGGGCCTGTATGACGTGGGTTGAGAACTGCAGTCTAGCTGCTCTCTGTAAACCATGTCCACATCATCAAAAGATTCACTAACTTATCTTTTTTTTTTTTTAATTTATTTATTTTTTTATTTATTTTTGGGTGTGTTGGGTCTTCGTTTCTGTGCGAGGGCTTTCTCTAGCTGCGGCGAGCGGGGGCCACTCTTCATCGCGGTGCGCGGGCCTCTCACTGTCGCGGCCTCTCTTGTTGCGGAGCACAGGCTCCAGACGCACAGGCTCAGTAGTTGTGGCTCACGGGCCTAGTTGCTCCGTGGCACGTGGGATCTTCCCAGACCAGGGCACGAACCCGTGTCCCCTGCATTGGCAGGCAGATTCTCAACCACTGCACCACCAGGGAAGCCCAACTTATCTTTTCTAAAGGAGAACTCGGGAACTTCATGATGAGCTCATCTGACACTAAAGCCACCCCTGCACTGAAAGCTGTGCAAGGTCTTCTGTTAAACAACTTTCAAATAATAAGTCAAGCAGAGAGCTGTGTTGTGCCTCTTGCTATCAGTTTTGTCCTTAACACTTTGTAACTGCAAAGTTCTTTTCCAGCAGTGTCACTTCCTTTGGGGGTGCTGAAATCAGCACTAAAATCAAAACAAAAGAAACAAGGAAGGACCTGCCCTATCTGTTAGGCAGACAGGCAGGGCCAGAGTCAAAATATTAGCTGTTACCTGGAAATTAACAAAGCAGTAAACTTTCCTTTCATTGCTTAAGAGATATTAAACACAGCATGGGAAAGAACAAGGGATAAGAAACACAAGAGATGAACAACCAAAAGTTAGCAGGTGAGCATCTTGGTCAGCTCTATGATGACCAAGCTCAGTATGACTAAACTATCAACATCTGCGGGGAAATCCTACCATTTTCCTTTAAGAAAAATCAAAACATAATTAGATTGTTCTTTTTAGTGAGACTATGGTAGCAAAATAAAGATTTTTCACAGAAAATATCACATATAATTATTATTTTTTTCATGTGCCTCAAGCATGAAACAGCTCTGGCCACCAACGCAGGCACCAAGCTGGGTTGAACAAAGGGCTGTACGCCCCTCTGCCCGGACTGATATAAGAGCAACACCACCCATCAGGTGTCTCTTTGCCCACTGCCAGGGGGTTTCACATATAATGTCTTTGGCAATCTACGAAGATTGTTGGTTTCAATTCCACCAGAAAAGAGTTAAGTAAGAAGATGTCAGGAGAAAAGAAAAAAGTAAGGACAGATCCAAAGTGTGAGTTGTAATAATCCTGACTGATCTATCAATAAAATAATTATTTCTCAAAATTTTAAGGTAGTCAGTTGGCATTAAAAGCCAAAAGGATAACTGATACGCTCCTAAGGCAGAGTTTCCCAATCTCAACAACTCTGACATTTTGGGCCAGCTACCTCTCTGCTGTGGGGCTGCCCTGTGCATTGGCAGGAGGTTTAGCAGCGTCCCTGGCCTCTACTCCCTAGATGCCATCAGCACCGCCACTCCTCAGCCTTCGCCAAATGTCCCCTTTGGGGCAGAATTGCCCCCAGCTGAAAACCAGCACTCCAGGAGAAATTCTGCCAGATGAGCAGAAGCCTGAGACATCCAGGAGACAGTTGATAATTAAATGACAATGACAATGAGGGACAAAATAAGATTTGTGCATAAGAGGGGCAAACAGAATGTTCCCCAGACACAATACTCTTTGCTCCCTACCTGACTCTGCCAGCATCTTCACAGCCTTGGCCTTGGCCAGCTCCAGGGCTGTGACCCAGCGCTGCCGCTCTACCTCTGAGCTCGCCTTCAGATGGTAGGTCTGAGCACCCCCATTGGAAATGATGAAGTTGCAGGAGTCCTCCACCGTGATGTTGGCTGTGGCGAGGTTGATGGTACCACGGCAGGTATGTCTCATTTCTGCCTTTGACCTGCAATAACGAGCCAAAGACAAGCTAAGTAGAAAGCTGATGCGTGGTTTATCCTTCCTCACATTCCATTTCATAACTCTAAGCCTTTCGAAAATACAGCAGTCTTAGGAATTAGCCAGTTCTAATATTTCCCTCAAATGGCTCCCTAAAATTCAAAAAACAATCAGTAGGGATTTCCTTTCAGAGCCTATAAGATTTTATTGCTCTGCTGTCCCTCTCACCCTTAGCTTTTAAAAAATAGGCTTCACTGAAGGATAACTACATACGGTATTAACCCAGCAATTTTAAGAGTACAGTTTAGTGAGTTCTGACAAATGTATACACTTGTGCTACCACCTCCACAATCAAGATGTAGAACATTTCCATCACCCCAGAAAGTTCCCTCATGCCCTTTTGCAGTCAGGAATTACCTTTTACTTAGCAAGATATAATTATGAAATAGTGCTTTATAAACTCATGCAATAAAATTCTGTATAATAATCTTATTCTCTAAGACAAAGAATAGCTCCATTTTACATGTATTGAACAACCCATTCCCCCAACTATAACTCAGCCCAAATGAAACTCTCATACTACTCTAAACAACTATCTTGCAGAAGTGTAAGGCTCCCTTAGACGTTTAGAGTATTAAATATTGACTACAGCTCAAATGATATGAAATAGGAATAACTAGCTTTCTGTGGGAGTAAAGAAAGAATAATCATTAAAGAATCACCAGGTGGTATAATCTTTCTGGAATATATTCTTTCCTAGGGTCCACTGACCTCTATTGGTGGGAACTCCTAAGCCATCCTATTAATAGCTAGGAGAGATTCAGCAAATCTGTTCTCAGAGGACTGGGTATAAAAATTTTCCCCATTTCTACTGACTGACAGTTCTATTAATAGACTAACTTTTGAACTTTACAGCACTGGTTGGTGACAACAAGCTACAAGAGACCTGGCATAAAAGATCAAGCTGCTAGCACAATTGAGTGTACAGGGCAAACTGTGCTAATTTCCCCCACCCGCCGATTATGCCCAGGGACCTGCATGTTGAGACTGCAGTTTTCCCCTGACCAACTTGGAACATAAAGAGGTCAAAGTCCTTTGCCAACTGCCACAGTGCAAAGCAGAGCCATTTCTCTTTCACGAGTGCCAAGCGGCCAAACATACCTGGCACGTCCAGAATTCCTGCATGCCAGAGATGACACACACTCCAGCTCTGGAAACTAAGATTTGGTGGCTTTGAGAAAGTCTGTGTGCTGTGTTTAGGAAGACAGATTTGCTATCGTTCGGTTTGTCCCATGAAACTGGTTTTTCTTCCTCAGATGCACAAATGAGTAGTATGGGATGGCCGGGGTGGGGGCGCGGGGGGGACAGGTCCTCAATAAACCAGGCCATTTTCCATCGCGCCCGCACCTGCCACACTGTAACGTGAATCCCTGGTTTTTCTATTCTTACCTCCCCTCCCCTGCCCCCAAGCTTCAGTTACATTATGAATAATGCAGGCTGAATTACAGACCCGCAGCTGACAGGCCAGCTCACCCTTGCTTTCTACTCCAAAGGTGTTACTTGGACCATCTACCACATTCCTCACAACGTGTTGGTATTTTCCACAAGCCATTTCCTAGGAATCTCTTCTGCTTGGGTCATCTTCATGAACTAAAGAAGTTTCTCAAATCACATAACGTCTGTAGCAGTTTTTAAAATACCAAAGAACTCTGGAAGTAGGGCGGGCTTAACTTCGGAGCTCTTGGGTTCAAGCAGGTACACCTATGCTTATAAATGATTAGTGCAGAAGCGAGAAAGACATGCTTTTCAGAGTGCAAGATAAGTTCTTTAGGCACCTCAGTATTAGGTGGTATTTTCTGGTTAGTAAGGTCTTCCCTGAAAAGGCCAGCCGAAATAGTAACTCAGTCCCTAGAAGCTAGCCAAGAAAACTAATACTATGGGCTTGTCACGATGTGTCTAGGAGAGCTGGGGTTCTACATGTGGTTTTAAGTAACCGGACATCTGTGTAACTTTGTGAGGAAGAACAAGATAGGTAAAAAGAAGGCATGCCAAAGCCTATTAGGACAGTTCATCAGAGCACGGGTCTAGGAAGTACTCAGTTAAAAAGAAAACAGTATTTTGTAAAAGGCATATACAGGATACGATTGGTTTTGGAGGCATGAAAAGCAGGAGGAAAGACGAGTTAGCTAAATAAGGAGATGGGGACCCAAAGAACCTGTTTGAAAGAATAAACTACCAATTCGTTGATAGGAAGTACTTCAATGTGATTTTGAGGGTAGTGCGTAGATCTGATAACTCTGGATCCTATTGCTTGGTTGGTGTGTGGGTGGACCCATCTTAGCTGGCAAGGACAAGCCCGTGGTATATTTCCCAAAATGTGGTTTGATATGTTTTGGAAGTAGTTTTAGCTGTAGTCAGACAGGTACCACTAGCTATTGTAAGAGAGAAGTGAAAAGTGGTTACAAGTACTTAAAAGATAGCAACATATAGGTTATTACTGGCCAACCAAGATCAATACTGATCAAGACTGGTACTGATCAAAGACTCAACTGGGCTAGAAAGTAGATTTGATTAGGAACTTGGATGAGGAAAAATGACCACACATTAAGGCCCTCAGCTGATACACAATTTTTGAAAATGGAGAATCAGTGTTAACAGTGACTTACAAGCCAAGTTAGGACATGAATCAATTGAACATTAGAATGATGGCCAGTGTAACAGGAAAACATGAACCTGAGTAGGGGAAAAACTTTGAAGCAGACTAAAATTTTAGATTTGTGATTTAACCTTAAACTGATAGTCCTGGATGAGTAATTAGAAAGGGTTAAAATGAAAATCAATTCTGAATATAATAATGCAAACGATATACATAAGCCAAAGCAATCCTGAGAAAGAAAAACGGAGCTGGAGGAATCAGGCTCCCTGACTTCAGACTATACTACGGAGCTACAGCGATCAAGACAGTATGGTACTGGCACAAATACAGAAATATAGATCAATGGAACAGGATCAAAAGCCCAGGGATAAATCCACACACATATGGTCACCTTATCTTTGATAAAGGAGGCAAGAATATACAATGGAGAAAGGACAGCCTCTTCAATAAGTGGTGCTGGGAAAACTGGACAGCTACATGTAAAAGAATGAAATTAGAACACTCCCTAACACCATACACAAAAATAAACTCAAAATGGATTAAAGACCTAAATGTAAGGCCAGACACTATAAAACTCTTACAGGAAAACATAGGCAGAACACTCTATGACATAAATCACAGCAAGATCCTTTTTGACCCACCTCCTAGAGAAATGGAAATAAAAACAAAAATAAACAAATGGGACCTAATGAAACTTAAAAGCTTTTGCACAGCAAAGGAAACCATAAACAAGGCGAAAGAATGGGAGAAAATATTTGCAAACGAAGCAACTGACAAAGGATTAATCTCCAAAATATACAAGCAGCTCATGCAGCTCAATATCAAAAAAACAAACAATGCAATCCAAAAATGGGCGGAAGACCTAAACAGACATTTCTCCAAAGAAGACATACAGATGGCCAACAAACACATGAAAGGATGCTCAACATCACTAATCATTAGAGAAATGCAAATCAAAACCACAATGAGGTATCATCTCATACCGGTCAGAATGGCCATCATCAAAAAATCTACAAACAATAAATGCTGGAGAGGGTGTGGAGAAAAGGGAACACTCTTGCACTGTTGGTGGGAATGTAAATTGATACAGCCACCATGGAGAACAGTATGGAGGTTCCTTAAAAAACTAAAAATAGAACTACCATACCACCCAGCAATCCCACTACTGGGCATATACCCTGAGAAAACCATAACTCAAAAAGAGTCATGTACCACAATGTTCACTGCAGCACTATTTACAGTAACCAGGACATGGAAGCAACCTAAGTGTCCATCAACAGATAAATGGATAAAGAAGATGTGGCACATATATACAATGGAATATTAGCCATAAAAATAAACGAAATTGAGTTATTTGTAGTGAGGTGAATGGACCTAGAGACTGTCATACAGAGTGAAGTAAGAAAGAGAAAAACAAATACCCTGTGCTAACACATATATATGGAATCTAAAAAAAAATTGTTCTGATGAACTTAGGGGGGGGACAGGAGTAAAGACACAGACATAGAGAATGGACTTGACACGGGGAGGGCGAAGGGTAAGCTGGGACGAAGTGAGAAAGTAGCATTGACATATATAGACTACCAAATGTAAAATAGATAGCTAGTGGGAAGCAGCTGCATAGCACAGGGAGATCAGCTCGGTGCTTTGTGTCCACCTAGAGGGGTGGAAGGGGGATGCAAGAGCGAGGGGATATGGGGATATATGTTTATGTATAGCTGATTCACTTTGTTATACAGCAGAAACTAACACAACAATTGTAAAGCAATTATAGTCCAATAAAGATGGTTAAAAAAAAAAAAAAAAGAAACGAAATACACAAGTGTTCACAATTAATGTGGCTTAAGCAGTGAGGATGTGCTAAGGTACCTTCCACTGTGTTAGAGACCAGATAAGCATGTGTTCCTATTTCAACAACCTCCAACTCCCATCTTCAATTTCCTCTCAAAATTCTTTAAGAGCCAATACAATGGAGTTGGTGGAAAAGAGATTCGTTCACCCAAACCCTCCTGGTGGCAAAGTGACTACTGGCAGAGGAAAAGAAATATAGAGTGAGCCGTTCTTAACAACACTGTTTTGGGGCCCAAACAGAATGGTCTTTATTAAAAGATTTCACTTAGAAATACCATTATATTAAGCAAAATCTCCCTTAAAGGGAACTTCTATACATTTCGTATAAAATATACATAGTACCATGATCTATAAATGTACTAGCTATGGATAAGTAGTTATCTCTATATCTGACTGATCCATGTAACACTAACCTGGGTTTTAGGTTGTATTGGTGTGAAAAGAATTAGTTTCAAATCCTGACTCAAGACCTTGGGAAAGTTGCCCAAGCTAAGTCTCCATTTCCTCACTGGTAAGATGGGAATATCTCCTAACTTCCAGATTGTTTTGGGGAGTCAAAGAATACCGTATGTGAAACACCTATCCAAACTGTCCAGCACTCAGGAAATGTTTATGTCCTGTCTCCAAATCCAGTGTCCTAACCTCTCTATCTATAGTAACATGAGTAGCCAAAAGCATGTTATGTTGTGGGAAGATTGTGGGTCACCGTAAACATATATTAAACATCCCCAAACAAGCATTTTTGAACAGAAGTAGTCATACAAAAGACATGGACTCTTCTCTTAATGAAACTTAAACCTCACTGACCAGAGAGACCCCAGAAATGCTGGATGGAACACTTAATGATTCCCATGGGAGGAGGGGGGGGGCAGGCAAAAAGAAACACTGGAGTGCACTTCTCCATTCTGGTCTGTCCAGAAGGCGAAAGCCTAGGCAAATCTTGGAGAGATAAAGAGAGGGGACAGATACCGAGGCCACCCTACGCGTGGTGTCCTTGTGCCTGAATGTGGAGAGAGCAAAGGCGGGTACATCAAGGGCTGCTAATAACCTTGAATTCTGGAGACTAGGCACAGAGAGCTAAACCTTGGGACTTTTTACAGTAAGTTCTTTGGGAGCGGTGCCTGGACTTTGCCCTCCCATACATGTCCCTTAAACACCTACAACAGCGCCTTTCTTGCAGAATTAATCATTGCACCGATGCGCTGTTGGAAACACAATGGAAGAGTAGATGCTCTCCGAACAACTGGAAGGGCCAGGGACCGAGGGGAAGGTATGGCACCAAGGGTGGGTCACCCAGGTGGAGCGGTAAGTCCTGGAGCGTTCACTTTCGTGATGGTGGACTCGTGTCGCGGGCTGTCAACGCGCGCAAGTGACGAAAAGGGGCCTGGGGCGACCTTGGCTGCTGTGCGGGCTGGAAAGGGTGACGGAGCGGGGGCTATGGGCTGCAGTGGGGGACGGCGCCCCGGAAGCAGTTACCTGTAGTAGCTCAGGAGCCCGTTGCTCAGCACGAACCACCGCCGCTGGTAGCCTTTGATATAATTGGTCCATTTGAAGAGCCAGCCCTCGCGAGCTGAGCCCGAACCCCCAGCGCCCGAGCCCCCCGCCGGCGGCGCAGGAGCCGGGCCCGCCGCCGCCACTCCCCCGGCCCCGGGGCCCGGGCCGCCCGCAGCCACCGCGGCCACCGTGCCCGGGGCGATCCCGGAGCCCGGCCCCGAGTCTCCGCGGCCGCCGGCGCCGCCTCCTCCCACCATGGGGGGACCGGCGCCGCCGCCGCCGCCCGGGGCCGCAATGGCTGCCGGGCCCGGGCCCACTACTCCTCTCAGCTCCGTCGCCGCCATGAGCCGCCGCCGCGCGGAGATACAGGACCGGAACCGCCTACGAGAGCCGCCGTCGCCGCCCGGAGGGCCCCACTTGGCTAGCGCATCAGCCGCCGCCGCGCAGCGTCCCCGCCCAGCCAGGCCGGCCGTGGGGAGGAGGGCTCTGCCGCCGGGAAGGAGGGAGTCGATTGGTGCCGCTGAGTGTCACTTGCGGACGACCCCTCGGACATTGGCATTTCTCTTGGGCCTGTCATTCCACCAGCGCCCAGTGAGAGCCCGCGGTGGGACGCTTCCGCCAGGCACGCCGTTGATTGGTGTAGGTGAAGGCCAATCAGACTCATGAAAAGCTCATTGGTGCTTTCCCGAAGTCTCCGGCGCTCAGGGAGGACTCGAGAATGCAGACTACCCAGCCAGTCTGATTGTCGATTGGCTAGTATTTCTGCCACTCACTTTAGTTTATGCCCCCGTCACCGCCACGTCACCCGCTCCCATCACTCTTCTCCTCGCCCCTCTTCCGCCCCTACGGATTGGTGGTTCGTATCAGCAGCTCAACCTTTTCTACCATTTGCTGAACGAGTTGAGGAGAAAGGGGAGGAGTGTAGTCCTCACAGCCTCACTTTCATTTTTTATTGGTTGGAATGGATGCCACTCACAAGTCGGCGGAGAGACGGAGCGGTGATTGGAGATGATTGGTTCCGGGAATTGTCTGTGAAAACAGGAGCGTATCAATGCTAACCAATGAAAGAAACAGATTGAGAAAGGGGCAGGCCAGGGCAGCCAATAAAACCAGGGAAGGGCACTTGCGGGGCGTGCCCGCCTGCTTCCACCTTCGGGGAAGTTAGCGAGAGGCGAAAGCGAGTCAGCTTCTTAAAAGCGTTTTTTGATGTACGCGCAGTGTTGGGAGTCCCTCTCTCTGAGTTAGATTTCCATAGTTTCTTGCTGAGAAGAGTACTTCTCAGTAGTCAGCCCCTGCCTAAGTCTCTCCCTTTTAGGGCCCCCTTCTAGCAGCTGGCTCCAAGCTGGAGGCCTGAATTCCTGGGGAGCCCAGAAATGTCTTCCCCAGTTTCCTCCTGAATCCACCGTCCTAATTCCTTTGCCTGGTTTGCTCATCGTCGCACCACACCCCTTATCTCTTGATTGTAGACTGTCATAAGCTTCTCCTAATTCTGTTCCACGAGTTGCTGACCCAGCTGTGAGGAGAAAATAGACTGGCGAAGACCTGACTTTACGTGTACTTCAGACCGGCATCTCTAACAGTCCGAAAGGCCCTTGTTGGTATTAGCATCATAAGCGCACATGTGTATGCTTAACTTTGCACAGAAAATAGTTATTTTAGATAAATTGACTTTGTTCACACATTTATGAAAGTCATAAATTCAGTAACTCATTTAACATTTAGACGTTGTGAACTGTTGTTACAAACGCAGCTTTGGGGGGAACCCGGTATCTGTTACATTTTGCTAGTTTTGCTGGACAAGAGAAATAGCTGTTAGAAGTTGTAAAACAAATTGCTTTTTCTTGGCAATGTGCTTCACGGTATCAGGAAAATAAAATATTTCTTGAAAGATCCTTTTTCTGAAAACGTTTTTAAAAGAAGAGAAATATCTATTGAATTCTGGAGAGACAATGCACTTTGAAAATCTGCAGTTAGATGTAGGCTATTTGGGATTAATTGTTGTTGTTTTAACTCAACTAAAGTGAATTCCTTTATGCTTGAGTCCTGCCTTTGCTACTTACTGGCTCTCTAGCTTTGGAAAAGTCATTTAAGCACTCCAAGCCTCAGTGTTCATTTCTGTTAAATAGGAATAAAGCCTTACAGCGATACTGTTGTGATTAAATGCATACGAACGTGTTTGATAAACTAAACAGCTACAAAAACGTAAGTTGTTACAGGGGCTGGAGGAACCAGATAAACAATACCCCCAAGGAGACAATCAAGTAAATAAAAAATGTGAGATATTCTATAAGACAACTGGTTTTACAGAAGATAAGATATAAAGATTAAGGAAAAGTGATATCATAACAAAGGGTCACGTGGTGATTGTTGTAACTTTTTTTTTTTTAAATTTAAAAAAGAAACCCACACAATCAAATGCTTGACTGGATTCTGGTTCTGAAAAAACAAACAAACAAACAAAAAACCCCAAAAACTGCTTTTCAGACATTTGGGGGATAACTGGGGAAATTTGAAAATGGACTGGTATTAGATGACTTAATACCAGTAAAAAGCAGTTATTACATTTGTTCAATGTAATATTGGTATGATGGATATGAATGAAAGCATCTTTAGAATCTGGAGAAATGTCAGCCTCTTTAATAAGTGGTATTGGGGGGCTTCCCTGGTGGCGCAGTGGTTGAGAATCTGCCTGCTAATGCAGGGCACACGGGTTCGAGCCCTGGTGTGGGAAGATCCCACATGCCACGGAGCAACTAGGCCCATGAGCCACAACTACTGAGCCTGCGCGTCTGGAGCTGGTGCTCCGCAACAAGAGAGGCCGCGATAGTGAGAGGCCCGTGCACCGCGATGAAGAGTGGCCCCCACTTGCCGCAACTAGAGAAAGCCCTCGCGCAGAAACGAAGACGCAACACAGCCAAAAATAAATATAAAAATAAATAAATAAATAAAAGAGTACTATAAAAAATAAGTGGTATTGGGGAAACTGGACAGCTACCTGCAAAATAATCAAACTGGACTACCCTCTCACACCATATTGAAAAATAAATTCAAAATGGATTAAAGACTTAAATGTAAGGCCTGAAGCCATAAAACTTCTGGAAGGAAACATTGGCAGTATGCTCTTTGACATAAGTCTTAGCAATATTTTTTGGGCTATGTCTCCTCAGGCAAGAGAAACAAAGAAAAAATAAACAAATGGGACCTAATCAAACTTAAAAGCTTTTGCGCAAGGAAGGAAATTATCAACAAAATGAAAAGGCAGCCTACTGAGTGGGAGAAGGTATTTGCAAACAATATATTTGATAAGAGGTTAATATCAAATATACGAAGAACTCGTACAACTCAACATCAAAAAGCCAAACAACCCGATTAAAAAATGGGCAGAGGATCTGAATAGAAATTTTTCCAAAAAAGACATACAGATGGCCAACAGACACGTGAAAAGATCCTCAAAATCACTAATCATCAGGGAAATGCAAATCAAAACCACAATGTTATGTCACCTCACACCTGTCAGAATGGCTGTTATCAAAAAAATAGCGAGTGTTGACGAGGATGTGGAGAAAAGGGAACCTTTGTGCAGTGTTAGTGGGAATGTAAATTGGTGTAGCCACTATGGAAAACAGTACGGAGGTTTCTCAAAAAATTAAAAATAGAACTGCCATATGATCCAGCAATCCCACTTCTGGGTATTTATCTGAAGAAAATGAAAACACGAATTCAAAAAGATATCTGCACCCCCGTGTTCACTGCAGTATTGTTTACAACAGCTAAGACATGGAAACAGCCTAAGTGTCTACTGATGGATGAATGGCTAAAGAAAATATGGTATACACACACAATGGAATACTACTCAGCCTTAAAAAAAAGGATGAAAATTTGAATTTGCAACAAAATGGATGGACCTGGAGGGTATTGTGCTTAGTGAAATAAGTCAGACAGAGAAAGGCAGGAAAGAAAGTATGTTATCACTTATACGTGGAATCTAAAAAAAAAAAAAAAAAAAACAAACATAACTAAGCAAAAGCAGAGTCATAGATAGAAAACAAACAGGCAGTTGCCAGAGGGGAGGGGGCTGGGGGAAGGAGAGAAATAGATGAGGGAGGTTAAGAGATACAAGCTTCCAGTTGCAAAATCAATTAGTCATGGGTATGAAATGTACAGTGTGGGGAATAAATAATTATGTAATATCTTTGTATGGTGACAAATGGTAACTAGACTTACTGTGGTGAACATTTTGAAATATACAGAAATATCGAATCACTATCTTGTGTAACAGGAACTAACATAGTGTTGTAGGTCAGTTATACTTCAAAAACAAACAAATGAATAAACAAATTCGTAGAAAAAGAGATCAGATTTGAGGTCACCAGAGGCAGGGGTGGGGGAGGAGCACTTGGGTGAAGGCAGCCAAAAGTTACAAACATTTAGCTACAAGATAGATAAGTACTAGAAACTGTAATGCACACATAATCGATATAATTAATACTGTATTATACATGAAAGTTAAGAGAGTAATTCCTAAGAGTTCTCATCACAGGAAAGAAAATATTTTTGTTCTATTTCTTTCCTTTTGTATCTATATGAGATGACAGATGGGTTATAAACTTATGGTGGTCATCATTTCATGATGTATGTAAGTCGAATCATTATGCTGTACACCTTAAACTTACACAGTGCTGTATGTCAATTATATCTCAATAAAACTGGAAGAAAATAAATAAATAAAAACAAAGACCAAAAAAAACCAAAAAAAAATTCGAAGAAATTTTAGGAGTCTGTTGATTTCTTTTGAAATGTTCAGAAAATGAAAGAAAGAAGGAAGGAAGGAAGGAAAGAAGGGAGGGAGGAAGGGAGGGAGGGAGGGAGGAAGGAGGAAAGACGGGAAGAAAGAGAAAAGCAATACAAACTTTGAAATGCTCACACACACATATCTATATATCTACATCTGCGTAACTGTATATCTATATATAAAGCAAATAGGCAAAATGTTAGTTGTTGAATGTTGGTGAGAAGCATGCAGGTATTTTTTGTACTAGTATCTCTACTTCTACTGTATACCTGAAAACATTTTTAAAAGGTTTTCAAAGGCTGAGTTGAGTTAATGTTGTTGCCCACCGCTGCCTCCAGAATACAGTCCCGATTTCTTAGCCTGGCAAGTGAGCCCTTTGACAATCTGGTGTCACTTCTTTCCCAGCTTCTCTGACTCTTTTGTCTTGATATACTCCACACTCCAATTAAGTTGATCCCTATGTCTTATCCACATTTGCCCTCCACTTTCCCTCCTTTCAGGCCCAACATAGTACTCTCCCTCCACAGAGTCTGCTCTGAATTCCCTGCCTAGAATAATGCCCCTTCCTCGCGACTCATAGAATTTCCTGTGATGTTCATTGTCTTGCTCTATAGTTATTTATGTTCCTGCCATATCACCCCTACTCGAGGGTGAGTTCCCCCAGTGTGTGATCCATACCTGTTTCATCTTTGGTTCCCTCATGACAGCACACAGCCTAGCATATTCATTCATTTCACAAATATGAATTGAGCATCTCCTATACAATCTACAGGCTTTTGCCAAGTGTTGGGGGCAGAGTAGTGAATGTACAGATAGGCTCTATTTCCTCATGGAACGTAAAGGATCTTGGGGACAGGCAGGTATTAAACTAGAAGCATACAAACGAATATATACAGTATTTACATAGAGAAAATATGTACAGTAATGATATACCTAAGGTAACATGGAGAACAACCAAGGTGCTATGAAAGAGAATGACGGTGTAAACTGTTTCAAACAGGGATTAAACTCACTTTAAGCAACTGGGGAGGAGTTAGAAAAAAAAAGAAAGGATGGACATAGTCTTTCTTGTGTGAAGACCTGAGGGGGAAAAGAGAGGCAGTACCTGAGGTAGAGGGATTAGAGGTGGAGAGTGTAGATGTGAAAGGCCTACAAGTCCTCCTGAGGAGTGTGGGTTTTGTTACAGGTACAACAGGAAGCAATTGAAGGGATTAGGAGAGTGAGCCTGTTTTTTTTTGGACCCACCATGCAGCATGTGGGACCTTAGTTCCCCGACCAGGGATCCAACCTGCACCCCCTGCAGTGGAAGCGTGGAGTCTTAACCATTGGACCGCCAGGAAAGTCCGTGAATTTGGGTTTTTAAGATTCTACATATAAGTAAGGGGCTTCCCTGGTGGCGCAGTGGTTGAGAATCCGCCTGCCAATGCAGGGGACACGGGTTTGAGCCCTGGTCCGGGAAGATCCCACATGCCGCGGAGCAACTAAGCCCGTGCGCCACAACTACTGAGCCTGCGCTCTAGAGCCCGCGAGCCACAACTACTGAAGCCCACGTGCCTAGAGCCCGTGCTCCGCAACAAGAGAAGCCACCGCAATAAGCCCGCGCACCGCCACCTTGCCGCAACTAGAGAAAGCCCCTGCACAGCAACGAAGACCAAACGCAGCCAAAAAAAAAAAAAAAAAAAGATTCTACATATAAGTAAGATCATACAGTATTTGTCTTTCTCTATATGACTTATTTCACTTAGTCCATCCATGTTGTTACAAATGGCAGGATTTCCTTCTTCCTCATGGCTGAATAATATTCATATGTATATATAACATTTTCTTCATCCATTCATCCATTGACACACAATTAGGTTGTTTCCATGTCTTGGCCATTGTGAATAACGTTGCAGTGAGGGGTGCAGATCTCTTTGAGGTACTGATTTCCTTTCCTTGGGGTACATATCCAGAAGTGGGATTGCTGGATCACATGATAGTTCGATTTTTAATTTTTTAGGAACCTCTATACTGTTTTCTATAGTGGCTGCACCAATTTACATTCCCACCAACAGCTATGCACCCCTTTCTTTACAGGTCCACTTGTGCTTTTTTTTTTTTTAATATCATTTGGATTTCTACCCTATGGTCTGGTGTTTTATTTTATTTTACTTACTTATTTTAATATTTATTTATTCATTTACTTGGTTGCGCCAGGTCTTCGTTGCAGCTCTCAGGCTCCTTAGTTGTGGCTCTCAGGCTCCTTAGTTGTGGCATGCAAACTCTTAGTTACGGCATGCATGTGGGATCCAGTTCCCTGACCAGGGATCAAACCCGGGCCCTCTGCATTGGGAGGGCAGAGTCTTATCCACTGCACCACCAGGGAAATCCCCCCACTTGTGCTTTTTACCTGCTTTTTCACTACTCTATTTGCCTCCAATCTATCTTCCCGAATTCTCCTCACACAATAGCAGCCAGAGGTTTATTCCTACAAGTCTGTTCTTTACCTGAGTTCCCTGCTCAGTAATCCTCAACAACCCCCATTGACTTACAGGCTAAAGTCCCAATTACCCACCTGACTGTCTAAGGCCCTTCACTACTGGGTTCAAACTTTCCTTTCCTACCCCATTGTTTTACTCCTCTGTTCAGTCCAGACTGGTTTACCTGCCAATCACCAATGCTTTGGACATTTTCGCTTTCATGCTTTTTAAACATAGGCTTTTTAAGAGCAGTTTTAGGTACACAGAAAAATTGAGCCAAAGGTACAGAGAATTCTAATATCCCCCATCCCCTCACACACACGGCCTCCCCTACCATCAATAGCCAGAGTAGTACATTTGTTATAATTGATTATCACCCAGAGTCTATAGTTTACATTGGGGTTCACTCTTGATGTTGTACATTCTGTGAGTTTTACAAATGTATAATAACATGTATCCACTATTACAGTGTCATGCAGAATAGTTTCCCTGCTCTAAAAATCCTCTGTGTTCCTCCTATTCATCTCTCCCTCCTTCTCCCTGAACCCCTGGCGACCAGTTATCTTTTCACTATCTCCATGGTTCAAATCCTGCTTTTGCTAAGTGAATGCAATCTTGGACTGTTGGGAATTCCCTGGCTGTCCAGTGGTTAGGGCTCCGAGCTCTCACTGCCGAAGACCTGGGTTCAATCCCTGGTTGGGGAACTAAAATCCCACAAGTCGTGCCGTATGGCCAAAAAAAAAAAAAAATCTTGGACTGTTTACTTGACCTCTCCTAGTTTCCTTATGACCATATTAATAGCATCTATTTCTCAAGGTTTTGGGGAAGGATTAAATAAAAAAGCATGAAATGTGCCTGGTCTATAGTAAATAATCAATAAACGCTAACTGCAATTATTAATTGTTTAAGATTATATTTGCAGCACAACATAACTCATCCAGGTGGGACCCACAGGTCTTCCTTGGGGGTATGACAAGCCTAGAAATACTGGAACTTTATATGAGGTACAAATGGATTAATAAAGTGAGGGAATAACTTTTACTGAGTGTTAAGCACTTTTACAAACGTAATTTCATTTATTCTTTGTCACAATCCCAGTTGTTTTGCCATCCCGTTTACAGATGGGGAAATTGAGACTCAAACAAGTAAAATAACTTACAAAAGCAAAGCCAGCATTCAAACACAGATATGAATAGGCCTTCAGCCTTGGCAGGCTTCATACTGCTGGTGGCTTGGAATCTTTTTTTTTTCTTAATAACAGAAACTATTCAAATAGTTAAGTCATGTGTCATCCACACAATGAACTGATGTTTAGTTAAAATTGATAACAGAAAATAGAATTAGTTTCTTTTATTTTTAAAAAGTATCACTAGCCCTGCCCCTGTTCTTGTTCCTCCCAGGAACTTGTACCAACATTTTTTTTTTTTTTTTTTAAACTAGTTCCATTTTTTAAATTTACTTATTTATTTATTTTTATTTATGGCTGTGTTGGGTCTTCATTTCTGTGCGAGGGCTTTCTCTAGTTGCGGCAAGCGGGGGCCACTCTTCATCGCGGTGCGCGGGCCTCTCATTATCGCGACCTCTCTTGTTGCGGAGCACAGGCTCCAGATGCGCAGGCTCAGTAATTGTGGCTCACGGGCCTAGTTGCTCCGCGGCATGTGGGATCTTCCCAGACCAGAGCTCGAACCCGTGTCCCCTGCATTGGCAGGCAGATTCTCAACCACTGCGCCACCAGGGAAGCCCTGTACCAACATTTTAACCACCCTCTTTAGGCTACACAAACCCTCCTGTTTCACATCAGATAATCATGCATTGCACTTCAGAGAAAATGGAGGTTGTGGGTGGAGAATTCCCTCAAATTTGTCATAATTTTTTTAAAAGATTACTCAAAAAATCTTTTCCCCAATAGCACTTAATGAGCTCTAATATCGAATGACTAAAAAAAATCCTTTGTAATCATTAGGACTAGGTTTATTTGCAAGTAACAGAGGTCCAATTTATGTTGGTTTAAACACATAAGAGTTTATTCTTACATCGAAAAGAAATCCAGAGGTAGGAAGCTCAGGGTTGGTATGGTAGCTCACTGAAGTCTTCAGAGACACAGCCTCCGTCTTTCTCCTCCACTGTGCATTGTTACTATTGTTGAGATTATCTTTTGCCCCAAGATGGCTGCTGGAGCTCCAGTCATTACAGCTTCATTCTAGGCAGCAAGAAGAGGGAAGGAATGAGGAAAAAAGGGAATTTCCTTTCTTTTAAGAAACATTTTTGGAAGTCCCATATAACATGTCTGCTTCTCTGTTAGATGGAGAAATGTTGGGAAATGATTGTAAATGTAATCCAGTTTTTCTTTTTCTGCCACTCACTCACTACAATATTGGACAAATCATGTCCATGCTCTCTCTCCCTTTTCTTCCTTCCTTTAAATACAAACCAAAATATACTCATTATAAAAGATATAAAGGGTTCAGAAATGTAAATATAGAAAATCAGAATTCCCCATAATCACACCTTCCAGAAATGACCATTGTTAACAGTTTGATACATATTTTTCTACTATCCTATGGATTTTTAAAAATTAAAAAAAAATTAATGATGAAATATTTGACACCTAAACTTATTAGTTTTCCAGGACTGTCATAACAAAGTACCAAAGATGGGGTAGCTTAAACAATGGAAATTTATTTTCTCACAATTCTGGAGGCTAGAAGTCTGAGATCAAGGTGTTGGCAGGGTTGGTTTCTTCTGAGGTATTGACTTATTTATTTTTAATTTTTTTTTGGCTGTGCGGCATTCAGAATCCTAGTTCACCTACAGGGGGTCAAAGCTGTGCCCCTTGCAGTGGAAGTGAGGAGTCTTAACCACTGGCCCACCAGGGAAGTCTTGAGCTGTTGACTTTTAGATGGCTGTCTTCTCCCTGTATCTTCACATGGTCTCCTGTCTGTGCCTGTGTCCTCACCACCACTTCGTGTAAGGACCAGTCATATTGGATTAGAACTCACCCTAATGACCTCATTGTTTTTATTTTTTTATTTTTTTTGGCCATGCCATGCAGGATCTTACTTCCCCGACCAGGGATTGAACCCGCACCCTCGGCAGTGAAAGCTCAGAGTCCTAACCACTGGACTGCCAGGGAATTCCCCTAATGACCTCATTTTAACTTAATACATCTTCAAATGTGCTGTCTCTAAATATGGTCACATGCTGAGGTACTGAGGGTTAGGACTTCAACTTGAGTTTTTTTTTTTTTTAATTTTTATTGGAGTATAGTCGATTTACAACATTGTGTTAGTTTCTGCTGTACAGCAAAGTGAATCAGTTATACATATACATATATCTGCTCTTTTTTAGATTCTTTTCCCATATAGGTCATTACAGAGTATTGAGTAGAGTTCCCTGTGCTATACAGTAGGTCCTTATTAGTTATCTATTTTATATATAGTAGTATGATTATGTCAATCCCAATCTCCCAATTTATCCCTCCCCCCCTCCCACCTGGTAACCATAAGTTTGTTTTCTACATCTGTGACTCTATTTGTCTTTTGTAAATAAGTTCATTTGTATCATTTTTTTAGATTCCACATATAAGGGATATCACATGATGTTTGTCTTCCTCTGTCTGACTTACTTCACTTAGTATGATAATCTCTAGGTCCATCCATGTTGCTGCAAATGGCATTTCAACTTGAGTTATGAGGGACAAAGTTCAGCCCATAACATTCACAGAACACATGATATATAAAAGTGACGAAGCCCAAAAGCAAAATGAATACCTGTCAACCCACAACTCAATGTAAGAAATATAAATGACCAATTTCCTACATCTTTATACCAATCCCATTCTCTCAACCACAGCCCCCACACACCCCAAGGTAACATCCGTCCTAAATCTACTTAAAAAAAATTAGTCCCTCAGTCACTTTGCCTTTTAAAGGCTCACTCTCCTCATCCTGTAGAGCAGGAACAGTGTTGTGAGGCCTTCTCATAAGTGGCCCCTTCTTTTGCCTATTTCCTTTTCCATACAACAAAGTGATTTTTATTTATTTTAAATTTATTTTATTTTATTTTTGGCCGTGCAGTGCGACTTGTGGGATCTTAGTTCCTCGACCAGGGATTGAACCCCGAGTCCTAATCACTGGACAGCCAGGGAATTTCCAGCAAAGTGATTTTTAAAAAATTGAAGTATAGTTGATTTACAATGTTGTGTTAGTTTCAGGTGAACAGCAAAGCGATTCAGTTATACATCTATCTATCTAATCGTTCTCAGATTATTTCCCTTATAATTAAAAGATTGAATATAGTTCCCTGTGCTATACTGTAGGTCCTTGTTTATCTGTTTTATACAGTAGTGTGTATCTTTTAATCCCAAACTCCTAATTTATACCACCCAGCCAGCCAAGTGACTTTTAAAAGCATAAATCAGATGTTTTGTACTTTTTCCTTAAGAACTCTGCAAAGGCTTCCCGTTGCAATGTGAATAAATCCCTTTAAGGTAGTGTGGTCACTCTACCAGCTCCCTTCACTCTAGTGACATTAACCTGCCATGGTCCCATGAACTCCTCACCCATTCTCATCTCAGGGAGAGGCCATCTCCTGCATTTTACTTGGGATGCTCTTCTGAGACCTTCGCATGGCCATCCCCTTCTCATTATTCATGTACCTGCTTAAATATCATATGCCCATCAAGGTCTTTCCTGGCCTCTCTGTCTAAAGTACAAATCCCCCCATCACTCTTCATTCCTTTACCCTCGTTTGTTCTCTTCTTAGCACTTATCACCAAATATCCTCCCAGGGCAGAGTCTTTGTTTTTGTCACCACTGTACCTGGAGTAACGCTGGACATTCACAAACGTTTGTCTGATTTACCTTATCAAATTGTTCCTGACCTAGGGGTTGTTGTGATAAAATGAGTGACAATGTAGTGTGGAATGGGCCTTGCACACACAGATTAATTTATTACATTAAGGTCTGTGCTCTGAATAACCCCTTTAAGCTGTTTCTTCACAGCCCAACTATTTTATGAACAAGACATTTGTTGGATGCCTGCTAGGTGTTGCCCTTGTGCTGGGAATTGGGGCACAGCTGTGAACAAGGTAATTGCTGCATTTGTGGAGTTCACGTATTAACGCAGTGAACTAATGAGTGAGCCAACCACCTGTGACTGAATATATCTAACATAAAAAATGCATTTCAAAATGTTGGGATGAAGTGGTGTGGAAGGAAATCTTTTCTTAAATCTCCTTTTCAAGATGCTTAAACCAAAAGGATCATACAGATGCCTGACAGCTGCTTTTCTGTAATTCAGATCCTTATATATTGCAATTGGCTCCAACAGTTAAAACCTGAATTACCTTTTTTGGACATTACTGAGAGGGAATTATTTAATCTGTCTACTGAAAATGAAGGCATTAAAACCCAATCAGAAGGGTTTGCAGATGTGTCCTTAAATGCTTGTAGCTTCTCAGGTGGCTCTTACATGAAACTTGGGTCCAGGAACAGAAGCCTTCTTGTAGCCAGGACGCTAGATGTGGAGCTTGAAACTTTACGGGTTAAATCCTAGTGTTAGCCCTTACTAGCTGGATGGTCTTGCTGATCTCGTTTTGTTACTGTACAATTACAGTTGCCCATTCTATTTCAAAAAGTTATAGAGAAGATCTGAATTAGTAAATGAATGTTAGTGTTCTTTTTACACTATAAAAAAAAACTATAGAAATGTAAGGCGATATTGTGGGTTTACCTTTGTTCACTGTTGGATGAACAATAATGACTGACAAAAAGTATTTGGAGATTGAATCTATTAATAGGGGAGCAGTTAAATAAATTATGGCACACAGTGGAACACCATACAACCATTAAAACAAACATGGTACCTCTCTATATACTAACACAGAAAGATATCCATGATGTACTGAGAAAAAAAGTAAAAATATCTACCATTCTATCTATGTATGCAATTGCATAGAAAAATCACTTAGAGGACAATATGCCAAACTGTCAGCCATGGTTTTTCCGGGGTGGTGGTGGTGATGGAATTATTTTTAGATTGGTAAAATCTAAGCAACTTATGAGAGATTCTATTCACAACTGGCAAAGTGCACACATCACTTATTACCTAGCCCCCTTCTAGATGTTTCCCAGCTCTCAGGTCTGACTTAGGTGAATACTGCCTTGGAGAATGAACTTGGCTAAATTGGGGAGCTTAGAGAGTCACGCTGAATAATAAATGACAAGCTCCTTGGAACAGCCTTACATGCAACATTTACAAAATAAAAGGCAAAGTAGAGGCTGTTATGAGCACTGCAATCTATTCACAACTGTGCCTCTGCTTCAAGAAGGTAAATGGTGATTTTAAGATACGGATTCCTCAGATTAAAGACTTGTTGCCTAAAAACCCATATATAAATTTCTTAAGGATCACAGTATCAATATATTTAAACATAGCTGGGTGAAGGAAAGTATAAGATGCCTTCCAATCTCCCACTTCGACTTTTCACACAATGGACATTATTGCTCTCCAAAAGTAGATGGTGGAGGGCATCCAGTGACCTCTATCAAATTCAGAAGATTGTCCTGGCCTTCCTGACGACTGATAGGGCAGGTTTGGTGAAAGCCAGCTGACTGGCACTTAGACCAAAATGGACTTGAGCAGATCTTTCTGGAGATGGAGCTGGGATCCATCCATCTTGATGTAGCAGTCAGGAAAAAATGCAATTTCGTGTACATATGGAAGCTTACTGGGAGATATGGCTTGGACTTATCAGAGTGGTTCTTTGACCCCCTCAACTGGTACATCATTTTATTTTTTCACCACGCTGAATGGCATGTGGGATCTTAGTTCCCCAATCAGGGACGAACCCATGTCCCCTGCAGTGGAAGCACAGAGTCTTAACCACAGGACAGCCAGGTTAAGTCCCTAGTGTATCATTTTAAATGTTCAACAGTGGAATACCTGACCACATCTCACAGGATAATTGCCTTGCTTTCACATATTTTTTTCAGCACATTCATCTGCTACAAAGTCAAATGCACTGGCTCTGAAATCAAGCACAACTAGATCAGACAATTTTGTCCCACTAGAACTTATTTTCTCACCAGAAAGTAGAGGGCTACTAATTTTAGCTGTTTTTAGAGAATAACCCCCTTTTGGTTGTAACAGCAATACATGCTCATTGAAGACAATTTGGACAATGGAAAAGCAGGAACAATCAACTACACACAAAATCCTCCACAACCCTTCCCCTTAAAGGCATCCACTGCTCTCTGATCACCCTTGATTGCATTCCTTTCCCATTTTTTTTCCCCACACAGATTAAGTCATATACATATATAAAAACTATTTATACTTAACATTATATTTTTAAGTATTTTCCCATGTAACTAAGCTGTTCAAAGACAATATTTCCTCTAAGAATATAAGCAATGCATTTTCTCTATAGAAGATTTGGAAAATACTGAAAGCAAAAGACAAGAAAGTTCCCCATAATCCCGCCATCTACAGATGGACACCTTTAGGGGTAACCTGCAGGAGTATATCCTCCCAATTTTTTTCTCATCATATATACATTTTCTTAAAAAAAGAATTGGATTCAAAGCATATATACTTTCTGCTTTCCCCCCATACTATATCATAAACACTTTCCATGGTTGAATATTCTAATTGTCCATGACACAGATTATCATTTACTTAGCCATTATTGTGATCTTGGGCATTTAGGCTATTTCTAATTTTTCTATTATGAATAATGCTGTGATAAGTTTGAAATAATTAACATGAATTTACTATAAAGAATGACCAACTTTGTTCCACCTCTTTTCAGGAGATATAAATGAGAGCTAAGGAAATACTAACCATGAGGGCAGCTTAAGGCCAAACTGGGCTATGTGAAGTTTCTTTAAAAAGTCTCATATGCCAGGACTTCCCTGGTGGCACAGTGGTTAAGAATCCACCTGCCAATGCAGGGGACATGGGTTTGATCCCCGGTCCAGGAAGATCCCACATGCCGCGGAGCAACTAAGCCTGTGTGCTGCAATTGCTGAGCCTGTGCTCTAGAGCCCGCGAGCCACAACTACTGAAGCCCGCGTGCCTAGAGCCCGTGCTCCGCAACAAAGAGAAGCCACCACAATGAGAAGCCCGCGCACTGCAATGAAGAGTAGCCCCTGCTCACCACAACTAGAGAAAAGTCTGCGCGCAGCAACGAAGACCCAATGCAGCCAAAAACAAACAAACAAATAAATTCATAAAAAAAAAAAGTTGCAGGCAAACGACAATGGCCGAAAGCACCCTAGTTTTTTTCTTTTTAAAGGCTTTTTGTTTTTTAAATAAATTTATTTATTTATTTTATTTTTGGCTGTGTTGGGTCTTTGTTGCTGCGCGTGGGCTTTCTCTAGTTGCGGCGAGCGGGGGCTACTCTTCGTTGTGGTGCGCGGGCTTCTCACTGCAGTGACTTCTCTTGTTGTGGAACGTGGGCTCTAGGTGCATGGACTTCAGTAGTTGCAGCACATCGGCTCAGCAGTTGTGGCTCATGGGCTCTAGAGCACAGGCTCAGTAGTTGTGGTGCACAGGCTTAGTTGCTCCGCGGCATGTGGGATCTTCCCGGACCAGGGCTCGAACCCGTGTCCCCTGCATTGGCAGGTGGATTCTCAACCACTGTGCCACCAGGGAAGTCCTGAAAGCACCCTAGGTGTTTTTTTTTTTTTTTTTTGCACCCTTTCCTTTCCTTTTTTAAAGGAAAGTTATCATGTAAACATAAGATCTTTTTATGTTGTCTCCCTCATGACAAAATAAAAAAGATAAAAAATTAGGTAATAATATCCTTACCAATCCCCAACACCAAGAGGTCTATCTAAATATGCTAGAAACACATTAAAAAGCATGTTCAGAAGTAATAAGTAGAAATGGAGGCACACATTTTTTTTCAAGTATACAATTTGTTTTTATTTACAATACCCTATAAAAATGTAAATTTAGAAACTTTAATTTTTATTAATTAAAACCAAACAAAAAAGATAAAGCACAGAAAAGAAGAAATAATAATCAAGCCTTCACTTGATCGGTTGTGAAGGGAAGGTAGGAAAGGCGCCTAGTGGAAAATGATGGCAGAGGGGAAGCTAGGGAATGTCATGGGGAACAGCTGGCGGAACCTAGGGCCACTGAATGGGAAGAAATGGAGGTGGAGAACAAGGAGAGCTGCATATAACGGAGGACCTTACTGTTGTACATTTATGTGCAAAATGTTTACTCTCATTAAATATCACAACCTGTCCCCCCACTACATTCGAAAAGGTGAGAACAGCAAAATGTGCATCAGGACAGTCATGTGAAATTAATTCAGATTTAATTTTCTTGAGGGCTATCATCACCAGGGATCAAAACCCCTTATCCTGGTTGACTGCTGAATGGGAGAGGGATAAGTGACTAGGGTCACAGCAGGCTTGTCCCTGCTAGCATTCAGACCCAGGCCCCTGGCTGCCTGGGAATGGGACCTGGGTGGGATGAAGCAGCAAGGACAGCAGTTCTGCCCACAGCGTGGAGGAGACTGAAGAGCAGCACAGGCCGGACCTGGCTTCCACGGTTGTAGGTGTGGCGGTTTCTCCCCACGACACCAAATAAAAACAGAAAAGACAGAAGCAAAAGCATGGCTTACTGAAGTAGTCTCAGGAAGACAGATTGAGCGTGCAAAAGCTACACTATGGAAGCAGGCTCTAGGTTAGGGTCATCTTGGGCAATCTTCCATGCACTTGAGGGCACAGGCTCAAGTACACTGCAGTTGTAGCAGGAAAAAGGCTTAACCGTGTGCTGTTTCCACTGAGGTGGACAGAACCAAAGGAAATACAAGTGGGGAGGAGATAAAGAACTTCTCAGCCTAGAGCTGGGCGTCAGCCAATTAAGAGTTCTGATTTTATTAAACGTGCTCCATACCCTATATTTATATTAAAACAAGTAGAACCCACCAAATTAATTACAAGAGGGACGAGAAACAGATTAAAAATACATCAACTGGTTTGTGGTTAAAGAAGGGATGTGTCACCTAAATATTTCTCAATCTAAAACTCGTTCTTTAAGCATCCTTTGGAGACCACATAAGTGTGTGTATAGGGGTGTGTGTGTGTGCATATATATAGACGTCTACTTAATTGGCTCTCCTACAGTCATATTAATATGGGGCAATGAAAAAAGACTTCAGTAGGATGAGGGGAGGAATCCTTTGGCAAGCTACAATCTACTCTGAACTGGAGTAGTGGTGGTGGGATGAAGGGAGAGATTATATTTGTGTTTCTAGGGCAAAGAAAATGCAAAATTGAGAAGAATTGAGTAAAAGTAGGACATGCAGAATTGTAACACAGAAGGTAAGAAGAAACCAGCAGAAGTATCACCCAGCCAAATTTCACAGACCAGTGGGGAAATACCTGGCATTCAGAGACAACCCCTGTGAACAGGAATCGGTCCCACAAGACGCTTTGGGGAATAAGCTACCTTCCCTCCCTCATTAAAAACAACACTCCATTGGTGATGGCAGCAGTGCAGGTGGCAGCCAAAAGGAGGTACAGGACACATGTGGAGATCTTTTATCGTATCCCCTGAACTAGCCTACGGTACAAAGAAAGAGAGAAAGGAAACCTGTATAAATGAGTTAAAACAGAAGTCAGTCATTTGTATTAGAGTTACATCCTTGTATGAACTCTCGTAACAAAACACCTAAGATATTTGTACCCTTAGCATTTATTTAACAATGAGGGTTCTGTTGCATCCAATACAGTCTTTTATATCTCGCAGATACTCATGTATTTGACAGAAACCTTTTACTCTCTTCCACCAAATGCAGTTTTATGCCCTCCCCAGCCTCCTCAACATAACTTCTAAAGTGCCAACTTCAGTGAGATGTGGAACTCTCCTGTTTCCAACTTACTGCAGTTTTGTCTCCAGCAAGTTCAGTTTCTGTCGGTCAACATAACGAGAAAACAGGGATACTAGATTTGTGGGTATAGAGATTGGCTTGGCCAGGGCTGCCTGGGGAATCCGCAGAAGTTCTCGGGTTGCCATGAACATCACCTCCGTCCTGAAAGGGAACATCGAAAATAACAATATAAGAAAAAGAATGAAAAGATGACCTAAAAGAACTTAAAATAAGAGAAGAAACACAGCGCAGACTGACCACTGGTTGCTTTGCGTTGATTCTGAAGTGGGGTCTGAGCTCTGCAGGTCTTCCCCACGGCTCAGGACGACGAGGAGCAGTGACAGGCCGAACTACAAGAGGAGACAGAGGGTGTCAAACAACACTGCACGCAGTCCTCCTGGACCACCGCTGCGGGGACCGCAGCACCAGATGGGGGACGGCGCTGGACCACAATAACCCCACTGCTGTGCTGCTCTGTGGAATCGGGCCGAGCCAAGAGGCTGTGTCCTTCTCCTGGCACAGCAGCAACGAGCTCACTCAAAGGAAACAGGAAGCCCCAGTGTCCAGCAGTCCTCTACACCCCACCCCACCCTGATATGACAAGATAATTTCTCCTTGCCATGGGTAATGTGGGATTTAGCTTTTCTCCTGTTTACTAGAACAGAAGTGGATTAAAAAGAAGAGTTAAATGAAGACAAATTTTGATACAGAAAATTACAGTTCATAGAACAAAAAACATTAAATAGAATCTGAATTAAGAAAAATGGTGTTAAGACCTGTGAGAAAACATACAAAGAAAGGTAACTGGGATGATCAGGGTATGAAGAGAAAATTTCCGTAAAAAGGACACACATATCTGGAAACATAAAGGCTTCAGGAGGATGTCCAAGCCCTAGGTTAAGTGTACGAATCACAGCCATAATGGACCACAAAGAGAAGCTGGGGATATTCTGGGATTCCATCCCTCCTTTCTGAGTTCACCTCATACAGGATAACCTTGCCTTTCCACAACAGCTCCCTTCATGTCATTGTCAGAAAAACAACGGGTTACATAACCTTGTTTGACTTCATGCTTTTCTACTGTCTTTATCAAAATTAGAGCTAAGAGACCAAATAACATGGAAGGCACACAACTGATTACCCCAGAACCCCTGTCTTATGTCCCCTGAGGCACCATCACCCTCTCAGCCTCTGAGGTACTCACGGTCCTTCTGAGCCATGCTTGGCAGGTTTTCAGGTATACGAAGAAAGAGGCCTTGGGTCTCCTTTTCCCTCTACTGTAACAGATGGCCCTTCGTGAGTGCTCACTGCGTACCAGGCATTATACTGAACCGTTCACGGCTGCTTTCTCAGCTAAGAAACAGGACAGCTCTGACATCGATCTCATCACCTCCACATGACAGATCAGGAAAGTGTGGCTCAGCAAAGTGAAATAATCTGTTCAGGGTCACAAAGCTAGGATGTGGCAGGCAAGGAGTGGAAACCTGCTCTCTCTAAAAGCTCATGTTCTTCTTCTGTATCCTGCTTCCCCTAGGAGTCTCTGGATCTTTAACCTGATATAGATGAAATATGAAGTGGTCTCTTATGACAGAGACCGTTAATTACCTACCTAATTCTGTATGCTTTCCTTCTCCTGTTAGATCCGATTTTATTTGTGGTGGCAATGGCGTGAACTAAGAAATGCTCTCCAGCCTTCCCTGCCGTTTAGGCGAGGTGTGTGACTAAGATCTGGCCACTGAGATGAAGCAGAAGCTGGCGGTTAGAGCTCCTGGAAAACGTCCAAATAAGGAGGGCAGACGGCTACTCCACACCTCTTGGTCTTCTAAACACACCTCTCTTCCTGATGCAAAGTGGAACCTTAAATTCCACAACCATCGTGGACCATTAGAGGTCACAAGCATGGCAGCCACTGCTAAGGATGGCAAAGAAGGGAAACTGAAGGAGCCTGCACCCCTGACATCGTGCAGTCACCATACCAGATTTATTCCACATGAGATACAGAACGTTCTGTTTTGTTGAAACCACTGTTATTTCTAGTTTTTATCACTATAAGCTTAATGTAAAAAGCTGAAGGAAGCCTTTTTTTTTTTTTTTACTATTGCCACAGCAGTCATTATTTTTACTCATAACTCAAATTTAAATGCCTCTCAAAGTTCAGGGACACGAAAGGGCAAGACCACCTTGTTCTGGAGCACAGCAGTGAGGTGAGGATTGGCGGGTGCTGGTGCAGCTGCACTCTGAGGTAGGTTCATTAGCTGTTGCAGAAGGCTGGTGACAGTCACTGATGGAAGATGATAGAGGAGAAGAGAGAAGGGACTCAATAAGCATGGCAGCACCTACCAAAAAAAAAAAAAAAAAAAAAAAAGGCATTACATCTTGGCAACTGTTACTTCAGTCATACCCCATCAGTGGGCATGGACGGAAGGATGCTCAGCTGTACAGTCAACTTCCCGAGGCAAGATTTAACCAAGAAGGGCTGACAAGCCTAGCAGATACTACCAGCATCTTAACAGCGGATTCCATGGTAGCTACTGAGAACTTTTTCAACTCAACTTGTAAAGGAAACAGCATTCCTTGTGTGAACCAAGGGTGTAAAAATCACTTCTCAAATGCATAGCAAGATTCAGGATAAAACATCAGTGTTCCCTCCACAAATATTTAGATGCTTACAGTGTTCCAGGCGTGTGAGCTAAAAACAAATAGTGAACAGCACAGACCCTCAGGGGTCTCAAGGATAGAGGAGAAGCCATGAGTAAATTGGCAACTTTAATATATTGTGAGAGGGACTCTAACACAGGTAAAATTCTCAGTGCTACAGAGTTATCGAGAAGTATTTTCAGAGTTAACTGTATCTTGTTTTATCTTTTTATAAAAGCTCAATGAGGAAATGGAGAAATGATTAACCAATGTTTATAGATTATTAGAGAAGCTAAGCGATCAGAAACTCAGTGTTCGGTTACAAAGCTAGGAGCGAGAACCAGACTCCAAGGCTGCTGGATTCCAGCCTGCTGTCCACTCATTCCGTTTTGCCTTAAGGCCCGGACTGGGAAGTTAAAATACAGAGCTACTGGTATAACTAGGTTATGACACTTGAAAGGAAATTGAGGGTGCTTCCAGCACTCAATGCCCATGGCATAAAAAGTGATGGCTGGTTCTACTTTAAACAGCATCCAAGGATGCAGAAGACTCCTTTTCATGATCTACTACTCTAAATAAACAGAGCTTTAAAAATGAAACCATTCTTAAACATACACAAAAGTACAAAGACCAGTATAGTGAAGTCCACATACCCATAACCCAACTTCAACAACAATTCAATCAACAACAGGTTGCCAACGTTATTAAATCTATGTTCTTCCCATATAAGATCATTCCATCCATAAATACTTCAATTGGCATTGCTAACAAAATCTCTCACAATATTATCACACCTAACAAAGTTTAATTCCTTAATTATCATCCAATATTTATTCCAAATTCAGTTTGTCCAACTGTCTGAAAAATGTCTTTTAACAGCTGATTTATTCTTTTGTTTTTGTTTTTTTTTAAATGCCATCAGTTAATATAGTCCAACACAGCAAAGGCTTTCCTCAATGCTTTGGCCAATACGGTACATGCCCATCCTAGCTTGAAGGACATTCAGTCTAGAACCAGCAATGTGAATTATTATTTTTATTTTTTAAATATTTATCTATTTGGTTGCGCTGGGTCTTAGTTACAGCAGGCGGGATCATTAGTTGCGGCATGCGAACTCTTAGTTGCAGCATGTGGGACCTCGTTCCCTGACCAGAGATCGAACCCGGGCTCCCTGCATTGGGAGAGTGGAGTCTTAACCACTGGACCATCAGGGAAGTCCCAGTAGCTGATTTATTTTAATCACGATTCAAATAAATCCACACACTGCATTTGGCTGGTAAGGCTTTTAAAATCTGTTAATAGCTCCTTTGTCACTGTCCATCTCCTTTTCTCAGGCCATTTATTTGTTGAAGAAACTGGGTCATCTGTCCCATAGTTTGGATCTGGCTAATTGCACCTCTGTGGTGTCACTTAACAGGTTTCACCATCCTCTGCTTTTTCCCATAAAAACTGATAATTAGAGGTTTGATTCAACTCAAGTTCAATGGAGGGGTCAGGGTGGTGCGTGGCAAGGAAACTTCATGGAGAGAGCTGTGTGTTTTCTACTGCATCACCTCAAGGTGCACATAGTGTCCAGTTGTTCCCCTTAGTGGTGTCAGCAGTCAACAGTGGGGGGCTTCCCTGGTGGCGCAGTGGTTAAGAATCTGCCTGCCAATGCAGGGGACACGGGTTCGAGCCCTGGTCCAGGAAGATCCCACATGCCGTGGAGCAGCTAAGCCCGTGCGCCACAACTACTGAGCCTGCGCTCTAGAGCCCGTGAGCCACAACTACTGAGCCCACGTGCCACAACTACTGAAGCCCGCGTGCCCAGAACCCGTGCTCTGCAACAAGAGAAGCCACTGCGATGAGAAGCCCATGCACCGCAATGAAGAGCAGCCCCCACTCGCTGCAACTAGAGAAAGCCCGTGCGCAGCAGTGAAGACCCAACGCAGCCATAAATAAATACATACATACATAAATAAAACCAAAAACAGTCATCAGTGGGTTCAGGTGTCGCCAGCCTGCTCCAACCACCGTAAAGGTCCCCATCCACCTTTTACCTAATGCTTTTGTAGCACCAGTAATGGTTGCTGCCCAGATTGACTGCTTTTCCATTAGGAGCTGTAAAACTGCAATTTTCTAATTTTATCATTTCTTTTGAATTTATTAGCTGATATATCTTCTATAAAGAAGAACTTTTCTATTATCACTCTCTGGTCACCATGACATTTGGTTGTAATGTGGCAGGATAAATGCTTCTTTTCCTTTATTTACCACTTTTCAGAATAATGAGTTGATAGCCTAGCAATCTCTGAAGGTGATTAGTATATTTTTTTTATACCATTATGAACTCATTAAATTAAATATATTTGATTTACTTCAATCCACTCCTATAATTTTTCTTTCTGATGCAAATTATCTCATTTTGACCAAAAGGAGACCCCTTCAGATTGGTCTGTGCATCTTTTACACAGGACCCTAGTAATCTTTTAGCTTCCTTGCTTTCTGATACAAGATATTCCAGAATTATCTTGTACATTTTATGCCTCAGGACCTGGAACACGCTATTACTTCAAAGAAATGGTGTTTAGAGATGTGGTCTATTACTCTTTAATGCATACAGGTAAAAACTTAGCCTCTACACTTAACCCAGTTTTCCTCATTAGCAGATAAGCTCTACCAAAGCAGGCATCTTTGGATTCCTAACTCTCAGCACCTAGAACTAGGTTCTATATTTCTAGGACCTAAACAGTGCCTGGTACATAGAAGTGTTCAATAAATATTTGCTGAATGAAGAAATTCTTTCAATTCTATTATCATTTCAGAAGGAATAATTTTCACATCTTTCAGGTTCACGCTCATAAATTCTATTATTCTGAATCTCACATTTAGTAATACTAGCCCTTTGTGCTAACCTTATCAATTCCTTGTTTTGAAATTCTAAGACTATTTTCAATTGTGCTAATCTTTCAAGTATTACGACACGCATAAGCAGAGAGCAATTCTTACCAAGAGTTAACTTATAAACTTGATAATCATGTTTCAAATTCCAGCCCAGTTTAGGTTAGATAAAATTATTTAAAAGCGCTGGCCCATTCCTGTGGGACACCATTCAACTAAGTCTACAGGTCAATGTTAGCTACTAATAACAGCCCAATGAATGATACTTTATAGCCAACAAAGTAACCAAGATCATAAGTTGCAAATTTAGTGAGCATCAGATTCAGCTGGGCATGTTGTTATTAAACCCAGAAGCCCTGATCCTCTCTCTGTAAATTCTGATTCAGCAAGATTGGCGTAGGGCTGAATTATCTGCTTCCCAAGCAATTCTGATAGAGACCACAGCTTTTACAACTACGTCAAGTAAGACGGAATTACTGCTTTCCTCCTGTTTAGGAACATGGTCTGTTGGATAAAAAGTGCCATTAAAAATACAGGCCTGGAGTAAAGTTTTTGCTTTAAATAATCATATCATTCTGTCAAAGATAAAAGAATACAAAAGGGAAAAGGGGACAAAAAGAAATCTGGATTTTAGAAATCTTATCAACTATGAAGACCCAAAGGAAAGATGTCCCACATATGGTGGATCACCTCATCTTGTGCATCCTTCTTGATAAGAAAAGGGAGGTTCCTGGCTGTTGTCATGAGAATGTCAGCTGCTTGCTCTGTGGAGAGGAAAGGAAGAATACGGGCAACCATTCTCTTCCCTTTTCTGATGCACATGATCTGTACAAAGTGGTCATCACTTGGCCTGCAGGGAAAGAAAAATGCTAACTTAGGTCAGCAAGAACAATGTAAAAAAATCCCTTTTTTCCTCTTACATGTTACTGAGTGAATACACTGCATTTATTTTCACTCTACAATTATCCGTACTACAAAATAGAATTACTTCTCCAACTCTCAACCAAATAATAAAAAGTAATTCTTTGGGGCTTCCTTGGTGGCGCAGTGGTTAAGAATCCGCCTGCCAATGCAGGGGACATGGGCTCGAGCCCTGCTCCGGAAAGATCACACATGCCACGGAGTAACTAAGCCCGTGAGCCACAACTACTGAAGCCCGCGCACCTTGAGCCCATGCTCCGCAACAAGAGAAGCCACCGCAATGAGAAGCCCGTGCACTGCAACAAAGAGTAGCCCTGCTCGCCGCAACTAGAGAAAGCTGGCACGCAGCAACGAAGACCCAATGCAGCCAAAAATAAATAAATAAAGAAGCTACTGTGGAGTTTTGGTATAGTCTCAAAGAATAAAAAAAAAAAAAAAAAAGTAATTCTTCGTTTCATAAATACTGAAAATCATCATTTCAAAAACTGTATGTTAAAGAATTGATCAAACTATATGCGTTAATTTCCTTTATTAACTTTTAAGTAACTACACAAATGATATGGTTAAAACAGCAAAATCTGAATATATATAAGAAAAAAGGAATAAAATATTCATAATCTCAGAGACAATTTATTAGTGTTATCATTTTGAAGACATTTTTGCTGTCTATTGTATATTTTTATCTTTCATTTAAAAGAAAGGGTCCATATAATCTATATGGCTTTGTTACTTGACTTTTTTCACTGAACAACTTCTTGTGAACACTTTTCTACGGCAATAAATAATACTTTAACTACATATATTTTAATGGCTGCATAACAGTCAAATCTATGGATAAACCCAAATTTATTCAACCAGTTCCCTGTCAGCCCGACTCCAGAAAAGGTGTGTCGAAAAGAAGGTCCTTTTTTGAAGTTCTGTTTTGCGTATGTCCTGGCTTAGAAGAATCATCAATTCTCTTGAATGGGCAAAGAGAAAGGGAGCGATTAGGAGACACAGTCCTCTTGCATTCATCAAATAAATATTGTGATTTATAGAACATTTACCATTAGCAAGATTCTGTTCCAGATACTGGGTGGGAGAGAGATGAGAGAGATATAGAGAAGTTATATTAAGGAGCTTAGTCTCCACTGGAAAACCAACTGGTTTCCATAGCAAATAAGTATTGTATGGAAATCCCAAGGAAGTGTAAGTGTTAATACTCTCCCTCCTAGTAGGAAAGAAAATACGTAAAGACCACAAGGCTGACCATTAGTAAGCATAAGCCAGATGCAACCTGTAAGCTCAGCAACACAGGCTAAGTCACGCTCCCCACTGTGTCTCCAGTGCCCAGCACAGTTCCCAGCTGATACCTGAAGAGGTTCTTGCTGAAAAATGAATTCCGGATAAATAGATTTTTTTCCTGGCTGGAAAGAATTATGAAATGTTTTATATGAAGTGGCATTTGAGGCCAAAAGGAAAGACTTTGAGCTTACTGAGAAGGTAAGGAAGGATATCCAAAGGGTAGAACGTATAAAGTTCAATGTAGCAGAAGAAGGAGTCTAACTAGTCTATGTTTTTACCAAAGTACACTACTCTTACCTCTCCTGTCCAGGCAATTTCCCCCTTAAGTTGTCATACATGCTACAAATTTTGTGCTTTCTTTCATCCATCAGGGCAGGTCGCTCTTCTTCCAGACTTAGAAGGTAACGCCTTTCATAATCCTCCACATCAAGGAGTAAACTATAGGTCTAAGTGAGAGACAAAGCAGGCCTCAGCAAGCTCAGAGTATTAGATAAACAACTTCACAGTTTAGGAATACCAGATAAAGACAGAAGAGTGAGAGCGCATTGTAATAAGATTGAGAGGAAAAAAGTGCTCTTTTAAACCCAGAAAAACATAGTGAAATAACTTAAAAAATTCTTCGAACATCATTCCCTGTACCTCCTTGACCTCTAATCCAGAAGGCAGACAGTGAAATGATTACACACTTTCCAAATTCTCCAGCAGGAGCAACAGCACTGTAAGATAAACAACGTGTACCACTGCTCCAAGTAATGCCTTATATTAATAAAAATGGTCACAGCTAATTTTACTACTGGGTGCCAGGCATATTGCTCTAAACACTTTGCAAGTACTCATTTACTGAATACTCACTCACCACAGCCCAGTGAGAAAGAGACTCTTATCGTTTTCATTTTTAAAGATAAAGAAACCGAGGACAGCATAGAAAGGTTAAATAACTTGCCTCAAGTCACAGCTCTGAGAAATGGAAAAGACATGATTTGTAGACTGTTTCCAGAGTCTGTGCTCCTAACCCCTATGCTCTATGCCTTGCAATATGTATTTATGCTTTAACACTAACTGCTTATATATTACCTGATTTTCCTTAGAACCCAGGACAGTGCCCAGCACCCAGGGAATGTCCAATAAATATATGTGAGTTGATTGAATAGACCTGAATTAATTCATAGGCAGAACAGTGTAATTTTTATTCTCATTTTCTTAGGAAGATGACCTGCCCCAAAACATTCAGTTGTTCACTGAACAAGCTTGGACAAAAACCCAGGACTTCTAATTGCAGTGCTCTTTTCATGAGGCCATAGGCGAGGTATACCACATTCCTTTCTAGTGTGCCCTGTACACAACAGGCACTTTACACAAATATATCCATTAATTAAAATCATGGAACACTAACTGATTGTTTACTTTCCCATTGTTGAGTACACATACATTTAATAGTTCCTTATTTGAAACTAACTACAGTAACAAATTCTAAAACTTACCTTCTCAATTATGACAAGGGTTTTTCGTCTTTTGTCCCGAACCTGTTTTTCTTTTGTCTCCTAAAAAAAGACAAGACTATTCAATGTGAACTCTTTACCCATGTTAAAAATAATTTACTGGCACATAGGTAATTCCATTTGTAACAATACTTTGAGAATATTGACTCTTTGAAACTTAATACTCTAAAACAAAACTAATGTGGACAAAGGTCATAGAGTTGACTGAATCAACCCACACATAAACTGAATTCATAGATAGGCAAAAGGTAATTGCACAATGCAGTGGAAGATGAAGACATCATAGGAAAATCTTAAAACACAGAGAAAATCGTAGTTTTAAAAACTGGAGTAAATAGCTGATGCTGTCTGCAGCCAGGGTTACCTAGTTCAAAGACTCCTGCCACCCAGGTCCTGCCTGGCTGCCTTAGGATTCCAATCCACTGACCCCCAAAGAAGTAGTGATGACCCAGACTTTTTTAAACACACAATTCTACAGACACTTACATCATCCTCACTCCGAGATGTCACAACAGCATCAATCATTTTTCGGGGATTATTCACACTAGAGACAGTAAGCTTTCCCAAAGAGCCCTCAAACTGCACTGCAGGGACAAAAAATTTCCAACAAATAAAAACTCAGCAATGCAGGCAGACAGCTTTCAAAGAAGATCTTTATATTGTCTATTCTTTACACAGAGCCTAACAATTTACTACAAAAATCTATGTATTATCTAAAGCAATCTCTTATCAACATCTATCCTTTCCCATTTTTTTGGTTGTAATAATAAATAAAAATCTGAAGTATTTCCCCCTTATCTATTTTATGGATACTAGAAATTATAACAGGTTTTAAAAAGTCATGGAATCTCAAGTAGAAAAGGATCTAAAAGGCCATCTGTCAAACCATTCACTCCATGCTTGAATAAGGCTGACCTGTGTGTTTGTCAAGGACAATGATACTTTATACATCAGTTTCAAATATCCCTATCCAATCATCTATACAGTTATTTTTATTCTATCCTATCAGCAGCACCACATCTCTCCATTATGGCTGTGGGGATGAGGACCTCACCTGGCTTATAGGCGTGCTCCAGTTTGGCCACCTGAGGGGTAATGAGCTTGGTGCGCTCCTTTTTTGGGCCATCACCTTGCACTTCTTCAGCAGCTGACAGTTTCTCCAGTTTTTCAAAATAATTCTACCACATGAGAAGATGATTTCAGTTGCAACAAGCACAGAATATGGTCTCTCTTTGTCATGAAATAATTAACTTATACTAGTGGTAGCAACACTACCCGTACTCTATAAATACATTGATCTTTAATTTTTGTTAGATTGCTATGAATTTACTTTATCAAAAAATCCCAGCCTTCAAAATAATCATCAATGGAAATATCTTTAAAGTTAGACTGCCAATATTCTTCATTGAAAGAACCAGATTATTGATGCCGAAAAGATTTGAAAATATTGGTCTGAGAGCCTCCGTAGGTAAGAAATAAAAGGCATATATGCAAACCTTTGAGTGAATAGTGTGACAGGTTCTTCAGCTTGAAAAGAGGACAGAATTTGCTTAGTCAATTCTTATCCACTTGAAGACTACCTCAAAAGAAAATTCTATCAATATTTAAATCTACCAATATTTAAATGAGTACCTTCACCAGGGTAAGGGACTAAACTATTATCCTCAAAACTAGCACAGAGTACTCACCTGGTAATAAAAATCATCCAGGTAGGGATCAGTGCTTTGCAGCTGCATCATCTGGATTTTAGAGACCCAATCTTTTTCTCGCTGCAACATGAGATTGGCATATGGATCCTTTCGGAGATGATCCTGATGACTGCTCCGGTGACTTCCTCTATCTCCTGCACCATTGAGATTCCGATGCTGACTGAGAAAGAAATATACGCCACATTCACTCCAAGTGGATACATGCATTATGCCTTGTAACAGCACTGGAGTAAACCAGGCCAACTGAAAAAAAGGTTCCCCATTGCTTTTGTTAAAAGAGTGAAAAAGAATCGAATCTTAACAGAATTTGAAAGGAAAAAGCTGTGAAATACATAATTAAGGAAATAAAACTAAGATACAAGTGCCTTATCATAAGCTAAGCACTTTCACCTATGGACTTTTGTATAAGTCCCACAATAACCCTATGAGGTAATAAGGTAGATTTATTTTCTCCACTTAAGACAACAAGCCGAGGCCAAAAGAGATCAAGTAGCTTGCCTAAAGCAGGACACCAGGCATCAGTGAGAGATTTTGAACACACGCCAATTTGACCCCAAGTCTATACACTTTTAAAAAAACTTGATGAAAATCATGACATACTTCAAACATATAGAAAAGCCCAGCAAATACTATTTAAAAAAAATCCATTTACTCACCATCTAGACTTAATGAAAATAAAATTACTTGGTCAAATTTGCTTCAGACTTTTAAAAAGTAATATTAAAGTAATACAGTGTTACATTTACACTTGAAGGCCCACCCATACCTCTCCGGATCACGGTTTCCAGCTTCCCTTCCTTCCTATAGGAACCACTATCCTGACTTTGTTATGCAACCTCCATGAAATGTTTTTATACTTTTATTACTTGTACATCTACCTTTAAATATTATACAGTATTATTCCATTTTACATAACTGGTACTGTCTATACAGTTCTGCTCCTTGTTTCTTATTCAACATTATGCCTTTCATATTTATCCATGTTGATGATAATATACACAGGTATATACTGAAAAGTAGAACTGCTAGGATGCAGTGTATCCACATTATCAACCTTATTATTTATTGCCAAATTCTCTCTCAAAAGGCTGTGCATGCCATTCCTGCCAACAATGACAGCTGAGACACTTCACGTTTTGCCTGAGGATATAAAATGGTTATCTAATTTGCACTCTTCTGATTACAAGTGAATCTGAAAAATCTTTTCATTTTTATGAGCCATGTAGGTTTCCTCTATTGAAAATTACATGTGTTTGATGCCTTTTGTTACACAGAAGTTTAATATATTTTTGCAATTTTATTAAAATATTTTTAAACTGCTTTATTAAGTGATAACTGATATACAAAGAACTGCACATATTTAATGTGTACAAATTGGTAAGTTTGGACATATGCAAACATTTGTGATATCATCACCATAAACAAAGTAATAGACATATCCAACACCTACTCCTTGTGTCCCTTTCTTTCTCTTTTTTTGGTGGTGGTAAGAACACTTAACATGAGATCTACACTCTTAAATTCTGAAGTACACAATACCATAATGTTAACTGCAGGCACAAGAAGTTTCATATTTTAACAGTCAAATGTATTAATCTTTTCCTTTATAGTTTGTACTTTTTGTGTCTTAAGAGCCCATATTGGTTTTTTTCCCCCTGAAAAAAATATTCTGGAACTTTTCTGAAAGAAAAAATAAATTATACACAAAGAACCATAAAATGGAAGGTTGAAAAAAACCCTCAAAATTATGTTTAATTCTCTTATTTTATACATAAGAATGGTGATAGAATATAAACTCCATGAAGGCAAGGGTTTGATATGTCTTGTTCTTCTTTCAATCCCCAAAACTGACTACAGTGCCTGGTACACAGCTAAGGTCACATATATAAATATATATTTGAATGAAGATTAAACAGAGGCAAAGATAAAGAGTGACCGTTGGCTTTATATAAGACCCAAATGTAATGCTAGAGACTATATTCAAGATTATGTCTGAGCTGAGATGGTCAACAAAAGGTAGTTAAAAGTATGGTAAGAACTTGGTAAGCAGTGAATATAAAATGTTGATTCCCCACCCCCCAGATCTAAATTGTATTTCAGAATTATAGTAAATAAGTTGATAAGCTCTTGTCATTTAAAGCTTGTGCATTGGTATGCAGGCAGGTATTGAATCTAATAACATAATTTAAAGTTCAGGGCTCCGGTTTTTGGAAGGTGGAAATGGATGGAGGACACTCCCTCTTGTGAGAGCACCGGAATCACAACTAACTGCTGAACAATCATCGACAGGAAGACACTGGAATTCACCAAAAAAGATACCCCACATCCAAAGACAAAGGAGACGCCGCAATGAGACGGCAGGAGGGGCACAATCACAATACAATCAAATCCCGTAACTGCTGGGTGGCTGACTCACAAACTGGAGAACACTTACACCACAGAAGTCCACCCACTGGAGTGAAGGTTCTGAGCCCCACGTCAGGCTTCCCAACTTGGGGGTCTGGCAACGGGAGGGGCAATTCCCAGAGAATCAGACTTTGTAGGCTAGCGGGATTTGACTGCAGGACTTCAACAGGACTGGGGGAAACAGAGACTCCACTCTTGGAGGGACCACACAAAGTAGTGTGTGAATCGGGGCCCAGGGGAAGGAGCAGTGACCCCATAGGAGACTGAACCAGACCTACCTGCTAGTGTGGGAGGGTCTCCTGCAGAGGATGGGGGTGGCTGTGGCTCACCGTGGGGACAAGGACACTGACAGCAGAAGTTCTGGGAAGTACTCCTTGGCATGAGCCCTCCCAGAGTCCACCATTAGCCACACCAAAGAGCCAGTAGGCTCCAGTGTTGGGTCGCCTCAAGCCAAACAACCAACAGGGAGGGAACCCAACCCCACCCATCAGCAGACAAGTGGATTAAAGTTTTACTGAGCTCTGCCCACCAGAGCAACAGCCAGCTCTACCCACCACCTGTCCCTCCCATCAGGAAACTTGCACAAGCCTCTTAGACAGCCTCATCCACCAGAAGGCAGACAGCAGAAGCAAGAACTACAATTCTGCAACCTGTGGAAGGAAAACCACATTCACAGAAAGATAAAATGAAAAGGCAGAGGGCTATGTACCAGATGAAGGAACAAGATAAAACCCCAGAAAAACAACTAAATGAAGTGGAGATAGGCAACTCCAGAAAAAGAAGTCAGAATAATGATAGTGAAGATGATCCAGGACCTTGGAAAAAGAATGGAGGCAAAGATTGAGAAGATGCAAGAAATGTTTAACACAGATCTAGAAGCATTAAAGAACAAACACCTGGAAGAATTAAAGAACAAACAAACAGACATGAACAATACAATAATTGAAATGAAAAATACAACAGAAGGAATCAATAGCAGAATAACTGAGGCAGAAGAAAGGATAAGTGACCTGGAAGACAGAATGGTGGAATTCACTGCCGTGGAACAGAATAAAGAAAAAAGAATGAAAAGAAATGAAGACAGCCTAAGAGACCTCTGGGACAACATTAAATGCACCAACAATCGCATTAGGGGGTCCCAGAAGAAGAGAGAGAGAAAGGACCCAAGATGAAGAGATTATTTGAAGAGATTATAGTCGAAAACATCCCTAACATGGGAAAGGAAATAGCCACCCAAGTCCAGGAAGCGCAGAGAGTCCCACCCAGGCAGGATAAACCCAAGGAGAAACACTCCGAGACACACAGTAATCAAAGTGACAAAAATTAAAGAAAAATTATTGAAAGCAACAAGGGAAAAATGACAAATAACATACAAGGGAACTCCCATAAGGTTAACAGCTGATTTCTCAGCAGAAACTTTACAAGCCAGAAGGGAGTGGCCGAATATATTTCAAGTGATGAAAGAGAAGAACCTACAACCAAGATGACTCTACCCGGCAAGGATCTCATTCAGATTCAATGGAGAAATCAAAAGCTTTACAGACAAGCAAAAGCTAAGAGAATTCAGCACCACCAAACCAGCTCTACAACAAATGCTAAAGGAACTTCTCTAAGTGGGAAACACAAGAGAACAAAAGGACCTACAAAAACAAACCCAAAACAATTAAGAAAATGGTAATAGGAACATACATATCAATATTTACCTTAAACGTGAATGGATTAAATGCTCCAACCAAAAGACACAGGCTAGCTGAATGGATACAAAAACAAGACCCATCTACATGCTGTCTACAAGAGACCCACTTCAGACCTAGGGACACATACAGACTGAAAGTGAGGGGATGGAAAAAGATATTCCATGCAAATGGAAATCAAAAGAAAGCTGGAGTAGCAATACTCCTATCAGATAAAATAGACTTTAAAATAAAAAATGTTACAAAAGAGAAGGACACTACATATTGATCAAGTGATCAATCCAAGAAGAAGATGTATCAATTATAAATATATATGCACCCAACATAGGAGCACCTCAATACATAAGGCAAATGCTAACAGCTATAAAAGAGGAAATCAACAGTAACACAATAATAGTGGGGGACTTTAACACCTCAGTTACACCAATGGACAGACCATCCAGACAGAAAATTAATAAGGAAACACAAGCTTTAAATGACACAACAGACCAGATAAATTTAATTGATATTTATAGGACAATCCATCCAAAAACAGCAGATTACACTTTCTTCTCAAGTGCACATGGAACAGTATCCAGGATAGATCACATCTTGGGTCACAACTGAAGCCTCGGTAAATTTAAGAAAATTGAAATCATATCAAACATCTTTTCCGACCACAACCCTATGAGATTAGAAATGAATTACAGGGAAAAAAACATAAAAAACACAAACACATGGAGGCTAAACAATACGTTACTAAATAACCAAGAGATCACTAAAGAAATCAAAGAGGAAATAAAAAAATACCTAGAGACAAATTACAATGAAAACACGATGATCCAAAACCTATGGGATGCAACAAAAGCAGTTCTAATAGGGAAGTTTATAACAATACAATAAGCCTACCTAAAGAAACAAGAAAAATCTCAAATAAACTATCTAACCTTACACTTAAAGGAACTAGAGAAAGAAGAACAAACAAAACCCAAAGTTAGCAGAAGGAAAGAAATCACAAAGATCAGAGCAGAAATAAATGAAATAGAAACAAAGAAAACAGTAGCAAAGATCAATAAAACTAAAAGCTGGTTCTTTGAGAAGATAAACAAAATTGACAAACTTTTAGCCAGACTCATCAAGAAAGAGAGGGAGAGGACTCAAATCAATAAAATTAGAAATGAAAAAGGAGAAGTTACAGCAGACACCGCAGAAATACAAAGCATCCTAAGAGACTACTACAAGCAACTCCATGACAATAAAATGGACAACCTGGAAGAAATGGAGAAATTCTTAGAAAGGTATAACCTTCCAAGACTGAACCAGGAAGAAACAGAAAATATGAACAGACCAATCACAAGTAATGAAATTGAAACTGTGTTTAAAAATCTTCCAACAAACAAAAATCCAGGACCAGATGGCTTCACAAGTGAATTCTATCAAACATTTAGAGAAGAGCTAACACCCATCCTTCTCAAACTCTTCCAAAAAACTGCAGAGGAAGGAACACTCCCCAAACTCATTCTATGAGGCCACCATCACCCTGATACTGAAACCAAAGACACTACCAAAAAAGAAAATTACACACCAATATCACTGATGAATATAAATGCAAAAATCCTCAACAAAATACCAGCAAACAGAATCCAACAACACATTAAAAGGATCATACACCATGATCAAGTGGGATTTATCCCAGGGATGCAGGATTCTTCAACATACGCAAAACAATCAATGTGATACACCATATTAACAAATTAAAGAATAAAAACCATATGCTCATCTCAATAGATGCAGAAAAAGCGTTTGACAAAATTCAACACCCATTTATGATAAAAAGTCTCCAGAAAGTGGGCACAGAAGGAACCTATCCCAACATAATAAAAGCCATATATGACAAACCCACAGCAAACATCATTCTCAATGGTGAAAATCTGAAAGCATTTCCTCTAAGATCAGGAACAAGACAAGGATGTCCACTCTCACCACTATTATTCAACACAGTATTGGAAGTCCTAGCCACAGCAATCAGGGAAAAAAAAGAAATAAAAGGAATACAAATTGGAAAAGAAGTAGTAAAACTGTCACTGGTGCCAATAACATGATACTATACATAGAAAATCCTAAAGACCCGACCAGAAAACTACTAGAACTAATCAATGAATTTGGTAAGGTTGCAGGATACAAAATTAATGCACAGAAACCTCTTGCATTCCTATACACTAATAATGAAAGATCAGAAAGAGAAATTAAGGAAACAATCCCATTTACCATCGCACAAAAAGAATAAAATACCTAGGAATAAACCTACCTAAGGAGGTAAAAGACCTGTACTCAGAAAACTGTAAGACACTGATGAAAGAAATCAAAGATGACACAAACAGATGGAGAGATATACCATGTTCTTGGATTGGAAGAATCAATATTGTGAAAATGACTATACTACCCAAAGCAATCTACAGATTCAATGCAATCCCTATCAAATTAGCAATGGCATGTTTCACAGAACTAGAACAAAAAATTTCACAGTTTGTACGTAAACACAAAAGACCCCGAATAGCCAAATCAATCTTGAGAAAGAAAAATGGAGCTGGAGGAATCAGCCTCCCTGACTTCAGACTATACTACAAAGCTACAGTAATCAAGACAATATGGTACTGGCACAAAAACAGACACATAGATCAATGGAACAGGATAGAAAGCCCAGAGATAAACCCACGCACTAATCTATGACAATGGACAAAAGACAGTCCCTTCAATATGTGGTGCTTGGAAAACTGGACAGCTACATGTAAAAGAATGAAATTAGAACATTCCCTAACACCATACACAAAAATAAACTCAAAATGGATTAGACACCTAAATGTAAGACTGGACACTATAAAACTCTCAGAGGAAAACGTAGGAAGAACACTCTTTGACATGAATCACAGCAAGATCTTTTCTGATCCACCTCCTAATGTTAGTAAAAACAAAAATACACAAATGGGACCTAATGAAACTTACAAGCTTTTGCAAAGCAAAGGAAACTACAAACAAGACGAAAAGACAACCCTCAGAATGGGAGAAAATATTTGCAAACGAATCAACGGACAAAGGATTAATCTCCAAAATATATAAACAGCTCATGCAGTTCAATATTAAAAAAACAAACAACCCAATCCAAAAATGGGCAGAAGACCTAAATAGACATTTCTCCAAAGAAGACATACAGATTGCCAAGAAGCACATGAAAAGCTGCTCAACATCACTAATTATTAGAGAAATGCAAATCAAAACTACAATGAGGTATCACCTCACACCGGTTAGAATGGGCCTCATCAGAAAATCTACAAACAACAAATGCTGGAGAAAAGGGAACCCTCTTGCACTGTTGGTGGGAATGTAAATTGATACAGCCACTATGGAGAACAGTATGGAGGTTCCTTAAAAAACTAAAAATAGAATTACCATATGATCCAGCAATCCCACTACTGGGCATATACACAGAGAAAACCATAATTCAAAAAGACACATGCACCCCAATGTTCATTGCAGCACTACTTACAATAGCCAGGTCATGGAAGCAACCTAAAGGCCCATCGACAGACGAATGGATAAAGAAGATGTGGTACATATATACAATGGAATATTACTCAGCCATAAAAAGGAACGAAATTGGGTCATTTGTAGAGACGTGGATGGATCTAGAGACTGTCATACAGAGTGAAGTAAGTCAGAAAGAGAAAAACAAGTATCGTATATTAATGCATATATGTGGAACCTAGAAAAATGGTACAGATGAACCGGTTTGCAGGGCAGAAATAGACACACAGATGTAGAGAACAAACATATGGACAAGGACACCAAGGGGGGAAAGTGGCGGGGAGGGGTGGTGGTGGCGGGATGAATTGGGAGATTGGGATTGATATGTATACACTAATATGTATAAAACAGATAACCTAATAAGAACCTGCTGTATAAAAAATAAGTAAAATTCAAAAATTAAAAAAAAAAAATTTGTGCATTGAAAACATAAAATAACAGCATATATGATCTGACTTAACCAGTTAAAATAAGTGCAATACTGATCAGATTTACTTAGAAAGTAAACTAAATCAGTCAAAAATGAATGCTAAATTAAGAAACCACAAAGGAATAGGATAAGTACTTACTTTCTATTCTGTTGCTGTCTCTGATGCAAGAGTCGACGGTGCTGTGGATGAAGGTGGGTTGTGTCTGGTCTAAACATTGGGGCCTGTGATCTAAGCAGAAAGGGAAAAGATGTGCAATTCTGTCATCCTGATGACTTGAAGTTTTTAACAATGTGGTCAGTACAGGATAACTTCATACAGGTTCACCCAAGGGAATGCTAAAGTCTATTCTAAGATCTTGCAGAAGGAAGACACCGCTGTATTTTTATGTCTTCCACAAAAGCCAATTCTCAACTCCTAAGAGGACAATCATAAAATTAGAATGAATCAGCAGTAAAGCAGTTTAATTCTTTTTCTTTTTGCTACTGTTAAAGAGAAGTCTCTAATAGATTTAATGTACTTAGTTTCAACTATTTGGGAATGACATTGAAACATATATGTGCGATGGTTAATTTTATATGTCAACTTGGCTAAGCTAGCCAGTTGTTTGGACAATCACTCATCTAGATGTTGCTGTGAAGGTATTTTGTAGATGCGATTAACATTTACAATTAGTTGACCTTAAGAAAAAAAGAGATGGCCCTCGATAATGTGGTTGGGCCTTGCCCAATCAGTTGAAAGGAAAACATGTTTCCCAGGGAAGGAATTTTGCCTCAAGACTAGAACACGGAAGTCCTGACTGAATTTCCAGCCTGCCCACCTGCCCTATAAATTCAGACTCAAGGTTGCAACCTCAACTCCTACCAAAATGTCCAGCCTGCTGGCCTGCCCTATGAATTTTGGACTTGCCGGCCCCACAGTCATGCAAGCCAATTCCTCACAGTAAATCTCTTCTTTACTTATTTATCTATATCCTACTGATTCTGCTGCTCTGGAGAATCCTAACTGATACAACACAATATGTAATAAAACACAATTTCACTGAAGCAGGAACTTAAACCCCTCTTGTTATAAAATCACAGTGGAAGCAAGCAACTAGCTAGCACTGAGATTAGCTGACAACTCAACATCTATATCTCTGTTCCCTTTTTGTTTTTTTTTTGGCTGAGCCGTGCAGCTTGCAGGATCTTAGCTCCCCGACCAGGCATTGAGCCCAGGTCATGGCAGTGAAAGCACCGAATCCTAACCATTGGACCGCCAGGGAACTTCCTCTCTATTCCTTAGTATACGATAATTCTTGTTAAATGACAAACACTTTGTGCATACGTTAAGTATGTGTGTGTTTGTAAAATAAGTGAGACATAAGAAACTTCAGGAGAAATAAAAAAGGTGATTAGTAATGTGCAAATGTACACAGGAAGCATGTGACTGGAGGGAAATGTGATTCATAAGAAAGCCTGGAGACTGTCAAACATTTCTGTGTTTGGCAAATTGAGGATCAAATAACATCTCAAAATAGATCACTTGCAAATATCAACAGACTTCTGTGTTATATCACTAAATGTCAATGATCAAGAGACTTAGATGACAATGGATAAACGGAGGCATTTGTTTTGTGTACCTTAGGTTTTGCAGGTGAGGCCCTGGGCCAGGAGGGTGCTGCTGAGGAGGCGGCGGTGTAGTGGGGGCTGGAGCACTAAAGAAGGCACGGAAGCCTGGTGCTGGGGGAAGCATCTGCCCAACTCGCCCTTGCAGCAACTTGGGATTCATGGCAGCAAGTGGACTACCAACAAATCCAGGGACCCGTGCAAACTGGCTGGGAGACATCCGTCCAGGCTGTAGCTACAAGAGGGACAAGATCTTAGATTTAGTTGATCAGCAAGTCCCCTTACTTTTATCCACAGAAAAGTGAATACTGCTTCCATCAATAACTTTGGTTGAGAAAGTAAAGGAAAAAATAAGAGGCGGCAGTGACTGATTAACAGCAAAAAAGGGGGCTATCAGCTAGTGAACCTTGGGAAAGTGAGACAGCTCTTTAAGGGCTGAGCTAACCCTAGGCTTACCTGTGCTCCTCCAAGAAGCTGTGCTCTCTGGAGGGGGCTGAGAACAGGAGGAACACTAGGAGGGAAAGGGTGACCCAGTAGGGAAGAGTTCTAAAAAAAAAAAAAAAAAAATTATATTTATACCATGAAAACAGGTAAATAACAGGGGAACTCAATAGAAATACAGAATTAACTCGGATAGAAAAGCTCTCAAATTGTAGAGCTGAGCGGTCCACTGAAGGAATATGAAAGAGTAATGCTAGAAGTGAGAAAGCACTATGATCATGTGACATGAAAGAGAAAGAAGTAGAATGAGGGACGATAATAGCAAGAAACCAGATCATGTCAAGTTTAGATTTTTAAGATAAGAAAAGAGTTGAGGTAAGAAAGAGCTGAACATGATGAACTATGTCTTCTGACCCGGGGACTATAAGATCCAGAAATTCAAGTATGGAGATTATAAAAAACATGTAAGATTTAGGAGATGTCTATATACTAGGCAGTGATCAGAAAATATTTCCATTAGATTGTAAAGTGACATACCGGGACACTGCAGAGCTGGTTTGGAGACATCCTCTCACCGTAGGGAGCAGGATAGCGTGGTGGCATTGGGGGTCGAACATGGACAGGCTTCGGACACAGAATCTATCAGGACAAACATATATACAACTACACTCAGTGAAGTCAGTTTTTCCTCTACCTATTCTTCCTCCCCTCGAGTACCGGCAGAGACACAGAACTCAATGCAAAGCCCTACTTCTAAGCAAATTGCTATGGCTTTGGTCCACATACAGAACCTTTGGTCACTTCCTCTCACAAATATCAAGCAATGTGCCACTTTTAAGTGAGGAAGATTTAGCTAATTCTCCAGTTATCCCCACCCTTCCATGCTATCTGAGGGAGGTACCAGCAGATATTCTGACTTGCAAATTCTCTCCAAGAGGATATATTTTGGTAGCAGTGAGGGAGATGGAATGATAAGAAAGCTGGAGGATTAACTAAGTCCTATTCTGAAGCCCCTATGATATGGCCGCCATGCTCAGCTCTTTCGTGTACGTTGTGACTCCACCATTTCATAGGATACTGAGCCTAACTAGGCCATACCAATACCACCCTCCCCCCATACCTTCCAAATTGGCCTTCCTTTTCAGCTGCTGGTTTCAGGTGGAGGAAAGTCTATGGAACAGGACTGCACAGGCTCTAGGGAAAGCAGGGATATCTTAAAGGTAAAAAGGGATGTGGACAATGCTGTGTGTTCCCACTCCCCCCAGCTTTCAGTTACCTCTCTGCCAATGTTTTGGGCAGCCAGCAAAACACTTTAAAAAGGACATTTACACTAAATGTGGTTAACTACCCTTTTTCTCCCCCAATTAAAAGGCAGCAGCAACAGTAGTAGCACCAGCAATGGGCATTGGGGAATGTGTCTCTTATTTGTACTAACTTTTCCTCTAATTGGCTACTTTTCTTTCTAATCTAATGCCTACCCCAAACTTCCACCCTCCTCCCAGCATCACCAATTTCCCAAATAATTTTGCCCAGATTCCCAATATCCTGGGCTGAGTGCCTGTTAATGAGAGGTACCTGTTGGTTGAAGCTGGGTACAGCCATCTGCTTAGGTGGGGTGCCTATGGGGACAGCTCTAACAGGAGGACTCCCAATGATAGGCGAAGTTGACCGCCTTGGTAATGCACGCTCAGAAACGTCCCGATCATCTTCTGGGCCCTGTGGGGGCCTCTGAGGCAAGGCATATTCTAACACAGACACTGTAGGCATTTCCTAATTGAGGAAGTAGTGTTAAAAAAATTAGCTACCTTGAAATGTTTTAATAACCTTTACAGATGCCAGATATCTTGAGAAATTATTTTAAAAATTTTTATTTAGTTTTATTTCACATCCAGTAAAAATGTTACCCTCTTTAGTGTATAGCACTAAATTTTGATAAATGCAGAGAGTCCTGGATCTAACACCAAAATCAAGACACAGAAGTTTTATTACTCCCCAAACTTCCTTTGTATTGTTCCTTTGTAGTCAACCTCTCCTACCACCCCCAACCACTGGCCAACACTGATCTGTTCTTTGTCCCTATAGTTTTGCCTAAAAATGACTTTAAGTAATTCAAATCATAAGCTGTCAAATTTGAGTTCCGATGGCTCCCTTTCAACCATTTCAAAGAAAGCACAGTCAAGTGAGCATTACCATAGAGCCTGGGGGAGGGTACAGTCAACAGGTCCAGCTATGGGTGCTGGATGACATAATCAACGTAAGACTGGCAAAGGATATACATCCATACATCGTTCCAGTAAGGAAAGGATAACAACAGGAGCCAGCTTTCGGGTATTAGGATTTTTATATAACGAGAAAACGTTTAATACCTGAGCAAGCAGTGGTCCTCGGATTCGCCTCAGAACTTCAGATCCATCCCAGATGCTGGAATTGAGACTTCCTGGTCGGGGCTAACAAAAAAGGAAAACATACACACAAAGTCTAGAAGAGTGCAGGCTCGCTGGGCAACTTACCAGCTTTCGGTGAGCAAAGCTCCCAAAGAGCCTCAACTGCCTGAGAATAGAAACTACAGTGTTCTAGAATATACCTTATTTCCCAAATTCATGTCTAGAATTGCTATCATCAGGAATTACACTACCAAATTTCTATAACACATGTAATTCTCTCAGTATAGTAGATGAAATAAAATAGCCAAGCCCAATACTTTGCTTTAATTATCAGTCTGCTATAGCTCTCAGATCACAGTAACTTACTTGCAACACTGGTCTGGTCTGTACTGCCCTCATGATAGCTGGATCTTCTAGTTCATTTTCAATCACCATCTTACTGAGCCTTTCTGCCAGATTCTCCTCATGATCACCCAACAAGTCCATCTCATCCCTTTCTCCATTGCCTGTTTGTTCATTAACTGCCACAGGCAGCTTCTCTTCCAACTCAGCCAGGCGCTCATGTGCTTCCTGCCAATCATCATCTATAAGGAAATCATAAAAAAGAAACAGAGTTCATATTGGAATAAAAAAGTTTCATAAAATTCTTCTCTTATCCATCTAGAGACATGAAATAAGGTTTAAACTAAGGGGCACATTTAAAGTGGGCTTTTCACTACTAAGAACAACTAACATCCTACCAGGAATAAAACACTTTTAGAGTAATAGCTTAATACATTAGCAACGATGTGCAAACTATATTCTGAAACCAATTTCTAAGTTGGTGATATAGTACAACCTGTTGGTTTGAGATTCTGTGACATTTCAGGCAAAAACTCGCGCTAGCGTACAACTTTCTCTTAGGTAACTGTCATCTTCTTTACAAGCTTTTAAATCCATTCGTGTCATTCAGTTGGTATTTTTTGAGCATCTATTATGTGACAGGCATTGTTTTAGGTGCATGGGGTACATTGGTGTACAAAATAGACAAGGATCCCTGCCCTCCTGTGGCTTTTTAAGCAGGGAAGAGACAGATAATAGATAATGAACATAACGAATAAGTAAATTAGATACTGTATTAGAAGATGATATGCTACAGGAATACGGGGGAAGAGAAGCAAATTGAAAACTTTAAATAGGATGGTCAGAGGTATGTCTCATTGAGAAGGTGACATTTGAGCAAAATGTCAAGAATAAGTTAGCCATGTGAATATCTAGGAGAAGAGTGTCTCAGGCAGAGGGACAGTCAGTACAAAGGCCTTAAGATGAGGGACCGACGACTCTGAGAAGCAGCAAGGACTGTGCTTGGACTGGAATGAACAGGGGTGAAGAGCAGAAGAAAAATGAGGTCAAAGTGGGAGGGCTCCTGCAGGGCCTTTAGAGCCACTCTGAAAGGGGGGCCGCTGTAGGTTTGGATGTGGCTTGACTGTTTAAAAGAATCACTCTGGCTGCTGTGTTGAAAACAGATTTGCAGAGAAGGGGGCAGCACTGTTGGAAGCATGGAGGCCTGTTAGGGGGCTACTACAAGTATGCCACAGGAAAGGTGAGGGTGACTTGGACCCGCGTCAGTCCTCTCCTGCTTTAACTGTCTATTTCTACATACTACCATATAATCTGTGGCACTGACACTAGGTTATTTTGTTGTTTTTTGTTTTTTATGCTGACACAGCATTTTTTTTTTTTTTTTTTAATTTTAAATTTATTTATTTTTTGGCTGTGTTGGGTCTTCGTTTCTGTGCGAGGGCTTTCTCTAGTTGTGGCAAGTGGGGGCCACTCTTCATCGCGGTGCGCGGGCCTCTCACTATCGCGGCCTCTCTTGTTGCGGAGCACAGGCTCCAGATGCGCAGGCTCAGTAATTGTGGCTCACGGGCCCAGCTGCACCGTGGCATGTGGGATCCTCCCAGACTAGGGCTCGAACCCGTGTCCCCTGCATTGGCAGGCAGATTCTCAACCACTGCACCACCAGGGAAGCCCCAGCATTATTTTTGAGGCCAGCTAGAGCATAGATGAAAATCTTCAGAACCTTTTATCAGCTCCTCTAGAACCAGACCTTACTTCCATCGCTTCTCTCATTCCAGTGCTCCTCAACCTCATCACTCATCATTCCCTTCTGACTCCAGCATAAAAGCTCTACTATTTTGCTCCTTTCAGCATTCAAATTCAGATACCTTTCCCTCCTCACTGAAGCTTTCCCTAAATAATCTTTTCATTTTAATTCTACTTTCACCTCATCTGAACACGCACTACTTTCTAACCCACCAAAACCCCATGTATTCTTTTGTAAATGTTATATATTTTTATTCTTATTTTAGTTTTGTTTTGTATGTCCTGCAAAATTCAAAACAGAGAGATAACAGGTAATTACTAACATAAAAACACAGAATTCTGAAAAGTGTCCTTAATGACAATCCTCCCCATATAATTTTTCTATATACCTCATTTAAAGAAAGGAGAAGGAAAAAGTGGAAGCACCATGACAAGAAGAAAAAAAAAAGTGCCTGGTATATACTAAGGGTGTAATTAATGGTAGCCACTTAAAAAAAAGATTTAGACTTTCTGAGGGGCTCATATGCAACTTGTTAAAGTACATGTTTGTTAAAAAAATTTAAACATTACACAAATATGTAACTTAGAAAGTGAAAGTTCCCCATAATTCTTCAGGAATGTTAAATTTTTTCAAGTGGGAACACATAACTACTGATAATATCATCTCATTCTTTTTCATACCTATAGGAGATTCTACTCTACTAATTAACTAATTTAACTTATCCCTTACTGATGGAAATTTGGATTATTTGTAATTTTTAATTTATTTATTGAAGTATAGTTGACGTGCAACATTACATTAGTTTCAGGTGTATAACAAATTTAAGTAGCCTAAGTCCCTTTCAGGATCAGATTATAAACATTTAAAATTGCTACTTTTATTACATAACAATGTATCATATAACACTAGCGATCCAAAAAAAAAGCAAGGTAAGGGATTTCCCTGGCGGTCCAGTGGTTAAGACTCCATGCTCCCAATGCAGGGGGCACGGGTTCGGTCTCTGGTCAGGGAACTAAGATCCCGCATGCCGCGGCCAAAAAACAAAAAGAAAGAGGTAAGTGGGACTCCCAAATTTATAATTTGTATGATAAGAACCACTGTCTAGTCTTTGAGCACTGTGGTAGATGTGAATGTACTACTTGTGGTAAAGGGAAAAATCTACTTTAGATGAAAATTACAGCACTAATTTAAGTTATCAGTTATTTTAAAAATATGCTTAAAGAACAGTATAATTAAAAATCAATTGTGATATTAATATTTGTATCATCTTTGCTAAGGAAGAGTAAGCTAAGCATGTTTTGAAGGACTAACTGCTTTTTGCAATTTTACTGACTCAACAATGCCAGAAAAAAAAAAAAGGGAGTCTATAATCCTGAATTAAGGGATTTTTTTAAACATTTATTTCCCAAATTTAAGAAACTGATTTGCTAAGATTGATTCTAATGCAAAAGAGTTCTAATTTGCATTGCTTTCATTCACTTCTCATAATCCTATTTACTAACCTTACTAGGTCCCACCAAAGATGATAATCTATTTGTCCTTAATAATTAATTTAAAAAATGCTGGTTAAGTAGCCATATTCTGTGAGAAAGGCTCTGTTGTGAACTGTTACTTTTTCAAACATGTAAGCAAAGAAACCTATGCCACAGAACACCATCATGTTCATTTTAGGTATTTCTTGCTCTTGCGAAAAATCATCTCAAACAGTATGTCAGAGATCACACGTCCTTAGTATAAAAGGATACTTCACTCTGTATCTTTTTCAAATGACCTAAAAACATACTTAGATATGCCAATGCTTGACCTCAACCCACATTGGTCAAAATGATAAAGGGTAGGGGAAAAAAATAACAGAGAAATGAAAGGAAAGAGGTAACTGTTTTCCTTCAACTAATTAACCTATAGCCTGATGTGGGTTACTGAATTCCTGGCTGCTTTTATAAATGTATGCTTGTTGTGGTAATTCCCCTCAAGTCTGTCTCAGGGATATTTGTTTTTGAATAAAAACAAAATGAACAGGAAGTAGAGGTGATTTAATATTAGAGCAATCTCAGTCCCTAAAGATTTTAGCAGCTATCAATAAAAAGGAAGTGGAAAGAATGGGGAGCCCTTCCATGTGGAGGCAGGAGAGTCCCAAAGAGCCCCCAAAGACTGTTAAAACATAACTGGTAGCTTACATTGATTGTATTTATAGTTACTTAACATCTCTGGCATTTTCCTTCTTCATTTGTTAACATGAGGATAATAACAGTACCTACCTTGCAAGGTTGCTATGAGGATTAACAATATACGTGAAACACTTAGAACGGTCCCTAGCATGTAATAAGCACCTTTTAAGTGTAAGCTTTTATTTTTAGAGAACGAGTTGAGATTACTGTGGCTCATTTATTGCTCAAAGATGATGCAAACATTTTTCCATGCAGAAGACAGTGACTAGTTTCTTAAGGAAAGGTGACATCAGAGCATCTGTAGCCAGTGACTTAAAATAACTACTGTACTAACAGGCATTACTCAAGATACTCCTTGAGTTAAAAACCAACAAACCAAAATGTATGTCATAGGTCTGACATTTTACCTCCTGGTTTAAATTCTCTACACCAGCTGTATATCCACCTTTAGAAGTATATTAAACAAGTCACAGGTCGCCTTAGAAAGCAATTTTCTTTTTATAAACCCGTATAGTATTTATATCAAGATGAGGAACTAAGGTTTTAACTTCACAATTCAAGTATATTATACTCTCAATGGAAAGGGCTCACACTGGGAAATCTTTTCTCCATTATAAACTTTGTTGACCAAGAAGTCCTTAATCATCCTTGTGCCTCAAGGTACAAAATGGGCTAACCATATGCTACTTCACTGCCTTTACTTTTTATCACCTGTTCTTTCGCTGTGTAACCCTAGGGGCTTTTTCATTTTCCACCACATAAAATGCAGTTCTGCACACTCTAAAATTCTTTTAAGGCAATACTCTCCTCATCTTGTGAGAAACATAGAAACTCAGAAAAAAAGACTAGCACTCTGGAAGTCAATGAGAAGGCAAAACTATTCCTCTTCTGTCCAGGTTAAAAACTGAGGACATTTACTATGCTGGCTAACCTCAACATACTTCATTTTAATACAGATGAATTTGCTTAAAAATGGTAACATTCACTACAATATTTTAAGAGAAAAAGAGTTCCAGAAACAAGCACACACTGTTTGTAGTTTCTATTGTATTCTATAGGTTTTTACTAAAGTTTCAAATATAATTTGCAATTCACATCAGTTCCCTGCTTTCGTCATTCTGTTCTATGTCCCTTTCCCTGTGATCTCCATGGAGAGAGAACACCATCTGAGATCACGTCATCCTCTTGGACAATCTCATCCCCTAAACTATGGCTGTAATCCAAAAGGTTTTTGGTTCCCTTCTGTAATAAGCCTAGCTTCTACCTTAAATGCTTCTCTTGCTGCTTCCAATAGCAGCAGTTTTAGCTCTCCAAGGAATTTTGTAAACCCTGATTGAAAATAGTATACTCTTTCATTTTTGCCGGTTCATTCAACTCAGTCTAAGCTTAAATAAACTTAAGCTGTTTAGGTCAGTGCAAAACCAGTAACCAGTACAACTATTTTATTTTATTTTTGGCTGTGTTGGGTCTTTGTTGCTGCACGCGGGCTTCCTCTAGTTGAGGCGAGCAGGAGTTACTCTTTGTTGCGGTGCGCGGGCTTCTCACTGCGGTGGCTTCTCTTGTTGCGGAGCACGGGCTCTAGGCGGGCAAGCTTCAGTAGTTGCGGTGCGCGGGCTCTAGAGCGCAGGCTCAGTAGTTGTGGCGCACGGGCTTAGCTGCTCACTGGCATGTGGGATCTTCCCCGACCAGGGATTGATCCCATGTCCCCTGCATTGGCAGGTGGATTCTTAACCCCTGCGCCACCAGGGAAGTCCTAATACAACATTTTTAAGACCTCTTATTTGTTTTTGATATTGAACATTTTGGGGTTACCCACTACTGATAAATTTCCTCTTATTACTTAACTTGAATATTTTAAATCCCACATACTCACACATTCCAACATAAATGTGGTCATTGCTGCTTTTCAACACCAACAGTCAAAGCAAAGAGAGTTGCGTGGACTCTTACCTATTCATCTTTTTTTTTTCAAATGTGTTTGTCAAATCTTATTGAAATGGAATGGACAAAATTAAAACTACGAGATAATATTTTAAAGCAATTACAGAAATGATTTTAAAACAATACTAAAACAAAAAACCACAATACTGACAGAATTGTGGTTAAAATGTTACCTCTATACAATGTTTTGGTTTTTTTCTTAACATCTTTATTGGAGTATAATTGCTTTACAATGATATGTTAGTTTCTGCTGTATAACAAAGTGAATCAGCTATACATAAACATATATCCCCATATCTCCTCCCTCTTGCATGTCTCTCCCACCCTCCCTATCCCAGCCCTCTAGGTGGACACAAAGCACCAAGCTGATCTCCCTGTGCTATGTGGCTGCTTCCTACTAGCCATCGGTTTTACATTTGGTAGTGTATATATGTCCATGCCACTCTCTCACTTCATCCCAACTTCCCCTTCCCCGTGTCAAGTCCATTCTCTACGTCTGCGTTTTTATTCCTGTCCTGCCCCTAGGTTCTTTAGAACCATTATTTTTTTTTTAGATTCCATATATATGTGTTAGCATATGGTATTTGTTTTTCTCTTTCTGACTTACTTCACTTTGTATGAGTCTCTAGGTCCATCCACCTCACTACAAATAACTCAATTTCATTTCTTTTTATGGCTGAGTAATATTCCATTGTATATATGCACCACATCTTCTTTATCCATTCATCTGTCGATGGACACTTAGGTTGCTTCCATGTCCTGGCTATTGTAAATAGAGCTGCAATGAACACTGTGGTACTGACTCTTTTTGAATTATGGTTTTCTCAGAGTATATGCCCAGTAGTGGGATTACTGGGTCATATGGTAGTTCTATTTTTAGATTTTTAAGGAACCTCCATACTGTCCTGCATAGTGACTGTATCAATTTACATTCCCACCAGCAGTGCAAGAGGGTTCCATTTTCTTCACACCCTCTCCAGCATTTATTTGTAGATTTTTTGATGATGGCCAGTCTGACCAGTGTGAGGTGATACCTCATTGTGGTTTTGACTTGTATTTCTCTAATGATTAGTGATGTTGAGCATCCTTTCATGTGTTTCTTGGCAATCTGTATGTCTTCTTTGGAGAAATGTCTGTTTAGTTCTTCTGCCCATTTTTGGATTGGGTTGTTTGTTTTTTTGCTATTGAGCTGCGTGAGCTGCTTGTATATTTTGGAGATTAATCCTTTGTCAGTTGCTTCATTTGCAAATATTTTCTCCCATTCTGAGGGTTGTCTTTTTGTCTTGTTTATGGTTTCCTTTGCTGTGCAAAACTTTTAAGTTTCATTAGGTCCCATTTGTTTATTTTTGTTTTTATTTCCATTTCTCTAGGAGATGGGTCAAAAAGGATCTTGCTGTGATGTATGTCATAGAGTGTTCTGCCTATGTTTTCCTCTAAGAGTTTTATAGTGTCTGGCCTTACGTATTCTTTTTTTTTTTGGCTGCACGGGGTACGCGGGATCTTAGTTCCCCGACCAGGGATGAACACGGGCCCTTGGCAGTGAGAGCGAAGAGTCCTAACCACTGGACTGCCAGGGACTTCCTACCTATTCATCTTTCCAAAGTACAGTTTAATTTTAACTTATTAGTATACTTGTTCCAGGACCTCTAACTCTCAAACTTTATTATGTAAGCTTGCTCCCTAAAACTTTCATCTCAGTAATTATAACTGTGGCCTCTAGTTTAGTTTGGCTCTTTAATTTTTTAACCACTTCCAACACCAGGAATATTTATCTATACCCAAGGATGAGAAAATTTCATCTGTGCACAACACTTTTCTAACTTATGAAGACTTTCTATCCCCAAAATTCTTGGAATAATAAACTTTATTTATTGAATATACTGTAGGGCAATAGCAGGGTCATGCAATATATTATTGATCAACTGAATTTTAAAACATATACATCTGAATCTGAGTTTTCTCCTAGTCCACTAGTTTTCCTTAAGTTCCATGTTCCACAAATAAAAATTTCCTTCTTCTAGGATTATTTTAAACTTTTGTAAAATGTCCACTTCTTTAATCATTTGAATTCCTTATAGTGTCAACTTAGAGCCATAGATCATAAAGCTGGAAGGGACAGGGCTTAGAAAACACCTGGTTTTATAAGTGAGGCAAAAAGGAAGCCCAGAGGAGGAGGGTAGATGCTTGGAGTGAAGAACAGAACAGTTTGCCAACTTTGTGAATGAGGTTACGCCTACTTAGACAAAAGTACTTATAAAAGAGAGCATTTGAAAACAGCAAGAGACCAAGATGACATTATAAAAGAAAGACATCACTTACCAACTGCACCTGACCCAAATGTATCATCATTGAATTGATCAATCTCTTCATCTTCCTCTCCCAGGCCCTGAAATGCATCTTCATCTTCATCCAGAGGACAATCCTCCAAAGACTAAAAAAGGAGAAAAAAGAGATCAGCTATTCATGAAGTTCATAACCTCGTTCTAAAAAAATGTTTTTATCTTCCCGATCAACACAATAGCTTCATTATGACTTTTTGTGCAGATGGCATTTTTTCTATCCCCCAATTTCCCTGACACTGGAAGACTTCAGTACCTTTTCTTTCAGTTTCTCGTTCCTATTCCTTATTTAACCTCTTCCCCCAAACTTTCATTTCTCTATTTATCAAGAATCTAATAATAGCATTTCCTCATGCAACCAAGAAATGAGGCCTGCCAACTTCCTTTCCATCACTGGTTACAATAATAATGACAACTGAAAATGAACACTTTATTATTTTGCTTGAGTTCTACCCATATTTTCCAACGAAATTCTCATCTTCCCCATATTCATGTCACCTTTTCAACTATTTTATTATTCTCTTTTAAAGCTTTCTCTTCATTTTCCTTTTCCCCTTCTGTTTTCCTACAGGCCCAAACTCTGGTGATAAAGGAGAAAGCTAAGTGTTCAATCACAATTAAGTGAACTTTTGAAAAGCTGTGACGTGACAGGTTTAAGTTGTGTCTCTACTCTTACAAGTGATATCAACTTGGGCAAGTCACATCCTTTCTGATTAATTCATTGAATACCCCCGAGCATCTATTTTGTCTCAGGCTGTGTTAGCCTCTAAGCCACAATCTCTCAAGTGGTAATGCAGGGACAATACCACCTACCTCAGAAAGTTGTTGTGAGGATCAAATGAGGCAAAGATTTAGGCAAACATTGGGTATTGTTAAACAATGCTAGATATCATCAGTTTAACAACTTAGGTGTGTACTATCTTAAACATACCCCCCCACCCCCATTTCAGTTTTCAACTGATTTATTTTCCAAGTTTTCTTTTCTTTTGGAAACTTTGCCTACTGCATCTCATCATCTCTCTCCATGTTTACATAAAGGCAGTTTGATCTTGAACCATTCCTATCAAATACCAAGTATATGTGTCCCCAGTTTTCAAAGACTCAGGATCGGAATTCCACACTCTCTCCACAGTCACATTTCTGATACGCCCTGACTGGCTACCTATTAGCCAGGCTGTTCCCAAATGAAAGGTTAGGTCAAAGGGCCATCCTACCCATCTTAAGTCTCCCAAACTTACACAAAGCAAGCATGCAACTGCCTCCCCATCACAGGCAACTTCCAGAAGCACTCCCAAATCACAAAGATCTACTTAACCAAATCACTGCTTTTTACATTGGAAAGACTCTTAGGGATCATCTAAACCAACCCTTTGGTTCTACAAATCCAGAAACCCTGTCCAATGATTAGGAGTCGCTAAAGGTCATACAGCGAACCAGTGACACTGTCAGGGCTCTCGACTGTTGCTACATACCCGGACCGTCACCAAACCCACGTCCCCCTCCACTCTCCCAGAAGGAACTTCTGCTGGACACGCCCCTTCCCAACTCGGAGTCCTCTTTAGTAAACGGTCTTCGGCCCCAGTCAAAGGGCGAGTCCACGCCCCCGGGACCTGACGGTCGCCGGTTTGTAAGGGGGTGTGTATAAGTAATTGGAGGGGAGATGGTTCCGGGTCCAGGGCGGGAAACGCGTCTCTGGGTTTTCTCGAGTGACGCTTCCTCAAGAGCCACCGAGGGTGGGTGCAACGCTCTCTACTCCTCGCTCCTCCGGGGGTGGGGGAGTGGTCTGGTTAAGGCACGTAAGGGGCCCTCCCCACCCCAAAACAGAGGTCAGCTCTCCTCGGTGGCAACTGATAGGACAGTCCCGCCCCCCGAAGCCAGCTCACAGCCCTCGGATTAAACCCGCGACCCCAGACCCGACGCACTCCGCTCGGTCCCGCGGGTCCCGCCACCCGTCCCCTCCCCCCAGGAGCGCTGGACAGACGCGCGGGGGGTGAGAGAGAAAGAGGGGCGCGTGCGGGAGGTAGGGAGGGAGGGAGGGGTCACTTCCGGTCGCAACAACTCACCTCGTAGCGGAACATTCTTGGGGAGGGGGGGAGGGAGCGGGGAGGGGAATAGGGGAGGGAGGGAAGAAGCGCTGACTCTCCGCGCTCCTCCGCGCGCGGGTCCTCCACCGGCTCGCGACCCCTGGCCGCCGCCGTACGCCGGAGCGTGCGTGGGAACGTGCGCAGGCGCGCCTCGGGGACGGCGTCCGCCCCGTTCGGCGCCCGGCGGCGGCGGCTGCGCGGGGACAGATTTGGCGTCCCGCTTCCTAGTCTCAGCGGCGGGAAGGAGGTCCCACGGCGAGACACTGCGCACGCGCCGCCCGTCGGGGGCTTCCTCGCGATCTGGACTTGTAGCTCCGCCCCTGGCTTCTCTGCGCCCGCCCGGCGCTCAGCTTCGAGTCACGAGTTTTCCGTCACCGACGGGGCGGAGAAAAGCCTTGTGATTGTCACAGGGTAAGGCTTTGAAGAGTCCCAGGATTAGCCTGGACTGGGAGAAATGGAGATTCCTAGACTGTTTTGCCAGCGTCCAACATGGTCTTCGCGGGTTTTGCTTGGCAGTCCTCACGACATACAATATGCGCCGAGTGGAGGGAAAAAAATAAAAGTTCAGGTCATTGAAATGGGCTGAATTCGTCGCCACTTTCGGCGGCACGTCATCTGCTGAGTCGACAGCGGGTCAGGGCTGTGATTTATGTGTCTCAAAGTGATGAGGGCGATTAAAAAAAAAAAGCCGAATGCATGTTCCGGGAGGTTCCACCAGGGAGGTATTTTTAGGTCCCAGGCGCTCCAGGCAGGTGAAGTGGGAGAGCCAAGAAGGGCAGCACAGCCGTGGGCAGCAAGGTCATCGAGGCTGAGTGCGCCGCTGGGTGACACCACCTGCTTAGAGGATCAAGCCCAGAAAAACGTTTGTCCTGGGTGTAAGCCTCGGCAGCCTGCTTCCAGAAGTCTGTTTGGGAGGTATACCTCCGCTAGCACCTGGCATGCCCTTTCGGCCCTGGAGAACTCTTTCTTCCCCCGTAAGGACTAAACTTGGACCACAAAAAATTAATTCGAAGAACTAAGGAGTGGATTTCTCAACTCCTTTCTCCCGGTGTCTTAAAATACGGCCTCGCCTAGGAGTGGCATAAATTCCTTACATGTTAGTATGACCAGATTGATTAATCAGAGTCTGAGTAGTGGGAACTTTGGATTTGGAACTAGAAGTTATGGGTGGGAATCAGTACTTTGTCACTGGCTGTCAGATGTGGAGCAGGTTATCTAAACACGTCTGAGGCTTAATTTCTTTGTAAAATGGGTTTAATGAAACCTGCCTCACAGAGTAGTGGTTCATTGATGATTCTAATACTACTTCTACTAATGACTGAAGTCTTGCCTTGTGCCAACCCTGTGAGGTAGGTACTGTTATTTTCCCTATAGATGTGGAACCTGAGGATTAGAGATGTTAATTCATTTATCCTGAACCACCCAGTGGAAAGTGGCAACCAGTTCTCTCTGATTCCAAAAATCCAATCTCTTAATCACTGTGACGGTTTTACAAAAGCGAATGTTTGCATGGGCCAGGCCTAAAGCTTAAAGTGGAGCAGGCCAAGGATAAGATGATAATCAGTTTTCAAGCATTCATGGAACATTACAAAACTTCCTGTAGTACAGGTAACAGCACAATGACCAAAGAATTGGTGCCATGTAGGCCAAGGGTTGGCAAGTTGTGACCCACAGCCAGATCTGGCCAGCTGCCTGTTTTTGTAAGTAAAGTTTTGTTGGAATACAACCACCGTCATTTATTTGCATATTGTCTTTGGTTGCTTTAGGGCAACCAAGGCAGAGTTGTATACTTACAGTGGAGGCCATTTGACTAGCAAAGCCTGAAATATTTACTGTCTGGCCCTTTACACAAAGTTTGCTGATTCCTGATGTTGCAGATACTGTTTTCTGATCATTATGTTAGAGATCAGAAATTTAAAACAAACAAACAAACAAAAATTCCATTTCTCTAATTAATGGACTACTTGAGAAAACATAATGGGAAGTAGAAAATATTTAGAACTGAAAAACTTATTAACATATGAAGACTTTTAGGATGCAGCTAAAGCAGTTTATATAAGAAAATAGGAAAGCTTGAATATAAATGAACTATAGGATAATTTTAAAGAAAAGATAAGGAAAGAAATAATACAGAGCAGAGAAGGAAACAGAAAAGGTGTCGTATAGACAATCAATAAAATTACCTGTTTTTCTCATGCACCAACTGTCTTTGAGGGAGATTAATGAGAGTCCCTTTAGGTGAATAATGTATTTTTTTGAGCTGTGTAATAGGCCCATTATTAAGATGGAGAGGATACAAATTCTCTTCACAAGTAATTCTGTAGAAATAAGATATGAGGCCTCTGGAGAGTGTCCCTTGAGTGGGTGGAAGAAAAGTCTTTCCTGCGAGCCCGGGTATACGGAAAAGGCTTTTCACAGCTGAGAGAGAACATCAGTTAGTGAAAGCCACGGTGCTTTGGCATTGTCTGTCCTTTCTCCAGAGGCTGTAAATAATCCACTGTGGTATTTACAGATTCTATACATGCTTCTTTTTTTTAGATCATGGTAAAAGAACATAAAATGTACTTTCTTGTGAGACTAGTTTCAGATGTTGTATTAATTTTCATTAAGTAATGTACAGCTCTACAACAGTGGTTCCCAGCCTTACCAAAAGGGCTTGTTATAACAGACTGCTGGACTCCATCCCTGGAGTTTCTGGTTCAGTAGGTCTGAAGTGGGACCTAAGAATTGCATTTATGCCAAGTTCCCAGGTGATGCTGATGCTATTGGTTCTAGGACTACACTTTGCATACCGCTGCTTTAAGATATTGTCCATGAGTGCTTGCAAAGGGTTGTAGAGAGGGAGAAAAAGAGTGGTGGGCTGCCCAGAGGGTCATTTCTCATGTAGCCAACAAAGTTGTGACGGACATCCCAGAAAGCTATGGGAACTCTTGGTGCAGCAGACTTTAGACAAAAGGATTAGCAATATAATGAAAATAAAAATGTATAAGACGAAACTTGTGGTAGATTAAACAAGGCTACAAATTCTTTGTTCTCTCATCAGGAGGTGGGTTCTGGGGCTTCCCTGGTGGCGCAGTGGTTGAGAATCTGCCTGCCGGTGCAGGGGACACGGGTTCGAGCCCCCTGGTCTGGGAAGATCCCACATGCCGTGGAACAGCTGGGCCCGTGAGCCACAATTACTGAGCCTGCGCGTCTGGAGCCTGTGCTCCGCAACAAGAGAGGCCACGATAGTGAGAGGCCCGCGCACCGCGAGGAAGAGTGGCCCCCGCTTGCCGCAACTGGAGAAAGCCCTCGCACAGAAACGAAGACCCAACACAGCCAAAAATAAAAATAAATAAATAAAAGGTGGGTTCTACTTCCATTATTCCTTGAATCTGGACTGGATTATGATGGCTTTGACCAATGGAGTAGGGGTCGGGGGGGTGATGCTATGGCAGTTCTGTGTCTAGTCTTTAAGAAGATTGACAGTGTAAGTCCGTGTAAGATGTCCAGTTACCTTGCTGAAGAGGTCACATGGAAAGGCCCTGAGACTACGTGAAGAGGAAGAGGGGTCCAGCTATACCCAGCTTACCAGCCACGCCAGACACGTGAATGAAGCTGTCCAGACCAGCTCAGCTAGCAACTGAATGTCATCGAGTGACCCCATTCAACACCATGGGGAGCAGGAGGATCACTCAGCTGAGCCTTCCCCAGATACCTGACCCGTAACGTGGTATTATAATCAAATGGTTGTGGTATTATAATCAAATGGTTGTGGTATTATAATCAAATGGTTGTGGTATTATAATCAAATGGTTGTGGTTTTAAACCACAAAATTTTGGAGTAGTTTATTACTCACTAATAGGTAAGTGGGACAAGTGTGTTTAGAAAAATTGTACAAAACTGGGAAATAAGGAAAAAAGGTTTTTGTGCGCCCTTTCTATGTTATAACAAGAACGTTGTCTAACGAGCCTGCTTCAGGATAATTTGAAGTTCTAGGGGAGGCAACTTTATTTGACTTAGTATCTACTATTAGCGAGGTACCAGACTCAGTAAAGTTAGATGTTAATTTGTAGAAGATTGCTAAATTGCAAATTAATTTTGTCCAGTTGAGATGATTTCATGTTGATAGAAAAGATAATCCCAAAGGGGACAGGTTTATTGCCTTGCCGGATATTAACTGGTATGATATTTAACATTTGAGTCTTACTCCAGCATTCTTTTTTTTTTTTTAATAAATTTATTTATTTATTCATTTATTTATTTATTTTTGGCTGCGTTGGATCTTCGTTGCTGCGCACGGGCTTTCTCTAGTTGTGGCGAGCGGGGGCTACTCTTCGTTGCGGTGCTCAGTCTTCTCGTTGCGGTGGCTTCTCTTGTTGTGGAGCACGGGCTCTAGGCGTGTGGGCTTCAGTAGTTGTGGCTCGCGGGCTCTAGAGCACAGGCTCAGTAGTTGTGGTGCACGGGCTTAGTTGCTCCGCGGCATGTGGGATCTTCCCGGACCAGGGCTCGAACCTGTGTCCCCTGCATTGGCAGGCGGATTCTTAACCACTGCACCACCGGGGAAGCCCACTCCAGCATTCTTTTCCACACTAGTTATAGTTCATAGTTTCTTATATCTCTTTTGAACCAGCCTTAGCATCCTGCCGGTTCTCTCATTAACAACATAAATAAATGGCCTGTGCTCATGCTGGTTCACAAACTGGCCCCCCATACATAGAGGGCAAGGAGAGACTGAAGAAAGAGGCAGCCACTCCAGATTGGTAGGTGGTAGGAAGTACCTACAGAGCAAGAGAACTTACATATGGGCTTGTCTTGGACAGCCGCAAGCAAGTAGATCTCCTTACCCGCCTGCCAGAATCTTAAAAGTTTATGTGGAGCCCAGAACAGGGCCAGTCACGTATACTGTCCAGGTGGTCTCAACAACATCCTACTCTCTTGTCCTTGAAAATAGCTCCCACTGTGGGAATGGTGGGCAAAGTGTACATTACAAGGACAGAGGAGGGGGTGTGGAGTGTCCAATTGCCAGGGTCCAGCTCATGGCTCCATGGATGATCATGTCCTTTTTAAATTTATTATTTATTTATTTATTTATTTATTTATCATTTCTTTCTTTCTTTTTTTTTTTTTTTTTTTTGGCTGCCTCGGGTCTTAGTTATGGCCCTTGGGATCTTCACTGAGGCATGCGGGATCTTTCATTGTGGCGTGCGGGTTTTCTCTCTCTAGTTGTGGCGTGAGCTCCAGGGCGCATGGGCTCTGTAGTTTGCGGCGGGCTCTCTTGTTGCGGTGCACGAGCTCAGTAGTTGCAGCATATGGAGCTAGTTTCCCCTTGGCATGTGGGATCTTAGTTCCCCGACCAGGGATTGAACCCTCGTCCCCTGCATTGGAAGGTGGATTCTTTACCACTGGACCACCAGGGAAGTCCCGATCGTGTCCTTTCAATGACAGCCTCCAACAGCTAATAATATATTTTAGAGTCTATTATGTAAAAAGTTGAGAACCTGTTATGTAAAATGTCTTGAGCAGGACGGGGGTAGTTTATTAGGTATGAGTTAAGTGCTGAATGGTAGTATATTAGTTTACTATTGCTACTGTAACAAATTACCACAAACTTAGTGGGTTAAAACAACACAAATTTATTCTCTTATAGTTCTGGAGGTCAGAGTCTAAAATGGGTTGTAGTACTGTTTTCCTTCTGGAAGCACTAGGCGAGAATCTGTTTTCTTCCTTTTTTTTAGTTTCTACAGGTTGCTTGCATTCCTTGGCTTATGGCCTCATCCTCCATCTTCAAAGCCAGCAGCATAGCATCTCCCAAACTCTCCCTCTCTCATCCTCCTTCTGTTGTCACATTTTTCTCTCCCACCCTCCTTCCTCCTTCTTATAAATAATCTGTGATAACAGTGGGGGCAACTGCATAATCCAGGATAATCTCCTCGTCTCAGGGCCCTTAATCTCATCTGCTAAGTCCCTTTTACCATATAAAGTAACGTACAGTTTCTGGGGATTAGGACTTGGGGGACCATTTTTCAGCCTACCGCATGTGGTATGTGGTAACCATTGGGGGCATCCAAAATGATTTTTGATAGTATAATGAGGAAACATTTTGAAGTTTAAGTGTTTGTTTTGTATACTTTTTTTTTTTTTTTGGCTGCACTGTGTGGCATGTCGGATCTTAGTTCCCAAACCAGGAATGGAACCCATGCCCGTACAGTGGAAGTGCGGAGTCTTAACCACTGGACTGCCAGGGACAGCCCTATACTATTTAAAGGTGAAAAAAGATTTACTAGGTGAAACTATGAAGCGCCATTAAAAGGAGAATCAAAGGAGTAAGAGGGCTTCCCTGGTGGTGCAGTGGTTAAGAATCTGCCTGCCAATGCAGGCGACAAGGGTTCGAGTCCTGGTCCGGGAAGATCCCACATGCCGCGGAGCAACTAAGCCCGTGCGCCACAACTACTGAGCCTGTGCTCTAGAGCCTGCGAGCCACAACTACTGAAGCCTGCGCACCCTAGAGCCCATGCTCCGCAACAAGAGAAGCCACCGCAATGGGAAGCCCGCGCACTGCAACGAAGAGTAGACCCTGCTCGCCTCAACTAGAAAAAGTCCGCATGCAGCAATAAAGACCCAACACAGCCAAAAATAAATAAATAAATAAATAAAATAAATTAAAAAAAAAATCATATTAAAAAGCTATTAATGAGATTTAAAAAAAAAAAGAATGAGTAAGAGAACATGCAGGGCTTCCCTGGTGGCGCAGCGGTTGAGAATCTGCCTGCCAATGCAGGGGACACGGGTTCGAGCCCTGGTCTGGGAAGATCCCACATGCCGCGGAGCAACTAGGCCCGTGAGCCACAACTACTGAGCCTGCGCGTCTGGAGCCTGTGCTCCGTAACAAGAGAGGCCGCGATGGTGAGAGGCCCGCGCACCGCGATGAAGAGTGGCCCCCGCTTACCACAGCTAGAGAAAGCCCTCGCAGAGAAACGAAGACCCAACACAGCCATAAATAAATAAATAAATAAATAAAAATTAAAAAAAAAAAAATCCTACTTTAAAAAAAAAAAAAAAAGAGAACATGCAGGTCCCCCACTCCTGCCATGGATCCCAGAAGGGGCACCTCCATGCTGACCAGGCCTAGACAGTAAGAACAGGTTGTAGGGACATCTCTCCTGTATGAATATGTGATTGCCTGTCAGTTAGAGGTGAGGAAATACGATGGTTTGTTGGGGTAGATCATGGCATTGGAAGATAAAAGCAGAAAGCCAGTTTTGTTGCACATTTTTCTATTACTGAACTGGTGAGAGAACGGGGAGCTTACAGTGCCATTGCTCGCCTTATTTCCTTTTGACTCTCTGAGCATTGCAGAGCGGGGGTGGGGGCATTGGGAGCTATTCCCCTCATCATTTACACAATCCGGGAAAGGGATGATGATGATGATGATAGTGATTATTTTTGGCTGTGCAGCTTGTGGTATCTTAGTTCCCTGACCAGGGATTGAACCCAGGTCCTCAGCAGTGAAAGCACCAGGTCCTAACCACTGGACTGCCAGGGAATTCCCAGAAACTATTTCTTTTTTTTTTTTTTTTGCACGTAATATGGAATACTTTTATTCACATGGAAATGGAAAAAAACTAGGAATAAATATTAAGTAATTAAAAATTGCTATTGGGGCTTCCCTGGTGGCGCAGTGGTTGAGACTCTGCCTGCCAATGCAGGGGACACGGGTTCGAGCCCTGGTCTGGGAGGATCCCACATGCCGCGGAGCGACTAGGCCTGTGAGCCACAATTGCTGAGCCTGCGCGTCTGGAGCCTGTGCTCCGCAACAAGTAGAGGCCGCGATAGTGAGAGGCCCGCGCACCGCGATGAAGAGTGGCCCCCACTTGCCACAACTAGAGAAAGCCCTCGCACAGAAACGAAGACCGAACACAGAAAAAAAAAAAAAAAAAAAAAATTGCTATTTTTAATTACAAATAAAAATTTAATGGTAGCACCAAGGAAGATAGGATATCAATGAAAATGTTTTCAACCAGTGATACTTTGTTTCTTTCCATTAATTCTCCAAATACTACTTTCCTTTTCTTTTTTTCTTTTTCGGGTTTACTTTTTTTTTTTTTTTTTAGATCTTTATTGGAGTATAATTGCTTCACAATACTGTGTTAGTTTCTGTTGTACAACAAAGTGAATCAGTCATATGCATACGTATGTCCCCATATCCCCTCCCTCTTGAGCCTCCCTCCCATCCTCCCTATTCCACCCCTCTAGGTCATCGCAAAGCACCGAGCTGATCTCCCTGTGCTATGCGGCTGCTTCCCACTAGCTATCTATTTTACATTCAGTAGTGTATATGTGTCGATGCTACTCTCACTTCCCCCCACCTTCCCCCTGCCCCGCCACCCCGTGGCCTCAAGTCCCTTCTCTATGTCTGTGTCTTTATTCCTGCCCTGCCACTAGGTTTATCAGTACCATTTTTTTTTTTTTTTTTTTTTTTTTAGATTCCATATATATGTGTTAGCATATGGTATTTGTTTTTCTCTTTCTCACTTACTTCACTCTGTATGACGGACCATCCACCTCACTACAAATAACTCAGTTTCGTTTCTTTTTATGGCTGAGTAATATTCCACTGTATATATGTGCCATCTATTGATGGACATTTAGGTTGCTTCCATGTCCTGGCTATTGTAAATAGTGCTGCAATGAACATTGTTTTACATATATCTTTTTGAATTATGGTTTTCTCAGGGTATATGCCCAGTAGTGGGATTGCTGGGTCACAGGGTAGTTCTATTTTTAGTTTTTTAAGGAACCTCCATACTGTTCTCCATCATGACTGTATCAATTTACATTCCCACCAACAGTGCAGGAGGGTTCGCTTTTCACCACACCCTTTCCAGCATTTACTGTTTCTAGATTTTTTTTTTTAAAGAAAACAAAATGTTCCTTTGTTAAATTTAATTGAACATTATCCAAAAAATAACTTTTCCAAGGAGAGCAATCTAAGATTTTCTCATTGACAGTTAAACAATGCTTTACCACATAACTAGAGTTGAGAAAATAATAAATTATGCCATATGTTTTTATCTAGATCATGCCCCCAAAGGCCTAGAGAATGGGTATGGTTTAATAAATCTAAACAAATTAAATAAATGTTTTGCACTTGTAACTCTGTTACCTTTTAGCAAAAAATAATACGAATTACTGCCAGGGGAGCCACAAAATTAAAGGGACCCTGTAAACAAAAGAACAGAAGACTGTCTGCATCTTCACACCAAATTAACAGAACACCAGACAAGTTACAACAGATTATTCAGTTTATCAAAACAGACAGTTAACTCACTGCAGTTTAAATGCATGGACTATATGTAAAAATATATATAAATATAATCTTATTTTGATTATTAATGGAAAAAGACAAAAAAACTTCAATTTCTCAAGAAATGAATATATTTTTAAGAGCAAGATGCAAAAAACCTTGAATATTCCCTTCTAAACTTATTTCAGATTCTGCTTGTGCCTACAAATCCCAATACCCATGTTACTTCTCCCTGTAATCATCTGACTTTACACCAGCATGTGTATCTGAGCCTTGGCTATGTGTCCCACACTTTTTTATTTTTAAAAATTTTTGAATTTTATATTATTCACTTTTTTATACATTTCTTATTAGTCATCAATGTTATACACATCAGTGTATACGTCAATCCCAGTCTCCCAATTCATCACACCACCATCCCCACCGCCCCGCGGCTTTCCTCCTTGGTGTCCATACGTTTGTTCTCTACATCTCTGTCTCAACTTCTGCCCTGCAAACTGGTTCATCTGTACCATTTTTTCTAGGTTCCACATACATGCGTTAATGTACGATATTTGTTTTTCTCTTTCTGACTTACCTCACTCTGTATGACAGTCTCTAGATCCATCCACGTCTCAACAAATGACCCAATTTCGTTCCTTTTTATGGGTGAGTAATATTGCATTGTATATAGGTACCACATCTTCTTTATCCATTCGTCTGTGGATGGGCATTTAGGTTGCTTCCATGACCTGACTGTTGTAAATAGTGCTGCAATGAACATTGGGGTGCATATGCCTTTTTGAATTATGGTTTTCTCTGGGTATATGCCCAGTAGTGGGATTGCTGGATCATATGGTAATTCTATTTTTAGTTTTTTAAGGAACCTCCATATTGTTCTCCATAGTGGCTGTATCAATTTACATTCCCACCAACAGTGCAAGAGTGTTCCCTTTTCTCCACACCCTCTCCAGCATTTGTTGTTTGTAGATTTTCTGATGAGGCCCATTCTAACCGGTGTGAGGTGATACCTCATTGTAGTTTTGATTTGCATTTCTCTAATAATTAGTGATGTTGAGCAGCTTTTCACGTGCTTCTTGGCCATCTGTATGTCTTCTTTGGAGAAATGTCTATTTAGGTCTTCTGCCCATTTTTGGATTGGGTTGTTTGTTTCTTTAATATTGAGCTGCATGAGCTGTTTATATATTTTGGAGATTAATCCTTTGTCCTTTGATTCGTTTGCAAATATTTTCTCCCATTCTGAGGGTTGTCTTTTCGTCTTGTTTATGGTTTCCTTTGCTGTGCAAAAGCTTTGAAGTTTCATTAGGTCCCATTTGTTTATTTTTGTTTTTATTTCCATTACTCTAGGAGGTGGATCAAAAAAGATCTTGCTGTGATATATGTCAATGAGTGTTCTTACTATGTTTTCCTCTAAGAGTTTTATAGTGTCTGGTCTTACATTTAGGTGTCTAATCCATTTTGAGTTTATTTTTGTGTTTGGTGTTAGGGAGTGTTCTAATTTCATTCTTTTACATGTAGCTGTCCAGTTTTCCCAGCACCACTTATTGAAGAGACTGTCTTTTCTCCATTGTATATCCTTGCCTCCTTTGTCATAGATTAGTTGACCATAGGTGCATGGATTTATCTCTGGGCTTTCTATCTTGTTCCATTCATCTATGTTTCTGTTTTTGTGCCAGTACCATATTGTCTTGATTACTGTAACTTTGTAGTATAGTCTGAAGTCAGGGAGTCTGATTCCTCCAGCTCCGTTTTTTTCCCTCAAGACTGCTTTGGCTATTCGGGGTCTTTTGTGCTCCATACAAATTTTAAGATTTTTTGTTCTAGTTCCATAAAAAATGCCATTGGTAATTTGATAGGGATTGCATTGAATCTATAGATTGCTTTGGGTAGTATAGTCATTTTCACAATATTGATTCTTCCAATCCAAGAACATGGTATATCTCTCCATCTGTTGGTATCATCTTTAATTTCTTTCATCAGTGTCTTATAGTTTTCTGCATACAGGTCTTTTGTCTCCCTAGGTAGGTTTATTCCTCGGTATTTTATTCTTTTTGTTGCAATGGTAAATGGGAGTGTTTCTGTAATTTCTCTTTCAGAATTTTCATCATTAGTGTATAGGAATGCAAGAGATTTCTGTGCATTAATTTTGTATCCTGCAACTTTACCAAATTCATTGATTAGCTCTAGTAGTTTTCTGGTGGCATTTTTAGGATTCTCTATGTATACTATCATGTCATCTGCAAACAGTGACAGTTTTACTTCTTCTTTTCCAATTTGGATTCCTTTTATTTCGTTTTCTTCTCTGATTGCCGTGGCTAGGACTTCCAAAACTATGTTGAATAATAGTGGTGAGAGTGGACATCCTTGTCTTTTTCCTGATCTTAGAGGAAATGCTTTCAGTTTTTCACCATTGAGAATGATGTTTGCTGTGAGTTTGTTGTATATGGCCTTTATTATGTTGAGGTAGGTTCCCTCTATGCCCACTTTCTGGGGAGTTTTTATATAAATGGGTGTTGAATTTTGTCACAAGCTTTTTCTGCATCTATTGAGATGATCATATGGTTTTTCTTCTTCAATTTGTTAATATGGTGTATCACATTGATTGATTTGCGTATATTGAAGAATCCTTGCATCCCTGGGATAAATCCCACTTGATCATGGTGTATGATCCTTTTAATGTGTTGTTGGATTCTGTTTGCTGGTATTTTGTTGAGGATTTTTGCATCTATATTCATCAGTGATATTGGTCTGTAATTTTCTTTTTTTGTAGTATCTTTGTCTGGTTTTGGTATCAGGGTGATGGTGGCCTCATAGAATGAGTTTGGGAGTGTTCCTTCCTCTGCAATTTTTGGGAAGAGTTTGAGAAGGATGGGTGTTACCTCTTCTCTAAATGTTTGATAGAATTCACCTGTGAAGCCATCTGGTCCTGGACTTTTGTTTGTTGGAAGATTTTTAATCACAGTTTCAATTTCATTACTTGTGATTGGTCTGTCCATATTTTCTATTTCTTCCTGGTTCAGTCTTGGAAGGTTATACCTTTCTAAGAATTTGTGCATTTTTTCCAGGTTGTCCATTTTATTGGCATAGAGTTGCTTGTAGTAGTCTCTTAGGATGCTTTGTATTTCTGCGGTGTCTGTTGTAACGTCTCCTTTTTCATTTCTAATTTTATTGATTTGAGTCCTCTCCCTCGTTTTCTTGATGAGTCTGGCTAATGGTTTATCAATTTTGTTTATCTTCTCAAAGAACCAGCTTTTAGTTTTATTGATCTTTGCTATTGTTTTCTTTGTTTCTATTTCATTTATTTCTGCTCTGATCTTTATGATTTCTTTCCTTCTGCTAACTTTGGGTTTTGTTTGTTCTTCTTTCCCTAGTTGCTTTAGGTGTAATGTTAGATTGTTTACTTGAGATTTTTCTTGTTTCTTGAGGTAGGCTTGTATAGCTATAAACTTCCCTCTTAGAACTGCTTTTGCTGCATCACATAGGTTTTGGATCGTCGTGTTTTCATTGTCATTTGTCTCTATGTAATTTTTGATTTCCTCTTTGATTTCTTCAGTGATCTCTTGGTTATTTAGTAATGTATTGTTTAGCCTCCATGTGTTTGTGTTTTTTACATTTTTTTCCCTGTAATTGATTTCTAATCTCATAGCATTGTGGTCAGAAAAGATGCTTGATATGATTTCAATTTTCTTAAATTTACTGAGGCTTGATTTGTGACCCAAGATATGATCTATCCTGGAGAATGTTCCATGCGCACTTGAGAAGAAAGTGTAATCTGTTTTTGGATGGAATGTTCTATAAATATCAATTAAATCTATCTGGTCTATTGTGTCATTTAAAGCTTCTGTTTCCTTATTTATTTCCAGTTTGGATGATCTGTCCATTGGTGTAATTGAGGTGTTAAAGTCCCCCACTATTATTGTGTTACTGTCAATTTCCTCTTTTAGAGCTGTTAGCAGTTGCCTTATATATTGAGGTACTCCTATGTTGGGTGCATATATATTGATAATTGTTATATCTTCTTCTTGGATTGATCCCTTGATCATTATGTAGTGTCATTCCTTGTCTCTTGTAACATTCTTTATTTTGAAGTCTATTTTATCTGATATGAGTATTGCTACTCCAGCTTTCTTTTGATTTCCATTTGCATGGAATATCTTTTTCCATCCCCTCACTTTCAGTCTGTATGTGTCCCTAGGTCTGAAGTGGGTCTCTTGTAGACAGCATATATATGGGTCTTTTTGTTTTGTATGCATTCAGTGAGCCTGTGTCTTTTGGTTGGAGCAGTTGATCCATTCACATTTAAGGTAATTATTGATATTTATGTTTCTATGACCATTTTCTTAATTGTTTTGGGTTTGTTTTTGTAGGTCCTTTTCTTCTCTTGTGTTTCCCACTTAGAGAAGTTCCTTTAGCGTTTGTTGTAGAGCTGGTTTGGTGGTGCTGAATTCTCTTAGCTTTTGCTTGTCTGTAAAGCTTTTGATTTCTCCATCAAATCTGAATGAGATCCTTGCCGGGTAGAGTAATCTTGGTTGTAGGTTCTTCCCTTTCATCACTTTAAGTATATCATGCCACTCCCTTCTGGCTTGTAGAGTTTCTGCTGACAAATCAGCTGTTAACCTTCTGGGAGTTCCCTTGTATGTTATCTGTCGTTTTACCCTTGCTGCTTTCAATAATTTTTCTTTGTCTTTAATTTTTGCCAATTTGATTAATATGTGTCTCGGCATGTTTCTCCTTGGGTTTAACCTGTATGGGACTCGCTGTGCTTCCTGGACTTGGGTCACTATTTCCTTTCCCATGTTAGGGAAGTTTTCAACTGTAATCTCTTCAAATATTTTCTCTGGTCCTTTCTCTCTCTCTTCATCTTCTGGGACCCCTATAATGTGAATGTTGTTGCGTTTAATGTTGTCCCAGAGGTCTCTTAGGCTGTTTTCATTTCTTTTCATTCTTTTTTCTTTATTCTGTTCTGCAGCAGTGAATTCCACCATTCTGTCTTCCAGGTCACTTATCCGTTCTTCTGCGTTAGTTATTCTGCTATTGATTCCTTCTAGTGTAGTTTTCATTTCAGTTATTGTATTGTTCATCTCTGTTTGTTTGTTCTTTAATTCTTCTAGGTCTTTGTTCAACATTTCTTGCATCATCTCGATCTTTGCCTCCATTCTTTTTCCGAGGTCCTGGATCAACTTCGCTATCAGTATTCTGAATTCTATTTCTGGAAGGTTGCCTATCTCCACTTCATTTAGTTGTTTTTCTGGGGTTTTATCTTGTTCCTTCATCTGGTACATAGCTCTTTGCCTTTTCATCCTGTCTATCTTTCTGTGAATGTGGTTTTTGTTCCACAGGCTGCAGGATTGTAGTTCATCTTCCCCAGAAGCTATTTCTTTCTTTCTTTCCTTTGGTTTTTTTTTTTTTTTTTTTTTGCCACGCAATGAACTCATTTGGGGAACTTTATTTTTTTTTTAACTTTTTATTTTATACTGGAATATAGCCAATTAAAAATGTTGTGAAAGTTTCAGGTGCACAGCAAAGCAACTCAGCCATACATATACATGTAACCATTCTCCCCCAAACTCCCCTCCCATCCAGGCTGCCACATAACGTTGAGCAGAGTTCCTTGTGCTATAGAGTAGGTCCTTGTTGGTTATCCATTTTAAATACAGCAGTGTGTACATGTCAATCCTAAACTCCCTAACTGTCCCTTCTCCCCACCCTTACCCCCTGGTAACTGTAAGTTCGTTCTCTAAGTCTGTGAGTCTGTTTCTGTTTTGTAAATAAGTTCATTTGTATCATTTCTTTTTAAATTCTGCATATAAGGGATATCATACGATATTTCTCTTTCCCTGTCTGAGTTACTTTCCACAGTATGACAATCTCTAGGTCCATCCATGTTGCTGCAAATGACATTATTTCATTCTTTTTAATGGCTGAGTAATAGTCCGTTGTACATATATACCACATCTTCTTTATCCATTCCTCTATTGATGGACATTTAGGTTGCTTCCATGTTTTGGCCATTGTAAACAGCGCTGCAGTGAACATTGGGTTGCATGTATCCTTTCGGACCATGTTTTTCTCTGGATATATGCTCAGAAGTGGGATTGCAGGGTTATAGGGTAGCTCTATTTTTAGTTTTTTAAGGAACCTCCATACTGTTCTCCATAGTGGCTGTACCAATTTACATTCCCACCAACAGTGTAGGAGGGTTCCCGTCTCTCCACACCCTCTCTAGCATTTACTGTTTGTGGATTTTTTGATGATAGCCATTTTGACTGGTGTGAGGTGATATCTCATTGTAGTTTTGATTTGCATTTGTCTAATAATTAGTGATGTTGAACATCTTTTCATGTACCTCTTGGCCATCTGCATGTCTTCTTTGGATAAATGTCTGTTTAGGTCTTCTGCCCATTTTTTGATTGGGTTGTTTGTTTTGATGATATTAAGCCTCATGAGCTGTTTGTAAATTTTGGAGACTAATCCCTTGTCAATCACATCATTTGCAAATGTTTTCTCCCAATCTGTAGGCTGTCTTTTCGTTTTGTTTTTTATGCTTTCCTTTGCTGTGCAAAAGCTTTTGAGTTTAATTAGGTTCCATTTATTCATTTTTGTTTTTATTTCCATTATTCTGGGAGATGAATCAGAAAAGATACTGCTGCGATTTATGTCAGAGAGTGTTCTCCCTATGTTTTCCTCTAGGAGTTTTATACTGTCTGGTCTCACATTTAGGTCTTTAATCCATTTTGAGCTTATTTTTGTGTATGGTGTTAAAGAGTGATCTAATTTCATTTTTTCACATGTGGCTGTCTAGTTTTCCCAGCACCATTTGTTGAAGAGACTGTCTTTCCACCATTGTGTAGTCTTGCCTTCTTTGTCATAGATTAATTGACCATAGGTGCGTGGGTTTATTTCTGGGCTTTCTGTCCTGTTCCATCGATCTATATTTTTGTTTCTGTGCTTTCTATCCTGTTCCATTGATCTATATTTTTGTTTTTGTGCCAGTACCATACTGTTTTGATGACTATAGCTTTGTAGTATAGTCTAAAGTCAGGGGGCCTGATTCCTCCAGCTCCATTTTTCTTTCTCAAGATTGCTTTGGCTCAGAAACTATTTCTTATTCAGCATTTCATTCTCTCCGCAACACCTACTTCAGCACTAAATAGTTAGTAATTGTTCAAACATTTCTGAGTTCTTCTTTTAATTACAAACCAATGTATAGAAAAGAAATGGGAAAATAACTCTACCTGCTGGTTCATAGGCAATGTCTTCACGTGCTATACCTTATAGGTCCAGGTCCTCTTCAAGTACCTCTTAGTATATATCCTTACCTTGATTTCTTGTGGTTGCTGTAGAATCATCAGAACAGGGTTGGATGGCAGCATCCCATTCAAAATACATCTTTGCCCATTTTACTGGCAATAGCTGGTGCTAATGGAATGAGGATGGGAAGGATCAGGAGTAAGGAAGGAAATCCTATGAAAGCTTAATCAGCTCCTACTGCCTAACTCTCTGTCCAATACCTTGGCATTACCTATGCCTAAGGCTTAATGGTACTATGTTTCTGGCATTAGTCAGACTCCCATATTTGCTCACACCTAAGTGAGGGAGGATAGGTTAGCTTCTAGTTTCTGGCCTTTTTCTGGGGCAATTGGGAGAAGCAAAGAGAGATTCAGATGGTTTCATGAGCCTGTTGTACTGGAGGGACCTTGGCTGTATCTGTTTCTTGGGGCAAAACTCACAAAAGGAAGAGAGGCTTGTTCAGTAAAGTCTGAAAATTTGTCAGTATTCCATGAACACTATTGAAAGTCTGGAGGTATTCTATTAACAATCACGTAGAAGCCCGATGAAATTACAAGGGTGCTTAAGCACTCAGGCACACTTGCTTCCCTCACCTAGTAGCTGACATTGAAGACAGGAAAATTTTGATCGGGGTGATGCCTGCATTATGTTTTTCTTTTGTTTCTTCCCTGTTAAGTGAGTTAGGATATTTATAACATAAAACACAAGAGATTTAGGACTTTGAGGGTGAACTTCGGATTATATAATGTGTATAGCAAACCATTCCAGATTTAGTGGGTTAAAACAACACTAATGATTTATTTTGCTCTTGAATCTGCAGTTTGGCTAGGACATAGTGAGAGCAGCTCACCTCTGTTCCAGGTGGCATCAGTTGGTACTGCTTGAAGGCTGGGAGTGACTCGACGGTCGGGTGCTGGAATCATTTGATGTTTCACTCACTACCTGGCAGTTGGTGCTAGCTGCCAGCTGGGACCCCAGTGGGGTTTTCAGCCGGAGCACTTACATGTGGGCTTTCTATGTGGTTTCTTACTTTCTTCACAGCATGGTGGCTGGGTTCCAAGAGCAAGTGTCCCAGAAGGGTCAGTTGGGTGTCTCCCTTTTATGACCTAGCCTAGAAAGTCACAGAGCATCACTTCTGCTCTAGTTATAGGCCCATCCAGATTCGAGGGAAAGAAAGATGGACCTCACCTCTGGATGGGAAGAGTGTCAACATCATAATGTGAGGAGAACATGTGGGAAGGAATATGACATCAAGGTCATTTTGGAAAATACAGTCTGTCACAAGGGCTAAGGAATAGGAGATAAGGCTTTTAGGATAAGAAAGGCTCAGAGGGCTTCCCTGGTGGCGCAGTGGTTGAGAGTCTGCCTGCCAATGCAGGGGACACGGGTTCGGGCCCTGGTCTGGGAAGATCCCACATGCCACGGAGCAACTAGGCCCGTGAGCCACAACTACTGAGCCTGCGCGTCCGGAGCCTGTGCTCCGCAACAAGAGAGGCCGCGACAGTGAGAGGCCCGCGCACCGCGATGAAGAGTGGCCCCCACTTGCCGCAACCAGAGAAAGCCCTCGCACAGAAACGAAGACCCAACACAGCCATAAATAAATAAATAAATAAATAAATAAATAAACCCAAAGTTTAAAAAAATATATATATATATAAAAAAAAAAGAAAGGCTCAGAAACCTCTGGAAACAAAAGTCGAATCTCACAAGGTAAATATTTTTCTCCCCTTAAGAAGTCATCACCACCATCACCACTACCTGTGTTTATTATAATGGTGTATGAGGATGGGATAGAATTGGAGGAGGCTTGGGAAATCTTTGTAATTTGGGGGCTTGTTAAATCTCTGGTAAGGACATGCCCTGATTTCCACGGTTGAATGTAGGCAAAGTGCACGTAAAATCCCCCTAAAATTCAACTTGTCAGTGGCTGCTGTGTTCATTCCAATCACTTCCAAGACAATGGGGGCTATGTTCACTAACATGTTGTGTTAGTTATGTATTGCTGGATAAAAATTACCCCCAAATGTAGCAGCTTAAAACAAAAATTATTTACCATCTCACAGAGCTTTTGCGGGTCAGGAATCTGGAAGCAGCTTAGCTGGGTGGCTCTGGCTCAGAGTGTCTCAGGAGGTTGCAGTCAAAGTGTTGGCTGGGGCTCCAGTCATCTGAAGCTTGATTGGGGCTGGAGGATCTGGGCCCAAGATTGTTCACTTACATGGCTGTTGGCAAAAGGCATCAGTTCCTCCCTGGCTGTTCATAGGAGGCTGTGGTTCCTTGCCATGTGGCTGTTCATCTCTATGGGGCTTCCTGATTGTCCTCAGGACATGGCAGCTCCTCCCAGAGTGAGTAATCTGAGGGCAAGGCTGCAGCCACAATATCTTTTATGACCCAGCCTCAGAAGTCATATGTCATCATTTCTGCCACATTGTATTTGCTAGAAATAAGTTAGTGAGTACAGCCCACACTCAAAGAGAGCAGGATTAAGCCCCACCTTGTAAAGGGAGATATATTATGAATTTATGGATATATTTTAAAACCACCACAGCCTATGTGAAGGCAAACTCCAGACCTTTTAACCATGGTACTTTTCTGGAAAGATAAACAGATTCTAATATTATGATGTAAATGATTATAAAATACCAGTGATGCAAATAAGGTGATATTGGTGCAGGAATATACAGACTGATTTATGGAACAGAGTAAACAGCCAAGAACTTAGCATAAACATGCGTTTAGTATGTGATAAAGATGACATCTCAATTCTGTGGATAAAGGGTCTGAAAATTATGCTAAAGCAACTGGTTACTTATTTGGGGAGAAAAGTTAATGCACAGTGTAAAGCAGAATAAATACACAGCACACGACGGAATAATAAGTTCCATGTGAAATTTTAAACAAAAGGCAGCAAGAACAAAATATGAGTGAACATTTGTATAATTTCAGGATTTACTATAAAAATGGAAAAATCACAAAGCAAAATTTGAATACTGAACTCCATAATAATAAATCTATATATATATATATGTATATATATAAGCATTAACAAAATTTTGAAATATTTTCCACACATATGATAAAGTGTTGATATAGAATACAAAGACTTAAAAATAAATCTTAAAATTCTTTAAGAATCTTAGAAAAACTCACAAAAATTTAAATGGCTATAAATATATAAAAAGATCAATTCATAAACAAATGTAAACTAGATAGTTGCTATTGTAAAACCATCAAGTTGACAAATAATAAGAGAGAAAAAGAAAGAGAAGGAAAGAGGGAAGGAGGGAAGGAGGAAAGAAGAGAGGGAAGGAAGGAAGGAAGGAATGAAGGAAACCAGTCCAGTGTTGACCGTAAAATTATAAGGCCAGTACTTTTGTGAATAGTCTGTGGGAGTACAAATTAGTAGTCTTTCTGGAATGCAATTTGGTGATGTGTAAGTAGGGGGTTAAAATATTTTAACCTTAAGGAAGTAATCAGAGTTACGCACAATTTATTACGCACAATATAAGGCTGTTTATCACAGTGATACTTAGAATAGTGAAGAATTGGTAGCCATCTAAATGCCAATAAAAATAAATAGATATGTTATGAGAGCCATGTTTTAGAAGGCTACTTCAGCATGGCAGATGTTTGTGTTACAAGTTACAGAATGAAGCAGGGTATAAAAGCTCCTCATAATATAATATATGTAATGTATAAAGTACCCAAATATTACCTGAGGTTTGTTTTAATTGGTGGGGTTAGAAATGATTTTTAATTTTTTTTCTGTCTACTTTTATGTTTTCCAGTTTTTCTAAAATAGATGTCACTATATTTAAAAATGGAAAAATGTTATTTTAAAAGTAGAACTATAAGAAGACAGATTGGCAAGAATGGAGAAAGGAAGGTCTCATATCAGTTCTCCCAAACAACCATTGGTCCCTTCATCCCCTTCTTGAGATTTCCCATTTGTAATGAGAAGAAAGTGGAATGGAGATATTGTTTCTAATTTTAAAGTTACCATTTACACTTTTTAAAATTACAATACATACCAGATATTTATGTATTATATTTTTACAACTTCTCAACACTGATTGGTCTCACAATAAACATTTCCCAAGACTCAGTCAATAGAAAGGAGAAAAATAAGAGTTTATGAGTGGAAACTTGAAGAATCATTATTGCTCTTAGAGGGAATCTCTTTTAGTGACTCCACAAATATTTATTGAATACCCAGTATATGCAAATCTCTGAATAACACTGTGGGGAGATACAAAGAAATAGAGACATTATTTGCCATCACTTGAATGAATTCATTAATTCAATAAATATATATTGAGTGTTTAGCTAGGCACTGTTTTAGGCCCTGGGGATGGATCAGTGAACAAAACAGAAATACCTGCCCATCAAGAGTTTACTCTCTCTTATTATTTTTTTTAGCCGCACCACGTGGCTTGAGGGATCTTAGATTGAACCCGGGCCCTCAGCAGTGAAAGCACTGAGTCCTAACCACTGGACCGCCAGGGAATTCCCCTACTCTTATTTTAAATGATACTATCTTACTTTCAGGAGCTTACACTATACTTGGGAGCTAGATATAGGAACTATTCTATTTCCTAGTAGTAAAGGAAAGTAAGTAGTAAATCCAGTTCCCCAAATGTTTATGTCATCTAATCCCTGAGTTTATCATTTTCTGAAGAATTATTTCCTGCCATTTACATGAGCCCAGAAACTCCCACGTTTCCTACTTCCGTAAATGTCTCTTCATTACCTTATTCAGTGCATCTTTCAGCTCCTTGTTTCTTATACTGTAGATCAAGGGATTCAAGACAGGGGTGACAAAGATGTAGACAACAGACACCATCCGGCCCATTTCTGGGTTGTAGCTGGAGCTGGGGCGTAAATAGATAAGGCTGCAGCAGCTGTATTGGAGGAGAACCACAGTCAGATGAGAAGAGCAGGTGGAGAAGGTCTTGTGCCGTCCCTCTGCTGAGTAGATCTTCAGGATGGCAGCCACGATGAAGATGTATGAGATGGAGATCAGGGAAAAGGGAAGGGTAAGGATGATGACACTGACAATGAAGATCATGGCTTCTTGCATTCGAGTATCTCCACATGCCAACCGCAAGATCGGGAATACATCACAATAGAAGTGAGGGATTCTACTGTGGCCACAAAATGGCAGAAGGAAAATGAGAATTGTCAGTTGTAAGGCTGGAATGAAACCAAGGACCAGGGCTCCCATAGCCAGCTGGGTGCACAGCTGCCATCTCATGAGGAAGGAGTAACAGAAGGGATCCTGGATAGCTACAAGCCGATCATAAGCCATGATCCCCAAGAGGATGCAGTCAGCACTGCCCAGAAAGACAAAGAAGAACATCTGTGTGCCACAGCCAGTGAAAGAGATGAGTATTCTCCCCAAGGTCAGGAAGCTGACCAAAGCCAGAGGGGCAACAGTGGAAGAGTAAAAGGTCTCCAGAACTGCCAGATTAGCCAGAAAGAAATACATGGGTGTGTGGAGCAAATGCTCTGCTCAGACAGTGAGAAAGATGGTGGTGTTACCAATGAGACTTCCAATATATATTAGCAAGAAAGCCACAGAAATTAACATTTGCACCTCCAGGATGGGTGAAAATGGGTGAAAGTGGAACTGGATCTCTATGGTTTGGTTTTCAACCCCCATAAAAGTGGCACATTGGGTTTTCTAGGACAAAAGAAAGAAATATATTAGGAAAGAAAGTGCTGTGTGCTTTAGGATGATGGTGATGATACTGTTTCAGCACCTAAAGCTTTAATAATTTAAAAAAAATTTTATTCAAATATAGTTGATTTTCAGTGTTGTGTTAGGTGTACAACAAAGTGATTCAGATATATATAGATGTATCTCTATATATATCTCTCTATATCTATATATTCTTCTTTTACATTCTCTTCCATTATATTATAGGTTATTATAAGATATTGAGTATAGTTCCCTGTGCTATACAGTAAGTCCTTGTTGGTCATCTATTTTATATATAGTAGTGTGTATATTTTAACCCCAAACTCCTAATTTATCCTAAAGCTTTAATAATTTTTAAAATATTTATTTATTTATTTTTGGCTGCGTTGGGTCTTCGTTGCTGCACATGGGCTTTCTCTAGTTGCGGCGAGCAGGGGCTACTCTTCGTTGTGGTGTACGGGCTTCTCATTGCGGTGGCTTCTCTTGTTGTGGAACATGGGCTCTAGGTGTGCGGGCTTCAGTAGTTGTAGCTCGCGGGCTCCAGAGCACAGACTCAGTAGTTGTGGTGCACAGGCTTAGTTGTTCCACAGCATGTGGGATCTTCCCGGACCAGGGATCTAACCCGTATCCCCTGCATTGGCAGGTGGATTCTTAACCACTACGCCACCAGGGAAGTTCAAAAAGCTTTAATAATTTTGAAGATGAATTTATGCTGGGCAGGCCACTCTCTATCTTTGCTTGTGTTGGTCAGCTCACATTTTCAAGAGAGTTGGCTGAGGTTAACTATAAAGTCTATCACTATGAATAAGAGTCAAGTTAATTTGCCCCATGTGGCAATTGAGCTCAGGATTTTGACTTCATTTTTGTTTTGCAAGGACAAGCTGAGCTAAAAACCCTGAGCCTTTAAACGTATACATTGCCTAGCATTAATATACTGGCCATCAAATATAAGGTCGTAATGATCTTGATTCCAAGACCTATAATATACATCAGGGTCATATTATCCCGTATAAAAGATGCTTCATTTTTCTCTGAAGGATTATTTTCCTAGAGAGAAAAAGAGGTCAGCTTGTGCCAATTCAGCAGCACTGAGCATGATGGCTTCATTATTGTTTTGTGGTTGCAGAGAAAGCTCTGAGCCTTCTAGTACATTGGCCCTTAACTATAGGCATAACACTCCCATAGCTTTTATAAACTTTCTTTATGCTTCTCACCAAGAGTCAAGCAAAGTACAGCAGTTTCGGAAACAGCACCAATATAGACTTCTAGCTTTGGGGAGTTTCTAAAAATTCTTCTCCCCATCACAACTGGACAATGCCCACATTCTTCTAGATGGTAAATCAAGTACAATGTCTTGTACACCTTTCTAAAACAAACTCATTCTATTTTTATGATAATTTGTTTTTTATATGTCTTATTTCTCCTAGATATATAATCTCCTGAAGGATAAGGACTGTATCTTGTTCCTCCCCGCCTAATGCTTACTATGGTGACCAATAAATGTTTGTTGAATGCATAAGTAATTCATGTCTTTTTCACGGCCTGGGTAGGTTTTTATTTAGGCAGAGCACACGGTCTTGTAAAGTGTGACCTAGTGTTCATGGATGGAAAACCTTCCTTTTACAAGCCTGCTACAGCTTAATTCCTTTGTGTTTAGAAAATATGGTCACTAAAAATGTGCCCATCTTATTAGCACTCATTAGTTTGACTTTAAATAATTTAGTGCTCAAAGCTCCAACTGTTTTCCTGTATGAGGAAACTATCTTCCCTCTCCATCTCCCTGAATCTCTGCTTGAAGGAGATCAGGCTGATGTGCATTTCTGGTCTGGGCACTGCCCTGCTCTGGGCTGCACCACTAAAAGGGACTGAACACTAAATGTACGGCATTTTCTAGACTACTGGGAGTATATTAGGCTAGAATAGACTCTCAAAGGGAAACTAGAGAATTTAAAACAACAAGGGTCTTGTTTCAGGTGCTTTGTCACACAGATAAACCTTCCTCCCACTCAGAAATCATCACATAACAAGTCATCCAAACTCTCATGTGTTTTGTTCATTACTGCTTGGACCTGGGTCAGGGTCATTCTCACAGGAAGGAAGTTTAGACATTTACCTGAGGGGTAGGATTCTAAAGGCTTTGTAAAGACTCTCATTCATAAAATTAATTTTTTCCCTGGTAAAAAGAAAATTTACCCAGCTAAAATAAGAATGTGAGCTAAGATGGATGGGGGTGGGGTGTACATTAAGAGGGTCAGATATGATACCGTTGTATTGGTCAACAGCACCTTACCTGATCTTATTTGCCAGAATCAATTCAGCTTCTTTTTCAGGCCCTGGAAAGAGGGAACATTTTAGAGCACTGTGCATTTGGGGGGAGAGAGTGACGTAAACCTGGCGTAAACCTCGGTGAATGACTAGATGTCTTCCAGCAACTCAGTGACAATTTGTCAAAGACCGCTTTATACTTTGTCAACATATTTATGTTCCACTAGCTTATTTAATTTTGTTAAAATGTTCATCAGGTAGGAGGATAGCTATTAATACCTCCATCTTGTGGCTGGCGTACAGGAAGTGTAATTAACTTGACTCATTATCTTGCAGGGATTTAAAGGTGGAAGAGGCTAGCATTTAGATCTACCTTGTACGTAGCAATGATTACATAAATCTTGGCTTGATTTTTGTCACAGGACCATGAACCATCTGTGATCTTGTCATTGAAAACTCCCAGGGAATGCAGGACAAACTGGTGAATGGCTTTTCCCAGGGCATGGCTGTCATATACATGGAAGCATGACCTTAATGATACTAGAGGAAAAAATAAATAGAATTCCACCCAGAATTTCTAGCTAATTCCCTGAATCTACAAGATGTCTATGGTTGGGGCTACTCTAAAAATACTACTGATTCAAATAAAAATTACATGGGTGGGCTTCCCCGGTGGCACAGTGGTTAAGAATCCACCTGCCAATGCAGGGAACATGGGTTCAATCCCTGGTCCAGGAAGATCCCACATGCCGCGGAGCAACTAAGCCCGTGCGCCACAACTACTGAGCCTGCGCTCTAGGACCCGCGAGCCACAACTACTGAGCCCGAATGCCACAACTACTGAAGCCCGTGCGCCTAGAGCCTGTGCTCTGCAACAAGAGAAGCCACCGAAATGAGAAGCCCACAACGAAGAGTAGCCCCTGCTCGACACAACTAGAAAAAGCCCACGCACAGCAACAAAGACCCAACGCAGCCAAAAATAAATAAATTAAAAAAAAAAAACTTAGGTCAAAATTCTGTGGTGCTGCCAGTCTTCCAGATTTTTGAAAATATTACATAAACCAGAGAAAGACATAATTTTTATTTTTCTAAGGAATAATTAGGATCATTTTGTTATTATAAAGGACTCTGAATGGTATAATCTGTATCTTTACTATAATCTGTATCTTCATAGTTGAATCTTAAGCACACAGGTAAGGAATCTGACACCATAAAAGGCAGCTACAAGAGATGCTGGGTTTGGCTGAGAACTTACTTTCATCTAGAAGGATGCACCTATCTTCTAATCCAAGCATAATTTCTAACGATTTCCCTCAGTCCTCAAGCCCTTACAACTCCTGCAGGGATCTTTGGCACTAATCTCGCAGATGTCCCTAGATCCCTGCCCACAGACAAGTGCCAGGTTGTGGCATACACCTTGTCACTGCTGCTCCAGCTCAGAAGTCAGGCTCACCTTCAGGAATTTCTGTTCAGGCAAAGCACCTCTTCAGCAGTTTTGCATCTTGCTCTGATTTAGTTGGAGTGAGGCATTCCCCCTTCAGAGCCTGGTCACTGAAAGTGTTTCACAGTCCACAAATAAATTTACCTCTCCAACAGTGATTGATAGCCCTTAGAAATTCAAAGCAGGAAAAGCAAAAAGCCTTTATTAGTCACTGTTTAGTAGCTTTTTTTTAAAAAAATATTTTATTTATTTATTTATTTTTATATTTATTTTTGGCTGTGTTGAGTCTTGGTTTCTGTGCGAGGGCTTTCTCTAGTTGCGGCAAGCGGGGGCCACTCTCCATCGCGGTGCGTGGGCCTCTCACCATCGCGGCCTATGTTGTTGAGGAGCACAGGCTCCAGACGCGCAGGCTCAGTAGTTGTGGCTCACGGGCCTAGTTGCTCTGCGGCATGTGGGATCCTCCCAGACCATGGCTCGAACCCGTGTCCCCTGCATTAGCAGACAGACCCTCAACCACTGCGCCACCAGGGAAGCCCTGTTTAGTAGCTTTTAAAGAGCCTAGTTGACTTACTTTTCTTTGGTACTTTGCCTTGATGATGTCATCCCCCTTATTGTTTTTAAAAGTAGTTCCTAGGTACACCTGAAACTAACACAACATTGTAAATCACCTATACTCCAATAAAATTTAAAAAAAATGAAAAAGCTATAAAAAAATAGTTCCTAGGGTGTTATAGTCTGATAGTGTCATTAAGCCAGAAGGCAACAACCAGAATCATCTGTCATTTTTATTAAAAAAAAATTAAATAATACAATATCTAATTACCTAGAGGGTTGAGAGACTGGGTCAAACACCTGATTATTTTGATGCAAGCCCTTTGAAATTTTATGTGACGAAGGCAAAATTTTGGATGAACAGAATATCTCATTGCTTTTCAGATATTCTTAAGTTATGTAGACACAACTCTAGGGTATGTCTTTCAACTTCTGAAATCATTACTGTTTCTTCCCTCAAAAATTGGTTTGATATCAGCATCACCACAGCGGGATGCCACCATTATTTTCAAGGGACTCGAAAATTTATTATAAAAGGAGTAAGTTGGAGGAAAAAAAGGTGAACAAATTCTTGTGGATTAAAAAAAATACTCATTTAAAAATAATATAAAGTATATGTAAAATATGCATATTTCACAATATGCAATGTTTTCCAGGTTCTCTTGCATTACGTTTTTATTCTAAACACTATCTTGTGAAGTTGAGGTTATCATTCCTGTTTTACACATGAATTAATAGAAGCTCACCCAGGCTAAGTAATGTACGATGCTTGAGACAGGACTGAAATCCAGATTTCATAACTTGAAGTCCTTTTTCTTTTATTATATTAAGCTGCCTTTAATTTGTATTACTGTGGCTATGATGATTGTTACTACTTGTTATTGATATTAAACCCTATAGGTTTAATTTTATTAAAAGTTCTTTCAAATAAAACTTTCTTTTTCATTACATGTTTCTCTTGGTCATATAACCCCTAGAAGAGGATCATTTTCAAGGTTGCTTGGCTTATAAAGCATCTTTGAATTAGAAAAAGATGCTTCTTTTTCAAGTTAAAAAATTAAACTAGCAAATTATTTGTTTTTCAATACAATTAGAACAAACATGAACTCCTTCTGTATAAAGTATGCAGATCACAATCATTGAACATAAATAATAAAAAAATTGAATTTTTTTTTTGCCACACCGCGCAGCATGTGGGATCTTTGTTCCCTGACCATGGATGGAACCCGCGCCCCCTGCAGTGGAAGCGTGGAGTCTTAACCACTGGACCGCCAGGGAAGTCCAGAAAAATTGAATTTTTAATTACAATAAATACTACTCAAATAACTAGGATATAATACTTTCTTATAAAATACACATCTTGCTTTCATGGAGATGAAATTTTTATGATTATTTCAGTGCTTACTGGTTCTATCTCATTTTTTATAGACGTTGACAGTCTTCTGTCAAGATTTGACAGTCTTCTGTCAAGATTTGACAGTCTTCTTTCTTGTGCCATTGTAGACCTTAAATTTTTAATAAATATTAAATTTGAGAAGCTATGCTCTCCACTAGCAACTGGCATTGACAAAGTTAAACACGAGAGTTAAAAAATCCTGAGAACTATGTAGCATTTGGAAAGGTGTCTAGTAAGTTATTACAGTAAATTTATTGCACTGTTAAAACAAAATTTATACCAGAGTTTAGAAAAGTATTTAAGGTTCTAATTCCTCATATACTGAGTTTACTTCAGCATCACATTCTTTATTGTGTTCATCATTCAATTTCAATCATAAATTTTTATATATGAGTACAGTGGTTTACTTTTTCATAATTCTTTAAATTACGCAAGTCAACTAGGATACTGAAAAGGCCACAAAGTTTTCCTAGTAGTATAAATCTTTCTTTGAAAAATAATATTGCTGTATCCAATAGAGAAAAACAATAAACTGATGTGACACTACATTTTAGATAAGAGATTAACTGATTGTGGGATTCACAATTCACAGTTGAAATGAGTTTGCTCTTTTTTTTTCTTTTACTTTTCTACATTGGCAAAGTTGGCATAAGGTTCAGAGTCTCTGAAAATTTACTGGGCATCAAATATATATATACATATATATATATATATATATATATATACACCTGTGTGTGTGTGATGTATTTTTTTTGTAATATCGCTGGTTTGTTTGTTTTGAAAGAACTTATTTTGTCCTTTCAGTTGCTTCCAAGAGCATTATGTATCATGAATTTTAGTGCCTGCCTCATATTGCCTAAAAGATTAATATACATAAAATATTATGTCAAATTATAACTTGGGAAAGTAAATTTAAAAGTAGATATTTTCTAAGGTATATCTTTGGCTTGCATTCTGGAAACTGTATTCTTATTTATATCATCAGCAATTTTCTAAAGAGCATTGTATATTGCCTTTACTGTGTTTTTAGAAACATGGCAGCAAACTCACATTTTCTATTATGTATTTGACAATAGCTCTGAATTTATATTTGGTAAATGTGTCTTCAGTAGTTTCCAGGATTTTGTTGGAATTGAAAAATAGTTGTTATAGCTCTTGGTGGATATAAAAGTTCAGTGGTATCAAAGAGAGTTTTGCTATGTTGTCTACTTGTAGAGGATCTTCTATTTCAATCTATTATGTATTCCATTCAAATTTGTACAGTTGTCATATATTGCATCCACTCAAATTATTTTTATTTGGAGTAAGCTCTTTTTGGCAGACAAAAAAGAAAAAAAACTCAATGCATCCAGTACAATGTCTATTATATGTAAGTCCTCAGTAAGTAGTACCTTTTATTATCCAATTATAAAATCTCTCCATATTCTGACTCATGTATTAAATATTAATTGTTTAGGTTATTTTTCTGCTTTGTGGCTCACTGTTATCCTATTGTTTAAAAACAAAATCCCTACTTGCCATTCAGGACGCTTTATAAATTCTTTTCTTGCGTCTTAAATTCCATTAGATTTCCCAGTAGAATTCCAATTTTGCTGTGCATGCTAATCAAGCTATTTCCTACGTTGGTCCTATTCTTTCCCACCTCCATGCCTTTGTTCATCTCATTATTCCACCCCACTAGAACATACCCCATGGTCACTTCCTGTCAAACTCCAACCTATCCTAACATTCTTAAAGAGGTGTTTTCTCCATAAAGTCGTTCCTAATAGCATAATCAGGAACAGGCTTTTCTTTAAACTTATATAAACCTTTCTTATGGCATTCTGTCTCATATTATAGGTAATATTATGTACTTAAAAATTATTAGACTACATGTCTGATTAAAGTCAAACACAATGGTGAGCTTTTTTTTTAATTCTACACATGTAGTTAGTGGATATTTGTTGAGTTAGTTTAAATCAATCTTCTTGGGCATATAAATAATGAGACATCAAAGAAGGTCTAATGATATGGGAAGAACTACTTTAGACTGGAAAGCCTTGATCCTTCATGAGACTCACAGTAGGTTTTTGTTCAACAAATATTTGTTTTGAGTATCTTCTTTGTGCTAGATGATATATAGGCGTTTAAGTATGCAATTGACCTGAGAAGTGGAGACAATAAACAGGAACCTAGAGGAACTGTCCCCCAAAGGAGCAGAACTTTGAAACAGAAAAAATTGGGGACTGCTCTTAGTGAGAGGAGAGATTTTAAAAGAAGTAAACTTCATGGGAAAATGGCATCAGTTAATGAGAGCATAAGAAACAACAGAAAACCTAGGCAGGTTAGGTGTAGATGCTGCAGAAGAGCCAAAGATGAACATGTCAAATTACTGTAAAAATTAGAACAACTTAAAAAAAAGAAACCAGTTAGTACATATGTTTCAGGCAAATTGAACAAATCAGGGTTCTGAACTGGATTTTCTTGAGCTCAGAGCCATTGAAGCTTTCAATAGAGAGAAAAGTCAATATAAGGTCAATAGAGAGTTGCCAAAATCCATAAAGAATGAAAACTATCTTTTTCTCCAGAAGACCAGGAACCAGAGACCAGAGCTGCTGCAGAACTTATGTGGAGTAAGACTGAGACCACAGTGGATGTTCTTGGGGTTCATCTTGAAACCAAGATAAGAAGCAGATTTGCGGTGGGCAGGTGGGGGGGACAGAGGTTATCTCCAGATGCAGGAGATCTGCCAATCCTGATATATCTTATGATAGAAAAGAAACTTTGTGCAATGTCTACTTTTCAATTTCAAATGGAGATCAAAAAAGCAACTGAAGTTGGATACCCCACAAATTGTACCTACCAAGTGCATCTGTGGTTTGACTTTATTTACCCTAAAATAAGAAATCTAAGCTTTATAAAACCATTACACTTTTAATTTTAGCTTTGAGAAGAGGAAACTTGAAGATATAGGGATTTTGGGGGGGAAGAAAAGTAAGCTTTATTTTGTGAGACCCCAGGATATAAGACAAAAACTAAAAATAAGAAATTACGGAGAGATAGCTTTTAGTTCAATAAAAAAGGAATGTCTAGATTGGTTCTGGTTCTGGGCGAAAGAAAGTAAGCATCATCTACCCTGTCCCTCCCACTGAATGCGGCTATAAAACTTGGACAAAAAGCAAGGAGCAGCCATTTGGGGACTCTGAAAAGCAAATAGTTGCAGGCAGTTTGGGGCAGAAGACCAGAATTAAGTACTACTCAACTGGTGGCTGGTTTACCCCATTTTGTTCCCTCTCCAGTATTCCTTGGCCTGAACTCAAGGCAGCCTGAAACCCAGAAGTGAGTTTTGACAAGGATAGACAGGGCTCCAAGAGAAACCATCTGGTGCAGACTTGAAGAGTGAGAAGGGAGCTGCTGGTGGTGACAATGGCAGCAGTGGGAACCAAAGGCACCTAGAACTCTGAGGGAGGGTACTTCCTTCTCCAATCAAAGGCCCTGTTGTCCTAGAAGGTAGGTGAATCCCTGTCGATTTCTCCTCTCCCGTCTTCCTGCTGCTTGGACTTAGACTTGGGTGCTGTCAAGGGAAACTCCCTTCAGCATAGGGTAAATAAAGCCTCAGCTTTCTGACCCAAATAGGAGAACCTTAGGGAACTGGAAAGTACCAGGGAGATTTTGGAGAGGGAGGAACTTAGGAAAATGACCTGATAAGGTTGTTGATGAACTCCTGGGCTCACCCCTGAGCCACATACTAGTGGAAATGATTCCAAACAGCATACTAAAGACTTTGAGAACTGAACTAACAGATAAATCGCTTTTCAGGTGCCAGATTGGCCACTGGGTGGAACACATGTGGAGCGTATCTGAATATCACATTTTCGTTTTGAAATATCACTTATTGCTGAAAATGGAACTGACGTTGAAACCGCAATGTAGAGGGGTAGTGGTGGAAAGAGAATTTCCCACGCTTTGACTCTAATAACCAGAGAAATTACTGAGACTTGTGGTGATAGTAACCATGCCAACCCTAGTCTCCCGGAAGAGAATGAGGATGGGGAACAGATGGTAAAAATTTGGGGATAGCTGTGAATGTTGATCATGTCCCAGCTGGGCCACTTTCTAGAGCAGTGGATGTTAAACTTTATTATGTATCAGAATCACATGGAAATCTTGTTAAAACTCAGGTTGCTGGACCCCACCTTCTCCAGTTTCTGATTAAGTAGGTCTGAGGGAGGGCCTGAGAATTTGCATTTGTAACAGGTTCCCAGGTGATGTGGAAGCTCCTGGCCTTGGCAACTGCACTTTGAGGATCACTGTTGTAAAGTAGCGTTGCAGAGGAACCAGCTTGGTTCCAGGTGCATATTATTAATTGGAATAAGTGAGAAGCCAGACAGATTCCTCTGTGATTTAACATTTTTTGTCTAGCAATTATGTGTTCGATATTACACACACGCACACGCACAGTTTGGTCCCTAACCCTAACTCTAACCTCCAGGAACAGCTCCTTCTTCAACTTTGCCTTTTTTTCCTTCATCTCCTCCTCCTCCCCCACCCCCCCATCTTCACTCCTCATTCTCTTCCTTCTTCTCTAGCAACTATTGTATTCAGTATTGAAAGAATATATATAATTTCCCTGACCTCCAGGAACAACTCCTCTTTATCTCCTTCCCCTCCCTCTTCCTCTTTCCCTTCTCTCTTCTCCTTCCCCTCTCCCTACTCTACTCCCTCCTTATTTTAGATACAGTAATAAAACATAGTTGGAATTTTCATGAGAACAATTAGAATTCTCAGCAGAGTGATGACTCAGAGGAGGTCACAGACTTTCTCTCCAAAGAATTATTCACAAGTTGTTGCAACATTGGACACTGGGTTCCATTGCCCATAGATACTATAATACCTTTTGGCCCATTTAGCAGTTAGCCACATATTCCTGAACTTTCCAGGTGAAAAATGGATCTAGGTGGGATTCACTGATTCAGTTCCAGTTTTTGTAAACTGAACTTATGACATATATCCATTAAGATCGATCAATCTCTAGAAAATCAAAATAAAGGGCCCTTTTATTTGCAATGAAGCCTACCCACATCAACATTGGATGCTACTACTACACAATCAGGCCTCTGTACTTTTTTTGTTCTTGGAATTTGGGAAGAAAGAGACAGAACTTGAGAAAGATTACAGATGAGCTAGTTTTAGCAAGTTCCATGAGAAAGAGGAAAGAATCTTTTTGAATGTCAAGAAAGAAAACAAAATTATATTTACAGTCTTTCTGACATCAAGGAACAAAGTATGAGTTTGTTCTAATTCTTTTCATAATTGTCCTTTTTAGAAAAATATCCACAAATAAAACTTTCTCAACCTACCCACATAAACAGCATCATAACAGCATATCTGAACTTAATGATCAGAAAAAGTGGAGCAGTTTCATGTACGAAAACATGTCCACTATTTGTATTATTAAAAAACTGGAAATACCTAAAATGTTTAGTTTGGGGAGAATGGTTTGACTCTGTGTTAATCAGCTATTGCTGCAAAGATGTTATATAGCAAACCAACCCCAAACCTAGTGACTTATAAGCATGAATTTATTTATCTACTTAAAAAAATTGTGCAAGTGATTGTGTGCCAGCTTGGGCAGCTCTGCTTCAGGATGAAGGTTGGATAGACTTGGCTTCAGGCTTCAGACTGTGTTTAGGTCTTCTGCACATGTCTTATTTTGGGACCAAACTAAGGGTCATGCTTCCTGGGGCATGGTTTTCTCTTTGTGATACAGGAAGGTAAGGGGATTAGTCAAATCAAGCAAGCATGTCTGAAATCTGTGCTCCATCATGTGTGCTAACATTCCATTGGTCAGAGAGAGTCACATGACCAAGACCGACGTCAATGGAGCCCGCCAATTTACTCTGCCTCCTTTAGGGTACAGCCAGGTTACGTGGCAGAGGGAGAGAGTAATGAATTGAGAATGACAATCTAAATCTACAGCACACTTTTACAATCACATGCTTGAGACAGAAAGGGGGCAGGGCACAATCCTTAAAAGGGTGACATGGCCATTGAGGACAAAACATAAACTGGTTAGAACCAACTAGGTCCAAGATGGCAGACAAGTCGACTTCCACTAGACCTTGAGCCTCATTATACGCTCATTGTAATACATCAGCATATGCTAAATGACACACCCACAGGCGTCATGACAGTTCCGAGGACGACCATAAAAGGCCAAAAAGTGGGTGGTGACTCAGTTCCTGGAAATCTCCACCCCCTTCCCCAAAATAGTTGGAATAATCTCCTTCCACTCATTAGCCTATGAAATTACCTAGCCCATAAAAACTAACTACGCCATATTTCGGGGCCTCTCGCCTTCTGAAATGACCCACACTCTCTCTGGGGAATGTGTTTCTCCCAGGGCCGCTCTCACATTCTGAGATGGACCACATTCTGTCTATGGAATCTATATCTCTCTAAATAAACCTGCTTTCACTTTGCTATGGCTCACTCTTGTATTCTTTCCTGTGCAAAGCCAAGAATCCACACTTGGCGGCCGTCCCAGGACTCGCCTGAGACCTGGGACATTATCATCCTCTGATGCCCCCACTTTTGCCTGCAACATGGTGAGATGTTTTCCTTAAAAAAAACTTTTTATTGTGGGTAATGTCGAAATACCCAAGTGGCAAGAAGAGTTCAGTGAATCCCTGGGTGCCCATCACTCAGCTTCAGCAGTCATCAACTCCTGGCTTCCCTTCTTTCATCTATATTTCCCTTCGCTCCCCTAGTTGGGCTATTTTAACTCCTAGATACCACGTACTTTAGGATCTATCTCTAAGAGGTAATTTTTTTTTAAAAGCATTAGCCATAAGCCCTTGAACAAATAATTTCTTAAGAACATGATAGAATCTTAATTATCAAAAGCTGTGTCTACGAGAGGTCTGTAATGACATACGAAATGAACATGACTTTGAGTGAAAGAGGATAATGTATGACTACAGGTACATTAAAAACATGCTAAACAAGAGATCAAATGGAAATTTAACAAAATGTTAATAACAGATTTTCTTTAGTAGTGGGAATAAATGTGATTTTTAAGAACTTTTCATTTTTATCCCCTTAAACACTTTCTTTAATAATTATGGATTATATTTATAATGAAAATAATGATACCAAATTCAAATTTAGACATAAACTTAAATTCCTGGGCAAGGCAGCTTACCTATTTGGATATGCAATCTTCCCTAATATTCCTATTGCTAGTTTACTGAAAAGGAAGCATAAAAAACTAGAAAGAGCATATACTTGCCATCAGAAGACCTTGGGCAAATCACTCAAACTCACAGAACCTAGGTGTACTCCCCATTTGCCAAATGAGGATAATATAATAGCAAACTAGGAACATTTTGGTCTTGAGGATCAAGTGCACGTGAAAACATTTTGTAAATGGAAACTTGCCATACAATTGTAAGATATTATTAGTATTTCTGAGACCAATTTCTGAGCTAGAATCTGAAGGTTGATAACCATGATAGCATGTTTTAGACAGCAGGCTGTGGGAAATTGTCTTCTTCTTTCATTTCATGTGGTCAGTTGGAAAGAGGACTGGGCTGATGACCGGGTTGGCTTGGGTTCTAGGTCTGTTGTTGTCATTAACTAGACTTGTAACATTCTGAGAGTCCTTTCCACTTTTTTTTTTTTTTTTGTAAAAATTAGGAGGTTGGGTTAGATGATCTTAAAGGGTCCTCTATCTATGACAGACAACTGATGGCAAAATGCCAGCATTTGCTTACAGTAATTAGGTTGAGTTTTTTACTGTCTGCTGGGTTGATATTCATGCAAATCTGTGCAATTCTGGTGAGAGGAAATGGACCAATTAAAATGTGGAATCCAAGTTTTCATAATGTAAATAACAGAGTAGATCATGGAGTTTCATATTTAGAACCACACAATATACTGAAACATCATTTTGGGAACTTGTATGCTGCCTTCAATGGGAGCTGGACTTAATCAGAACATTTAAGTTGGTATTCTACTCCTGTCTCTTACTAGCTGGGTGACCTTGGGCTAATCCCTTAAGTGTCTTGAAGCTCCATTTCTCAATTTGACAAATGTGTATTATAATGTCCGTTTCACAGTGATTCTGTTAAGAGGATAAAAATGATAATATTCTTGGAAGAACCTTTCTTATGGAAAAGTACTGTACACATGCAAAGTGTCTACTTTGACGATCAGGGGTGAGTCATCTGAAAGTATAGCATTGCCTGTTTTCACTCATTTTAATGAATGAAGCTGGTAAAGGGAATAACCAAAGGCCATGGGTGTTAAAAAAAAAAAAAAAAAGTAAATAAAAGAAATAATTAGTTTCAAAACTTGGAGAAGAACCAGAAATGGAAGCTGGAGTTTTGAAGGTTGACACTGGAGCAAGAGATTTGTCAGGAGACCAGGGCTTCAGCTCAGTGTTTATCCACTCCCTGGATTCATTACCCTGAGGCTTATTAAATGGAGTTAGAACCTTTAGGGATATATATGTGGGCATGTTATTATAATTCTCTGATGGCACTGTGTCACCTTAAGGCATAATTATCTGACTCAAGAATAAAGTTGAATTTGTATTAAATTAACTCTAACAAAGAGAACTCTGATAACAACTGGAAACAAAGATTTAGCACACATCTAAATAAAGTATGCCAGTTCTCAAATATTGGGGGCAATAGTTCAGAGATATTTTCTTGTTTCATGCACTGACACAACTCATTTATAAGACTGCACAGTTTATATCCTTTTCCCTCTTTCTCATGTCTTACAAAGCCCTAGTATCCTGATTATTTCATTCCTTGTAATCTTGATGCCTTGGGAAAATAAATATACTTTTTCCCCTAATGGTAAATTAAGCAATTCTATTAGTTCCTCGCAGCAGTCCAAATGTCAATCTCTCTCTCTGGAGTGCGCTTCTCCAAATATTTTCCTAGAAAACTCCAGCTCATCCTTCCTCATGTGCTCCAATACGACATCTTCTGTGAAGGCTTGCTTGGTTACCCCAGACTGTAATTCACTCCCCACCATGCCTCTCATAGTACTTCATGCATGTTTCAGTTTAGCCTTTGTTGCATCAAATCATGGTGGTTTGTTATCATGTTTGTTACCCCCTCTGGACTATAAGATCCTTAAAGAGAGGAGCATGTCTTTTTCCACAGTTAGGTCTCAAGATCTCATACTATATCTGATGTTGGATATGGGATGAAATCGGAAGAGAGGTGGAGGAACTCAGTGCCTGAACACTTAGTCTAATTTTTGACCTGCATCTCTTCTCTGAAATTGATGTATGCTCAAAAGACAGAGCCAAGAAGTCTCTTCATTATTATTCATCTCTTTTCTTGCTTCCTACCATTCCCCATTTCTCCATTCCTTCCTTTCTTTTATCTTCCCCCTATTCTTACCTGTAATAAATAAAAATATTCACAGTGTAAAAATATAAAGCAGTACATGGATTATGACCTAAAGAACAAAATAAATATTCATGATTAGTTGCTGATACAAATACATAATTGAATAAAATTAAAGGGGGAGAATAGACAAATCTCCCATACAGTAGAGTTCCAAGTAGTAGATACTTCCCTCTCAGTTTGGGGGAGAATAACTCCTTATTCCTTAAGTGTGAACTTAAGTGGTGACTTCCTTCCAAAAAATACAATTTGGAAAGGGAGAAAAAAGGGTAAGTTTACACTGGAGAACCTGACAAACACTACCTCTGTCAGGTGATCAAAGTCAACGTCAATAGTGAAGTCATGTTTTCAGTATGTACCCTTGATATGATGTGATGAGAATGATGCTTTACCTCCGTGTCTTTCTACCCAAAACTCATAACCCCTTGTCTAACTGTCAGACAAATTCAATTTGAAGGACATTCTACAAAATACCTGACCAGAACTTCTCAAAACTGTCAAGGTTATTAAAAACAAGGAAAGTCTAAGAAACTCACAGCCAAGAAGAACCTAAAGAGGGGCTTCCCTGGTGGCACAGTGGTTGAGAATCTGCCTGCCAATGCAGGGGACACGGGTTCGAGCCCTGGTCTGGGACGATCCCACATGCCGCGGAGCAACTAGGCCCGTGAGCCACAGTTACTGAGCCTGCGCGTCTGGAGCCTGTGCTCCGCAGCGAGAGAGGCCACGATAATGAGAGGCCCGCGAACCGCGATGAAGAGTGGCCCCCACTTGCCGCAGCTAGAGAAGGCCCTCACACGGAAGCGAAGACCCAACACAGCCATAAATAAATAGATAGATAGATAGATAGATAGATAGATAGATAGATAGATAGATAGATAAATCCAAAGTTTAAAAAAAAAAAAAAATGAAGAACCTAAAGAGACATGACAGCTGAATGTTATGTGGTATCCTGGATGGGATCCTTGAACGGAAAAAGGATATTAGGTTAAAAATAAAGTAATCTGAATAAAGTAAGAACTTTGATTCATAAGAATGTGTCAATATTGGTTAGTTAGTTATGACAAATGTACTTTAGTCATGTTAACAATAGGGGAAACTGAGTACAGTGTGTACATACTCATTCTTATCTAAAACAGATATTCCTCACTCATTTATTTCCTATTGTGTTACCATGTTGATTGCCTTTATGGCAATTATCACAGTCTATAATTATCTTTTCTGTTGTTTTAACACCAGAATTTAATTTATTAGCAAATTGACACAAAAATGTACAGTAGGCAAAGACTGTTTTCATTGCATCTTTCATTTCCTTACTTCTCTATATACCAGGGGGTCCTGGTTAAAATCTAGAGCCACTGCTTCCTCCCAGAACTCACAATGAAGCATCACATATAGGCCTGTTTCTTAATAGCATCTTTTCTTTTTCTTTGTTTTTTTGAGCAGAGAAAGGTTTATTGCAGGGCCAAGCAAGGAGAACAGGTGGCTTGTGCTCAAAAACCCAACTCCTTTTAATAGCATCTTATGTAATCCTTCACCTTAATCCAACTGAGCAACCCTTTACAGAGATTCCATCTTGAAATGTAATTATCTACTTTGTTTACTCTCTGTCTCTCCCATTAGACTGTAAACTCCATGAGAGCAAAGATCTTCTCTGTTCATTCACTGCTGCATTGCCAGTATGTTCCAGGGTGCCACACATAGTAGATACTCAGTAAATACCCATTGAATGAATGAAGGAAGGAACTATTGATTGTTGTAACCAAGACTCAGAGGATCATTGCAACTGGAGCAGAACTAACTCATTACATTACATTATAAATAGAATATACTTTATGCTTTCTCTAAAGAGAGGTAGTAGAGAAAGTGCCTTTGACCTGGGCTCTATTTCATCTTCCCTCCCTCCCTCTCTCCCACCTTTCTTTCTCTCTTTCTTTTCTTCCTCCCTCCCTCCCTTCCTTCATTACTTCCTTCCTTCCTTCCCTAGTTCCATTCTTTCAATAATAAAAACAATAATATCCCCAAGCATCCCGTGAAGTGTGAATAACATGATATTGCCTGGAGTTTCATCTTGGAAGATGTGTAAATAGGTTGGTAATGTACATTGCTAGGAAGTTACTTCTAGGAGACTCAGACTTTCTCTATCGAAAGGTTGTCACTGAACCACAAGCACCTAGCTACTAAGGATAAAGAAAGTCTCTTTCTGTGCACAGCTGAGGGCTTTCCCCATCCTGGGATCACTGAAAGCAAGGATGACAAAGAGGCTGGGAATCTTGAAAGACAGTCACAAAAGAAGAGTTGGATGTTAGACCCTGAGCATAGTGCATCTTCCTACATGTTTAAGAAAGAGCAGTGGTGGATAACTAAGAAAGACAGTATTTTATATAGTCTGTGTGTTAGTCTTTGGAGTATTTCTGTGCTTTGATTGGTGTGTTCAGTTTCTTCCATTAGGTTATTTAACCTGTACTTCTCCAGATGATTTTTTTTTTTGAGTGTCACCCATTCATTGTGGCAAATTTATGAGATATTTGAAGATATATTAGGCAGGGTCTCTGGAATCAATGAGGTCAGCATCTGACTTGGGAGATAAAACACACAGGCCAGGAATGTTTCCCTAATAATGAAGTCCAATGTGAGACTGTCCCTTGAAAGTGATGTTATCATAGTTGAGGACAGAGGGACAATAAGAGTCAGGTAAGGCTTTACGGTGGAGGTGAGCTGGCCCTGAAAGAATGCCTGTGAATTAATGATTAATGGATTAATTTGATGTTTTTGAAATCTGTAGACACCAAGCTAACATAAATAGTTACTACCTCCAAAGAGGTCAGAGTGTACATGAGCACTACAATGTTACAGATGCTGTGATGGAGTTATACTCAAGGTACAGAGGGAGCATGGGGGAGAGTGTGGTCACTTGTTCTGGCATGGGAAGCATGGTCAGGAAAGCCTTTTTAGATGACATGTTGCTGGGCTAAATAGCTCAATAAAAAATACATATCCTTACAAGATATCTAATAGGAAAGCATGGAGGTATATTGTTTAGATTTTAACAGTCCTCTGTATTTTAAACAGAAAAGATTGGATGTAGTGAGATGTGTGCTTACCAAATCATTGAAAGGGATGGAGAAGCAGGCTCTAGGCTGGGACTCTAGGAAAGACTTTATAGCACAGAACTGGACACCCAGAGGAAACATGACATTTATCTGAAAGAGTCTGGGTAATCAAGGAGTCCCCATTGATGGAATTTTTGGCTCCAGAGCCACACCTCATCTGCTAGACTTCCAGCAGCAAAAATGGAAGCCTCATGCTCAGGGCACTTCTTTCTCCAGGTTACTCAGTTATAATTCATGTCTTGAGGGATTGCATCTGACTGGTGGAAATTAAATAACATACTAAGTTGTTAGGGTGTCTGGGAAGTCTAAATCCTTTTAGGTTCTGAAGTTTGTGAACACTCACCAGATGGTGGTTGGAACAGATTATATACAGGCCAAGTTGCCTCCACAAGTTGTACATCGACTGCAAAAGTCAAAGACCATCTAGTACCATACCCCTGGGTAGGTAGGCTGTCTAATTGGACTGGCAAAATACAGATCAGAAAATTGTCCCATACAAGTCAAACACATGGCTGGACGGAGTCGTTGGGAGCAGTGCGGTTGGACACAAGTTTGCCTGGGAGTGTTTTCCTTTTGTCAATAATTAATCACCGGAATCAGTCTGGCAGAATTGGAGTTTTAGCAATAGTGCAGAGGGCAGGGCCGAACACCTAACTCTTGGAGCCTCGAGGTGCCCAGCGCAGTGGGAAGCTCGCAGCAGTTGGGGAGGAGCCAAAGCATTGGTGCTCACCTAAGCCGCAGGAGATACACCCAACTGGGAGATGAAGAAGCTGCAACCCAGAGAGGAGAAGTAACACACACAGAATGATTCCTCAGGAAAGCAAGGACAAGAACACAGACCTGGACCCTTCTAGGCAGCCGTGTGGATGAAAGGCTTTTGGTGCTCCAGCCAGGCATCAGGGCTGTGCCTCTGAGGTGGGAGAGCCAACTTCAGGACACTGGTCCACAAGAGACCTCCCAGCTCCACGTAATACCAAACGGCGAAAATCTCTCAGAGATCTCCATCTCAACATCAAGACCCAGCTTCACTCAACGACCAGCAAGCTACAGTGCTGGACACCCTATGCCAAACAACAAGCAAGACAGGAACACAGCCCCATCCATTAGCAGAGAGGCTGCCTAAAATCATAATAAGGCCACAGACACCCCAAAACACACCACCAGATGTGGATGTGCCCACCAGAAAGACAAGATCCAGCCTCATCCACCAGAACACAGGCACTAGTTCCCTCCACCAGGAAGCCTACACAACCCACTGAACCAACCTTAGCCACTGGGGACAGATACCAAAAACAACGGGAACTACGAACCTGCAGCCTGTGAAAAGGAGACCCCAAACACAGTAAGATAAGCGAAATGAGAAGACAGAAAAACACACAGCAGATGAAGGAGCAGGGTCAAAACACACCAGACCTAACAAATGAAGAGGAAATAGGTAGTCTACCTGAAAAAGAATTCAGAATAATGATAGTAAGGATGATCCAAAATCTTGGAAATAGAATAGACAAAATGCAAGAAACATTTAACAAGGACGTAGAAGAACTAAAGAGGAACCAAGCAACGATGAAAAACACAATCAATGAAATTAAAAATACTCTAGATGGGATCAATAGCAGAATAACTGAGGCAGAAGAACGGATAAGTGACCTGGAAGATAAAATGGTGGAAATAACTACTGCAGAGCAGAATAAAGAAAAAAGAATGAAAAGAACTGAGGACAGTCTCAGAGACCTCTGGGACAACATTAAACGCACCAACATTCGAATTATAGGGGTCCCAGAAGAAGAAGAGAAAAAGAAAGGGACTGAGAAAATATTTGAAGAGATTATAGTTGAAAACTTCCCTAATATGGGAAAGGAAATAGTTAATCAAGTCCTGGAAGCACAGAGAGTTCCATACAGGATAAATCCAAGGAGAAACACGCCAAGACACATATTAATCAAACTATCAAAAATTAAATATAAAGAAAACATATTAAAAGCAACAAGGGAAAAAAAACAAATAACACACAAGGGCATCCCCATAAGGTTAACAGCTGATCTTTCAGCAGAAACTCTGCAAGCCAGAAGGGAGTGGCAGGATATACTTAAAGTGATGAAGGAGAAAAACCTACAACCAAGATTACTCTACCCAGCAAGGATCTCATTCAGATTTGACGGAGAAATTAAAACCTTTACAGACAAGCAAAAGCTGAGAGAGTTCAGCACCACCAAACCAGCTTTACAACAAATGCTAAAGGAACTTCTCTAGGCAAGAAACACAAGATAAGGAAAACACCTACAATAACAAACCCAAAACATTTAAGAAAATGGGAATGGGAACATACATATCGATAATTACCTTAAATGTAAATGGATTAAATGCTCCCACCAAAAGACACAGACTGGCTGAATGGATACAAAAACAAGTCAAACACATGGAGAATATTCAAGTTTGTAATTTATAATTAATACACACACACATGCACACACACAGCCTAGCTGGTTATCTGCTGTCCACATTGCTATCATGCACATTTCTTTTATTTTTAATTTTCTTTATTTTTTATAGAGATATAATCGACGTATAACATTATATTAGTTTCAGATATGAGACATAATGATTCAATATTTGTATATATTGCAAAATGATCATCACAACAAGTCTAGTTAATATCTGTCACCACACATAGTTACAAATTTCTTTTTCTCATGATGAGAACTTTTAAGTTCTCCTCTCTTAGTAACTTGTAAATGTACAGTTCAGTATTATTAACTATACTCACCATGCTGTACATTACATCCCTAGGACTTATTTATTTTTGTAACTGGAATTTTGTAGCTTTTGACCCCTCCCTTCACCCATTTTGCCTCCTCTCCCCCCACCCCACCCACCTCTGACAACCACCCATGTGTTCTCTGTATCTATGAGTTTGCTTTTTTGTTTTTAAAAATATAGAACACTTCACAAATTTGCATGGGATCCTTGCACAAGGACCATGCTAATCTTCTCAGTATCATTCCAATTTTAGTATATGTGTTGCAAAAGGAGCACTCATTTCTCTTTTTACCTTTAATTAAAAAAAATTGAGATATAGTCGATTTACAATATTATTTAAGTTTCAGGTGTACAACATTGTGAGTCACAATTTTTATAGATTATACTCGTTATTATAAGATATTGGCTATATTCTCTGTGCTACACAATATATCCTTGTAGCTTATTTATTTTATACATAGTAGTCTGTACCTCCTAATCCCCTACTCCTATCTTGCCCCTCCTTCTTCCCTCTCCCCACTGGTAACCACTAGTTTGTTCTCTATATCTGTGAGTCTGTTTCTTTTTTGATATATTCACTAGTTTGTTTTATTTTTTATATTCCATGTGTAAGTGATAACATATAATATTCGTCTTTCTCTTTCTGACTTATTTTACTAGTGGGTTTCCAAACAATAAAATAGCTATCTCAATGCCAATCTCTAGTAAAATTCTGGAAGTGCATGATTGGGCAGATAACTTGTAAGCATTTGAAAAACCTGGTGATGACTAAGAGCCCATAGGAAGTTACTGAAGACAAATTATGACAAATGCACCTCACTTTAAAAATAAGGCTTCTAAATGGTTAAGTTTATACAAGTGCTGCAGTGTATTTTGATTGTATGAAAGGATTTGATATGCTTCCTATGATGTCCTTCTTGGAGAGATGGTTTATTATAGATTGGATGGCGAATTGGTTATTTTTTGCTGCAAAAGAAACTACTCCAAACTTAAGGGCTTAAAATATCAATCATTTTATTTGCCCAGGTTTCTGTGGGTCAGCATTTTGGCCTAGCTCAACTGGGCAGTTCTTCTGCTGGTCTTACTGGGGTCACTAATGTGGCTGCAGTCATTGGTGGATTGACTGGAATTGGTCTAGGGAGCCTCAACTTGACATCCAATTTGTGTTCTACAAGGTGTCATTCTAGCCCTGGTTTCTTCACATGTCAGTCTCAGGGCAGCAAGAGAGGACAGGCACCAAAGTGTAAGGGTAAAGCCTCTGCCTGCAACAAAGCAAGTCACATATCCGTGGGTGACAGGGGTCACCTAAAAATATGGATACAGGATGATGGGATCGACAGGGGGTGGGGCTCATAATTGTGACAGTGTACCACAGATGGTGTTAACTGAGCAGGTTTCTATCTAGTTGGACAACAGTTCTCAAAGAGGAGGACTACCATAGATGCTGCATTCATCCTGTCCTATTTTAGATATTTGTTAATGACTTAGACAAAGGAAATGAAATATGATCGCAATTTTGACCATGACACAAAATTATGATGAATAAAATAAATCCTGAAGATGACTTGTCAGTTTAGTCACTTGGCCAAAACTAATAAAAACACAATATATCAGTGTTAAATGAAAAGTCCTCCATGTATGTTAGTAAAATAAATTATGGTCAGGCAGCATTGAAAGCCATATGAAAACTATATTTGATACCATATTTATGAGACTAAAATGATCAAGATGAATTAATAGAAATATAGTTCACAGGTAAAAGTAGCAGTTCCCCAGAACAAAATATTCCCAGTGTATTTTGTTTATTTCTGAAAATTCGTAGAAGAATATGGAGCTAGAGAAAATCTAGAAGGTGACTTGTATGATGAGAGAGTTCAAATATAATCTCCTGGAAAATGGTACAGATGAACCGGTTTGCAGGGCAGAAATAGAATCACAGATGTAGAGAACAAATGTATGGACACCAAGGGGGGAAAGTGGTGGGAGCTGTGGGGGTGGGGGGATGAACTGGGAGATTGGGACTGACATGTATACACTAATATGTATAAAATAGATAACTAATAAGAACCTGCTGTATAAAAAAATAGATAAAATAAAATTCAAAAATTCAAAAAAAAATGTAATCTCCTGGAGGAAAAGTTGATGGAGTACTTGCTCTAGAGAAAAGAGGACTGAAAACTTATAGAAGATGCACAATCGGTCCTAATACATGTGAAGAGCTGTCATGTAGAAGAGAGCTCTTAGAGGGGAAAGACAGGATCAGTGGGAGGAAGTTGTTTGTAGATAGACTTTAGCTCAAGATAAGGTACAGTACTTTAATAACTGGAATTGTCCAGCGAGGAATGGAGTGTCTTACAAGTTAATGACCTCTCTCCTTGGAAGCTCAAGCAGAGTCTGGAACACTCTCTGAGATAGAAGAGATCCTCAAGGAATCCAAATTCAATGATGCCCACTTTCTTCCTCTCCTATATTTTCACTTATTAAATTAAATAACATTTCCTCCATTATTACTATGCTTTTTATTACTGGGGTGCTCTTTAAACGTTATGAACAGAATCATGAGTTTTCATTTTGGTTAACAAAACAGGAAATGTAAAAAAAAAATTCCTCCTTCCTTTGGCTAACTGCAAAGCCTCTTTTTTTTCTTTTTTTCCCATTCAGGGTCTGCTGGGCCAATATTTAGAACATAATGTTATGACCTTGGAAGGAACACATCTCTGCCACTTCAGAAATAAGGAAACTGAAACCTAGAGAGATGGAGAAACTTGCACGAGGTAACGTATATTCCTACTGGCAGAGCGAGCTTAGAACAAGGGGAGCGTCATTGTGTGAAGACAGCGTAGTCTTTAGATTTCCCAATACTTGTGTTCTCATCCTGGATATGTCTTTTGTTAGCTACTTTAGTTTTCTTTTCTAAAAATGAAGACAATGATACTTATTATAGGCTGAGTGAGATAACCCACATAAAGTACCTAGTACGCAGTAGAGGTCCAATAAATAAATGCTGAAGCTCCTCCATCCATGCCCAGGACGTCATGTTGCCCTATGTGATAAAGCTTTATTTCAATTAGTAGTACATTTCCTCCGGTGCATTCATTATTCTTCTAGAATACTATGTCTCAGTTTGTTGAGGACAGTCCTGGCTCATGTATATCATCCCAGCATAATTATTAATCGCATCCCATTTCATTCTCAGAAGTGTCCTGATTTAAATAAGTCATAGAACCATCCTACCTAGAACTTGCTTAGTGCCCTCCTTATGGCATCTTTCAATTCCTTGTTCCTCATACTATAGATCAAGGGGTTTAAAATGGGAGTGATAAAAGTGTAGACCACAGACACCACCCGGTCCATCTCAGGAGAGTAGCTGGAACTGGGGGACAAGTATATAAAGCTGGTGCAGCCATACTGCAGGAGGACCACTAAGATGTGAGAGGAGCAGGTGGAGAAGACTCGGTGGTGCCCTTCTGCTGACTGGATCTGTAAAACGGCTACCATGATGAAGACGTAGGAGATGGAGATCACTGAGAGGGGGATGCTTAGGACGATGAAGCTGATGATATACAGAGCAGTTTGGTGAACGTACGTGTCTGCACAAGCCAGGCGCATGACGGCAGGCATGTCACAGTAGAAGTGGTAGATTTCGCTGTTGTTGCAGAATGGGAGATGGAAGATTAAAATAGTCAGTGGTAGCGACAGCAGGAACCCCAGTACCAGGGATGCTACCATCAACTCCGCACACAAGGGCCAGCTCATGATGAGGGTGTATCGTAGAGGGTAGCAGATTGCTATAAACCGGTCATAAGCCATGACTGCAAGCAGGACACAATCAACCCCACCCAAGAAGACAAAGAAAAACATTTGGGTGCCACATCCAGTGATAGAAACAGGAGTTTTGCCCATTGAAAGAAGGTTTGCCAAGGCCAGTGGGGCGATGGAAGATGTATAGAAGATTTCCAGAACTGCCAAGTTGGCCAGGAAAAAGTACATGGGGGTGTGGAGAGAGTGGTTGATCTTGACAATAACTGCAATGATGGCATTTCCACCGAGGCTGGTCAGGTACATCACCAGGAAGGCCACAAAAATCACCACCTGTACCTTTGGGTCAGCTGAGAATGGACGAAAGAAGAATTGTATCTTTGCAGTTTTATTTATTTCTTCCATGGGTACGGCATTGGACCTACGAAAAGGGAAGATGGCACAGTCTCTAGGTACCTCTCATTTTATACGATGCTTTCCCAACGTTTCCATTCACGGAAGTACTTTGGCAATTACGTGCACACTTTCATTTTAAAGCAGATCATGGAACATTAAAATTTGTACATTTGCCACCTTTACCCTCAAGTACTGAAGACTGAGAAATCCTCAGTGGTGGGGATTTTGATGATCTTTGCTTTAATTCCAGTGCCTAGCATAGTACCTGATAGAGAAAGTTTTCCAAGAAGTATTTGCTGAATGAATTAATGAATAAAGTCAATTTAAAGTTCAAAGTTACAAAATAGATAAAATAGGGTATCAATTCATTATGGGAAACTTGAAATGTGAAATTTTAGGAATGTATAAATAGCTGTGTGTCGTAGTTTAAAGAAAATTGTGCGAGAGGTACATTGTGATATTGCATCACAAGCTCTGTAATTTAGCTCAAAACCTAGAGACTTTATTGATTCATTTTGCTTCCTCTCCTTTATCCAATAAATACCAGTATTTATTTGTCCCTAAATACTGATAGTTGGTCCTTCAAAATTTTCTCATATCAAAAAACAAACATTATATGATATTATTTATATGTGGAATCTAAAACAAATAATAATACAAATGAACCTGTTTACAAAACAGAAACAGACTCACAGACTTAGAGAATGAACTTATGGTTACCGGGGGGAAGAGTGGGGAAGGAGGGATAAATTAGGAGTTTGGGATTGACATGTACAGACTGCTATATTTAAAATAGATAACCAACAAGGACCTACTGTATAACACAGGTAACGCTGCTCAATATTCTGTAATAATCTAAATGGGAAAAGAATTTGAAAAAGAATAGATAGATGTATATGTATAACTGAATCACTTTGCTGTACACCTGAAACTAACACAACATTGTTAATCAACTATGCTTCAATATAAAATAAAAATTTTTTAAAGTTCTCATATCTATTACTTTGGTCCCTTCCCACTGCCCTATCAGTTCTATCCATTGTTACCTTACATTTGGATGCTTGTGATCGCCTCCCATCTAATCTTCCATTTCCCTTCTTTTCTCTCTATAATACATCCTGCTCTCCATTATCATATTATTCATCTGCTTAAAAATTTTCAATGCCTTCCTATTTATTAAATGACAGCTTTCTCACTCCTCTGCTGATTATTCCAGTCTCTCCTGGATCAGACGTTTTTAAGCTAATCCCACTATGGCCCTCAATTATCCCTGTTATATACCATACGGTCTACTCATTGGCTTCTTATCCATCATTCTCCTTTCTGCTTCATATAATTCTATTTTCCTTCTAGCTAGAAGTCTTCTCTCTTTTGTCTGATTCAAATCCTGCCCACTTTTAAAATTCTAGGTTATGTTCTTCTTTTGCAAAGTCTTTCTAGGCCACTCCAGGTTAAATCTCTCTCTCCTTTCTCTGAAATTCTATGTCACTCATAATGTTATGATTTTAGAGCTAACATACTGTCTTTACTGTATCTGTATGTTCTGTCCCAAATTATATTCTAGGTTCCTGGAGGACGAGGGCTCTGTCTTATGACAAATTATCATTTATTCCATGCTACGTGTTAGGCAAAGTGAAAGTACTGAAATGGGTTAGCTTACTTCATCCATTAAACCACTTTAGTAGGCATGTACTATTATCATCCCCATTCTACAGATGAAGACATACAGGATTAAAAAAAGTTAAAAAGTGCTTTGGGGCTTCCCTGGTGGCGCAGTGGTTGAGAATCTGCCTGCCACTGCAGGGGAGACGGGTTCGAGCCCTGGTCTGGGAAGATCCCACATGCCGCGGAGCAACTAGGCCCGTGAGCCACAACTACTGAGCCTGCGCGTCTGGAGCCTGTGCTCCGCAACAAGAGAGGCCGCGATGGTGAGAGGCCCGCGCACCGCGATGAAGAGTGGCCCCCGCTTGCCGCAACTAGAGAAAGCCCTCGCACAAAAACGAAGACCCAACACAGCCAAAAATAAATAAATAAATAAATAAAAATTAAATAATGTATAATTCAGGTGTACTTTAAAAAAAAAAAGTGCTTTGAAGTCACATAAGTTGGAAATGGGAGAGCTGGGATTTGAAAGTTTGTCTATACAGCTTTTGTCCTTAATCTTTGTTTATACTACACTGCCTCCCCCTATACTTTATATCTCCTAAGTGGCTTTGTTATTTGATTGGTTATAGTTCAGCCATAGGTAGAACTCTGGATGTTCTATTGGAAAAACAGCACCTAAGATCTGAGACCAAAAATGTTTGATTACACTATTTCCAGACAAGAGAAGCATAATTATAATTTAGATGTGGTTTATCTAGTAAATACTGCCCTTGTCAATGCAACAAAAAAAATCTCCCTTCTTTCTCTCATAAGGAGCAGAGGGAAAGTGTTTGGTTAAAAACGATGGGGACTTCCCTGGTGGCGCAGTGGTTAAGAATCTGCCTGCCAATGCAGGGGACACGGGTTCAAGCCTTGGTCCAGGAAGATCCCACATGCCGAGGAGCAACTAAGCCCGTGTGCCACAACTACCGAGCCTGCGCTCTAGAGCCCGAGAGCCACAACTACTGTAGCTGGTGCGCCTAGAGCCCCATGCTCCGCAACAAGAGAAGCCACCGCAGTGAGAAGCCCGTGCACCGCAACGAAGTGTAGCCCCCGCTCGCCGCAACTAGAGAAAGCCTGTGCGCAGCAACGAAGACCCAACACAGCCAAAAATAAATAAATGGATAAATTTATTTAAAAAGAAAGTTTCTCACTCATTGTGGTCTCTTCATTGTGACAAGATAAAGCTGTATGTTTTATCTGGAAGCTATCTCAACTTTAGATTATATGAAGTGCTTTTGTTATTGCAAAGAAGAAACCAACTAGACACATGTTTCAAAAGATGGTCTGGAACATATTTGTTTTAAATGATGCCAAAATATTGAACCAAATGTCGGGCATCATGCAAACAAATAACTGAGTGCTTTGCTCACTTCATTCTTTATGTACATCTGGAGGGATGGTAGGGGTTATTTGAATCCATGTTGTGCTTCCTAGACTAGAATGTATATATTCTAGAATCTAGAAGGTACAGAGCTGTGTCCAGAACAAAGTGAAGTCCTAGGATCAACATAGCACAGCTTTTTTAAAAAGTCAATTTTAATGTGAAAATTTTTGGATATAAAAAAATAAAAACGTGGAGATTGTATGCATAGAAAAAAGATCTGCATGAATTTTGGGAGATAAAAACATAAGATTTCCGAGAGATTTCTTGGTGGCTGATCACCAAGTCCTTAGGACTGTAAATTGTCTCTCGTGCTAATTAGATCACCTAAGTAGAAAAGATCTAATAGTACTGATTTAGACCCTAGATTGGCTATTATTCAGTGGAAAATATAATTCCCCAAACTTCCCAAATATAAAATCTTGACTTGGAACACCCCCTCCTTTATTATTCCAAAGAACACAACTAAAGTAGTAGTCAACACTTTCTAAGATCGGTATGCCTAGAGAAAACCCCCAGGGGATAACTAGTCTTTGGAAAGATGGTTTATCATCTCTTGAGACTGTTTACAATCATGCGACCAAGAACAAAGCTTCATGAATTCTTCGTCCTTCATGTAAACTCCGTACAAGTTGACTAGTGGCCATAAAAGATCACACATACCCACAGAATCGGAGCTCTGCCAGGTTATATGATCCATCTCTTCCAAAGAGAATGCCTGACTTGTTCAAGGTTGCCCCAGTAGGTCATTTTTTAATTCATCATTTAAATATACAAGGTACTGTAGAGGATGCAAAGATGATTGAGATGCCGTCTATTTCATGGAGTCATAGGGGCAAGACTGTCAGCCAGATTTTCCCTTATTCTTGTTCTGTTTGCAACACCTTCCACCCTCTCTTGTCAGTTTCTCTCAATTTAAATTGTACACAACATTTAATAACAAGGGGAAAAAGGTAGTGAAAAGGTGATCTTTTAACTAAGTCAGTAAACTGTCTCTTTGATTATACAACCAGATTTTAGGAGAATGCATTCATTAAAAAAAGCATACAAATTTGGGGGAGATGATGATTCCAAGCAAGATGGTAGAAGGTAGGCTATGTTGGAATTGAATGATGTGTATTAGGATCCCAGCTTTGCTACTTATTAATTTTGTGATCTTGCTAGCTCATTTGCTCTAAGACCCCATTTGCTCAGAATAACACCTCACTACTTTACAAGATTGTCATGATGTGCAAATGAATCAATGTCCATAAAAGAACCTACAGGAATGTCTGGCACATATTAACTGTTCAATAGAGTATATTGATTCATTGATTCCTTCATGATCTATCCTGAGACTGAAAAAGATTCACATGGCTGAGTAGACAGAATGCCTGGCCGGTCTATGTAACATTTTCTGGGAGAAATTTTGTATTACATCTGGTTCCACCACTAGTTTCCTGTGTCACCTTATATTGCAGAATCCCTCTTTAAGTAGAGTGAAAGATGAGCACTGTTTCATCTACTTATAAATTAGTTGTTACAGTTAAAAGATAGTTTATATAAAATGTCCTGACTTTAGGTTTATCTACATGGCCTAATTGAAATTTATGTTATACCTGTTAGCACAAATTTGGACTCACCTGAAGAGGAAAATGAAATCTTAATTTGGGAGTTTTGACTGTGGGATAAACAGGGAAGGAAGAATAATGTTCCAACCATCATTCAGGGGACAAAAGCCCTGCTTGGAGCATAGGTATTTGTTTCTCCTGAAGTTACTCATAGCAGCTGGAAGATTCCAACATCAGATGGATATATTTATTTTTACAAGACATCTTTGAATAACATTTTCTATATGTCAATATAAATGAATTTGATATGTGAATTTATGAATTCATAAATATTCATAAAATTAATTCATAAAATAAAATACGGATTTTACATATGTCGGTAAATCTGAAGAAATTATGTCTGAAGAGCATATTTTTACTTTCTGGAGGAGACTCTAAGAGTATTTTCTGGCAGCAGCATCTGGAAAGAAGAGCCAAAGTCGTGTCCCTTTACAATTTTTTTTTTAATTTATTTTACTTCATTTTTATTTTTTCCTTTTTTTTAAATTGAAGTATAGTTGACTTACCATGCTGTGCCAATCTCTGCTGTACAGCAAAGTGACTCAGTTATACACACACATATATATATATATATACAGTCTTTTAAAATATTCTTTTCCATTATGGTTTATCCCAGGAGATTGGATATAGTTCCCTGTGCTATACGGTAGGACCTTGTTGTTTATCCATTCTATATATAATAGTTTGCATCTGCTAATTCCAGACTCCCAGTTCCTCCCTTCCCCCCATCCCCCTTGGCAACCACAAGTCTGATCTCTATGTCTGTGAGTCTGTTTCTGTTTCATAAATATGTTCATTTGTGCCATATTTTAGATTCCACATATAAGTGATTTCATATGGTATTTAAATGGCATTATTTTGTTCTTTTTAATGGCTGAGTAGTGTTCCATTGTATATATGTACCACATCTTTTTTATCCATTCATCTATTGATGGACACCTAGGTTGTTTCCGTGTCTTGGCTATTGTGAATAGTGCTGCTACGAACATGGGGGTGCATGTATCTTTTTGAATTATAGTTTTGTCCAGGTATATGCCCAGGAGTGGGGTTGCTGGATCATTCCCTTTACTGTTAATAGGTTGAGTCATATAGAATTTGCTTCTGAAAGTCAATAATGGTAGCATATAGGCAATCGCACATAATACTTTTCAACATAATACTTCTACAAGCATAGTTTGAGTATATCAAATGACATATTCAGACACTCAACAAAAAGTTATTATTCTCCTACTGCATAATAATAGGTAACATTTATTGGGTACTGTGCACCATGCTAATCATTTTACAGGCATCCTTTCACTTAAGGGGTCCTTCAGTCCTATGCAACATGTTCCTTTATTGTCTGTATTTTTTTCAGATGAAGAAACTCAGGCTTAAAGGTTTAACCAACTTGCCCAGCTAGTAAATGGCAAAGTAACACAATTCCTAGGTCAGTCAGAAGCAAGTCTAAGCTTCTATCACAAAAATAAATTGTACCTCACTGAACAATGCACTACGTGTAAGGCTGACTGATAGGTGTCCTAGAGAGACAAATCCTTTCCTTCTAATTGTCCTTTATCTACAAACTATTTCACTGTAAAGTGACATGCCACAAGCCTTTCTCAGATCCTTACAAAGTCAGTGCTCAGTGTCCTGATTTGTAATCTCTCTCTCTTTCCTTTTTGCTCCTTCTTTTCATCCTCTCTCACCAACTACTCATTTAATCAATATTTATTTTAATAAATCTTTAAAAAAATATTTATTAAGACCCCCCTCTATGTAAGGCATAGCTCTAGTTTCTAGGAGAAGAGGGGAAAGTGTAGAGAATGAGAGGGGGTGTCAATACACAAAGAGGCCAAAACTGAATGAGAGATATAGTAATAAAAAGAATACAAGTCAAATTCAGCTAAGGGCTGTTGTAAAAGGACAATGTGTTAGGAAAGTGCAGGTGTATCTCTCTTTTCCAGAAATGCTTTTTGAAAAATTGCATGTAATTAGAATTATTTTTTAATGCATATGGGGGATTCTTTTTTTTTTTAAACAGGAGAAAATCAAATTTAATTTTGTATGTACCAGAACATATGGGGGATTCTTAACGAGAAGAAACCTTCTAGCCATTCCTTTTAGAACAGAAGTAGATATTTTCTAATTCTTCAGCTTCTATTGACATTTGGGATGACAGATATATTTTTAAACTGGAGAAACCTTGAAAGTACTGACATTATATTTCAAGGCCAGTTAGTTTCGGACTCAATCTGATCTAGAGCATGATCCCTTGACTATTTTGGACAGAGCCTCCTTCTTGCCATTAATCATTTTGAAGAACATGGATTTCACAGTATGCATTCTTGAATTCTCCTTAAACTGTCTAGTAAAGGACACTGGTTCTGAGTCAAAACTGAACTTTGACTCTTTCTGGGAAAAGCTCCACTCCATATTTAGTTTCTGTTCCTTGGCCAATGTCCACAGCAAGCCTTGTCCTGGTTACAAGCTAGGGATTTTCCTAATCTTCTAAAATCTGGAGTCTGGAAGGAGATTCTTACCTTTGAATGTACTCCTGTGGACTGTAAGCCATTGCAGATTTACATGGATCCTTTGCTAAATGCTGAGGGCCCCAGTGGTCTGTCTTCAGAAGATCTGTGGGCTGGCGTGCTTACCACTTCTGGATTCACGTATCTCACTGATTCAGGGCACTGTGTTAAAGCTCTTCTCAAACTAGATCTGATTCCTATCTGATCAATTCTGGGACTGAGAGTATGGTCCATCCTGCCTCTTCCTTGTATAAGGTAACATCTGGCTATACTTATATCTCTGTAGCCTGGAACTTACCTTTGAAGTTCCCTTGATATTTGGACTTGAAATTATCATCAAATAATGACATTCATAATAACTAAGCTGGCTAAAGTGACACTCTTGGTCCCCGGAGATGACTTGGGAAGGTCTGCTTGGGAAGCATAAAACAACAAGATTAAATTCAGTGTTCCTAAGAGTTAAAATTGCATCAGGATTATTCCATTGGTACAGCTTCCCTAAGGATTATTTTTTAGTCACTTGTTGATGAACTCAGTGATGAGGTCAGTTGGGGAAAAGAAAAATTACTATTTTCACTTGATTTACCTTGAAATAATATTCAAAGAAGAAAATTTCCACATGCGGCATTATTCATTGTTTTTTTGTTCTTTTCCATATTCTGCAATATCCCCTTTTCTCTTTGCTTCTGGGAAATTAATTCCTCTTGACTTTACTCTCATAGCTCTGATATTCCTTCTTAGTCTACATTATTCATTGTTTTTCTGTTCTTTTCCATATTCTGCAATATCCCCTTTTCTCTTTGCTTCTGGGAAATTAATTCCCCTTGACTTTACTCTCATATCTCTAATATTCCTTCTTAGTCTACTTTGCTGGCTTCTATACTTGCCCTAACCCCCACTCAGGCTGGATCTTGGCCCCAGGCCCTCTTTTCTATTTACATTTTTTTGGTAGGTAATCCAGTTTAGTTGTTTGTCTTTAAATACAAAAACAGGCTGATAACTCTCAGATATGTTATTTGCAGCCTAACTTTGTCCCTGAACTCCAGACTAGTATATCCACTGTCTAGCTGACATCACTATTTGGATCCTAGTAAGTATCTCACGTTTAACATATCAAAACCAGAACTTTTCACCCACCATCTACTTGGGTGTTCTGTATTGCACCATTCAAATCCTGACGGTAGTCTCTCAATTTACTTGACATTTGGGACTTTCTTGGTGGTGCAGTGGTTAAAAATCTGCCTGCCAATGCAGGGACACAGGTTTGATCCCTGCTCGGGGAAGATCCCACATGCTGCGGAGCAACTAAGCCCGTGTGCCACAGCTACTGAAGCCCGCGTGCCCTAGAGCCCGTGCTCTGCAACAAGAGAAGCCATTGCAATGAGAAGCCTGTGCACCACAACGAAGAGTAGCCCCTGCTCGCTGCAACAACGAAGACCCAACGCAGCCAAAAAAAAATTTTACTTGACATTGATGAAGCAAATGCTTCATTCAATTTCATGTAAAGCACCTGAAGAGATGGTTTTCTTTCAGTGTCTCTTGGAGAAATGGGGCCCATCTAGAGCTTCTTTTTTTATTAAAAAAAAATTTTTTTTTCAAGGTTTTTCATGAAATCATAGAACTAGAAGGGATTTTAGAGGTCATGTAGTGGGGTGACCATATCTTGGATCGCCATATCTCAAAGGGCCTTCAAGATTACTAATGGAGTTTTCAAGGTAATTTTAGTATTTCAAAAGCCCTAGCATATGTCATACATTTTCTTGGGATACATCTATACATGTATTGTTATTATTATTACTACTACTCTTTGTTTTTTGTTTGTTTAAAAGATAGAGTTAGGCAGATAGTAATTTCAAAACTTGGGGGTTGGAGGCAATACATAAGAACGGTTAAAAGAGTAGGTCTAATTCAGACAGACTTGGATGCAAACCTTGGCTCAGCCACTGACTATATGTGTGCCCTTGGGTACATTAATTACATTTTCTAAGCCTTGGTTACCTTATCTGTAAAGTGGCAATGATAGTACTGTTCCCCTCTCATAGAGAAGTTGTGGAGATTGAATGAGATAATGCATATGCAGTGTTCATTATGTTACATAACACTTTATTAGCTTTAAAAGGATTATTGTGGGGTTTATGGAGAAAACACTGTAAAATTCATATGGTGCAGAGAATGTTAAGAGCTACCGATTATTCAACCTTCCTTCCAATACAGATACTTATGCTCAATATTTTATTTTTCAGCTTTGTTGAGGTATAATTGACAAATAAAATTTGTACGTATTTAAGGTGTACAATGTGACATTTTGTTATACATTGTGAAATGATTACCACGATCAAGCTAATTAGTATAACTTTCATCTCATATAGTTGTTGTTTTGTGTGTGTTGAGAACACAATATCTACTCGCTTAGAAAATTTCAAGTATACAATGCATTATTGTTAAATTTAGTCACCATGTTGTACATTAGGTCTCCGGAATTTATTCATCTTATAACTGAAAGCTTATACCCTTTGGCCAACATCTCCCTATTCCCCCTACTCCCTGACCCTTGGTAGCCACACTTCTACTCTCTGTTTCTATGAGTTCAACTTTTTTTTAGATTCCACATATAAGTGATATCACCACTTGTTTTTCTGTGTCTAGCTTATTTCACTTAGCATAATTTCCTCCAGGTTCATGCTTGCTGTCACAAATGGCAGGATTTCATTCTTTATTAGGCTGACTAATGTATATATGTTCCATTGGTCAATGTGTCTGTTTTTGTGCCAGTACCATACTATTTTAATTTCTACACCTTTTTATTATAATTAAAAATCAGGAAGTGTGATATCTCCAGCTTTGTTCTTATTGTTCAAGATTGCTTTTGCTCTGGGATCTTTTGTGGTTCCTTCCATTTGAGTTCTAGGATTGTTTTTTTTACTTCTGTGAAAAATGCCATTGGAACCTTGATAGGAATTGCATGCATCTGTAGATAATTTTGAGTAGCACAGACATTTTGAAAATATTAATTCTTCCAATTCATGAACATGGGTTATCATTTCATTTATTTGTGTCATAGTTAATTTCTTTCATCAGTGTTTTATAGTTTTCAGTGTATGGGTCTTTTACCTCCTCATTAAGGTTTTCATCACTACTTCTGGGTTCTTTTCTTAGTGAAGGCCTTTTAATGCATTGAATTCATACACTATATTATTTAATGACTATAGAACAGTTAGATATTTTTGTTCCCTGTATGTTGTGTGATCTGCTTCTTTCTTTTAGATACAGAAACAATACTACTAGAAATAGCTTTATATGAATACCTTTTTCATCCCTTTGACTTGCTTCTTTAGAATTAATTCCCAGCAGTAGGAATATTAAGTGTCTAATTTTTTTTTAAAGATTCCCAACTAGGAGATGATGTACTGTCTCCTATAGATAGAATATAGCAAATCATTATTCTTCCCCAAGTCCATACATACAAAGCTGAAACCTGCAAAGGAGACAAATATGAGGGCATGTTCATGGCAAGCCAACACGGAGTAGTGGTTAAGTGTGTACAATCTGCAGTATTTGGCCAGGGTTGGAGTCTATGCTTTGGTTTTTCTCATCTGTAAAATAAGGACAATAATGGCTCCTACCTCATAAGTTTATTTTGAGGAGCAAATGAGTTAATTGGCATAAAGTGCTTGGAATAGTCCGTGACACCCAATAAATGTCAGTCATTATTATTTGTAATGCAGTGGACACTAAGAGGCACTCAATACCCGTTAGCTGGCATTTTAGTTTTATTTTGCTTTACAGTTTTCCCTGCTGTGACTCAGGATACTTGTCAAGTCAGCTTCATTATTTTTAAAAAATTGAGTTGCATTTACTATAGGCAAATTATGTGTGAGTATGTGTGTTAAGGCAAACGAAATATAGAAGCTGCCCTCAAAGATGCTAATAGTGTATTGTGCAGCCAGGGAGACAGGCACATACACAGATAACTCAAGAGTGAACAGGGTAGAGTGAAAGGAATGTGTTGACCATGTACCAAGTGTGAAAGAGCCAGTTTCAAGCTTCCAAATCAGCACTTTCCTTTGAGGTGCTTGGTGCTTCTGGCCATGATGGCTTTGGTTCAGATGTTTCCACAGAATAGCTGAGGCACAGGGATTGTTCTGCAGTAGGCATTCCGGGAAAGCAGCCTGGCTAGAAAAACAAACTTCCTTCCATTCCATTCCAGGGGTGATTGATGATAAGTTACCTGAATGAAGGATGAACTGTGCATTCATGGAATGACACTTTTCTTATCGAAAATATAGTGATCAGTTGTGGTTAGACAAACTTTTTTCTTAATCTGTATAAATTGTTTACTTTGCTTTAAAAATTTGCAAAATATTGTACTCCACAGTTTGAGGACAACACTGCTTGTTTCTCCTTTTATCATGTTATAAGTTTGCAATTAATTAAAATGATAAGAGTATTGATGTTTATTAAAGAATATTAGAAAATATAGAACAGGAAAAACACTTTTCAGCCTCATCACTCAGAGTGCATTCTTTCTACAGTGTGGTGATCCTAATTTTTTAAATCTCATTTTCTGTTTAGTATTATATTACAGATATCTTCATGTTATTACATTGTCTATATAAATATAACTTTAAACAATTGCATAGTATTTCATCAACTGAATCTAGCATTCCGTATTAAGTTGTCTTCATTGTTCCCTATTAAAATTATGCTATGATTTTTACCTTGTATATAAAGGTTTTTGTTGTTGTCATTGTCATTCTAATTTTAGACTCCCAAAGTGTGATAACTAAACTCAAATGCTAATTTTTTATTTGGCAAATTTCAAATCTACACAAATTAAGAGGATAGTACTATGAATACTTAGGTATGTATTACTCACCTTGGAAAACTGTCAATATTTGACAAAATATGAGCATTTAAAAATATGATTATTTTCCTAAAGTGTTGAACCTCTCACCTCTCCACCAGCGAGCTTGGTAATGCTCATTTGTCCACAACTTTGCCAGTGCTGGGGATCATTGTTAACAACTAAACCAAAAGAAAACACAATGGTAAAACTTGGTTCACTTGTTACACCAAAAAAACAATTGTGGTTGAACGTTTTAATTTGCGTATTTTTTTGGCCCTACCCCTCTATTTTAGCAGGAAAGTGTTTTTGGCATGGCCCAGCCTGTCTGAGAATCCCCTGAGAAGATCAATGCAAACACCCTTCTGTAGGCTGCTACTTTCGGCTGTTTGAATATCATTGCAAAGGTAATCCATAAACACAAGAAAGTATTTTTGCACATGTGCAAGTCTACCTTGCAGCAAATTAAAACAAAATTTAAGAGTCGTGCATAAGGACTGGGCGATTTAGAACAAAGGTGTGGTGGGTGAGATGGGACAGTGGATTTTGGTCACTGAGGGATTTCCTGAAGTTATACCCCAGGTAAGTTATGCTAGTTTCACTTATAAAATTATTTGTGATAATTGTATGTGATACCACAAGAATAAGAGATTCCTTTATTATTTTTTCTTCAGTTTTATCGAGGTATAATTGACTAATAAATTTGAGGTTCCTTTGCTTTTTAAGTTTAGGGTCAGAGTAGAGTAATATGATTTTAAAAGTGTATAAGAGAGGTTAATCTAAAAGTATGATAAGTTGGGTTGGTGGGCAGTGAGCTAAACATGAGGGGATGAAAGCCTTATTTAGGGTGGACACCGTAATGATGCAAATGAAGGCAGATATGAGAAAGAAGGTAAAACAAGAGTAGGGTTAGTATTTGGTAAAACAAAACAGAACAAAATTGGATTGTTCAAAGTTTAAGAAAAAAAAACAAAAACAAAAAATACGATACCAAAATTGCGAGTTTGGGAATGGGGAGGAGAGCAGTGTGAGCTGTCTAACTTATCTGGGCTTCCGGTTTCCACCTTTGTAAAACAGGTAAAGGAAACACCTGTGTTGCCAGCCTTTTAGGCTTGATTTGAGAATCATATGCTCTTTGTACAAATATGTACTTTTAAGGTGTCCTGGGGGTGATTGGACAATCATAGTAATGAAGAGGCATGAGAATGTTCAGGAAGGTTTGCTTTAAAAAAAAAAAAGAGGGGGGCTTCCCTGGTGGCGCAGTGGTTGAGAATCTGCCTGCCAATGCAGGGGACACGGGTTCGAGCCCTGGTCTGGGAAGATCCCACATGCCGCGGAGCGACTAGGCCTGTGAGCCACAATTACTGAGCCTGCGCGTCTGGAGCCTCTGCTCCGCAACAAGAGAGGCCGCGACAGTGAGAGGCCCGCGCACCGCGATGAAGAGTGGCCCCCGCTTGCCACAACTAGAGAAAGCCCTCGCACAGAAACGAAGACCCAACACAGCCATAAATAAATAAATAAATAAATAAGTAAATAAATAAATAAGTAAGTAAGTAAGTAAATAAATAAATAAATAAATATTAAAAAAAAAAAAAAGAGGAATGGAGATCAAGGAAAAAATGCAATTGGAAGGAAACCCTGTTGATAACTGTTCTATTGCATGGCTGGCATGGGGCATGGCACCCTCAGACACCACCTCTCCGAGGTGTGTGTCACACCCTTCCCATGTTTAAAAGGAGAACGCTGATGTCCATAACTTCTCCAAGGTCACACAGCTAGTAGATTAAGCAGTGCAGGAGGCAAGATCACCTTAACTGAACTCCAAAGGAAGCAATGAAGGTAAGGAATCAATGATTGCAAACTGTGTTTCTGACACAGGCAAGCTCAAGGACACAGGAGGATCACTTTGCCCATGATGTCCTTCCTGGTACCAGGGCTAATGGAAGAACACAACCAGACGGGAGCGGTCCATTTCCACCTCCACCCCTTCTCAACAGACCAGGCAGTGGTGTCCCTCATATTCATGGCCTTCTTGCTGTTGTACCCAGGAAGCCTCATTGGAAATGTCACCACTGGGCTCACGGTCTGGTGGAGACCACTCCCTCCATACCCCAGTGTACTTCTTCCTCTTTGCACTGGCCATGCTGGAGATTGGCTACTCCACCAACCTTGCTCCCTTGACTCTGGCTGGCGTCCTTTCCATGGGGAGGATGCTTATCTCTGTCCCTGGCTGTGGAGCCCAGATGTTCTTCTCCATCCTTCTTGGGGAATCTGACTGTGTCCTTCTTGCTGTCATGGCCTACGACGGGTACATGGAAGTCTGTCATCCATTGCATTACAACCTCATCATGAGTTGGCAGCTCTGTGGGCAGATGACTTTAGGTTCTTTAGATCTGGGATTCCTGTTGGTGCTGCCTTTGACCATTCTGATCTGCCACCTTTCATTCTGTGGCCACAATGAAATCTATCACTTCTTCTGTGACACGCCTGCCGTTATGCGCCTGGCCTGTGCAGACACCCACAGGCACGAGGCAGCTCTCTATGCCATCAGTGTGGCCGCTGTGGCCATTCCCTTGCTCCTTATCTGCCTCTCCTATGGCTGCATTGTGGCCACCATCTTGAGGATGGATTCAGCCCAGGGAAAGCGCCGGGCCTTCTCCACTTGTTCCTCCCACCTCATGGTGGTTCTCCTGCAGTATGGGTGTTGTACCCTTACCTACCTTTGTCCCAGCTCCAGCTACTCCCCAGAAGAAGGCCAGGCAGTGTCTGTTGTCTACAACTTTTTCTCACCAGTGCTGAACCCCTTGGTCTATAGCATAAGGAATCAAGAAGTGACTAATGCAGTGAGGAGACAATGGCAAGAATGTACTTGATCAGGGAGCCGGAAGTATTCCTTCTTAGAAAAAATATTCCTCAAATCAGAAGTAGGGACATGATCTGAAGGACAGGAAGCTCAAAAGGAAAAAGGAAGGAGCGGAGAGATGACTGTCCCATGGCTGTCTCGCCTGTGAAATGCTAATCAGTACTAATTCATCCACTTTGTATTAGATTCCAATGATGAAACCCTGGATTGCCTACAAAACCAGCCTCCTCTCTCACCATAGTGCTTAGAATAAGGACTAGCACAGGAATGTCAGTGAAGAAGAGAATGATTGAATGGATGGATAAGATGATGACAGCAGTTGATAAAGTAGATGTTTTGAGAATGGGCCATCATGTATAGTTCAGGCTATAGGTAACATTCTCTTACAAAGGTGCAGAGCCAGCATGACTAAGCACAGGCAACAGAGCACAGAGTTTAGAACTAAAGGAATAGATTCAATATGGAGTCAGGTTTGTTCTTCTTTGTAACAGTAGTGTTACTGACCCAGGCCCTTGTACTCTTTAATCAATAGAAATTGATAAGAGGCCAGACGAGAATTTCAGGCAAGTCTTTATTGGGGCTTGTGCTGCAGCATGAGGGAGAGAAAATAAGTAACAGGTGCCCTTGCTTGCTCCAGAAAGGAGCTGCTTGGGTCCTTAAATGCGCTAACAAGGGGGGGCAGGTCCGTGGGTTGGGCAGGAGGTGTAGCTTAGGTGGTCTTTCCACCCACTTGGCAGTGCCGTGCCCATGGATCATGCGCAATACCCTGGTTTTGCTCCCAGCACCTCAGAAGTGGCAGTTGGTTTGTGGCCTTTTTGTATCCTGTTGTTCATAATTGCCCCAACTGTGCATGCTTGCAGTTATTTTTAGTCCCTTATAGTTTCTTTGTACTCTGTTGCTCAAGGAGCTGTTTGTCCAGGGGCAAGCACTCTGGTAAAGGGTCCCAGGTCCCAGCCTATCTCAGTAGAGTCATCTGCTTCTCATGGCAGGAGATTGGCTCCTGTGATCCTTGCAGGAGAATCCCAAAACAACACTAGCCAATGAGCAGGGCTGTCGTGGAGATTGGTGGAGAGGACCAGAAGGAGGACTGAGAGCAGGGAAAGATACTTCCAAGATACCATCCTTAAAGAGAAAAAGAAAAGAATCCCATTCTTTTCTTGATGTTGCAAATGCAATACATGATAAAAGCCACCCTATTCCATATCTGATTGTGCTACACACAAGAAAGGGGAAAAAGGGGAAAAACAGTATGAAAACCTGATGACAAGAATTCTTGGGACCCTTGGCCAGGCAGCAACATTAAGAAGTACAGGAGCATGCAGAATTTTGAATAGTGCTAGTGTGGAGAGTCAATAAATATTTTTTGATAACAATGGTATTTGTTGAAATTAATAAGTTATTTCTCTATTTTTAATTTATTCTATTCCCAATATCCTTATACAAAAGATGTGAAGTGGCTTAGAAATACATTGAATACAAAAGTTAAAAACACATTGTCAGGACTTCCCTGGTGGTCCAGTGGTTAAGAATCCACCTGCCAATGCAGGGGACATGGGTTTGATCCCTGGTCCTGGAAGATCCCACATGCAGCGGAGCAACTAAGCCAGTGCACCACAACTACTGAGCCGACATGCTGCAACTACTGAAGCCGGAGTGCCTAGAGCCTGTGCTCTGCAACAAGAGAAGCCACCACAATGAGAAGCCCATGCACCGCAACGAAGAGTAGCTCCCGCTTGTCTCAACTAGAGAAAGCCCACGTGCAGCTACAAAGACCCAGCGCAGCCAAAAATAAAAAAAACAAAAACAAAACAAAACAAAAAAACCCCACATAGTCAAGAAGATCAGGGTGAAGGCAAACTTCAGGAAGAATATAGTAGTAAGATTTCTATGCAGAAACGTAAACCATGGGCTTCCCTGGTGGTGCAGTGGTTGGGAGTCAGCCTGCCAGTGCAGGGAACACGGGTTCGAGCCCTGGCCCAGGAGGATCCCGCATGCTGCGGAGCAGCTAAGCCCATGTGCCACAACTACTGAGCCCGCGTGCCACAACTACTGAAGCCTGCGCACCACAATACTGAAGCCTGTGCGCCTAGAAGCCATGACAATGAAAAGTCCGCACACTGCAACGAAGAGTAGCCCCTGATCGCTGCAACTAGAGAAAGCCCGCACACAGCAACGAAGACCCAACGCAGCCAAAAATAAAAACAAAAACAAACAAACGAACAAAAAGAAATGTAAACCATGTGCTTCTCTGCAGTTTATAATAGTGGTCACCTACAGGTATCTGAGCTTCCTAGTAGGCAAAGTAAAAAATAAAATACAATTAAATTTGAGAGCTTCACAGGTCATATAATTTCTAGACATAGGGAGAAATTTAACACATTTTGGGGGTTAAATCTCAGATGTAAAAGAATCTTTTCTTACTGCTTTTCAAAAGAGAATACAGCACATTTAACAACATACCAACAATTATAATAATAACACTAGCTGTCATTTATTGAGCCCTGAAGTATGAGTCAGATATTGTTTTAGGTGCTTAGTACACATTAACTTACTTGAATCCCACAAAGTCTTAGGAGATAGGTACCATTATTATCCCCATTTTACACATAAAGAACTGAAGTTCTGAGAGGTTAAGTCATCTTCCCAAGATCACACAGGCAGTAAGTGCTGGCACAGTTTCATTCCAGAGCCTGTGACCTTAACCAGTATAACATATAGTAAATTTGAAATGAATTTTCTAGGGCTAATTCTCAATGTAAATGGATGGAGTGACACTGACGTTCAAGTCACTTAACACAGTTCTGGAAGGAATGATCACAGTCAAATAAGAACACAGCTCTCTGATGTTCTAACTTGATTTTAGGGAATAAACCTAAAACTATGAGAACCTGATTGGCAAGCATGTCTTTCCAGAAGCGCTTTCGCAAACACTATTTTACTCAAGCAGCGTCTTGACGAAATGAGTCTGTTGCAACAGACACCAGGCTGTGAGGAAGTAAAACAGGTGAGCAAATTGAATGAGGGAGGGCAGCATGTTCATACTGCCAAGTCAGCTGGGTCAGGAAGGGTTCACCAGTGAGCTACCATGTCTTACTGACCTCAGGTCCTATTGCTGAATTTGCCTTCTAATGGTAAATTTGAGAAATTTCTTCTTTAATTTTTGATACGTTACCTTTCATTGGTCCCTTATTCCTTCTTTAAATGTTTTCTTTTACATTTTAAAAATAATACATGTTCATGAAAAGAAATTCAAAGCAGTAGAGAAAAATGCAAAATAAAAAATAAAGCTTCCCCCAGTGGTAACCACCATTCACAGTTTCTTGTTGTGTATATCTTTCCAGAGATTTTCTATTACAGTACAGATATAGGTATAGTCAATTTCCTTCAAAAATCCACAAATGGGATAGTGTTACAAGGCTCTTCTGCCCTTTTCCTCATTTAATGTATCTTGTACATCTTTTTATATCAGCACGTATAGATCTACCTCATTCTTTTTAATAGATGCAGAGTATTGATTTTACTCAATTGGTCCCCCTGTTGATGGGCATTTTTTTTTAAAACATCTTTATTGGAGTATAGTTGCTTTGCAATGGTGTGTTGGTTTCTGCTGCATAACAAGGTGAATCAGCTATACATGTACATGTGTTCCCGTTTCTCCTCCCTCTTGCGTCTCCCTCCCACCCTCCCTATCCCACCCCTTGGGCATTTGTTTTACTGTGATAAATAATGCTGCAATGAGTGTCCCTGTCCACAAATCTTTGCATACTTGTAAATCTGTAGAATAAATTCCTGGCAGTGAAATTGCTGCATCAAAAAAAAAAAAAAAAAAAAAGAAAATGCAGCCAGTTAGACCCATACCCTCTTCGCATTACCAAACACAAATCCTTTCATATATATTTTAAGATTTGATTGTTACCCGGATAAGTTTGACCTGAGAACTAAAAAAACTTCAAGAACAAATAGAAGAAACGATTTTTTTGTAGTGACATTCAGACCTCGCCACTATTGATCTTTCCTCTTAGGGAAAAAAAAGATCTTTGGGGCCACACAGCCTTCGCTGGAGCATATCTCCGCTTCCTCTTCCTGGAGACGTGAGATGTGGGTCAGGATAAAGGTCAAGGCCTCACTGAGAAACAGCAGGATTCACTGGCCCCCTTCAGCCCACAGAGACACTGCACGTACCTGTCAACTATGTCCACTGTGGTTTTCAATTGCATTTGGGAGAAGCAGGTTGAATGTTGGGGTCAGCTGTGTACCTGAGCAGGACCCTAGGGGGACTTCCCAGGGCAGACCTCTCCCCCATATCCTCTGCTTTAGCTCCTTTCTGAAGTACCTAGATAATAGTATCTGATGGACATTTCCTGAGTTTTTTACAGATGCTAAAACCACCACCAAATGGAAGAAATTAACTACTTGATGACCATGAGCACGTAGCCTCATGTCTTCGTGGATTAATAATGTTTAACCCCTGTGACTCTGCCTTGTTACCTCACCATCAACCAATCAGAGAATTGTGCACGAGCTGATCACATACCCTGGGACTCCCCTCCCTCACCTTGCCTTTAAAATGGCTTTGCTGAAACCCATCGGGGAGTTTGGCTTTTTGAGCATTAGCTGTCCTGGGCTCCTTGTATGGTGCCTTACAGTAAGCATTGCACTTTCCTTCACCACAACCTGGTGTCAGTAGATTGGCTTTACTGTGTGTGGGCGAGCGGACCCAAGTTTTGGTTCGGTAACAGCGGGAAAGACTCAGTGAACCAGTGGGGAACGTGGAGAGAGCATCCTGGGAGAAAATGATACATTGGTCATAGAAATAGCTTCGTGGCCTCACTGGGTACAGTCATTTTCTCATCTAAACTCCGTGGAGTCTGATTCTAGAAGAAGGATCAGAATATGACGAAAAGCTAGTGTCACTAAGGAGTTGTTACCGAACCAGGTTGTTTGCTTGACATGCAGCCAGTCAAAACACTGAGACGCCAAGATTTGCAGCAAAGAAAAGGTTAATTCACAAGACAGCCAAGAAAGGAGATGAGACAGGAAAACCAGTCTCAGGTCCATCTCCCTGAAGCCCAGGGGCCTGAGATATTTATGGGATAAAAAACCAAGGTAGACTTCCCTGGTAATGCAGTAGTTAGGAACCCGCCTGCCAATGCAGGGGACACGGGTTCGAGCCCTGATCCGGGAAGATCCCACATGCCGCGGAGCAACTAATCCCGTGCACCACAACTACTGAGCCTGCGCTCTAGAGCCCGCGTGCCACAACTACTGAAGCCCAAGCACCTAGAGCCCATGCTCCGCAACAAGAGAAGCCCGCGCACCGCCACGAAGAGTAGCCCCCGCTCGCCGCAACAGGAGAAAGCCCCCGTGCAGCAATGAAGACCCAACACAGCCAAAAAAAAAAAAAAAAAGAAAAGAACCAAGGTGGTCTTAGACATGGGGAAAGGCAATTTGAGGTAGGGAAAAGGTGAGGTAATTGGTGTTCTGCGCAGGCATATCTGAGTTACATGCTTCTTCATGGGATGTGTGTTCAAAATGGTGGTGTTAAGCATGATCTGAGGGTGGAGTTTTTGGCTTTCTGATGTTAAAAGGTCATTAGACACCTGCACAGGCCCAGTTTTAGGGTCAGTGGTCCCAACCGGTCTTAGCCAGCTAGAAGTAGAACTACACACAGCTGACTCCAAGTTCCTAGGGCAAACATCTTACTGTTTAGGCTATGAGAAGCTTGGAGGGTATGCAATCTGCAACAAAATAATTAAGGTGAACTTGCTCAGTGAAGGCAGGCACCAGGCAGAGGGGTTATTAGCAAGCTTTAAGACAAGTTCAAGAATTTCTGTTAGTCACCAATTTCTGTTAACCCTATGGGGCATGGTTTCAGAGTCAGTAGATTTTTCTCCTTGCAGCCTTTTAAACATGAATAATTACTTAGCACCTGTAAGGTATAGGCACATTAAATTCAGCAAATAGAAAATCATAGGGGACTAGGAAAAAAAGAAGAGAAAGAAAGGCAAAAGAAATGGAGAGAGGGAGAAATGGAACTGGGAGGCAAAAATGGAGAACTTAAAGAAGAAAGGTTAAAAAAATTTTGTGTGGCTAGAATTAAAAAGTAGACTGCCAGATACGGCCTGCGGTGTCACTCAGAGATGACTGTGGCTCTGGCTGCAGTGGAAAGGGTCTAGACTCCAAATAAAGTGAGTTCCAGCCCCAGCACGGCAGCTGTTCTGTTATATAGCATTCTGAAGTGTTGAGCAGTGTAACAAAACTGCTGAACACAAAGTGTCTGAAAAGCCATCCACCGCCTATGTGTAGCGTGTGGGTCAGCAGCTGGCAGCCTCTGCTCCAAAGCAACAGAGTGGCTTTGTTTGTTCTTCTCTGAGTGGACCACTGATACTTGCTAAAATACGTCCCAGCTCAGTACACATACAATTAGACTTTCAAGTGGCTGGTGATTGTTTCTTCTGGAATTGTTTTGCATTTTTCTTTCAAGATTGCTTTGACAAACTCCTGCCAAGTTCTCTCTCTCTCTCTCTCTCTCTCTCTCTCTCTCTCCCCTCTCTCTCTCTTTCTCAATCTCTCTCTCTCTCACACACATACACCTGTAGGCCTTCATTTCAACAATATTTCCAGAGTTTTCAGAGCTACTTGTCCTTGAGATGAAAGTTTTTGGTGATACGTACATGAGCATTTAAACCTTTTTTTTGTATTTATTTAAAAGTGAGGGATAAAAAATATAGCCAGTACAATGATGCTGTTACATTAAAAAAAAAAAGTGAGTGAAGGACTTCCCTGGTGGTGCAGTGGTTAAGAATCCGCCTGCCAATGCAGGGGACACGGGTTTGAGCCCTGGTCCGGGAAGATCCCACATGCCGCGGAGCAGCTAAGCCCGTGTGCCACAACTACTGAGCCTGCGCTCTAGAGCCTGCGAGCCACAACTACTGAGCCCGTGAGCCACAACTACTGAGCCCTCACGCCACAACTACTGAAGCCCATGTGCCTAGAGCCCGTGCTCCGCAACAAGAGAAGCCACTGCAGTGATAAGCCTGCACACCGCAATGAAGACCCAACGCAGCCAAAAATAAATAAAATTTTTTAATTAATTAATTAATTTTATTTATTTATTTATTTATTTTGGCTGCATTGGGTCTTTGTTTCTGTGCGAGGGCTTTCTCTAGTTGCGGCAAGCAGGAGCCACTCTTCATCACGGTGCGCGGGCCTCTCACTATCGTGGCCTCTCTTGTTGCGGAGCACAGGCTCCAGACGCGCAGGCTCAGTAGTTGTGGCTCACGGGCCTAGTTGCTCCGCGGCATGTGGGATCTTCCCAGACCAGGGCTCAAACCCGTGTCCCCTGCATTAGCAGGCAGATTCTCAACCACTGCACCACCAGGGAAGCCCTAATAAATTTTTTTTAAAAAGTGAGTGAGCTGAATTTAAGTCAAGAAAAACATTAAGTAAATTATACTGATAAGTTAGATAAAACATAAATCATGAAGGTTGTTCGTGAATGGCCAAACTTTGAAAAAATTTTGTTTCTACATTTTATAATGGCCTTGAGCAAAAGCACTAGCGGCCGCTGGTATAAAACACATAATTTATAGGGAGTGTGATAGGGTCTTGGATGATATTGGTGAATAAATAAAGGAATGCTCAGTGCTATAACATTCTGCAATCAATGAATACCAGACATCCATTAGGTGCTTAGCTCCATACTAGGTGATGGGATGCAATTGAACTGAGTTGAACTAGTCACTTGCATTGAGGACCTATCCTAGTAGAGGTTGAAAAATGAGTGTATAAACACAATGCAGAGTGATAAATGCCATAATTGGGGTGGGCACAAAGTCACCATGGAGCATGGAGCGGGAGTAATTCTTCGTTTTTGGAGGAGTGTGGGGGAAGGTGTGTGTATCACAATAAGGCTTCATGTAACAGGTGACACTTGGCTGAGTTTTGAAGGATCCGTAGAATTTGTCTAGGTACACTTTGTGTACCTCTAATTGAATAAATTAAAACTGTACGTCTTGGACTTCCCTGGTGGCGCAGTGGTTAAGAATCCGCCTGCCAATCAATGCAGGGGACGTGGGTTCGAGCCCTGGTCCGGGAAGATCCCACATGCCACGGAGCAACTAATCCCATGCGCCACAACTACTGAGCCTGCGCTCTAGAGCACGCAAGCCACAACTACTGAGCCCGTGTGCCACAACTACTGAAGCCCGCGCGCCTAGAGCCCATGCTCCACAACAAGAGAGGCCACCGCAATAAGACCACACACCGCACGAAGAGTAGCCCTCACTCGCGGCAACTAGAGAAAGCCCACGTGCAGCAACGAAGACCCAATGCAGCCAAAAATGAATAAATAAAATAAATAAATTTAAAAAAAACTGTATGTCTTTCTAAACTACCTCAAACTTGGAGAGTAAAAATTTAGGCAATAATTAAAATATAGCTAAGTCTAGCAGCAATTAGACCAGTTTAGAATATCATGTCCTTAAACAATTCCTGTTTGTGTTCAAATATTGACCTACAGGGGATAGTCAAGTTAAAAGCTAAGATAGCCTCTTGGGGCTTGGTTGAACCAAAGTAGGCAGGGAATTCTCCAGAAATGAGATGAGAAGGGGTGAGAGTTGAGAAAGAACCCAGAATTCTGACTCTGCAAATCCTAAAGTCCCACGTTCTTCCCTTGAGATGTAGCAGCAGGGAAGGATTAACAGTATCTAGATGTGTGCTTTCCTCAGTTCTCTGGGTAGTTTCTCAGAGATTCAGTCTCAATGGTTCCCAAGGTATTAAGAAGAGGATTCCACCTTGGGCTTCACTCAGCCTCAGGGAAGGATGTGGCTGCCAGCCTCTCTAGGCAGAAGGTAAGGAGGGTAAGGGAAGACCAGGCTGATTGAGTTGTTGTGTGGTCTAGACCCTGGGGAATGAACCAATGAACCCTACTGACCTTGGGCTTTCCTGATCCTGTGAGGGGCTTCCTCATGTGGAGATACAAATGAATTGGAACATTAGTTTAACCTCCTGGAGCTAATGATGTGACACTGTTGAAGTCAAATATACTAACAACAAGCAGATCTTCAAAAGACACTCCACTGCTGAGGGTGAGAGAAGGAACTCTGTCTCTCCCTAGAGAGACAGAAATGTGTCCCATTTCCTAGGTTGTCTGAGACGGGTATGAGAGAGTTGTTCAAAGAGGACTACATGCTTTGTTGGGACACCCAGAAAGCATAGTGTAATCTGCTCGGTTTTCAAGTTACACACCCAATGCCTAGTTGATAGTAGCTGCTAGATAAATTCTTGTCAAATAAGTGAATGCATGAACAGTCCTATTAATTACACTCAGTGAGGGGAGAAGGTAGATGAGTATGCAAAGGTCTTTACGGAAAAGGAAGGGCTCTCTGTGTGAAGAATGCCATGTCTTTGGAGGCAGTGCTGGTGCCACAAAAGAGACTCATCAAAGAGGATGCAGTGTTACTGAGGGTTTATAGTTCCTGGGTAAGAAGAGGTCTGGCGTTTCCTGATTCACGTAGCAAGGAACTGTGCAATAGCAAAGGCAGGATAAAGCAGACAGTGGAAGAGAACGTTTAACCACAACCAAAGCTCACAGTATTGTTATTTTTATCCCATTGAGAAGACCCCAGAGGAGGAGTATACTTGGGAGTGAAGAGGGGAGAGATTTCTCACTCACTCATCAATGCCTTGGATGAAGACACAAAAGGCAAGAATAATTTTTTATTTGTATAATATATTTATTATTCTTTGAATGCTCCTAAAAATAGAGTGCCTTACAGTAAAACCCTAGCTACAATGAGATCAAGATCAACTTATAAAAGGCAGTATAAAAGACAAAAGTTAAATAGAAATGAAGATATTGGGGCTGAGATATGCTAAGCGATTGAATATAAAACTTAGTTTTGGGCTTCCTAGCAGCTAAGGCAAAGAGGGAAATGAATTATGTAGCTCTCACAGACAAGTAGGATGACTTATGTGTGTTCATTAAGAGAGAAATGTATGTGTCTGGGTGAGGGTGTGGGGAATGCATTGAGAAGTCAGGTGAGTCTTTATCCCAGGTATGTTGAACATCCATTGTATAAACAATGTGATTGTTTGTTGCAGTGGAATTCACTATAGTTTTTAAGTGTTCCAGAGATATTCCACACAGAGAGCCTTGTATTTTTAAACTGATTTGAAAACTGACTGATATTCTGAAGAAAATTTTGAGGGATATTAAGGGCAGTATGCTTGAGGGATGTGGCTTCCTTGAGCTATGGTCTAATGCACAGTTATAGCTTTGGGAAGCATGTTCATTAAATTTGTAGATGACAATGGGGAGAAATTGATTATTTGTTCAAGTAAAGAATTGTAATTCTCCATAAGATCTCAATGGGCTAGAATGATGAGCTAAATCTGAAAGGTTGACTTTAAAAAGAGATGAAGGTAAAGAAAAAAAAGAGAGAGGGAAAGGAAAGTAGGAAGAAAGAAAAGGGAAGGGATGGAAAAGAAAGGGAAGGAAGAAGAAAGGAAGAAAGGAAGGTAGGAAGGAAGGAAGGAAGGTTAACTACTTAACAACTAACTCAGCCCAAGTCAAGGTTGTGGTATGTCTGGAAATGAACAAGCACATGAATAAATAACTAGATTAGAACAATCTTGGACAACATCATTGGCAAGTGTGCAGATTTTGTGGCTATATTTAGGTGTTAATCCTCGTTCTGACAATTCCTGGTTGTATAACTATTATGTTATGTACTTCAGTGTCCTTGCCTTTCAAATGGGAATTTAAAAAAGCAATAACATTTTTAATGTTAAAAATAAACACATATTCTTCACAGAAAGTTTGAAAAAATGGAGAAAAGCATGAAGAAAATAGTCATCTCCCATTTTTCTCTAAAACACCATTGAGAGTTTATTGTTTCCTTTTAGACTGGTAGCAGAATTGGTGTCATGTTCCGTGTGCAATGTTGCCTTTTCATTTTCTTCATTTAACATGATATTGTAAGCACTTTCTCACTGTATTAAACCTTATAATTATAACAATTTTAATGTCAATACAACAGTTCATCATATTAATACACCTCAAGTGACTAGAATGTCACCTCTTGTTAAGTATTTGTTTTGTTTCCTTATAAAAATTATTATCAAAGCACACTGCACATATCTTTATGTATTTGGCTCCATATTCCAGACTATTACCTCAGGACAGATCCTTCAATGTGAGGGTAGTGATTCAACACATATAATTTCTTGAAAATTGCTGATTTTCTTTCTAGAAGGGATATGCTCTTTTAGCATCAGAGTACTAAACTGAAGATTATTACTTCTACTTCAAAAGTACTGGGTAGCAGTCGTTGACATTGATAGAACCTCAGTATCTCTCCAGTGTTCATGTCAATACAGAGTTACATGGTACCCAGTATTGTGCTAGGTCCTGGGTATTAGTGAAGAACAGAATCCAATCAGTCCCTGCCCTCATGGAGATGAGGAGGGGACAGAGATACACAAGTGATCTCAGAGGCAAACACATCATTAAAGGAGTGGTGAGATCCCTGGTTATAGATAATAGTTCTCTTTTTTGTGCCCGACTTGTCCCCTTAACGTCTAATTCACGAAGATTATTTGGGGTAGAGGGTGTGTTGGTCGCCTTTACCCAAAGTAGGAAGAGAGACAGGCAGGTGTGTGCTCCAATGCTGCTCCTAGAAAAGGAATTAAAATTCTCAAGGAATAATAGTCTTAGAAACTTCCAAGTGAAAAATTTCCCACTATGATTCCACCCATCTTCCAACCCTCTTACCCCACACAAGGCTGTGCCCAACAGATGACAGTACAGAGGCAGAAGCATTTAGAAAAGGAAAGAAAAACTTGCAAAACATGCAGGGAGCCAGACTTTAAAAGTACCGGCCTGCCAGAATAAAAACCACAACAAATATTCAAAGGGAAAAATTGCAAATCAGCAAGAATACTAAGGTTGCATTATTCTGTTTGTGGTGGAAAACAACAATGTCCTTACATGATTATCATATTCATAAAGGTTGTGATATATCTTCAGACATCAGCACAGCAAAAGTAAGCAAAACTACATTCTTTGGGGGGGGGGTGACAAAACCAGTCAGGTGATCCTGTTAGTTTTGGTTTAACTCAGGGTGCAAAGTGTCCCCCCCACCCCACTTACTGTGGCATGTGAAGTATTGACACTTAATCATTGGACGCAAGGCCAAGTGTCAGTTTTTGTTTCTACAGTAGATATGATGTGTTGGTGTGTGTGTGTAGTCAGGGTATGTTGTTTTGGATACCATGTACACTTGCCCTGAAATTCTTTCCTACCGATCATGGGCAGCAGAAAGAAAACTGGATAAAGAGATTCTAAAATAAATTAAAATAATAAGATTCTTTTCCTTTATGCATTCAACAATCATCTGTTAAAACGTTCTCTATGCTAGTCATATGGACAAGACTTGGCATTTAATTTTGGGACCATTTATAGAAGTGAGGGCAGAATTAAGGGCACTTACTGTTACCAAGTCCAAGCTCGGACTGTTCACCGCAAGACAGGACAATAAATCGAGAGACGAGTTGTTGGGGCAAGGAACAGTGACTTTATTCAGAAAGCCAGCAGACTGAGAAGATGGTGGACTCGTGTCCCAAAGAACCATCTTGCTAGGGTTTGGATGCTAGTTTCTTCTATAGAACAAAGAGGGGAAGATGAGGTGATAAAGTAAAAAAGGCAATAAATTGTTGCAAATATTTCCTGGTTCCAGCCGGGTTCCCAAGAAGATGTGTTAATTTCTTCTTTCCTGCAGCCATTCATGGGTGGGCCTGGTCAGGATGTTTCCTGTGAGCTAAACAAAGGTATTTTAGCTTAATCTCAGGCGTGGGAGGCAGGGTTCCCAGAGATGGGCCATTATGTATACTTTAAGCGTATAGGCAACACTTTAGTGATTAACTTGTAGCAAAAACAATAGAAAACAAAGGTTAAACGAAAAGAAAACGATCCAATATGGACTCAGATTTATTCTTCCTTGTTACACTATAAGGGATGGTGAGGCACTCAGGGCTAGCAATGGTAGGAAACTGTTTGCATCCTGGGGCCTGAAGTGACAAGGTGAGAGAACACTGTTACTGGAGCCCAGCAAAAACTGGAGCCATGGAAGATGGGCTACACAACAAGAGCTGTGGTCATAGAACCATCATAGTAGAGGGAGAAGGGGGTAGTGGTGTGTGTATGGGGAGAGGGATAGATACCCTACAGACCTTTGTGCTACTCTTTATTTTCCTTCAAGTACCTTCATTGGCCACATCCAACCAGAAGCCGCAGGGTGAGTGAGCTGAGATGATTCAGTCCTTAGTGACCAGCCTCCCAGGCGGCAGAGCAAGGTGGAGAGTGGATCTGGGGGGGTAGACCTAGATTAACCAACAAAACCTTCCCTTTGCGTATCACTAAGAGGAAGAGCAGTCTCCAAAAGTGATGGAAACATAGTGTCCAGAGAGGTGGGAAAAAAGTTTGGCTAGAATAGCATCACAGAGTCCTTGGGTGAGGAATTTCAAGGAAAAGGGAGCCTCCAGTGCAACAGAGATCAAGTCAAAAAGTAGCCACTGGATTCAGCAATTTGGAAGTCATTGGTGACCTTCATTAGAGTGGTCTCTGGGTGTAAGACCGGAACCAGACTGTGCTAAAGAAAGAATAGGAAATGGTTGAAATGCAAAGGAGACAGGGAGCCTTTAGAGGATGATATAAGATTAAGGGAAGTTGCTTTTTGCCATGAGGTGTAGAGGGAAGTTGCTTTTTGCCATGAGGGAGCAGAGGCAGATACTGGAAACAGACTGAATGATTGTGAAGCAAGATCACAGAGGAAGCAGGAGGGGCTGAGACCACCAGCTTTGCAGAGGAGAGGGGACACTTTTAGAGAGGCATATGGGGATTTGCTATGGGTATATGGAGGGAGAATGTTGTGGGTCTAGAGCTGGTGAGCATGATGATGAGTTGTCTCCAGGTAGCTTCTGTTATTTTTTTCAGTGAAGTTGGAGGCTGGGTCATTACTGTTGGTGAGAGAGGAGGTAGCAGAAGAGAGGTCTTAAAGAGACCAGGGAAATTTGCCCCAGTCTTGGTGGGGACCCGAAGGAGCAGCTGACTCAGAGCCTTGGGGACAGCACTGGGGTTGATAATACCTCTCTATCCCTACCGTGGCACCAGTCAGCAGAATTTTGTGATCTTCTTTAGTCATGTTCAGCCTGGCATGAAGATGCTGGATATTACCGAAGGTAACAGAGTTGGCAGAAGATCAAGGAGCCAAAGACAGTGACAGTATTGGTGAAAGACTGATGGAAGAGATGGACCATAGATCTTGGTTGGATGGGGCAGGGAGGAAAGCCCAAAGGAGGCTTATTTGGGGGAACTGGAGGCATCAAAGGTGGTCTTGAAAAGGTGGAAGAAGAATAGTATTAATGATGATTGCTAACATTTATGGAGAGTTTCCTAGGGGCCAGACCCATTTACTTCTCACAGCAATCCTACCTGCTGTGTCCTACTGTTGTCTTCACAGATGAAGAAATTGAAGCAGAAAGCTTCAGCAAGTTGTTCAAGGTCATACTGTTGGTCAATGACAACCAGACAAGGGAATGAGGTCGTAGACATTTGTGGTCTAGGAATAGTATACTGTGGGTTAACATTTCATCGCTGACTTGAACAGATATTCATACACCAATTTTCATAGCAGCATTATTCACAATAGCCAAAAGGTGGAAACAATCCAAGTGTCCATGAACAGATGAATGGATAGCAAAATGTGGCATACACACATACGATGGGATATTATTCAGCCATGAAAAGGAACATAATTTTGATATAAGCTACCACATGGATGGACCTTGAAAACATTATGCTTAGTGAAATAAGCCAGACACCGAAGGACAAATACTATATGATTCCACTTACATGAGGTACGTAGAATAGGCAAGTTCACTGAGACAAAGTAGGATTGAGGTTGCTAGGAGCTGGGAGGAGGAGATCGTGGAGGAGATCATTAGTTTATTGGGTAGAGTTTTTGCTGGGGATGATAAAAACGTTTTGGGTATAGATAGGGGTAATGGTTATATAACATTGTGAATGTATTTAATGTCACTGAATTGTACACTTACACATGGTTAAAATGATAAATATTACGTAATGTATATTTTACCACAATTAAAAAAAAAAGATTTCAGTGGGGAGCTACTTCTGGGTGATTACAACAACAAAAAAGCTGTTGTAGAAGTAAGTTGCTGAATTTGGAGGTAAAGATGGTTTTCGTTGAGGAAGGAAGGGAGAGGCCAGGAGCTGAACGGGTCATCCAGCAGGAGCCCTGTGTCCTGACATTTATCTATCCTCAGGGAGCAGCGCCTGTGCCATCAGCTGGCCCGATGCATTGAATCCATGGAGGGTGCAAACCAGACCGGAATGATTCACCTCCACTTCCACCCCTTCTCCAAACTCCCCGAGGTACAGCTGCTGATTTTCGTGACCTTCCTGATTATGTACCTGGTCAGCATCAGCAGCAACCTCTCCATTTCTCTCATCATCTGGATTGACCGTTCTCTCCATGCCCCCATGTACTTCTTCCTGGCCAACTTGGCAGCTCTGGAGATCTGCTACTCTTCCACCATTGCCCCTCTGACTCTGGCAAGCACCCTGTCCATGGAAAAAACCCTCATCTCCCTGCCTGGCTGTGGTGCCCAGATGTTCTTCTTCATATTCCTGGGCAGCGCTGACTGCATTCTGCTGGCCGTCATGGCCTATGACAGGTTCGTGGCCATCTGCCACCCTTTGCGTTACACCCTCGTGATGAACTGGTGGTTTTGTGCCCGACTGGCCCTGGGCTCTCTGGTGTTGGGGTTCATCTTGGCCATGCAGCTGACTGTGCTCATCTTCCAACTCCCCTTCTGTAAGAGCAAAGAAATCGGTGTGTTCTATTGTGATGTCCTTCCTGTTATGAGATTGGCCTGTGCAGATACCCGGGTCCACGAGGCCACTCTGTTTGTGGTCGGTGTCACTGTCTTCACCATCCCCTTCCTACTTATCACCGTGTCCTATGTCTCCATCGTGGCTGCCATCCTGAAGATCCGCTCTGTGGAGGGAGGCACAAGGCCTTCTCCACCCGCTCCTCCCACCTGACCATGGTTCTGCTCCAGGATGGAGGTGCGAGCCTCATCTACCTGTGCCCCAGCTCCAGCTACTCTCCAGAGAGGGGCCAGGTAGTGTCTGTGGTTTACACATTCATCACCCCTATGCTGAACCCCTTGACCTACAGCATGAGGAACAGAGAGCTTAAGGATGCTTTGAAGAGAGCATTGATGAGGGTCCTGTCATCCTAAACGCAACAAACACCCTGGATGTTCCTGTGTGACATTGCTGAGTAGAGACGAATGGGTATGCTCTCTGAAAGACGGGAGACAGGGGCTAAGAGGTCATTGGTTTTACACTGTTACTTCTTCCTGGTTATATTATTTTTGAAAAGTCATTTTCCTTTTCTCATTCTTAGACTCCTCATCTCTAAAATAGGGATTAAAATGCCCACAAGACCTAAATTTTGGGATAGTTATGATGATCAAAAGATATATTAAGTGGAAATACTTTGTGACTTCTATTTATTATTATTATTATTTTGCCGCAGGGCATGTGGGGTCTTATTTCCCCAACCAGGGATTGAACCTGCGCCCCCTGCAGTGGAAGCATGGAGTCTTAATCGCTGGACCACCAGGGAAGTTCCTACTTTGTGACTCTTAGAGGGAGATGTAGCAGTGTACATCATTATCACTAACCTCAGCATCAAGTGAAAAGTCTGTGTTCTGCTTTGGACTTCTCTCCAGATGTAGTTCTCAGGTTCTTAGCATTGCACATATGGGCAGAGGCAGAGCCAAGCATAAGAGGCAAATCAAACCAGGACCATCCCAATCATGATTCCCATTATGTAAATGCTGAGTTTGTGCCGCTTTGAATTATTTATCTTTCATCCTCAATTATCTTCCAGGGAAAAGTGATAGGGAAAGCACTAGAGTTTTAAAGTTTTGTTAGTTTCTCTTTATTTAACTTTATACCTGGAGCTAATCTGTCTCCATCTCAATCTCTGACTCTATTAGTCTGCTTCCAAATCCCTCTCCCTTTTTCCATTTGTTCTCTTTCCCATTCTCTGTCCCTTTCTTCTCTCGTTCTCGCTCTCTTGCACACACACACACACGCATACACATTTATCTCATAGTCTCCCTTTCTGCCTACCCCTAGTTGATATGGTCTGAATATTTGTGTTCCTTCCAAATTCACATGTTGAACTACTAATGCCCAGTGTGATGACATTAAAAGACGGGGCCTTTGGGAGGTGCTTAGGTCATGAGGGTAGGTCATCTCACGAATGGGATTAGTGCTCTTATAAAAGAGACCCCTCAGAGCTCCCTAGCTCCTTCTGCCATGTGAGGATACAATGAGAAGTCTGTGACCTGGAAAAGGGCCTTACCCAACCATGCTGGTACCCTAATCTTAGACTCCTAGCATCCAGAATTGTGAGAAATAAATTTCTGTTGTTTATAAAGCCACCCAGTCTGTGGTATTGTGTTACAGCAGCCCAAATGGACTAAGCCTAGTGTATGTATTATGCTAAGTATGCATAATATGGAAAAATTGCTTTGTTCACTAAGCCCCTTGGTGTAGAAAAGAGGTAGTGTTGGTTCAAATCTGGATTCAGGTAAAACAGAGCTAATTCTGTGAAGACAAACACTGACTGGATACATTGAGGAGGTGAAAGAACTCATTCATACGGTTCCGAGCGGTCACAGTAGGATGATAATCATTCTGACGATGATCATTTGTCTCAAGGCAACGGCAGAAGAACATAGATGCTTTACTATCTTTTTGTAAGGCAGAGGAAGCTCATTCATTCTACCTGTTGATTACTGAGGGATTTATTTATTCAACAACATTGAAGGAGACAGTAAGCAATGATTTATTGAACTCTACTATGTACTATGCTCCCACCTGTGGTAGGTGGAACAGGAAAGGGAAAGGTAAGGAAGAGGCAGCTCCTGCCTAGAAGGAAGTTAAAAGTCTAGCAGTATATGAGAACATACACCACGATTACACCAAGTGTCAAGTGATACAATGCTATGAGCCACCGAAGGAGGGTCAGTGAAGGGAATCCAGGTTAGTTTGCTGGGGAAGGTGGCACATGAGCTGCACCATGCCAGGTCTTCAGGTCTGCGTGTACGCAGAGGGGCAGGAAGGGCATTTCTGGAGGAGGGAACTGTGAAGGCACAAAAACAAGGGAATCAGCTACGCAGGGAAACAACCTCTGTTTCCCTATCTGGAAAAGCATAACACGTGTGCCATGACATTTTTCTTTTCTTTCTTCTGACGTGTATCACAGGCCTACAGGGCAGAAACCATGACCAGAAGTCATATTACATGAAGCTGAAATGTCACCTTACTCTTTTGAAAGACGAGAACCCAAAAGGATCTTCTTTGATTCACTTACAGAGGCTTGCTTCTCCTCCTATGTTCTACTGCAGTATTCTACTGGGTCAGCGTTATTATCTGTAGGACACCAATCCTGTTGAATAATAGGTGTTTGGGGGAAATAAACATTATACGGTCAAACAAATGTGAAGAATACTGTGCTGATCAAAATAAAACTAGTGGTTTACTGCAGGTTTATTCAGTGCCTGTACTGTGCAAACGTGCAGTCATGACTCTCCAAGATGAGGGATGCACGTTGCATGTTTTCTAAATTGTCACCACCAAACTCTTTTATTCCTTGGAATCTCTTAGGAAATATTTTATCGTGTTGAATCTACTTTGGAAAATGCTGCCGTGGCTAAGGCTGACTGGATAAAAAGAGGGCGATTTCACTAGTGATTGAAATATTCCAGGCACTTTTCAATTCCCCAAGCTCTTTGAGAAAACAGTGTAGTTATGAGTTAGCAGGCTTCTTTTCCAGTGATTGAATAAGGGAATTAATGATTGCCATATACCAACCCATTTATCATCATAATAACCCATGAAATGCGTGTTAGTATTATCTCCGCTTACATATAAGGAAACTGAGACACAGGGAGGCTAAGTAACTTGTTCAAGGTCACATAGCCAGTAAACATAAAACTGAGATTTGACCTGGGCAGTGTGGTCACCAAAGCCTGGGCAAAAAACCACTCTCCCAACATGCTATGACTGTCCAGTTAGAGCTTGGGAAAATCGCTTCATTTTTCTGACAATTCAGTTGCATAATAAAATGGGGACAATACTGTCTACTCTGTCTCCCCGAGTTATTGTGAGATCTCCAAGGAAAAAAACCCCCAAACTGTAAAAGGATAATAAAAGATGCAGCATGGTTATTCAAACATCGACATGGAGAAATACACTAGATGGCTCATTTTTTTAAATACCAAAAGTTTAAAGACATAAGTGTTCAATTCCTTTCACCTAAGGTTTCCCTATGTTTATGGTTACTCTTGATAGGTGTTTCACAGGTGTTGTAAGAAACAAGCATGTCTTCTGCAGCTCAGAAGTAACAGCAGGCTTCTCTGCATGAGGCTTCCTCACTGAGTCTTCCCACTTACCTTACCAGGCTCCTCGGAGAACTATGTGCATAAGGGCTCCAGGGATTGAGGAGTTTGTATAAACATAAAAACAAATGAATATGGTGCAAATTATTTATATTGTTAAATCATAGGCATAGGTATGTGGTATAGGGAGATTCGTGTTAGGAAAACATCTGAACAACATGATATAAAACATCTTTATAAACAAAGCACATTATTTTTTTAAAATTTATTTTACTGAAGTATAGTTGATTTACAATGTGGTATTAATTTCTAATGTATAGCAAAGTGATTCAGTTATATATTTATATACATCCTTCATATTCTTTTCCATTATGGTTTATTACAGGATATTGAATAGAGTTCCCTGTGCTATACAGTAGGACCTTGTTATTTATCCATTCTATATATAATATTTTGCATCTGCTAATCCCAAACTCCCACTTCATCCCTTCCCCACCCACCCCCCTCGCCCTTGGCAACCACAAGTCTGTCCTCTATGTCTTTAAAATACATTACTTTAAACACACCGTTCAGTGACACAGGGAGTTGCAATTGCATTTAGTTTTAAGATCCAGGAAGGATCTTCTTTCCTCCTTAGGGAGAGGAGAGGAGAATCCCTAGGGAGTGTGTGTGTGAGTGTGTGTGTGTGTGTGTATGTGTGTGTATGTGTAGTCACACACTACATAAGAATAGTAGTCAACTATTCTTTGATTTATCCTCCAAATAATTGCAGTGCACCTACCTCACAATACCCCTGGAAGGTGAATAATATAATACCTGGTCGTTGCTCTCAACAGATATGTAAGCAACGAGGTATAAGACAACCCAGGGTTTGCTTTTAAAATAGATCTGAACAAGTACTGTTTGGGGCGGGAGGGCAGAGGGCCAAGGAGACCACCTGAGTGAATTGGAGAAGGCCTCGGTCTTGAAGGAGGAGTAGGGATTTGTCAGACATGAAAGGGAAAAAGGACAAATCAGGCAGAGCTGGGTGGGAAATCCTGGGCATATTAGATGCAGAGAAGAGGTGAGTGTTTGAGGAGGCTGAAGGTGGGGCTGTGTGTGTCCAGGAGTGACAGCGCCTGGGGCTGGGGCCAGACTGCGCAAGGGCTTGAATGCCATTCTAAGAAGAGTCTGGACTCCCTAATCGTGTAGTAAGGAGCCACTGATGAATTTTAATCAGAAGAAAGACATAATGGAGCCATAGGACAAGAAGATTCATTTAATTAATTTGGTAAACCCTAACTGAGTGCCTACAACGACGTTTTGGGGCTGAGGCTGGGGTCTGGGTTCACATTAGTGAAAAGGAGAGACAAGGCTGCTGACCTCGCGGAGCTCACGGAAGGTACAGGAGGTAGACCGGGTTACACAGTGTGGTAGGGCTATAATGAAGTCCAGGCTGTCAGGGAAGCATGTTTGAGGGACACAATCCTAGAATGGGTGAGGGTTGTCCAGTTCAGATACAGGGGAGAAGAGAGCTCTAAGAAAGAGCATAACTCTGGCATGAATTTGGGATTTGAATTGTGTTCTAGGCAGCTGCTGAGATGGCTCCCGGTCTCCATCCCCTTGTGTAATCTCCTGGTCTTGAGTGTGGGCTGAACCTAGTGCTTCTCTTTTAATCGATACAGTATGGCAAAAGTGATGTCACAGCCGAGATTAGGTTACAAAAACACTTTGGCTTTTCTCTCTCTTTCTCTATCCCTCTCACCTGCTTGGGCTGATGGAATTCAGCTGCCATGTTGTGAGCTGTGCTATGAAGAGGCCCACGGGGTGAAGTACAGCCCCTGAAGAACTGAATTCTGCTGGCAACCATGTGAGTGACTTTGGAAGCAGATCCTTTCCCAGACAAGCCATGAGATGAGACGCAGCCTCCAGCAGACACCTTAACTGCAGTCCTGAGGCAGAGGCACCCAGCCAAACTGCACCTGGAGTCCTGAATCACAGAAACCAGAGGGTAATGTTGTTTCAAGCCGTTTTAGGGCAATTTGTTATGTGGCAATAGATAACTAATACAAACTCTAAGGGGGTGAAAACTACAAGTCAGGAAGTGTATTCTCCATCCTCCCTGCAGTGGGGAAGAATTGCTGTGGGGAACAGAAAGGACCTTCCCCTTCAATTTTCTAGCTCCTTTATCTCTTTCTATTGAACACCGCACCATGAGGACACTGCCTCCAGGTACAATAGCCAGAAAGTGGTCTCACCTGTTCCTCAGCAGGCCCTGAGGGTCAAGGTGGGGTAAGTGCTCAGTGGGAAAGAAACAGGCTTAGAGGAAAGAGAGAGAGAGGGAAGCAGAGCCCCAAACCCCAGGATCCTCTTTTTGGTTTGTTTGTAAAGGTGAAATGAAGTGTTGGCTGACTTATCTATAGCCAAAATGCAAACTCTTGATTTAATCTTGCTGTATTTGTTTAGTGGGGAAACAACTACACATTAGACATGGTGGGAAACCAAGTACCCTGGTAGAGCAGAAAAATAAAAATACATCAGAGAGGAGGGGATCCTACTAAGCCTGGAACCTTAAGTCACTGTCGGTCTACGTGGAGACCCTACAGTCCACTTGGGCTCAAGGTCAGAGTCTTCCTCACCAGCCCATGGCCTCTCCTCACCCAGGTCCCTTGTCCCTCAGTAACTTGACTTTCTTCAGTTCATTTTACACAACTAGCTGCTGCCATCCAGATTTCTGCCTGTCATGGAAGAGCAAATATTAATAGAAAATGAACAAAATAGGGTTCATACCTAATAGGAGTTTTTAAAAAAAGGCTGGAAGTCTGTGACAACTCCCTTCGAATAAATGTCATAAGAAGAGAACTCTGCTGATGCTTCCCTTCCTGGGTTCCTGGACTCCACGTGCAGTTAAGAGCGCTCTTTATGCTGTCTTCAATGTGTAAAAAGGTTAAGGAAAATCAAGTGGTCATTTCTGTTATGGCCACATAGGCTAACCAAAAGGTCATTTTTTTTTTTTTTCCCTTCATGGGAACATCCTCTCATAGGAAACCAAATTTCTTTTTTGTTTCCTAGTTTTATGGAGATATAAATTGACATATAACATTGCATTAGTTTAAGGTGTGCAACATAATGATTTTTAAAAAAATTTTATTCGTGTATAGTTGATTTATAATGTGTTAGTTTCAGGTGTACAGCAAAGTAATTCAGTTATATATATACATATGCCCATTCCTTTTCAGATTCTTTTCCCATATAGGTTACCACTGAATATAGAGCTCCCTGTGCTATACAGTAGGAGTATAATCCCAAATGTATTAATCCCAGTATTAATCCCAAAATGATGACCACAATATATCCATCACCTCACATAGTTACAACTTTGTTTTTGTTTTGATAAGAACTTTTATTTTTTTCCAGCATCATGATTTAATTAAGGGAGCATATTCATTGTAGAGAACTGTAGAGAATATATTGATGATTGTAAATGTGACTCCTCATTACAGCCTTAAAATTTTTGAAAGACCAGAGCACAAAGATGTCAATTATATATCCAAACTACAGGTACAAAACAAGTACATGTATTTTCCATGCTCCAAAATTGAGTACACACTGTACTGTCATAGGGAAGGGGTTTACCAATGAAGACCTGACAATCAAGTACTCAAGATTGATATACCAAAATAAAATATAAAATAGGAGTTTATAAAAACAAGTTTGACAAGAGCAGAGAGGACCCTTGATAAGAACTTTTAGGATCTATTCTGTTAGCAACTCCAAATATACAATACACTATTATTAACTATAGTCACCATGCTGTACATTACATCCCCGGGACTTACTTTTTTTATAATTTGAAGTTTGTACCTTTCGACTCCCTTCACCCATTTTGCTCCCCGCCCCCCATCTCTGGCAATCATCTGTTCTCTGTATCTATGAGTTTGAGGAAACCAAATTCTGATTACCTAGTAAATGTATTTTCTAAGAGATATGGAATCATTCAAAACAAGATATCCACAAATGAAAATAAAGAATGTATGATGTTCTTGATCTTGAAAAGTTCGAGAATCACTAGTTTTGATCAGCCTCCTTACCTCACAGATGAGAAAATAGATTGTGCGATGTCAAGTGACAGCTGTTTTGTGGCAGAAACTGTGTCTAGAACTCAGTCCTCCTGGCTATGTGTCAGCAATTGTTCTGTGGCTCCACAGCTACTGTCCCTTCATGGAGAGCCCGTCTTGTGAAAGACAGATTAAATTTCTTAAATGTTTGGACAAAGGCAAAGAGCAAGAAACAGTGGTGGAAGTTATAGGAAGGAAAATTTTTGTTTCATATAACAAAACACTTTTAAACAACAGTTGGAACTGTTCAACCAGAGAAGATGCTTGAGAGTGTTTGAAAAAACTGAAAAAATTAAAATGCATTCAGGCAGAGGCTGAATGGCCATCCTTGATCATTTCCTGTGGTCCTTTTCAGATGTCTAATGTAAAGAGTTGTTCACATATCTGTCTCCTCAGAAGACTCTCTTTTCCTGAAGCGCGGAAACTTAGCTATCCCCATTATCAAAAATTTGTGAAGGAAGGGAGGTGGAATGCGATTTCTGATTAGCTTACCGTTTCCATTTCTGACCACCAGGGGGCGCAGAAGCCTTCCCTTTACCAAAGACTGGAAATTAATTCACCTAGCGAACGCCTGGGGTAGAAGGAAGTGTGCAGGACTAGAGCGAGGATTACAGACCATATCTTCATGGGAGGCGATGAAGTCAACACGGAGCAAGCGCTAAGATTGCAGAACAGGGCAAAGTTCTGTTAGAATTACGAAAATATTTACAGCCCTTTTAAAAAAAATATTCATTTATTTATTTAATTTTGGCTGCGTTGGGTCTTCGTTGCTGCACGTGGGCTTTCTCTAGTTGCGGTGAGCGGGGGCTACTCTTCGTTGTGGTGCACGTGCTTCTCATTGCGGTGGCTGCTTCCCTTGTTGCGGGCTTAAGTGGTTGTAGCGCGAGGGCTCTAGAGCGCAGGCTTAGTAGTTGTGGCGCACAGGCTTAGCTGCTCCGTGGCATGTGGGATCTTCCCGCACCAGGGCTCGAACCCGAGTCCCCTGCCCTGGCAGGCGGATTCTTAACCACTGCGCCACCAGGGAAGTCCTACAGCCCTTTAATCTGGATGCATAGCTCAGATTCTTTCCCTGATTTGAGGATTGAATCTTAGGCCTGTCAGTCCTATTTATTGAGCTCCACTCCATATCTGCTGGATATGTCATCTGTTCCCAAGAAGGAAGATAAATAGGGAAGAGGGAAGAGAGGGTGGAGGTGTGGGGCAGGGGAGGGGAGAAAGACGGAGGGGCAGTGCGAAGAAACCGCCCACTTTTCAGAAAGTGGGATCAGGTACTACTCACCTAGGGGATCAGGTCGGAAAGCTTAAGCTTTCCAATACACACATCCTTCTCTTACAGCTCTGCTCCACAGGTGACGAATCAGTCATTCCTCCTCTGTCAACAAGGCCTCACAGCAAACTGGGAAGTGGGTAATATCTCTGATTTATAGATACAGAAACGGAGTCCCCTAGAGAAACAATAACTTCCCAAAGGTATACACTTTGTTAGTGGCAGGTGTTCTGACTTCATCATTGAACTGCTTGCATTTCTCTTAAGGATCCCCATTGCCAACGTCATAAAATCCAAATTCTTCGTCCCGGCCTTCCCTACCCCGCCTCACCTCCAGTTATTTCCACGAGGTACACACTCTTTCAGCTCCAGCACGCAGTCCCCCGGACCGTGCGCATTCCTTTACTTGGAATGCCCTTCCTCCAGGCAGAATTAATTGCTCTCTCTCTCCCACCTGTTATAGCACAAATCACGTTGTCTTCGAGTTCCTCGTTTACGGGATGTTGGCGCCGCCTTGCAATGAATCAGTCTGTTGAGGGCTGGATCCTAGCACAGAGCCCGGCACAGGTAATGAATGGCTGTTGAATGGAAAGGCTGGAATTGAGGTCAGACAGACCCACTCGCGGCGGGATCTCCCAGTGCTGGTCCATCGGGGGACCTGGAGCTAGGGGAGGTGGAGTGAGAGGCGCGGAGGGTGGCCGGGCGGCGGCGGCGGCGGAGGCACTGGCCCTTTAAGGAGGAGCGCGGGGCGCGGCCCAGGTAAGGGGCGGGTCCGCCGGGCGGATCAGCGCTGCGCGCCGGCGCCGGCCGGGTAGCCGGATTTGGAGCGCGCGGCGCCGGCTGGGCCGGAGGGGGCTGCGCGGCGGAGCCTCCAGTGGCCTCGGACGCTCCTTCTCGCCCGCGGCCGCCGCCCGCCTCTGCCTGCGCCTCCTGCTCCTTCGTCCTGGCCGGGCCCGGCCGCCACTTCCGGCCGCTCACCTGGGACGCGCTCACCTGCCTCCGGGCGTCTGGGCACCAGGATGAAGGACCGGCTGGAGCAGCTGAAGGCCGTGAGTCCCGCCGCATCCGGGAACCGGGCGGGCCGGGGGCTGCGGGGGTGGAGCTGCGCGGGAGAGGGACTTCCCTCGCTCCCCCAAATCGAGGCTGGGCGGGGGGAGTGCGGGGCGGGCGCAAGGCCTGTCCTCCCCAAGCCCCAGACGCACCCACCCCTCCTCTCTGGTGTCATGTGCCGGGTGATTCATCGCTAGGCTGCAATTTCCCTGGATGCCTCTAGTCTCCTCCCACCCCCGCCCCCCAAGTTGGACAGCATCAGTCTAGAGATGGGCTCCTCGGGAGGTGGTGGGTGCTTGGGCCCAGCGGGGCTCTCTGTGAGGTCAGGGGTCACTCACCACCTGCCCAGTGCTGCCTGGCACTGTGCCCAGGACCCGCCTCCTCCCACGTTCCTCCTAGTTTCTCTCCTGGGGGACGCTGAGACGACTGCCCTCGCCCCCGGAGAGCAGCTCTAGTGGGTGACCTCCCGAGCTGTGAGCTGGTCACGTGCCTGGATGGGTCCAGCGCCTCACTACCCAGCTGTCTGTAATTATTAATTCCCCCCTCCCACGCCCACCCCCATCCTTGGGACAGCTGTGGTCAGGGCCAAGGATCTGAAGGTAGATCGTTTCCAGCTCTGCTGCACAAAAGCTGTAAAACCTTAGGCTACGTACTCTTCTGAGCCTGTTTCCTTATCTGTCAAAGGGAGAGTGATATGCCTTAGAGATTTGTTATGATATCAAATGATATAATGGGGCTTAGTATAGAGAAATGTTAAAGCATGGGTTAAGTCCAACATTCATTGAACAAATAATTATTGAGTGTATTCTATGGGGCAGGCCCAGTGCTAAGCCCCGGGGATTGGGTGACTCAGGCTCTGTCTTAACGGAATTTAAAATCTAGCCCGTGATACAAGGTAGTCCATCTACTTGGGAGCTTGTCAGAAGCGCAGAAGCTTAGGCCTCAGTCTGGACCTATGGAATCAGAATCTGATTATTCATACATCTCCCCGGGTGATCATGAGCACATTGAAGGTTGGGGAACAGGGGACTGGATAGAACTGGGTTTGCCTCCTGGCTCCACTACTTACCAGCCATCCCTTACTTAACCTTGGAGCTGAAGTTTTGTCATCTGTCAAATGGGTAGTTGTGAGGACTGAACCCAAGAGAGTATGCAGAGCCCTTTGTATGGTGCCTGGCACATACAGGACTAAGCAACGGTAAATCTTATGCTCGTCCCTGCGAAAGCTCTTCGGAAAAATAAAGCCTTGTCCAAGTGTGAGGGACTTCTGGGCTGATGTCACAGTTATTTTTCTTTCTCCTCCGTTGTCTTGGCTGACACCTTCTTGACCCTCTCACCTGCTCTAGGTAGTAGGGCTGCGGAGGAGGCAGGAGTGATGGGGAAGTGACGGAGGCCAAGGGGCAGCCGCCCATGGTGGGAGTGAGCCTCCCAGCCTCCTACTTGCTCTTTGTCATTTGAGCCTCATATCATCCCGTTTACTGTCAGGGCAGAATTGATTGCCTCTGTTTTTAAAGGTGAGGAAGCTAGAGCTCAGACTGGGAAGGAGGGACGCCCCAGGTCACAGAGCTGGTGAGGGCTCAGCCGGGGGAGGAACCCAGGCTGCTGACCTCTCTTGCCCTGGAGCATGCTGACTGGGGCGGCAGAAAGGGAAGAAGAGCGTGGTTTTGAAGATCTTCCTGGAGCGTGCAGCCGGCAGTCCCAAAACAATGCAGAACTGGACAGCAGGTGGAGGTGGCGCCCTTCCTTGCGTTAGGAAGTCCATTCCATGTCCGGCTTGTGGGGTCTTAGTTCCCCGACCAGGGATGGAACCTGTGCTCTCAGCAGTGAGAGCGTGGAGTCCTAACCACTGGACCACCAGGGAAGTCCCTCCCACGGCCCTTTCAACGGCCATTGCCAACAAACAGCACAGAGCCTTCACTGAGCTTTGAGTTCCAAGTATACATTCACTTTGCCGGGGAACCCAAGCAAGTCCCTTTGCTTCTCTGAGCCTCACTGTTACCTTCTGTAAAATGGAGCTAATGCTGTGTTTCTCCCTTTCCCTCTTGGGGATGTGGTGGAAGTGAGATTGTAGACGGCGCCGTTATGATGGCAGTGCTGTTGTGACATCACAGGTGCTGTTCCAGCCTTGTGGAGCAGGGAGATGGGTGGTAACACGGTGCAAGAGGCCCCGGCTGTGGGTTCAAAGGATTCCAATTGTGGCTGTGCCCTTTAAGAGCTGTGTTCCTTGGTGTCACTTTACCTCTCTGCTCCTCCAATCCCCCTTTGGAACGAAAGGAGTTTGGTTGATCTCAGAAGCCCCTTCCGGCAATATTAACGTTTTTCTTGAAGACTGTTTGTTGTTAAGGTTTAGATGGCTTTTGGCTTCTGGCCCACCTCCCCTAACCAGCCCCTCCTTCCCCTGGGAGAGAGACACCCCCGCCCCACCCCCACCCCAGCAACAAAATAACCATCTTGTCTGATTCCTTTTATCAACGTTGGCTAACGTGCATGAAACCAATTTTACCCTGAGCGGTGGTGCGATCTCTGTCTGTGGGGCTCTTTCTAAACTCTGGGGGAGGCGAGGCATTAACTGCCTCCAGATAGCTGGAGAGCTGTGACGTGCAGGGGATTAGCTCTGCTCCGTGTAGATAGGAGGAGAAGACGTGAAGAAGCAAGGCTGATGGGCAGACGTGAGGGCTCTGTAGAAAGCGTTTTTGGTAGTCAGAGCTGCCCGAGGATGGGCTGGGCTGGCAGGACATGGGAGGGAGGCAAGAAGCTTGTTGGGATGTTGAATGTTTTAGGAATCTGAGTGTTCTTGGAGGGAGGGGAAGCACATGAGGAGATTCAAGGCCTCCTCCATCAACTCTGAGGATGTGTGTTTCTAGAAATGCTTCATTGTGAGCCTGTCCCAAGCACTGGGAAGCTCTGAAGTCCATAGGACTGAGGTCTCAGAGTTGCTCCTGTAAAGTGGATCATCGTACCCTCCCTATAGGGTCACTGAGGGTGAAACGAGATAATCCGTGATAATCACCCACCACAGTGAATTCGAGTTCCCCAAACTTGACATGCTGGGAGCAGCACCCACACTGAAGGGCGCACCTTCCTGAGGCTACAGTCACAAGCCCGGACTCATCTTATCTCTTGCATGGCTCCTCCTGGCTGGCCATCCCAGCAGCCTGCCCTTTCAGTGACATCAGACAGGCTTGCCAGGAAGGTGCGGTGCCTACACCCAGCCTGTCTCACAAGGCGGTTCCTCCTGATTTCTCACCAGCTGAACTTTGGATCCACTGAGTCCAGACAATTCCCATCCAGGAACCTCTTGCCTGGCCCTCTTTTCATTCAGCAAATGTTTACGGAGGGACTTCCCTGGTGGCGCAGTGGTTAAGAATCCGCCTGCCAGTGCAGGGGACACGGGTTTGAGCCCTGGTCCGGGAAGATCCCACATGTTGCGGAGCAACTAAGCCCCTGCGCCACAACTACTGAGCCTGCGCTCTAGAGCTTGTGAGCCACAACTACTGAGCCCACGTGCCGCAACTACTGAAGCCCGCGTGCCTAGAGCCCGTGCTCCGCAACAAGAGAAGCCACCGCAATGAGAAGCCCATGCACCGCAACGAGGAGTGGCCCCTGCTCGCTGCGACTGGAGAAAGCCGGTGCGCAGCAATGAAGACCCAACGCAGCCAAAAAAAAAAAAAAACCCCAAAACAAAAAAACCGAGCGCCTGCTATGTCCTAAGCTCTCTGATAGGTGCTGGGGATGGGGATGGTAATGCTGATGAACACATACTCCTGGGCCTTAGGGAGGTCACAGTCAGCTAGGGAGACACACAAGAAACAGACACAGTGTCCCATCCTTGGGACAGAAGCAACCGCAGGAAGACCCTCCTGGCCAGCCCCTGGGGACAGGGCATTAGGGCCTGGGGGCTCTTCCCAGAAGAAGTGATGCTTCTGCTCAAGTCCGTGTTAAGGCTGAAATCCAATTCCTTCAGAGGCATGGGGAGTCTCCTAAGAAGAAAGGCAAGGATCCTGGATTTTCTCACCCATTCTCCCGTTGGCGAGTGCTTCACACAGACAACATGATCGGTGCTTTTTGACCTCTACGTGCCTAGCATCCTGTTGGGCATCCTGTTAGGCAGAGTTATTTATTTTTTTTGGCCACGCTGCATGGCTTGTGGGATCTTAGCTCCCCGACCAGGGATCGAACCCGGGCCGTGGCAGTGAAAGCACCGAGTCCTAACCACTGGACCGCCAGGGAATTCTAGGCAGAGTTCTTATACAGAGTCCTGGTCTGAAAGAATACATGGTCATATAGGGAAAACAAAGGGGTATATTCCATGAAAAGAGAACCCCCAACATCAAAGGTAGATAATGCTCATAGAGAAGCAGTGATGTATGGAATGGAGGGCCAGGACTTTGGATCCCTGTGGAGATTGATCTGTAGAGAACTGGAAACATCTTGGGGTTTACTGGTTCCTCGACAGCCGGCGCCATTAAGGACACGCTAATGAAATCAACCACCTGAGGCCCTAAAGACCAGACTGACTTTTTCACTCTTTCTGTTCTGCCTTGTGTCTTGCTGCATCTTAAATGGCTTGTCCTTGGCCTCCTTCCCCATTTGAAGTTCCCCCATTTGAGTTCCTCAGGAGCACGGTTATAGTATAACCATCAGAAACATGGAGCTGTACGTCCCCTTTAGAGCTTAATTCCTTCCAAGACTATTTAATGAGCCCCTACTGCATGCCAGGTGCTTTGGATCACGGCCAGGTTGTAACACCCTGCCTGGAGACTCGCTGCATTGGGATTCCATCCTTTGGTGATAAGATTGCTAACTGGTCGGTGGTTCCTTCCTCACCTCCTCCCTCTCCCTGGCAGGATTCATCCCCTGGGAGAGCTGTTCTGCCATGAGCAGGGCTGAGATGAGAGTTATAGGGATTGAGTAGGGATTACAGACCCATCAGCCAGAGGCCAGAGAGAAAATGCTTGGCTGAGAGCAGGGGATTAGTGTTATTTTTATTCCTGGTGGGGGTGGGGAGGCCGGGAGTGGGGGGCTGGCAAGAGCCCGGGGAGAAACGATTGTTCATGTTGTTTTCTCTCCCTTCAGGGCTCCTTTCCCCTTTTGTCAAAATTCCTGCCCATCTTCCAAAACTCACTTTACAGGTAACGCTCCCTGAACGCAGCCTAGAATATGCCCCCTCCATGCCGGCAGCCCTCATGGGCAGCATGTTGCTTTGCAGTGAAATATTGATACTTCTGTTAAGTCAGTGGGGTTTTTTCTTACCATGGAGTGGGCTTGAAACCACCTTCCATCTGTTTTTTATGGGTTGGACTCTTTTGCCTCCTAGGTCCCGTTGTCTTTAAGATCGATGGCTCTAGTACTTGTTGGTGTCACCGTATCAACTGCAGTAACAATGATCATTTATTGAGCTGCTACTTACTGTCGGAAAAGACTTGTGTTCGGTGCCTTACACACCTTGTCTCTAATCGTCTGAACCCCCACAAGGCACGATGGTGTTATATATTATTGCCATTTTACAACTAAGGGAATTGAGGCTCAGATTGGATTGAGATTCCCCAGCTGGGAGGTGGTGAGATCAAGAATTGAACAAGTCTGTCTTGCTTATTTATATCACCCTACACTGTATATAATCATCTCCCAACTACACTGTATGCCCTTGATGCGGTGGCTGATGGGACGTTCTTCTGGGGTCCCAGGGCCAGCACTCTGCATGGTAGTTCCCTAGTAAACACTTGTCCATTGACTGAGCAACGGCACCTTGGCCCTTACACACCCCTGATTCATCACTAGGACTTGCTCTTCCCACTCCGTCCCCTCTGGGTTGGTGAAACTTTACCTGCTTGAAGTGCAGCGTTTACTCAGGGAACCCATGAATTTGGTGACGAAGCCAGAGGTCACTGTTCCGTCCTCCAGGATGAGGATGGATGAGTTCCAAGGCTCCTAGCTGTACCCCAGCCCAACACCTCACGGAGGGCTGCCCCTTTTCAGAAAGACCGTGAAGGAGAAGATGTGGATACCATGGTGAAAATCTAGCAACCTCGTTCTTCCCCTGGAAAATCTTATATGTCCCTCAAGGCTCAGTCCCAGTGTCATCGCTGCAGGGAAGCTTCCAGGTCTGGCATTCACCAGGCCTTCCCTGGGCTTCCACAAATCTTTATTTTTGTCGATATGTAAAAGCAGCCACGTAATGTTATGTTAAATCCTCCTCTCTCAGGGCCCAGACCACACACGCCTCATTCCCCCTGTGTTTTCACTTCCCAGCCCACAGCTCAGAAAGCCGTAAACCTTGCTGTCCAGTGGATGAACAGGGATGTTCTACAAATGAACTTGCTGGGAGATTCTGTAGTCCCGAGGGGCCTTACCTCCAGCCTTTTGTATTAGGCCCCTTTGTAGCTTCCTCCCCTCATTACTGTCTCCGCTGTTAGGTCAGCCTGTTTTCTGGCATTGGGCCGTGTCCATGGCAACGTTCTCCTGTCTCCATCTGGAGACGTGAGTAAGGTTCAGCCCCCACCCAAAGAGATTAGTGGAGCGTATACTATCTGGATATGTTTAGCTGCCTGGGTCAGGGCAACGCGGTACGGCGGCAAGATTGCTTTTTTTTAGAAATAAACGTTTTATTCTAGACTAATTTTAGATTTACAGAAAGGTTACAAGGACAGTACAGAGAGTTCCTGTCTACTGGGTTTCCTCCATTGTTAATATCTCAAGTTATGATGGTACATTTGTCGTAACTGAGAGACTGACCTTGGTACATTGCTATTCACTAAACTCTAGACTTTATTTAGATTCCACTTGTTTTCCCATGGATGTCCCTTTTTCTGATCTAGGATCCCACCCAAGATAATGCATTTCATTGAGCTGTCATGTTTCTTCAGCATCCTCTGAGCTGTGACAGTTTCTCAGGCTTTCCTTGTTTTTCACGACCTCTTTGGTACAGCATCTGTGTTTTAGTGCTTTGGATGTTTGCGGGGGGGCGGGTGGGGTGGGAGGGGGCGGGCTGCAGGCTACAGCTGGGGGTGGGGTTTGCTGTTAAGAGGCATCACTCCATGGTGGTGGAGAACAAGGGCTCTGCAGCAAACTGCCTGGGCTCTCCTCCCGGCTCTGGCACTCACTGTCTGCATGGTCTTGGGGAGGTTGCTTGCATCTTTATGCTTTAGTTTTCTCAGCTGTAAGGTGGGGAGGGTCCCCAGAAGATTCTCGTAGAGATTAAGTGCCTTGGGAAATAACTATAAGGCACATATCTTAGAATCCTCATCCCAGGGTGCTGCTTAGTAACTGTTAGGTATTGTAACTATTAGTGAAGTGCTCTGGGAGGATCCTGAGGGCGAGGGGCTTGTGGGACAGAGGCTGAAAGGAAGTTGAGGAGGAGGCTGAGGACGGACTAGAGAAGACACTGTGAGCTCCTTCCTCCTTTTGGTATCCTTGGCAACTGGATATTGTGGGGTGCTGAGGGGGCAGTGGGGGGTGGGAGGAGGGGGAGGAAGTCAGGAAAAAGTGGAGAAGGCTGTGGTAGGGGAGGAAGAAGAAGATGGTCATCTTTGAATCTCCTTGAATGCTCCTGGGGTGAGAGGGAAAGCAGGAAAAGGTGTGGTCTTCTCACCCCAAATGGCCTTCCTGTAGGTATCCTTTGGGTAAATTCATGCAACCTTCAAAATTTCCCCGAGAAGTCACCTTTGCATCCATTTTCCAATACCTCCCCCCTCCCTGGGCTCCGCCTTGAATTCTGGTGACGTTGGGTGCCCCATTTTCTCTTGGGTGTACAATTCCTGTGCTAAGTGCTGTCATCACTTACCATGTGGCATTGCAATGACCTGTGTGCCTGTCTGCCTCCCATTTGAGACCATGAGGTCCCGAAGGGCAAGGGGTGCTGAGTTTGGTCTGTGTTTCTCCAGCGTTCTGTACTATTGCTTGGGAAATGATAGATGTTCAATAAATACTGTTGGCTGAGTAAATGGACAGATGGATCTGTTATTGTGGATGGGACCTTGTAGTGAGTGAGAAGGAGAATGTAGTAGGTGAGGTGGCTGGTTATGAGACCCCAACATTCTTCTTTAAAATAATCCACTGTGAACTTTGGGTTGGACCAAGCAGGGTTCCAGCCCTGGCTTTGTTCCTTACTAGTGTGATTCTGGATGAATTAACCTCCCTAACCACAGATTACTCATCAGTATAGATAACATCTGCCCACAGGGCATTTTTGTTTTGTTTTTCCTCCTTCCTCTCTTTAGATGAACTTCCATCCCTTGTCACTGCTCCTTCTCTAGACCTAGCTCAGGTCCTGAGAAACAAAAGCAGAGGAATTAACGTGGCATGTGGGGATGAAACTTTGATGATTTTTGTATCCAACAAATGGAATGCAAGATCTTTTCAAGCACACATAGAAGATTAAAAAATACTGAACATGTATTAAGACATAAATAAAATGTCAAATTCCACAAAATGTTAAGTCATATAGGCCATGCTCCCTGATGTTGATATAATAAAATTAGAAATTAACAATACAATCAGAGTCCTCCCCAGGTTTACCCACTTTGGAAATTTAAAACCACCTTTTAAAATAACACTTGGGTTCAAAAGAAACCAAAATGGAAATGACAAACTATTTAGAAATGAATGATAATGAGAGTAGTAAAGGTCAAAATTTGTGAGAATGTCGCAGAAGCAAAATTCAGGAGGAGGTTTATTTCTTTAAATCCATATAGTAGAGAAATGACTTCATTCAAATAAATGAACTACAATTTAGCTCATTCTAAGGGTCCTGCTGCCACCTTCTGAGAATTGGCATTAGAGTTGCATCTTTTGCAGAAACACTTTTTAGAGAAAACTGTCTGCATGGCATGGTCTTGGGAGTTTAATATGTACCCAGCATTGCTCTAAACACTTCACATGCATTCACTAATTTAATCCTCACAGCAGTTCTATGAGCAGATTATTCATGCTACAAACAAGGAAACCAAGTCTCAGAGAGGTTAAGCCACTTGTTTAAGGTCACACAGCTACTTAAGTGGCAGAGCTGTGTTTTCAACTCAGGCAGTCAGATATATCTCCACATACCTGCACATTCATGGGATTATATGCACTGCTATCTTTTTCATTCATGCATATAGATTAGATCAATTTAGTTATACTGACATTGCAGCATCCCCTGAAATAAGTGAGGGCGTGTTTCTGATCCAGCATGGGAAGGACATCTTCAAATAGAGTGTAGAGGGTAAGAACTGGGGCTCTTGGCTCCCACAGACCTGCTTTTGAGTCCTAACTCTGCCACTTATTAACTGAATCACCTGGGACAAGTTATTTAATCTAATTAAGTAGTTGTCTCAGCTGTCAGTGGGGAAAGTCCTATTTGTCCCTCATAAGGTTGCCGTGAGAATTAAATAATATGTGTGAAACCACAAGAGTGCCTGCAACAAAATACACATATTATCTGGTGGTATCATTGTTATGGCGGAACGCAAGGAGCAGGGCCATCAGGGACTTTGGCTCTTGTTCAGTTGTCCAGCGACTCACTGGCCTTGGGTTTATTTCTCAGTGTCTTCATTTCCAAATGGGGCCATTTCTTGCCTCAAACTGTTCAGCCAGAACAACATCTTGAAAGTAAAAGTGCGAGGCTCACCCAGGGTACCGTTATCGCTTGATTTCCTCCATCGCAGGTGTTAGGGAAGAGGCAGTCAGTGGAAAGGGGAAGCAAACCTTCCCCTTTCCACTGGGAACCTTCCCTCTGGGAGGGTTTTGCTGGAAGAGACCACAGTGTAGGAGGGAGAAGGGGCATAGGAGAAGGTCCCTCTGACTCTCAAATGGGGAACAGAGAACACTGAGTGCCTATTCAGAGCTGACATTTACTCAGAATTTCTGGCTCTTTTAATTAGAGAAGAGAGACTGGAAAAACCAGATGCTGGGCCGAGGGTGCACGGGCATGAGTGTGTGTTTGAAATCCTTGGACGTGATGGTATTTGTCTTTGGGAATCCACAGTCCCTCATCCTGGAAGGAGGCTGGTGGGCGAGGTAAGCTGCAGGGACAAGAAAAATCACGCGTCCTTGTCTCTTTGAATCGGATTTATTGGGTGAAGATCTGGGTTTATAAAGAAGAGTTTATACCCCCAAGCAAAGAGCTATTTACATGTTCAGAGGAGGAGATGCGGGAACTTGTGCTCACTTGTTCCCACTGGCCACAACCCTTTAATACCCCACAGGGGGAAATCAGGACCAGATGCTCCTTCCTAGTCCAGACTGCTGGTCCCATCCTTTCTGTTATTATTTCCTTCGCCCCAAAACTTTCCCGAGGGCTCCTGGGTCTCCCCTCTTGTCTGGGGACCCTCTCATCTTTCGGGGGTCTGACACCTGAGGCAGGGAGGGCATCAGAGAGCCAGATCCATTCATTTACTTTGGTGGCTTTCCAGCTAGCTAAGCTTGCTTCTTTCTTTCTCTCTTCCTATTTTCCTCCCTCCCTATAGTCCTCCGTCCCTATATTCCTCCCTCCCTCCCTCCCTCCCTCCCTCCCTCCCTCCCTTCCTCCCTTCCTCCCTTCCTCCCTTCCTCCCTTCCTCCCTTCCTCCCTTCCTTCCTTCCTTTTTCTCTCTTGGTAAGAGGCCTCGTTCTGAAAATGAAATCATATATTCAACCTCAGTGTAAAAAGCAGATGAAAATGAAGCTATGCAGATTGAAGGGGGGGTGCGGGCCAACCTCCTTGACTTCCCCTGGTGGTTTCTTCTTCTTTTTTTTTTTAACACATTTATTTATTTATTTTTGGCTGCATTGGGTCTTCTTTGCTGTGCGCGGGCTTTCTCTAGTTGCAGCGAGCAGGGGCTACTCTTCATTGCAGTGTGCGGGCTTCTCATTGCGGTGGCTTCTCTTGTTGCAGAGCACGGGCTCTAGGTGCGCGGGCTTCAGTAGTTGCAGTACGTGGGCTCCAGTAGTTGTGGCTCGTGGGCTTCAGTAGTTGTGGCTCGCGGGCTAAGAGTGCAGGCTCAGTAGTTGTGGCGCACGGCTTAGTTGCTCCGTGGCATGTGGGATCTTCCCGGACGAGGGCTTGAAGCTGTGTCCCCTCCATTGGCAGGCAGATTCTTAACTACTGTGCCACCAGGCAAGTCCCCCCCGGCGTGGTTTCTGAGGCACCCCAGAGGTCTGGGGTTCCACAAAGCCACATTGGAAAGCTAAGCTCCTTACTTGGTGAGAAAACCAAGGCTTAGTGGAGACAAGTGCTGTCCCCAAGGCCCCCAGCGCCTTTCTCTCGGCCCCGCTTTCTGTAGGGCTGGGCTGCTGTGAGTGGGATGCAGTGGAATTAACAGGGGCTCAGGACCAACAACCGAAGCGTGAGCCCCGACTCTGCACATCAGTAGCTGGGAGGCCATGAATAAATGAGAACTTCTCTGCCCTGCAGGTTCTCAGTGACAGAATTTAGGAGGGGTTCATTGACACAGCGTACGTGAAGCAGCCAGAGTGTGGCGGCCACCTAGCACCTCCTAGGGGCTCTGCAGGTGGCAACTATTTTTATTAAAGGAGCTGATGAGGAGGGACCCACAGTCGAACAGACTAAGGATGACGAGAAGGCAGTTGAGAGAAAGGCAGTAAGGTTGAGTGAGAGGAATTGCAGGTTGAGTTGAGTCCTGGGCCCCTGAACTCTTTCCACTGTGTCCAGAGAGGGAGTCATAGCCCTGGCTGTCCTCACTGAGTGTTGGGGTGCATGTGAGGGGTGGGGGGCGGGGGATGGAGCCCAGATTCGAGCTCAGTGCTGCCTGAGTCATTGGTGGTATCTCCCATCTCTTGGCAGGAGAGGCAGCAGAAGGTTGGGGGAGAGGAAGTGGATGGTGGGGCTTGTGGTTCTCATGTACGTTTTTTACTGCAGCTGATGTTGCAGCTACTGTGACGTTCCTATTATCACATGCCTTGATGCTTTGATAAAGATGCCAAAGTTCTCTTCTTGGCTGTGCCCAGTCATGTGGGCTGAAGATAAAGTGCATCATGTGCTTTCCTTGCCCCTGGGGTCCCTGAGGCCTCTTGGTCTGTAAGAGCACAGATGTGTCAGAGGGGAAGGACCCTTGCCTTGGGATCTGGTAGATCCCCTTCCGGAGAAGCCTGGTTCCAGCGTCACGTGACTCAGATAACCTGGGATGATGGCCTCTTTCTGGAATTTTCTGATCTGGACTAAACTTTGTTGCTTTTGTTGCCATTGTTATTTTATATTTTGGAGGCAGCACGCTACAGTGGGAAAAACTCTGCATGGGACGATGGGAATCAAGAAACCTGGGTTCTATTCCTGGCTGCTCCAGTAACTCATTATTTGGTCTTGGGCCTTGGTTTACCCATCTCTTAAGTGAGAGAATTTGATGATAGAATCGGTAGGGTTGCATTCAGCTCTAAAAGTTCTGTATCTTTTTTTTTTTCTTTCCTGTTTAAGGGTACTTAGATCCAGATTAAAGCTATAGAGAAGATGACTTTGCTGGATCTTATGTATGGTTGTTTTTTTGAGATGTTATCATGTGCTATTCGTTGTGTAAGGAGCTTAAAATTATTATCTTATTTAATCCTCACAAAAGCCCTGGTGGACACTTTTGTTCCTGTTTTGTAGATAAGGAAATTGAAGCTCAGAGATGTTGAGCCCAGTATTTAAGGCTCAGTGACTAGCATGAGGTGGAGCCAGTTATAGAACCCTGGTGGTCCTGATGCTGCAGAATTGAACTTCTTTGTGTGAGCACTTTCCGCGGAGGAGAACACACACTTTTTTTTTTTTTAAAAACAGGCCCTTTATTTTATTTATTTAAATTTATTTATTTATTTATTTATTTTTGGCTGCATTGGGTCTTTGTTGTTGCGCGTGGGCTTTCTCTAGTTGCAGCGAGCGGGGGCTACTCTCTGTTACGGTGCGCAGGCTTCTCATTGTGGTGGCTTCTTGTTGCGGAGCACGGGCTCTAGGCACGCAGCTTAGTAGTTGTGGCTCGCAGGCTCTAGAGCGCAGGCTCAGTAGTTGTGGCGCACGGGCTTAGTTGCTTCGCGGCATGTGGGATCTTCCTGGACCAGGGCTCGAACCTGTGTCACCTGCATTGGCAGGTGGATTCTTAACCACTGCGCCACGAGGGAAGAAGCCCAGAACACACACTTTTAGACATCACGTCTTTATGACTAGGTGAAGGGGAAACTGTCACTTATTAGGCACTACTGTGTGCCCTGTGTTGTGCTAGAAGCTTTCCACGTGTGAACTCTTCCAAGCCTCGTAAAAGTCATAAAGTATGTGGTGTTATTACCATTTGCAGGTAAACTCAGGTCAGTAAGGGACTTGACAGAGGTCTCACAGCCAGTAATTGGTAATAACAGGTTTTGGACCTCGGTTGTGGGTGACCCAAGGCTTCTTTTTTCCTAGTTCACGTGTCCTCTCACTGGAGGTGGCCCAGGCTGCCCTGTTAGAGCCTGTTCAAAGCCAACATGTGGCCGTCTTGGGTGGGGAATCCCTGTACAAATTCCAGGGGTCTCACAAGTGCATGTTAGGATGGAGGGCTAGGGGCCTGTGCCCATGCTTCAGGACACATGTGTTCCCAGCTTCCAAAACCTTCCCTTAGTCCATCCCACGATGGCAGCCTCATCCCATTTCCATAGCACGTGTACCGATTTGAAGAAAACTGAGTTGACACCCTCATGTGTGTCTGTACACACACAGACATGGGATATATCCCCTCAGTGGGGGTCTCTACAAGACCTCCAAAGAGAGGAAACTCAACAAATGCTTGTTAACTCACCTTCCTGGAGGGAGACCAGGTTCCTATTTTCTAGAGAGGATCTCCAAGATCCTTTTTGGGAGATGGAGCTCTCTGGAGGCTGCTGAGAGGCCCAAGTATTGATGATAGTTGATAAAAGGAGCATTTTATCTCACACTTTAGAAACTGCTGGGTGGATCCAGGCTACTGGTCTCTGGTAAGGGTTATTTATTCAACTAGAATTGATTAAGTTTCCGTTACATATATAGCATATGGTAAGTGCCCAGTATACATGCGGAATAAGTTAATTAATGACAAGTACAAGTAATTTTATTTTACTTCTTTTTTTTGGCCGCTCCCCATGGCTTGTGGGATCTTAGTTCCCCGACCAGGGATCAAACCCAGGCCCTCAGCAGTGAAAGAGCCGAGTCCTAACCACTGGATCGCCAGGGAATTCCCAAGTACAAGTAATTTTAATTACAAGTGACAGAAGCCGGTTCTGGCTAAATGAATAAAAACAGCATTACAAGAATACTGTTGGGCTCATTGAAAGAATACTGGGGAAGATGTGTAGAACTAGCTCTAAGCCAAGGCGTGGCTTAGGGAGGATAGAAACAAGGGTAGCCCTGGGAACCAAGCAGGTATCTCTGTTGGGTGCTGCTATAGGTTGACTCGGCTCTGTTCATTTCACATTCAGAATCCTCAGGGAGCTTGGGTGGTGATTGATAACCTTCCCAGAATCATGTGGGGAAGGTCGGGGTTAGCTTCACAAAGGGAGGTGTTCTGGGCAGGCACACACTCAAAGTATCTTCTCCAGTGGATACATAAGGCAACCCTGACCCTCCAGGAGTTTACAGTCAGTGGGGAAGGATAGATAAGTGAAGGGATAATTAATAGAGGGCTGGGATTAATGCTGTGGAAGGTTTGCACAAAATGCATTGGGAACTCAGGGAGGTTTTCAAGTTTGCATGGGGGGTCGGGGAGTGTCAGATCAGGGAGACAGAGAAGTTTGTTTGAGATTGAGTTTTAAAGCCTCAATAAAATTTTGCCAGCTGGACAGATGCATTTCAGGAAGAAGTCCTTGTGTGACAGCTCAGCAATATGAAAGAATGGTGTGTCCAGGAAGTGCTAGGAGTTTCCAAGCGCCTGGTCCAGAGATGCATCATAGAGGGAGACACGTGGGCGGGACTGGATCTTAAAGGGCCCCATGTGCTCTGTTGGGCTTTGGGACTTTCAATCCTGGGAGATGAACTATCATTGAACGACTTTAAGTGGCAAAAGGACGGGATCAGTCCTAAGTTTTAGGAAGGTGATTGTTGGGGGCTGTAGCAGTGTCCTCGAATTCAGTTCCTTTGAACGTGGCTATTAAGCTTGGGTGGCTGATGGTTGCAGACAAGCCAGAGAATGAGATTACAGAGGAGCCAGTCAAAAGAGGCTCCCCGGATGGCTGGAGAGTCCCAAATTTCAGTGGGAATTCCCGGTAACTCCATCTGCTATAGCAGGTCAGGGGGATGGTAGCAGGGGAAGGAAAGAGTTCCCTGGTGGCTTTCCTTGCTGGTGGAGTTCCCATGTTGAGAGTGACATGTCTTGGCTTAGGAGGCCATAGGCCACTGAAGGGTGTGGAGAAGCAGGTGTCGAGGGGTTCACCCCCTCCCCACCTCCACTCCCAACAACCAGTTCTTCCTTGCTCAGAGGTGGGCTGTGTGTAATGCAGCAGTCGTCTGGGAGGAGCATCTGGGAAGAATGCAGAAGCCGCTCAGGCCCTTTAGCTGGGTGGGAAGGGAAGCACTTCGTTTAGATAGCCATTTTGTGCTTTTGTAGAGGTAGCTGAATGAGATTATGAAAGCCGGGGTCCCCGGGGGTTGCTGGGGGCTGCCGGGAGAGCTTCCTTTTCCCCATAAACGTGAGCTCTGACAGGGAACAGCACACAGTGCTGTTTCCTTTGCAGTAGGTGGTTTCTGAAAACAGGAAAATGTTTGCTCCTACTGTGATGATTTGAAGCTAGTGCTTTGGAGGAATTGGGACTGTTCTCATACAGATCCCCGGTAGGGTAGGTCATGCATCTGAACGTTGTGGAGAAGAGTTTAGGAACATATGGTCCAAATCCAAAGGATGGGCTAGAATCTGCCTGTCTCCAACATTTTAGCTGTGTGACTTCGGCCAAGTTACTTAACCTCTCTGTTTTACATTCTCCAACTGGAATGAGTTATAGTAACATCACCAATACCACCACCACCACCACCAAAACATAATATTTATTGAGTAGTTACAGTATGCCAGGCACTGTGCCAAAGTGTTTTATATTCATTATCTCATTTATTTTGTAAACGAACCTATGACGTAAGTGGTGTTCTTATTAGCACTTTACAGATAAGGAAACCTAGGCACAGCGAGTTTAGTAACTTGCTCACTTCTTCCCCTCATCCCCCTGTAAAATATCAGTAAGTGTGGAGCTAGGATTTACACTCAGACAGTGTGACATCAGAGTTTGATACATCACAGAGCTGTTCTGAGTTTTAAAGGAGATTATGTATGTAAAATGTTCACTACAGATATAGCTTCTCGTCTTTAGCGAGCATTCAGTGCTGTTCGTTATTTCCGGTGCGTTTGGTCTCACCCTCCTCCTTTTTGTCTCTCACAGAAGCAGCTGACACAGGATGACGATGCCGATGAGGTCGAGATTGCTGTTGACAACACAGCTTTCATGGACGAGTTCTTTTCTGAGGTAGGTGCCCTTCCGGTATTTTTTTTCTGAATGGACATAAGGAAACACAACTTCCTTAGTAAAGAATAAAAACCCTCAGATCTTTCAAGGGTAGCAGAGGAAAGTCAGTCTTTTGCTGGGGTGGAATGGACACACCAAGAAGTTACAAGGAGAGTTTCTTCAGTACTTGGAAGGATTTTTAATCTTACTGAGAAAGTCAGGAGAAGGTAAATTATATATGTTAAAGAGATGCTTTTAAAGTCTTATGCTACATGACAACATTTTAATGATATCCTTTCTTGCCTGAATTACATATTTTAAATACAGAACCAACCCTGGGGGCCCAGCCACAAGTGTGTGGAAAAAAAAAATTGCATTTCATTGCATTTTTAGGCCTGTGATTTGGGTAGATCAGAATTGTTGTTTCCAAAAATTCAATCCCTTTGACTTTTCTGGTGATAACTGAGAAACCAAGAAACCACCAGTTTATTTTTTTCGAAATTCAGCAGAGGCAAACATGGGTGTCCCGCGTGTACAGATTCACATAGTCTTTGATGTAGAGGGTCCTGTTGGAAGGTGCTGTGGTAGACAGTGAGTGATGTAAAGCTTGGGTGGGGGGTTGGGGGGCGTTGTGTATCATGGACAGAAACACAGCCTTTGAAGCCAGGGAAATTTGGGTTCAAATCTCAGCCCTGCTTCTGACAGCTGTTGATCTTGTGAACATTTCCTTAACAGGCTTGGTTTCCTTATCTGTACGTTGGGATTGATAATGTAATTCCCCATAGGGCTATTAGGAGGATTAAATGGGTTAGTGTTTCTAAAACATTCCATGTAGCATCTGACGTACATGTGTTTCAATAAAACCAAACCAAACCACTAGAAGTTCCGGCACGGAAGTTTCTGCCACCATATTATGGTTTCTTTATTTAGGCTTTTTATTGCATATATAAAAAGGCGTCATATTCTTTTTGCAGGGGAGATGTGCGTGCTTCCGGTCGTCTGGATTGTGAGTGTGGAAAAGCCACCCTCTAGTTCTTTTCTAAGGGGAGTGGAGCGGGACTTGATGGCTTATGCCAGTTCATCTGTGAGAGTCACAAGCGGGTTTCAGAGCAAACCTGAGTGTGTGCTGACCTGATTGGGAAGTTGGCTGTGAATACTGCACAGATCCCCACCCTCCCCATGGGTGGGCCCATCCCTTTGGTGGAGGAGTCATAGTGAGATCAAACAATGCTTGAGTTTTGTGAGTCCAGTATTGTTCTAGGTGTGGACTGTGGAAGGAAAGGGTCTTTCTGTTCAGTGCTGGGGGTGGACTTGAGGAGATGCATGACATCATTGTAGCTCATCCCTCTGAACTTGCCTTAGAGAACCAGTTACATTAACTTCTTTCCTAGGATAAGGATTCTTCTCCATTAACGGTCTCCTACCTCTTTTCTTAACCCGTAAGAGGGGCCCCGAGAGGCAGTGCTCCTTGTGAGGTGGGAAGATGGTGGGCCTTGGCCTCCAAGACCTGGTCTGAGTCTATCCTCAGGCCTTTAATAGCAGTTGACCTTGGTCAGGTTCCTTAACCCAGCTGGGTTTTGATTCCTGCTCTGGAAACTGGGAATGGCAGTACTTACCTTTCAAGGCTGTTGTGAGGATCACATGAGATCCCATGAAGATTGTACATCTGGAAAGCGTCATCTGAACAGAACAGCACCAGACGGATGGTAGTTATTTTGGGGGACTTAACAAGGTCTCAAGGGCTGCTGCTTTTCTTATTGCTTTCTCTTAGTTAAATGCTTTTCTATCATTTAGGAAAAAAAAAAAAAGACCTATCATATTTAGGGTGGAGAAGGGGACAGCATGGTGGGGTGGAAACAGCATTATTTTTTTGGACATAATTCCCTACCTGCCACTAACTGTGTGATCTTGGGCACATGCCTTAACTTCTCTAAGTCTCTGTGGGTTTAGCTGTGAAATGGGGAGAAAAATATTGACCAGACAGATGTGTTGGGGATGAAAAGAGCCAGCACTGGGAAAGTGCTTAGAGGGGGCTTAGGTAAATGTTACCTTCCTCTGTACTCGTGTAGATAGAGCACAGAGAGGATCAGTATGGGAGTGGGGCAGAGGCAGGAGGGAGCCCATCATGGGAAGAGATTGTGCAGGCTCTGGTGCCCCACGGATCCTGGTCTAAATCTCAGCTCTGCCCATTACAGTGGTATAGCTTTGGAAAAGTTGTTTAACTGCTCTAAACCCCCGTTTCCTCTAAAACAGGCCTAGTGGCATTACCTGCTGGTTGTTATAAACATAAAATGAGAAAGTATACAGATGTACCCGCACAGTGCCTGACCTACAGTAAGTATGTCTTCAGTAAATTTTAGTTCTCATCACCGTTCTGTTCCCCAGTGTATTTGTGAATAAATAGACCGCAAAGTTTACTTTAGAGAATGTGGTCTGGAAATATCCTTGAAGGTGGGTTAAAGTGCATTCCAGATAATAGGGATTTGGGGAAATGAAAAGGTTTCCCTCTCTGTGTGTCTAAGGAATACACCCAGTACATCCTGCAGGATACATTGATAGCTGTGTAGATTTCTTGGGAATGCACTCTTGTGATAAAAGGTACCTTTTGGACTGCTTTCAGCAAGTCGGTCACCCCTGGTTATTTGCTGAGGACTGATGGTGTGAATCACAGCTTGGTCAGAGAGGCATTTGCAAGGTGCAGATGAAGTCACAAGATCAGGATGTTTTCCAAATGTGCTTTGCCCTGTAAAACTCAAATGGTTTCTCCAGCCTCCCAGTTATTATAGAAAAGGGTTGACCCTTGGGTGTTTAGGCCTCCTTAGCTGTTAAAAAGCCAGGGTCTAGTAAATGATAAACCTTAGATTTTTTGTCTAATTTGCAGTTGTCTGTATTTTCCTTGGTCTCTTTGTTCAGTCGGCAGAGAGTGCAGAGTTTTAGAGGAAACAACCTGCCTGAGAGGGCAGGATTGGGATTGAGAGATGGAGTCTGCCTGCTATGTAACAAATCACCCTACCAGTTAGTGGGGTAAAGCAACCACTTTGTAATACTGATGGATTCTGTGGATTAGGAATTCAGACAGGGCCCAGTGAAGGTGGTTTTTTTTGGGGGGGGGGCGGGGGCTGTGCCCTCGCGACTTGTGGGATCTCTCAGTTCCCCATCCAGAGATTGAACACGGGCCCCAGCAGTGAAAGTGCCGAATCTCTTAACCACTAGACCACCAGGGAGCTCCCGGAGGTGGGTTATTTTTGCTGCACAGTTTCTGGGGCCTTGAATAGCCAGAGTCTGGAATCTCAGAGACTTCTTTTTTTTTTTTTTAAATATTTGTTTATCTATTTATTAATTTGGCTGTGCTAGGTCTTAGTTGCAGCACGTGGGATCTTTTAGTTGCAGGTTGCAGACTCTTAGTTGCAGCATGCCAACTCTTAGTTGCGGCATGTGGGATCTAGTTCCCTGACCAGGGATCGCACCCAGGCCCCCTGCACTGGGAGCACAGGGTCTTAGCCACTGGACCACCAGAGAAGTCCCTGGAATCTCAGAGACTTCTTTTTTTTTTTTTTTAATTAATTAATTTATTTATTTTTGGCTGTGTTGGGTCTTTGTTTCTGTGCGAGGGCTTTCTCTAGTTGCGGCAAGCGGGGGCCACTCTTCATCGCGGTGTGCGGGCCTCTCGCTATCGCGGCCTCTCTTGTTGCGGAGCACAGGCTCCAGACGCGCAGGCTCAGTAGTTGTGGCGCATGGGCTTAGTTGCTCCGCGGCATGTGGGATCCTCCCAGACCAGGGCTCGAACCTGTGTCCCCTGCATTGGCAGACAGATTCTCAACCACTGCGCCACCAGGGAAGCCCTCAGAGACTTCTTAATTCAAGCATCTGGTGCCTGAACTAGGGTGACTCAAAGGAGCACCTGTACTTGACCTCTTTCTGTGGCATGGGCTCCTCAGCATGACCAACTCAGGGTCATCGGTTTGGTAGAGGAGGCTTAGGACTCCAAGACAAGCATTGTAGCTGTGGAAATCATACAGCCCATCACTTGTATCATACTCTGTTGTCGAAGCAGTCACAAGCCCGCCAGATTCAAGAGAGCAGTACATAGATACCACCTCTCAATGAGGAGATTGAAGAATTTGTCCCATGTTTTAAAACCGCCAGAGTCACAGCTCCATATACCATCATCCTACACCAGCATCACAGGCAGTGAGAGAGCAGGCAGCTAGAAAAGTTCAGAAATCCTTTGATCAGGGAGGAAAACTACCCAAGTCCTCCACACTGACTTCCCCTGTGGCTCTTTGGCCGGCAGTGGATCACATGGTCATGGCCACTCTTTTCTAGAATGGAGACCAAGAAAGTGAGAACTTAGCAAAGGGGCAGGATTGTCAGGATTGCCATAGAACCGATCATGATTCATCCTCTGGGGCTGGCAACATTGCTGCCCAAACCAAATCAGAGTTCTGTTAACAAGAAAGGGCAGGGGCAGGTGGGGATGGCTATTTGGCTGGCAGTATGAGATGCAGAAAGACTTCTGTGATCAAACATGTTTGAGAAACACTTCATACTGTTTTCCTCCCATGGAGATTGAAAATGCACATGAACTTATTAAAGATTCTAAGAAATCCTATAATAAAGAAACCTGGTTAACTTACCTATCTCAACACTTATTTTTTTCATAGAACCCCTTCTGACATGTAACTTCGGTTAGCAAGATGAATGAATAGATTTCAGAAAATGCTATTATAAAGTTTTCTTTCTTGGATGTGCTTAAAAAAGGTATATGAGGCAATTTGGCAGTGGTGTATGAAGCAAGCTTACCCCTGGAGTTCCTTGTATTCATTTATCTATCCATTGAACAAGCTTCTACTGAGGGACACCATGTGCTTGGCATAGTGATGGGGATCCAGGCATCTGAGGGGAACAAGGCGGGTGGAGCCGTGGCTGGTTAGCGGAACTGAGAGGTGAGCAGTCTTGTGATTTTTGTTAAAACGAAGATTCTCGAAGTGGATGTAACTTGGAAATCTAGGCATTAAGTTGAATCTAGCAGATTAAATACTCTCCAACTCGTTCTTTTTTTTTTTTTTTAAAGACACAACCAAGCCAAAGATGGGGAGAAGGAAGGATTTTTTTTTTTTACATTTTATTTATTTATTTATTTATTTTTGGCTGTGTTGGGTCTTCGTTTCTGTGCGAGGGCTTTCTCTAGTTGCAGCGGCGCGCGGGCCTCTCACTGTCGCGGCCTCTCTTGTTGCGGAGCACAGGCTCCAGACGCGCAGGCTCAGTAATTGTGGCTCACGGGCCTAGTTGCTCCGTGGCATGTGGGATCTTCCCAGACCAGGGCTCGAACCCGTGTCCCCTGCATTGGCAGGCAGATTCCTAACCACTGCGCCACCAGGGAAGCCCCCAACTCATTCTTGAAGTAGCATCTTTGGATGACTAGGCGAGCTGGTAGGTTCTGCATTTCCGGGCTCTTTCCATAGGCAGGCAGGAAGCCCTTGCCGGTCATTTGCCTGTTTACTCTCAGGTCCATTCCCCGCCCTCCCTGTACTCTGCTCTGTATTGCAAGGTACTCATTGCCCAGGTTCCCTTGCCAACTGGCTTTTGGTGTGTTTGACCCAGGGGAGGCACCGCAGAAGAGTCAAGGTCGTGGGATGAAGCTGTGGTTTCCTCCCAGACGTATCTCCTCCACGGCCTCAACTTTCACTCCATAGACCCTGCCTCCGTGGTCCTGTTCTGCCAGTTGACTCCACCAGCGTCTGGCTGCCATCAGAGGGGCCCTGGTGACCCTGCCTTCCTTGTCGTCCCTCCAACCTGCTGTTGCTCATTGCCAGAGTGCCTCACCATCCTCTGTTTGGCTTCTCAGCTCTTGCATCTCTGTGTCAAGAATTCCCTGTATTTTCTAGCGGGCAGCTAGAAGAGCTCAGAAGTCCTTTTATGAGGGAGGAAAACTACCCAAACTACCCAATTACTTCGGTTAAAATAACTAGATAGTTTTTTATTTTCCTGACCCTATTTTGAGTGATGCAAAGCCCAGATACACTTAATTGATTTGAGGTGATTGTCCAAGACTACTACCTTTCACTGGTCAGTATAACTCTGAGATCATATGTTTCTTTTCATTCGTAAAAGGAGAGTTGAAATACTACTCTCAGTCTTGATAAAACCCCTTGAGGGACTTGACTTCTGTTGCTTGGCTGACTGAGACCTTTCTCTGTCCCTTCTTGTCAATGTTTGTGTTCCAAAGCAAAGAAGCAAACAAATCAAAGAGGACTTCACCGAGAACTTCTAATACAAGGACTGTTTTGGATTTTGCTGTTTTTGGAGAAAAGTAAAGGTATATGAATTGTGCAAAGCAGGAATCATTTATTTGACCCTTACAACCCCATTACTTTTGTCACCTTAAAAAGGTGACGTATAATAAGTTTTCAATAAATAAATATGTAAGATTTAATGCCTAACTTAGAGGTACAAGGCACATGGGAATTTAGGGGAGGCAGAGACCTTTATGTAGAAGGGACAAAGCCTTATACCTTAACCCACGGCATCTGCCAGTCTCCAAAGTAGTACTTTCTCTGCTTTTAGATTAGATTAGATTACATTACATTAGATTGGATTGGAGTCCACTGGCTAATTAGGTCCAGAGGGAAGAGGCCATGCATGCCTTGAAAATAACTCCCTCCTTTTAGTTAGGTGATGGTGATTAGTACAGTCCTTCCTCGGTATCTGCGGGGGTGGGGGGAATTGGTTCCAGGACCCCCGTGGATACCAAGTCTGTGGATGCTCAAGTCTCATATAAAATGGCATAGTATTTGCATATGATCTACACACACCTGTATACTTTAAATCATCTCTAGATTACTTATGATACCTAATACAATGTAATTGCTATCTAAATAGTTATAAATACAATGTAAATGCTATGTTAAATAGTTGCTAGTGTGGTAAATTTGAGTTTTGCTTTTTCGAACTTTCTGGAATTTTTTTTTCCCTGAGTATTTTCGATCCGGGGTTGGTTGAATCCATGGATGCAGAACTTGAGGATACAGAGGGCAGCCTATATACTGTGGTAATTATAGTTGGTTCCATGAGGCAGACACCCAACGTGAAGAGTGGTTGACTTGCTGTCCTTACTGGATTTCCTTGGGTGGCTACTGACATCACAGAACATTTTGTTAACATTAGCATTGCTGTGAGGATTAAATGAGACATTGCTTATAAAGGCTCAGCGTAGTACCTGGCACACAATAAATGTGTAGTAGTTGCTGGCTATTTTTGTCTTTATCACCATCTGATGTTTATTGAGCGTGTACTTTGTGTTATGCCTTTGACATATCTTATTTAATGCCCACACAAACTCTAGGAAGTGGGAAATATGATAATCCTCATTTCACAGATGAGAGAACTGGGGCTCAGAGAGGGTAAGTGGCTTGTTCAAGGTCAAAAAACTGCTAAGGGGTGGAGCCAGAATGTGAACCTGATATGATTCTAACTTATTTTCTTAAACTGTGCTATCTAGATTGCCCCATTACTGACAAATCATTGAAAATTGCATTTTAAAAAGTAACAAACAATAAGTGGGCATTGGGGATGTATTAGCTGCAAATTTAGCATGGCGATTAAAAAAAAAAAAAACTTGCAGATTGGTTCCCTCAGTCAGCAACATTGCTTGAGCATTCCTTGTGTAAAAAGCTCTCTACAGGGAGCCTTGGTTGGAGAACAAAGAAATAAGGCACATGATATGAGTCAAAGGTAACTGAGCCAATCTCACAGAACTGGTGAGTGGATCACACGCATTCAACTGACACAGGCTGAATACACACGGACCTGGGAGAGAAGATAGAGAGCTTCCCGTAGGTGATTCTTGCACCTTCACCTGGTTCAGGAGACAGGGTTTGGATTTAACAGTTGCCTTGGTTCAAACCTCGGTTTTGCCTCTTTCTGCAGTTATGGCCTTGATTGACTTCCTCAATTTCTTTGAGTCGTAGTGCTCTCGTGCATAAAAAGGAGATAGTGATGGTGACTTCACAGACATCCAGTGAAGGGCCTTGTTTCTGGGACAGGTATATGTTAAATCGGGTTTAGTTCTTAAATATATTATTGTGCAGGGTAATGTCAGTCTATTTAAAACAACCCCAAACAGACACACAGACAAATAGCACTTGAACTTTTAGATTCAGCACTGGTAGATTTCCTGCTAGCCCTGTCCCCCCTGCCCCGATCTTTGGTTGTCTGGCAAATGCACAAAAGGAAATTAATTGCATGTATACCTGCTACCATGAAATACTCAGAAAGTCACCTTCGAGAAAAACTAACACTTCCAAGAAAAAACAGAGACACAAAGTTTAAAAAAAAAAAAGCTCTGTGATCTGCCAGTTGCCCATCCTGAAGTCCTGAAGGGATTCTGAGGTTATTTGGTGAACTGACTAAATTACTAGATTACTAAATCAGAGTGCCTGCAATACCTCCAAATGGTGAGGGTGTTGAGGACAGAGGGAAGAGAGCAGCCGCCATGGGTGGAGGATGAGTGCAGGTGGGGGTGGAGGCCCCTGACCTGGAGAGTTCTGCGGGCAGGTTGAGGACGGAGCCCGAGGCCCAGTGCTCCCATCTGTCGGGCCAGATAAGCCATTTACCATCTGGTCTCCAAGTGCCTGGAGCGACTCGAAGCTTGGGGTCCAGCAGTCTCATCCTAAAAGCTTCCTGCCTCGTCTTCCTACCTCGTCTTCCTACCAGTGACCCAGCTTTGGGTCAGGATGCTCTTCACTTGATGAAGTAATATTCCAGGAGCTATTTTCTAAGACATCCAATCCGTTGAACATGCAAAACCTTAGGCCTCTGGCTTCTTAAAATAGGGTGATTAGTTCCGTTGTTAAAATTCATTTGAAAATGGTGAGGACATGTTATTCTAGAAAGTCTTTTTTCTCAGTCCTGTTTTATACAATGTAATTGCTCTGGCAAGACAGTCACGTGATGGACGTGGAAACATGGTGTGATGCACTGACACTTTAGGAGTTGGAAGAGGAGTCAGTGTTTGATGGGAGAGATAAAGAGAGAGGGAAGGGTAAGGTGGCAATTTCTGGGTCCCCCGAGGGCCTGAGTCTGAGGTGGTTACACCCCTAGAGCCACTGGCGTTCACAGGTGATAACATAGGCCTTTTTGATAATTGGGTAGGCTTGGGATGCTGCTAAAAGTGAAGCAGTATGAAGAAGCCAAAAACATTGTTGTCTTAGCTCTAATGGAAAAAGCACCCCAGTCGGACTCTGGAGAGCAGTATTTGAGTGCTGTCCCTACCACCAACCCGGTGACCTATGACCTCTTTAACCCTTAGTTTCCTCATTTCAATAATGGTCTGAATGCAATGCTATGGATTGTTTTGCCAGCTGTGAAAATACTTCACAAATGTTTGGGTAGCTACTTGTATTTGTATTTACACTCTGATGATATTATTAGACTGAAAATTTATTCTGTATCGTTTTTTTTTGGTTTTTTTTGTTTTGTTTTGTTTATTCTGTATCTTTAAGCAAGTAATTCTATTCTCAAACTATGGTGCATCAAAGCCAATATATTGGGTTGGCCAAAAAGTTCGTTCGAGTTTTCTGTAACATCTTATGGGAAACACCCAAAGGAACTTTTTGGCCAACCCATATTTGTAGAGGGTCAAATCCCCGCTCCACTGTCAAAAATACTAATTTGAGGGGTAGAGAACTCAAGTTTTATTTCTTTGTAATTTGGAGAGCTGTGATCAGGGGTTTTTTGTTTTGTTTTTTTTTTTTTTTTTTAAAGTGAATTATTCACCAGAAGAAAGGGCTGCCGGAATATTGAGTTGTATTTTCGTTGTATCTCAGGTGTTAAGATCCTACTCTTTGGCATTTTACAAGGTTTCTGTTTGTTGACTGTGGCCGTGTTGACGTGCCCCTCATTGTGGAAGAGAGGCAGGTAGATGTGGTGGGTTTTGAGGTCTCTTTGGCATGTGCTGCTCCCTGCATATGCACTGGCACCGCAGCAGAGGCCGTGGTGCCAGGACAGCCGGTGCCTTTGAAGAGGGAGCCAAGGCTGAACTTAATGCTCAGGCAGCAGCGTCCTGGGACGGTGTTCCATCTGGGAATGAGGCGCGGCTAGAAGTACTTTCTGATACACACCTTGTACAGTTAGGAACCTCAGAAATGGGCAGAAATGGTCCACGGCTTGAGCTCCTGGGTCTTGACCATCTAAGGCGATCAGCTAGTAAGAGGCATTTCCCCAGAACACGTGTCCAAGAGAAGCTCAGCATCTCCTGAGACGGTCATTGCTTCGTCTCTCTCTCTCTTTCTCTTTTCTTCATCTCTGTTTCTGTCTTTCTCTTCCTCTCATTCTTCTCTCTGTGTTGCTCACTCTCCAGGTTTGTTCTCTCCCTTTCACTTTTTTTCTTTCCTTTTTCCCTCTCTCCTGTCCTCACTTTCTGCTGTTGTACTTTTGGAGGAGCCGAGGATCTGCCTGGTAAGGTTTCTTGACCCTTCCCTCTGATTATTCCTCATGGGTTGTCCTGGCTGTTCTCTACTCTGGCTGGGATCTTCCCATCCAAGGTGAGTAAACGTATTCCTCTCAGGGAGCAATGAGGACGGGTCTTCAATGACTGCTCTGTTGACGTTCGTTTCTCTGACTATGGAAAGGGTACTCACTGGGCTCACTGGTCCTCAGAAGACTTTTCCTGTCACCATCTTCTTCCACAAACCCAGAAGGTGGGCAGGGAGCTCTGTTTTCATCTCAGTCATGGCTGTATTCTTCCTCTTGATGACAAAGGCTATCATCTTTCTAACTATAGATCGAGGAAACTCGATTCAACATTGACAAGATCTCAGAGCACGTGGAGGAAGCTAAGAAGCTCTACAGTATCATTCTGTCTGCACCCATTCCAGAGCCAAGTGAGTGTTGACTCAGGGCTGAATCACCCAACAGTGACCCTTGGCCATTGGGGCTGGGCCTTGGTTTCCTCCCTCTGTGAGCAGCAGGGGAGGGGGTGTATTACCTTACACTAATGTATGTGCCATGTCACCTCCCATCCTCCTCTACCCTCTCCTGGCTCACTGCTGTGCTGCTGTTACCTCTTCTCTTCATGGTCCCACTTAACCCATTTAGCCAAACTTTCCTCTCCTTCCCAGCTAGTTCCTCTCATGACTGGCAATGGCTCTTACAGCTGCTGACATACCTCATCTCTGTCCCACCCACCACTGCCCCTGTGCTATTTCCTCTGCCTTAAATGCTTCCCCAGTACCCCCCTATTTTTCCATGAGGTGTTTTTATTCGGTAGTTCTGGATAGGATGCCAGGAAAAAATGCCTTTTAAAAATAAGCTCTCTGTGATTCTAAGGACAGATGTCTTGAGAGCCCACCAGGATACATACTGCTCTGGGCAGTGGGCACCTGAGAAAGTTCCCCACCTCCTCTGTTGATTGTTGTAGCTGACTAAGCTTTCAGTCTTTTCTAACTGACTCTACCTGCATTTGTTTACCCAGAAACCAAGGATGACCTGGAGCAGCTCACGACTGAGATCAAGAAAAGGGCCAACAATGTCCGGAACAAACTGAAGAGTAAGAAAGGGACAAAGGGAGCAGGCAGCACTCCCACCATCCATCTCACATCCGGGGTCCAACTCTTCTGGACCGAAACTCTTCCTGATGGAGTGACACCACCCTTGCCGTCTTTGCTTGTGGTCTGGGCAGTGTCCCTGGAATGACCTATTATAGCCCCAGACAGTTTACCTGCTCTTGAGTCATGACTGTGGTTGAGAGAGTCCAGAATTGAAGTTCAGAGATGGGAATGAAAGTGTGCTTTCAGCTATTGGATATTTGTGTGACTTGGTCCTTTAGCTTAGTCCCTCGACTTTTCTCTTCCTGGTCCCATTTCCTTCCCCAGCACCTACGTACATTTGAACAGTGATGTTAGTGATGTATGGATGCCAGATGCATTATAGAGTCTAGAGACATTTCTTGGGGGCCAGGTATCACCCTCCCATCACTCCCATGCCCACCCCTCAATTTAGGGCATTGTTCAGTGAAGCCACTGTCGTAGATTCAGTTCCTCTGGGGGCCCAGAAGGTTCCTTAGTTCCATGGCTATCATCTGCATTCTTGCCCCACTGTATTTGGTGACAAGTGCATGCTGTTGGTCTGAGAGTGAAAGCAGCATTGCTCAGCCTAATTTATCATTTCTTCCCCCCAAACAGACTGTGCTGCCTGTTTTCATGTGGGTGGAGGTGGAAGTCGTTAGTGGCAGCTTCCAGTCATAGCCGTGATCATGTGCCAAGCCCTCTGTGTGCATTCTCATTTAATTTTCACGTTGGTGTTGCTAGGGGGGCACTGCTGTTTATTCCATTTTACAGATGAGACAACAGGAACACTAAGAGAGGTTAAGTGGCTTTTCCAAAGTTACATGGCTACTCAGTGGCAAGGATTTGAGTCCGAGTCTCTTAGTGACAGAGACTCATGCTGTTAACCACTGTGCTGAGAGGTATCCAAGGAAGAAGACCCGGCAGTAGTAAAGGTCGTGGAACGCATGTCCCGTGGCTCAGGTGTGAGCTGGCCTTTTGAGACTGGACCTGTCTGCTGTTACGTCTCCTGGGCCGGGTGTGTGAGAAAGAGAGAGGAGGCCGCACTGCACAGTGTGTTTCTTGGAGGAGAGCAGCAGATGCGTTGCTAGAATAACCTCCTCTCCCATCCAGGCATGGAGAGGCATATTGAAGAAGACGAGGTCCGGTCGTCAGCAGACCTTCGGATTCGGAAATCCCAGGTGAGATTTTCCCTGGTCTAACAAGCATCTAGTCCAATCTTTTAGTTTTTTTTTTTCTTAGCTGTGGAGTCTTTTTAATTTAAAAAAAAAATTTTTTTTTAATAAATTTATTTATTTTTGGCTGCGTTGGGTCTTCGTTGCTGCATGCGGGCTTTCTCTAGTTGCGGCGAGCGGGGCTACTCTTCGTTGCGGTGCACAGGCTTCTCATTGCAGTGGCTTCTCTTGTTGCGGAGCACGGGCTCTAGGCGTGCAGGCTTCAGTAGTTGTGGCATGCAGGCTCAGTAGTTGTGGCTCACGGGTTTAGTTGCTCCACGGCATGTGGGATCTTCCCGGACCAGGGCTTGAACCCGTGTCCCCTGCATTGGCAGGCGGATTCTTAACCACTGTGCCACCAGAGAAGTCCCTTTTTAAAGTTTTTATTGAAGTATAGTTGATTTACAGTACTGTGTTGGTTTTAGGTGTACAGCAAAGTGATTTGGTTTTGCATATATATATATATATGCTTCTTTTTCAGATTCTTTTGCATTATAGGTTATTATAAGATATCGAATATAGTTCCTTGTGCTATACAGTAAATCCTTGTTGTTTATCTATTTTATATATAGTAGTGTGTATCTGTTAATCCCATATTCCTCATTTATTCCCCCCCTTCCCCCTTTGGTAACCATAAGTTTGTTTTCTATGTCTGTGAGTCATGTCTGTGCTTCTGTTTTGTAAATAAATTCATTTGTATTATTTTTTAGATTCCACATGTAAGTGATATGTTTGTCTTTCTCTGTCTGACTTACTTCACTTAGTATGATAATCTCTAGGTCTATCCATGTTGCTGCAAATGGCATTATTTCATTCTTTTTTATGGCTGAGTAGTATTCCATTGTATATATGTACCACATCTTCTTTATCAATTCCTCTGTGGATGGACACTTAGGTTGCTTCCATGTCTTGGGCTGTTGTAAATAGTGCTGCTATGATTGTTGGGGTGCATGTATCTTTTCGAATTAGAGTTTTTGTCTTTTCCAGATCTATGATGGGGAGTGGGATTGCTGGATCATATGGTAACCCTATTTTTAGTTTTTTAAGGAACCTTCATACTATTCTCCATAGTGGCTGCACCAATTTACATTCCCACCAACAGTGTAGGAGGGTTCCCTTTTCTAGCTGTGGAGCCTTTAAAACAAAAAACAAAAAACAGCCAACAACCACTATTTGGAACTCAATTTGAAGAACTGGTGGAGGGGAGCTGCCCAGGTTGAAGTGGGGGGCAGGGCCAAGTCCAGCTGGTGGCCCCTCTCACACTGTCCTCTAAGGAGGTGCCCGAGGCTCCCAGAGCACTGCTGAGGGTTTAGTGAGCCTCCTTGGTTTACAGGTGAGGAAACTGAAGTCCTCTCTGAAGACTGTTGGTCATTAGTTGTCCAGTTTGGAGTCAGGCTGTTTGGTGGTCATCAAAGATATGATCCTTGTCCTTGAACTGGCACGATGGTCAAGTAGCACAAGGAAACTATGACATAAGACCCACAGGAGAACGTGTACGAAGACGGGATCAAATGCACGTGCTCCCAGCATCAGACGATCTCGGGAAAAACTGGGGTGGCCAGAGGAGGCTGGGCCTTGGTGGGCAAGATGCCAACATGGATAGGCTCGGGGAGAGGTTCTCCTTAGAGGCATAGGGGCAGGAGTGGTGTGTGTGGGTGCCTGGGCGGGTTGGTAGCAGCGGGGGTGGGGGTGGGTGTGAGGGGCAGACGTGAAGAGAGCAGCCTGTCTAGAGAAAAAAGTTTGTCATGGGACAGTGGACGTTGAGTTTTTGGTAGAGAAAACAGCACCATATTCCAGAGGCCTTTGGCTACAGTCCAGGGAGTTTGGATCTGACTGAGTAGCCTGTATGCATTTACTTTGGGTTGCAGTTTGTTAGGAGGATAATATGGGAACCATTTGAAAACTGGATCAGAGTGGGAAAGAGGCAAGAGGCAAGAGGCAGGTGGGTCTCTAGTTGGGTTTTGCAATGACTTTGGTCTGAATTTTCCTGGTGGTAGTTGGTTTGAAAAAAGATAGATATTGGTGATTTTGCAAAGGAAAAACCAGTAGGGCTTGATGCTGAGAGGTGGGTAAGGAAAAGAAATGATAAAGATTTGAGTTTAGGCACCAGGGCCATTGACTGAAGGCACTGAGTTAGAAGCAAGAAAAGTTGGGGAGGTCAGTTTGAGTAACAACCCAAGGATCTTTGGATGTAGGAGGGAGTCCGGCAGCTTTAGAAAGCAGGGCCTCTGAGATTCACAGAGTATCTCCTTTGGCCTCACAATTACTATAGGAGTTCAGCAAGACAGGTTAATACATACTGAAAACATGCTTTGGAAAGGTCAGCCGACCTTTCCAACGGTATAAAGTTAGGAAACCAAAAAACTGGGTCTTGTACCTGGTCTTTGTTTTTTGTTTTGTTCTGTTTCCGTTTTCATACAATTTTGAAAGGTTACTTTCCATTTATAGTTATGACCAAATGTTGGCTGTATTCCCCGTGTTGTACAGTACATCCTTGAGCCTGTCTTACACCCAATAGTTTGTACCTCTCACTCCCTCACCCCTATATTGCCCTCCCCGCCCCCACTGGTAACCACTAGTTCGTTCTCCTTATCTGTGAGTCTGCTGCTTTTCTGTTATATTCACTACTTTGCTGTATTTTTTAGATTCCGCATATAAGTGATATCATACAGTATTTGTCTTTCTCTGTCTTATTTCACTTATGCCTCCCAAGTCCATCCATGTTGCTGCAAATGGCAAAATTTCATTCTTTTTTTTTTATGTCTGGGTAGTATTCCATTGTAGATATCTATACCACATCTTCTTTATCCATTCATCTGTTGATGGACACTTAGGTTGCTTGGCAATTGTAAATAATGCTGCTATGAACATTGGGGTGCATGTATCTTTGCAAATTAATGTTTTGGGTTTTTTTTGATATATACCCAGGAGTGGAATTGTTGGGTCATATGGTAGTTCTGTTTTTAGTTTTTTGAGAAACCTCCATACTGTTTTCCAGTGACTGCACCCGTTTGCATTCCCACCACGAGTTGTCCCTGGGCTTCTGGTTCCAGGACCAGTGCTGCTGTAGATGAGGCTGCGTCGGGGCTGGGGTTCTATAAGAGTTGTGGACCTTCCCCTCCCTCGCCTCCTGGGGGCTCACAGCATTTGACCTTGCTCCCACAGCACTCCGTCCTCTCCCGGAAGTTTGTGGAGGTGATGACCAAATACAACGAGGCTCAGGTGGACTTCCGTGAACGCAGCAAAGGGCGAATCCAGCGGCAGCTCGAGATCAGTACGTGTTTGAAGTTTGGCCTGTGCCCCTTCACCCTTCCTGCCACGTGCTTGTCCGTCCCCAGTCGTGAGGCCCGGGGAGAGGGAGCGGCAGCCCCGCCGGTGGCTTCTGCCTTCTTTTTCGTGCCCAAGCTGAGGACAGGCCTCACAGCACTGGTGCATCCTGGACGTTGCGTCTTAGGCTGAAAGATGGCTCGGAGTTACCAGGCCCGAGTCGTTTGATTGCCGTGGGAACCAGCGTTTCTGCATCCATGGAAGGAAGCACTTGCTACACAGCTGCACTCCTTGGGGCTCATGACATCTTTTGCTGCCTGTTTGACAGCAGAGAATGGTGCTAGTTGCCCCGAGGAATAAAGAAGTTACTACAGCCACGCCCTTCAGGAATCAGAAACCGGACTGCAGGGCCCCACAGGGCGGAAAGTGCTTTGAGTGCAGGAACCGAACGAACAAGGGCGCAGGCAGAACAAAGCACGCGTGTTCAGGAGGGAGAGGCCGTCCAGGCCCTGGGAACAGGGCGCATTTGGGTGGAGCGGGGGAGGTTAAGGCGGATGGAGGGAGGGCTCACCCAGGAACTGGCTCCTTGTCCTGAGGACCTTGGACTCCGTGGTGGAGTGAAGGGGGCCAGGAGACATTCTGAGCTGGAAAGGAATGTAATCAGACATGGGCTTCAGGAAGGTAACTGCTGATAATGTTGAGGATGGACTGGATTAGGGGAGAAATCCAGAGAAAGGCGAGTCCGGAGGCTTGTAAGGCCATGGTCTTTAGAGTGAACTTGCTGTATTCCCATTTTCAGGGAACTTCTGAAATGGTGAGCTTTGATCTTATATTTGATGCTCTCTTCCTTTTGTTATAAAGCCGGCAGAAAGACAACAGATGAGGAGCTGGAGGAGATGCTGGAGAGTGGGAACCCTGCCATCTTCACCTCGGGGGTGAGTGATGGTGGGGGCGGGTTGGGCTGCAGAGGCAGGGAGGGCGGGGCGGGGCGGCGGGAGCCCCGCAGGGTGTGGGTGAGGCTGCGGCGGGCGTGATGGCCGATGGTTGGTCTCTGTGCGGCCTGGCCTAGATCATCGACTCTCAGATTTCCAAGCAAGCCCTCAGTGAGATCGAGGGACGGCACAAGGACATCGTGAGGCTGGAGAGCAGCATCAAGGAGCTTCACGACATGTTCATGGACATCGCCGTGCTGGTGGAGAACCAGGTAGCCCAGTGGGTGCCGCGTGGGCAGGGAGGAGAGAAAGCCCGGGGCTTCCTGAGAAGGGCGAGACGGGACTCCTGGAAAGCCGGGTGGGGTGGGAGAATCATTGGGAACTTGCGAAGTAGATGCTGACATTTTGGGCAATCGCAGCCTCATCATTCATGCCTGTTAATTTGGCCTGGAAGTCATTTCTGATTAATATGGGGTTTGATGTGCTCTGTCAAGTACCTGGCTCCCTCCAGCCTCAGGATCGTTGTCTTTTTTAAATTAGAGATATGGGTTCTTAATGGTGATGCCTTAAAACAATCTCCTGATAGGAACTATTTCACTGGTGACATTGAAAACATGGGGCCTTTTCCCCAGTTTAGGGCGAAAAGTTAGGTTTAACAGAGGTTTTTGTATTTTTCCATTTTTGTTTTTTCTTCTGTATGTGTGTTTTTCCAAAAATGTTGACAGTTTTTGCTAAGGAACAAGAGCAGACAACAAAAGGATTGAAGGGACAGCAAAGTAATATTTACAGAAAAACTTGAAACTCTCACAGTGCTTAGCTTGACAGTCTGTTTTGTCCCGGGTAAGCTTGCTCAGGGATGGATGGCTCTGTCCCCAGCATATGGTCTCAGTGTCACATAGTCACATGTCTCCTGGTTCTTATGATGCAGTTAAATTCGCCACTGTGTCATGGTTTGGTGCCACTATTACCATGAACTCCCAGTGGCTCTGCCACCTGGAGAGGATTGAAAACTGCTTCCTTTGTAGAAGGAAACCTAACTGAAGCCCGAGCACCACTTGGCTGGTTTTGACATCAGTTCCCTGCTCTGGGCTCAGGTGCCTTTCTTCCACCCACTTGCGGCCTTTGAGACCATTTCTCCTGCCCCTCCATCCCTACTCTTCTTTTTTCTCCCCACACTGCCTTGCCGAGGAACTGGTTTGAGATTCAAGTGATGGTAAGTTCTGTTCTCTGTGTAGAGACTGCCGTAACGCCATGGGTTGGGTTGAGGAAGGTCTAGGTGGGTGGAGGGAATTCCCATCCTAAGATGCACAGAAATCAATTGGAGAGACCAAACTTCTGGTCTGGAAGTAATAGCTGGGAAAAGGTTGGGAATCTTATTAAGACACTGCTGTCTCTTAACCAGATAACTCAGGTAAAACCAATGTCTGTCACTTATGGGACCTGGGAGTACCTTAGAGAAAGCAACTGTTCCCACCTCAGCTACTTATTGAGCACCTGCTGTGTGCTGGGCACTATTCTATAGTAGTGAATGAACTCAGTTCAGGCCGAATGAACTTGGTTCAGGTCTGAATGAGCAGGAAGAAGCCGGCATCCTGGCAATGCCCTAAGAACATGAGATAGATGTATTGGGTTGGCCAAAAAGTTCGTTCGGGTTTTTCCGTGAGATGGTATAGAAAAACTCGAACGAACTTTTTGGCCAACCCAATATCTTGGCTTCTCTCTTCACATACTTAAAAAAAAAAAAAAAAAAAGGTGGCGGGATCCTTCAGAATATTCCAGGCATCTAGACAGTGTGCTCCAGGTGCCCAGTGCAGTGCTTGTCACAGAGAAGTAACTGAGTGAATGTTTCTGGAATGAGTGACAGCCACCAAGGCCTGGGGAACCACAGGTAATCATGGGGAAGTTGTGCAAGTTTGCCCCACAGAAGGCTGCATGTTAAAGTTTCCAGATGCTCCTCTTGGTGCTGAAAAGAAAGAGAACCCCTTTCTCGTGTGAGCTAGGACTGTCCTGGGGTGGGTTTCCTGGGTGTGACTAGTGTCTGTCCTTTGCAGGGTGAGATGTTAGATAACATAGAGTTGAATGTCATGCACACGGTGGACCACGTGGAGAAGGCTCGGGAGGAGACAAAAAGAGCCGTGAAGTACCAGGGTCAGGCCCGGAAGGTGAGCCTCTCCTGCTGCCTTCGGAGAAGAGAGTCCACTGTGCGCGCCGTCTCTCGCTCTTTCTCTCCTCCCTCTCTCTCCCCGTCCCTCTTTCTGCTGGACCCACCTCTTGCGTCCCCGCAAAGGGAGCCATGATTGATCGTATTGAGAATAACATGGACCAGTCAGTGGGCTTCGTGGAGCGGGCCGTGGCAGATACCAAAAAGGCTGTCAAGTATCAGAGTGAAGCTCGGAGGGTGAGCCCTTAGTCCCAGCTGGACCCACCGGCTTCTCCTCTCTCTGGTCGCCCCCACCCGTGTCCTGGAGCCCGTGCCTTCCCTCCGTCTTGGCCTCGTCCAGAAGCCTACCTCAGCTTTCCCTAGAGCATAGCTGCCCTTCCTTCCCAGGTGTGCCTCGCATGGATCTGGCTCACGTGCCCTCTACCCGAGAACCCACATTTGCAGGCAGCTCTGCATCATTGCCCAGGTGCTGCTGCTAAGCCCCTGGCCAGAGCTCATGGTCCCTTCAGCTGTTACACTTGACTCCTCTGCTGTTCAGAAGCCTTCCCTTCATTGCCTTCCACTCCGGTAGCCCAAGCCCTGCCCCACTTGGTCTCTTTTTCTCTACCATGAACCCAGTGGTGTGCTGATGGCTATGTGAACATTATCTTGTATCTTGGGAGCACCGATTACTTCTCCTTTATAGATGAAACAGTAGAGAATCAGAGGTTAAGTAATTGGCTTTGGGCCACCTAGGAAGCATAGGAACCAGGATTCAAATTCAGCTTTTCAATCAAGCTGTTTCCATCCTGTCTCCACGGCCTGCCCCCCACCTCTAGTTCTGGTGGCCCTGTCACCTGAGGACTTGTAAGCTTCTCTACCTAGTGACGGTGGTGGCTAGCTCTGGTGGGTTTTGCTTTTTAGCCTGCTCTCTTCTATTTCTCTTGGGCTCTTGATATTTTTGTTCTTCAATTCTTTCTTTTTCTTCCAACTTTACCTATTGCTTGGGCAGGTATCTAGGGAGCTGGGAAGTTATTTTACGTGATGAATCCAGGCTGGTTTGCAACAGCACCGTAACCATACTTTCTGATCCCCAGTCACTGTACTGGGTTTGACAGGTGGGAATGTACTTTGGGGGAGAGATGGACAGACGTGTGTAATTAGGACTATGTCAAAAATGTCTTTATACTCCTCCTTGAAAAGGAACAAGTTAGTCACTTGTATCTTGGCCTGTTGCTGCTTGGAGACCCCATTATGGTTGCCCTTACATCTGTGCGCACATGAAGGCCGCCGTGTGAGCTGAGAGCTGATGGAAACTCCATATTCCCATCTGCTGGCATTGCTAGTGCAGAAGTAATTTAAGAAACAAAATATCCTAGTAGAGTGTCTTTATGTAGAGATGTTGGCTTTTTATTTCATTTATTTGGATTGATAAGATGCTTCCTATGTAGAGGCAGAGGGGTTGGGTTTTGGATGACTTACTATGGCTTTCTGGTTGTTTGTAATAATGACTTGTTTTTATTTCTCTTATCCCTCTCTCCAGAAATTGATAATTATCATTGTGGTAGTGGTTGTGTTGCTGGGCATTTTAGCGTTGGTTATTGGACTTTCCGTTGGGCTGAAGTAAGGGCGGCCCGGAAGGCTGCTGCCCTGAAATGTAAGTAAATGGAAGGTACTCGGGGACTCTGGATTGGCTCCCTCTTGAGAAATGAGCCTGGGATTTAAAATTCTGCTTCTTCCCCCTGTGGTTGTCCTTGGACACACCGAGCGCTCTGAGACTTCAGTACCTGTGCGTTCTTTCATCTATGTAACTTCCTGTTCTCGGGTCCTGGCTGCATACAGGGGTTGGGTCTCCTGTTTGTTCCTCTTCTGTGGGTTCTGTCCCCGCTCTTTGTCCTGTTTCAACACCGTCCCTCATTTTCACTCCCCTTCCCCAGCAAGCCTGCTCCTCCTCAGCTGGGTGCAGTCTATGTCTGGGATCTGGGGTTTGTCTTGTGAGTTCTTACTGGCTTTCAGGTATCTTGGGCTTTGCCTTCCGTATCCTTTTCAGTGTAAATGAAGCTTTGAATCGGGATTTGGGTCTGTAGGGTTTTGTTTGTGGTTGACTGGTTGGATCTCGAATGATAAGAGTGGCTAACATTTTTGAGGGCTGGGTGGTATCAGACAATGTACTAAACACCTTACACATGCATCACTGAGTCCTCACGCCACCCGTGTGAGACAGGTGCCATTATCGTCCCTATTTTACAGATGAAGATGCTCAGGCTTACAGAAGTTTGGTAACGGGCACGTTTGAACACACAGCTAATAGTGGACCTAGCTTCTCTTTGTAAAACAAGGTGGCCATTTATCATCATCTACAAAGTCTAGAGAACCTTAGAGGATAGCAACTTTTAAAAAAAATATTTATTTATTTGGCTGTGTCAGATCTTAGTTGTGGCATGTGGGAACTTCCGTTGTGGCGCACGGGCTTCTCTCTCTAGTTGTGGTGCACGGGCTCTCTAATTGTGGCGCGTGGGTTCAGTAGTTGCAGCGTGCAGGCTCTCTAGTTGTGGTGCGTGGGCTCAGTAGTTGCGGCGCGTGGGCTCTAGAGTGTGCGGGCTTAGTTGCCCCGTGGCATGTGGGATCTTAGTTCCCTGACCAGGGATCGAACCCACGTCCACTGCATTGGAAGGTGGATTCTTAACCACTGGATCACCAGGGAAGTCCCAATAGCAACTTTAAAATTCAGGATATTAATTTCTTTAAAATCTGGTAAAAAGAATAGAGCTGACCACTGAATCAGGGTTTCATGTGTACAGCAGCAGCATGACAAGAATGATCTAGTTACTGGCACCGTGAAGACTTCTGTGACTTCTTAAGTATTATTTTTCTGAATATGTTTATGCTCCCCAGTTGTGCTCTAGGATAACATCATCACCCCATCTTCACTGGGGAAGCTCTGTGAAGCTCAGTGAAATTAGGAACTTACCCAAAGCCTACACCGCTCGCAAGGCAGAGCAGGTGTGACACCTGAACTTTTCTGCATCTTTTTCACGGTGCCTTTCTGCCTTCTAAGATGAGTGGGGGATAGGGGGACTAAGGAGAAGATGATTCTAGTGCCAGCAAGCTTCTGAAACTTGTATTCGAAAGGTGCTGATGGGAGCCCCACAGACAGAACAGGTGTTTTCCACCAGCGATGGTGCCTCTCTTCCCATAAGTCCTTCCACGGTAACGCGACAGCCCCTGGGAAGGGCTGTAAAAGGCCCAGGGATTTTCCTATTTTTTTGCCTCTTGTAACAGGGCTTTTTGTTTCTGGTGCGGTGGGGTATTTAATTCCAGGCCCTGTCGTGGGTGTGCTTGTTGGATTTCTTGGGTTTGTGTTGAGTCTTCCATTGTTCTCTTTTTGCAGCTGGTTCTGACCTTTCCTCTCCACCTTCTAGGTGTGTGGCTTGTGGCTGAGTCTTACTGTTGTTGCTCTTCACCGTCACCCTGGCCGCTGACCGGCTCCTCCTCCCCCTGCCTCTTGTAGAGCCCATTTCACCCCAGCCTGGTGTGGCCACCCTTGTCTTCAGATGGGAACGGAGTGTGAATGGCCTTCCTGAGAGAGAGTGGGACCTGTTCCTTTGTTTTCTTGTAACCAACCTTGGACCTGACCCAGCAAACAGTCTAGCCCAGGAGGAATCTAAACTACTGATGCAGCCCTCAGAACCTTCTCCTGCCCCACCGACTCTGAAGCACCTTCTCCTGGACTGTAGCAACTGCCCCAGCTTCTCCTTCTCCCCTCTGATGTGTCAAATTATGCCCCGCACCTTGGAGAGCCTACCTGAGACCTCCCCAAGGTGCTGTATTTTCTACCTCATGGAGTGTTCTTCTCCCCAGAATCGCAGTGTATTTTTTTTTTGCCGGGGGGGTGGGGTGGGGATATCTTTAACAAAGCAAGGGGATTCTTCCAAGTTCGGCAACAGTAAGGCTTGGACCTGAGTCTTCTACCTGGCAGGACCCCAGTGCTCATGGCTGGTTGTCCCTGTCCTGAAAGCAGGAGGGACTGGCAGAGGTCGTTCTGGTCTTGGAAGCTGACTTGTTTGAAATTCAGCCTCTAATTAAGCTCTCAGTGTGTTCAGCTCGATGGCCAACTCGATCTCTGTCTACGTTGTACTCCCTACTGTTGACTCAAGGAGGCGCTGCCATGAGACAGTCGTCTGAGGTTACCGTCTGTAGAGGTTGGTCGTATGGAGTAACTGTTTCCGTGTCTCAGTCTTGGGAACTGGCTGTTTACTGTTAGAGTGATGCTTTGTGAAGCCATTGCCTTGAGGCCCAGAATAACCAGGCACTAAAATTAAGCCAGGGATGAGGTGCTTGAGTCTCAGGCTCTGGGAATGTTTCAGACTGGGGCGAGTATGAGTATTCAGTCATTTCATGTGTTCCAAGTGTATTTTTATAATCGTGTGTGTGAGATGTATGTACATACATGTATATGTCTCTCAGGAAGTAGGAAACTGGAAATGAGGATATTATAACCTCAAAAAAATAACTTGAGCTAGGCTAAAAATTAGGTAAGAGACATTTGCTTACCTGCAAATGAATCATAGTAGAAATGTGACCCTCCCACATCATCGGGAAACCTGCTGTTTTCTGCACAAGCGCTCGGAGAATCACAGATGGTTGGGGTGAGGACCAACTTGACCCCCATTAGGTTTTCAGCAGACGGAATCTGATATCATTCATGGGACCTGTGGGATGTCCCGTCCCCAGGACGGAGTCAGCTCGGGGAGGCCAGGGTCTACTCAGCAGCGCCTCCTGCTCCCACATTCATGAGCTTGATCGATTCTTTGTCGCCCCCGCTTGTCATGGAGCAAACAAAAGCCAGGAAGTTTCTAAGTGTAGTGACCGTGCTGAGCCAGTGTGAGCCCCTTAGATACCCTGCTGGTCTCTGCCGGCCTCCCGGATTGATATTTCAGCTTTGACTTTAATGCCTTCTAGGATAGAGCGAGCACCCTGACCCAGGCCTGGTCCATTGGCTTCCTTTGCAAAGGAATGATTCCTCCTCATCATTGCCCAGCACTTGGACAGAGCCCAGGGGACGCCCTCTTGCCTGTGGCTATGATGTCCAACAGGCCTGGCTCCGCAACGAGGGCAGACAAGCTTCAATCACACACAGATCTTTGCTCTCCTGAGATTGAGGCCTGGGGCTTATAGTTTGGAATACAAGTGAAGGGATTTTTGTTCTTTCTTTGTACTTTTTTTAAAAATGTAAACTTGATTATTTTATTGCTAATTTAAAAATAAATGACTTTATATTGATTGTGAAACAGTTCTGGCTCGATGTCCTTGTAAAACACTTGGTGACTGGCTGCCACCATGTGGTGACTTTTGTTTAGGTTTCGGAAAGGGGTTAGATTTTTTTTTAACCATGTGCTAGCTCAGATGGATCAAAAGTTCTAATTTTTGAAAATGGTTTAACTCTCCAAGAGTGCAGTGTAACTGTATTTGAGTCTTAAGATTTCAAGGGATCCCCCCCCCAAAAGACTTCAGCTGACTCACTGAGAGTATCTCGCTCTGGGGGGAAGTGGGGGTAAATCTGATAGGATGGCAGCTGGAAGGCAGAACATGTTACATACAAAACATCCTCTGAGCTTGCCGTGGATCTGATTTTTGCATCTCTCACCGAGAAGTAACGTTTCTCTTAGTACCCTGGGTTCTAGAAGCCAGATCCATCTCCCTTTACCTTCACATCTGCTTCCATGCCCAGACCCACCCTTGTCTCCCCTCCTTTGGAACCCTCTCTGCAGTGACATTGTTTCTCACGTGCTTTTTCTTTCCTTGTCTGGATGAGCAGAAGAAGATCATGATCATGATCTGCTGTGTTATCCTTGCGATCATCTTAGCTTCTACTATTGGGGGCATATTTGCCTGAAAAAAGCCAAAACAAAACAGGTGAGCCATCTGTGGGGAGGGTCAGGCTTGTTTTTGCCCAAGACGCTTGTGTCCTGAGGGCTTTGGTTGTCACCAGGTGCCTTAATCTGTGTGGGATTGGGTGCTGGAATAAAGGTTGGAGAAAACCAAGAAAAATGAGTGAAGAGGGAGTTGGTAGGGAATAGGTAAATGGGGAGACAGAAGGTGGCAGTCTGTCCCATAAGCAGGTCTCGTGGCAGACTGTTTTGTTCAGAATGCTTTGCCTGAGGGTGTTGATTTCCCGTAGTGAAATCTGGGCACTGGCATGTGGGAACGGCAGAGGAGAATGAATTCATTATTGCATTAGAAGCACCCTGAACTCTTTGGAAGAGGGCCACACAGGGAGCCCAAAGTAAATATCAATAAAATTTTCCCCTTATGAGGTTAGGACAGGTTTTTGCAGCCTTGTGAGTAGTCCCTTACCCCTGTAGACAGGCTTGGTGATCCTAGCCCCACACGTTTTGCTGTATAATCTATGATTTTTTTCCCTCCGTTTTTGTTATCCCCTTCAGTCCTCACAGATGGATCTTCACCTGGCATTTTCAATTCTTCCTCCACCTCTGTGGTGCCATCCCTTCTCCGCTGCAGATTCCTCAAAAGCTCTTCTTTCCATTATGAAACCTCTTAGGACACAGGACCTCAACCACCTACCAGTTAAAAGTTACGCAAAGGGAGATTTACAAAAATATGGACTTGGGTGGCAGGCAGGGGTGAAGGAACAGGGAGTACAGCACTGTGTAGCAGGTTAGGAGGATGGTTAAAGGAGGAAACTGCAGGGTAGAGGAGAAAGCATAGGTACCTGTTTAGGAAATAAACTCAGAGCCAGAGAGCCCAGGCTGACGTTATGGCTGAAGCACACCCGGCCCATCAGGATCTGATTTTAACTGCTGGGAGTCAGTCAGGATCAGGGCACTTGTCACTTCTGCTCTTCCAGTTCTGGGTCTCACCTTTGACCAACGCTCTGTCTCCTTCCTTCTTCAGGGTCCAGCGTTCTCCAAGGTGATTGTCTTAACGATAGGCCCCAGGCACGTCTCCCTTGCTGCTGTGTCCCCAGTACTTAGCACAGCGCCTGCCGCTTATAGCTGCTCAAAAATCTGTTGACTCTATCTGAAATTAAGCTCTCATTTCTGCTATGGCCGAGTCCTTGGACTTGCCTCTTAAACGCTTTAAGGCATCAGTGGGAAATGGTCTGTGTCACAGGCTGTGTAGAAATGCCTGGGAATGGTCCATCCACCCACGCAGAAGCACAGCAGGCCCCACTTTCACAACATACACTGTAAAGTCCTTTTTTTATGGGAGGTGGTGATAGAGTTCTCTCAGCGGCCTCTTACTTTGCAGAGATGGCTGGCCCCAGGATTGTGGTTCAGTAATTAAACGTGGACCCCATAAGAAACACGTTATGCTGTGATTGAATGCCCAACAGTCACGAATACCATGCTCTGTGAACCCTAACGAAGAGGTGACAAAGTTAGGTCAGAAAAACGAGGCTGTCACTCACACCCCTTCTCACTGATTCACGCTGCCAGCTGACACTGGCTTTGCTGGCCAGTAACTTGTGTACAAGAAACTGTTCCAAACGCTGTCCCCAATTCAAGGTTCAGGTGTGTTCTAATGCAATTTAGTGATTAGTTATAGTACAAGAGGTTCACTAAAAATATATTAAAAAATCACGGTATACAATTCTCGAGGACCACACCACTGCTTAAATTTGTACTTTTGAAAGTAAATTATTTTCTTTGCCGGAGGTCTTACTTTTTAAGAAAGTGGGATTTAAAAAATTGACATTTTAGTCAGTGTGCTGTTTTCTGCCCACTTTCAAAGCAAATGGTTTAATATTTTCCCTATCAATCTGTATTTCCTTTGATTTGAATACAGGATAGAAACCATTGCTGGCTAGCTCTGAAAAATAGATGAATTTTGTTAAAGGCGAACAGGGAGCTGGAACCATAGGGCTTTGAGTCACCCAGGGCCCTTGTTCATTCAACAGTCATGATTTGAGTGCTGTGTGGCACCCCGCACTGTGCTAGGACCTATAGGGACACAGATATAGAGCCAAATACCCCCCATCCCCGGCGGGTTTCAGGCCTAGGAAGGACCACACAATTCAGGTTTTGTTTCTATCAGTTCCTTTTGCTAAAAGGCAAGGGTATGTCTGTTGCCGTATTGTCCAACATCCCCCCTTCTAAGATTGAGAGAAGATGGGTAGCTGGGCGTAAATAAATATGTTGAATCAATTAACCTATGTACTGTAGTTTTCTTTGCTTTTCCAAAAACATTAAAAGTCTGTAACTAGTAAAATGTCATAGAAACTAGCTCCTGAAGTGTGTATATATAAAAGGCAGTACAGATATTAAGTCTGACTTGAATCAGAGGTGGGAGATGCAAACATTTGCTTCAGCCTTGAAGACATTTATCTTATAGCCGGGGAGAATCAGAGCTCCTAACAAACAGTCAATCAGGCCTGGTTCTTAATCATATAAGGGAATTAGTGACCAATGAGAAGTTACATCATCTTGAGGTGATGCTCAAACTTTATTTAATATAAATATAATCCACTTTAAAAAACCTGACAGATAATGTACAGCTTTTTAGAAAGCATATGCTGCTCCTTGGTTATGACATCAGAGCTACCCAAAGACTTGAAGGACTGGCTGAGGGGAATAAACAGCCTGTGTCCATTTCCTGCTCACATCCTCACTACACACGCTCAGGCATGTAGAACTTGCCCCAGTATCGCCCCTTATGGGTCAGGTCGTAGGGGCTCAGCACTTTCCGTATCCCCAGCATGTTGGCAGTGACAATGCGCTCAAAGGTCCAGGGGTTTTGGTTGTTCCGTTCTCGTTCTTCTTGATCTTTCCGCATCTTCTCTAGAGTCTCACGGCTCACAGCCTTCGCGGGGAAGGGCAACTTGTGGGCAACCTGGTCGAGGAAACCCTGTACCTCTTGGAATTCGCAACGCCCGCCCATCTCTACTATGAGGCGGCCAGCCTTCACAGGGGTCACGTAGTGATCAATGGCACCTTTGCCGCCCCCCATGCGCTGTCCCATACCCTTGCGAGTGATGGGCTTGAAAGGGGCTGGTACTCGCCATAAGGCAAACATGTTCTTGGGGTCCATAGACCGGTTGATTGTCAGGCGCATCATTTCAAAATGCCCCCAATGGAGGTAACCGCCACCCAGTGCCTAAAAGTAAATGGAAGAATTAGAAACGTATGGGGATTTAGATATCCTTCATGGGATCTATTATGTCTCTTCTTTTATGGTAACTGTGGCTTCAATGATACACATGAAAGTAAAAATATAAGTTCTAGTAAGTACCATGGAGGAAAAGCCTAGGGTACAGTAATAAATGGGAACAAGGGTGGACCCACTTCAGTGGACAGCCAGGGAAGATCTCTTTGAGGAGGTGACCTTTATAGCTGAGGCCAGAATGGAACGAACCAGCCAAGGGAAAACAGATGAGTGTTCCAGGCAGAGGAATGGCATACGCGAAGGCTTTGGTGCAGCAAATGGCTTGGTGAGTCTGAGCAGAAGCCAGTGTGGCCGGAGTAGAGAGAGGAATGGGGAACAGACTGAGATCTGAGAGGCTGGCAGGGGCTGATCATGCAGGCTGTGGGAATCGGACGTTAAAACATCACTCTGGCTGCCTGATGGGAACTAAATCCTTGTCCACAGCCGTTTGTGTAGGTACTGACGTCAAGTCTTCACGGAAGCTACTTGATGAGTAAGGAAACGTCTGTCCCATGTACTAAAACATGGATAGTTTTATTTTGACCAGAGGCTTGAAAAATCTCATGGTCTGATTATGGGGTAAATTAGGTAGCCTCTTCCTTCTGCTTTTACATTATTTTCACTCTACGTAAAACAAAAAACATTTATGACTTAATGCTTACTGGGTCCTGCTCATCAGTTTAAAGGGCAACTCCCTGGCTTCCATCCTATAGCCGCTTGACGCTGGACTCACCAAGATCGCAAAACTGCCTTCAGTGAACTCAGTGGCTTCAGTGGAAGGTCCCCTTATGTCACTCAGGTTTTTAGGCTCTCTTCTCACTTTTGGCACAAGTGGTACCCTTTCAACGAATCTGAGCTTGGGCTTTTCAGGAATGGAAACATCTAAAAGGAGCACAGACAACCAAGAATAAGTCAAACCACACATCTCAAAGGATTCATTTTCTTCCTAGAAAGATTTATGACAATCAGGTCAAAGTCTTAAAGTTACCACTCAACAACAATTCCAAAAGTGTGTTAGGTTTATCTTGTGGATGCTTTCACTGACACTGGAATCTTCTGATTACAACAGTGGTTGATGCAGATGTTTTTGAACCTTTTAAGAGAGCAGAGTTTTAACCTTCAAACCAAAATGCTTTTTTAAAATGCCTACTCTGTACCTAACACTGAAAAAGGGACTGTTAGAGAAGGTATAGAGATATGAGAGTGTCACAAAATAACACTAGGTAACATTTTTGTGTGTGTGTGCATGTTTACTAAGTGCTGGAATTGAGCCGAATGCTTTACATGCATCATCTCATTTAATCTTTAAAACAACTTGATAGCCTTAGTATCTTTTAGGGCTTCCTTTTTAATATTTTTAAACCTTTAAAAGTTTAACACACATGTATCAAAGGGCCCCATAAAAAAATGTGAAGTATCATAAAGTGATCACACAAACATACCCACATAACTATCATCCACATCAAGAAACAGAACAATAGGCAGGTAGTATTTTTAATCTCCATTTTATAGAAGAGGAACTTCAGGCCTAGAGACATTTTATAATTTGGTTCGGGTCATCCAGTCGAAACAGCAAAGCTAGACAGTATGTCACTTAAGAAAAAATACCACACTGCCTCTCTGATAACAGAGGTAGTGGAAAGGATACTATATTGTACATCAAAATACCTAAGTTCTCCTGCTCTGCCACATTCTTGTTGGGAAACTTACAACCTAGTACTCCTTTGATCAGTGCTCTTTCCTTTATATATACAGGCGCTTTTCATGCTGAGACCTGTACTACAATGTGCTTGCTGGGTGAGGGCCAGGCATGCTCCGTCTTTATCATGTCTGACGTTTTGACAATATGGAAAAAAAAATTAACTTGTAAGTCACCTAAAGTATTTCTATAGTAAAACAAGCATGGCTCTGTGATGGAGTCCAATATAAAACAGGAGACTTTAAGGCTACAGAAACTGCCCCCTGCCATTTCTATATGTAGCTACAGAGAAACTTAGTAATGCTTTCTCTTGCCTCCACGGCCATATGTACTCAGTGCATGTAGTAGTTTCACAATTATGTGTAGAAGATAAGGCCCTCAGAGGTCAAGGCCCCTTTCATTTTTGAGATTTCCAATATATTTAAAAAAAAAAAAAAGTAAGTTAGATATACCAAATTGTGGCTTACCTTAATTGTTTATATTAACAAATTAATGCTTTTCACATAATATTGTTACTGACTGCACATGTGTAACCTCATTTGGGGAAAACATCAAAAGTCTAAATTGAGGCCAATTAGGTTTAGCTGAGTGGGCAGCTGTGGGCCACGCACCAGTGGTAGGCCATAGGGGAGATATTCCATGACAGGTTGGCTCCCTAAAAGCAGGAGCCTTTTTGAGTCTCTTGTTCTTCGATTTTTCTCTAGCGTTTAGAACACTGCCTGGCATACAGTATGCCTTCGATACATAATTACTGAATGGGTGAATGGGGATAGGGGGCACAAGAACACTCCTACTCTTTACCTATCCTCTGCTGGGTTCCATCGCATTAAAGGCTTACAAACAGGAAAACAGATAAGCTCTCACCTTCAAAAGTTGGCACCGGGAGCAGCGTCTTTAGGCCAGCGCTGGCGGGCGGCGCTGCCCAAGAATCTACAAAGACAGATCAAGTTAAACGACGAAGGCGAGAAGGCCAGGGCTTGGTACACTCTGGGCCAAATATGCTCCTGACAGAGGTGTCCTGTGGGTTTGGGACGTGGGTTCCACTAAAGGGGCTCACTGCCCCCCGCCCCCAAAGGACAAGCCGGGGACTCTGGGCGCCGATCCCCAGGTTGCACGAACGCTGTTGACCCTTTTGCACGAATCTTATGGCGGGAGGGGCGGCAGCAAAGCGCAGCCCCTTCCCCGTGCTTCCGCAACCATGCGCAGAGTCTTGGGACTGTGCGAGATACCCGATGCGGGGGAGGGGTGTGGAGAGAGGCAAGGCCTGGAGGGAACAACAGGGGACTTCTGACCTAACAAAGGCGCCCGCAGGAGGGGCGCGCGGGCGCGAGCCAGCAGCCGCCACATGGTCACGCGCGTGCGGTCGCGTCGGGCTACCCACGGCGACCGCAGCGGACACTTCGACGCGGGCAGGGAACGCGGCACTCTCGAGCCACGCCGGAACCGGCTCCGGCCCCCACCTGGTCGGGCCGGAAGTTGCGTTCGCGCCGGTCCCCCCTGCAGTGAGGGCGGGTGGAAGCGGAAGAAACCGGAGCCTCGGAACCTGGGTTCCGCCCTGGTGTCTGCGGGTCACGCCCCGGCGCCCCTTGGGCTGTTGGGGGTTCTGCGTTCTTTCTGGGGTCCCTTCGGAGATGAGGGCGGCAGGGCGGGGAGTTTTCTCCGCGAAGTACCATGCTGAGAAAGCCTGGGTTCATATGGCAAGTTGGTTCCTTAAAATTCACTACATTACGCCGCGTCTCTAGCCCCTTTCTCTCCCGCAAGACGTTAGAAAAAAGCGAAGGACTCATCACTGTCTTAACATTTACTGGGCTCTTGCAGTGTGTCGGGCGATGAGTACCTCATCCTTGCGTCTAGTCCTCCCAGCGAATCCATGCGATAAGTAAGTCATTACACCCACTTTGCAGATTCCATCTCGAAGGTCAAAGGATTTAACTTTCCTAGGGTCACACAGCAGGAAAACAGTACAATCAGTACTTGAGCACAGTCGGTGTGACTCCACAGACCCCAGTGAACGGACAATATGACTCGATATCAAGTTAAAATGAAAAAAAGGTATAATTATTCTGGGAGAATGTTGGGCAAATCATTTTTATGGGCCTGAAGCTTTTTAATATTTAGAAAGAGGGAGTATCTTTTTCCAAGCTTCTAGGACACCGATGGGATTACCAATTGAGGCTGATGTCTATTGTATTTAAATCATGCTAAATCTGTGCGTGGTCTTTCTCCAAGGATTAATATCGTAAATGGCAACAAATAAAACTGTGGACAGGGAGAGTTCTTCCAGTAGCTTTGCGAGATTACAGGTTTTATGTACTTCTTGATTATTTGCACACTGAATCTGTATCAAAAGAGTTAGTGAATTTTATTACAGCCAATCATTTCTGTCCCAAGAGCAGTTTTAAAAGGGTGAAACCACCCCCGCCCCCTCAGCCCGTGTCGGATTCTGGGCAGCTCTTCTGTGCTCCCCTCTCCCTTCCACCGAAAGTGGGAGATTCAAATGTACTCAGGTATTTAAAAATCTCAAGCTGAATATTGTATAAGATTGTTTGGATGGAGAATAAAGCTGCAGTACAATCACTCTTTGATTGGTCTCTAAGTCTTTTGGTGCCCTAAAACTTCTACCTCATTGCTTATTTTAAAAGAACTAAAAATTAACTCAAAATTCTACATTTAAGGAGTACTGTAATGTCTATTTTTCTTTGTAAGAGTTGTGTTAAGTACAATGGAGGATACAAATATGAAAAATCAGTGATCCTTTATGAATTTACATTTATGTAGCGATGATATGATGAGAATACAAATAGCTAACGTTGAGATATGAGAAGTTTAAATAAAGGGTTGTGAAAAATCGAAGGGTGGACCTGAGGTCTTCCCTGATCACAGAAAATCATTTTTCCCTTCGATTTTTCACAGCTCTTTTACTTACTCTTCTCTTCTGATAGTTCAATGGCAGTTATTTGTAGGAAACTGAGGTTCAGGGATTAAACGATTTGCTACACAGGTAGTATGATGCAAAGTAGGATTAAGAACCTTGATGAACTTACTTTTATTGGAATGCATTTGCTAACATCTCTCAAAAGTTGGTCTTTGGACTTTCCTGAGGCCTCTGTTAAAAATGTAAATATCTGGTCCCCACTTACTAAGAAACTCTAAAGGTGGGGTTCAGGAAGTCCTATTGTGAACTAGCCCCACAGGTGATTCTAATGCCCAATCAAGTTTGGGAATCAGCGCTCTATGAGCACTTTGAAAATTTAAAAAGTAGAGTATAGGTACAAGGCATTGTTTCTGGACTATCCAGGCCAGTATTCACTGGGATGTATATTTTTCCCACCTGTATAAAAATTATCTAACACCTCAGTTTTTAATCTTCTTATTTAAACATCCAGAGATAACAGAAACTTGTAGCCCAGTCCCAGGTCCGGTTGTTGACTTAAATGGCACACACAAACACACACACACATACACATACACACCTTACTGCCATGAGAAAAATGAATGTGTCTACACATATTCCAGAGCTTTCCAGCTAAATTAGAGTCAGTCCCAACTTGGGGAGTTAATAGAGTTTTACAAGAGAGCTATTTCCAGCATTTCTCAGGGAGTAAGTCAACAGGCACGAAGAATGGATCTAGTCCTAATTGTTTGGCCAAGAAGAGGGAACAATGCCAACTACTGTTCATGCTTTTGTCTTGGCGTTTACAGACTAGATCCATGGTATTCCTATGAATTTTTTCACCATAATAAATGATTCCCTATTGTGGCTTAGTCAAGTTATTTACAAGTCTGTTATTATAGACCATGCTCTAATGAACATCCTTATACATACCATTTTCGTACTGTTTTGGTATTTCTTTTGAGCAAATTCCAAAGAAAAATCACTGGATCAAAGGGATGTTCATTTAAAATCATTTTACCTCATAAAATTGCTTGAAACTGGCCTTCACCAACAATGTATCAGCGTGACTGTTTATATACATCCTTTCTGAGGAAGGATATGAAAGTTCTTTTAGAGCTTTGCCAATATGAAAGGTGAAAAACCACATCCAATGTTATGTTTATAACAGGGTTTTAAAGCAGAATTGCTTCTGACTTAGTTTTGCCTGAGGGCCCAAGGTATGTGGTAATCCCCGTATTCCAAAGTGGGGAGCTGGGCCTCCTAGGCTGGACTTATAAAGGAGCTGGTTGGAAGTGGCTTTGCTTTTCTTAGCTACCCACTCTCCTCCAACCTGTAAAAAGCACTGGAAAAATCAAGAAAGGAAGTGGAAACTGGCAATGACAATAAAGATTTCTTTGGACAGAGTTGATATACTGTGAGTTTCACTTCCCCTCTCCAATGGTTAGGGGTGAGGTGATCCATCAAGCTTAGTGAGAGACACTTCAAGATCATGCAGAGAGCTTGATATGAGGCCTCTGCAGTTTGAAGGGGGTTGTGTTGACACAGGCTTGGGAAAGTCTATGTTTGGAGGCTGATCAAAGCAGCCTGTGACATCAGAGTAGAGAGAAGTAGCCACATTACTATTGATGGCAGGTCAAAGGTGTGAATATCCTGTTGACCAGATGCGGACCCCAGTGCAGTGTGTGGGTTTACGGTTTTCTTATATCCTGTCCAACGGGACCCCATGGAGAGACAAGGAGAAAGAAGGTGGAAGAGGTGTAATGATGGATGTCCAGGGCCTGTGAGAAGAATTATATGCAAACAGCCAAACGTTTAGCAGAGGTGAATTTGCCTGCATCAAGGGAACTGAGATGTCCTCAGCAGTTAAGGTTAGGGTGTGTGTGTGTGTGTGTGTGTGTGTCCTCTGAAGACTCCATAAAGCACCATAAGAGAAAGAGTATACTTTAAACTATACCCGGACCCGAGTCGGTACTGTTGGGTGCTGTAACAAAGTACCCCAGACTGGGTGGCTTAAACAATAGAATTTTATTGCCTCACAGTTCTGGAGGCTTGAAGTGTGAAATCAAGGTGTCAGCAGGGTTGGTTTCTTCTGAGGGCTGTGGGGAAGGATCTCTGCTTGGCTGGTGGATGGCCGTCTTCTCCCTGTGTCTCTTCATATCATTTTCCCTCTATGTTTGTCTGTCATGTGTCCAAATTCCCCCTTTTTATAAGAACGCTAGTCTTATTGGATTAGGGTCCACCTTAATTACCTCACTATAACTTGATTTCCTCAGTAAAGATCCTTTCTCCAAATAAGACCACATTTTGAGGTGCTGGGGGTTAGGACTCCAACTTATGTTTTTTTCAGGGGAGAGGAGGATACAAGTCAACTCATAACAGGTGCCATGATGGTAAGCCACCCCAAAGGGGTCAGAGATGAGGGGTCAGGGGCAGAAAAGATCTTAAGTGATTGGTAAATGTGCAGAAGTGAGGAAATAGAGACCTCTTCCCTTGCCTACATTTTTGTTTTCCCCACTTTCTATCTGGAGTTGGGCTGAGCTGGGAGCGGGGAGCAGCTTTACCTTCAAATGCAATTCAGAGTTTTGATTTTTACACAGTTTTGGACATTTTAGTTACTGAAATCAATATGTTTTCTGTGGTTAGAAGTGACAACACAACTTTTTTTTTTTTAATATCAGAGAGTAATGAGAAAATGCAAAAAAACCCCCAGCCTTACAGAGTTGGTTTGGATAAATAGTAGCAAGGTAAACTAAAGTTGATTTCTGATAGCCTTCTCTGAGTTCTACTTAGTGATCTAACTTACATCTGGTTATACTTAGTTTGCTTTTTTGTTTTTATTTTTTATTTTTTTGGCCAAACAACATGTGGGATCTTAACTCCCAGACCAGGGATTGAACCTGCAGTCCCTGCATTGGAAGCATGGAGTCTTAACCACTGGACCACCAGGGAAGTCCCTTAGTTTGCAATAACTAGCAATAAAAATTTAAAAAAATAACTAGCAATGTTGAACTTTTTCTCATCTCTTTGGTTTCATATGTTTTTGTCTGTTTGTTTTACTGTATGTGTGATTTGCTTGCTTGTGTACTTTTCAATCATACTGTTCATTTTTTTATCGATTCAAAACTGCTTGTTATGTATAAGTACATTAACTCCTCTTCAGTTGTATATGTTTTGATTTTTTTTTCATTTTTCAGTATGTCTTTTAATTTTTTTTTGAGGCATGACCATTATGATTTTTTTTTTTTTTTTTCGGCTGTGCCACGCAGCTTGTGGGATCTTAGTTCCCTGACTAGGGATTGAACTTGGGCTCTTGGCAGTGAAAGCGAGGAGTCTGACCACTGGACCGCCAGCGAATTCCCCATTATGTTTTTTTTTAAGCAGAAAAATCTGACAGTAATTTTCTTAAGAGTTTTTGACTCTGATCATATGCTTATAAGGGCCAGAGGTAGGGATCTAAAATAATTCTTTTCCAAGTTGAAAATCCTCATTTAATATGTGACTTTATAATGTACTAAATTCCCACATAATTTTTTTGATTCCTTTTGACACTTTATTCCATTCTCATGTTCTCTCTGTTTTGAAACCAGTGATACACTGTTTTAATCATTGTTACTTTATTACACATTTTTATATATGTCTTGTCAAGGTCTCCATTTTTGCACTTTACTTTGCAAAAAACATTATGGCATGTTTTGCATGTTTGGTCTTCAAGATAAAATTTAAAACTTTTTGTTAAGTTCCATCTTCTCTCCCTTTCCATTTTTATTTCCTTGGCCAGAATTCTTGTTCTTCATATTTTTTTTTGTGTGTGTTCATTTTAATCTCAGAATCATTTGCACTTCTGAGCAAGACTCAAGGCTTTTGCTATTTCAAAGAACTACAGGCTCTCAGCTGGGAGGGGCTAGAGGAGTCAAGTATTTAGTTCTACCTCTCATCAGCATGTTATCTTCAATCATGAACTTGCTACAAGTCATTCAGATAGCTGGTTAAAGGCAAGTACAGTTGCATATTGTTTTTATTTTATTTTTTATTAAAAATTTATTTATTTATTTATTTATGTATTTAATGGTATTTCAGGAAATTGATTTATTAGCATAGGTTTCAGAGCTTAAAGCTGGCATCGCTGAGACAACTCTAAAGAGTGTACCTGCAAACAAAGTCAAGGACTTGGTTCCAGAAGCAGGCAACTGTATGAAAGCTGATTGGCAAACCCAGACCCAAAGGAACAAGAATCATTTACTTGTGAAATTTAATTGTAGTCAGTTGTTTTGGAATATCTTTGGTTTTTTAAAAAATTTTTATTGGAGTATAGGTGATTTGCAATGTTGTGTTAGTTTCAGGTGTACAGCAAAGTGAATCTGTTATACATATACATATATCCACTCTTTTTTAGATTCTTTTCCCATATAGGCCATTACACAGTATTGAGTAGAGTTCCCTGTGCTGTACAGTAAGTCCATATTAGTTATCTATTTTATATATAGTAGTGTGTATATGTCAATCCCAATCTTCCAATTTATCCCTCCCCGCCCTTACTCCCTGGTAACCATAAGTTTGTTTTCTACATCTGTGACTCTGTTTCTGTTTTGTAGATAAGTTCATTTGTACCTTTTAAAACTTGTTTTAATTGAAATATAGTTGACATACAATATTATGTTAGTTTCAGGTGTACTACATAATGACTTGACATTTGCATACATTATGAAATAAGTCTTGTAACCATCTGGACCCATAAAAAGTTATTACGATATTATTGACCACATTCCTTATGCTATATATTCCCTTGACTTATTTATTATATAACTGAGGTTTGTACCTCTTAACCCCCTTCACCTATTTCACTGCTCCCCTTCTGGCAATCACCTGTTTGTTCTCTGTATCTGTGAATCTGTTTTCATTTTGTTTTGTTTGTTTGTTTGTTTGTTTTTAGATTCCACATATAAGTGAGATCATGCAATATTTGTCTTTCTTTGTCTGACTTATTTCACTTAGCACAATACCCTCTAGATCCATCTAGATTGTCACAAATGGTAAGATTTCTATTGATAGACACTTAGGTTGCTTCCATATCTTGGCTATTGTAAATAGTGCTGCAATAAACATTGCAGTGTTTATATCTTTTTGAATTATATTTTTTTATATCTTCATCAGGTCAATACTCAGAAGTGAAATTGCTGGATCGTATGGCAGTTCTATTTAAATTTTTAAAGGAGGCTCCATACGGTTTTTCATAGTGGCTGCATCAATTTACAATCCTACCAACAGTACACGAGGGTTCTAATTTCTCCACATCCTTGCCAACACTTGTTATTTGTTGTCTTTTTGATGATAGCCATTCTGACAGGTGTGAGGTTGTATCTCATTGTGGTTTTGATTTGCTGATTAACAATATTGAGCATCTTTTCATGTACCTGTTGGTTTCTGTATGTTTTCTTTGAAAAAAATGTCTATTCAGGTCCTCTGCCCATTTTAAAATCAGGTTTTTTTTTTCATGTTGAGTTGTATGAGTTCTTTGTGTATTTTGGATATTAATCTCTTATCAGATACATTATTTGCAAATATCTTCTTACACTTAGTAGGCTGCCTTTTCACTTGATTGATAGTTTCCTTTGCTGTACAAAAGCTTTCTAGTTTGATGTAGTCCCATTTAAAAAATTTTTGCTTTTGTTTCTCTTGCCTAAGGGGACATATCCAAAAATATACTTCTAAGACTGCTGTCAAAAAACTTACTGCCTCTGTTTCCTTCTAGGATTTTTATGGTTTCAGGTCTTACATTTACAACTTTAATCCATTTTGAGTTTATTTTTGTATATGGTGTGAGGAAGTAGTCTCGTTTGATTCTTTTGCACATAGCTGTTCAGTTTTCCCAAAACCATTTATTAAAGGGGCTGTCTTTTCCCCGTCATATATTCTTGTCTCCTTCATTGTAGCTTAATTGACCATATAAGTGTGGTTTATTTCTGGATCCACTATTCTGTTCCTTTGATCTATTTTTTGTGCCAGTACCATACTGTTTAGATTACTGTAGCTTTGAAGTGTAGTTTGAAATCAGGGCACGTGATACCTCCAACTTTGTTCTTCTTTCTCAAATTGCTTTGGCTATTCGGGGTCTTTTGTGTTTCCATACAAATTTTAGAATTTGTTCTAGTTCTGTGATCAGTGTCTTATAGTTTTCTGAGTACAAGTATTTTCCCTCTTTGGTTAGATTTATTCTTATTTTATCCTTTTTGATGCAATTATAAGTGGGATTGTTTTCTTAATTGTTCTGATAGCTTGTTGTTAGTATATAGAAACATGACATTTCTTTATATTAATTTGTATCCTGCAACTTTATTGAATTCACTTATTAGCTCTAGTTATTTGGTAATGTCTCGAATTTTCTATATGTAGTATCATGTCATCTGCAAACAGTGATAGTTTTATTTATTCCTCTCCAATTTGGATTCCTTTTATTTCTTTTTTCTTTGTCTGACTGCTGTGACTAGGACTTCCAATACTATGTTGAATAAAAGTGGCAAGAATAGGCATCCTTGTCTTGTTCCTGATCTTGGAGGAAATGCTTTCAGCTTTTCATGCTTGAGTAAGATATTGACTGTAGGCTTGCCTTTATCATGTAGAGGTATGTTCCCTCTATATCCACTTTGTTAATTCCATACTATTTTTAAATAGGGGAAAAGTATTTGGTAGCAATCTTCCTTCCTCTTTCTCCTGCATCTTCACAAAAGCAGTTATGCATAACTGACCACTCCCTAAAGGAGGCTTAGCCTTTTACCAGCCATGACCACTAGAGGTCACAAAAGCACTTATTGTAGTCACTGAAACAACGGAATGCAGTCTAGGGCATTACAGATTACGCAAAAATGAACCCACACAGACTACATTTAATTAAGGTGCTTCCTCAAAGGGGAATTGCAACTTCTCATAGCAGACCCATTGTCAACCTCAATCCCCTGACCCCCACCCCTGCCAATACAGATGAACACAGTTAATTACTAGGTAGGTAGTTAAAACGAGGTTTTCATACATGAAACCAGCCTGAGATTCCCCCTAGTCTTTCATGCCCCTCTTTTCCCTTCAATTTCTATCATTAGAGCAAACGCTGGGTGTGGAATACACACACACACACACACCTTCCTTTGGTTGCCCAATTTTTTGTTAAAGGAGAAAAAGTCATCTTTGTTTAAAATAATTTCCCCCCATTTCCATTGCTCAATTATTATGTGTTGAATGGAGAAAACTTAGAAACCAGAGAAACAAATAAACAAAAAAACATCAATCACTAATCATTCTATCATGCAGAGATAACCACTGTCACACCCTGGGATGGATGATATTGTGATGTTGTGTAGTCTGATTTCTTCACTTGGCTATGCATGAATGTCTTTTCATGTCATCAAGTATTTATCTTCAACATGAATTTTAGTGACTTATAAGAATCCCATCATACAGACCCACCAGGGTTTACCTATGCATTGCTCTGTTTTTGGACATACACATTGTTTCCATGTTTTCCATATTACAAACATTATCATATGTTATGAGAGAGCACTTATTCACCACTCCCTGAGGGTTTCTACCATTGTAACAGTCCTGGTCTTTTTCAGGGATACAGTGACTTACCTAATAGCTGTGATGGGTGTGAGGATCTGGGCCTGTGTGGTTCATGCCTCTTTCTCCTGGGAGCCAGATTGTTACCAGAGAGCAGGTTCTTACTCTGAGATGCCAGGAGGGGAGGCCTGTGATGGGGCCGTGAAGTCTGTCCACTTCTGGGCTTCAGTTTTAGGAACTGTATTGAGGCTGCATATCTAAGTTTTTTTCTCTAATCATCCCAGCTGACATTTAGATTCTTATATATATATCTGTGTCCTCTTATGATTTCCCCCTTTCTATAAATTTCAGAATTAGGACTTTTGGGGATCAAAGTGTATATCTTATGTCTTTTGATACAAATGTTCATATTCTTCTCTAGAAAGTTTGTTCCAGTGTTGACTCCAACAAGCAGAATTTACCAGTTGATTGTCTTAAATTTTTCTCCCAAAGATCTGTAACTTCAGTATTTATATACATATGTAGGACAGGGTGAGATTATAGATCTATATTTTATATCTAAAATATTATATGTATTATTTATGGGACACAGTTATATATCTACATTTAATATATAAAACATATTGTATGTTAAATTTATATTACTATTAAACACACATTATGTTCATATTAATATATTAAATACATATATAAATTATACAAAATATATTTGAAATGTGATTTACGCAGAACAAATATTAGAAATGGAAGGGGAGAGTTGTGATATATCGATAACATGATTTACCTAGTTCTGAACCATCTGGGAGCTTCATATGAAATAATTTTCATCACTTTATGTATGGATGAATGTGTGTGTACATATATATGTTTACACTAGGTGATTTGAAAAGGAGTACTTGGTATAAGAAATAAAAATAGAAGTTTTAAAGATACATCATTTCCTTTATAGAATAAAAGAGTGTGTTGGTTAATTAATCAAAAAGATCAGAAAGACCTTCCAAAATATCAGTGAGACGCCCCCTTTTCCCCCTCACCCTAGGTTTAAATGATGACTGGCCGTCATTGTCTTGAGAAGCCGGACTTTTTCTTTCATGGGTCACAGATGTTGAAACTCCAGTGACGTTTGCATCATTTATTTTACATTGTGGTTTCCATGTTTTAACCAGGAATATGGTAGCATTGTAAATACTGACTTTTTTGCACAGATTTGAAATGAGGTGAAAAAAAAATTCCAGCCGTCCTCTGGGGACGTTTGATAGAAGCTCAATCCTTCTCCTCCTTAGTACTGTGTGAAGTTGGCTGTGATGTGCTCATGGTTGAAGGGTTTGTAGTCAGCAACTCCTGGAAACAAGCAGAGAACAACACGAGGTGCCCACGGTGCCCATAACCACGCCACCCTCCCACGGGACCAGCCCATTAAATTAGTTAGAGAGACAAAATCGCCAAAGAGTTGATTAGTATGAAGGGAGCATGGAACTGAGATTCAGGGGTCCTTGTTTCCAGGTTCTCAGTTGCCATGTGGAGCACATCTTTGGCCAAGCCCCTTATATTGTGCCAGCCTCCTTCCCTCATATACACTATTGTACTACTAGTATTTATGCTGAAGAATTATTTTCAGGATTAGAAATAATGACTGCCAAATGCCTCATACAGTATCTGACACATAATAAGTATGCAAGAAAGTAGTTACTATTAAAATGGCTTATGTAAGCCAAATTTAGAGCATTCAAGGTGGGAACTCATGTTCATTTTGGAAGATTTTGTAAGAAGTGAGGAAGGGCAGTGGGTTGAGAATTCTTGTCTTTCTGGGCAGGAAACACAGATGATGACATAATCGATGATTAACTCTGAAGTAGCCAGGCATCAGAAAGCATGACAATTCCAGGCCCAAATCTTTTTGGATCTCAGAGGACTTTCTTTTCCCCAGAGAAGAAAAGTAACTGGCAGACATGAGAATTAGCCTGATTTAAGTTCCCAGGGCAATTCTTAAGATGAAGGTGGTAAGAGAATTAATAGCAATAGTGATTAGCATTTTTGAACAAATGCCATGCAAAAGGCACTGAATTTACTCATTTCAAACACATTATTTCTAATCCTCACAATAACCTAAGAAATGGTTATTGCTCTTTCCATATTATAGCTGTGGGCACTGTGCCTCAGAGAAGATTCATTATTTGCCTAGTATAGCTAGAAAATAAGAGAAGGGGCTTCAGGAATTCCCTGGTGGTGCAGTGGTTAGGACTCAGTGCTTTTACTGCTGGGCCCAGGTTTGATCCCTGGTCAGGGAACTAAGATCCTGCAAGCTGTATGGTGTGGCAAAAAAAAAAAAAAAGAGAGAGAGAGAGAGAAGGGTATTCTAACCAAGGCTTATGTGACTCTAAGATCTTTCTTAAATGCTGTGCTTCAATTCCACAAATTCTGACCAGATATTTTTGTCAAATCCATGGTAGGCTCTAGGAAAAACGTCTCTCTCATTGTAATCTTGGATAATGAAGCATCTTGACAAAGCACGATGACAATGAACATCAGGTTAACTAGGTAACATCATCCTTCGACAAAACCATAGACCAGTACTCTTTAAGTTGCAGGATATTTTAGTATTTGCACAAACATTGTAAAGATTGTTAAGGTTTTGCTGAAGTCTGAGTTTTATTCTTCCCACTTTCCTCACCCAAACATTCTTCTTTCTGGTGATTTTTAACAACACTACAACAAAAGAAGACGAAGAATGGATTTTGAGTGAAGCTGTGGTCTTGATTATCTGCTCTATCACATACTACATGTATGCCTTGGGCAAGTCCCTTTTTTGTTTGTGAGACTTAGTTTTTTCTGTTGTAAAAAGAGTCACTAATGCCTACAGGGTTGATGTGAGTATGAAATAAGATAACGTTACTACATTAATAGATGTTATCTTATCCCTCTCATTTATTTCCCACTGGCTATGAATTCACTGTTCTTTTGCTTTACACATACGTGTTTAATTTTTTAACCCCGAATTGGCCATCTTCTTAGATCACACACTTAAAAAAAAAATCTTTCTCACATCTGCTTTTTCCATCTTTAGCTCTTACTACTTTAGGTCAATCCACTTTTCTTGTTCACTGGGTATTTTCCCACTGGCTCGGAGTGGAGTTAGGATTCTTGATTTTTTCAAAAGCTATTTTAGAGAGCTACCCATCTGTTCTATCTTTCTATCTATCATCTATCAACACTGTATATATATTCATAATATATCTGCGTATGTACATACATATGTAACAGCTATATGTACAATTATTGTATATACATACAGTCTCACAATTATTTATCGATTAAATAAATGAATAAATTAAATATGGCAATGAAAGAATTAGCCTTCAAACGATGGAGAAAATGCCCACATTCCTTTTCTTCTCTCACCTTCATTTAAAGGTGTTTTGCCGCTCAGGAACTGCCAAAACGTCTTGTGATTAACATTTTCAGCGATATTGTTAATAGAAGAGACCACAGGTCCCCAGGATGTCATTGTGGTTTCAAATCTGTAAGAATAAAATCATATACGATTAATACCTCACTTTAAGTCAGGCAATAAGAAGTTAAGATGAAGGGACAGAAACCTTCTAAATGCTTTAAAGATCAGAAAAAATCATGTTTCAAAGAGAAAATGCAAATGACTAATGAACATAAAATTACTTCACTTGGAATTAAATAAAAATAAAATGAACAGATTTTTAAAAAACCTATCAATAAGCAAATTTTTAAAATGTAAATGTCCAACAATGGGCAAAAAAATTAGGTGAGTGATGGAATGAATATCCAAGATTGACTCTTTTGCAGTTATGAAAATCGTATTTTTCAATATTTTTCAGTGAAATGGGAAAATGCTTATGCAATAATATTAAGTGAAAATGTGGGATACACGTTGTATCAGAAATATCTATCTCGTATATTATGGATCACAACTATTTGTAATATGCATGGAGAAAATACCTATAAAATTATAAAAAATATCAACAGTGATTATATTGTGGATAGACTATAGATGCTTTGTTTTCTTCTTTATGCTTCCCCCCCTCAAAATTTCTTCTATGTGTATTTATTACATTTATAGTTAGGAAAAGTTAAATCAGGCAAATTTAAAGCTAAGCTTAGAGAAGAAGTAAAGTATATTCAGCAGGTTGTTGGAAAATTAAGTATTCTCGAAATGCGATCTTTATCTTGACCTGTTCCACAGAAGTTAGGGAAGTTATGGAGCTGGTCTGTGGGCAGCAGACACGTGTACTTATCCTAACCCTGGAGAATAGATCCCATGTCACTCGTCTATTCCTTGGCCTTTGTCAGTCTTTCTCCTGGACATCTCTCTGCAGAATTTGGATTGGGCCATCTTTCCTTTGAAAGTATCTCCTCTTTTCCTTTCCATGACCTGGCATCTTCCCCCTCCTCCTCCTATAGCTTAGGCTTCTCCATATTTCTCTACTTTTTCCTCTTTTTGCAAACTATAAACATTCCCCAATGTTTAATGTTCTCCTTTGTGATTTATTTCTATAATTTCCCCTTTCCCAACTGGGTAGTAGAAAGAACATAAGAGTCAGTCAAATCTGGGTTCAGATCTCAATTCCACTAGTTGCATGTTATGTGATCTTCAGAATATTACTTAACCATTTTGGGCCTAAGTGGTTCTATCTGTAAAATGGGAATAATTATATCTGTCTCATGGTTTATTGGAAACATTGTATCTGCCACCTACTACACTGTCCCTAACTTCAGTCGTCAACTCTATCAGGTGACTACCCAATCTCTTTTGCTTGTCCTGACCTCTTTTTCTAGGACTTCCTTTATACCTCCAAAAGCTTCCTAATGTTTCTGTTTTGAATGCCAACAATCATCTAAAGGAATTGGGTTTTTCTCTGAAGGACATTCTTTCTTCCTGACACTCCTACCAATAGTTTTGAAGCTTCTTGCTCTTGACCCCCACATCCAGTCACTCATGAGCCCTGGGGCATCTTCCTTGGTATGAGGACATTTCTCCTAGATGAAGTCCTCATCAGTTTACAGCTTCATTTCTGTAGTCATGCCCTAGCTTTCCTCCTTGTCACTCATTCCCCAAACCAATTAACGTTTTACAACATGACTTTTCTTACTCAAAAACTTTCAATTCTTCTCTGCAACATGAAGTCCGAATTCCTTAGCCTGGTATTTCAGGCTTTCTACAATATCACCCAATCTATCCTTCCAGACATCATTCATTTAATTCAGTCCTGTATTCTCTTGTCTAGTCAAGCTGGTCTAGTCATTGACCCTAAATTCCTTGCTCAGTCCTGTCTCAAATGCTTTGTCCTCACCATCCCCCTCTTCCTAGAACACCATCCTTCCATATCTTCCTGTATGGTACCTATTCTTTGAATGTGGTCCAAAGCCACCAGCCTTCCTTGACTCTTCTAATCCACACTGTGCTCTCTCTCCTTTGAATTCCTGTTTTAAAAACTCCATCTTGGGCTTCCCTGGTGGCACAGTGGTTAAGAATCCACCTGCCAATGCAGGGGACACGGGTTCGAGCCATGGTCCACGAAGATCCCACATGCAGCGGAGCAACTAAGCCTGGGCTCCACAACTACTGAGCCAGCGTGCCACAACTACTGAAGCCCGTGTGCCTAGAGCCCATGCTCCGCAACAAGAGAAGGCACTGCAGTGAGAAGCCCATGCAGCGCAACGTAGAGTAGCAACGAAGACCCAACGCAGCCAAAAATAATAAATAAATAAAATAAATAAATTTATAAAAAAAAAAAACTCCATCTTATATTGACTTGAATGATTTAATTTTTATGAGAGCCTTGCCTAGTTAATAGATTGCAGGCTCTTCAAAGGGCTATTAAATAAAGATCTGTTATGTTATCAGAAGGGAAAAAAGCAAGAAAATGAAGGAAGGAGAGAGAGAATGGGAATTCAGGTTGGGCTTGGGAGGAGTGGTGAATGTCACTTGTAACACTCACTTGAACGTGGGGTTTTTGCGCTGTGCTTCCTCTAGGACAACAAGTAGCACTGATCCTCTTTTTACACTAACATTGATGGTCTCATTGAAGAGAAGCTCCACACCCCTCAGCTGGTTATTTATGGTGTATTTGACGGTGATATTGGATGCTGAGGTGGGAACAGGGCTAGGAGGGTTGGGTAGAGTTGGTTGCACCTCATGATCTGGGAAGAGCAAAGAGGCCAAATTTGTTAAAGATTATGGGGTTTGTAGTACAGGTACAAAATCTCTGTTATTGGCAGCTTATCCCAGAACACATTTCAAGAGATGACAGTGGTTTTGTGTCCTTTGTGGATTGTTCTGAAGAACTGGTGTGACCTATGAAGCTCTCATTTCCATCCTAGAGAATTGATCGTAGCTGAAGAACTGACAGCTAGCTTAATAACGAACGTTCATTTTGTTAAAAGGATTTGTAAACTGAAGGGAGGACTTTGAGCCCTAAGTCATGTATTTTACATGGTGCTCTCTGTTCACTTGGGGTTTTTTGTTAACCCGAAGAATCTGGAAGCCAAGGTAGTAAGTTTCAGACCATTTAACAAAATACCTGGGCACCTAGTGTAGAATCCTAGGAAGGACTCCATGGCCACCTTGTTCAAGTTGGGAAATCTTTGGGAAGCAGCCTAAGGAGTTAGTGAGTGTGGCTATGTTTGGTATGATTGTTGTCAGATTGCTTAATTGTGGTCTCTATAGATTCTGTACTGAGATAGACAAGGAGCTTACTAATCTCTGCTTATCTCAGGAAGTCCATGCAACATAAGATGAATCATACTTTATGTTAGTATTTGATTAGAAAGAAGAGTTGGAGGACTCTATACCAAAGACTCTGGGGTGATAAATTTTTTTGCAGGACTCTACTTTCTAGATGTATATTTCTGCCATGTTTGAATTTTAAGTATCTCTGTATTATATTTGTAAATGGATAAAATAAAGATATTTCAAATAAAAAGGTAATGTGCCAGATTTCCACCCCATCCCCTTGGTGTGCTATGAGCACATTTTTGTATCTCCAAGTCTTGGCTGAAATATCAACTCTGTTCTTCTCCTAAGGTTCCCAAACTCAATGATCGGTCATACTTTCTTTGCTTTTGCACTGTATATGGCTTCTATTTCTGTTTAATACTTATTTCATTCTTCCAAATATTGTAGTTTTTGTCTACATACCATCTCCTGACTTTGTAAAGAGCAGATATGATAAGATATTGCCTAATGTTTGGTGCATTTGTCAAATGAATGAATGAAGTCATATGTTATTTGTTAGGACCATGGATCTTCTCTCTCCACAAGCATCCAACAAAATGATTTACCTATAGTAGGTGCTCAGTAAATGTGTGTTGAATGAAGTGGATGTGGGAGCAGAATTCTGAGGACAGGACAGCACGGCTGCGTGCTAACACACAACTCTTGGGAACTGGCCCTGCCTACATGGCAGTCATGGATATAACAAGCCCTTATGCCACTTAAAATTGGTCCACGTATCATTCCTGGCATAAGTTGCCACTTTATAGGGAGAGACAGATGTTAAGAGTTCTTACCAGGGCTGCAAGACACATGGGGCACATCTAGGTATGTCTTGCCTTTCAGGGAAGGCAGGATTTGGGCAATGGACATGGGGTTGTGGAATTTCCCCTCCTTAATCTCATCCAGTACAGAATCCATGGTCTTCTGGCAGTTCCACTCCTTGTTAGGTCGTTCAGGTGTCACGGAGAGAGCCTGGGGCCGGGGTGGGGGTGGGAGGGTGGGTAGAGAGAGAGAGACAGATTAGGTATAGCTGAGAGTTGGCCTTTATTAGCCTTATAAGGGACAGACTTGATCACTAATCTTTGTGATCAACCAGAGTCCAAAACCGAAGCTGCACGAGGTTCAGGACAACATCTGTCTTATTCACGGCTGTGTCCCCACTGCTTAGTTCAGTGTCTGTCACATAGCAGTCACACAATAAATATCTGAGCTACACTCAGATTCAGGGAGTGCTATTAGGGCTGCTGTATTTACTAACAGTTCTTGCATGTAGAAGGAGGATGAGAGCTGGCAAAGCAAGCTCCTGGGGAAGCTTTAGTGTAGGACAACCTGGCCATCTAACGGTAGTAGACTTCTTTTGTTTTTTGTTGTTCTACACACCCTTTGGTGGACTCTTCCCACATTCTTTGATCATGTCAGTACTGTCAGCGAGAGGCTCCAGGATCCTGGCCACAAGGGTGGACTCATGGGCTGGGCTAATCGTAGAGTGCCATCCTCTTGGTGACAGTGATTGATGGACACATGCACTAATCAGAGTCCTTCCATGATACACAGACTTTGGGAGAGAGAAACATTTCTTCCCCTTTGCTGGGGTTAGTAATCATTGAGGTGCTAGTGACCATCTTTCTCAGCCACTCTGAAGAAGCCATACAGCAGGAGAGAATGAGAAAAACTATGGCTGAGAGATGATGAAAGAGTGATCCCTGATATGATTTGAGCCCTCTATTCTGATTAATCCCGAAATCACCTAATCGAGCCCTGGATCCCCCAGTTTATGTGAAATAGTAAATCTCCATTTTTTTTTTCTTAAGCAAAAATTATTTGGGTTTCTGTTATTTGCAAAATGAGTCTTGATGAATACACCAAGCAAGTCACTCTACTTTGCTGAGTTTTCTGTCTCATGGGTAAAATAGAAATCATAGTTCCTGCCTACCTTTGGGGCGGTCATTGGAGGTTCAGATGGGATGCTATGCAAAAGCATTTTGTAATGGTGTGTTGCAGAAGCTGTCCTTAGCACCTCCCTGCCTTTAGGGTTGTGCTGACTCATCCACCAGAGCACGTTAATGGGCTGGGGTTGCTGATGACCCATTCACTTGAAGCTTTGAATGGGAAATGGGAGAAGGGAGGGGAGCCAGAAATGGCTGTGAGCTAGAGGCAGTACTGAGAGCAACTAGGCAGTTTTGACAGGCTCTGTTAACCTCCCTAACCATGACAATGGCTCTTCCCAGAGGCCCCTTTACAGGGCAGTTTGGTTAAAGGGCATCAGTTAGGCTTTCCCAGCAACCGTATCTGTATCTCGTCCACTTGCCATATTCATATCCCAAACCCCACTAAGTGAGATGTATCCCCTTGGGATAAAACATCACAACACCAACTCTTTAGAAAGGAGTAATGCATTAGCCAGTTAGAAGTCAATAATAACTTCGCATGAAGAAGTTCATGCCCCCAAGTTAGGTTCTTGTCAGAGGAACCTTGAAAGCGTTGGAATATTTATGGAAGAAAGAGGAGGAAATGCCTCTGGGAAACAATGTGGGTGGCCTAGGTCACTTGAAGGGCACTGACAGCTGGCAGAGGGTGAGTGAAGGCTGCAAAGGAAGCTAAATATCACCTCTCTTCCATTGGGAGAGATCACAAACAATTATTAAATGCCACATTGTGCCTGTGACTTTTTTTATACCTTCACTATTATGGGGAAAATGAAATTCCAGGAAATTCAATATTTGCCTAAAATGGTGGCCAATCTGGGATGCAAACCCAACTTGTTACAGCCTTAGAAACCCTTTGTTTTTGACACCAGAACATTTTAGATTAGAAAAAGTTTATATAGTAGATATCTGGTGATTTCAGACTTCAGACTGCCTGGGTAAACTCTGGCATAACTCAGGTAGGGAGAGGTTATGTATCCTAACTGATAAGTAATCCACGTGGCCTTTGATATCTGGATATGGATGATATCTGGATATGGAGGTCCTGCCTTTTTCCAAGGAAAAACTTTAATTCCCAGGTACAGCTTTTCACGGTGTACTCTGCAGGTGCTAAAATCCCAAATATAATTCACAAACCAAATTAGCAAAAGCAAACACTTCTCTGTCTGGCTCTAAGGTGAGCAAGGTTATTTTAAGTGAGTCGTGAATAAAACTTGCCTTAGATTTCTTCAAGACTTCCTTTGTTCCCCGACAAAGCTTTCTAGACCTGAGCCCTGGGAAAGCTTTTGTATGATTCAGCCATAAAAACAAACTGTTTTGTTCTCTGACAAAATTTTATTGACCACGACATGATGTAGAAACTGACTTTATTTTCATTAGTTGGTCCTATGGCACATTGGAGTGGGGACTTTGTATTTACTCTTATGTTTAACATGAACTAATTTCTAGTCTATTTATGCCCTTTGCTCATTTTTTAATCTTAATTTTAAAAAATATTTTAAAAATTGAGATGTAATTGACATATAACATTATATTTGTTTCAGGTATAGTAACAAATGATTTGATATTTGTATACATTGTCAAATGATCACAGTTTAAGTCTAGTTAACATTCATCACCACACATAGTTTCACATTTTTTATATTGTGATGAGAACTTTTAAGATTTACTCTCTTAGTAACTTTCAAATATATAATACAGTATTATTAACAATAGTCACCATACTGTACATTACATCACTAATTTTTAATGTATAGAATATCAGACCAGTCTCCAACCCCCTGCACTAGTCCAGAGCTAAATTAGATTTAGGGTTGGCATTGTAACTCCATGGTTCTCTTTCTTTATTTTTTATTGATGTATAGTTGATTTACAATATTATTTTAGTTTCAGGCATATGGTATAGTGATTCAGTATTTTTGCAGATTATACTCCATTATAGATTATTACAAGATAATGGCTATAATTCCCTGTGCTATACAGTATATCCTTGTTGCTTATCTATTTTATACATAGTAGTTTGTACCTGTTAGTCCCATACCCCTAATTTGTCCCTCCCCGCTTCCCTCTCCCCTTTGGTAACCACAAGTTTGTTTTCTATATCTATGAGTCTGTTTCTGTTTTGCATATACATTCATTTGTATTATTTTTTAGATGCCACATATAGGTGATATCATGCAGCATTTATCTTTCTTTGCTTGATTTAATTCATTAAGCATAACATTATGATTCTCTGTTTCTTGGGATTTCCAAGTTGGGAAGGTCATGATGTAGTTTTTCTATTAATCCCATGGGGCATTTTGAGACTCTGGAGCATAAATTTCTTAGTTTGGACTACAGGATTTGGCCACAGATGACCCTTTAATTTTTGATTCTAGTTGGTTCTCTCTCCCCGTTATTATTGGTGTGTTTTCCATGGGAAGATGTTGCCCTAATCAACGGAAGGGGAGGGGTGTGTGTGTGTGGGTGTGTGTATGTGTGTGTGTGTGTGGTTGTATTTGGAGCTATATCAAGCAGCATCTTATAGAATCCAAGCCTGAGACTCTATACTAGGGAAGCATAGGACTGAGCATAGACTTGATGACCAGACACATCTGGCGCTGCCATATATTAGGGATCTTTGTGAGGTTGAACTGAGACTGAGATAGTAAAAGACCTTGACAAAGACTAGATGTCCAGGCCGTTTTAGATTATTTTCATTAATCATTTTGAATACAATCCCACCTTTTTTTGGATCAAGGTAAAGATCTGATAAAAGAACACTTGATTGGCAGCATGGAATCAGAAGATTCAATATTTTTTGAGGACCTCCTTGAATATCCTTATTTTTTAATACACCAAACTTTCAATTGTCTATAATTATTATGAACAAACTGATCATTATTCATAATAAACCAATATATTTCTTGGATTTATTTATTTCTTTTTTTTTCCATGGAAGGGAAAAGAGTTCATGCATATTTGATTTTATACTTTACCTGTGAGGTAGGGATGAATTAACACTTACCTGCATTTCACCAGTAGAGAAACTGAGGCACAGGTGCCGTAAGGAATCTACCTCTAGCCACAGTAGCTGGTCCTCCCCAGAGATACTACCAGAAGCCTGGTCTCTTGGTCCTACAATCCAGGCTTAGGGACATGGACCCAGCGAAGGGCATCAATGATGCATTTACCTGCATGGCAAGGCCAGTGCTGTAGATGTCTCCGATGATGCCATTGTCTTGGATCCTCATGCTGATATTCTCCACAGTATTCTTTAGTACCTGACCGAACAGGACTCTGTAACCTTCCTCTGAACCTACGGGGATCTTGTGGTACATACAGGTCAGAGCCAAGGTCACCATTGCTCCTGTGTCTGAGAATCACAGCACAGGATAAGACAACCACCACCACCACAATATGAACAACTAACATTTGTGTGCTTATTGTGTTCAGGTTCATTACCTCCTTTACCCTTCAGGACAGTCTGTGAAATAGGACCTATAATTATCTCCATTTAGGGGATGAGGAAATGGAGGCTCAGAGAGGTTAGGTAACTGCCCAAGGCCACACACCTGAATGCAGATCTGTATGACTCCACAGCTCATGCTTTGAATGAAAGTCAACTAGCAGCATTTTCAATCCCACTTCTCTTGTCCCAATGTTTATCTTTCAAAATGTCAGCAGTGGTGAAGGTCCAGCCATCACCACCTCTCATTTAAGTCCTCTCTGTCACCCCACACAACAAGTGTAGTCTCTTTTCTGGATTCCTTTAGCATTTGTTGTTCGTACCTGTTTTGCGATCTCGGCACTTTCTGCTGTTACTGTGCCCTGTGAGTTCTCGGATGGGGGGAGGGCGGGGATTTTCATCTCCCATAGTACCCAGCACAAGGGCTTTTTTCATTATTTCATTCTTATTATGTGTGAACTGAATGGGCAAACTCTGGCATGACGAGACCAGAACAAATCAAAGACTTGCCAGATGGCACTTTTTTCATCAATCTTTTCCTCCCCACCCTAATCTCCACCCAAAATTTCATCACCTCATTAAGGATGACAATGTTGGCAAAGAAGTCCCAATTTCCTGAACTGGCAGAGAGGCCCCAGCAATGCATGAGGTCCCAGATGGGAAACAGAGGCCAGTCTGTGTTTGACCCATGGGGAGGGTACTTGAGTAAATATCTACCTGGGTGCTGGTCTGATAAAGCCTGAAAAGAGAAAGGTTGCTCATGTGGCATGTATAAGGGGTGAAAACCTGAGATAATACTGTTGCTTAGATAGTGGTAGAGGAGAAAAGATGACCACCAATGAGGGACATAACAGTGGCCCCCACAGAGGGCATCATACAGAGAAGGGATCGTTATGTGCAGAAGAAGGACATGGTGTGGTAGAGGATAGAGCTTCCATTCACAAGCAGCCACGTGCTTGCAGGATGAAGGAACAAGATGGTTCCAGTGCATCCTTGAAGGGCAGCATTATGGGTTTAGTGTTCAGAGAGTAGCTGTTTAGTATAAAGAGAATATTTGGGGACTTCCCTGGTGGCGCAGTGGTTAAGAATCCACCTGCCAACGCAGGGGACATGGGTTCGAGCCCTGGTCCGGGAAGATCCCACATGCCGCGGAGCAATGAAGCCCGTGAGCCACAACTACTGAGCCTGCACTCTAGAGCCCGCAAGCCACAACTACTGAAGCCTGCATGCTGCAACTACTGAAGCCCATGCACCTAGAGCTCATGCTCCAACCCCGCTCGCCGCAACTAGAGAAAGCTCGTGAACAGCAACAAAGACCCAACACAGCCAAAAAAAAAAAAAAAAGAATATTTGGATGTAGTAAGGAGAAGCATCGAGAAGAATAGAGTGTGGAAGCGTCAGCAGCGATTAAAAAGGAGGTTCAGGGTGGGACTGAGTCCAGACACTGATTTAATAATTTAATCACTCATCTGGGAACAACTCCTGACTTGGATGACATATTTATTGCTCTCAGTGGAGATTCTGATTTCTCTGTAACTGTCAGACATGTCAAGTATTGTCCTGGTTTCTGTTTTATTTTCTCTCTTTCATTTATACCTTAATTCACATGTCCAACAAATATTTGCCAAGTATCTCTCATCTACAGACATTTTCATGGTCCTGAGCTCCTCTTCCATGGAAAGCTCCCCCCCCCCCACTTTCCCTCCAGCTCTACCCTTCAGTGACCTTGATGTTCCCAGCTCAGGGCACTGTGTGAAAGTGGTGACCTACTCACCCATGTTGAAGGGAGAGGAATTGGCCAGCAGGCTCTTGGCAAAGCGGGCTGCTATGGGTAAGGTCGTCTCCGGGTTGTTCTGGCACAGCACCAAGATCGCCAGACTGGGCCCATAGAAGGAGGAAGCATGGGTATTGAGGCCTTGGAAAGGGATAGAGGGCCTTCATAAGACTAACATTCACCATAAAGAAGATATTTGTGAAAAAGGAAAAGCCAAACCTTTTAAAGAGACATTGCTAGAAAACCTGTCCAAAAAGAAAGATACCATATGACAAGAGATAACGACCATGTGTCTCAGAGTAAGACTGTCATCTGGCATGAGAACAGAATAAAAGGGATGCTGCTGTCTTCAATGATGGCATAGAACTGTTTCCCTGGGATAGTGGTCTTTTCTAGTTCATTGGATTGGAAGTGGAGATCTCACTTGTGGGATCATCAGAGGTACTTTGTGTCTCTTGCCTAAACTTCCACTCTCCCTTCCTTTTTCTTTATAGATTTAAAATTCTCAGGAAGGGCCATTTGCCTCACTTCCCCTTCCCTTCTGATGAGGTCTTACTGGCAGGTGCCCAGTTCTCCATTTGTCTCTGTAGAATCGATACTCGGTTCCCAGGGTCTCGGCAGGAGGAGGTGAGGGCCATAATGGTGAGGGCAAGCTGACCAATGGTAAGGTCTGTAGAAGAGAGAACAATATAGTTAAACGAAGGCATTCTCAGGGGAGAGAGCACCAGGGGCCAGGCTGAGCTCTCTGCTTCTTTCCAGATCATTTCGATTTTTTAAATAATGTGATTAGTTTTTTGATCTTTCTTAAGGAAAGAAGTATGGAAAAACATTGAAGAAGTATGGAAAAACATTAAGTAGGCCATTAATCTAGTGGCCTCTATGTGACTTGACAACCCCATAAGGAATTCCTGGTATCTGTTTAGAAAAACAGCAAGAATACCCATACAAATTCCTATATAAAAAATGTATAGTTACAAGATAATTTTAACTTTACTCAAGTTTATCTAATTTGAACCTCAAGGCAACTCCTGTGAGGTAGGCAGAACAGAGATTTTATTATTATTGTTATTGTTGTTGTTGTTATTGCTATTAGTGTTATTGTTATTAAAATTATTTGCATTTCGCAAATGACGAACTTGTGGTTGATGGGGATCTGTGACTAGTTCAAGGTCACAGAATTAGTAAGTGGCAGAGCCAGACCTGGAAATCCACTCTTTTACATTTAATCTAGAGCTCTTTCTGCTTTACTGCCCTCCTGTGTGAATGCCCTGACTTCACACATGAGTCCTTCCAAGTATGCAGGGAAAGGTGTTTGGGTGATTCAGGTACCATCACAGGTAGCATTGGGGTGGGGCGACGTGGACGTGGGCCCTGGGGGTGGAGATTCAGGGAGCGGGCAGAGGGGCCCTGTCTTCTCACCAGCTGTGTCACTGGCCATGAGCTTGTAAGTCAGGAGCTTCTGGGCCTCCAAGTTGTAGGCTCCGGCCAGGTTCATGGCAATCAAGATGCTGGGGTTTGGGAAGGCAGAGTTGACCACGGAGCTCTCCATGAGCACTTGGATGCCATTAACCAAGGGCTGCTCTGCTAAGGGAACAGCTGCAAGGGACAAAGCCGTTTACCACACCCCTCATCCTCATTCCCTCTTCTCAGAAACATGTTTCCTGTGTCTCTTAGGAGAAGACAGGATTAGCCTTGGTATCCTCAGGGATGCTCCCTTTGGGGTGATTATTAAAGAGCAATGGAGAAAACATTGGGCTTTTTCTTTTGAGGCCAATTAGTCCCTACATCTTCCCAAATAACCCTTATCTTTAAGAAGGTGATTTTTCACTTAGTAACATCGAGCACTATGGCTCACAGACATTTCATGCTATTTCTAGCATGTTCCTAGAAGTCACTGATTTCCTTGAATCCATTTTTTTCTCCCTCTTACATGAAAAATATGAAAGATTTGGGATATGACCTATCCTCAGCAGGTACCCAACATTCTCACTAGTAGTGGTACCTGGTCAGAACAGCCACTGAGGGTCTTTCTCTGTATCATCAACCATCATTCCTGCAATGGTATTTCAATTTCTCTTAAAGTAAAATGCATAGACTTGCCTCTCAAAGAGCTTATGCTATTAAGTCAGGAAAGATGAACCACACACGCTCACACCCTGACTCACCTGTTTTGGAACTCCGAGAGTGATCGCTATTTTCAGGCACTACCTCATGAGCAGACGTCAGTGTCTGAGGTTTCTGCCTATCCCCAGGGTAACTGCTTCCCTGACCTTGGAGAAAATGCTCTACTCACAGCATGAGCTTCCGGTCTGGGTGCTGGTCCCAGTCATAGCCCAGAGAAGGGTCAGGAGTTGGAGGGTGACCCGGGTCATCCCACTCTCCCCTGTCCTGTCCATGTCTCCCGTTCACAAGTCCCAGTGTTTGCAAGTAGAGTATTTCTCTACTTTTTCTTATATACGCTTCTCTTTGTAAAACAGTCTGCCCTCCTCCCCCATCCTCCAGCCACTCCTAACCACTTATGCTGACCGCTCTCTCCCTGATAAAACTAATTTCCATTTGCTTATCTAAGTTTACCTACTATAGAGCCTCCAAGGTGCCTGAAGGTCACATCTAGGCCGCACAGTCATAGGAGACACTCAGGGCTTAATATGCGGTGGAGGCAGCGATGACCAAGTATCCTTTACTAAAATCCTGGGAGGCCGGCTAATGTGTGCGTATAACAGAGACTTTCTCCTAAGCCTTTGCACACCCAGACAGCCTCTTGGCTGTTTATTGGCAACCACTTCATTGAGGTTTGGGGGATTCCTAAGGCACCACCTCACTTACAGTCTGAGGCACTTGCTTTACAATAAGCCCTCTTAGGCTCTCAGGTGAGCATCGGCCAGGTGAGGTCTGGCTTTATGCAATGAATTAAATTGACATGACCTGGGTTCCAGCCTAGGCTCTTTGAAGTTGTTTGATGTTGGGAAAGCAATGGGCCATAAATTGTTTTGTTTGATTTCTTTTTCCTTATCTGGGGCTGAAAGCAGTTTCAAACACCCAGGGCTTTCAGATATTATCTTTTAAAGTAAGTAATTGCAAAGCATGAGATCAATGAACTATATTAAGTAATATGTATATATTAAAAACTTTTTTAGAATTGTAGCTGTATAATAAAGCAAAGTATATCTCCCCCTCACACAGAGAACTGGAAATAATGAGATTATGAAGGAGGGGGCTACTTTTTTTTCTAACTACCGCATTTTAAGTAGCTCCTTTTAGGAGGCCATTCTCACAGTGACTCCCAGCTTAGACTAACACAACATTGTAAATCAACTATACTCCGATAAAAATTGAACAAATATACCATATGATGAAAAAGCAAAAAAAAAAAAAAAAATTCAAATTCCTTTTAATGACCTCCAGGCCCTGTAAGATCTGGCATCTGGTTTCCTTCTGGACCTCACCTCCACCCACTTTCTCCTTTGTTCACTCTGTTCCAGCAGCACTTCTTTTTTTTTTTTTTTAACATCTTTATTGGAGTATAATTGCTTTACAATGGTGTGTTAGTTTCTGCTTTATAACAAAGTAAATCAGTTATACATATACATATGTTCCCATATCTCCTCCCTCTTGCATCTCCCTCCCTCCCGCCCTCCCTTTCCCACCCCTCTAGGTGGTCACAAAGCACGGAGCTGATCTCCCTGCAGCAGCACTTCTTGTTCCTTGGACCCATCAGCCACCTTTGCTCTTGCTGTCCTCTCTGCCTGGGAAATCCTTACTCCAAATACTCTCATGGTGGCTCCCTCACTTCTTTCATGTCTCTGCTCAAAGGTCAGCTTTTAGAGAAGCCTTCCAGACCATTCCATATGAGACAGCCTCACCCCCCTGACACCCACCGTGCCCCTTACCTGCTCTAGCTCCTCTCCCTCTGTCATACTCTATGTGTAGTTCACTTACTGTCTGTCTCCTTCCCCACTAGAATGTCTGCTCCAAAGGGGCAGGAGCTTAATCTATTTTGTTCACTGCTTTGTCCCAGGTACTTGAGACACTACCCAGCTCACAGTAGGAATCAAATGAATACTTTTTAAAAATTTTATTTATTTTTTAATTTTATTTCATTTTATTTATTTAATTTTATTTTATTCTTTAGTTTCTGGTGTACAGCAGAGTGATTCAGTTATATATTCTTTTTCATACTCTTTTCCATTTTGTTTACTACAGGATATTGAATATAGTTCCCTGTGCTATACAGTAGGACCTTGTTGTTTATCTATTTTATATATAGTAGTTTGTATCTGCTAATCCCCAAATCCTAATTTATCCCTCCCCCACCCCCTTTCCCCTTTGGTAACCATAGTTTGTTTTCTAAGTCTGTGAGTCTGTTTCTGTGTTGTAAATAAGTTCATTTGTATCATATTTTAGATTCCACATGTAAGTATCTCATGATATTTGTCTTTCTCTGTCATACTTCATTTAGTATGATAATCTCTAGGTCCATCCATGTTGCTGCAAGTGGCATTATCAAATGAATACTTTTTGAACGAGTGAATTAATGAACAAATATAGAGCATGGGTGATAAAAAAAAAAGTATGTTTTTTTCTTTCTTGGATTAATTTGGTGGTTTCGTAGGTGAGAACACAGGATACGTATTGGGGTGTGCTAGACAGCTTCTAACATCGACCCATGTTCCCACCTCCTGGCATTCATGCTCTTATGTAATCAATCCCCTTCTCTAGCGTGTGGGCTGGCCTTGCCTCTAATAAATATAATACAGCAAAAGTGATGGGATGAGGTTGCAGTAGACCGGCTCCGTCTTGCTTGCAGTCTCTCTGGCTCTTCTCGCTTTTTGCTCTGATGAAGCAGCTGCCGCGCTGTAAGCTGCCTTATGGAGGGGCCGGTGCAGCAAAGAACTGAGAGCAGCTTCCAGCCCACAGCCAGGGGGGAAAGAATCCCGCCAAGGGTCACGAGGATGAGCTTGAAAGCAAATCCTTCCTCAGCTGAGCTTTGCGATGTAAGCAGCCCCAGCCGATATCTTGGCTGCAGCCTCATGAAAGACCATGAGCTAGAGGACCCAGGTAACCTGTCCCTGGATTCCTCACCCATAGAAACTGTGAGATAATAAGTGTTGTTGTTTTAAGCCATTAAGTTTTAGGGTGACTTGTTATACAGCGATATATCACTAATACACAGCATGTGGTGGGAGATGAAGCCAGAAAGACAGTTTTGGTCTGCATGGTAGAGAGCCTTGTATGCCCTATGAAGGAGTAGAATAATTCCCCCACCTCCAAGAGGTCCATATCCTAATCTCTGGAATCTGTGAATATGCTAAGTTACATGGTAAAGGTGAGTCAGGCTGGGACCTGGGACCCTTTGTGCAGTGCTGCAACGCTTGAACCTGGACAAACGTCTCCTTGAGCGACAAAATACAAAGAAACTATAAGGGTCTAAAAATAACTTCATGAATGTGCAGTTGGGGCAAATTCTGGACAAAAAATACAAAAAGACCAAACAAGCTCAACTGGCACTTCTGAAGAGCTGGGAGCAAAAGCAGGGTACTGTGCATGCCTCCTGTGCACGCCACCCCCCACCCCCCGGCCCGATCCCCAGACACATCCCTACCTTCACCCCCATGTAAGGAACCAGCTTGCTCCTGCTCGGGGAGTGAGCTAGCAAGGGAACATGTTACTTGTTCTCTCTCCCCGCTGCTGTAGCAGGGGTCCCAATAAAGCCTCACCTGAATTTCTTGTCTGGCCTCTGATCAATTTCTACTGACTAAGGAGGCCAAAAACCCTGGTCGATAACAAAGGGAATTAAGGTCGTTATTAAACTGACTTTAAAATAAGAAGATTATTGTAGATTATCTCGATGGACCCAATATAATCACAGGGGTCCATAAGTGGAAGAGGGAGGCAGGAGACTTAGAGTCAGAGAAGGAGAGGTGATGAAGGAAGTAGAGGTCAGCATGATACAATTGCTGGCCTTGAAGGCGGCGGGGCCGTGAGCTTAGGAGCGCAGGATTCCTCCAGAAGCTGGAACACACAAGGAAATGGATTCTCCCCTAGAAGCTCTTGAAGAACACAGCCCTTTCAACACTTTGATTTTAGCCCAGTGAGTCCCAGTTCAAACTTCTGACCTCCAGAAGTGTAGGAGAATACATCTATCTTTGTTTTAAGCCAGTACATTTGTGGTAATTTGTTAGAGCAGCAGTAAGGATCTAATACAGGATTAGGAACCAGCATGGTGCTGACCTTGGGTTCCAGACCTGCTCATAACCGTCCTGAGATAACCCGTGCACGCTTGGTGTGCCTGCTCTCTGAACATACACTTTCTTACAGCCATGGTTGCTTCAAGACTGATGTTGACACAGTTGTTTCCATTAGCAAATAACTTTCAGAACAGAAACCACAGAGGCTATAGTTTCTTTTTTTTTTTTTAATTTAATTTAATTTATTTTTTTATACAGCAGGTTCTTATCAGTCATCCATTTTATGCACATCAGTGTATACATGTCAATCCTAATCTCCCAATTCATCCCACCACCACCCCCCACCCCCGCCGCATTCCCCCCTTGGTATCCATATGTTTTTTCTCTACTTCTGTGTCTCAATTTCTGCTCTGCAAACCGGTTCAGCTATACCATTTTCTTTTCTTCTTTTTTTTTTTTTTCCACACACACTGTATTTTATTTTTACAAGAGATAAATAGACTGACACCAAGCATTGTAAATGGATGACCACAACAAAAACAACAATGATCGCAATTACGAAACACGAAACACACCCATACTATGTCATAATATTGACATTCAGTCCAGTAATCCTCCACTGTAACAGCTCCTTTACTTTGCAGTGAAAATTGATTTGTATATTCTTTGCCTCTGAGTCCTTGTGGGATTTTTTTTTTTTAATTCAAACAGAAAGTCACAAAAATTATAATCATCCTCATCAGTTCACTCAGTCCCATGTAATTAATTTTTTTTTCATCTTGATCTTTTGTTAGCACTTTTATGAGTTCATCAGTTTTTCATTAGAGTTCTGAAAATGCTTATTCATTCACTTCAGTCAGTTACCAGAAACCTGTACTTGTCAGAGTCTTATCCATGAATTCCTTGAAGATGAAACCCTTTTATAGGAACATATTTGCAAAAGCATCACAGTACACCCAGAACTGTCTGTAAATGACAAAAGACTTTAAAATGACCACAGTTAAAGATTTGATGAAAGTTCATAATAATGCACTTGACAAGGAAATTTAGTTATTTCTGAGATATACATTTTAAAATAATAACTAGAATTATGACTTATAACATTATACCAGAACATATAAGATTTTTAGAAATTTCATGTAATGTCTGAAACATTTATATTAACATATTTCCATACAAATAACCCAATGAAAGATTAGTATTAGTTGTTTTGTTCGTTTTTTTATACTGCAGGTTCTTATTAGTCATCAATTTTATGCACATCAGTGTATACATGTCAATCCCAATCGCCCAATTCAGCACACCACCATCCCCACCCCACTGCAGTTTTCCCCCCTTGGTGTCCATATGTCTGTTCTCTACGTCTGTGTCTCAACTTCTGCCCTGCAAACCGGCTCATCTGTACCATTTTTCTAGGTTCCACATACATGCGTTAATATACGATATTTGTTTTTCTCTTTCTGACTTACTTCACTCTGTATGACAGTCTCTAGATCCATCCACGTCTCAACAAATGACTCAATTTCATTCCTTTTTATGGCTGAGTAATATTCCATTGTATATATGTACCACAACTTCTTTATCCATTTGTCTGTCGATGGGCATTTAGGTTGCTTCCATGACCTGACTATTGTAAATAGTGCTGCAATGAACATTGGGGTGCATGTGTCTTTTTGAATTACAGTTTTCTCTGGGTATATGCCCAGTAGTGGGATTGTTGGATCATATGGTAAATCTATTTTCAGTTTTTTAAGGAACCTCCATACTGTTCTCCATAGTGGCTGTATCAATTGATATTCCCACCAACAGTGCAAGAGGGTTTCCTTTTCTCCACACCCTCTCCAGCATTTGTTTGTAGATTTTCTGATGACGCCCATTCTAACTGGTGTGAGCTGATACGTCATTGTAGTTTTGATTTGCATTTCTCTAATGATTAGTGATGTTGAGCATCCTTACATGTGTTTGTTGGCAATCTGTATATCTTCTTTGGAGAAATGTCTATTTAGGTCTTCTGCCCATTTTTGGATTGGGTTGTTTGTTTCTTTAATATTGAGCTGCATGAGCTGTCTATATATTTTGGAGATTAATCCTTTGTCCGTTGATTTGTTTGCAAATATTTTCTCCCATTCTGAGGGTTGTCTTTTCGTCTTGTTTATGGTTTCCTTTGCTGTGCAAAAGCTTTGAAGTTTCATTAGGTCCCATTTGTTTATTTTTGTTTTTATTTCCATTACTCTAGGACGTGGATCAAAAAAGATCTTGCTGTGATTTATGTCAAAGAGTGTACTTCCTATGTTTTCCTCTAAGAGTTTTAGAGTGTCTGGTCTTACATTTAGGTGTCTAATCCATTTTGAGTTTATTTTTGTGCATGGTGTTAGGGAGTGTTCTAATTTCATTCTTTTACATGTAGCTGTCCAGTTTTCCCAGCACTACTTATTGAAGAGACTGTCTTTTCTTCATTGTATATCCTTGCCTCCTTTGTCATAGATTAGTTGACCATAGGTGCGTGGGTTTATCTCTGGGCTTTGTATCCTGTTCCATTGATCTATATTTCTGTTTTTGTGCCAGTACCATATTGTCTTGATTACTGTAGCTTTGTAGTATAGTCTGAAGTCAGGGAGTCTGATTCCTCCAGGTCCGTTTTTTTCCCTCAAGACTGCTTTGGCTATTCGGGGTCTTTTGTGTCTCCATACAAATTTTAAGATTTTCTGTTCTAGTTCTGTAAAAAATGCCATTGGTAATTTGATAGGGATGGCATTGAATCTGTAGATTGCTTTGGGTAGTATACTCATTTTCACAATATTGATCCTTCCAATCCAAGAACATGGTATATCTCTCCATCTATTGGTATCATCTTTAATTTCTTTCATCAGTGTCTTATAGTTTTCTACATACAGGTCTTTTGTCTCCCTAGGTAGCTTTATTCCTCGGTATTTTATTCTTTTTGTTGCAATGGTCAGTGGGAGTGTTTCCTTAATTTCTCTTTCAGATTTTTCATCATTAGTGTATAGGAATGCAAGAGATTTCTGTGCATTAATTTTGTATCCTGCTACTTTACCAAATTCATTGATTAGCTCTAGTAGTTTTCTGGTGGCATCTTTACGATTCTTTATGTATGGTATCATGTCATCTGCAAACAGTGAGAGTTTGACTTCTTCTTTTCCAATTTGTATTCCTTTTATTTCTTTTTCTTCCCTGATTGCCTTTGCTAGGACTTCCAAAACTATGTTGAATAATGGTGGTGAGAGTGGACATCCTTGTCTTGTTCCTGATCTTAGAGGAAATGCTTTCAGTTTTTCACCATTGAGAATGATGTGTGCTGTGGGTTTGTTGTATATGGCCTTTATTATGTTGAGGTAGGTTCCCTCTATGCCCACTTTCTGGAGAGTTTTTATCATAAATGGGTGTTGAATTTTGTCACAAGCTTTTTCTGCATCTATTGAGAAGATCATATGGTTTTTCTCCTTCAATTTCTTAATATGATGTATCACGTTGATTGATTTGCGCATATTCAAGAATCCTTGCATCCCTGGGATAAATCCCACTTGATCATGGTGTATGATCCTTTTAATGTGTTGTTGGATTCTGTTTGCTAGTATTTTGTTGAGGATTTTTGCATCTATATTCATCAGTGATATTGGTCTGTAATTTTCTTTTTTTGTAGTATCTTTGTCTGGTTTTGGTATCAGAGTGATGGTGGCCTCATAGAATGAGTTTGAGAGTGTTCCTTCCTCTGCAAATTTCTGGAAAAGTTTGAGAAGAATGGGTGTTAGCTCTTCTCTAAATGTTTGATAGAATTCACCTGTGAAGCCATCTGGTCCTGGACTTTTGTTTGTTGGAAGATTTTTAATCACAGTTTCAATTTCATTACTTGTGATTGGTCTGTTCATATTTTCTATTTCTTCCTGGTTCAGTCTTGGAAGGTTATACCTTTCTAAGAATTTGTCCATTTCTTCCAGGTTGTCCATTTTATTGGCATAGTGTTGCTTGTAGTAGTCTCTTAGGATGCGTTGTATTTCTGTGGTGTCTATTGTAACTTCTCCTTTTTCATTTCTAATTTTATTGATTTGAGTCCTCTCCCTCTTTTTCTTGATGAGTCTGGCTAATGGTTTATCAATTTTGTTCATCTTCTGAAAGAACCAGCTTTTAGTTTTATTGATCTTTGTTATTGTTTTCTTTGTTTCTATTTCATTTATTTGTACTCTGATCTTTATGATTTCTTTTCTTCTGCTAACTTTGGGTTTTGTTTATTCTTCTTTCTCTAGTTACTTTAGGTGTAAGGTTAGATTGTTTATTTGAAATTTTTCTTGTTTCTTGAGGTAGGCTTGTATAGCTATAAACTTCCCTCTTAGAACTTCTTTTGCTGCATCCCATAGGTTTTGGATCATCGTGTTTTCATTGTCATTTGTCTCTAGGTATTTTTTTTTTTTAAACATCTTTATTGAAGTATAATTGCTTTACAATGGTGTGTTAGCTTCTGCTTTATAACAAAGTGAATCAGTTATACATATACATATGTTCCCATATCTCTTCCCTCTTGCATCTCCCTCCCTCTCACCCTCCCTATCCCACCCCTCTAGGTGGTCACAAAGCACCGAGCTGATCTCCCTGTGCTATGCGGCTGCTTCCCACTAGCTATCTATTTTACATTTGGTATTGTATATATGTCCATGACACTCTCTCACCCTGTCACATCTCACCCCTCCCCCTCCCCATATCCTCAAGTCCATTCTCTAGTAGGTCTGTGTCTTTATTCCCATCTTGCCACTAGGTTCTTCATGACCTTTTTTTTTTTTTTCCCTTAGATTCCATATATATGTGTTAGCATACTGTATTTCTTTTTCTCTTTCTGACTTACTTCACTCTGTATGACAGACTCTTAACTCCATCCACCTCATTACAAACACCTCCATTTCATTTCTTTTTATGGCTGAGTAATATTCCATTGTATATATGTACCACATCTTCTTTATCCATTCATCCGATGATGGACACCTAGGTTGCTTCCATGTCCTGGCTATTGTAAACAGAGCTGCAATGAATATTTTGGTACATGACTCTTTCTGAATTATGGTTTTCTCAGGGTATATGCCCAGTAGTGGGATTGCTGGGTCATATGGTAGTTCTATTTGTAGTTTTTTAAGGAACCTCCATACTGTTCTCCATAGTGGCTGTATCAATTTACATTCCCACCAACAGTGCAAGAGTGTTCCCTTTTCTCCACACCCTCTCCAGCATTTATTGTTTCTAGATTTTTTGATGATGGCCATTCTGACCGGTGTGAGATGATACCTCATTGTAGTTTTGATTTGCATTTCTCTAATGATTAATGGTGTTGAGCATTCTTTCATGTGTCTGTTGGCAATCTGTATATCTTCTTTGGAGAAATGTCTATTTAGGTCTTCTGCCCATTTTTGGATTGGGTTGTTTGTTTTTTTGTTATTGAGCTGCATGAGCTGCTTGTAAATCTTGGAGATTAATCCTTTGTCAGTTGCTTCATTTGCAAATATTTTCTCCCATTCTGAGGGTTGTCTTTTGGTCTTGTTTATGGTTTCCTTTGCTGTGCAAAAGCTTTTAAGTTTCATTAGGTCCCATTTGTTTATTTGTGTTTTTATTTCCATTTCTCTAGGAGGTGGGTCAAAAAGGATCTTGCTGTGATTTATGTCATAGAGTGTTCTGCCTATGTTTTCCTCTAAGAGTTTGATAGTGTCTGGCCTTACACTTAGGTCTTTAATCCATTTTGGGTTTTTTTTTGTATGGTGTCAGGGAGTGTTCTAATTTCATACTTTTACATGTACCTGTCCAATTTTCCCAGCACCACTTATTGAAGAGGCTGTCTTTTCTCCACTGTATATGCTTGCCTCCTTTATCAAAGATAAGGTGACCATATGTGCGTGGGCTTATCTCTGGGCTTTCTATCCTGTTCCATTGATCTATATTTCTGTTTTTGTGCCAGTACCAAACTGTCTTGATTACTGTAGCTTTGTAATATAGTCTGAAGTCAGGGAGCCTGATTCCTCCAGCTCCATTTTTCGTTCTCAAGATTGCTTTGGCTATTCGGGGTCTTTTGTGTTTCCGTACAAATTGTGAAATTTTTTGTTCTAGTTCTGTGAAAAATGCCAGTGGTAGTTTGATAGGGATTGCATTGAATCTGTAGATTGCTTTGGGTAGTAGAGTCATTTTCACAATGTTGATTCTTCCAATCCAAGAACATGGTATATCTCTCCATCTATTTGTATCATCTTTAATTTCTTTCATCAGTGTCCTATAATTTTCTGCATACAGGTCTTTTGTCTCCTTAGGTAGGTTTATTCCTAGATATTTTATTCTTTTTGTGGCAATGGTAAACGGGAGTGTTTTCTTAATTTCACTTTCAGATTTTTCATCATTAGTATACAGGAATGCAAGAGATTTCTGTGCATTAATTTTGTATCCTGCTACTTTACCAAATTCATTGATTAGCTCTAGTAGTTTTCTGGTAGCATCTTTTGGATTCTCTATGTATAGTATCATGTCATCTGCAAACAGTGACAGCTTTACTTCTTCTTTTCCGATTTGGATTCCTTTTATTTCTTTTTCTTCTCTGATTGCTGTGGCTAACACTTCCAAAACTATGTTGAATAATAGTGGTGAGAGTGGGCAACCTTGTCTTGTTCCTGATCTTAGTGGAAATGGTTTCAGTTTTTCACCATTGAGGACAATGTTGGCTGTGGGTTTGTCATATACGGCCTTTATTATGTTGAGGAAAGTTCCCTCTATGCCTACTTTCTGCAGGACTTTTATCATAGATAGGTGTTGAATTTTGTCAAAAGCTTTCTCTGCATCTATTGAGATGATCATATGGTTTTTCTCCTTCAATTTGTTAATATGATGTATCACGTTGATTGATTTGCGTATATTGAAGAATCCTTGCATTCCTGGAATAAACCCCACTTGATCATGGTGTATAATCCTTTTAATGTGCTGTTGGATTCTGTTTGCTAGTATTTTGTTGAGGATTTTTGCATCTATGTTCATCAGTGATATTGGCCTGTCGTTTTCTTTCTTTGTGACATCTTTGTCTGGTTTTGGTATCAGGGTGATGGTGGCCTCGTAGAATGAGTTGGGGAGTGTTCCTCCCTCTGCAATATTTTGGAAGAGTTTGAGAAGGATAGGTGTTAGCTCTTCTCTAAATGTTTGATAGAATTCGCCTGTGAAGCCATCTGGTCCTGGGCTTTTGTGTGTTGGAAGATTTTTAATCACAGTTTCAATTTCAGTGCTTGTGATTGGTCTGTTCATATTTTCTATTTCTTCTTGGTTCCGTCTTGGCAGGTTGTGCATTTCTAAGAATTTGTCCATTTCTTCCAGGTTGTCCATTTTATTGGCATAGAGTTGCTTGTAGTAATCTCTCATGATCGTTTGTATTTCTGCAGTGTCAGTGGTTACTTCTCCTTTTTCATTTCTAATTCTATTAATTTGAGTCTTCTCCCTTTTTCTCTTGATGAGTCTGGCTAATGGTTTATCAATTTTGTTTATCTTCTCAAAGAACCAGCTTTTAGTTTCATTGATTTTTGCTATTGTTTCCTTCATTTCTTTTTCATTTATTTCTGATCTGATCTTTATGATTTCTTTCCTTCTGCTAACGTTGGGGTTTTTTTGTTCTTCTTTCTCTAATTGCTTTAGGTGCAAGGTTAGGTTGTTTATTCGAGATGTTTCCTGTTTCTTGATGTAGGCTTGTATTGCTATAAACTTCCCTCTTAGAACTGCTTTTGCTGCATCCCATAGGTTTTGGATCGTCGTGTCTCCATTGTCATTTGTTTCTACGTATTTTTTGATTTCCTCTTTGATTTCTTCAGTGATCTCTTGGTTATTTAGTAATGTATTGTTTAGCCTCCATGTGTTTGTGTTTTTTACGTTTTTTTCCCCTGTAATTGATTTCTAATCTCATAGCATTGTGGTCAGAAAAGATGCTTGATATGATTTCAGTTTTCTTAAATTTACTGAGGCTTGATTTGTGACCCAAGATATGATCTATCCTGGAGAATGTTCCATGCACACTTGAGAAGAAAGTATAATCTGCTGTTTTTGGATGCAATGTCCTATAAATATCAATTAAATCTATCTGGTCTATTGTGTCATTTAAAGCTTGTGTTTCCTTATTAATTTTCTGTTTGAATGATCTGTCCATTGGTGTAAGTGAGGTGTTAAAGTCCCCCACTGTTATTGTGTTACTGTCGATTTCATCTTTTAGAGCTGCTAGCAGTTGCCTTATGTATTGAGGTGCTCCTCTGTTGGGTGCATATATATTTATAATTGTTATATCTTCTTCTTGGATTGATCCCTTGATCATTATGTAGTGTCCTTCCTTGTCTCTTGTAACATTCTTTATTTTAAAGTCTATTTTATCTGATAGGAGTATAGCTACTCCAGCTTTCTTTTGATTTCCATTTGCATGGAATATCTTTTTCCATCCCCTCACTTTCAGTCTGTATGTGTCCCTAGGTCTGAAGTGGGTCTCTTGTAGACAGCATATAAATGCGTCTTGTTTTTGTATCCATTCAGCAAGCCTGTGTCTTTTGGTTGGAGCATTTAATCCATTCACGTTTAAGGTAATTATCAATATGTATATTCCTATGACCATTTTCTTAATTGTTTTGGGTTTGTTTTTGTATGTTCTTTTCTTCTCTTGTGTTTCCCACTCAGAGAAGTTCCTTTAGCATTTGTTGTAGAGCTGGTTTGGAGGTGCTGAATTCTCTTAGCTTTTGATTGTCTGTAAAACTTTTGATTTCTTCATCGAATCTGAATGAGATCCTTGCTGGGTAGAGTAATCTTGGTTGTAGGTTCTTCCCTTTCATCACTTTAAGTATATCATGCCACTCCCTTCTGGCTTGTAGATTTTCTGCTGAGAAGTCAGCTGTTAACCTTATGGGAGTTCCCTTGTATGTTATTTGTCGTTTTTCCCTTGTTGCTTTCAATAATTTTTCTTTGTCTTTAATTTTTGCCAATTTGATTACTATGTGTCTCGGCATGTTTGTCCTTGGGTTTATCCTGTATGGGACTCTCTGCACTTCCTGGACTTGGGTGGCTATTTCCTTTCCCATGTTAAGGAAGTTTCCGACTATAATCTCTTCAAAGATTTTCTCGGGTCCTTTCTCTCTCTCTTCTCCTTCTGGGACCCCTATAATGCGAACGTTGTTGCGTTTAATGTTGTCCCAGAGGTCTCTTAGGCTGTCTTCATTTCTTTTCATTCATTTTTCTTTATTCTGTTCCACAGAAGTGAATTCCACCATTCTGTCTTCCAGGTCACTTATCTGTTCTTCTGCCTCAGTTATTCTGCTATTGATTCCTTCTAGTGTAGTTTTCATTTCAGTTATTGTATTGTTCATCTCTGTTTGTTCTTTAATTCTTCTAGGTCTTTGTTAAACATTTCTTGCATCTTCTCGATCTTTGCCTCCATTCTTTTTCCGAGGTCCTGGATCATCTTCACTATCATTATTCTGAATTATTTTTCTGGAAGATTGCCTATCTCCCCTTCATTTAATTGTTTTTCTGGGGTTTTATCTTGTTCCTTGATCTGGTACATAGCCCTCTGCCTTTTCATCTTGTCTATCTTTCTGTGAATGTGGTTTTTGTTCCACAGGCTGCAGGATTGTAGTTCTTCTTGCTTCTGCTGTCTGCCCTCTGGTGGATGAGACTCTCTAAGAGGCTTGTGGAAGTTTCCTGATGGGAGGGACTGGTGGTGGGTAGAGGTGGCTGTTGCTCTGGTGGGCAGAGCTCAGTAAAACTTTAATCTGCTTGTCTGCTGATGGGTGGGGCTGGGTTCCCTCCCTGTTTGTTGTTTGGCCTGAGGCAACCCAACACTGGAGTCTAGCCAGGCTCTTTGGTGGAACTAATGGCGGACTCTGGGAGGGCTCACACCAAGGAGTACTTCCCAGAACTTCTGCTGCCAGTGTCCTTCCTTACGGTGAGGAACAGCCACCCCCTGCCTCTGCAGGAGACCCTCCAACACTAGCAGGTAGGTCTGGTTCAGTCTCCTATGGGGTCACTGCTCCTTCCCCTGGGTCCCAATGGACATACTACTTTGTGTGTGCCCTCCAAGAGTGGAGTCTCTGTTTCCCCCAGTCCTGTTGAAGTCCTGCAGTCAAATCCCGCTAGCCTTCAAAGTCTGATTCTCTAGGAATTCCTCCTCCCGTTGCTGGACCCCCAGGTTCGGAAGCCTGATGTGGGGCTCAGAACTTTCACTCCAGTGGGTGGACTTCTGTGGTATAAATGTTCTCTAGTTTGTGAGTCACCCACCCAACAGTTATGGGATTTGATTTTATTGTGATTGCGCCCCTCCTACCGTCTCATTGCAGCTTCTCCTTTGTCTTTGGATGTGGGGTATCTTTTTTGGTGAATTCCAGTATCTTCCTGTCGATGATTGTTCAGCAGTTAGTTGTGATTCCGGTATTCTTGAAAGAGGGAGGGAGAGCACGTCCTTCTACTCCGCCATCTTGAACCAATCTCCTCTATAGTTTCTTAAAGAATATGTTTTGACAGTCTTTGGTTAACTCTTGACTGGACTTAATTATTTATTTCCTTGTTTGTTTTTTCCTGTGCCTAATTTTCTGGTATCAAAGTGCTGCGATTTTCTCTGGGCATCTGAAATGTTTATTTGTGTTAATTACTTCTTTGCAGGTGTAAGTTTCTCCCCTCAGACTCAGTCTAGGTTCTGACATAATCTCAAGCCATAGGATCTTCTCAGAATGCAAGTGTGGCCAGAGCTAGGTTTCACTGGCCAATGTTAGTGGAATGCTAAAGAAATGTTATTCCATTGACCTTCATGTCTGTTTCAGAGACTAAAGGCATTTCTATCAGACAACAGTGTTACTACCTTCTACTTAAAGACCATGGGCTGGGAGAAACTCATCTTTCTCCATCAGAAACGGAGGTTAGCAGTGCTAGAGGGGAGTGTTGGAAAACATAGTGGCATAAAGTGAGGTTTGATATTTAATCCAATCAGAATTAAATGAGAATTGAAAAGAAAATGACTTTAATGTTGTGATGGCATGTTATTTGACTCCATGTTGGTATACCAATGAGATTAATTTCTTGTACCACATTTGGGAAAACAGGTCTAATACAAATTGGGTGCTTTACTGGTATTGACTGAATATTACAGAAAATGAGCTAGAATCATTGAGAGAGAGTTAGGGATGTTGGAGAGACCTATTCCATTGTTATATTGAGATTCAGTTTCATTGGTTATTTCAGGGGCAATATTTTCTGTTATTTTGACATATTTGTATTTATATTTTTTGCTTGAGCTCCCTTTATGGACAACATTGACCATATGTTCTGGTTTTCCCAGGATAGTCCCAGTTTTTAATCTGTTTTTTTTTTCTGAGTATATTTATCAATAATGTTCACTTTCACTCTTAACAGAGTTATGGTTGGATGATTAACTGTATGGTCACACTGTGATGGACAGCAATGCCAGTCCTAATATTTTGCATATTTGTGACCTAAACCATTATCCTTCAATTTCACATAGATTGTATAGTCTACGAATAGATCTGACAGCTGGTACTGCACGCTCACAGCACCATGGAGATTCCCTCTGTCTCTAACTTAGCTTTCAAGATGTGACACAGACCCAAGAGGTTGGAATCCCTTGCTGTGTAGTTGTGAAGGCATCTGTCACACCCGGTTAATGAAGGCCAGGGCAGAGCTGAACCTGAGAGTTGAAGATCAGTGCCAGAAAGCAGTGTGTAGGAAGAGGGTTCAAACCCTGACTGTGAATGAATCAGGGTTGCTGGTGGAGGGGGAGAAGAGAAGAGTATCATGAAAACACAAGGAGCAATGAGGAAGACATTTTTGAAATAAGTTAACTAATTCTACCTCAAGGCCTCTTCCTTTTGGAGGTTATTTTAAGTGGGTTACTTTATGCTTTATCTGAAGCACCTTTTGTCCTTCGGCTTCTTAAAGGCACTTCTGGTTCCTGACTGAATGTGCACATAGCTCAGGTACTCAGTAAAAGGTGTAACCCAGCTCATGCTAAGACATGATTCAACTTTTTTTTAAAGTGAATTCTGCTGAAATGAACATTGGAGTCATTTTTTTTACATGTGTATTTTGATGATATGACTATAAGGGTGATTTTTATGGTGAAATGAAAGGAAAATAAATGTGGGAGAACAAATGGGACCCAGGGGAGGCAGCTGGAGGAGGGGATGAAAGTGTTCCTCAAACTTTGTGGACTTTTTATGTGTAAGCCTCACATTTTACCCTTTCTCCAGGGCAATATTTTTCTCTCTACCCACTGCCTGTATGAGGCCAATACGTCCACTCAGTTCCTCCCTTGCATCTGGGTCTCAGAGAGCTCAGTCTCCCTACGAACTTTCTCCTTGATCTCATTGGTTGCTGCTGCACCATTAGACCTAGAACTTTATCTCCATTTTCCCCAGTTGCCCAAGGTCACCCAGATAGTTAGCAGGGGAACCTTGAGTAGAACTCAGTTTATTAGACAAGTGGGTCTAATCTCTTTCACTTTGTTTCCTCCTGAGGTAGTCTTCTCTCTAATAGTAATTCCTTTTTGCTATGAAATTATTAGAACATGCTCTTTTTGTATAGTTGTTGATCTTTTATTGAACATGCAAAGAGAGAATTAGAGGTTATTGACTATGCTATTGGGATCGAGATAAGTGAAAAGGAAGGTGTAAGATCAATTTCCACATGGAATCTCACTACAAAAGGGTTAGACCCAGCTGAGGATGGTTTGGGTTTATTAGTATTTGCTCCAACGAACCTGCAAATATTCTCCATTTTTGACAACATAACTCCCAGCTCCTGAAAAGGAAGAAGAAGGAGAAGCAGGTCAAATGATTTGACCACCAAATCATCAGATAATGGATATGGCTCTCCCAACTCCTTGGCACGTTCCCTGCCAAAGCTTACACCCTCACACCTGAATGCTTTGGGCATCTCACTCTGCAGCGTTGTTTGTTGTACTCTCCCTTACCTTGGCTCAGCGGTTGGCCATTGCTCAGAAGTTCCCAGTAGGTTCTGTCACTATTGTTGGCCGTTATGTCCTGAACAGAGATGATGTAGGGCCCCCATGGACTGTCCTCCATTTTGAAACTGTGGGGGACAGTGAATGGGTTACAGGAACTTAGAATGGTCGAAGGCAACTCTCCATGGGCGTTTCTCAAACTTTAACATACCTAAGAATCACTTGAAGATGCTTCAAAATACACAGATCTCCTGGCCCTATCCCCAGATACCTTGATTCTGTCGGTCTGGGCTGGGACCAGGAATCTGCACATTTTATGAACATTCCAGGTCATTCTGATGCAGGCCCTCTACAATCCATGCAAAATTAGAGAAATGATTCCCCTGGTTTCTGCCCCTCCTTCCTGCCACAGTAGACACTTTGCCATCGACAATTTCGAATCTTCTACCCAAGACAGTAACTGATGAAGACACTAAAGCAGTACAAGAAAGTGTTAATTGGTTGTCCTAGAGGCACTTAGGAAAGAGGAACAGGAAAGGATAATTTAGTAATTCATATCTGTTTATTAAAAAGTGACATAGTCAATGTCTTTTTCACATTCTTTACTCACATTTCTCTCCCTTCCTGGGAACACTTGAAAGCAGGCTTTATAGTTATATATATACACATAGACATATATTTTCATATATATACGATTTTCTCTGTTGCATCTTACAGCATGTTTTTAAACACAATAAACTATTGTCAGTTAGGTTTAAGGAGCCAACTAAGCCATATTTTTCAGAGGCAAAGTCAATATCTTAATTTTAATATTTGAACTCTCTAGGCCAGGGAACCTTAATCTAGGAGTCCATGAACCTCCTGAAAGGTGGGGGAGGCATGGAGAAGCTTCTGGGCATTTGTAAAACCTCTGATTTAAAAAACAAGTTTTGGGGACTTCCCTGCTGGTGCAGTGGTTAAGAATCTGCCTGCCAATGCAGGGGACACAGGTTCGATCCCTGGTCTGGGAAGATCCCACATGCCGCGGAGCAACTAAGCCCATGTGTCACAACTACTGAGCCTGTGCTCTAGAGCTCACGAGCCACAACTACTGAGCCTACATGCCACAACTACTGAAGCCCCTGCACCTAGAGCCCCTGCTCCACAATAAGAGAAGCCACTGCAATGAGAAGCCAGCGCACCGCAATGAAGAGTAGCCCCCACTTGACGCAACTAGAGAAAGCCCATGTGCAGCAACGAAGACCCAACGCAGCCAAAAAATAATTAATTAATTAATTTTAAAAAACCCGCACATGTAAAAAAACCATAAATGACAAGTTTTGCACTTACAGACTTAGAGAATGAACTTACGGTTACCAGGGGTAAAGGGTAAAAGGTAGCAGGGGTAGGGGATAGACTGGGAGTTTGGGATTGACATGTACACACTACTATATTTAAAATAGATAACCAACAAAGACCTACTGTATAGCACAGGGAACTCAGCTCAATATTCTATAATAACCTAAATGGGAAAACAATTTGAAAAAGAATGGACACTTTTATGGGTATAACTGAATCACTTTGCTGTACACCTGTAACTAACACATCATTGTTAATCAACTATACTCCAATATAAATTAAAAATTAAAAAAATAAATGACACATTTTGTGTGTATATTCCTTTTTCTGGGATGAGAATCCCACTCTTCTGACTTTCAAAGGGGTCAGTGATTCAAAAATAGTTAAGAACCACTGTTCCAGACACAAAATGTCTGACTTAAGAGGTTCTATTTATTGAAGGAGTTTTACTGACAGAAGAGAGATCCCTGGTACTTATTTATCTATTCAGTGAGCAATAATTTAATACTTGCTACATGCTAGAAGAGGAAGAAGTTTCACCTCCCTTTTTTTAACCCCTGCCGTGCGATGTTGGTGAACAGCAAAAGTACTGACTGAGAGGTGTTTTAAATGTACATTGTATTCAGGTGCAGATGCATTCTTGCTGAGTCATAATCACATTAAATTCCTTAACCTTAGGTCATGTACAGACATACCGAAATGCAGCCTCATTTTGTTTCTGAGCTGCCTTCATCACATCGAGGAAGACAGAACCCTTTCTCACGGTGACTTTGGTGGAATTGAAAATTTCATTGATTTGCACAGAGTAATTGACTGAAATATACGAGGGTGAGATGATAGGTGTCACAGTTACAGGCTCGTCAGTGGAGATGTTGAATTTAACTGGCAGAGACAGAAAAGCAGAGAAGAATGATTATAAGGAATAATAAAAATGATGTTAGAGTCTGCACACCTATCCAACCCCTATGCAACGACTCTTTCCCTTGATGCAGAGGAAGGTTTGTACAAGGAGCAAGGGTCAGCAATCGAGGGGCAGATCTCTCATATGACTAAAGCACAAATTAAAACCACATACTCACCGGCTTGTGCAGGCTTGTGCCTGCGTCAACTTCCAGCTGTTTCAGCAATTCAATTGCCCCATCTCCCATTTCCCACACAGGCTCCTGATTTTTGTTTTTTGCTTTGGTGCAGCATACAATAATGCTCCCCCCACCCCCTTTTTTTTTTGCCTTTTAATTTTTTTATTGAAGTATAGTTGACATACAATATTATGTTAGTTTCAGGTGTAAAACAATGATTCGACATTTATATTCATTACGAATTGATCACCATGGAAAGTCTAGTAACCATCTGTCACCATACAAAGTTATTACAATATTATTGACTATATTCTCTATGCTGTACTTTATATTCCCATGAATTATTTATTTTACAACAGGAAGTTTGTATCTCTTAGTGCCCTTCCCCTATTTTTTCTCAATCCCCGGCCTTTTTATTTCTTAACATTTATTGAAAACAGTATGTGCCAGGCACTGTACTAATCATTTTACATGGATTTTCTCCTTCAGTCCTTACAAATACCTATGTTACATACTATTATCCTTTGCATTTCTTATAGTAGAAAACTGAAGCTTAGAAGCTAAACATTTTGTCTAAGATCCCTAAACCTACATGTGCCTGAACCAGAAATGAACAAGATAGAAGGAAAAGTCTTCTTTCTTTGTACCTTGTTGCAAAATCAGTTGTTTGATTAAGGATTCATGCTGCAATTTTCTTATAATACTGCCATATTCTTTCCACATTAATGTCTTATGTCTCTGAGGGACCACTCCTTGAGCATAATGAAAAGTCAGAGACACCATACTTTTTAGGATGGGAATGATGCTCAGAAAATCTCTGTATCCAGCAGTCAGAAAACATCCCTTTGGAGATAGACGTCCTTTAATAAACTCTACCTTGTTCATCAGTGTTTGAACCAAGAACAGCATCTACTACTCTGTTAAGGACAAATCCTCAGGTGCTTATGATCACATATGGAGGACTGAGTTCTATCTGGGAACTGTTATGCTTTAGAGGTTTAACTGGTCACTTTTGGTCCCTGAGGAAACCTGAGTCTCACACACTTTGGGTGTTATGCTGAAAGGCAAAACAGTCTGCTCATTAGTGCTATACCTGGACTGCAGACACAAGAACAGTCTTTGTTGACATCCAAGTAGGTCTTTCCCATCAGGGCAGGTAAGATCTGGGCTGCAGCAATTGGCAGATGGAATGCTCCCTGAGAAATGTTGTAAAGTACTGTGTGCAGAGTTTCTTGGCAATTCCTTTCATTTTTGTAATAGTTTGAGGAGACAAACAGAGCCTAACGTGAGAGAGAGACAGAGACAGAGACAGAGAGAGAATGAGAATAAATGAGAGAAACTTCACATAATGGGAAAGCCTGCATCTAACTAATTTAGTAAACCTTTATTGGACATTGACTACATAGGAACCACCTTAGACCACTAAAATACCTTTCCCACCATCAAGAAGCTTATAAGCTAGTTTGGGTGGGGAGGTGGGAATTGTTAAATCACACAATCTCTCATAGTGTCAATGAGAACAGACTTTCTCTACCGTATTTACTCTTGTACCACTGATGCTGAAACAGTACTTGTCATATAGGAGGCAATCCATAAATAGTGTGAACAGATTCTTGTAAAGGAGTCCCTAAGATGAATGCCCTAGGAGAAGCATCTAGCGGCATGGCCTTTCCAAAGAGGAAGAGCTCATAAACATTTAGTGAGACTGAGGAAAGGCTTGGTGGAGAAGGCAATACTTGAATAGGCTTGGTGGTATGATGGCATTTCAGTAGGTGACATGAGGAGGCAACAACCTGACCAAAGGGGATAAAGTAGGAATGGCCAGAGCCTGGCCTGGCCATGATGAGAGTATCTGCATTTTAGTAAAATCCCCAGAGGATTCCTTCTGGCTTAGGAGAACTGGTATAGAGGGAACACTCAGGGCAATTGTGGAAGGACAGCCTGGAAAAGGAGGTTGGGACCAGATTGGTAGACTCTTGAATTTCACGGTGTGGTGTCTGCCATCATTTGCTTGACAGTGGGAAGTCTAACAGGTTCTTAAACAGAAACTATCCAGGCAGCAGATATAAACTGGACTGAAGGGGCAGAATTACAGGGTAGGAAAAATTAAGAGGGTATTAGAGTGAGTAAGACAAGGACTAAAATGGACTAAACTTGAAGATATTGCTCTGTGGTTTCTCAAGGAAGGACAGTTCTCCTTTTCATTTTTTCTTGAAGACTCTTAAAGATAACCAAGTAGTCAACCAGCATTTGTGGGATATTAAAAAAAAAAAAAAAAAACTCATCATATTATATCTTCTGTTATAAACTGTCTGGTAGGTAAGCAGCTCTTGGTCCTGCTGTGAATGAATACCACCTGTAGGGTTTTTAAACAAGACCAAGGCCCATGTTCCACCCCTAAATTTCTGTATTAACGGGTTGGTGTGGGGTGTAAACATTAGTATTTTATAAAAGCTCCTCCAGGTGATTCAAATGTGCAGCCAGAATGGGAAACCACGGTTTTATATTAATTTCAAACTTATCAAGTGTGAACAGTAACAATAATATGAACACTCTTTATGATTGGACCCTTGCTTACGTCATCAGCCTCATCTTGTAATTTTTCCCACGTACCTTGTGCTGAACATTTTGATCTTCCTAAAATACGGAATGTTCTTTTGTGCCTTTGTCCTTCGTCCTTGCTTCTTCTCTCCCCTTGAAAGTCCTCTCACCCTGAGTCAGCCTAGCAGACCCAAATTCATGCCAAAGACTCGGTGAAGTCTTTTTTTTTTTCTATAAACCTTTCTTCATCTCCTCTTGCATCTACCCCTTAGAGTTGAGTAGATCATTGAGTAAACGCAGGAATAAATTCTCAGTCTTCAAGAAACATATACAGGATAGTGTTGGCATTGAGTATGAGTTTTGAAACCAATTATTTCAGTCCTATCCCCATCTGCATCACTCTTTGGCTTTGTGCTATTAGGCAAGTTACTGGTACTCCATGATTCACACTCATTATTATTACTTCCTAGGAAATAGAGATAACAATTCTTTCTTCACTGGGTGGTTGTGCATTAATGACTTAATGTCAATAAATACCAGCTGCTGTTACTGCCACTATCACTTATTATTTCCATACCAGTAACCTAATTTGGGAGGTAAGGTGAAACGCCAAAGAATGGTAAAGTGTGAAACTGCATGTGATAAAACAACAAGGTAGATTGTAGCAGGCTCTAGAATTTCTTAAATGTAGTCAGGAAGAGCTTCATAGAAGCATCAGATATGGAAAGGTAAAGGAGAGGAGAATACATTTCAGGCAGGAGAGGGGAATCACATGAGTAAAATCAAAGTCAGTATAGGAAACAGAATGGATAATAAGTCTTTAGGAGGCCAGTAAGGGAGGATGAAGATGTGGCTTTCCTCCATGAACCCCTTCTGTCTCCTGGTTTACCCTCTGACTTACCTGCATAGATTCTCCTGTGCTAAATATGTTTCCAAAGAGACCGTCATGTTTTGCAGACAGAATCTTATTTACCAGTGATGTTATATAAACATTGGTTTTGTTTAAATCCTTTATATCTGCTTCAATCTTCTCCTTTTCTATAGTCCTCTTCACACAGGTTAGAGCAAGAACAGCCATTGCTCCAGTATCTGTCAGGAAGCAAAACACCGGTGATAGGGTGACTAACCATCCAGGTTCACCCTGGACTGAGTGATCTCCTGGTATGTGGGACTTCCAGTACTAACAACAGGACAAATCTGGGCAAACTGGGATGGTTGGTCATGCTCGTTAATGATGGGAGAGAAGAATTTCAAGGTACAGCAGTCATCCCTCTGGCACTAACCTCTCAAATATTGCAAGATTCCTTCCTTATGTTGAATAGCCATGTACCTTGTACTCAGAAACTCACATCTTGGTCATAGAAACACATATGGATTTGTAGGTGCAAACACATGAATGGTCTGCTTTTACATACTGGTTGTTCTCATCTTTTTTATCTTTTAGCCATATTGGCAAAGAAATTGAGAAAACCCAGGATAATACTCCAAACAAATATGTCTTTGTAAAGTTCCAAGGTTTCCATTAGACTGATTAAGAAATAGCGCTTAAGAGCAGTTTATTCAATAAACCTTCTTAATGGGGAGGAGGAGGCAAGAGATGGGAAGAATGGAGGATAAGGTCTTTTTTTCCTGGCTCATTACTTGGTTTCCTCTATGTTCTTTAGGCACGGTGCCTTCCCTCTCTCATAGAAGAAGGAGTATAAAAACTCACTTTCTCCTTACTATCCTGAGACACTGAATGGTGGTTTTCTTTGAACTTCTTGGAGGAAAATGAGCTTGTGGATCTGGGCCCCTAGGGACTGAGCAACAACACTACTTGTCTAAAGGGGACTTCTTTTTGGATGTGTAAGCTGATCCAGTGGGAAATTTCTGGTCCTTCTCCATGGTGGATACACACTTTATTGATCAAAATATTGGGCCTGACCACTGGAGAGGTTGTATTATTCAAGTAATCCCACACATCCAAATGGTCCCAATAGATTAGAGAAAGATGCAGGGTTGAGATAAATGAATTCCACTGCATTCCCTTTCTCTAATATTTATACTTCCTAAGATGTCTTATCTGAAGAGTCTCATGATCTATCCTCATTTTAAAGATGGGAAAATTAAAGTCAAGAGTTAACATCCGTTGGTTACTCAAAGAAAAGTGTGAGTAGGAACCACGTCTTTCTACTATACCGCACATCTATAAAGAGGCTTAAATACTACTCAATATCCATTCTTCTAAACAAAAATTCTCTTCTGAGGAGACTAGGGTAAAGAGGATAGAAAAAATTCAAGTACTTACTGGTAGAAAAATTCAAAGGGCAAGGCCTATTGGTGCCTATGTCCTTGAAACCAAGGGAATTGGGTTTAAATGACTCACCTACTGAGAACTGGCCACCAAAATAATAGTTTTTATTTTCAGGAGTGAAGTAAGGAATAACGTTGGTGATTGAGTAGCTCCCATTGGACAGACACAAGGTCAAGAGGGCCAGGCTGAGCTGGTAATAGTTAGTCAGCGGATTGTCACTGTGTGTTTCTGGCAGAGAGAAAAGAAATACCTTATTCACAGAAGTGGTACCGGAATAGTACATTTTAAACTTATTTCTACTTACTTTATCTCCATTTCTTTACATTTAAAGAGAGGTGAATAACAGAGGGGAGATATTGCTCATAGAATCGGCAAACTTGAGAAATTTAAAGGTTCTTAAGGGCCACCAAATTCAACTCAACTCGTTTCATTTTACAACTGAGGAGATTCACCATTAAAGATATAAAAAATACTCCTGGCACTCCCACTTCTAGGCATATACCCAGAAAAAAACATAATTTGAAAAGATACATGCACCCCAATGTTCACTGCAGCACTATTTACAATAGCCAGGACATGGAAGCAACATAAATGCCCATCAGTGGAGGAATGGATAAAGATGTGGTACATATATACAATGGAATATTACTCAGCCATAAAAAAGAACAAAATAATGCCATTTGCAGCAACATGGATGGACCTAGAGATTGTCATACTGAGTGAAGTAAGTCAGACACAGAAAGACAAATGTCATATGATATCGCTTATATGTGGAATCTAAAAAAAGGGTACAAATGAACTTATTTACAAAACAGAAGTAGAGTCACAGATGTAGAAAACAAACTTATGGCTACCAAGGAATAAGGGGGGGAAGGATAAATTGGGAGATTGGGACTGACATATACACCACTATATATAAAATAGATAACTAATAAGAACCTACTGTACAGCACAGGGCAATACTCTGTAATGACCTATGTGGGAAAAAATCTAAAAAAGAGTGGATATATGTATATGTATAACTGATTCACTTTGCTGTACACCTGAAACTAACACAACATTGTAAATCAACTATACTCCAATAAAAATTAAAAAAAATACTATCCTGATGTTCAGGTGGCTACATAGTTAGGACTAGAACACACAAATGTACCTCACTAGCAGCCGTGATGGTCAACCTATTTTTCCCAGTGATAAAGTACTTTTTTGCCATCTTTAGCTCTTGTAATATTATAGAATCATATGTATATGCTTTGATACGTATGACACAGTGTCTCGTATTGCTCAGCTATTTCTGGTGTAATTTGTCTAAATGCCAAGCTTCTGGAGGACTAGAGAACTGTGACCTGTATGTCTGTGTGTTGGTGTGTGCATTCATCATCCTACGTAAGGTCAATGCTCAGTTGAACATATTGGAAAAGAAAACTCAAGATGCATGTTGAAAGAAGGAAGAAGGGAAAGTGATCTTCAAAGGTATAGTGGGATGAATGAAGTGAAGAGGAGATGGAAAAAGTAGGGGGAAACTTAATACAGTTCTGAATCAGTGGAGGAGAAGACAAGGATGTCCAGGGTCTCTGAACATTTGATTCTCACCCATATTCTCAATTTCTGCTTTGAATTTCTCTCCTAGTTTGCTAACCAGATGAGCATCATGTATAAACTCTTCATCAAGGTTTTTACACGCTCCCAAAGCCAGGATAACCAAGGCAAGCTCTCCTGAGGTTATCTCTGACTCTGAAAAGAAAAGTATTCAAGTTAAACAAGGTACATGCTTATAATTTTTTTGGCCTCCTGTCTTCCTTGTGACTTATATTGTTGTCACTCCTTTCTCCTGTTCTACTCTTTACTAATATTTTATTGTTCTCTTCTTTATCCCCAAAACAGAGCCTTTTCTAGCAGTACTGTATAAATGCAAGCGGGATCTTAATCTTTCCCATGAAATTATGGGTTCTTTTTGGAATCATGCAATCCTTATAAAAATGAACAAAGAATGAAAATAGATAAATAACAAAGCCTTGGAATTTTCTCTCCTTGTGGGTGCCATCTTTCCTGGATAGGAATAATTGACTTGTATGTTCTGCCTTATAGAGTGTCCAAACTCTCAGGCTGCTCCTAATTCTCACAATAATATTGTTAGGTAGGTAGGGGTGGTATATTTCCCCCTTACACTCATTAGAAAGCTAAAGCTCGATATTGAAATGAAAGGCTCAGAGTGGAATCTGGTCTCAAACCCAGTCCATATCTCTGTTGCTCTATGGCTGCCTCTCTACTGTCAGCTTTCTTTGTTGTGGTCCACACCCTCTCTGGTCATGAACTCAACTATATCATATAACAGTCTTAATGGATGAGAGTCTATAATTTCTTTTGCTTTTCCTTGTAACTTCTTGAAGGAATATGATTTTCAGGGCTCAAAGAAGGAAGGCCTAGCTCTAGAGTAAGTGGCAGGGGATTGATGTTTTGAGGTACCGTTGTGTCATCTCAATTTTTTTTTGAATTTCATGTGAACTTTATCAAAAAAAAACCCCACTACGTACTTGTGTTAGATTTTTTAAAAATTTAGGTAACATTTAGGTACATTTAGGTAACATAACATTAAATAAGTTTCATGTGTACTACATTTTATATCTACCCCTGTTCACCTCAAGTTTTCTACAGCTAAGATTGATGTATCAGGGATGTTTTGGACACACAATTTTTAGAACTCACTGGAGATCATCTTTATAGATAGGTAAGTCTTTTCCTAACTCTTCCGGGGAATATAGGCACTCACCTCTCCTGTTCATATCTTCTTGAATTTGTTGAGTCAGCTGTTGTTCTAGCCTTTGGTTCTGAATCCCAACAAGTCTGAGGGTCAACAGGATGTTGGCATTTTGGATTCCTTTGGTATAGTTTGAATTTACCATTGTGTTTACTAGAGGATTTAGATAGGAGCAGTTTTCTTTGCTTACCTCTGTGGCAAGGGAGGGAGGAAATAAGAAACACACACTCATAAAATATTAGGGCTAGGAACAAAGATGATATTAAAAGATTTAGTAACAGATATGGCACAGACATAGACCCTTCCAGTAGCCGCTAGCAGTGTTGCTGTAACAATACAAAAGTGTGTCTGGAGCCCCGTTCTGCCAGGTATTACTTTTTTGCCAACCAGCATGGAAGTGTTAACTATTTTAACAACTATTCAGCCTTACCATTGTGTCCTGGCAGAATATAAGTCCTGCCTGGTAGATCTAGTACCGTTACCTAATTTGAGGCCTAGAGAGGGTATCCTTAAAGAGACCTTGGTAATTGGAGCCTAGCCCAATCTACTTTCTGGATTCAGTTATTTCCTTCTCCATCTTCTTCTACTTCACTTGGGTTAATGCTGAAGAGAAGAAGAGAGAAGAGAAAGAAGGCAAAAATTCTACGTGTCATTGGTGATTGAGCCCAAAGCTGCATTGTCTGACTGCCCAAGTGGCCAGGCATCAAGATCATTATTCAGCATTATGGACCCATTGGAAAACCTTCTGGTTTTAGCCTACGACGTGTCCAAATCCCAGGGGCAAGGATGGAGGGAGTCCCATTACATTGTGGAAGTAAAAGGAGAATCCGGACCTCCCAGGAACTGGAGAATAAGAAGAGTTAGCTATCACTGAAAACATTTCTAAATATTCTTTGACCATAATCTTAAGAAAATCCTACCCATCTCCAGATTATCTCATGGGTTTGTGGAATAGTGAGAAGAATCTGGACCCTGAGTTCAGGCAGACCTTGGCTGGATTCTTTGCTCCTTAACTTATAACTGGGGGTAAGTTACGTAACTTTCTTTCTTTTTTTTTTTTTTTAATTAATTTATTTTTGGTTGCGTTGGGTCTTCGTTTCTGCATGCGGGCTGTCTCTAGTTGCGGCGAGTGGGGGCTACTCTTCGTTGCGGAGCGCGGGCTTCTCACTGCGGTGGCTTCTCTTGTTGTGGAGCACGGGCTCTAGGCGCACGGGCTTCAGTAGTTGTGACGCACGGGCTTCGTTGCTCCGCGGCATGTGGGGTCTTCCCAGACAAGGGCTCGAACCTGTGCCACCTGCATTGGCAGGATTCTTAACCACTGCGCCACCAGGGAAGTCCCAAGTTATGTAACTTTCTTGACTTCAGTTGAAATGGTGGATATTAACACCTACTCCATGGATATTGGACAAAAAAACCCCACTAAGTAAACTATAAAATACTGTACATATTATTACCTCTAGCTCAACTCGAGTTTCTAAGGATCACTATACTTAGAGAGTCCAGGAAATGTTATTTTCCTTGCCCACCTTTCTTCACTTTAAAAGAGAGAGTCAGGAAGATCTGAATGGAGTGATTGTAGAAGGGTCATGGTTTGTTACAGGCACAATTGGACAATTGTGAGTCACCTCTGAGATTTGGTGGAAGCATCCAGTTCAGCAGATTTTCTGGCACTGAAGTAGACTTTTTAGTTCCTGGTCAACAACTCAAATCAGCTTCCTTAACCACTAAAAACAAAGTTAATTATTTTGTACAATGAATGAAACTCCAAAGCCTCCATGGAGACCCCCTGTTCTTAGGATACAACAGAAGAAATGACAGGCCAGGAAGAACAATTAGAGCTGGCAGATTCGGAACTTTAGTGTTTCTGCCGTGGGATGGATCACTTCTTGTGGGCTGTGGAGACCAGGAACATGTAGCCGCAGCTGACACCACATTGTGGCACCATCTTTGGACTGGTTTGAAGCTCAATTCCAGGGTAAAGACTTATAATAGAGAAATCATGCACCTGTGAGCTATACTGGACTTTAAGAAATCACCTGCTTCAACACCCTTCCCTGATTATCCTCCATTTATGGATGAAGCTAAAAAAGTTCAGAAACATTGGCTCATTTGGCTATTAAGGGGTCAGACTATACCTGAACCCAGTTTTTCTTTCTCTTAGTATTTTTGAAATAGAATCACATACTCTCTGGAGCCTACACCCAGAGGAGAGATGATGGGTTTCTACCCACGTCCTGTGGGGAAGAGTTGAAAAGAAGAAGATGTGTAGCTTGGAATATCTGAACTCAATAATGACAAGAGAACAGTCTTCGTCATTTGAAAGAGATTATTAACATTATTTTTTTCTTCGTAGTTAAACAAGGAGTTAACCTAAAACCCATAGGTTGAACTTCAGAAAAATAGATTGCATCTCAAAATCAGAAGATACCTTTCCATGATCTTGAATAATTTCTGGGTCATGAATTTTCTATCAATGAAAATGAATAAGAATAGACAGTTACTGGGCAGGCCTGTTGTGGTAGAAAGGATCTTAGCATAGGAAGAAGAGTTAGGCAAGTTAATGTTGAATCTATGATCCCTCTTAAAACAACATACATTGTGGAACTTTCCTCACCATCTCCTGCCACCCTTTACATTACTCATAGAGTCCAACAGCATACAGAATTGGAATAGGGTCTTTTCTCAGGTAACTCTACGCAAAGCTCCCTGTCAGTAGCCTTCAGACTATCATGCTAGAGCAATTTTAGGTCAAAGCATACTCACCACAGATCTGGCATAGTTGACTTGGAATAAGAGAAAACAATAGCAACCCCAGTAGGGGCAGCTGGTGTGATGGTCTCATCTCTCCAACAGTGTACAGGAATGGTGAGGACATCGCTGGCTATTTACTGGGCAATGGACAGATGGTAATGAGAGCTGCTCCTTCAGTTTGTCTCAGTCTCTTTCACTCAAGCAAATATTGAGTAATGTCAGGAGGTGTGGTCAAGTGTGTTTGTCCTAATAACGTAATAAACCAGGAAGAAGACTTGAAACGTATGGTCAGGGAGAATGAGGAAATAATTTTTCTTTGTTTCCTATCCCAAACCTTTAGGATTCATATTCCCTACTTGCCTTCAGCCCAATGAGAATAAATTATGTGAATGACTGTTTTCAGTAATGTTCTCTCTTTCCCATTCCACTTTGGTTGTGTTTTATTGATGTCTCCTGAGAGATTAGATCTGATGGGAACAAGGGCTTACAACATATAAAAATGGAAGTAGAAATTGTAAGTCTGAAGTTGGAACAGGCAGGATGGGGGAGCCTGGGACATGGGAAGGTCTTTGGCATAGTGTTTTTTTAAAATTTATTATTATTTTTTTATTTTAAGCATAGTGGTTTTTGACCTATGATTTTTTCCTAAGATAGATGCCCTGAGAGTTTTCTAGCCCAGGAGGAAAACCATAGAGATATACATCAAATGTGGATTTTGGGTGTGCCAGGAAGGATGCTATATGCTACATGTAGGAAATGTCGTCTATCATAGTTCTTCCAAAAACTGTTAGAGAATACTCTGTTTGGCTTTACAATGTTTGCTCTGGGTCAGCAAGATGGTGGAATAGGAGGTCTCTCATATATAACCCCACAGCAATAGTAATCTTAGCAGCCATCCATGGACAAAAGTTCCTATGTGGAAACTATGGGTTCCAGGTAAGAGGTTGTAAAACGCCAGTGGAGCCATCAAGGAGGACTGTATTGAGAAAGCAAACCAAAGGAAACAGACTTGTGTTCACAAAGAAGCAGGCAAACATGACACCACCAAATGAAACTAATAAATAGACCTAACGGACATGTACAAAAAACAGGGAAGAAGCTCCTTGACATTTGTCTTGGCAATGATTTTTTTTTTCATTCTTCGTTCATTCATTTATTATTTATTTTTATTTTTGGCTGTGTTGGGTCTTCGTTTCTGTGCGAGGGCTTTCTCTAGTTGCGGCGAGCAGGGGCCACTCTTCATTGCCGTGCGCGGGCCTCTCACTGTCGCGGCCTCTCTTGTTGCGGAGCACAAGCTCCAGACGCGCAGGCTCAGTAGTTGTGGCTCATGGGCCTAGTTGCTCTGCGGCATGTGGGATCTTCCCAGACCAGGGCTCGAACCCGTGTCCCCTGCATTGGCAGGCAGATTCTCAACCACTGCACCACCAGGGAAGCCCGGCAATGATTTTTTTTGGATATGAAACTGAGAGCATAAACAGCAAAAGCAAAAATAACAAACGGGACGATATCAAACTGAAAAGCTTCTGCATAGCAAAGGAAACCATCAGCAAAATAAAGAGGCAGCCTAGGGAATGGGAAAAAAAAATTTATTAGATACCATATACCTGATAAGGTATTAACATCTAAAATATATAAGGAACTCCTACAGATCAATAGTGAAAAACCCAAATAATCCCACTGGAATATAGGCAAAGGACCTGAACAGATATTTTTCAAAGAAGATACACAAATGGCCAGTAAGTACATGAAAAGGTGCTCAACATCACTATCATCAGGGAAATGCAAATCAAAACCACAGTGAGATATCACCTCACGCCTGTAAGGATGGCTATTATCAAAAAGAAAAGAAGTAACAAGTGTTGGTGAGGATTTGAAGAAAAGGGAACCCCTGTGCCATGTTGGTGGGAATGTAAATTGGTACAGTCATTATGAAAAACAGTATGGTGTTTTCCTAAGAAGTTAAAAATGGAACTATTTTTTGATTCAGCAATCTCAATTCTGGGTATATATCCAAAGGAAATGAAATCAGTATTGTTATGGAACTCAGTTTCTGTTGCCTGTTGCTCAAGAAACCAACACTGAGAAACAAGTGTTGGGTAAAGGAGAAGTAACTTTATTTTAAGGAAGCTGACAACCTGGGGAGAAAGTGGACTACTGCCTGAAAGAACCAACTCCCAACTCTTCAAGTGTTAGCCAGGATTTATATAAGAAGGGAAGCAGGAAACGGCTGCAGGCTACTTGCTGGGAGTAGGCTGCTCTTCTATTTTCGGAGATGTGTACACTAATCACGAGGTGCTTTGCTGATATTAGAACCTGAGTGTGGTCATTACATTGTCCAGATCAGCATATCTGTTCTATGGGTCAGTGGTCACATATTTCTGTAAAAATAAGAACAAAGGCAGAAACAAAGCAAAAAACTCAAAGTGAAACAGGAACCAGTCCATCAAACCCCTGAGCTTTAACTATTAACCATTCTTTGGTTGAAAAACAAGCACAGTTACAGTATCTCAGAGATATCTGTACTCCTACATTCTTAGCAGCATTGTTGCCAACAGCCAGGATTATGGCATCAACCTAAGTGTCCGTCAACTGATGAATGGATAAAGAAAACGTGGTGTATATACACAATGCGATATTATTCAGCCATGAGAAAGAAGGAAATCCTACTATTTGTGACTATACGGATGGACCTTGAAGGCATTATGCTAAATGAAATAAATTAGAGAAAGACAAATACTGTATGATATCACTTATATGTGGCATCTAAAAAACGTCAAAGTCATAGAAGCAGATGGTAGAATGGTGGTTGCCAGGGGTTGGGGATTGGGGGAAAAAGGGAAATGTTGGACAAAGGGTACAAACTTTCAGCTATAAGATGAATATGTTCTGGGGATCTAATGTACAGCATAGTGCCTATAGTTAATAATACTGTATTGTATACTTGAAATTTGCTAAGAGTAGATCTTATGTGTTCTCCCCCCCCACATACAAAAAAATGGTATTATGTGAGATGATGGAAATGTTAATTAGCTTGATTATGGTGATCATTTCATAATATATATGTATATCAAATCATCTTGTTGTTCACCTTAATATATATACAATTTTTGTTTGTCAATTATATCTCAATAAAGTTGGGAAAAAAGAGAATATATCACCTTAGCTATGGGCTTAATTACGACATCTTTCCCTCCATTTTTTTCCTCTGCTAATGCTAATATGTTGATCACTGATGGGTTTGCCTCTGTTGTCCATTACAGTGGACAGATCCGTTTATTGGTCACATTCTACTACCTCTAATTCATTCAGTCTGCATTACTTCCACAGTTTTCCAATCTAAGGGGGGGAGGGATAAATTGGGAGATTGGGATTGACATATACTCACTACTATATATAAAATAGATAACGAATAAGGATCTACTGTATAGCACAGGGAACTCTATTCAATATGCTGTAATGACCTATATCAGAAAAGAACCTAAAAAGAGACTGGATATATGTATATGTATAGCTGATTCACTTTGCTGTACACCTGAAACTAATACAACATTGTAAATCAACTATACTCCAATAAAAATTAGAAAAATAAAAAATGTGTCATTTTTTCCTAGTTATTATATCAGAAGCAATGTCCTGCAGCTAACAACTGTTTTCTCATTTCTGGCTTAAAACTATTCTATTTAGACTTGAATACCCTCACCCTTTCGCTGAAACTGGTCTTATCAAGATCACAAGTCACTTCCACACTGCCGCTTTCATTGTGAATTTAAAATTCTCATTTACCTCACCTGATGATTGATTGCTCTTTTCTCCTCAAATACTTACTTTACTTGGCTGGAACACCATCCTTTTATGGTTTTTTTCCTACCTTTCTGAGTGATCCTTTTTTCATTTTCTCTTGCTGGTTCCTCCTAACGTGCCTGATTTTCTAAAAGTTGTAATATTCTAGGGTTCAGTTCCTGGAACTCTTCTTTCTCCTTTAGTGATCTCGTTAAATCTCAAGGCTTTATGCGACACCTGTATACTAACGTTTGTAAAATTTATATTTCCATACAGGAGATCTCCTTAATCCTAGACTTGACTTTGGGCTTGGTCATGTGACTTACTTGGGTCCATAGGAAGTTAGCAAATATGATGTAAGTGGAAGGTTGAAAGTTGCTTTTGCACTGAGTTCTGTTATGTGAATCTGGAGACCCACCATGTGTATGAACATGAGCTAGCCTGCTGGAAGGGCCATATTGTGGAGAACTGAGACAGTCTAGCCGTCAGCCTGCCAACCCCCGGCAAGGAGTGAGGTGATTCTAGATCATTTTGCGTTGGTTTAGTCACCAGATGAATAAAATAACATGAATAACCCCAGGCAAAATTAATAGAATAACTATCCAGCTAAATCCAGCCCAAATTGATGACTCATAGATTTGTGAGAAAATGATTGTTAATCCACTGGATTTTGGAGTGATTAGTTACACAGCAGTCGATAACTGACATGTGATACTTAGAATTTTTTCCAGTTATATAGTTCAAGCAATACTTTTGTAAGCTGACCATCTATTTCATTTCTAGCTACCTCATTATTCATTAGCTGATGTCTATCAGTCAAAACACTTCTATTGTCACTCTGGTTCTGTTAGCAGTTATAGTAATTGCTCCAACCTTGTCTTTGATGGTTAAGTTGTGTCATCTAATCTTGGTTAATTTAGGATCACATTAGACTGACTGAGATAATTTCAATGGTCAAGTCTCTCATTATCATTCTCAACCATTTCCCATCACTAGTTCATTTCCTAATGTCATAGTTAGGAGAGTATTCTCTGGACTTTCCCAAGGAAGAGAGAGACTAGGTGAGTGGGTTGCACATGATATAAATTCTCTTCAACATTCCCATCTCCTTAAGCATTTGACAGTGCATTTCTGGCCTCTCATTCTTCCTAATGTAGGTCACTATTAAGTCCTGCTTTCAACCAAGCAAAATGTTGGGGTCACTTCCTATAGCTAAAGTTAGCACAATTCATAGTCTCTGGTAACTGCATCTACATTAATATTTGGCATGATCCAACATTATATTCTATTTTCTTTGATCTAATATGCCACGAATCCAATTCCAAATATCTTTCCTAGGTTTCTGCAAATGTAAATTAGAAAGATCTCGTAATTATTTTTGTATTTAAGCTGTCTCCTGTTGGATCAAACTTTGCACTTGTCTTCCTGGGGCATAGTGGGATCTAACCCTAGTGATGGTTCCAGAGACAATGAGTGGTCACAGGTCCAGGCTTTAAGGAGAACAGCCGTATCCTTGCAGGAAAACTGCCTCAAATTAGATTATTACAGGGTCTTTAAGCAAAGGAAGCCTAGGCTGTTCAGCCAGGATAGGAGAAGCTAATTCCTTTAATAAGAAAGTTTCAAATTGATTAGGTGATTAAGATTCTCAGGTCCTTTCAAGTATATTCAAAATACCTATCTTGATTCTTAGGATCCCACTCCTTCCTAGTCAATGATCAAATCCTTACAACAGAGACTTTGGGGGGCTGTAAGCTATACTTGCATTGTAATTCTGCAAGCTGTACAGTTAGATCTTGGCATTAATTCTCAGCCTCCTCTGGCCTGTGGGTATAAGAAATAATGACATCTTGTCAGGCTTGTATAGAAGTTCTCTGGTTTTCTGAACATAAGTCAAACAGAGAACTTAAGGTCTTGAACTTAAAATTTTATTCCTGTAAGCTGATCCATAATGTCAGAAGTAGCCATCTCACCCCATATTCTCCTAAATCATTATTGTTGCTATCACAGCCAACTGCAGAAGCTAACTGACCTTCAAAAATCTTGCCTTCAGCTGGCTCATCATCGTAAGAAGCAATGGGTGACAGATTAAGTAGTGTGATGCCACCACATGCCACAGATTATTAATATCTCATTTTCTGCTAATAATGAGGGGTTTTAGAAGAGCTGAAAGAGTAAATAGGAGAAGATGAGGCACCCCAGAGTTTAGCAACTGCAGACTGTCACTACCCTAGACTTGGAGGGGCCAATGGAAGCCATGGAACTGTGGAAGGTAGGGCTGCCTGGCAGGGGTACCCTCACTGGAGATGTCTCGTGAGGAGAGATTAAGGGGGAGAAATACCCTAGATCCTCCTTTTCTCCCACCCTCCAATCTCCTGCCAGCGATGTCTACTCTGCTCTACCAGCACCAGTGAGGTTGGATACAGATTCATGATCAGACTCACGAGGCACAGTAGGCTTCGCCCAGGATCAAGTCTACCTGGCCATAAGAAAGGATACAGGACATGAAAGTACCAGCAAGCACAGTATCAACATAGAGGAGACATTACAAGTCCCAGGCACAGCTTCTGATGTTCCGGTCACTCTGTGCTTGATATGAGCATGGCCATGAGTGGCTTGAGTAAGATGGACAACCTTGGCTCAAGGAAACCAGCAGTGCTGGGGTCTCTTCACCTTTTATACCTACCTAGTTATACACCTCCTCAAGTATACGTGACTAGCTCTCACTTTCTGGGGGCAGCAACAACAAAGCAATACGTAGTCTTTATCTAGATTGTCATTTATTTTGTACCTGGTATAGGTGAATTTATAACAATTTCTTGAGTTAACGTTAGGAGAGTTAACTGAGGGTCAGATTCCCAGGCATCCGTGAAAGCGAGATGACAGGCCATAGACCCAGCTGTAAATCCTTACCATCCGGCTTCCCACTGATTACTCCTAACTGGAAGCCAGTTAGGAGAGGGGTGTGGTGGTGTGTGGGGCAGATGTTTGCAGGGATCAGCCCTCTGATTCAGAGCTGAGCAGAGGAAGGGCAGGGAATGGCTCTTAGAGTAGTCAAGTGACTGGCAGACTCTCTTAACTTCTACGATTGTCTTCGGCTTCTACCATCACATCAAACTCCTCAGCTGACGTTACGTACAAATTGTTTCCACGTGCAATGGACAAATTTCAGTTTTCACTTAACTTGGCCCCCTTTTGAAAAAACAGCTTTTTTTTTTTTTTTGAGATATAATTTGCGTCCTATACATTTCAGCCATGTCAGGTGGTTTCAATGGTCTTTCACGTATTCACAGATATGAGCATTCACAGATAGGTGTGACCATCACCAGAGTCAATTGTAGAACATTTTCATCACTCCAAAAAGATCCTTTGCCTATTTTTATTTATTTATTTTATTTTATTTATTTTTTTTTTAAACATCTTTATTGAAGTATAATTGCTTTACAATGGTGTGCTAGCTTCTGCTTTACAACAAAGTGAATCAGTTACACATATACATATGTTGCCATATCTCTTCCCTCTTGCATTTCCCTCCCTCCCACCCTCCCTATCCCACCCCTCTAGGTGGTCACAAAGCACCGAGCTGATCTCCCTGTGCTATGCGGCTGCTTCCCACTAGTTATCTATTTTACATTTGGTAGTGTATATATGTCCATGACACTCTCTCACCCTGTCACATCTCACCCCTCCCCCTCCCCATATCCTCAAGTCCATTCTCTAGTAGGTCTGTGTCTTTATTCCCATCTTGCCACTAGGTTCTTCATGACCTCTTTTTTTTTTTTTTTCTTTTCCCTTAGATTCCATATATATGTGTTAGCATACTGTATTTGTTTTTCTCTTTCTGACTTACTTCACTCTGTATGACAGACTCTAACTCCATCCACCTCATTACAAACACCTCCATTTCATTTCTTTTTATGGCTGAGTAATATTCCATTGTATATATGTGCCACATCTTCTTTATCCATTCATCCGATGATGGACACCTAGGTTGCTTCCATGTCCTGGCTATTGTAAACAGAGCTGCAATGAATATTTTGGTACATGACTCTTTCTGAATTATGGTTTTCTCAGGGTATATGCCCAGTAGTGGGATTGCTGGGTCACATGGTAGTTCTATTTTTAGTTTTTTAAGGAACCTCCATACTGTTCTCCATAGTGGCTGTATCAATTTACATTCCCACCAACAGTGCAAGAGTGTTCCCTTTTCTCCACACCCTCTCCAGCATTTATTGTTTCTAGATTTTTTGATGATGGCCATTCTGACCTTGCCTATTTTTAAATTGGAACATTTGTTTTTTTATTATTGAGTTGCAGAGTTCCTTATATATTCTAGATACAAGGCCCTTATCAGATATATGATTTGCAAATAACTTCTCCCATTCTGTGGGTTGTCTTTTCCACCTGAACTCTTAAAAACTTTGAATATAGTTGATTCTCCAGTTTGAGACACATTTCCCACATCACTTTTGTGGCAATAGCATCAACCTCCACCCCTGTTGTCCTCCCAGTTTTTTTGACTACTCCTTCTTTGTACTCACTACCAATGTATATATTTTTAAACTTTAAATGTTGTATGTTCTCAGGGCTTTGTATTAAACTATTATTTTTTCTCATGCTATGTACTCTAGATGTTCTCACATCCAGGTTGAAGCCTTCAAATATTCTAATATTTTCCACATTTTTATTCCTGTCTTAGATTCCTCTCTCAGTCCCAACTTATGGCCAAATGTTTTCTCCACATTTCTACTTGGATGTCTCATAGGAATCTCAAAATCAGCATATCCAAAATTGAAATCTTTTTCTTCTGCTGCTAACTTGCTCCTTCATTAGTACTGCCATCCTTGCTATTAAATAATAGCTGTGTGACCTTAGGAAAGTGCCTTAACCTCTCTGAGTCTCAGTTTCCTTGTCTGTAAATTGTAGATAATAATAGTTCTTATCCCCTAAGTTTTTGTGGGAATTTGATGAGTTACTGTAAGGGTGACTAGAATAGTTCCCTGTGTATAATAGGCAGTACATAATTGTTAACTCTTATTATCTCACTAATAACTATCAACTCAGTTGTATATACCTGAAGTCTGGTTGTCAAGCCTGATAACCTCTATCTCCCTCAATCACTGATCTAATCAAACACTCTACTTTCTGGAACCTGCTTCTTTCTGCCTTTACTGCCACGACTCTGATTTAACTTACCATAATTTCTGCACCCTCACAGTAACTTCCAAATTTTTGTCTTATCCACTTGTACCCCCTTCCAATTCATTCTCCATTCAACTCCTAGAGCAGCAATTCTCAAACTTGATTAATACATAGACCCCATTTAAAGGAAAGGAATTCTCAAGGAACACAGTTTGACACCCACTCTCCTAAGACTTTTAATCTATGAAAATGTCAGTTTTGAATTTTCCTTGCTGTAGAGATTCTTTATCATTGTGCTGGTAATGTTTTCAACAAGTTACTTAAACACCTACAGAACTGAAAATATATCTGTGATTCTTTGGGCTCGGAGTATTCGATTTCACACCTAAAGCCATAATTCTGATTATTTGCTTCCCGGTTAAAACCTTGAAGGCTTCCATTGCTCTTTGAATAAAACTCCATATTTTAAATGTGATCTCTAAGGACCTGTACCTTCTGACCTTGGCCTGTCTCTCCAGCGTTACCTCACTGTCTGGTATATTAGGTTCCAGCCTCACTCTTTCCAGTTCTTCTATTGCGCCATGTTCCTTCCTGCCTCAAGGAGTATTTGCATGTGTGGTTTTCCTCTTTTGAGTGCTTGCCTTCAGGTGGCGATGCTTCCTGTTCCCTCAAATGGCCTGCTCATCCTTCAGCTTAAATACCACAGTAGTCCCCCCTTATCCATGGTTATTCTGTTACCTGTGGTTTCAGTTACCTGTGGTCAACCGTGGTCCAAAAATATTAAATGGAAAATTCCAGAAATAAACAATTCATAAGTTTTAAATTACATGTCATTCTTAGTAGCATGATGAAATCTTATGTCTATGGCTCCATCCCTCCTGGGACCTGAATCATCCCTTTGTCAGGTGTATCCTGCCCATTAGTCATGTAGCAACTGTCAGGGTTATCAGATCCACTATTGTGGTATCACAGTGCTCGTGTTCATGTGACCCTTATTTACTTAATGGTGGCCCCAAAGTGCCAGAGTAGCAAAGCGCCATGCTAACAATTCTCATATGCCAAAGAGAAGCTATACGTGCTTCCTTTAAGTGAAAAGATGTAAGTTCTCCACTTAATAGGGAAAGAAAAAAAAATTGTATGCTTAAGTTGCTAAGGTCTACAGTAAGAACGAATCTTCTACCCATGAAATTATCAAGAGGGAAAAAGAAATTCGTGCTAGTTTGGCTGTCACACCTCAAACTGCAAAAGGGAAGGCCACAGTGCATGAAAAGTGCTTAGTTAAAATGGAAAAGGCATTACATTCGTACAATAAGGTATTCTGGGAGAGAGAGACCACATTCACCTACCGTTTATTATAGTATATTGTTATAATTCTATTTTATTACTAGTTATTGTTCTTAATCTTTTATTGTGCCTAATTTATAAATTAAACTTTATTATAGCTATGTACGTATAGGGAAAACAGTATATATAGGGTTTGGTATTATCCTCTGTTTCAGGCATCCCTTGTGGTTAAGGGGGACTGTACTTCCTCAGGGACACTCTCTTGGCACCTCCAGACTTGGTTGTGTTCCTCTGTTATCTACACCCTTGGCACTCTGTACTTTCCTTTGTAGCACATAAGAGAATTGCAATTAGTTATTTGCAGAATTATCAATATTTCTTAACTGTGTTTGTTTAATGTTTGTTTCCCTGCCAGGCAGTCAGCTCCTCAAAGGCAAGGGTAAATCTTCCTTGTTCACCATTGTATCTCCTACTGCACCAGGCAAGATGCCTGCTACGGGAGAGGTTGTCAAATATTTGCTGAAAGGAACTGCCCCTGATGCTTAAACCAAATAATAAATTAATAACAAGTATTGACCTATAATCACACTGGAATAAATGTTAGAAGTTTACATAGGAACAAACTAGAAAATAAAAGTAAAAGATTGAGGTGGTTTCCAGCAAGATTGAGAGAGAATTCAGGATTTAAGCATCTGGGGTCTGGAGTCAAGGTCACCCAAGTATTAAGTACGTTAGAGTCATCTATTATTCAGTATTTCTTTATCTAATCAAGTAAATGCACTATGAGATAATCTGTACTCCTTTTGTTTCGCCTCTGTACATGCTGTTAAACACGACTTATATAATTCCGTTTATTTGCTTGATTTACTAGAGGTGAACATTGAGGGGTGAACCAAGATGTCTAGTAAAATCCAGGTCCTTCAAGGTCGTTGGCTGAGCTAGACAAGGTCCTAAGAGCTTCCAAGGAGATCAGTAGATATGGCCCATGACCAGCTACTCTGAGCTGAGCCCAAATGGCCCAGGTCCGTTCCTATCCAGCATATATGGGGACAGGAGCAAGGGTACAAGTGGAGGCACATGTTCCAGGTATCTTATAAAAGTTATAAATCAATCAAAGAAACTGTTAAACAAGATATGTTCTGACCTCCTATTTTGACGAACCAACTTTCATAATGAGATAGAAAGGCAGATTTTAATTTGGAATTTTCAGAGTCCTTAGAGTTCTGTGTTGGAACATTGCAATGTGGTGAGAGCCACCATCTATCTCCACTCCACTTCACTCTCCTACCCATAGCCTGTGGCCCGATTTCTCCTCTCTTCCCAATCCCACTCCGATCTGTGTTGTGAGGGGCCCCCCACACACGGAGAGCATGGGTGTGGACACTACAGATGACGTGTCCAAGCTCTGGTCATATTTCTAGTAGGCAACTACCTTTTGGTCACCCACTGGGCCAAGGGGTACCCACACCGGGGAGGACAGACTCAGGGGAGAGACTCATGTGGGCCTTGGGTGTGAAATGAGGGCCATTTGGGTAGAAAATTCTGGAGGTTTGGGCTCTTGGTGGCTTGTCCTCTTGATCCAACACATCTTCTCCCCCAGGCGAAGGGCACAGTGGAGAAGGCCAGAGTGAAGCCCTCTAAAGCCTGAGTCGTGAGCAGAGGTCCTTCCTTCCCAGATCTGGAGGTGATACAAAATAGCCTGGTGGCATGCTGATTTATCCCATCCCTTTTTTCCTATTATAATATGTGGATGTCTAGAAGAAGCTACAATTGGGAAGAGGGAAGTGCTGCCTTGGGTGAAGGTTTTTTTTTTTCCTCTTATGGAAAGGCTTTGTTCAGATTGCTGATTCTGGAATTAGGCCCAATATCATGCTGGTTGGTCTGGTCTCTCTGTTTTCTTTTAGATCATTCCAGATCCTCAAAAGGGCACAACTACTAGCACAAATTACATAAATGTTTTACAGCATTTATATTATATAGGTGTTGGAAATACCAGGAGAATATATGAAGGGAAGTAGGATTTGGAATCATTTTTTTATTCCTCATTGATGTATCAAAGATGACATTTATGGAGCAACCTCTAGTCACATCTAGTTTTTAATTTAATATTAAGATCTTACACTTCAAAGGACATAGAGGATTTATAACGTTGGTGGTTAAAAAAAAAGGCTCTAACGTAAAACAGATGAAAATGAAATGGAAATCACTGAAGGAGAATTGGAGGCCTCCCTCCCTCCCTCCCTCATCAGTAGTCCTGAGGACCTCTGCTCCATGTTTCTCAAAGTATGAGAAACCTCCACGAATCACCTGGGGCAATGGTTAAAAATGCAGATTCCTGGGCCTTGACCCTCTGGTTTAGACTCTGGAAATGTACATTTTTTCAGAAGAACCTGCAGTGATTCAGATGTCCTCTAAAGCTTTCAGCTACAATTAGATCCCATTGGACTGGAGTGGAACTAAGACATCTATATTTTTAAATAACCCTCCTGATAATTTTGATAATTAACCTAAAGTTTGTGAGCCATTGAACTATGTGGTTCTCTAAAGTAATATTATCTGAGTCAGTGGTTCTCAAAGTGTGGTCCTGGGACCAGCACATCAGCATCACCTGGAACTTTCAGAAACACACATTCTTAGGCCCCGTGGCAGCCCCAAATTAGAATCTGGGGCACAGCCTAGCAATCTGTGTTTTAACAAGCCCTGCAGGTGATTCTGATTCTGCTAAGGTTTGAAAACCACTGGCTTAAAATGTCTCCCTAAATGTCATTCCCCAACGATTCAATAAACACACACTGACACTCTGAACATCTTCTCCCAGGAACTTCAGAGGGCCTGGAGAAGTCACAGTTCTCAAAGATTTGCTGGTGGCACTTTCTTTGCATCCCTGATTTCGGTAATGGAGTGATCAGGAGAATGTCAAGTTTCAGGTGGTAGAAAGAAATCTCTCTCTGAATATAAAAAATGGTAGCTTTTATAAAGAGTTTAATTTCGTTCTTTGTGCTTTCCATATTTTCCAGATAGTAAGGAATTTGGATCAGCAAAAACAATCCATATTCCTGGAAAATAAAATCAATCAGCACAGTGACTTGTAAATGCAGTCAGCTGGGTGTGGCATTGGCTATAAAATTATTCAAAACAGGCCAGGTGCTACCAATTTCCTGTGTTTTTCCAGGGTCTTTGGTTGGGAGCTGACATCGTGAAGGCTTCTGTGGGGTTACGATCATCTTTACTTTTCTGCATAATTTTGGCTTTTTCTGAGCGAGAGTCAGGTACAAGAGCAACCCTCATGTTTTGCTGAAGGTGTAGAGGTTGCTGGGTCTTTTGTTGTGTGCTATTTTGAGTAGAAGTGACTTGCCACTTTATTTTCCTGACTTCTGCAGTGGTGTTGCCTCCTCTCTTTTGCCCTCTACCTCCCCACCCTCCCAAAGCAAGTGATTTATCTAGTTTATCCTCATGCTTGGGAAAGAGCTATTTTTTTTAATGTTTTAATTTAATTTTATTTATTTATTTTTATACAGCAGGTTCTTATTAGTCATCAATTTTATACACATCAGTGTATACATGTCAATCCCAATCGCCCAATTCAGCCCACCACCACCACCACACCCCCGCAGCTTTCCCCCCTTGGTGTCCATACGTTTGTTCTCTACATCTGTGTCTCAATTTCTGCCCTGCAAATTGGTTCATCTGTACCATTTTTCTAGGTTCCACATATATGCATTAATATATGATACTTGTTTTTCTCTTTCTGACTTACTTCACTCTGTATGACAGTCTCTAGATCCATCCACGTCTCAACAAATGACCCAATTTCGTTCCTTTCTATGGCTGAGTAATACTCCGTTGTATATATGTACCACATCTTCTTTATCCATTCGTCTGTTGATGGGCATGTAGGTTGCTTCCATGACCTGGCTATTGTAAACAGTGCTGCAATGAACATTGGGGTGCATGTGTCTTTTTGAATTACAGTTTTCTCTGGGTATATGCCCAGTAGTGGGATTGCTGGATCAGATGGTAATTTTATTTTTAGTTTTTTAAGGAACCTCCATACTGTTCTCCATAGTGGTTGTATCAATTTACATTCCCACCAACAGTGCAAGAGGGTTCCCTTTTCTCCACACCCTCTCCAGCATTTGTTGTTTGTAGATTTTCTGATGACGCCCATTCTAACTGCTGTGAGGTGGTACCTCACTGTAGTTTTGATTTGCATTTCTCTAATAATTAGTGATGTTGAGCAGCTTTTCATGTGCTTCTTGGCCATCTGTATGTCTTCTTTTTTTTTTTTTAAAGATTGTATACTTTATTTTTTATTTATTTATTTTTGGCTGCATTGGGTCTTCATTGCTGCATGCGAGCTTCCTCTAGCTGCGGCGAGTGGGGGACCACTCCTCGCTGCGGTGCGCAGGCTTCTCACCGCGGCGGCCTCTCCCGTTGCGGAGCACGGGCTCTAGGCACGCAGGCCTCAGCAGTTGTGGTACGTGGGCTCAGCAGCTGTGGCTTGCAGCCTCCAGATGCAGGCTCAGCAGTTGCAGCACATGGGCCTAGCTGCTGCACGGCATGTGGGATCCTCCCCCACAAGGGCTCGAACCCGTGTCCCCTACATCGGCAGGCGGATTCCCAACCACTGCGCCATCAGGAAAGCCTGTATGTCTTCTTTGGAGAAATGTCTATTTAGGTCTTCTGCTCATTTTTGGATTGGGTTGTTTGTTTCTTTACTATTGAGCTGCATGAGCTGTCTATATATTTTGGAGATTAATCCTTTGTCCGTTGATTCATTTGCAAATATTTTCTCCCATTCTGAGGGTTGTCTTTTCGTCTTGTTTATGGTTTCCTTTGCTGTGCAAAAGCTTTGAAGTTTCATTAGGTCCCATTTGTTTATTTTTGTTTTTATTTCCATTACTCTAGGACGTGGATCAAAAAAGATCTTGCTGTGATTTATGTCAAAGAGTGTTCTTCCTATGTTTTCCTCTAAGAGTTTTAGAGTGTCTGGTCTTACATTTAGGTGTCTAATCCATTTTGAGTTTATTTTTGTGTATGGAGTTAGGGAGTGTTCTAATTTCATTCTTTTACATGTAGCTGTCCAGTTTTCCCAGCACCACTTACTGAAGAGACTGTCTTTTCTCCATTGTATATCCTTACCTCCTTTGTCATAGATTAGTTGACCATAGGTGTGTGGGTTTATCTCTGGACTTTCTATCTTGTTCCATTGATCTATGTTTCTGTTTTTGTGCCAGTACCATATTGTCTTGATTACTGTAGCTTTGTAGTATAGTCTGAAGTCAGGGAGTCTGATTCCTCCAGCTCCGTTTTTTTCCCTCTGCAAAGACTGCTTTGGCTATTCGGGGTCTTTTGTGTCTCCATACAAATTTTAAGATATTTTGTTCTAGTTCCGTAAAAAATGCCATTGGTAATTTGATAGGGATGGCATTGACTCTGTAGATTGCTTTGGGTAGTATAGTCATTTTCACAATATTGATTCTTCCAATCCAAGAACATGGTATATCTCTCCATCTGTTGGTATCATCTTTAGTTTCTTTCATCAGTATCTTATGCTTTTCTGCATATAGGTCTTTTGTCTCCCTAGGTAGGTTTATTCCTAGGCATTTTATTCCTTGTGTTGCAATGGTAAATGGGAGTGTTTCCTTAATTTCTCTTTCAGATTTTTCATCATTAGTGTATAGGAATGCAAGAGATTTCTGTGCATTAATTTTGTATCCTGCTACTTTACCAAATTCATTGATTAGCTCTAGTAGTTTTCTGGTGGCAACTTTAGGATTCTCTATGTATAGTATCATGTCATCTGCAAACAGTGACAGTTTTACTTCTTCTTTTCTGATTTAGATTCCTTTTATTTTTTTTTCTTCTCAATTGCCGTGGCTAAGACTTCCAAAACTATGTTGAATAATAGTGGTGAGAGTGGACATCCTTGTCTTGTTCCTGATCTTAGAGGAAATGCTTTCAGTTTTTCACCATTGAGAATGATGTTTGCTGTGTGTTTGTCGTATATGGCCTTTATTATGTTGAGGTAGGTTCCCTCTATGCCCACTTTCTGGAGAGTTTTTATCATAAATGGGTGTTGAATTTTGTCAAAAGCTTTTTCTGCATCTATTGAGATGATCATATGGTTTTTCTTCTTCAATTTGTTAATATGGTGTATCACACTGATTGATTTGCGTATATTGAAGAATCCTTGCATCCCTGGGATAAATCCCACTTGATCATGGTGTATGATCCTTTTAATGTGTTGTTGGATTCTGTTTGCTAGTATTTTGTTGAGGATTTTTGCATCTATATTCATCAGTGATATTGGTCTGTAATTTTCTTTTTTTGTAGTATCTTTGTCTGGTTTTGGTATCAGGGTGATGGTGGCCTCATAGGATGAGTTTGGGAGTGTTCCTTCCTCCACAATTTTTTGGAAGAGTTTGAGAAGGATGGATGTTAGCTCTTCTCTAACTGTTTGATAGAATTCACCTGTGAAGCCATCTGGTCCTGGACTTTTGTTTGTTGGAAGATTTTTAATCACAGTTTCAATTTCATTACTTGTGATTGTCTGTTCACATTTTCTACTTCTTCCTGGTTCAGTCTTGGAAGGTTATACCTTTCTAAGAATTTGTGCATTTCTTCCAGGTTGTCCATTTTATTGGCATAGTGTTGCTTGTAGTAGTCTCTTAGGATGCTTTGTATTTCTGCGGTGTCTGTTGTAACTTCTCCTTTTTCATTTCTAATTTTATTGATTTGAGTCCTCTCCCTCTTTTTCTTGATGAGTCTGGCTAATGGTTTATCAATTTTGTTTATCTTCTCAAAGAACCAGCTTTTAGTTTTATTGATCTTTGCTATTGTTTTCTTTGTTTCTATTTCATTTATTTCTGCTCTGATCTTTATGATTTCTTTCCTTCTGCTAACTTTGGGTTTTGTTTGTTCTTCTTTCTCTAGTTCCTTCAGGTGTAAGGTTAGATTGTTTATTTGAGAGTTTTCATGCTTCTTGAAGTAGGCTTGTATAGCTATAAACTTCCCTCTTAGAACTGCTTTTGCTGCATCCCATAGGTTTTGGATTGTCGTGTTTTCATTGTCATTTGTCTCTATGTAATTTTTGATTTCCTCTTTGATTTCTTCAGTGATCTCTTGGTTATTTAGTAACGTATTGTTTAACCTCCATGTGTTTGTGTGTTTTATGTTTTTTTTCCCTGTAATTCATTTCTAGTCTCATAGTGCTGTGGTCAGAAAAGATGCTTGACATGATTTCAATTTTCTTACATTTACTGAGGCTTGATTTGTGACCCAAGATATGATTTATCCTGGAGAATGTTCTGTGCGCACTTGAGAAGAAAGTGTAATCTGCTGTTTTTGAATAGAATGTCCTGTAAGTATCAATTAAATCTATCTGGTCTATTGTGTAATTTAAAGCTTCTGTTTCCTTATTTATTTTCATTTTGGGTGATCTGTCCATTGGTGTAAGTGAGGTTAAAGTCCCCCACTATTATTGTGTTACTGTCGATTTCCTCTTTTATAGCTGTTAGCAGTTGCCTTATGTATTGAGGTGCTCCTCTGTTGGGTGCATATATATTTTAATTGTTATATCTTCTTCTTGGATTGATCCCTTGATCATTATGTAGTGTCCTTCCTTGTCTCTTGTAACATTCTTTATTTTAAAGTCTATTTTATCTGATAGGAGTATAGCTACTCCAGCTTTCTTTTGATTTCCATTTGCATGGAATATCTTTTTCCATCCCCTCGCTTTCAGTCTGTATGTGTCCTTAGGTCTGAAGTGGGTCTCTTGTAGACAGCATATAGATGGGTCTTGTTTTTGTATCCATTCAGCAAGCCTGTGTCTTTTGGTTGGAGCATTTAACCCATTCACGTTTAAGGTAATTATTGATATGAATGTTCCTATGACTATTTTCTTAATTGTTTTGGATTTGTTTCTGTAGGTCCTTTTCTTCTCTTGTGTTTTCCACTTAGAGAAGTTCCTTTAGCATTTGTTGTAGAGCTGGTTTGCAGGTGCTGAATTCTCTCAGCTTTTGCTTGTCTGTAAAGCTTTTGATTTCTTCATCGAATCTGAATGAGATCCTTGCTGGGTTAGAGTAATCTTGGTTGTAGGTTCTTCCCTTTCATCACTTTAAGTATATCATGCCACTCCCTTCTGGCCTGTAGAGTTTCTGCTGAGAAATCTCAGGTGTTAACCTTATGGGAGTTCCCTTGTATGTTATTTGTCATTTTTCCCTTGCTGCTTTCAATAATTTTTCTTTGACTTTAATTTTTGCCAATTTGATTACTATGTGTCTCGGCATGTTTCTTCTTGGGCGTATCCTGTATGGGACTCGCTGCACGTCCTGGACTTGGGTGGCTATTTCCTTTCCCATGTTAGGGAAGTTTTCAACTATAATCTCTTCAAATATTTTCTCGGGTCCTTTCTCTCTCTCTTCTCCTTCTGCGACCCCTGTAATGTGAATGTTGTTGCGTTTAATGTTGTCCCAGAGGTCTCTTAGGCTGTTTTCATTTCTTTTCATTCTTTTTTCTTTATTCTGTTCCGCAGCAGTGAATTCCACCATTCTGTCTTCCAGGTCACTTATCCGCTGTTCTGCCTCAGTTATTCCGTTATTGATTCCTTCTAGTGTAGTTTTCATTTCAGTTATTGTATTGTTCATCTCTGTTTGTTTGTTCTTTAATTCTTCTAGGTCTTTGTTCAACATTTCTTGCATCTTCTCGATCTTTGCGTCCATTCTTTTTCTGAGGTCCTGGATCATCTTCACTATCATTATTCTGAATTCTTTTTCTGGAAGGGTGCCTATCTCCACTTCATTTAGTTGTTTTTCTGGGGTTTTATCTTGTTCCTTCATCTGGTACATAGCTCTCTGCTTTTTCATCTTGTCTATCTTTCTGTGAATGTTGTTTTTGTTCCACAGGCTGCAGGATTGTAGTTCTTCTTGCTTCTGCTGTCTGCCCTCTGGTGGATGTCTAGAGCTATTTTTTATTTTTCCTTTTAGATGTAGGTATTTTCCACTGTGCAGCTCTCCACCCCATTCACCCTGCCTGGGGGAAAAGATTTCCGTGCTTGAAATTTCAGCTTTCTTTTCCATGTCCCATCCTGATCTACTCATTATCTAGCCCCCTATCTCTTGTCATCCCCTCTCCCCTTCTTTTTATTTATTTATTTAGTTTAAAAAATTTTTTTATTGGAGTATAGTTGATTTACAATGTTGTGTTAGTTTCAGGTGTACAGCAAAGTGAATCAGTTATACATATACATGTATCCATATAGGTAATTACAGAGTATTGAGTAGTGTTCCTTGTGCTATACAGCAGGTTTTATTAGTTATCTAGTTTATATATAGTAGTGTGTGTATGTCAATCCCAATCTCCCAATTTATCCCCACCCCCACCCCCTTACCCCCTAGTAACCATAAATTTGTTTTCTACATCTGTAACTCTATTTGAGTGTTTGTGTGTTACTTCTAAATCTTGGCGTGGAAACAAAGATCTTCATTTTTCTCTCCTCATTTATTTTTCCTATGTCATAAAGTTATCTTTTAATATCTGCTTAAAAATCTTTTATACTATTTTAAAGGTTACTTTCCATTTAATCAGTTATTATAAAATATTCGCTATATTCCCTGTGTTGTACAATACAATCTTGAACTTACTTTACACCCAATAGTTTATACCTCCCACTCTCCCACCCCTATAATGCACCCACCGCCAGTAACCGCTAGTTTGTTCTCTATACCTGTGAGTCTGCTTCTTTTTGTTATATTCACTAGTTTGTTATATTTTTTAGATTCCACATATAAGTGATATCATATAGTATTTATCTTTCTCTGTCTGACTTATTTCACATAGCATAATGTCCTCCAAGTCCATCCATGTTGCTGCAAATGGCAAAATTTCATTCTTTTTTATGGCTGAGTAGTATTCCATTGTATATATGTATATGTGTGTATACACACACACACACACACACACATGCATACCATGTCTGTTGATGGACATTTATGTTGCTTCCATGTCTTGGCAATTGTAAATAATGCTGCTATGAATATTGGGGTCCATGTATCTTTTTGAGTTAGTGGTTTTTTTTTTTCTTTTTCTTTTTTTGGTAATATCTGTTGTTTTATTTGCAACCCACTTACTTTGTCCATGTGTCATACCTGTGGCTTACTTTACAGTCATTTTTTCTCACCTAAACTATATATCTCTTTCTTTATTAAAAAAAGTCACTAGATAAGTTTACTTTCTATGTAATACTTTAAACATTTTGTTATTTCTAGTATTTCCTTATCATGAAAATATAGTGATGGATAGCTTTATTTGTAGGAATGCCTTTACATCTCTATCTAAAAACTTCCTTAGGATATATTACTTGTAGTAGAATTAATGGGGGCCCACAGCTGTGGATGATTCAATTTCACAGTCAGACTCACCAGAGGCCAATAGGCTTTCATCTAAGACTATCTTCATTTTGCTTTATAGAAGGATACAGGGCAGGAGACACAGCAGGTACAGATCTTCATTAATTGGCAGAACCATATATTGCTTGAATATATGGTTTCCTTTGTCCCGTCACCCACAAAAGGTGTGTTTGGCTGCTTTAGAGGAGAGCCAGAGGCTAACAGAGAAGCTGCTGTTTTCATGTCCCACCCATCATTTACACTGGCTTTGTCATGTAGACCCAAGGCCATCACACCAGCTTGAGGCTCCCCCAGTCTGGGGGCAGTCCCACACAGCAAGTGAAGCAGAGACAGCATCCCATGTTTAGCTTAAGTCTGTAGTTTTTAAGGAAATGGCACTGGGTGAAGGAGATGGAGGTTGTCTCCATATAAGCCTGCAAGTCTGACCTGAGGTTAATTTTCACTCACAACTGTTATGGCTTTATCTGAACAATCACACTGCATCTGTCAAGGGTGTTCTAAGGGGTATATATACATATACATAGATAAATATATATATGTATCTATATATATATATATTATAATAAAAAGCCCAGGTTTTCTTTCAGTGTCCTCTAGGACAAAAATTTCTATCTGAATCTTTCTTTTTTGGATTCTTTCAACAGTGTCCATAAGGTGTACTTCTTCTACATTCTGGGCTGTTGTTCCATTGGCTCTACTTGGTCAAGGCCACCTCTTGCATTCTGATGAAGCGTCTCTGGGAACTGGCTCTCCTGTCACCAGCATAACTGAGAAAGGGTATGAGTTTAATTATCTTGTCATTGAGTGTGGGATTCGGAAAAAGGTAAGAGCTGTGACCGTTTCAAAATAACAAGCTACCCCCCCCCCATCTTACCTTGCAGTGGCTGCTGTGCTTAGCTGGTGCAAGATGGGTGGAGTCAAGGTCAAAGCCAAAGGTGAAGAACCTGCTCATTTTTATGACACTTGAGTTTGATACTTTTAGAATAGAAAGACCAATGGGACCCAGGAATTGGCCTTGAAGAGCTCATGGCCCATTGGGGAGAATACATTGCAGTATATTTTATTATGACTTTTCAACCACTCATACATCTTTGGTCCTTAGATCTCCTAAAGTCTAGAAACACTGAAAAGAAGGTATCATTCCCAGTTTTCATATTAAGTAACTGAGGCTAAAAAAGGCTGACAATTTACCCAAAGTCATGCAGCTGTCCAAAAGAGGAAGGACTGAAGCTTAGCTATTGGTAAATTGAGATTTACATCCTTCTTTGGAAGAAGGAGGCAATGGAAAATGGTGGATTGCAATGTATGTCAGAGATACAGAGCACTAGGGGGATTCAGAAGGAAAGTTCTGAGAATGTTTGATGAGAGGTGAATTTGCTAGTACTTCGATAATTTTTACGTCTCTGTCCGTGAATGAGTTTGGTCTATAATTGCCCTTTCAAATATACTCCTTGGAGTTATTGGCTAAGATTGTAATTTTTTGATCCTTGGTGGTAAAACCTCCTATTTTTCATTTTTCTTTGTGGTTATATATCTAGAGTGAAGTCAAGTCTAGGTGACTTGTCTAAGGTAATAGAACTAGGGAGTGGGAGAGCAGGAATGAACCTGGATTTTCTGACAGGAACTTTCAGGCAATTCAACATTGACCTTTGGTGGAGGAAGAAAAAGTGGACTTTGCCCTTAACATGCAGTGGTTTTACAACATGAGTTAAAAAAATATGTATGTAGAGAAACATTATGTGGAGAATAACTCAACTATCTATTGAGAGGTGTGTGGTTTGTGAGTGATATAAACAATTCCAGTTTCCTTCAATTTACTACTTTACATCCACAAAACTTGCTAATTCAACTTCTTTTTTGAAGTACGCATATTTCTAATTTCTTTTGCCTTCATGTACCTTTCTTATATTTCAAAGCATGACTTATTATGGGCATAAGGGAAAAAACAGCAAAGGCTAAAAGATTGATAGCATGGCTTTACAAAGTTCATACAATTAAATAAGAGATACTAAGAGCGATGCACAGAGATCAACTACAATGGGACAAAAAACTATGAAATGAAACAATCCATCAGAGCTACAGATTTCTTTAAAGGTTATTTTCTCAGGGCATGAAAACCATTTTTAAAGTTTTCAGTATTACAAGACCCTTTTGAAATTATGCTTTCAAGGATAGATTTGTATGTGTGGAACAATTTGGTTTACGGTTTTGAAAATTCTCAAGTTCCAGGAGTGGGTGGAGGGGTGGGGGAGGGGGATTTTGGTTTAACACCTTACCAAGTCAGATTCTTTGAACAAGTTTTATGGTACAAAGGATCTCTTCCTTGGTGGCTTCATTTCTTTCTCAGGTTTTCTTTTATTTATTATGAAGGTTTTCCATCAAAGGGTAGCATCTAGAATTCCATTAGTTAGCATTAAAAAAAAAGCAGGGCTTTATCACTCGGTTTAACTCTCCATCATGGAGTAGGGAAGAATAGTTTATTTAAAAAATTAAAAAGTGTACAATATAGTGGTTTTAGTATATTTACAAAGATGTGCAATCATCATCACTATGTAATTCCAGAATATTTTAATCACCCCCAAAAGACACCTTATATCCATTAGCAGTCACTCTACAGTCTCCTTTCCCCCAGCTCCTGGAAACCACTAATCTAATTTCTCTTTCTATAAATTAGCATATTCTCGACATTGCATATAAATGGAATCATGTAATATGTAGCCTTCTGTGACTGAATTCTTTCACTTAGCATGTTTTCAAAGTTTATCCATATTGTAGTATATATCAATACTTAATTCCTTTTCATTGCTGAATAATAGTTCATTGTATGGATATACCACACTTGGGTTGTTTCCACTTTTTGGCTATTATGAATAGTGCTGCTATGCACATTTGTGCACAAGTTTCGAATTATCTTGGGTAAATATGTAGAAGTTAAATTGCGGGGTCACGTGGTAATGCTAAATTTTTGAGGAACTGCCAGACTTTCGCAGTGACTGTTGCATTTTACATGCAGTATATGAGGGTCCAATTTTTCCATATCCTTGCCAATACTTGCTATTTTCTGTCTTTTGGATTCTGGTAACCTTAGGGGGTGTGAAATGGTATTATTGTAGTTTTGATTTGCATTTCCCTGGTGACTAATGATATTGCGTATCTTTTAATGTACTTATAGGATGAATTTCTTTTCTTTTTAAAAATTTTTATTGAGGTATAATTGACATATAACATTACATTAGTTTCAGGTATACAACATAATGATTCAATATTTATATATATATTATAAAATGATCACCATGATAAGTCTAGTTAATATGCATCACCACATGTAGCTTCAAAATTTCATTTTCTTGTGATGAGAACTTTCAAGATATACTTAAAAGTATACTGAAAATATGCAATTCAGTATTATTAACTAGAGTCACTATGTTGTACATTACATCTCCATCACTTATTGATTTTGTAACTGGAAGTTTGTACCTTTTGACCCTCTTCGCCCATTTTGCCCACCCCCAATCCCTGCCTCTGGTAATCACCAATCTGACCAGTCTGTTCTCTGTATTAGCTTGGGTTTTTTTGTTTGTTTGTTTGTTTTTGCTTTTTAAGTATATTATATATACTTTCCATATATAAGTGAGATCATGCAGTATTTGTCTTTCTCTGTCTGACTTATCTCACTTAGCATAATGCCCTCAAGGTCCATCCATGTTGTCGTGAATGGTGAGATTTTATTTTTTATGCTGGAATAATATTCCATTTGTGTGTGTGTGTGTGTGTATGTGTGTGTATATATTTTCTTTATCCATTCATTCATCAGTAGACACTTAGGTTGTTTCCATGTCTTGGTTATTGTAAACAATGCTGCAGTGAACATGGTGGGGTGCAGAAATTTTTTTGAATTGGTGTTTTCATTTTCTTCATATAAGTACCCAGAAGTGGAATTTCTGGATCATATGGTAATTCCATTCTTAATTTTTTTTGAGGAACTTCCATACTGATTTCTATAGTGGTTGCACCAATTTACATCCCCACCAACAGTGCACAATTGTTCCCTTTTCTTCACGTCCTCACTGACACTTGTTATTTCTTGCCTTTTTGGTAATAGCCATTTTTTTAAAAATTTATTTATTTATGGCTGTGTTGGGTCTTCGTTTCTGTGCGAGGGCTTTCTCTAGTTGTGGCAAGCGGAGGCCACTCTTCATCGCGGTGCGCGGGCCTCTCACTATCGCGGCCTCTCTCGTTGCGGAGCGCAGGCTCCAGACGCGCAGGCTCAGTAATTGTGGCTCACAGGCCCAGTTGCTCCGCGGCATGTGGGATCCTCCCAGACCAGGGCTCAAACCCGTGTTCCCTGCATTGGCAGGCAGATTCTCAACCACTGCGCCACCAGGGAAGCCCCAAATAGCCATTTTAACAGGTGTGAGATGATATCTCATTGTGGTTTTGATTTGCATTTCCCTGATGATTGAGCATTTTTTCAATGTACTTGGTGGCCATCTGCATGCTGTCTTTGGAAAAATGTCTATTCAGATCTTCTGCCTGTTTTTAAAAATTGGATTTTTTTAAATTGAATTGTATGAGTTCTTTACATATTTTGGATATTAACCCCTAATCAGATATATGATTTACAAATACTTTCTCCCATTCAGTAGGTTGCCTTTTAATTTTATTGATGACTTCCTTTGCTGTGCAGAAGTTTTTTAGTTTGATGTAGTTCACTTGTTTATTCTTACTTTTGTTGCCTTTGTTTTTGGAGTCAGATCCAAAACAAAAGAAACCCAAACAAAACAAAAAAAACATTGCCAAGGCCAGTGTCAAGAAACATATTGCCTCTGTTTTCTTCTAGGAGTTTTATGGTTTCAGATCTTACATTCAAGTCTTTGATCCATTTTGGGTTAATTTTTATATATGGTGTAAGATAGTGGTCCAGGTTCATTTTTTGCATACGGCTTTCCAGTTTTCCCAACACTGTTTATTGAAGAGACTGTACTTTCCCTAATGTGTCTTCTTGGCTTGTCATAAATTAATTGACTATACATGTAATGGTTTACTTCTGGGCTCTCCCTATTGTTTTCCATTTGTCTATGTGTCACTTTTCTAGTATTTTATTAAGGAATTTCATATCTACATTCATACGGTATATTGGTCTGTAGTTCTTTTTGTGATGTCTGGTTTTGGTATCAGGGTAATACTGGCTTCATAGAATGAGTTGAGCAGTTTTGTCCTCTTCTATTTCTTGGGAGAGTTTGTGAAGCATTGGTATTAATTCTTTAAATGTTTGGTAGAATTCACCAGTGAAGCCATGTAGGCTTGGATTTTTCTTTGTGGGTAGTGTTTAATTATTAATTCAATCTGCTTACTTGATCTAGGTCTATTCAAATTGAGCATATTTTGAGTTAAGTCAAATTAAGACCAGGATTTCAGGAAAACTTCCAGAGAGCTCAAATAATGACAATTCTCTGGGGATGGGATTTTAGGGAGCCCCAGACTGTTCTGTGTTCTTTGGGTTCTGCTAGGCTGTTGGTTTTCATGGCTACTATGGAGCTGGGGAGATAGGAATTGGCATAGAACAAGTTAGAATGTCACAAAGCTCATTGTTCTTACTGAGATTCCACCGTTAGTCTTGAATACATGCTCCTTGGATGGTTGCAAGCCTTAGGTTAATTTCCAGAATTGTGAGAAAGTTAAATTTGACAGTTTCTGCCAGGTTTTTTTTTGTCTTTTATTTTTTAGAAAAGTGAATTTTTGTTTTTGTTTTTTGATTTTAATTGAAATATAGTTGATTTACAATGTTGTTAGTTTCTGATGTACAGCAAAGTGATTCTGTTTTATATATATATATTCTTTTCAGATTCTTTTCCATTGTAGTTATTACAAGATATTGAATCTAGTTCCCTGTACTATACAGCTGGACCTTGTTGTTTATCCATTTTGCATATAGTAGTTTGGGTCTGCTAATCCCAAACTCCTAATTTATCCATTACCCCACCTCTTCCCCCTCTGGCAACCATAAGTTTGTTTTGTATGTCTGTGGGTCTATTTATGTTTTGTAAATAAGTTCATCTGTATCATTTTGTAAACTCCACATGTTAAGTGATATCGTATGATATTTGCCTTTCTCTGTCTGACTTACTTCACTTAGTATGATAATCCCTAGGTCTATCCATGTTGCTGTAAATGGCAATGTTTCATTCTTTTTTATGGCTGAGTAATATTCTATTGTGTGTATATACCCCCATCTTCTTTATCCATTCATCTGTTGATGGACATTTAGGTTGCTTCCACGTCTTGGTTACTGTAAACAGTACTGCTATGAACATTGGGGTGCATGTATCTTTTTGAATTAGAGTTTTCTCTGGACATAAGCCTAGGAGTGGGAATCCTGGATGATATGGTAACTCTATTTTTAGTTTTTAAAGGAACCTCCATACTGTTCTCCATAGTGGCTGCACCAATTTACATTCCCACCAACAGTGTAGGGAGGGTTCCCTTTTGGAGAAGTGAATTTTTGGTGATCTTTATTCTGCTATACTGGAACTTACTATTGAATACATTTTTAATTAATAAGAGAAATAAGGAGCACATAGTATCCATTTTCCATACTTTATATACAATTGATAGAATTTTGACTGAAATAACACATTTAATAGCAACACATGTTACTGAATGTTATATGTCTATTAAATGTCCTTGGAAATATTTTATTTACATGTGAATATTTATTGTATAAATTAACAGGTTGAAAAATGGTAATCCAGTATGACAATTTAAAAATGAGTAATAGCAAAAGTATACACCTAAATGTGTTTACAGAGGTTGTCCCTGTGTTAGGATTATGGAAATTTTTATTTTGCCATAACACAGTGTTTTTGAATGTCTCCCCAATAAGCACGTAGTCAGAAGACACAAAACTCCAATTATGGCTTTGAATAAAAGTGCTTCTCTGTAATCTTTCTAGCACTGTGGTAATGTTTGAAAGCCAAATCTCCAGAGTAAAATTATTAAGTAGAAGCTGTAGCCTTTGTTTCTAGCCTGGCCATTCATCATTTCAATTTCACAATTTCAGTCTCCAGAAATGCTAACTGGTGGCACCGATGGTCCAGAGCCTGAGTTGGCATTTTCTTCATGGTCTTTGTGGAAACAGTCTCTTCAGAATCCATGGGAAGACACTTTAGTGTGAAGATCTTACATCTTGAATTGATCTGTTTCTTGTTCAAATTTCATTAAAACTCCTGTGTGAGATGGTATACTTCAATTAGAAAAGTCTTTTTTGTCCCATTAGGTTTTCTCCAGGGGAGTGATTTTTTATTCAGTGCTCTATTGTAACATAATGCACAAAGGAGTCACTGGAAAAATTCCTTTAAGGTGTATTGTTTTCAGGGGAGTGTCATGGGCCAGCTGGTTCTCATTTTACTTTCTATGAACTACTTGTCAAAAGTAAAATGTTTATAGCACAGGGAGATCAGCTCAGTGCTTTGTGACCACCTAGAGGGGTGGGGTAGGGAGGGTGGGAGGGAGACGCAAGAGGGAGGAGATATGGGGATATATGTATATGTATAGCTGATTCACTTTGTTATAAAGCAGGAACTAACACACACACTGTAAAGCAATTATACTCCAATAAAGATGTTAAAAAATAATAATAATCCAGATTTAGAGGTAAAAAAAAAAAATGTTTAGAGAGTGAAGCTCAGTGTAGTTTGAATCCTAGAATGATTGGTGGGCACAGTTCCTCAGTCCAGGGAAATACTTATCCATGTCATTTGTTCATTGCAGATGCTCTGCCCAGATCCCCTTGGATTGTCGTCACCATTTCTGTGTGCCCCTCCCCTTGATTCTGTGCAGTTTGGCCTTTACTGACCCCAACTGGGCCTGGGAGTTTACAAAATTTCCTCTGCCCCTATGATGGAAAGCCTGGCTCTGTTGCCTGATTCAAGGACAAACTGTGAGGCAGGATTTGACTTGAAAGCTTTCTTGCAGGTTCTGCTGAGGCTAGGACTTTGACCAAAATAGCACACTTTTGTTATCTTTATCTTCCTTGTCTGTTTCCCTCTTTGCTTTATTGGGAGCACTTCTATGATAAATCCCCTGTATATAAATCTCTTTGTCAGATTCTGCTTTGGGGGAACACTACAAAGACAGTAAAATGGGTTAATACAGCTCAAAGGTTGACACGTTCAAGATCATGTAGTTAGGAGATGGCAAGTCAGGACCTAAACACACCATCTCATATAGCTGCCTCTAAAGATCTGGAGATGCTTGGAAAAACAGGAATGGTAGACAAAGCACACATTGTCTGCTCTTTAACGCCAAACATTTAGAAGAAATTAAATCCTGACTTCAGTTTATAATTCTTTATTCTATACAAGACCTAATGTTTTCCAATTTTGGTAACTTAGATAAATCCTGTACACCCGAATGTGCATAATTGGATTGAAAAAGGTTTTTTTCTAAAAGGGAATTCGGGTGCTTGTTTAATATAGATACCATGACCCTATGGCTTTTGGGAAAACATCCTAAACTTTTTTTTTATATTTTAAGGATCAATGAAATAATCCTTTTACTGTTCTAGTATTTTATGAGTGGAAAATTTTAAAGATCTAGGACTCTTACTATATGCTAGTGAGAGCTGTCTTTGGATTACTTCTTCATAAGGCTATCAGAGCTAACATTCTCTATATTGGGGAATAGATTCTTCAATAGTGGGTCATTGGGAGGCGGAGGGGGAATTCTTAATGTTATTAAGAATTAGTGTTATTCCCACTCCCCGTCCCCCAAAATCAACGTTGTCACAAATGTCAAAATTTCATTCTTTTTTATGGCTAATATTCCATTGCATATATGTACCACATCTTCTTTGTCCATTCATCTGTTGATGGGTGGACTCTGCAAAATAAGACAAACATAAAACAGAGTCACGAAGACAGAGAACAAACTAGTGGTTACGAAAGGGAGGGAGTGGGCGGAGGGGCAACAGAGGTGAAGGGGATTAAGAGGTACAAACTACAAGGTACAATATAATTTACGAGGATGTAATGTGCAGCACAGGGAAATAGTCAATATTTCATAACAACTTTTTATGGAGTATAATCTAGAAAAATATGCAGTTTTTAATAGATTGTACACCTGAAACTAATATAATATTGTAAGTCAACTACACTTCAATAAAATTTTTAAAAAATCAAGTAGGGGCAGTATGGTGGTGGTCTTGAACCGATGACTATTAAAGTAGGGTGGACAGCAATGAGTCAAGCCAAAATGAGACTCAATGGTTTATTTTTAAATTTAACGTGACATGCAGGTTTTCTCTTCTTTAAAACTTGTAGCTCATCGTTTTTGGATACCACTCCAAGCACTATCAACAACAATCTTACAAAGTTCAAAAATGATATTCCCTCTGCCAGTTCTTGCTCTTCCTGGAACTTAACCAACCCTTGCCCGTTTGCATTGCCTTGGATTCCATACTTCCAACACTCCTCGGTGAGGAGCCTTAGAACAGGCAGCAGGTGCTGGGCTTGATATAAGGAAAGAAAAAGCCCAAAGCTCTGCTAATTAGTGTTTTTGTTTTGGTTTTTTTTGGTTTTTGTTTTAAATGGTGTCTACGTGATGTCTTGCATTAATTACAATCATGTTTGGAAAAAAAATGCTATTTCCGTGTGTTTATATATGTTCTGGTCTTATTGATAAATCTTCCCTCACCCCAGTTATCATGTCAGATTCATTAAATCTCCAGTCTGGTTTAAACATAATCTGATAAGCAAACCATTTACTTTAAATAGCTTTTACTGGGATAAAAATTGTCAAGTGTCTCAATCTCCTCAACCATTCCCTCTGACGACTGGCACAGAGTAGATGCTCAATATTCAGTGGTCAGAGTGTTGGTCAATGTGTCTTCTGTACCGAGTGTGTCAGCAACTACACTGCAGCTGTTTATTAACTCCCTGTCTTTTTATTCTGCTGGTAAAGCCATCCCATCAGTCACTTCCACTTAAAATGCCTCATTCTTTAGTTCATGAGAGTCCAAATGTAGCTCTGTTCTAGATTATTCTGTGGCAATCTTGATAACTCTGTTACGATAGCATTCTTTAATTTTAAAACCAATCATTATAGATTTTGGAACTTTTCTGTGCCACGTCCTGAGAGGTCATCTAGAGGTTAGGGTTCAGGTACTGCCTAATGCTTTATGTTTTTGTTTTTGAATTTATTTATTTATTTATTTATTTTGGGCTGTGTTGGGTCTTCGTTTCTGTGCGAGGGCTTTCTCTAGTTGCGGCGAGCAGGGGCCGCTCTTCATCGCGGTGCGCGGGCCTCTCACTGTCGCGGCCTCTCTCGTTGCGGAGCACAGGCTCCAGACGCGCAGGCTCAGTAATTGTGGCTCACGGGCCCAGTTGCTCCGCGGCATGTGGGATCTTCCCAGACCAGGGCTCGAACCCGTGTCCCCTGCATTGGCAGGCAGATTCTCAACCACTGCGCCACCAGGGAAGCCCTGCTTTATGTTTATAAAAAGTGTTTCTTATAAACAAGTGGCAGTGTAGCCGTTGCATATTCTCTTATGGTAAGATATATATAAATATATAATTTTTATGGAGAGATGATTTTACAAATAAAACATGCTGTGTCTTTGTGGCTATACTTCTTGATGTCTGAATAATAACCTCAAAATAGGGCCTAAGCTGAGAGGTTGGTGTGGAAGGGTCATTGTCACCCACACAGCTGTTAGTAGCATTCAATAAACCACTCACAGAGGTACTGGTAGTTTGGTAACGCATTCAAATCCTTTTAGTTTGACTTCTTATGGTGAGTGAAGATGAAGTTGGAAAAGATAGAGTTGATAAAGGACTTTCAGAAAGGTGAGTGAGTGGTTCCACCTGTCACTTAATTAAGCACACCTGCCCACCAGGAACCCTTCTCAATATTAGCTATTGTATTACTGTGCTCCTCTTGAACCAATCTTGAGCTTTGAACCCTTATCTCAGAGTCTGATCCTATGCAGATTACATGCCACTTACTAGCTGTGTGGCTCAGGGCAGGTTATTTAATTCCTCCATGTATCACTTGATCATCTGTATAATGGGAGGAAAATAATATCTACCTCCTAGGACTGTTCTAATGACTAAATGAATGAATTTATGGAAAACTTTGAGAACAACATATGTTCAAACTTTAAGTCCTATGTAGCAGATACAATGAATAAGCCATAGGTCTGTCAGTTTAATACTATTAGAGATGAGTTGCAGAATATTTTTAGCATGACCTCACTTGTAAAGCTTTAAAAATATGCAAATGTGCTACATTTGTAAAACGAACGCTATCTATATATACGCATTTAATAAAAGTGTAAAACCATGCATGGGAATGATGGTTACTATCTCAGGAGAGGAAAGGAGAATTGCATTAACTAGGGGCACATGGTGGGGGGGGGTCTCCATTGTAATGTTTTATTTCTAAAATATATCTGAAACAAACATAAAAATGTTAAAATCTGTTACAGCTGAGTGGTGGGCATATAAATGTCATATCCTTTAATTTTCCGGTTGCTTGAAAAGTTCTTTTCTTTTTCTTATAAATTACACCTTGAATATAGAGCCCGAATAATATTGGCTTGTATGTCTGCACTTTTACAAGGTGTTCTTTATCAAGTTCACTTTCCAAATCAGAGAACAAAGCCTAAGAGGTGGAATTGCCATGTTCACTTTGCTAGCAAGAAGCAAAGCCAGATCTGAACGGTGTCTTTTATACTCTAATCTTCCACAGATGTTATTAATATTGGCAGATGCAGGCAGTACTGTTCTACTGTTTAGCAGTTTTCTGAATTGTGGACACATCATATTTTCAATTCAGTAGAAACATAATAATCCTTTACTGTTGGTAGCTTAAGTCCTTTAAGAAAGATTTAGTAGCCATGGTGGAAATGAACACCATTGGGTCAACAAGGAGACAGAATACAAAGCTTGACTACACCGCAGGCCTATTGGGAACAGCTGTAGTATGAATATTTCTTTACCTTTCTCCAAGATCAATAGGATGAGGTTAATTTTCATTCTTGGATTCTAGGAACAAGGTAAATTGATAATATTTTCTTCTAATGAGTTTTGGATTTCTTATTTGACAGTACTTTCAATTGATCTGAAGCTAATTAAGAATTCACTTTGGAGGGTGGGATTCCACCAAGCTTATTTCCATAGCAGGCTAGGATGGTCCTCTAGGTTTGAATCCCCTTCAACTTGCCTGTCTAGGTGGATAAAAGCCTTCAAGTCTGTTGTAGCTGCCCCCCTCAGTGCCCCAGAGGGAGATAATTGCATTTTAACAAAATATTTTTGGAGGATTCACCTTAAATCTGAAATAATGACTTCGAGTATGTAATCAAAGAACCCCATCAGTTAAGACAAAGCTTTGTGGCATCCCTAAATTGATCCCACAAAGCCCCCTATAAGTCACTTGACCTATGTAGGACAAACTCTCAGGAATTTCAGAGATCCCCCAGGTCCACGAACATGGAAAAGAGCTGTTTAATTGTATGAGACCTACATACACTTTTGAGTACCAGAGCGGTCATAAAAATGGTCCTTTCAGGAGGCTGAGTGATAGTGCTGTAAAAGTTTTCCTTTGGTGGGTAACTCTTTGCACCTGAGCACAGGCACAGGCCTAAAATCTTGCGAGGCTTCCTAAACCTTCACCTTCTGTTTCCTGAACAGTCCTTGCTGGGAGTCTTCATTATCAAGATGAAGGCCTCTCTGTGGTTAAGAGAGCTGCTTTTCCTTAGCCCCTTGATTTTTACTAGGTCTGGGCTGTTGCAAAATAGGTGAGAAATATTGGGTCGATGGTGATTTAATTGAATGATTGCCAGTGATGGGCCTTCAGCGTGGTGGCTTTGACAGGAGTATTTGCTCCTAATAACAAAGGCCAATGGGAAACTTTATGCCCTTTGACCAACATCTCTTTGTTAGATGACGAAGGCATCTCCTTTCTGCCTTAGTCCCTGATAACCACCATTATACTTTCTCCTATGAGTTTAATTACTTAGGTTATTTAGATTCTTCATATAAGTGGGGTCATGTATTTTTTGTTCTTCTGTGTCTGGCTTCTTCCACTTAGCATAATGTACTCCAGGTTCATCCATGTAGTTGCAAATGACAGGATTTCCTTATTTTTAAAGATGAATAATATCACATTGTATGTAAATATCATATTTTCTTTATCCATTCATCCATTGATGGACATTTAGGATGCTTCCATATCTTGGCTATTGTGGATAGTGCCTCAGTGAACATGAGAGGACAGATATCTCTTTGAGATCCTGTTTTCATTTCCTTTAGATATATACCCAGAATGGGATTGCTGGATCCTATGTCAGTTCTATTTTAAGTTTTTGAAGACTCTTCCTACTGTTTTCCATAATGGCTGCACCAATTTACATTCCCCCCAACAGTGCACAAGGGTTCTTTTTTCTCCACATTCTTGCCATCACTTGTTATATTTCATTTATGATAATAGCCACTCTAACGGATGTGAGGTGATATCTTACTGTGGTTTTGCATTTCCCTGATTAGTGATATTGAGCACTTTTCCATATATGTGTTGGTTATTTGTATGTCTTCTTTTGAGAAATATCTATTCAAGTCCTTTGGCCATTTTAAAATCAGGTTATTTATTTATTTATGCTATTTTGGACATTAACCCTTTATCAGATATGTGGTTTGCAAATATTTTCTCCCATTCCATAGGTGCCTTTTCACTTTGTTGATGGTTTCCTTTGCTGTGCAGAAGCTTTTTAGTGTGATGTGGTCCCATTTGTCTATTTTTGCTTTTGTTACTTGTGCTTTCAGTGTCATATCCAAGAAATCATTGCCAAGGCCAATGTCAAGAAGATTTTCTCTATGTTTTCTTCCAGGAGTTTTCCAGTTTCAGGTCTTATATTTAAGTCGTTAATCCATTTTGAGTTGATTTTTGTGAATGGTGTACCATAGGGGTCCAATTTTATTCTCTTGCATGTGGATATCCAGTTATCCCAATGCTGTATAAGTCCTAGAGATCTACTGTACACCATAGTGCCTGTGGTTAACAATACTGTACATTTAAAATTTTGCTAAGAGGATAGATCTTAGGTTAAGTGTTCTTATCACATGCACAAAAATAAGAGAATGGGAGGAAAAAATATGTGTAAAGGTGTTTTTTTAAATACTACTAATAGAGAGGGATAATATGTATTCTTATATTTAAAAAAAGATTTAATTTTTTAAAAGCAGTTTTAGGTTCACAGCAAAATTGAGAGGAAGGGACAGGAATTTCCGATATACCCCTGCCCCCCCCCCCCGCCCCCGCCCAGGCACAGCCTCCCATTATCAACATCCCGCACCAGAGTAGCGCCTCTGTTGCAGTTGATGTGTCACCGTAGATTCATCATACGCACCCGAAGTCTGTAGTTTACCTTAATGTTCACTCTTGTACATTTATGGGTTTGGACATGTGTCCACCATTAAAGTATTACACAGAATAATTTCATTGCCGTAAAAAACCTCTGTGCTCTGCCTATTCATCCATTCTGACTCACCGTACAAGGTCCAGTCTTAATTATGGCCCAGGAAGCACTCTGCAGTCTGGTTTTATTATATTCCAGGGAAGAGGGCTAGGGAGTGCCAGCACTCAACTCCTACCAGGCTACCCCATCCTCCTCACTCTACTTTATTTTTTAAAAATTTATTTTATTGAAGTATTTACAGTGTTGTGTTAGTTTCTGCTGCACAGCAAAGTGATTCAGTTATACATATGTATGCTTTTTCATATTCTTTTCCATTATGGCTTATTACAGTATATTGACTATAGTTCCCTATGCTATGCAATAGGACTTTGTTGTTTATCCATGCTGTATATAATGGTTTGCATCTGCTAATCCCAAACTCCCAATCCAACCCTCCCCTGCTCCCCTCTCCCTTGGCAACCACACATCTGTTCTCTATGTCTGCCCTCACTCTGTTTTAGCTGTTTGACCTCCTTGTCATTCGTTGAATAGGCCAGGCATGCTCCTGCCTTAGGACCTTGGCACCTTGATGATCTGGCTGGAATTCTCACTGCCCCCTATTCTTCTATGGCTGGCTCACCTGATAACTTCAGGTCTCTGCTTAAATGTTACTTTCTCAGTGAGGCCTTTTGTTTTTGTGCTGTGAAGTTTTATTTATTTATTTATAAATTTTTGTTGACATATAGTTGATTTACAATGTTGTGTTAGTTTCTGGTGTACAGTAAAGTGATTCAGTTATACAGTGAGGCCTTCCTTGACTGAGAAAATTATTTTAAATTTTATCCCATGTACAGCTCTAAACCTTTTGTAGTGTTTATCACCATCTAATATGATACATATTTTACTTATTTATTTCATATTCTCTGTATCCTTTCATTATAGTATCAGCTCCAGAAGATTCCTTCCCCCACTTCTGTATCTCCAGTGCCTAGAACAGAACCTGGCATATAACATATTTCACTCATTCTAACAAGCACATTTTTTTTTTCATATAAAAAGACATCCGAATTTCAGAGGCTTTATAATCGATGACATTCCAGTTGGCTGGCGGACAAGTGTGCGGTAGCTGCGATCACTTGCACGTGAAGAATTTGATCTGAAATTTTCTGTTGACACCTCCTGGTAAGATCAGAGAGGGTCAGCATGAAAACTTGAGAAATTGGGGTCACCCATGGACAGGCAATTCTGGAGATAAGAGTGGAGCATTCTTTTAAGAGATATTGCATTATCCATGCTTCTGATGGCTCAAAGCATGATAATTATGTGAGAAAACAGGGACTGATGATTCTGAGCCAGGAAGCGATTTGGAAGACGCAGACTCATGATGAAAATATTTTAGGATTTACTTTCACCAGCTACTTTGTTTACATTTGCTTTTGTATGCAGCATGTGAGTGATACGATTAAAAATGTCCACAGAGCTCTTTTAATTTGCATAGAATGATTCTAAGATTAAGTAACGAAATGTGTCAGATTAATTGGTAGCTTCTTTAATCTTAGTGGTCCGTAAAATAATGGTGTATCTAAAGTTGGAAGAATCTTAGATTCAAGGAAACAACTGGAACAGATGCTCAAAGATTTGTTATATGAGCGAATGGAAGTTCACCCTGACTTTTTTCTTCTCCAAAAGGCCCTCATGGCTCCTTCTAAACCTATGAAACAGTGCCATCTGCAGCGAAGGCAGCTCATAATGTCTGGTTTGGTTGTGAAGTCCCCAGAGAAGTCAGTATTTGTTTTTCTTCCCTGTGAGGTAGGATATAGATGGGCCCCTGGGCTGGACAGCTGGCGTTTGTCAAGTGGAGCAAAATTGAAGCTTTGTTCTCCCCCAGACACTCCAAGGACAAAGGTAGTGGCAGAAGCTGAGCTCTGCTGGAATAAAGAGATAAGATGACCACTCCTGAGGTCAAGGAAAACTTCCCTGTCTGCACACGCACGGGAAGGCTCCTTGGGGAACAAAAGGGGAGGGGGTGCCACCCCATAATAAGTGTGGACATGCACCCATAGGCCTCTGCAGTGGGATCCATCTTAGCAAAAAGTTGCACATGTATGTTGGGGAGAGTCCTAGGACAGGTCAGGTGTGAAAAAGACACAAGATAATTGGCCAAATGTAAACAAAGACCGGGAAGGACTGCACTCCTCATTAGAGAGGACGCCCATATCCTCTCTGCCTTGCTTCTGACTTAAACAAACTGTTTCTCTGTGTGCTTTCCCAGATGTTATGCTGTGTCTCTAATAATAAACTTTGTACCTGTTTTTACGGTTTTTGCCTCCTTGAAACACTCTTGCTTTCAATGGGGGTAAGAGCCAGGGGAACTTTGCTTCTAGCCTCTAGCCCCTGGTGGTCTAGTGGCTAGGATTCCTGGTTTTCATCCAGGCTACCCAGGTTGAATTCCTGGGCAGGGAACTGAGATCCCTCTTTGGGACCGCTCACTGCTGTCTCTCCAGGATCACCTGTGTGTGTGCCTGTGTATTTGTGGAGGGGGCAGGGGAGGGTCCTAGTCTATGCTGCAGGGGAGCGGGGCAGAGAATGAAGATCTAGAGTATAAAGAAAAGGTCTGAGCCTTGAAGTATTTTCAGTCTAGCTTGAGAGGCTGTCTTTTCTTCCAGCAGAGATTTTCATCTTCAAGAACCAACTCACTAACCAAGAAAATCTTTTTTTTTTTTTTCCTTTTCTTCAAAGTGATATTGTATGCATTTTATTTCTCTTCTCTGAACATGGGGAAACACACGGGTGATTTTTCCTTTCTTGTCAAACTCTTCTCTTTCCCACATATTAATGAACAATGTTTGAGCACCCGTTCAATGCCAGACCCTGCTTTAGGTCCCGGGAGATATGCAGTCGGCAGGAAACACAAGGCCACGGAACTCATGGAGCTGACTTTCTGGCATAGAAGATAGACAATAAACAAACAAATAATTGATACTTTCATATTGCAGCAAGTGGTTTAAAGTGATAGTGGTGGGCAAAAATGGAAACTGGGTGGGGAAGGGCAGGGCTTAGAAGCAGCATGCTCTGGGATGGCCTCCTAAGGGGGTGATGTCCAAGCTGAGAAAGGATGAGAGCATGCCAGCCACCAGTGCTTCAGTGAAAGGGCATTCCAGGCTAAGGGAACACAAAAGACAAAAGCCCTGATGTGGAAGAGAGCATGGCACCATCCAAGGACAAAGAGGAAGTCAATGTGGCCACACAGGTGGACAGACTTGGGATCTTTTTGAAAAGCACAATGACCAGGAGTTGTTGGTGGACTAGGTATGGAGGGTGAAGGAGTAAAGGAAATGGATCACAGATAATGTCTAGGATTTGGGGCCTGGGTAGTCAGGTGGATTATGAGGCTGCTTAATGATGAACAGTTTGCAGAGAAAGATGAATTCTGGACAAGTGGCCATGTCAAGTAGGCAAATAGATACACAGTCCTGGACAAGTCAGAGAGGGAGCCAAACAAGGGCTCAGGTTGAACCAAGCCAACAACCCCGGTGTTAGTCTCAGTTCTGATGTTAGGCTATGCTATCTTGGGTACCGCTTCATCACTTCAACAAACATGTACTGAGCATCCACTGTATGGAATTTTCAGCCATGGATACAGAAAAGGGGGAAGGAACCTTTTTTCCAGGGTACAATTTTTTGGTGGAAGGGGGAGGGTTTAATGGATGAAAAGAAGTAAGAGTGTGAAGAATGAGAATTGTGTGCCGATGGGTGGGGATCACTCATCTTTACTGGAATAGTTCTTAATTCTTGTCACCTGGCTGTGCTGAGTTTCCCTGAGTACTTTTGGGGAAGGGGATCAGAATTGCAACATGATATTTTTCTATTTCAACAGGGATAGAATGTGACTTCTTTTACTTTGATTTCTTAGTTATGGAAGAGGAGATTGAATCTCAAAAAATGTGTATAAGGCAATGAATTATATTTGGGTCCAGTGACCCATGAGTTGGCAGACTGATTTGAGGTGGGTTTTTTTGTTTTTTGTTTTGTTTTGTTTTTACCCTGTCATGGCTTGTGAGATTGAGATTCACGTAAGAGTAGGATGCATTTCTCACACTTTTGTCTTTTTGCTTTTATAAAGTCCAAATACTTGTTCCAAATTTGTCTTTGTGACAGGGTGCTATGCTACTAATTTTGCTTTCAAACAATGCAGAATGAGGGAAAAGTAGGTTTTCTACTAAGAATGAGGGCATTTACTAAAGTAGGAGATGAAGAGTGAGTTTTCCCTTTTCATTTATGTACTTGGGGTATCCTCTATACAGGACAGTCTAGCTGGGTTGGCAAATTTTTCCTGGAAAGGGGCAGATAGCAAATATTTTAGGTTTTGTGAGCCATGCCTTGTAAACCATGATATCTATTGCAACTATTCTGTCATTGTAGCTCAGAAGTAGCAATAGACAATATGCAAATGAATGAGCATGTCTGTGTTTCAATAACACTTTTTTTTTATGGACACTGAAATTTGAATTTCACATAATTTTCACGTGTCATGAAATACTCTTCTTGTCTTTTTTTTTTTAATTAATTAATTAATTTATTTATTTATTTTTGGCTGTGTTGGGTCTTCGTTTCTGTGCAAGGGCTTTCTCTAGTTGTGGCAAGCGGGGGGCAACTCTTCATCGCGGTGCGCGGGCCTCTAACTATCGTGGCCTCTCTTGTTGCGGAGCACAGGCTCCAGACGTGCAGGCTCAGTAATTGTGGCTCACGGGCCTAGTTGCTCCGCAGCATGTGGGATCTTCCCAGACCAGGGCTCGAACCCGTGTCCCCTGCATTGGCGGGCAGATTCTCAACCACTGCGCCACCAGGGAAGCTCCTCTTCTTTTGGTTTTGTTTCACCCACTTAGCTTACATAGGCTAGCTCTACATTATATAAGGTATATTTCTGTAGTATAAACTCCTGACAGTTTTTTGGATTATAATGCAAGTGCCTGACTTAAGCTTTTGATTGCCGATGCATCCACTTCAAAGATGGCTATCTCAAAAAAACACATCACCAGATAGAGTCAGGCCCCATCTCTTATTGACTTAGATAACTGACCATTTGGCCTCTTTAATTCCTACTCAATGTTATAAACTCATCAATAAAGGGTGTGTCTGCAAAAACCTAGGGCCCCAACCCTGGACCCCAATAAAAGCAGAACCCCAGGCCCGGGCTCCCTTTCTACCTGTGACCTCATTATGTGGCCCTAGATATGCTGTGTACCCTCCAGGACCTGTGAGTAAGAACCCTTGTCTTTCAAACTTTCCTGATGGTTATTGCTGAGGGCATCTTGCAATCCTAAGAAAAACCACAATAGTGGGCCAGCCACGACCTTGGTTCTGAAAGGGGAGATGTCTGTGGGAAGCTCTCAGTGGCCCCAGGTGGTGCCCCAGGCATTTCTAGGCCATAGCCTCACTGTAGGTGGGATGAAGGCAGGAAACAATCTTGCTGCAGATCTCATATTTCAAAACTAATTAAAGACTTATTTTTATCCCCACAAAATAAGACAAGATGGATGTGTTGGTGAACAGAAATGGAGAAACGTCAAAAATTTAAAGCACAATAAATACTTGTAGTAAGACTTTTGGTATTACTATTGCCTTTTTCCAGGTCACCCCAAAATACTAAATTCAAACGATAGTTTGACTTAGGACCAACTGTATTGTAGCAGTGTTCATCTTGCATCTCTGAGCTTAACCTTTGTTTGGGGTCCTTCTTCACAGCATTTTATAATATCTAATTTCCATTCTAAACTTATTCTTGGGAAGTGTTTTTCTACAACTGTACTATCATTACCACTTAGTGTTTGCAGAGGAGTGTTTTGGACTTGATACATTTTCATCATAATAATGAGATGTTTACATTACTAGACAGTGTCCCAAATCATTCATATAAGTTATGAGTAGCTACAATAATACCCTTAATCATGCAATAATGTCCCCAAATGGTGAGGTCATCTATTACCAGCTAAGTTGTTTGAAAAACGTGGTAACATTAGTGTTCTAAAGTAATCCTTTTTGGTTAACTAACATTGTTTTCTTGCTCTATTTAAAACTCTGTATAACTTACATATGTATCTTCTGAATCCAATAACTTCTGCTTCATTGAGTGAATAGAACTTCCTAGACCCTTTAATATGAAGATAGTTTTTTCCCCAGTGGGTTGAAAGGTAAATGAGAGTCAACAGACATGAAGGTCATGTCAAAGAGCACTCATATGTTATCAACTTCTTAGTTTAAATATGCAAACCTTCTCATGATGTATGAAATAACTTCCATTCACATTTCTGTGTTCTATCAGGTGTCTGCAGCTAGACACTTTTTAACTGTCCTGCAGTACATTCCAAGGAACCAAACACGGACTTTTGAGTTTTATTGGATATGTAAGACTTCCTAGTGAGTCCCACATTGTATAGCTCTTTAGTTTTGTTTTTCTAATTGAAGTATAGTTGATTTACAATGTTGTGTTAGTTTTAGGTGTAGAGCAAAGTGATTCAGTTATACACACACACACACACATATATATGTATATATATAATTTTTATCAGATTCTTTTCCTTTATAGGTTATTATAAAATATTGAGTACAGTTCCCTGTGCTATACAGTAGGTCCTTGTTGTTGGTGATCTATTTTATATATAGTAGTGTGTATACGTTAATCCCAAACTTCTAATTTATTGCTATTCCCACCCCCTTTCACCTTTGGTAACCATAACTTTGTTTTCTATGTCTGTGGGTCTATTTCTGTTTTGTATATAAGTTCATTTGTATCTTAGATTCCACATATAAGTGATATCATATGATATTTGTCTTTCTCTGTCTGGCTTATCTCACTTAATATGACACTCTCTAGGTCCATTCCTGTTGTTGCAAATGGCATTATTTCATTCTTTTTTATGGCTAATATTCCATTGTATATATGTATCACATCTTCTTTATCCATTCATCTGTCGATGGATATTTAGGTTACTTCCATGTCTTGGCTAGGACTTCCAAGACAAGTGGTGAGAGTGGACATCCTTGTCTTGTTCCTGATCTTAGAGGAGAGGCTTTCAGCTTTTTACCATTGAGTGTGGTGTTAACTGTTGGTTTGTCATATATGGCCTTTATTATGTTGAGGTATGTTTCCTCTATGCCCACTTTCTGGAGAGTTTTTATCATAAGTGGATGTTGAATTTTATCAAAAGCTTTTTCTGCATCTATTTAGGTAATCATATGGTTTTTATTCTTCAATTTGTTAACGTGGTGTATCACACTGATTAATTGGTGGATATTAAAAAATCCTTGCATCCCTGGGATAAATCCCACTTGTTCATGGTGTATGACCCTTTTAATGTATTGTTGGATTCAGTTTGCTAGTACTTTGTTGAGGATTTTTGCATCTGTGTCCATCAGTGATATTGGCCTATAATTTGCTTTTTTTGTTGTATCTTTGTCTAGTTTTGGTATCAGGGTGATGGTGGCCTCATAGAATGAGTTCAGAAGTATTCCTTCCTCTGCAATTTTTGGAATAGTTTTAGAAGGATAGATGTTAACTCTTCTCTAAATATTTGATGGAATTCGCCTATGAAGCCATCTGGTCCTGGACTTTTGTTTGTTGGGAGTTTTTAAATCACAGATTCAATTTCAGTACTTGTAATTGGTCTGTTCATATTTTCTATTTCTTCCTAGTTCAGTCTTGGGAGATTGTACCTTTCATTTATTTCTGTTCTGATCTTTGTGATTTCTTTCCTTCTACTAACTTTGGGTTTTGTTTGTTCTTCTTTCTCTAGTTGCTTTAGGTCTAATGTTAGGTTGTTTATTTGAGATTTTTCTTGTGTCCTGAGGTAAGACTGTATCACTATAAACTTACCTCATAGAACTGCTTTGCTGCATCCTCCCATGGATTTTGGATTGTCATGTTTTCATTTTCATTTGTCTCTAGGTTTCTTTCTTTTTGGCTGTGCCATGTGGCTTGCAGGATCTTAGTTCCCCAACCAGGGATTGAACCCGTGCCCCTGCAGTGGAAGCATGGAGTCTTAACCACTAGACCGCCAGGGAAGTCCCTGTCTCTAGATATTTTTAATTTCCTCTTTGACTAGAAGTAAGTTATTTTTTAAAGTGAGGGATGGCTTATAGCATAATGAATCACAGCTTTCTGAAAACTACTAAGTTTTGATGCATATTTGATGCACAATTCTTAAGCAGCTATAGGAATAGAGTTCCTGAGTATGCATAGGAACTTGCATAGAGTATGCAAGTGGATGGCCAGATTTCTCTCTCATGGAAGAGAGGGCCCATCATTTGATGCACAGGGGAATGATCCAATGGTACATAGTCAGATTCCTGAAAAGACAAAAACACAGAGCGCAGATCCTGTGTTCATTGTTTCTAAGAAAAGCAGAGTATATGTTTGTGTATAGATCTTGAGACAGAATGTTCTATCTTTCAAACTAACTCTGTCTTTCAGACAGCAATGATTCATTTATAGTATTAAATGCATGGTGTTATGGATGGTTATGGATACTTGACAATTTCAATCTTCAAAACACATATTGTTATGCAGGCATTTAATTCTTTTAGGAAGACTTTGAATCCTAACTTTAGGAGTCTTCTGAGTTACCCTTTACTGTGGGTTATCTGCACACTCAAAACCACCATTTTGTACTCTTAATAATATTATTTTCAGGATCCAGGTATCTACTGATGTTGGAATTGAAAGATATTTTACCTTAGTTTTGGTTATAAAATTCTAAACAAAGTTTTAGGGGTTAAACTCTTATTTAAAAGGACCCCAGTTAGTGTCCCAATACAAACAATTAAAAAATATAATTTCTGTTCCGGAAATGCTTTAGAAACAGGGTACTTAAATAAAGCTTCATGACCATTGAGCAATATTAAGAAATGCTACTTGTAAAGTTTCCTTACCTCAGCCATCTTGCAGAATCAATCTCTTTACCCTCCCTTTTGGCTTAGCCTGTTAAATTTTTCTTTGAGTACCAAATCAAAGGCAATTTTTAGAAACTCCTTTTTGGATAAAATGGGAGAAAAAGCAAATACATGCCTTTAGATCTAGTTAGATATCTTTGTTTATGGACTGTACTTGGGGTTGAACCAATTTGTTATTTGTGGCGTCCACAGATGTGCTGCTCATATTTTCTTTCAGGGAGAGATGCATTGCCCATCCCAGAACAGCCTCCAGCTGTTAACTCCATTGCTCCTTTAGCCTTTGAGCAGAGATCGTACTCTTCTCTTGGGTGTTCCAGTCCCTGCCTGAGCAAGATTGGAACAAAGGTCTAGCCATTGCTGCCCAACCTGGGACTCCTCTAAAGGGCAACTTTTAGAATCCCTTGTTGGACTGGCACAGATACAGTCACGTCTCAGTCTTTGTCTGATGACTTCCCCTGATCAATTCTTTCTCCCTTTCCTTTCAGAGGAGTTACTCTTCAATAAAAATTTACACTCCTGAGGAGCTGAGTCAGGATGGCACAGTAGGAAGACCCCGAGTTCACCTCCTCTCATGGGCACACCAAAAATGACAACTATTTACAGAGCAACTATTGATGAGAAAGACTGGAATCTACCGCAAAAGATCCTCTACAACTAGAAATATAAAGAAGGAACCACAACAAAACAGGTGGCGGGGGGGAGGATGTGGTATAGTCAAGACCCTTATCCCTGAATGGGCAACCCACAAACAAGAGGATAAATACAATTTCAGAGTTCTCCCCAAGGAGCAAGGGGTCTAAGCCCCACATCAGGCTCCCCAGCCTGGGGGTCCTGCACTGGGAGGACAAACCCCCCAGAACACTTGGGTTTGAAGGCCAGTGGGGCTTGATTTTAGGAGACCCAGAGGCTGTGGGAAATAAAGACTCCACTTTTAAAGGGCTTTCACAAGATCTCATATATTCTGGGACCCAGGGTAGAGCAGTAATTTGAAAGGAGCCTGGGTCAGACTCACCTGCTGATCTTGGAGAGGCTCCTAGAGAGGCAGGAGGCAACTGGAGCTCACCCTGGGGACATCGACACTGGTGGCAGCCATTTTTGGAAGCTTGTTCTATCACATGGACACGGGTGCTGGCAAGGACCATTTTGTAAATCTTCCCGCTAGCTTATTAGCCTCAGGACTGCCCCACCCTGCCCACCAGCCTGTAGGCACCAATACTGGAATGCCTCAGGCTAAGCAACTAGCTGGGTGGGGACACAGCCCCATCCACTAGTAGGCAGGCTGCCTTAAGACCCCCGAACCCACAGCCATCCCTGGATATGGCTCTGTCCACCACAGAGCCCAGGACCTGGCCCAGTATGCAGGCAGTAGACTGGATATCCCAGGGCCCTACAGCCAGAGAGTCTGGGACACAGCTCTGCCCACCAGTAGGCAGCACCAGTCTGGGGACCCGCTGGATCTCAGCCCTACTCACCAGTTGGCTGACACAAGCTTCAGGACACCCTGGACCCTGCAGCCAGCTGTGTCAGGAACTGGCCTCACCCACCAGGAGGCTGACACTAGATCTGGGAATCCCGGCCCCATAACCACCCAACCCAGAACCTGGCTCTGCCCACCAGTGAGCCAGCACTACCCCAGAGACCCCCAGGTTTTCACAGCCAGACTTCTCATGACCTAGCTCAGCCAACCAGCAACTGGCAGCCTCCAGGCAGGCCCTGGCAACCAATCAGACCTGGGACCAGCCATGCCTACAAGACCACTCATAGCCCACCACAACAGAAGGACCCACACAGCCTGCATTGGGGGGGGGGGGGTGGAAATCCCTAGAGGATATAGCTCTGGTGACCAGCGGGGAGTGCACTGCTGGGACACATAGGACATCGCCTACAAAGGGCCACTTCTCCAAGGCTGGGAAATGTAATCAGCCTACCATATACATAAAAATAAAAACAGCAAATTAGGCACAATGAGGAGATAGATGAACACGTTCCAAATGAAGCAAGATAAAACCTCCAAAGAAGAACTAAGTGAAATGGAGATAGGCAATCTAACAGATAAAGAGTTCAAGGTAATGATCATAAAGATGCTCAGAGAACTCCGGAGAAGACTGGGTGAACAGAGTGAGAATGAGAAGTTTTTAATGAAGAGTTATAAAATATAAAGAAGACACAAACAGATGAAGAATACAATAACTGAAATGAAAAATACACTAGAAGGAATCAACAGTAGATTAAATGATACAGAGGAACAGATCAGCAAGCTGGAAGACAGTAGTGGAAATCACTGATGCTGAACAGAAAAAGAATGAAAAGAAGTGAGGACAGTTTAAGAGAACTCTGGGCCAACATCAAACGTACTAACATTCACATTATAGGGGTCCCAGAAGGAGGAGAAAGAGAAAAAGGTCTGAGAACATATTTGAAGACATAATAGCTGAAAACTTCCCTAACCTGGCAAAGCAAACAGTCACCCAAGTCCAGAAAGCACAGAGAGTCCCAAACAGGATTAATTCAAAGAGGTCCACACCAAGACACATTGTGATTAAATGGCAAAAATTAAAGACAAGAGAATATTAAAACCAGCAAGGGAAAAACAACAAGTTACATACAAAGGAACTTCCACTAGGCTGTCAGCTGAATTTTCAGCAGAAACTCTGCAAGCCAGAAAGGAGTGGCATGATATAGTTAAAGTGGTGAAAGGGAAACACCTACAACCAAGAATACTCTACCCAGCAAGGCTCTCATTCAGATTTACAGACAAGCAAAAGCTAAAAGAGTTCAGCATCACCAAACCAGCTTTATAAGAAATATTAAAGGGACTTCTCTAAGCAAAAAAGAAAAGGCCATGACTAGAAACATGAAAATTATGAAAGGAAAAACTCATCAGGAAAGGTAAATACACAATACAGGTAGTAAATTAACCATGTACAAAGCTAATAGGAAGGTTAAAAGACAAAAGTAGTAAAATGATATCTGCAATAAGCAGTTAAGGGACACACAAAACAAAAAATGTAAGGTATGATGTCAAAAACAGTAATCATGAGGAGAGGGTAGTAAAAATGAAGGATTGTTAAAATGCATTTAAAATTAAGAGATCAGCAACTTAAAATAATCACATATATGTATATAGGTTGCTTTATATAAACCTCATGGTAACCAGAAACCAAAAATATATGATAGATACACAAAAAAGAGAAAGAGTTATATTTGTTTAACTAAAAGATTCAAACTCATAGGAGCAGACAGTTAAATGGTGGTTGCCAGGACTGGGGGTGGGGAAATGAGGAGTTTTTATTTAACAGGTACAAAGTTTCAGTTAGGCAAGAAGAGTAAGTTCTAGAGCTCTGTTGTACAACATTGTGCCTATAGCTAACAATATTGTATGGCACACTTTTTAAGAGGGTAGATTTCATGTTAAATATTTTTACCACAATAAAAAATAATAACATTTCTTTCCCCAAAGTTGCCATAAACACTGTTAAGAGATAACATAATACTTTGCAAATCCACAAGGATTAGTATCCAGAATATATAAAGAATGTCATGCAAATCAATTGAAAAACAAATTCTGCTCAATATGCTGTAATAATGTAAATGGGAAAAGAATTTGAAAAAGGTTAGATGTATGTATATGTATAATGGAATCCCTTTGTTGTACACCTGAAACTATCACATTGTTAATCAACTATACTCCAATATAAAATGAAAAATAAAAAAAATTCTGATGTAAAATGGACAAAAGTCATCAACAGGCAGTATGCAAAAGAGGAAATGTGATAAAAAGCAATCTCATTAGTAATCATGACACAGTTAATTAAAATCCAGAAGCACCCTTTTCCCCTTCCAGACTGGCAAATATTGTTTCCTGAAACCAAGTGTTGGTGAGGGTGTGGAGAAACTCTAGAGAGAGGATAAACAAGTACAATAACTTTATTGAGGAATTGCTATCTAGGAAATAGTAGAAATGTATACTCTGTGTGTGTGCACATATACATGCTCATGCACCCCAGCATTTCCACTCTCTTGGAACTGCACCCTAGAAGACCCAGGAACACTCATACATACGCAGGAGGAGCTGTGTACAAGTATGTACATAGCAACATTATGAAAACTAGCAACTGGTGGCAAGTTAAATGTCCTTCAGCAAAGACTGGATACATAATTTGTGGCATGATCATACAATAAAATATCAAAAGCAATAATGAACAATGATGTACAAAACAATAGTATATAATATTCATGGCTGCATGATACTTAACAGATCCAGAAATTATATTGTCATATATTTCTGGCCTATAGAACTAGTCCACATCTCAGAAACAAGGAGGAGCAGCCACCCTAGTAGGAGGAAGCCCTTCATTTGGTCAAACCCTGAGCCAAAGCCCACTCAGGAAACAGGAAGTTGTGAGGGGCCAGCTGCTTCCTGTGTTATAGCAGCCGAAGCCATGCTCAGATGTTGGTAGTTAACCACATTTTGGACAGCATTAGAGAATGTCCTATTAGCTCAACCTCCTAAAGTTTGGTATTTTATGCTCAGAATTGCAGATTAGTGGGACATGTAAGCAAAATGTACTATGTGAGGGTTTCTAGAACTTTGTCATCTTTAGGCCTATGAAAGTACCGTTAAATTGTCATATAGCTCTTGATTCAGGTTTAGGGAGTTGTGGAGGCTTGTAATGGCCCACTCTCTTGTGTAACTCCTTCTCTGTTAGTGTGGTAGAAGCTGTGAATATGCTGAAATGTTATTCCTGTAATTATGTTACTTTATAGGGCAAAGGGGATTTTTTTTTTTTTTTCAGTTGACTTTGAGTTAATCAAAGTGGAGATTATCTGGGTGGGACTAATCTAATCACACAGGCCCTTTAAAGGCAGAGAGTTTTCTCTAGCTGGTGGCAGAAGTCATTAGAGAGATTTGGGAATGTGAGAAGGATCAGCCCTCTTGCTGGTTTGAAGATGGAGGGGGCCAGGTGAGAGGACACATAGGCAGTTTTCAGGAGCTGAGAAACCCCTGGTTGAGAGCCAGCAAGGAAACAGGGACCTCAGGTAACCCCAAGGAACTGAATTCAGTCAACATCCTGAATGAGGCTGGAAGCAGATTCAAACCCAGATCCTGCAAATAAAAACCCAGCCTGGCTGACATCTTGATTTTGGCCTCATGGGACCCTGAACAGAGAACTCAGTTGAGCCTGCTTGGACTTATGACCTATAGAACTGTGAGGTAATGAGTAGTATTGCTTTATGTTGCCAAATTTATGGTGATATGTTATGTAGCCATAGGAAACTAATACAGAGGGTGTTTTGGGTGCTTGAGAAAATGGAAAGATCACAGTTGCTGGACCCCAGTGAGGTGGGAAAGAATAGTAGGGAATACCATGCAACAGTAAAGAGGAATACATTTGATTTGATTTAAAAACATGCATTTAGCTCAAACACAGAAAGGTAAATGAAAAATGCAAGAGAAAACCATAAGATATAGTGCACCAAACTATTTACATTAAAATGAATGTACATTAAAATATATTTTTCACATTTGTACATATGTGTTAAAAATTTTGGAAAGTAGTATGGAAGGATATATAGTAAATATTTTTAAGTGTGACCATTATATAGTAGGATATGGAATTGGAGATGCTGAATTAAGGAAAAAAATAATAAGAGGGTCTTTACATAGATGAATGATGCTAGTTGGCCATGCTAAAGAGTATGATCAAGAGTTCTGTCTCCTGAGATTCACAATTACAACACATAGTAGAACAAAACAGTAGACAAGAGAAAAAAAATAAATAAATTCAATTATAATTATAACTAATATTAAGCATTTACTATGTGCCAGATACTTTTCTAATTATGTATTTGTATTAACATATTTAGTGCTTCCAATAAGCCTATGAGAGAGGTACTCTTATAGTCCCATTTTGCATTGATTTGTACACAGTTTAGGTAGCTTACATAATGTCACACAGATAGTAAGAGTCCAAAGAAATGAAAATCCAGTAGTCTGTTTCCAGAATCTATTTTCTTAACCACTGTGCTAAGGTAGGTCATGGAGTCTCATTTCCATCAATGGATTTCATCTCCATCAGCAGTCTTCATATTGGAATATTTCTATGCATGAGAGTACACAAAGACTTTCCAGGGGGAGTTCATGCAGCAATAATTTCAGTGCATTTAATTTCCAGAGTCTCAACTGCCATGTATACTCTTTCCAAACACTGATCTTCCAGAGAATAAACATGAGTTCTCAGTGTCCTTTTATTTTACAAATTTAGGCATATCTCTTGCCCAACCCAAGTGATATTCTTTGATGGCATGGGTAATAAAAACTGGAGTGCCAAACAAAATAAAACATTGAAACACTGGCTTAGTAGCACTTCCTTCATCAAGACAAGGGGTCAGCAAACTTTTTCTGGAAAGGGCCAAGTAATAAGAATTTTAGGCTTTGTGGTTTCTTTCACAGCAACTCAACTCTGATGTTATAGTGAAAAGCAGTTTAAGTAAATGAACGTGGCTGTGTTTCAGGAAAATTTTACTCGTGGGCTGTAGTTTGCCAACCCCCAGTTTCTGTCTTTCCTTATCTTATGCATATTTATATTAAGGGTGAAGCTTGGCATCACGAATGGAGAAATTTGACCAGGATAGAATGCTCTGAATTCAAACGGTCAAAAAACTATCGGTTTCTGATGCTGATTATTTTTATTTAATGTTTTAATTGAAAAATATTTTAAAAATTTAAGACATTATATCAAACCCATGGATAAAATTGGATGTGATTTTTTTTTTTTAATGAAGTATAGCTGATTTATGTTGTGTTAGTTTCAGGTGTACAGCACAGTGATTCAGATATATATATATATGTATATGTATATGTACATGTGTATATATATATATTCTTTTTCAGATTCTTTTCCCTTATAGGTTATTACAAAATATTGAGTATAGTTCCCTGTGCTATACAGTAGGTCCTTGTTGGTTATCTGTTTTATATATAGTGGTGTATATATGTTAATCCCAAACTCCTAATTTATCCCTTCTCCCTCCTTTTCCCCTTTGGTAACCATAAGTTTGTTCTCCATGTCTATGGGTCTATTCTGTTTTGTAAATAAGTTCATGTTATCTTTTTTTAAAAATTCCACATATATGTGATATCATATGATATTTGTCCTTCTCTGTCTGGCTTATTTAGTATGATAATCTCTAGGTCCATCCATGTTGCTGCAAATAGCATTATTTCATTCTTTTTTATGGCTGAGTAATATTCCAGTGTGTGTGTGTGTGTGTGTGTGTGTGTGTGTGTGTGTGTGTGTGTGTGTATACCCACATGATTGTCTTTTCAAATTGGTGTGTTAATAGATAGTTAAAACCTACTTTGTCAAATCATATTATGGATAATTCAAAAGATAGGTCAATCCTTATCTTGTTTTATCTTATAAAATATTTAACATTTTATCTCTCCTACTTTGATAGAAACTAGTCATATACTTATTAATCTCATTTGTTCTTGTTGGGCATACAGGAAAACTGCATTTCCTAGTCTTTCCTGCAGTTGTCTTGGAGTTATGTGACAAACCTAAGTATGTGTTATGGGCTGAATTCTGCCACCCCCCAGATTCATGTATTGAAGTCCTAACCCCTAGTATCTCAAAGTGTGATTTTATGGAGATAGGGTCTTTAAAGAGATAATTAATATAAAATGAGGTCATGTGAATTGGCCTTAATCCAGTATGACTGGCATCTGTAAAGAAAAGGAGATTAGGGTGTAGACATGCACAGAGAGAAGACCACGTATGGAGACACAGAGAAGATGATCATCTACAAGCCAAGGGAAGAGGCTTCCGGGAAAAAAACAATCCTTCTGACACTTTGATGTCAGAATTCTGGGATTCTACAGGATAGGGCAATAGAGCTATAAGCTCTGAACATGCATTATCCTTCAAGGAAAGGGAAAGAATAACTCTGAAGGTGGTTTGGAGTTTGGCAGGGCTGACACTGCCACCGCAGGCCCACAGGGTCCAGGGCCAATGGGCTGGGGCTGCTGCCCCTGTGGGCCTGGAGTGCAGAGCACGGAGCCAAAGAGGATTATTCTTGAGCCTTAAAATCCAATGGAATTTGCCCTGCTGGGTTTTGGACTTGCTTTCCAGTTTCTCTTTTCCAATTTCTCCCTTTTGGGATGGGAATGTCTATCCTATGCTTGCTCTACCTTGTATTTTGGAAGCAGATAACCTGTCTGGTTTCACAGGATCACAGCTGGAGAGGAATTTTGCCCCAGGATGAATCATACCTCAAGTCTCACCTATACTTGATTTAAATGATGTTTAGTTAATATTTTGGCCTTAAGAGTTGATGTTGGAATGGGTTAAGATTTGGGGGGATGTTGGGATGGGGTGACTGTGTTTTGCACGTGAGAAGGACATGGTTTTGGGGGGCCAGAGGGTGAATTGTTATGGCCTGAATGGTGTCCCTCCAAAATTGCATATTGAAGTCCTAACCCCCAGTAGATCAGAATGTGACTGTATTTGGAAATAGAGTCTTTAAAGAGCTGATTAAGGTTAACTGAGGTTGTTAGGATGGGCCCTAATCCTTTATGTCTGGTGTCCTTATAAGAAGAGGAGATTAGGACAGGGACACATAGACACAGAGGTCCATGTGCGAAGACCCAGAGAGAAGATGGCCATCTACAAGCCAAGGAGAGAGGCCTCAGGAGAAACCAACCCTGCCCACACCTTGATCTCAGGCTTCTAGCTTCTTAGAATTGTGAGAAAATAAATTTCTGTTTTTAAGCCACCCAGTCTATGGTGCTTTGTCATGAAAGCCCTAGCTAACCAATGTAGTATGAGACTAATATTTGCTCTGCTCTGGGATATTTGACTCTGTTATTATGTTCACTGCCTAAAAAATCTTTTTTTTCTTCTATGCTGGTCTATAGTATTTAGATATGTTGACCCAAAACAAATAGACTGCCAGCTATTCCTCCGGCAAAGATGGGTTTATTTGGGACCAGCAGAGAGTTGTAATCTGGGTTCTGGAACCACGGAGAGCCACGTGCAAGTCCTGGCACAGCAAGGGCAGGAGAACACTTTAATAGGGAGGAAAAAGGCTCCATGGCTTTTCACTGGCTGAGTCCCTGCCAGGAAAGAAGAGGATTGTTTCTTCTTCCTGTTGTGCTTTTATCATCCCAGGGTGTGAGAGCTCCCCCTTCCGGGTCTCCCAACTCTATTTAATTGAGGTTTCTGTTTAATACATTTTTACAGATCATAGGTAGTGAAAATATTTGGTGGCACCTGGAGAATGGGTGTGATGAAATGTATATGTTATCATTAACAGGTCACTTCTAGAAATAGTTACGAATATTACCTAAGAAGAGGCATACCCCTGATTCAGGACAAGTTCTGTTCAGAGAACACTGAAAAGATTTTAATTTAATTTTGGACTTGGTGGTGGTGTTGGACTAGTAATCAAAGCACCCTCATTTTTGACCTGACAATTACCACCTGCTTTGCTAATCTAGGACTAAGCCCTTCTCCATATTGCCTATTGGAAGCCCTGTCAGTAAAATGAGAATATTTCTAGGTGTCTTCCATTTCCTTTATCATTTTGGAAATAAATAGTGTGGGCTGAAAGAGGAAATTTTTACCCACAGCACTAACTTCATTTATTTCCAGCAGTTCTTTAATTTATTCTAACCAGTCCTAAATAAATTAGCTGGATTTCTAGGCTATGTTATTCAGCATAACTAGGATTAACCTTTAACTACAGGTCCTAAACAACCAATGAAAACATAAGCCTGCATATAACAAGTTTTACATATGATGAGGTACCCTAGCACAGTTCGTTAAGAAATAATAGATAACCTATTAGGAGAAAATGCATTTTATTATAATTCCTTATGAGGTTAAAGAGAGAGGCAGACCCTACTTAATAAGGGATCATAAAACAACAAAGGGGCATTCCATTTAAAATCAAATCATCTAAAATATTTAAAAATGTAAGATAACAAATGGGATCCTTAGACAGAAATCCAGCTTCTAATGTGCAGTGGTGCTACAGAGGGTTGAGTCAGCTTCAAAATTCTCAGGTGGAGAAAGATGAGCTGTGTGATTTTTTCAAGGGGTAAAACTGCACGAAAGGAATCAGCATCTGCTAGTATAGTTCTCTACCTTCTGTCTCAGAGGACCTAGTGTCCCTCCCTAAGTCACAGGGAGGGATGGAGAGGGCAGGTAAGAAAGAGGTAGTGTTTGGCATCATGTCCTAAGAAAATTAATATGGAGTTATTTATGTCTAGGGATACAAATATTTTTGCTTCTCTTAACTATGAAATATATCAGAGATATGTAACATGTTTAATATTGCATCTATAACACATCTCCAATTTTGAAAAGTGCTTACCATCTCCCTAGTATATAAACATCCAAAGTTTATAATAAATATATCTGTATGTATTCAGAATTTTCCTTCTCAGCTGTGTAGGAAGGAAAATCCATACAATTTAGGAAATATACTCCTTGGCAGATAGGCGTTTAATCCTTTCAGGACAGAGTCTGAGTTTACGGTATTTCTGAGTGCACATTCTCATGGATTATCTACCTTACCCAAGTCCATGTTCTATGGTTTTGGTATTTTAAAACGTTTCTCTTTAATATTCTATTGATATTGATTTTGGTAAAAATGTTTCACTTATTGCCTCACCCTCCATGGTTCCTGAGGGATAATCTGAGTCATGTGGTTAATACCAGTTAATATGCCAATTAATGCCAGACAGACAAGGGGTTGCCCATAAGATCTACACCTCTAGTAATCTAGGGGTGCCCTAACCAGCCTTTCCCAAACTGGAAGCACAGGTATTTACACAGTTTCCTTGTAAAAAGCTTGTTTTCTGTTATAAAATATCCTTGAACAGCATTAATCTATGTACTTTAACTAACCTCACCTTAACTTGGCAGTTGATTGTATTTCCAAAGTATAAATTTGCTATTCCTGATCTTTTTGAGGGGCCACCTTGTCTATTTGCATCATTTCCTATAATTAGTCTTATAGGAGCTGGATGGCTACAGAAAGAGAAAAGAAGACAAAGAAAGAGGAATGGGATTAAGATCTTGGCAAGTCCTGGTGACTGAGGTTCAGAACCTGAAGCCAAGCCCTTACTCCTCATTTTCCCTGCTTTCACACCATTACGATATGTTGTCATCCTTTCTTTATTCTAGAAACTGAGTTATTGGTTTAACAACTGAACCTAGTAAGCTTTATATAAAGGAAGTCCTTCCCAAATATACCACCAGATTTACCATTAGCTGATCAGAAGTCATTAACTTAAAATTTGATGATCTTAGACCATCTGTAAAAGGTAATGTCTAAATGAGCCAATAAGAGCCCCATCCCATGGATAATGAAGTTAAAATATTTCACATTTAACTAGTTAAATCTAGTATTCTAGTAAACTCTACTTTGCCTATAAATTCATAGTAATCAGTCTACCCTCAGCCCCTTGTTGATTTAATCAGAACATCTAATATTCCCAATTATTCTTGGCTAAGAGATAAGAAGTATAATTTGTAATATAGACACTGCATATAATTGGAACAAAGCGATTTCTTAGTCTAAGAGCTACTAGATATATGGTGAAGTTAGACCTGCTAGTATTACACACAGCTTTCTACCACATTGAAGAGAATTAACTGATGGAATGATACACCAGCTACTATGTCCTGCACGTGTTTTATGAGCCAAGCACTGTTCTAATCTCTTTATGTGCATTCTCTCATTTAATCCTCACGACAACTCTGTGAAATAGATAGTATTATTTCCACTTTAAAGATGGGGAGACTGAGGCCTAGAGTTATTAAGTAACTTCCTCAAAGTCACGCTGGTCATAAGTAGCAGAGCTGGGAGATGAAGAACACAGAAGAATTTGGCATCAAGAGAGAAGGGGTCTCAGGAGGCTTTGGTTAACCCTGTCATAGTAACTTAATCTCTCAGCTCTCCTCTCCTCCAAGAGCCTAAGGCAATTGAGAGGATATGGCATCAGTTTGGCATCCCAGACTCACCGAGGGACAGCACAGGCCACAGGGATTGAAGCTTCAAGATCTGAGAACTTGGACTTAAAGATGATTTTAGATACAAAAAGGAGACGATCTTCTGGGAGGACCTGATGAGACAAAGGGAATGTGTAAGTTGACTTCAAGAATCTGTTAGGAATTAGTGGTTCAGTCAACATCTCTTAAAAGTGGGCACACCCACACTGAAAGTTATCTTCCCAGTAGGACAGAGGACCGTTGTCTAAGTGGTCAGAAGAATTAACATCTGGTTTGGGTATGGTTCATATGAGGCGAGAGTACGTGCTGGTTGAGTTTGAATAATATTGCTTCAAAGTCGTTATTTATTATTATCAGGAAAAAGTTTATAACTTCTCTTGACAAACTTTTTAGATTCTAGGAGTCCTTAAAATACTGAACATAACATTTGAATATTAGATGAGTGAGAGATATGTCTAATTATAAAGAATACTTTAAATAGGTTTATATGGTCTTCCGAAATAACGTGTTTTAAGGAAATGTGAAAAATGTAGTACACACCATATGAAGATTTCATCTCATCATCTGGAGACTGCCACAGTGAATATTTGGGCATCTTTTCTTTGTTTATTCTCAATATTATTTAACATAATTGAAACTCTCTTATTAGCTTATCTGGCCCTGCCATTCATTCTCATCAACATCCTAATATATATATTTTTTACAGGAACTTGAAGATAATATTAAAATTTGTTTGAAAAAGACACTAAATCTTTGTTTCTTAGTTTCTGAGGGGAGAAAAGTGAAAGGAAATGACTCTTCCCTTGGGGTTTCTCACGGGAGGTTGGGTGGTATAAGATTGATGACATGTGAACACAAGACATCGGAGTTACCTATGAGGCTTTCAAACTATCCATATCCCTCCTCAGACTGATGCCCTTGATCTACTTATCCTGCCTCCCAAACCAGGGAGGGGCACCAGAAGCTCTGGTGGGAACCAAGGTGTCAGGAAGTGGTCAGGCAGTCATTTGAGGCATCAGATGTGTCAACCACTCCCACTCTTCCTCCATTTGCCTACAGCCAGGAGGGACCGGCTGCCTCTTAAGACTATAAAAATTTAGAGGGATGTGAAGCTACTTGGTTAGCTTTTACACTACAGAGCAGGGATGGGCAAAGTTTTGTAAAGGGCTAGATAGTACACCCTTTTGGCTTTGTGGGCCGCGAGTCCTCTGTTCCAGCTACTCAGCTCTGCCCTTATAGTGTCAAAGTAGCCACAGACAATTACTAAATGCATGAACGAATGAACATGGTTGTGTTCCAATATAACCAAATTTAGGCACACTGAAATTTGAACTTTAAATACTTTTTACCTATCACAAAACATTATTCTTCTTTTGTTATTTTTTAATCATTTAAACATTAAAAAATCTTTTCTTAGCTCATGGACCACATAAACGTAGATGGTGGGCCAGATCAGGCCTGCAGCCTGTAACTTGCTGACCCCTGGTATAGAGAAGAAAAAAATAATCTGTTCTTTTCTAATATTAGGACAAGTTCCATGTCTTATTTAGGTTTGCATTCTCTAGAGGGAGGTACAACTGATTGACAAGTGGATACTGTTCATTCCTACCTTTCTTCACTGCCCATGGCCTTGATATGACATTTGGCAAAATCAGTTTAGCTTGTTACTAGGAAAAAAAACTAATAAAACCCCCATGGTATGCAGTTGGTGAGCCTGAATGTCTCTGAGATGATTTAGTTAATTAGGAGGATACCTAATTACCTCAATCCTGATGTTGCAATCAGTGGGATGGTATTGAAACTCATAAAATCTCTGATACACTGAGGTTACAGGACATCAATCTCCCAGAAACACTTCATCAGGAGCCATAGGTAGACCATCATCAAATGCAGTTGACTTAACCCTGGCCAAGAACAAATAGGGGCTGCATCGTACATATACTATTGGGAGGAAGAAAAGAGAAAGTGTCAGATAATACAGTGGTCCCATTTCAGGGAAGCTCAGGGCCAGTTAACAATAAAAGACACCCCCACTGGTAGAGAAAAACAAATTTTCGAGGTGATTTTCCTAGTCCTACCTTTAGAACACTCACATGCCCTCCCATCTCCAAGAAGAATCTGAGTGATCCTGTGTGTGGATGAGAATTAACCCAAACAAGATCTTAGATGCCTTATTTTTCAGTTCTAAGTGGAAGACCATCTCCCTTAGGACATTTATATTAGTAATTATGGACAATTACTAATATAATTACTACCTTTATTCCTGATTTAAATTCCTGGAAAGCAAAACCTTTGCTCTAATCTTGGTATCCCTGTTTAGTCTTGGTATTTTCTCAAGCAATACAGTCATTTGACCAAAATTAACAAAGCTAGGATAGAAATCTAGTGATCATAGCTTAACCCAGTGCAATTTTTCAATACTTCATTTTCTCTTACTACTAATTGTGACCTAGTAATTGTTTTCTTTAAAATTTTGTCCTCTTTGCATGAGAATATAAGTTCCATGAGAATGGAGACTTGGTCTGTTTTGTTCATTGTTGTAATGCTTAGAGCCAAGAATAAGCCAATACAATAACTGTTCAATACGCATTTGTTGAATGAATATATGAACGATACTGCTGGTTGCTGAGAAAGTGAGAAGCAGGCACAGAGCCCCCCTGATCACTGGGCTGTGTTTTAGGAGAACTAAACAGAAGTAAAACTTGGACTTGGGATGAAGAGGAGGGCCCAAAGATGAAGTCTTCTAGATGACACTCCTAAAGGATCAAAGAGAACCAGTGGTTTCAAGATATATTATACCCTGCCAGTCAAAAGACAATCAAAGAGATAATATTTAAAATTGAAACATTAAAGTTTGCTAAAGGCCAAGAAACAAGGTGGTGAAATATAGGATCTGGCAGTTAAATCCCAGAGTAATTTGGGACTGCTGGTAAATTAGAGGATAAATTGGAAAATCTGAGAAGGAATTATCTGCTCTTTTAAATAGGCAGGCAGGGACTTCCCTGGCAGTCCAGTGGTTAAGACTCTGAGCTTCTACCACAGGGGGCACAGGTTCCATCCCTGGTGGGGGAACTAAGATCCCACATGCCACGCAGTGCGGTCAAAATGTAAAAAAATATAAAATTAAAAATTAAAAAAAAATAGGCAGGCATAGAACTACTGGAAGGTTACCTATGGTAGGACTGACTAGCTTTTAGGGGTAAACTGTTAACAGTCCCAAAGCCATCTTTAGCTGCTGGCAATTTCCAATCACTAGAGAATCTCAGTCCTACAATTGTGAAAGTGACTCCACATAAAACAACTGGCCTATAAAAAGAAATGAAATTGAGTTATTTGTAGTGAGGTGGATGGACCTAGAGTCTGTCATACAAAGTGAAGTAAGTCAGAAAGAGAAAAACAAATACCGAATGCTAACACACATATATGGAATCTTAAAAAAAAAAAAATGGTTCTGAAGAACCTAGGGGCAGGACAGGAATAAAGATGCAAACGTAGAGAATGGACTTGAGGACACGGGGAGGGGGAAGGGTAAGCTGGTACGAAGTGAGAGAGTGGCATGGACATATATACACTACCAAATGTAAAATAGATAGCTAGTGGGAAGCAGCCGCATAGCACAGGGAGGTCAGCTCGGTGCTTTGTGACCACCTAGAGGGGTGGGGTAGGGAGGGTGGGAGGGAGACGCAAGAGGGAGGAGACATGGGGATATACGTATATGTATAGCTGATTCACTTTGTTATAAAGCAGAAACTAACACACCATTGTAAAGCAATTATACTCCAATAAAGATGTTAAAAAAAAACAAAAAAACACAACTGACCTGTCCATTCTCTCTTTTCGGCTTGTGTATGGTGGGTAGACTAGGTATTCTCCCTTTACACAGAGAGGAAGAGGGTGACTTGAACATTAAGTCCTTTGTTATTCTGGGCAGTGAGATTTAGTGCAAAGGCCCTGGTTGGCGACTTGCCAAAACAGAAAGGACAGTGTTGTCAGAACGTAACAAACCGAGAATGAAATAATGCCATTTTCAGCAGCATAGATGGACCTGGAGATTATCATACAAAGTGAAGTCAGTCAGACAGAGAAAGGCAAATATTTGATACATACACATACACTGTGAACGTGTTTCTCCAAGGTTTATCCCAAGCATCATTGTCCACAGCTGAAGCCAGGATAACCTGTCCATCTCAGGTATCTGGAAACTTCTTCAATCTAATTAACCAACCCAATTTTCCTTACAGTATGATGAGCTATCCTTAAAGAGGAAAGGGATATTACGGGAAAAAGGAAGGTGCCAGGGGTGAAGGCAGGTGGGGAAACAGGGCATTCCCACCTCAACCATCCAAAGCAGATCATTTAGTGTAGGCCCTTAGCTATTAGCCATGTAGCGGCTAATTGAAATGTTCAGATCTGGAAAGTCAAAGACGCAGCCTCATTATTGATCATCAATTGCCCACCAAGTCTCCTATTACTCTGTAAATACCTGGCTGTTCTCCAGAGCAAGCCCAAATCAGAGAAGAAAGGAGACGCAGTACCCGAAAAACCTTCATCTGGCCAGACCCTAAGGCAACATCCGTTCAGGGAACAGGAAGTTCTGAGAGGTCCAGTTGCCTGGTGTTAATATAACTGAAGCCCGTCAGGTGTCTACAATAATCCGTCACTTTGGGCAGCCTTGGGGAGAGCCTTTACTCTCTAAAAGCAAAACCTCCTAAAATTTAGTATTTTATTATTATAGGTACTAACGATTCATAAGGTGAGTAAAATGTATCATTTGAATATTAGCACTGAGCAAAGTTTATAAAGCTATGTGTTTCTCCAGAGAAACAGAACCAACAGGATGTATGTATGTATTTTTGGTAAGGAATTGGCTCAAATTCATAACATGTGATTATGGAGGCTGAAAAGCCCCAAGATCTTTAGCTGGCAAGCTGGAGACACAGGAGAACTGATAATGTAGTTCTAGTCCGAAGGCCTGCAGGCTCAAGATCCAGAAAGAACCAATGTTTCAGCCTGAGTCTAAAGGCAGGAAAAACCAATATCCCAGCTCAAAGGCAATCAGACAGAAGGCACGCCCTCTTATTCAGCCTTTTTGTTCTATTCAGGCCTTCAGCTGACAGGATGAGGCCCACCCACCTTAGGCCAACAATCTCCTTTACTCTGTTTACAGATTCAAATGTTACTCTCATCCAGAAACACCCTCACGAATACACCCAGAATAATATTAGACCAAATATCTTTTTTTTTAACTTTTTATTTTATATTGGAGTATAGCTGATTAACAATGTTGTGATAGTTTCAGGTGCACAGCAAAGGGACTCAGCCATACATAAGCATGTATCCCTTTTCCCCCAAACTCTCCTCCCACCCAGGCTGCCACATACCACTGAGCAGAGTTCCCTGTGCTATACAGTAGGTCCTTGTTGGTCATCCATTTTAAATATAGTAGTGTGTACATGTTGATCCTAAACTCCCTATTACTTCCCCCCATCCTTCCCCCCTGGTAACCATAAGTTCGTTCTCTAAGTCAGTGATAGACCAAATATCTTGAAACCCTGTGGCCCACTTAAGATACGTTTAACCATCACAAACTGCATGATTATATCAATAACATTGGTCTCTTCTCTAAGGTCAAGATACCTTATCTCTAGAACCTGTATGGTCTGCATGAGGTATTGGAGACAGGTTATTTAAACTGCAGAAGAAAAATTATGAATGTCCTTCCTGAAGTTCTTAGATGAGCAGCCATCAGATACGTGGTCTCTGGGTAGGTTTATATGGGAGGTGGAACACCAGTTTGAGTCTGTGTTTCACTAAGATGGCTGTAGGGGGAACATGAAAAGATGCTCACATCGCTAATTATTAGAGAAATGCAAATCAAAAGTATAATGAGGTATCACATCACACCAGTCAGAATGGCCATTATCAAAAAGTCTGAGAATAATAAATACTGGAGAGGGTGTGGGGAAAAAGGAACCCTCCTACACTGTTGGTGGGAATGTAAATTGGTGAAGCCACTACGGAGAACAGTATGGAGGTTCCTTAAAAAACGAAAAATAGAATTACCATATGATCCAGCAATCCCACTCCTGGGCACATACCTGAAAAAAACAAACACTAATTCGAAAAGATACATGCACCCCAATGTTCATAGCAGCACTATTCACAATAGCCAAGACAGGGAAGCAACCTAACTGTCCATCAACAGAGGAATGGATAAAGAAAATGTGGTATATATACACAATGGGATATTTCTCAGCCATAAAAAAGAATGAAATATTGCCATTTGCAGCAATGTGGATGGACCTAGAGATCATCATACTAAGTGAAGTAAGTCAGACAAAGACAAATATTATATGATATCACTTATATGTGGAATCTAAAAAAAATAATACAGATGAACTTATTTACAAAACAGAAACAGACTCACAGACATAGAAAACAAACTAATGGTTACCAAAGAGGAAGGGGAGGTGGAAGGATAAATTAGAAGTATGGGATTAGTAGATACACATTACTATATGTAAAATAGATAAACAAGGTCCTACTGTAAAGCACAGGGAACTAGATTCAATATCTTGTAATAACCGATAACAGAAAAGAATCTGAAGCTGTACACCTGAAACTAACATAATATTGTAAACCAACTGTAGTTTTAAAAATAGATGGATACAACCATCTTTCTTTAAATCCAGAGCTTCCTACAGGGAAGCTCTGGATTTAAAGGAAGGATTGGACTAAGGAGGAGCTAAGAAAACTTACATAGTATTGTTCTAGATGGGAGAAGAGGCAGTTAGATAAGGGAGAATAGTTGATAACGTGAACTAATGTAAGTTCGTGAGAAGTGGTGAATGGATGAACCATGAGCAGGAAGGGAGGACAGATAGGACAAGGATGACTTAATGAGAGCAAATGGGAGGTAAGAGGAGAGACCAGTTAAATGTGAGGAGCCTCAGACTATATTTTTGAGAGAGGAGATAAGTGTGAGCTCATCAGTTATTCAACAATGTTGACTGGAACCAATGAGAAGATAATATCTAGGGCTAATTGGAACCACCCATTCTCAGTTTTTAGGAAAGAACAATCAAACTTAGCCTGGAAGCCCAATGTCTCACGGTCATCAAGACACCACCCTTTCAAACTACTATCAGCCAAAGTCCACTCATTCCTGGCACTTTCCCAGAACATGTCTACGTCAGAGAAACAAGTAGAAGGTAACTCCACAAGGGCCTGCATTATGCTAGGTCACAGGTTAAGAACATCTTGGGTGATCAGAAGTTGAGAGGAGCTGGGAAGCCTGAAGTGGGTTTATACCTAATAACACACTTAGATGCATATGATGACCCATTACTCTGGAGAACAAAGAGAAAGCCCTTGACACACTTATAACTCCACCCTCCTGAGATATGAAGTGCAGGATGTTATTGTGTCAAATCAAATGGAAGCATTTTGTGAGTCATCTTTAGGACTTTTGAAGTGCCAGGGAGGGTGTTGTCCACAGGCTAACCTTCAGTACTATTATAGGGTGGTTCCCAAAGTGGGGTCCCCAGGGTAGCAGCATCAGCACCACCTGGGACTTGTTAGAAATGCAAATTCTTAGTCCCACCCTGGGAGTGGAAGCCCAATAATCCGTGTTTTTAACAGGCTCCTCAGGTGATCCTGACGCATGGTAAAGTTCAAGAGCCACTTTACTTTGTAGGGTGCTACCCATGTGGGATGATTTCAGGAATGCCAAGCCTTCTGGTCGAAATGCTGAGATACTAATTATTCGCTGTTAGAGTTAATTTTTCAGGTTTGAAGTCTGCTATCCATCTGGGAAAGACGAGAGGAGTAGCTTCATCTACTTCCCATTTTAGACAAAATCAAACTAGGTAGAGTTACACTTCCAAAAGAGATTTCAAGGGTCAAGTTAAGCACACATTGTTATCATTGGCCAAGGCAAGACCTCTCTTGATTTAACTGATTTAATCCATCAATCCCTCCTCCACCACAGGCGACTCTTCTAATGTATTCAATGACTACCTTTTGAGTCCAATGTGAAATGTGTGCTTTTCTCCCCACCCCATCTAAAATTTCACATACATTAATATTTCATATCCCTCTTCCTTTTTTATTTTTCCTTCTTAGCACTAAACACATACGCTATATTTTACCTCTCTATTTTGTTTGTTTTTTCTTATTAGGGTATAAGGTCAAAAAGGGAAGAGATTTTTGTTTTTAAAGTTCATGTATTCTTTAGGCATGAAACAATATTTTGCTCATAGTAACCTCTCAGTATATACTGGTTAACTGAATGAATGGTATTGTGGCAGTGTAACTAAAGTACCAAATCACTGATGATTCTATTTCAAGTATAATTTTGTATAGAATTGACTTCTAGGCTGAAGTCAATTGACAGTGTGGGATAGTCTTGCAGTGCACCTCTTGCAGTGGGCCTCTTCAAATGTGCATGTTCTAGAAAATATGTATTTTTGTATCTATCTGTCTATTCATTCATCCCTACACATTTTTTGGTGGGAGGAGGTTTATTTTGGAATCTTGGCTTGTATGCATGATTTCTGCAGCTTTCGGGGGGTTTGGATTGCTCCCTGAATGGCTTTGTTTACTAAAACATTGGTAAGAGCAGTAAAAATAAAAGATCATTAGAAGAAAAGGTGGTAAGGTGGTAAGGGGGAGGAGATGGTAGGTTAATTCTATGAGTGGGAAAATTATAATGGAAAGGGGAGTTGCACAGTTAGCTGGTCAAGTATCAGGAACTCTGGCACTGGGAACACAGGCAGGGTTAGGTGGGGGTCTCTTTAGGTGTGTTGCCAATGTTACAGAGTTCAGGAAAGCATGTGAGCCTGAGACTGTGGGTCCCATTCCTATAAATGCACAGCCTGAGCGAGGCAATCAGACTGATGGGTCAGAGGAAGTAAAGCAAACAAAGCAAGGCAAAACTTTTGAATTGGAAGCAGCTTTCCTTACAGGGCAAAAAGATGGTCACAAGAAGTAATAAGGGCATGCAGGCTCAGCCGGCCAGTTTCTTAATACCTGAGCCTTATGTAGGGAAGTTTTCAGAGTCTTGGTCTTGCCCTAGGCAGACTGAGATCAAGGTGCCCTGTACCCTCACCGAGAAACTAAGCTGCTTCTTGTAGAAATGACAGTGGAAAGGACCTGGGCTTGGACCACTATAGCTTCAGAGAGTGGGTTTTCTTGGCTTGAAATCAGGCCAATTAGACATGCAAATTGAAAATATCTATTATTAGTAATGTCTGCACAGAAAATATGTGGGGCTTACAAGGGCAGGGTCGACTAAGCAGTTAAGAACTCATCCAGGTCCGTGACCAGAAGCTCAATGGGCAGTTTGGACTTTGGAAAAACTCTGTCCTGTATCTGGGGATACTTTCCCTTCTCCACCACGTTATGCCAAAGAAAGTGACTGTGTTTGAATCATTACCACAGAGCATACGATTGAGATTCCTCTGATGGTAACATGGCTTTGAAATTTTAAAAGGTGATACATCTTGACAAAAGTAAACTTTGAAAAGGTATCAGTAGACATGATCATAATTTTCAGAATTTTCTGTGCAAGTAGCCACTTGACACAGAATCTTTGGGACCAAGAATGGGAGGGTTGTTAATATTGCTTGTATTGGGGGATGTGTCATAGGATGACCAAGTGACTGTTGGAGGAACACATGGACAAAGACAAAATCCAACCCTCTGAGCTTGTATTATAGAATAATTTGACGGGGGGGATCTAAGTAGACATCCGGTTCACTCATGCTTCTGAGCTCTCTCTGCTTCTAGTGGATTTCAACTTCTATTCACTCTCTTCCAAGCAAACTTACTGGCCATATTCCCGCATGCAACTAGCACCAGTTTTCAACACCTGGGTGCTAAATAGCTATTGAGAACAATGTTGGTAATAACCTTTCCCCCAGCTCCCACCTTTCTGGTAACTCAGCCCAGCAGCTTAGAATGCTACATGAGAAATCCAATAAATACAGATATACCGTAAAGTATGTCAAGTTTTATTCATGGACTTGTGGCCACTTTGAAAGTTAAAAACACAAATGGCCTTTCTCAAAGGCATCACGGTTATAATCGATTAAAACCAATTAAAAATATGTAAATATATAAAAATAAAATGCCACATGACATTGTTAAACTGGGTTACTTCTGTGGTGCTGCTGGATGTCCAAGAGCACAGCTTCTACAGTTCATAGAGGAACGGAGGGGTCACGTTCCTCGGAAGGGAGTCATTGTGTGGGCCATAAAAAGGTGTTGACTGTAGAAAGACAAAGTTGAATACCAAACATCAGCTACTTATTATGAGACTTAAGTTTCAAAAATACTTCAAATGAGCAGGAGGGTTCTCTGAGCTCATACCAATGGGAATGGAACCAGTAAGACTACATAAGGTAAGCTTCAGGGTATGACTTTCTTATGACTCCCAGATATGAACTGTATCCCAGATGGTCTGGGATAGTTCAGATTTTAAGAACAGGAGCAACACAGATCCTGTCTCTTAAAGATTACAGAAAAAAGGAAAACAAAATTCAAGGGAGTCTTGTACATGTTTGAAATTTTGTTTGAACTGGACCCAGTGGGAAAACCCAAATGACTCAGCTCATATGTTTCCTTCAAAGACAGTTTCATATGTTTTCCTTCAACCTTAAGTCAGTCAGTCTCTTCATGAAAGATAAGAAAAATGTTCAAAACTGGCAACCTCTGAACTTATCAACTCTCCCCTTCTATTGCAGTCAGTGGTTTCGGACTCCAATATTCAGTTCTGGACATAGTAAAGTGAAATCTTTACTGTCAAGGAAAAAAAACCACAGGGTAAGTAGAGATTTATAAGACTGGCAAGTATAGGGTCTTCCTCATATGAATACCAAGTAAGGTGTGAGACAAGCACAAGAGAGAGAATTCAATATAACCCTTCTTTTATATAACTCTACCACTGAATTGTATGCCATTCAGACCCCAGTGGGGATTTGACCTTACCTGTTCTTACTTGCCCCGAATACTTTTTTTGATCATAAAATCCCTGACTGGGCACATTAAATGTTGGCCTTTGTAGGCAGCCTTACCCAGTGTTCTCTCGAGTGGGCATGGCCACACCTCACGCAGTATCTGTACTGTATCAAGAACCACTGTTGAGCAGGTGGGGATGTGGTTAAGCTGCTAATCCTTTCAGTCTTGCTAGAGGGCCCATCACATGAGACACAGGAGCTTTGAAAGGAAAAACGGAGACAATTAAAAAGTAATACAGAGGCTTAAGATATCATTCCTGAGATTGAACTTTGGGCCCAGGTGTAAATGGGCCTTGCTTTCACAGCTATAACTTTTTGTTTTAATAATAACACATTAGGGCTTCCCTCATGGCGCAGTGGTTAAAAAATCCGCCTGCCAATGCAGGGGACACGGGTTCGAGCCCTGGTCTGGGAAGATCCCACATGCCACGGAGCAACTAAGCCCATGCGCCACAACAACTGAGCCTGCGCTCTGGAGCCCGCGAGCCACAACTACTGAGCCCGTGTGCTGCAACTACTGAAGTCCACGCTCCTGGAGCCTGTGCTCTGCAAAGAGAGAAGCCTGCACACCGCAACACTCACCGCAACTAGAGAAAGCCCGCGCACAGCAATGAAGACCCAAGGCAGCCAAAAATTAAAAAATAAAATAAAATAAAAAAATAAAAAATAAATTAAAAAAAGAATAACACATTATCCTGTTCTGTTCAACACCCTCCGCCCCTCACCAAATCCTCGCTGTGGGCTAATAAATTATGGACCCAGAGACTGTTCTCTGTTAAATTAAGAAAAACCATTTCAAGAAGATATGAACAGGAATTTTTTCTTGAAAACAGTAATAGGTCTAAGGCAAGATTTTCCTAGCATCTCTCAAAGTTTATTAATAGGTTTCCAAAGAGCTAATAAAGTCCTATTCCTTTTACTCAAAAGACTACATCAGTCAGGTGGGAAGCTGAGAGACAAGAGCTTACTAACAAACAAAGAATGGCAGAGGATAGTGATGTAAAACAGTGGTTTTCGAGTCATTCTACCTACAATTAAATCTAGGGCTTTCCAGCTGTGTGACATTAGCAACTCATTTAACGTGCCAGTGACCAATTTTCTCAAAGATTAAATAGGGGCGATATTAGTGACTCATGCCTAGGGTTGATAATGACGATTAAAATGCCTGAACTTCTTGTAAACTTGTGGTTGGCACATAGTAAATGTTCAGTAAATGAGATTATTGTCATTAGCAAGGGCCAAGCAGCATTTTTTGCTCAAAAGCCGTTGCCTGAAAGAATCTGTGCTTAGCAAACTTTTACTTCTGTGTAATTCCAATTGGCTTATAAGAAATTATATACTTACTGCTCAAACTATAGAATTTTCTTTTTCTTTTTAAAAATGGGCTGTTGGGTGCTATTTTTCTTTCAATTTTTTAAGTTTCCAGAGAAGAAAGGCATCTGAGGGTAAATTTGGGAGAAAGAACTGATCATGCTTAGTTCAGGCCCATTATAGTTTTCTTCGTGGAGCTAGACTGTCTTTAGAGGGTCACATTCTGGTCTGCTCTGCAGCCTGGAGGCCAGCTTACCGGAAAGAATCTTTGCAGGCAAGGGGGAGACCTACAATTTTCCAGTTCTTTTTTCCCCTGGGTCAGCAAACATTTCAGGGTAGGACTTGTAGGAGGTTTTCTCGTTGCAGATCTAAAGCTTCATTTGGCAACTGGCTTTATTAGAAATAAAACTACATTCTGATCTACATCTTCTATATCCTATGACTTATTACTTAATTGATTTCAAATTCAGAGGGGAAATAGATTATTATTTATTTGACTTCCCAAATTCCAACTCCTCTGCGCAGCACAGAGCCTCTTGAATTACAGAAGAGTCAAAGCCTGTCGATCTGTATGCCTAAGAAACCTTCCTTTTTCTTTTGTGTGTCAAGTGCTGGTGCTCTGAATTAGGTTGAGCAGCATGTCCTCATCATCTACAGGAGAGAAGGCAGAAAGAATCAAAGATCTAGAATTAAGAAGCGAGATTCATTTCTAGCGTTGTAATATGTGTAACTCACTTGTCCCGAGTCTTGACCTCTGAACAGTGAGCTGCTGCAGAGATTAAATAACATTGGTAGACACACTGTTGAGCTAAGAACTTATATAAAAACAATCATGATTGTCAAAGTCTCTGAATAAATGGTGATACATTTCAGCAAAAAGCTATTAGTATTTAAAGACGGAGCCAAACGATGTTTTGGACTAACCTGGGAACCATACACTCCAAATGAAGTTCAGCAGAAATTAATTGATTCTTTGGTTTATAGGTAAGCCAGGAATGAATGACAGCTCCATCATAGAAAACCTGGTGGGAAAAAAAGACCTTTGAAATTTGTGTTCATTGGTCACAACATATTTTATTATATTCAAATTTAAAACTGGCTGTTCCAATGCCTCTAGAGATCATGATATTTACCTCAATTAAGATAATTAAAGTGATCTTTGGCAAAGCAGTGGCATTTAACCTCAGGAGAAAACAGAACAAAAACACATTGTATAAGATTTTGAATAGAATTGGCAATTGAGGGGCATGACTGAAAGTCTTACATTCGACTCCTCAAATCAAAATTTGAAGGAAAGAAAAATATTTCACAGCCTCTTCGGAGAAAAAGTGTTCCACAAGGAAAGGATTTTAAAAAAGACAATTATCATGGGGTTTTGAAATAATTTATATAATCTCTAAATTAAAATATGATATTTTCTCTTTGATCTGCTCAACAAATCCTTGAAAACATTAGCCCAAAAGGAAGACAGCGAGTTAGAAATTCTGCATGTGTGCTACCCAACTGAGTTTTCTGAACATAAAATGGGTACTCCTCACATGGAACATGTGAAATATGTTTGGTGATCAGTAAATGAGGTATAATACCCATAATCATATCATCCTGAGTTTAATTCTATAACTATTTGTATTTCCACCCAACTTTATTAGCCCTCCATTGTTTATACTATTGAGATTATACTATATATTTTATGTCTATCTTCTTTTTTACCACTTTTTTCCCCCACTTCTTCCCTCCCACATGAGGTTCTCAAGTCCTTAAATTATTGTATAAATTTATTAGCTGCATAGTATCCTATAACATGAATGAATCATATGTTTCCTGGGGTCTAAATGATTTATCTGGTTCGGTGATTCAAATCAATGGGTAAGATGGAAAAAAGGCAATTTAAAAAATATGAAAAGCCCTCATTTGGATTGTAGAGCAATGAAGCCAGAGCTTAGGTTGTTTCAGCTGTCATGTTCCTAAGTGCCTCAGCGAAAGGCTGCTTAGAACACCAAGGTGGGAGAGAAGTGTGATGATTTTGTCTAGTGTGGCGATTTTCTCAACCTTGACCCTACTGGCATTTTAGGCTGAGTAATCCTCGTTGTGGAGGCACCTTAAGGTGTTTAGTGGCATCTCTGGCCCCTACTCACTAGATGTCAGCAGCAATTTCTATATCCTGCCTAATTTGACAACTAAAATTGTCTCCATACATTGCCAAATGGCCACCGGGAGGCAAAGTCATCCTGGCTTGATAACTGCTGGTTTAGGCTGTTGCCAAGGACTCTAGGAGTGACAGCTGCTTTTAACCACTAAAAGCAGCTCAACTGCCTTTGGCTCTCTCCATGGCAGGTGTGGTGGAGCATATCTGAGTTACGAGATCTCACAGTAGGGATTAAGGGCTGCTGCGATGGTGTCTGCCGAATAAGCATGAACGGAGCTCTTAGACCACGATACTTATGGGCCGTGAAGAGACTACATTGAAAGAACTTCACACCAACCTGTCCAAATGATCCCTTCCATTGACCTGCAGGCCAGGTTCCTGGCAGAAAATATTTAGCCTTATGGTTAAAGTAGTGCAAACTGAAATAAACTGGATATGCTATTATACTTACATTTGGTGTGATAGAAACCTCCTATATCAAAATCTTCCTAGAACTTTCCTTACGCTGATGTTGATACAACATGGGTACATTTTCAATAATCTTTTGTGAGATAAAGACCAAGTAAAGTCTATTTCTAGTTCAAGACCCTCTCAGATCTTTCCTCCAAACTCCTCTGATAATTAAAAAAAAAAAAAAACATTGTTATATATTCTATAATTAGAGTTGCTAATCCCAGAATCATAGTGGAAAGCAAAACAAGACAAAGGGCTCATTAGAGTAGGCACAAGCAAACCTAGCTCTGCTATGTATTAACCTTTTGAGTTTGGTTACATCGCTGGCATTTGTGTCTCAATTCCTTAATCTACATATATGGGGATGACATTACTTCATAGGATGATGAGGATTAGAAAACGTGTGAAAATGCTGGATAATATGCTATACACATTGTGGGTGTTCTACCCTAATAGACTGTAAGCTTCAGAAGAGAAAGGTCTTTGGGTGTCCTATTCACTCTCCATGTCCCACACATAGTAGGTGAATGAAAACAGAGAAAAGGTTTTTCATGTTCTTTCTGGGCTGCTGCTCAGGCTATCATAACAATGAGCAATACCAGCGGCCTATTATAGTAAGAATAAACAGGGGCTTCCCTGGTGGCGCAGCGGTTGAGAATCTGCCTGCCAATGCAGGGGACGCGGGTTCGAGCCCTGGTCGGGGAAGATCCCACATGCCGCGGAGCAACTAGGCCCGTGAGCCACAGTTACTGAGCCTGCGTGTCTGGAGCCTGTGCTCCGCAACAAGAGAGGCCGCGATAGTGAGAGGCCCGCGCACCGCGATGAAGAGTGGCCCCCGCTCGCCGCAACTAGAGAAAGCCCTCGCACAGAAACGAAGACCCAACACAGCCATAAATAAATAAATAAATAAATAAAAATTAAAAAAAAAAGAATAAACAGAAAGCAACATTTCCAAAGGTTTTACAGATGGTCCTGGTAAAACGGTTTTTTTCTCTTACCTGTATTTCAATTCCACACCAACTAACAGGATAATCAAATTCGAGTTCATCTGATTGCACGTGAATTGCCTGACAGCCAGTTCCCAGAAATAATTCATCAGGGCCCACTGATTCATCTCTATAAAATAGTGCTCTTTTAGCTATAGCACGAAAATTAAAACGAGTACATTCCACCAACACTGTTAACAGAAGCAAAAAAAAAAAAAAAAAAAATCAGTCAGCAATTCTGTTTCAATGAACAGCTCAAAGAGGTTTGAGCAGGATTAGGTAACTTGAAGGGAAACCATCTTCAGCTAAAAGAAATCAAGCTTAATTGCCTGTAAATCCAAGCTAAACTATTAGTGTTTTTTTTTTTTCTGAAGTGTTTTGAGACTACACATTAGGAAAGATGTTATATAAATGCAAAGTATTACTTTTAAATTAAATTTTCTTGGAACTCAAAGATAAGTCATATGGCTTTTATTAATGTAAAGTTTATTTTGACCTTGAAGTGGAAAGTATGATCAATTTGAAAAAACATTGGTATAATGTTATATGGGGTTAAAAATAATGTGGAATCTTAAAATGAAGAAGTGCTTTCCTACTTTCTAAACAAGATGGACCATGTGACGTTTGCTTGGTGATTTATCTGTAAAAGTTACACATTGATCTCATAATCCGGTATCGGTTGAACTGCTCGATGCGTGATTTATTGGATTTCTCTTTATCCTAAATGCCAGCAAAAGACATAGGCTATCCAGTGGGCTTACTTTTTCATTTACTACATGTAAAATCTGGAAGAGAAACAATGTGAGAATTATAAAAGAATAAATGTTTGCCACTATTGCTGAAAAGTAAAAAAAAAATAAAAAAGAAATAAAAGAAATCAAACTTAGAGATTTGTATAAAAAATGATTCTCTTCACTGTATGACCAGCCTTTTTCTACCTCTCTCAAAGTTACCCTTCCTCCCTGGCACTGCCAAAATGGCCAGAGTCAAACTGCACAGCACTCAGAATTGTTACCTGAGAAAGAATGGCAGTGGCAGCTCCTTAAGCCTCCTCATTTCGTGGAGGAGCGGAGGTCCTCGTCCTTATTAGGGTTCTCATGTCAGGTACTAAGTTCCCCAATACCTGGTGTCCTTGGAAAACTTGAACTCTTTGAAAATAGACTCCATGTTTTAACCTTTTGCCCATGGCTCTGTGCCACACAGGAACAGATGTACAATGCATATGGAGAGAATGTGTGACTCTTTCAGGGTCACAGAACTAATAAAGAGCTGGGACTGAAAACCATGCTTGGTTCATTGCTTTTTGGACTCCATTCTATTACCTTGGGAGATCTGATTGCTACACCTGGTCTAGACTTCTCTCCTGAGTTTTACAGCCATCTTTCCAATTAGCTACTAGATACCCAGTGGATATTTGAAATATTCCTCTCAAAGGGTACATGTCCAACACAGAAATCCAGATTTTTGGGAGGTCCTTTTTTTGGCCATGCCATGCAGCTTGTGGGATCTTAATTCCCCGACCAGGGATCGAACTCAGGCCCTCGGCAGTGAAAGTGCAGAGTCCTAACCACTGGACCACCAGGGAATTCCCACAGAAATCCAGATTTTTACCCCACTCCCTATTTGTTTTCTCTCCATCTCAGTCAATAGCACCACAGCACATCCAGCTGCCAAGCCAAGAGACCCTAGGATTTATTGCCAATTCCTTCTTTTCCTTTATACCTGCATCCAGTCTACCACGGAATCCTCTCACTTGTACCTTCAAAACTGACCTCGCATCTATTCCCTTCTCCATGAGCAATGCCCTGGCCCAAACTACCACTGTATCTCTCCTGGACCACCTCTGTAGCCTTGTAAAGGAACACCCTGTTGCCAGTTTTTTTCTCCTTCTAGAGCAGCTGCAAACATGAAATCACATAAAAATTACTTCACCAGCTTGCATACAGCTCTCTAATTGCTTCCCACTGCAATCAGTATAAATCTGAAATCCTAATGGCCTGTATACCACACTCACTGCCCTGGTCCCTGAATCTCTCTCCAACTAACCTTCATTGATTCACTAAGCTCCAGCCTAGTGGGTCTCAACCTATCAGACCCAAATGCTCTAAATCTACAATAATCAACTTTAATGACTCCTTTATTATCCCTAAATAAAATTCATAGATAACCTATCTACACATATTTCTTTAAAAGCCATAATAATCCACTAATTGTAATATAAAAGAAATAAAAGGAAAGCAATGGATAATAAAGTAGTATGTATATCAATATGTAGATACTCAGGAAGACCTACAGAAGCACTCTGACATTTATATCAAGAGTCATCATGTGTGAGACTGCTGCTAATACAGACAGACACAGAGATTTCAAGTACCACAAAATTCAGGAGTGAGATTCTTCCAGAATGATGAACGACTCAGCAAAGTTCTAAGCAAAACGATGTGCAATTTTCCCTTGGTTTATATGTATAACCTTATAAAAGATTCTATTTATATGTAAATGAAGGGTAAGTTCTAGGTTCAGGTAATTATAAACAGGTTTGCACCTACATGAAAGAATGGGGAAATATTTGAAATTCATATGGGACATGGGACAGTTCTTTGCTGTATAGGATTGTTCCTTGACTTGCAGGCTGTATAGCGTATTTCCTTTCCCTTCAATCTTGTTCAGAACAAAGCTGCATACATTTCCAAAACTCTCCAGGGAGCAAAACCTTTTTGTTTTAATAGCCACATCAATATCTCTGTGGTTCACTGAGGTTGCCGCTTTCTTTCCAATTCCTTATACAAGGACTGCTTTTCCTCTGGAGTTTTGCCTTGATGACTCTTTTTTCGTATTTTAGTTCAATGTGAGCTTCTCAGAAGACCTTACATTGAGTATCCTATTCAAGTGGCTTTACTTTCTTTTCCATAGTTATTCCTATCTCACATCATCCTATTTATTTCTATTACCATTCTTATCATAATCTGGAATTTGAATCAGTTATCTACTTATTTATAGTGTCTTTCTCCCCAGCTACACTGCAGGATCCATGAAGATAGAAGCTGTTTACTGTATGTTTTTACTGCCAGCAATAGTCAGGCATATGGTAGGTAAATAGAAAAGAAAATTTTAAATGGAAATTAGCATTGAACATTCTGATACCACCTGTTCTGAATGTCAGGAGGACAAAAACAGAAGTATAATATGGACCTTGTTTTTGGAAAAGGAGGAAAGATCTTGCTCAGATTCTAGACCCTTGTGAGGGAACTGAAGTATCGCAGCATTACTATAGTAGCAGAAGTAGCCCAAATAAAGCTGCCTGAGCCTGAGTTCAGTAGGGCACGATTCAGTATTGAGGGTGAAGATAGGATACGGAATTAGACCAAAGTTACTCCTTGTTGGCTCTAAAACTTCAGGGCCACTTGACAATAAGCCCTAACAGCCTCATAGGCCTCTTTGCCTATTAGGTATACCCTAATACTTTGGGGAAAAAACTCACTTTTTCAATTTCCATTGTTTAAAACTTTCAGAGTGATTTATATTTACAAAGCACCTGCATGTTCATTCATTCTTTGATCTGTCACATTTCTATTATTATTTTAAGCTTGAACTTCTTTAATATTCCTGGGAAATTGCATATGCATTCCCTGTATTTGACAGACAAGGAAAACAGGGACTCAAGGGCTTCAGGTGGCCAATTTTATAATCCGGTTGGGGATCACCTTGGCAGTCTAGTACTGTCAGGCCACTGTGTCAGACAACTTGTTTACCAGGGATTACTTGTTTAGGATTGATTCTACCTTCCATAATCCTTCATCCATCTGAAGTAGTTTTGTGAATAATGATGGCAATTTGGGGGAGGGCATCAGGGAAGACTTAGTAAAGGACAATACAAGGTGGTTGAGACCTTAAGTCCACCCGAATGCAACAGACCCTCAGCATACTATTCTCACGTCCATTACCCCTACCCTGGTCTCCTGATTAGAGTTTCTGGTGTGAGTAGGAAAAAGACCAAAGTCCTTACCATGAGCTGCAAGGCCCTGCCCAATGTGGCGCCTACCTTGAAGCAAGCCAGGCCTTGGTGCTTGGGATATGGAGCCTGAAGGCAGGGCCAGATGGGATGGTGGGCAGAATCTGTGCTCCTCATTGTGAGGTGCCAGCACAAAGGGGGTGTCCCTTTGATTTCCTTTTCTACCTGCCTCACCTCTGAGTCCTGATGTTTCCATCACAAACCACATATTCCATTCCTAGCTTTCACACAACTATATTTTTAAAAATCAGCCCTCTAATAACCACTGTGAGAGCCTATTACTCTAAGTATCAGAAAGGCTTGCTTTTGGAGAATGCCCTGTGCAGAGGGCACAGTCATCCTGCTTACCCCCATTCCCCCACCATCTCAAAATCCTCCACTGCCCTTCCTTCCCTTTTAGTCTCCTCTACTTGTTTTTCAACCTTCTGTATTCCATTCGCAATGGTCATATTTCAGCAGCCTGGACACAGATCACCACCTCTGAAATAAAGGCACTTTGCACAACTTTTTTTTAAACTTAAGGCAAAAAGCAGAGTGTTTTCTGCTCTCCAGAGCCCAAATCTTCCCCTAAAGACAATGTCATCCTACCTCAAATATGTCCTCCTAGACTACATTAATTCTACCTGTTACATGCATTCATAATCCATCTTACTTTTCCTTCTGAGCATTTAGAATGGTTTATATACCTGCAAGATTTCTAAATTAACATTTGCCTTCTTTGAGACAACCTAGTCTCTGTGGTCTACATGACCTGAATATGTGGGGAAGGGTTCTTCATCAGACTCTCTCCAGGTGCCGGAGTGAGACTGGGCAATGCCAGTGGGGAAACAAGCCGTCTGAAAGTTCCTCTTTGGGGAGCAATCAGACACATGGGATCTGAGGGTCGATTGAGGTCAGTCTTTACGGAGGTTGAAGACTAGTTTCTGCTTCCCCCTGGTGGCTGCAGGGAAGCAGTGGAGTTTTTAAGAAGGGATTTAGTCAGAGCTGTATCTTAAGAAAATTTATGCAGTGATGTTCTGGAGAGGAAGAGAGGCAATTAGATAAGGGAGGCCAGTTAAGGATGTGTGATTAAGTAATTCAGGTGTGTAGTGGTGAAAGAACAGAGGTGCCAGCAATGGGAAGAGAAAGTCATGTGCAAGAGCATTTGGTCCAAGGATGACTTGGTGGAAAGTTCCGTAGTGACAAGCAGAAAGAAGTGGGAAGAGAAGAGGAGAGACTAATTCCAAGCAGCTTCAGAGAATAACAACTTGCATGCAACACCCCTTCATTCATTCAGCAGTATCCACTGGACCCAAGGGGAGGATAATGCATGGGGCTATGAGAGTTGAGGAGTTCTTCACTTTTAGGAGGGGGCAATCGATTCCAAGCAACCAGAAGCTCATAACTCAAAGCACCATCAGCTGGGGTTCACTCATACCTGGCTCTTGCCCAGAACATGTCCAAATCAAGGAAACAAGCATAAGCAGCGGTCCTCCTAACCCCACAGAGGATTTCATGATGCTGGATCCTGGGCTCTGAGCTCCTCAGGCAACAGGAAGTTGAGAACAGCTGGGAAATCCAAAGTGTTTTTATACCCGATGCTGCACTCAGACATATTCGATTAACCCAGTTCAGAGAAGAGAGAGAAAGCCTTTAAACATACTGTCAGCTCCAGCTCCTGAAGTCTGAGCCTTCCTTGATCACTTAGGTATTGAAAACCATGGTGTCATATAAAGTGAACACAGTATATGGGGTGCCTATAGTACTGTCTTTTCTAAGACCTTTGAAGTGCTCAAAGAGATGGCACTCACAAGCCAATTTTTGATACTATATGGGGTGATTTAGGGTTGTCACAAGGCTCTGACCTGATGATGTATTTCATCACTCACATTTGGAGCCATTTTCCCCCAGTTTGTTTATTTATTTATTTTTACTAATTTCCTTGGGGTGCTATAGGGTCTGCATCAGTAGCCACAGAACTTGCCCAATACTATCACCATGGGAAAGAGAAGGCAACAGGGTCAGAAGGTCCAACCTTGACTGCTCCAACATTTTGTAAAAAGTCAACTAGACAGAGTCTCATTCTCTTCAGTGATTTTTAAAAAATTAATTATATGTTGGAGTACTTACGATGTTGTGTTAGTTTCTACTGTACAGAAAAATGAATCAGCCATACATATACATATATCCCCTCCCTTTCGGACTTCCTTCTCATTCAGGTCACCACAGTGCATTCAGTAGAATTCCCTGGGCTATACAGTATGTTCTTATTAGTTATCTATTTTATACATGGTATCAGTAGTGTATATGTATCAATCCCAATCTCCCAATTCCTCCCACCCCTCCCTTCCCCCTTGGTATCCATACATTTGTTCTCTATGTCTGCACCTCTATTTCTGCTTTGCAAATAGGATCATCTATACCATTTTTCTATATTCCACATATATGCGTTAATATATGATATTTGGTTTTCTCTTTCTGACTTACTTCACTCTGTATGATGGTCTCTGCACAGCAAAGGAAACCATAAGCAAGACGAAAGACAACGCTCAGAATGGGAGAAAATATTTGCAAACAAAGCAACTGACAAAAGATTAATCTCCAAAATATACAAGCAGCTTATGCAGCTCAACATCAAAAAATCAAACAACCCAATCAAAAAATGGCGGGAAGACCTAAATAGACATTTCTCCAAAGAAGACATACAGGTGGCCAACAAACACATTAAAAGATGTTCAACAGCACTAGTTATTAGAGAAATGAAAATCAAAACTACAGTGAGGTATTACCTCACACCAGTCAGAATGGCCATCATCAAAAACTCTACAAACAATAAATGCTGGAGAGGATGTGGAGAAAAGGGAACCCTCATGCACTGTTGGTGGGAGTGTAAATTGATACAGCCACTATGGAAAACAGTATGGGGAGGTTCCTTTAAAAATTAAAAATAGAACTACTATATGACCCAGCAATCCCACTACTGGGCATATACCCTGATATACCATAATTCAAAAAGAGACATGTACCACAATGTTCATTGCAGCACTATTTACAATAGCCAGGACATGGAATCAACCTAAGTGTCCATCGACAGATGAATGCATAAAGAAGATGTGGCACATATATACAATGAAATATTACTCAGCCATAAAAAGAAATGAAACTGAACTATTTGTAGTGAGGTGGGATGGACCTAGAGTCTGTCATACAGAGTGAAGTAAGTCAGAAAGAGAAAAACAAATACTGTATATATATATATATATATATATGTAATCTAAAAGAGAAAAACAAATACTGTATACATATATATATGTAATCTAAAAAAAAAAAATGGTTCTGATGAACCTAGGGGAGGACAGGAATAAAGACTCAGACCTAGAGAATGGACTTGAGGACAAGGGGAGGGGGAAGGGTAAGCTGGGACGAAGTGAGAGAGTAACATTGACATATATACACTACCAAATGTAAAATAGATGGCTAGTGGGAAGCAGCTGCATAGCACAGGGAGGTCAGCTCAGTGCTTTGTGACCACCTAGAGGGGTGGGATAGGGAGGGTGGGAGGGAGATGCAAGAGGGAGGAGATATGGGGATATATGTATACGTATAGCTGATTCACCTTGTTATACAGCAGAAACCAACACAACATTGTAAAGCAATTATACTCCAATAAAGATGTTAAAAAACAAAAACAAAAACAAAAAACAAAAAGATATATGCACCCCAGTGCTCATAGCAGCACTATTTACAATAGCCAGGACATGGAAGCAACCTAAATGTCCATCAACAGAGGAATGGACAAAGAAGATGTGGTACATATATACAATGGAATATTACTCAGCCATAAAAAGGAATGAAATTGGGTCATTTGTAGAGATGTGGATGGACCATTCTCTTCAGCGATTTCTTAATGTCCTCCTCAGAGGTCAGATTGTCTAACCCTTTGTTCTCTTTTTATTTTCTAACCAGGCTTTACATATTCCCAGAGAGACACAGTGGTGTATTAGCACTGATGGATGCTCCTAGGTGAGCAATGCACATCTCCTGGAGAGTCTGTTTAATGGGAAGGTTTTCAAAATGCCTATGATCTATGAAAAGCTTAGGTTTTCTTCAAGTTGGTTCCTATGAAAATATTGATTAATTTCTCCAGTAGTGTTGCTCTTTCCGCACTGGGATTTATACAAGCATAAGACTATGCTATCATGTGGTGCAATATAGTCAAAAAGAAAGGATGGATATGGCAAAATTTCCTGGAGGATCTATTCTAAGATGTACTTAGAATAGCCGTTAGGTATTTCTTTTGACCTAGAGATGTTGTAAGAAAATTACTGAGCCATTAATAGAACTATGTGAATGTTTGGGACTCTCTGCTGTAATTAACTTGTAAATTTTCCAAGGAAAATAATTATTTTTATATAAAAAAGGCAATCTTGCAAAATAGCAATGGGAACTCTAAACCCAAGGCAAGCAGGAGAGGATGTAGATGTACATAGGAGTATCCCTTTCAGAGGCTCAGTACCTAGACTGTCTTAAAGGGAATGTTGGCTGATCCTGATCCAGAGTTTATTGAGAATGAGACAAAGGTGTTCTGTTTTCCTTACCTGGGGAGACCGGACTGTAGGTGGGACCACTGGACACTTCAGCCTAGTGAGAGATTTTTTCTCTTTCTTTTCTTTTTTTCCTGCATGCATGTAAGTGTTAATGAGACATAGCTGAAGTATTTTAGTGTTATTAGCCACTTAACTGAGAGTTAAAGTGAATCAGGCATCTGGGGATCACACTGGATAAAAACAAATGACAGTGAATTACAAATGACAAAGGATAGTGGTTTACTAGTCCTGTACTGGCTACACTCTGGTCCATGTAAAAAGCCCAATGTATACTTAGCCTGCTTGTATTATTTTATTAACTGGATGTGGGTGAATCTGTTCTCATCATGGCTCATAGTCCAGAAGCAATAAGTAAAATGTGACCAAATACAATTTGAAAAAAAGTTAAACAAACTTCGAGGGCAAAAATATCACAAGTAACGTCAAAAGACAACTGACTGCCTGGGAGGAAAATATTTGCATCTTACGTCAAAGATAAAAGCATAATCTCCCTAATATATAAAGAGCTCTATAACATAATAAAAAAGAAAAAATAATCAGAAAAATGGGCAATGAAAAAGATACATAAATGTTCTTAAATTTATGAGATCTTTAACTTTACTACAAGGATACAACATCACCTATGATTTTTTCTTGCCAAAAAGGTTTAACTTGATTCTAATTATGAGGAAATAACCAGACAGATTCTGAATGTGGGTCTTAAGTTAACTAGGCATAACTCTTCTAAAAAGACATCTTTATAAAAAACAAAATAATTCAGGAGGCACAACTAATAAGATGAAAAACAGCAATAAAAATGAGCAAAATGTTTGAACAGTTTTTCAAAAGAGATATACAGATGGCAAAGAAGCACATGAAAAGTTGTGCAACATCATTAATTATTAGGAAAATGCAAATTTAAACCACAATGGGAGACCACTACATACCTACTAGAGTGGCAAAAATTAGAATGGCCCATACCACCAAGTGCTGGTGAGGATATGGAACAAGTAGAAATCTCCTAAATTTCTGGTGAGACACAATCATTTTGGAAAACAGACTAGTAATTTCTTAAAAAATTAAGCATACACTTGTCATACAACCCAGTAATCCTACCCAAGAGAAATGAAAATGTATGTCTATGCAAGGATCGATGCACAAATGTTTATAGCTTTATTCATAATAACCTCAAACTGGAAACAGCTTAAATGTCTACCAACTCATAAATGATTAAACTACTGGTAGAGCCACACAATGAAATACTACTCAACTACAATGAGAAACTACTGTTACCCCTAACAATTCAAAATGAATAAATCTCAAAAGCATTATGCTAAGTGAAAGAAACAAGACTCAAAAGAGTATGAACTGTATGATTTAAATGACATTTTGGAGAGGACAAAATTATAGGGACAAAAAACAGATATGTGGTTGGCTGGGGCTAGGGATGGGAGATCAGCTGACTGCAAAGAGAGGTATATGGGAACATTTTGGGTGATGGAAACGTTCTGTATCTTGATTGTTGTGGTGTTGACATGACTGCATACATTTGTCAAGACTCATGGAACTATACACTTTTTAAAGAGTGAATTTCATTGTTTGTAAATTTTGCTTCATTTAAAAAAAAGTAATAAGTATTTAAACTGAAAAAGAAAGCTGAGGGCCAGACTTTAGTACATTATAGAAGATTAAAGGGATATAACAACCAAAAACAATGCATCAATCTTTATCGTATTCAGAATATAATAAGTAGTAATAAATAGCTATAAAAAGCCACACTGAGGACAATTGGAAAAACCTTACATTTGGCCTGTATATTACATGATCACCCTAATAAGTCTGGAGGTTTCTAAAACCTCAAATGCAGTAGGTAAGGAGGAGAAGGTCTTGTTTCACCTTACTGCTATTTCCTATGTTGCCTCTTGTTTAACCATTCCACTCCCAAAATTGAAATATATTCTCATTCACTAAGACATATATATTAATGTACTTAATTTTTTTAAGTACTTAAAATGTGGTTTAAATTTTTTTAAATACTTAAAATAGAAAAAGGAGATTTTTTTCCCCAGCATATAGAAAGCACTTAGGGGTTTATTGCAAACAAAAAAAAAAAAAAAAATAGAGAAATGGTCACGAAAGCCTGAAGATAGAGGCTCAAGGGTAGAAGAAGGGGCTCCTGCAGACCCGCGTCCTGAGGAAAGGGAAGTTGGAGACCGAGTCGGTCCCCACACTGTGACGCTCCCGGTGGGGGAGCAGTGCAGAGACGACTGTGTGGATGAAAGGCTCTTGGTGCTCCAGCCAGGCATCAGGGCTGTGCCTCTGAGGTGGGAGAGCCAACTTCAGGACACTGGTCCACAAGAGACCTCCCAGCTCCACGTAATACCAAACGATGAAAATCTCCCAGAGATCTCCATCTCAACACCAAGACCCAGCTTCACTCAACTACCAGCATGCTATAGTGCTGGACACCCTATGCCAAACAACTAGCAAGACAGGAACACAGCCCCATCCATTAGCAGAGAGGCTGCCTAAATTCATAGTAAGGCCACAGACACCTCAAAACACACCACCAGACATGGACCTGCCCACCAGAAAGACAAGATCCAGCCTCATCCACCAGAACACAGGCACTAGTCCCCTCCACCAGGAAGCCTACACAACCCACTGAACCAACCTTAGCCACTGGGGACAGATACCAAAAACAACAGGAACTACGAACCTGCAGCCTGCAAAATGGAGACCCCAAACACAGTAAGATAAGCAAAATGAGAAGACAGAAAAACACACAGCAGATGAAGGAGCAAGGTAAAAACACACCAGACCTAACAAATGAAGAGGAAATAGGCAGTCTACCTGAAAAAGAATTCAGAATAATGATAGTAAAGATGATCCAAAATCTTGGAAATAGAATAGACAAAATGCAAGAAACATTTAACAAGGACGTAGAAGAACTAAAGAGGAACCAAGCAACGATGAACAATGCAAAAAATGAAATTAAAAATACTCTAGAAGGGATCAATAGCAGAATAACTGAGGCAGAAGAACGGATAAGTGACCTGGAAGATAAAATGGTGGAAATAACTACTGCAGAGCAGAATAAAGAAAAAAGAATGAAAAGAACTGAGGACAGTCTCAGAGACCTCTGGGACAACATTAAACGCACCAACATTCGAATTATAGGGGTCCCAGAAGAAGAAGAGAAAAAGAAAGGGACTGAGAAAATATTTGAAGAGATTATAGTTGAAAACTTCCCTAATATGGGAAAGGAAATAGTTAATCAAGTCCAGGAAGCACAGAGAGTCCCATACAGGATAAATCCAAGGAGAAACACGCCAAGACACATATTAATCAAACTATCAAAAATTAAATATAAAGAAAACATATTAAAAGCAGCAAGGGAAAAACAACACACAAGGGAATCCCCATAAGGTTAACAGCTGATCTTTCAGCAGAAACTCTGGAAGCCAGAAGGGAGTGGCAGAACATATTTAAAGTGATGAAGGAGAAAAACCTACAACCAAGATTACTCTACCCAGCAAGGATCTCATTCAGATTTGATGGAGAAATTAAAACCTTTACAGACAAGCAAAAGCTGAGAGAGTTCAGCACCACCAAACCAGCTTTACAACAAATGCTAAAGGAACTTCTCTAGGCAAGAAACACAAGAGAAGGAAAACACCTACAATAACAAACCCAAAACATTTAAGAAAATGGGAATAGGAACATACATATCGATAATTACCTTAAATGTAAATGGATTAAATGCTCCCACCAAAAGACACAGACTGGCTGAATGGATACAAAAACAAGACCCGTATATATGCTGTCTACAAGAGACCCATTTCAGACCTAGAGACACATACAGACTGAAAGTGAGGGGATGGAAAAAGATATTCCATGCAAATGGAAATCAAAAGAAAGCTGAAGTAGCAATTCTCATATCAGACAAAATAGACTTTAAAATAAAGACTATTACAAGAGACAAAGAAGGACACTATATAATGATCAAGGGATTGATCCAAGAGGAAGGTATAACAATTGTAAATATTTATGCACCCAACATAGGAGCACCTCAATACATAAGGCAAATACTAACAGCCATAAAAGGGGAAATCGACAGCAACACAATCATAGTAGGGGACTTTAACACCCCACTTTCACCAATGGACAGATCATCCAAAATGAAAATAAATAAGGAAACACAAGCTTTAAATGATACATTAAACAAGATGGACTTAATTGATATTTATAGGACATTCCACCCCAAAACAACAGAATACACATTTTTCTCAAGTGCTCATGGAACATTCTCCAGGATAGATCATATCTTGGGTCACAAATCAAGCCTTGGTAAATTTAAGAAAATTGAAATCGTATCAAGTATCTTTTCCTACCACAACGCTATGAGACTAGATATCAATTACAGGAAAAGGTCTGTAAAAAATACAAACACATGGAGGCTACACAATACACTACTTAATAACGAAGTGATCACTGAAGAAATCAAAGGGGAAATCAAAAAATACCTAGAAACAAATGACAATGGAGACACGACGACCCAAAACCTATGGGATGCAGCAAAAGCAGTTCTAAGAGGGAAGTTTATAGCAATACAAGCTTACCTCAAGAAACAGGAAACATCTTGAATAAACAACCTAACCTTGCACCTAAAGCAATTAGAGAAAGAAGAACAAAAAAACCCCAAGGTTAGCAGAAGGAAAGAAATCATAAATATCAGATCAGAAATAAATGAAAAAGAAATGAAGGAAACAATAGCAAAGATCAATAAAACTAAAAGCTGGTTCTTTGAGAAGATAAACAAAATTGATAAACCATTAGCCAGATTCATCAAGAAAAAAAGGGAGAAGACTCAAATCAATAGAATTAGAAATGAAAAAGGAGAAGTAACAACTGACACTGCAGAAATACAAACGACCATGAGAGATTACTACAAGCAACTCTATGCCAATAAAATGGACAACCTAGAAGAAATGGACAAATTCTTAGAAATGCACAACCTGCCGAGACTGAACCAGGAAGAAATAGAAAATATGAACAGACCAATCACAAGCACTGAAATTGAAACTGTGATTAAAAATCTTCCAACAAACAAAAGCCCAGGACCAGATGGCTTCACAGGTGAATTCTATCAAACATTTAGAGAAGAGCTAACACCTATCCTTCTCAAACTCTTCCAAAATATTGCAGAGGGAGGAACACTCCCCAACTCATTCTACAAGGCCACCATCACCCTGATACCAAAACCAGACAAAGATGTCACAAAGAAAGAAAACTACAGGCCAATATCACTGATGAACATAGATGCAAAAATCCTCAACAAAATACTACCAAACAGAATCCAACAGCACATTAAAAGGATCATACACCATGATCAAGTGGGGTTTATTCCAGGAATGCAAGGATTCTTCAATATACGCAAATCAGTCAACGTGATACATCATATTAACAAATTGAAGGAGAAAAACCATATGATCATCTCAATCGATGCAGAGAAAGCTTTCGACAAAATTCAACACCCATTTATGATAAAAGCCCTGCAGAAAGTAGGCATAGAGGGAACTTTCCTCAACATAATAAAGGCTATATATGACAGACCCACAGCCAACATCGTCCTCAATGGTGAAAAACTGAAACCATTTCCACTAAGATCAGGAACAAGACAAGGTTGCCCACTCTCACCACTATTATTCAACATAGTTTTGGAAGTGTTAGCCACAGCAATCAGAGAAGAAAAAGAAATAAAAGGAATCCAAATCGGAAAAGAAGAAGTAAAGCTGTCACTGTTTGCAGATGACATGATACTATACATAGAGAATCCTAAAGATGCTACCAGAAAACTACTGGAGCTAATCAATGAATCTGGTAAAGTAGCAGGATACAAAATTAATGCACAGAAATCTCTTGCATTCCTATACACTAATGATGAAAAATCTGAAAGTGAAATTAAGAAAACACTCCCATTTACCATTGCAACAAAAATAATAAAATATCTAGGAATAAACCTACCTAAGGAGACAAAAGACCTGTATGCAGAAGATTATAAGACACTGATGAAAGAAATTAAAGATGATACAAATAGATGGAGAGATATACCATGTTCTTGGATTGGAAGAATCAACATTGTGAAAATGACTCTATTACCCAAAGCAATCTACAGATTCAATGCAATCCCTATCAAACTACCACTGGCATTTTTCACAGAACTAGAACAAAAAATTTCACAATTTGTATGGAAACACAAAAGACCCCAAATAGCCAAAGCAATCTTGAGAACGAAAAATGGAGCTGGAGGAATCAGGCTCCCTGACTTCAGACTATACTACAAAACTACAGGAATAAAGAACATAATTTTTATTTCAATTCATAAGAAATTATTTTTCATTTTTCGTCTTTGGGGAGTAAACAATTAGAACATCATGAGTCATCCATTTCTACTCAATTTGAATACAATTTGTTTTAGCTGTTAGAATTGCTGTAATTCCTTCCATAATGAACGTCCTATGTTTTTTTTTTAAAAAGTATTCTCTACTTCTCAAGTCCCTCAACCCAGGTATTTCTGAGTTAGACCCAGTTTGCTGACATTCCAGAAAACCAAGGATGGAGAAAATTTATTAAATGTTTAATAAAATTAAAAAAGAAAAGTGTGTTGTTGGAAATTGTCTTGAGGCTCATTCGGTCAGCTCTTCTGGTGGACACAGAATGGAATAGTTCATTGACCAAAGAAGGATGCTGAAGCCACACAGTGTATAAGATCAATTTAAAGCTTACAATAGGAAGCAAGGAAAAAGAAACAAGGGAGAATAACACATTTAGGATAGGGGCAAGTAGGATAGAAGCAAGCAGAATCTTGGGGTATGCTCTGTTCATTTATCTTGTATCTCTCTCTGCTGTATCAGCTTTCTCCACTGATCATGATTATGAGGTTTCAAGGACCAGACTTGAGGATTGAGAAGAGGGTCACAAATGGAAGGTGCTCAGGGTCAGTGACTCATGTTTGCTCCATCGGAGAGATGCAGTGGTATTACTGGTCACAGCTATGATCTAACTCCATGGTGTGTGTTTATGTGTTTGAGGGGGGTAGAGTAGAGCACACACGGGGCCAGAATGGGACCATATTAGATATTACTAATGGGTGAACAATTTGGGGTTATAGAGTTGTTGGTTCATTGGTGGCATGATGAAAAAAGTTTTTCTTTCCGTCTTTTTTCCTACGTAACACCCTTGTTTGTTCCATCATATTTTCTGTTTATTCCATCTATTCTTGGCATGCCTCTGGTTAGTCACTCACTTATATTTCACACATTTTATTAATTCTGACTCTGTTTCACAAACTTCTTGCTGCCTCATGTCTTAGGAGTTTTGACCACTTTCTTATTTTCTTGCATTTATAGCCAAAGTGAATATTCTCAAATCATACAGTAAACACACATTACAAAAGGTTATTAAATTATATCAGAATTATCTGCACATTTGGATATTAGAGGTATATGGAAGAATAGTATTAAAATTCTAACAAAAATTATTTTAATCTTTTCCCTCTGTATTCAAGCTAACTAGAATTCATTTGTGAAGGGGAAAAGGAGATTTAAAAAATTAGAATCATTAAGCATTATTAATGGTAGACACCTCTAAATGTGTGAGGATAACCAACAGCAAAACCAAAAAAAGGATTCCAATATATAACATATATGGATCCTCTCTAAAAAAATTATTAGAGTATGTGCCCCCCCAAACAAACAAATGTAAATGCAAATAAATGTTAGAGGGCCAATCTACCAGCAAAGTTTATCCTTTGGCCTAAATTTCATTTTGGAATATAAAACCTGGAAATGAAATCCCAAATGATAATAAAGTGTTGGAAAAACATGGTATATTCCCTGTAGGAGAATACAGATTGTGTATTCGTTTTCTGTTGCTATTGTAACAAATTACCACAAGCTTAGCACCTTAAAATAACACTTGTTTATCATAGTTTCTGTGGCTGGAGTCCAGCACCACATGCTCATCTGGGTTCTCTGCTTGGAGTCTCACAAAGCTGAAATCAAGTTGGCTGTGCTTCTTCTGGAGGCTCTTGGGGAGGCTACGTTTGCAGGCTAATACATGTTGTTGGCAGAATTTAATTTCATGCGATTGTAGGACTGAATCTCTTGTTTCCTTTGCTGACTGTCAGCTGAAGGTAATTCTCATCCTTCAGAGGTCACCCACATTCCTCTCCACATGGACCCTTTCAAAGACAGCAATGGTCCAGTCCCTTGCAGTTTTCAGATCTTACTGACATCCGCTTCTGAGGCACTCTCTGTTTTGCTTCTGGCCAGAGAAAGGTCTCTGTTTTTAGGCATTTAGGTAATTAGATTGGGTCACTCAGATAATACAGGATGATCTCCCTATTTTAAAGCCCTTAATCTTAATTATAACTGTAAAACTCTTTCACAGCAGTATCCAGACTAATGTTTGACTGAATAAGTTGCAGGAAACATCTTTAGAATTCTGCCTACAACAGATGCTAATTAACTCCAGATGATAGAAAAATAGAGGATTCTCCATTTTGAAAATTCAGAGATGTACAGAATAGACTTAAAGATAGCTATACTAAGACTGCTATACTAAGAAAGGCCTGCTTGCAAGGTTGGCTGTTACCTAGCACTTGAGAACTTGGATTTCAGGAGAGTTCCCACCACCCTAACTGGTAAAGTGGCTCACTGCCTAAACTATTTGTGCAAGCAATATCGTTTATGCTGAATACTTGTTTTCCCTCTGGGGATCTGGAATTTTGGTATGTGCTGAGCAGAGGATGCTTATGTGGTCAGCCCCTAAGATAAACCCTGAACACTGAATCTGTGATGACCTTCCTTGGTAGATAACATCTCACACGTTGTCACACTCATTGCAGGAGGAATTAACGCATCCTGTGTACCCCCTTTGGGAGAGGACTCTTGGAAGCTCACACTTGGTTTCCTTTGAATTTTGCTCTTGCACTTTTCCCCTTTGTTCTGAGTCCTTTTGCTGTAATAAATCTTAGTGTTATATGACTATATGCTGAGTCATCCTAGCAAATCATCAAAACTGGGGATGGTCTTGGAAATCCTGACACAGAGGTAACCTTTAAAAAAAAAATAAAACCTAAAACTCCCAAAGAATTACATATATAGGAACTTCCAAATTGCTACAGAATTAACTACATAGAAACAAGGAAACAAATAAAACTCAGGTTTAAAAAGAAAAACCGTGATAAATAAGAACATATAAAAGAATACAGCAGGAATATATAAAATTATCATTAATCCTAAAACATTTTACATCAATAGTTTAGGTGCAGTGAGACACTCATATAAGTTAAGTTGATGGGAATGCTCCTGAAATTATTACTCCCTATTCAAAGTTTTACAAGTACATCATTTGTAAATAAGTACTATTTGATTTTAGGCCAGTGTACTTGAAAATGAAGATTAAATAAATAATTCCTTAGTAAAATGTTAGCAGATAGATTCAAGACACATAAAGTCTGAAGAGACAACTAATCAGAGACCAGTTTAGAAGTCATCATATATTTACAAATAAAATGATATTGGGATAACATATATTACAAGTAAGTTTTACAAAATGTAAATAAATGAAAATTCCCACATTTCATAAGCAACCTTAAAGTCTTAAAAAGGGGGGTATATTTCCAGTTTATGGTAATTGGCTAAAATAACACAGATTTCCAAGCTCTTGTCCCATGTATGAATATACATATATAGAAACAATTATGGGAAACAGATCCAGAAATAAATAGCATTGGAAAACTAAATCTAGCATCTTTAAAAATAATAGTTCAGGATAAGAATCCAAAAGAAGTAATGTTAACAGGTATTCTATTAATGTATTTCATTATATTAATAGATTAAAGTGAGGGAAAAGATTTGTTCATTGGAAGGACTTGCTGTAAACGATCAACCCGCTAAACACATGCTTTAACACTTTTAATCACTTGCATTAACATTTTAATGTCACAGCACAGCAACCATCTAAAATGCATTTACTATTTTTCTTCCCTAATTTTCAGAGCAAATAACTGAGGGCAAATAGAGGGTAAGTAACATGTTCAAGATCATACCACTACAAAACACAGGTCTGGAACTTTCGCTCTTAAAAATTATATCAATACTTTACTGCTTCTCTTGAACAGATGGTCCCTGACTTAAAATTTTTTAACTTTACAATGGTTCCAAAGCGATACATGTCACATCCGGTAGAAACGGTATTTCCAGTTTTGAATTTTGACCTTTTCTCGGGCTAGTGATATATGGTATGATGCCTTTTGGTGACGCTCCCAATCAGCCATGTGATCACGAGGGTAAACAAATGATACACTTACAACCATTCTAGTTTTCACTTTCAGTACAGTATTCAATACATTACATGAGATATTCAACACTTTATTATAAATAGGCTTTGTGTTAGATGATTTTGCCCAACCATAGGGTAATGTAAGTGTTCTGAACCCATTTGAGGTAGGCTGGGCTAAGCTATGATATTTGGTAGATTAGGTGTATTAAATGCATTTTTGACTTACGATATTCCCAACTGACAGTGGGTTTATCAGAATGTAACCCCGCTGTAAGTTGAGGAAGAAGATGTGTATTAGACAAATCTTAGTAGTAAAAGAAAAATTGCAAAAATGGAGACTAAAGCTATATTAATGAACGTTTTTGTATATTTTTCAGAATTTGAATGGTGATGCTGAAACAGAGTTTCTAGAAATTGACCTATCTATATATTCATGATTAGTTTATGATGAAAGGGGGAAAGTGTGGATTATTATATAAGGCATGTGTACTACACTTTTAGGTAATCTCTATACTGTGAACAAAAATAATTATAAATGACTTAGAGGTTAATATATTTTTAAAAATCTGAATAATTATAAAGTAAATTATGTTTTCTCTAATTTGGTATAGGCAGTATTTTCTAAGAGTTGATATCCAGTAATTAAGAAAAATATAAATCTTTGCATTTTATGACTCAAATTTTGAAGATAAATGACAGATTGATAGAAAACCATTACAAAATATAATTTTAAAAGTTTAAAATCCAAATTATAAAAATTATACCTATAAAAAAGAAAAGATAAACATTAAATAGAAATATTGGAAAATTATGTATATAGACAGTTCACATAGATGAGTGATACCCATTTTAAAAACTTACTTATTAGGATTTTTCAAACCCCGGAAGATGGCGATGGCTGTGGCGGCGGTGGCGGCGCCCTCCTGACAGGAACCCTTCTCCGGGCCGAAGCGGCCGGGCGCCGTACGGCTCCCAGCGGGCCTCCCGGGCACCCGGCCACCGCGCCGCCCCCTCCACGCCATGGAGCCCGAGCTGGCGGCCCGGGAGCAGAGCCGGCCGCGGAGGCGAAGCCGCCGGGCCTCGGGACTCAGCGCGGGCGGCGCCGCAGAGCCTTCGGCCGATACCCCCGGGCCGGGGCCAGACGGCAGAAAAGAAAACGAAGAGCAAAAGATGATGATGTCATAAGCCTTAGCAGCCTTGATCTGAAGAAAAAGTTTGCTGACCCCTGCTCTAGAGTTGAGTAAATTCAGAGGAAGTGTTCATGGGAGCAGTATTCCCTGAGTTATTGAATGTTCATATCAGTTTGTTTGCAGCCTTTATACTTGAAGGAGCCAAGCAATAAAAGAGTTCGACCTCTAGCTCGGGTCACATCCTTGGCAAATTTAATCTCTCCTGTAAGAAATGGAGCCGTCAGACGATTTGGCCAAACCATACAGTCATTTACCCTTCGTGGTGACAACAGATCCCCCGCTTCTGCCCAGAAGTTATCCAGCAGATCGACAGTCCCGGCGCCCGCCAAAAGGAGAAGCAGTGCCCTGTGGTCAGAGATGTTAGACGTCAGCATGAAGCAGTCTTTAACCTCCAGAGAGATCAAACGTCAGGAGGCAATATATGAAATGTCCCGAGGTGAACAGGATTTAATTGAGGATCTCAAGCTTGCAAGAAAGGCCTACCATGACCCCAGGTTAAAGTTGTCTATTATGTCAGAAGAGGAACTCACACAGATATTTGGTGATTTGGACGCTTATATACCCCTGCATGAAGATTTGTTGGCAAGAATAGGAGAAGCAACCAAGCCTGGTGGAACAGTAGAGCAGATTGGTCACATTCTTGTGAACTGGTTGCCAGGCTTGAATGCCTACAAAGACTACTGCAGTAACCAGCTGGCAGCCAAAGCTCTTCTTGATCAAAAGAAACAGGATCCAAGAGTCCAAGACTTTCTCCAGCGATGTCTTGAGTCTCCCTTCAGTCGAAAACTAGATCTTTGGAGCTTCCTAGATATTCCTCGAAGCCGCCTCGTTAAATACCCTTTACTGTTGAAAGAAATTCTTAGACACACTCCAAAAGACCACTCTGATGTTCAGCTTCTGGAGGAAGCTATATTGATAATACAAGGAGTTCTCTCTGATATCAACTTGAAGAAAGGTGAATCGGAATGCCAGTATTACATTGACAAGCTGGAGTATGTGGATGAAAAGCAGAAGGACCCTAGAATTGAAGCAAGCAAAGTATTGCTTTGCCATGGGGAACTGAAAAATAAAAATGGACATAAACTCTACATTTTCCTGTTTCAAGACATCTTGGTTTTGACTCGGCCTGTTACACGAAACGAGCGTCACTCCTACCAGGTTTACCGGCAGCCAATCCCAATCCAGGAGCTGGTCTTGGAAGACCTGCAGGATGGAGACGTGAGGATGGGAGGGTCCTTTCGAGGGGCTTTCAGCAATTCAGATAAAGCTAAAAATATCTTTCGAGTTCGCTTCCAAGACCCCGCTCCAGGCCAGTCCCACACTCTACAAGCCAATGATGTGTTCCCCAAGCAGCAGTGGTTCAATTGTATCCGAGCTGCCATGGCCCCTTCCCGGCAGGCCACCGGCCCCTCCGAGCTGCAGGGCTTGCCGGAGCCCCACGAGGAGTACGGAGAGAACTGCCCCCCTGCCAGCAATGCCAGGGCCCAGAGATGGGCGTCCACGGCATCCAGCGTGACTCAGGTGGAAGTTGATGGAGACGCTTCCGAAAGTGGCACCCCAGTGCACACAGCAGACGATGCTAAGGGCATGAAAGCGCCCCGAGCCCAGGCTGGCCTCCGAAAAGCCAGGGACAAAGCCCAGGTCGGTGGCAAGCGGAAAGAGACACTGGTGTAAAGGAAGCTCTGTGGTAACCAGGGGAGAGACTTTATTTATAACTGTGTACAGTTGTTCTTTCTTGTAATGTGAGTATGGGAGCGTTGCAGGGTTACTTAATACCAGTCTTCACATTTTCTGTTTTTGGTTGGGTTTTGGTGGTTGTTTTTTATTTTTTTATTTTTTTTAATGGCAGCTAAAGATATATATACAGATTACTGTTAAACTGCAGTCTTTTTTTTTTCCTCAGATCATCTAGAACATGTAAGTCTGGTATTTTAATCAAATGAAATACTTATGAAATGGGTTTTCTCTTCATTCTGCATTCATCATGACTTTTTAATACCAATTGTGATATTTATAATATTGGCCAAAGCTTAAAATTTTGCAAATACCAGGATTTTACCAGTGTTTATTTGATAAACTTTGCATGCAGAATTTGAAATTTTAACATCAGCATCTAAGATCTACTTGGAATATATGTTTGTAATATTTCAGAATTTATGTTGAAACATAAGTTTCTTGGAAAAACAAAACTTAATAGGTTTTCCATTTTACCAACTGGAATGCTTTTTATTAGTTTGTTTTTCACTGCACAGTCCTCATTTTTCATTGATTTAACCTGCCAATTATTTAATTTTTTCATTGTAAAGTAGTTTTTAGTATTTGCTTTTATTTTTTTACTTTGATGCCTTTTCAAATTGGCATGTCTTTAAAGTGTTTTTCTTCCTTGATTAAAAATGTGTGTGTGTGTGTGTGTGTGTGTGTGTGTGTGTATTTTTAAATCATATTAACTTTACCAAGTGAAATCAAGCCATACTGTTTTTGAGCCAGTTAAGAAAATTGCAATTTTTAAAGTGTAGTATTTCAGGGTTAGAACATACATGAAATGACTCAGTATATTCTGGACTACTGAAAGAAAACCACCTTAAGGATTTCATGGAAAGTTAATATTGTCTGAAAAGCAAGAGGGAAGGCAGTTGGCTGGTAATAAGTATTAAAAAAAAAAAAAAAGAGGGAAAAAGAGTGTAGTTTTGTCTTAAAGTAAAAAATGTCTGGTTGTGTCAGACATTTATGAAAGATAGTAAAAGCTAAACTTGAGAGTGTGTAGTAAGTTGTAGAAGGCTTGAGGGAAGTGAACTGTATTTGCCTTGGTTTACAGTACTTGCAAATAATGGGTTTGAAAAGAAAATGTGTTGAAAATTTGACCGTATGAGATCAGTTTTGGCAGATGTATTCATAAGAGACTGGTGAATCTTTTACTATGAAATGTTTCTGTTCAAATGAGATCGTAGTCTTTAAGGCGAGGGGGGGGCTAAAAGCCCTGTGTCATGGCAGATTTGTAATGGTGATCAGCTCAAGTAAATGTTGACTATTATGTGAACTATATTTGGCCAGTGGAAATGAAAATTGAAAAAGACTGTAAATAGTTAAATCCAAATGATTTCTCTGTATAAATGAATTATACAATTAAAAAAAAAAAGTCACACACATAATAAACACCCTTAAAAAAAAAAACAAAAAACTTACTTATTAGAAATCAGAGCAGTGGAATTATTTTAAAATGTAGTATCATATGGTAGTTCTATTTTTAGTTTTTTGAGGAACCTCCATATTGTTTTCCACAGTGGCCGCACCAATTTACATTCCCACCAACAGTCTACGAGGGTTTCCTTTTCTCCACATCCTTGCTTACATTTGTTATTTGTGCTCTTTTTGATGATAGCCATTCTGGTCAGTGTGAGGTGATATCTCATTGTAGTTTTGATTTGCATTTTCCCTGAGATACAGCAATTCCACTCCTGGGTGTATTTCCAAAGAAAATGAAAACACTAACTCAAAAAGATATATGTGCCACAGTGTTCTTAGCAGTATTATTTACAATAGCCAAGATATGGAAGCAACCTAAGTGTCCATCAATAGATGAATGGATAAAGAAGATGTGGCATATTTCCACAGGAAATTTCCTAGAAACAATGATACCACCTCATTAGCAGTGATGCATCTAGTGCCCAGCTTTTGTTTTCTAAATATTATTTCACTTTTAGCCAAAGTTTATTGGAGAAATGTCTGATTATGAAGAAATGTCTCTGCCAAATTTGGGATAAAGAATAATAATGATAAAGGATTATAATGCATTGAATTAAAAAAAACTCTGTAAGTCCATAATGGTACATGCAAAACAAAATGATATGATGGCTATAGCTAAGGGAAAACTCTTCCTTACAGAGGAACATTGATACATGTTGATGATTTTCATTTACATGTGAAAAATCAGTTTTCCAGCCACCATTGTGATAATTGATTCTGGGAAAGATCATCAATGGATTCTAAAAATATTGGGTGCAAGTTTGGGGGAAACAGTTATACACACAACTTCAGAGAGTCACCTCCTAATTATTTATTAATTACAAAAGGTAAAACATATTTTTACAATGCAGAAATTGGGTAGAAATTGGTACCTTAAACAAAGGCTCAAACTTAACATCCATTAGTATAATGGGACAAACTTACATCATGGACCTTCTGTTACATAAGCTGCGTTAAGAAGGAGAACCAATATAGTTTTCTTGCAAAAAAGTGTTTAACCTGTATGTAATCATAAGGAAACAATCAGCCAGATCCAAACTGAATACATTCTGCAAAATAGCCCTTAGGGAAACAGATTAAAGGAGACTAAAGAGAAATGGCAACTAACTGCACTGTTTGATGCTTGATTGGATCTTGGCTAGAAAAAAACTATAAAGGACAGTGGAAAGTTGGGGAAATGTGAGTATGGAATGCATATTAGACAGTAGTATCAATATTTAATTTCTTGACTGTAATAATTATGTTGTGTTATGTAGCTGAGTATCCTTGTTCTTGGGAGATTCAGGCTCAAGTATTTAAGAATGAATGTCATGGTATCTGCACCATACTTGCAAATGTTCAGAAGAATTATATATGTGAATATACAAAATCATACACACAGGATATAAGAGAACAAATACAGCAAAATATTAACAATTGGTGAATCTAAGTAAATGGTATATTGGTATTCATTGTAAATGCTTTCAACTTTTCTGCAGGTTTGAAACTTGAAAAAAAATGGTGGGGGAAGTGTTAACAGCACAGAGGCCCTCATCTCCTCAAAAAAGCAGGTTAATCACCACCCTACCAAATAAAATCTGAATTCACTGCCAAATAAGCAGGCTGTGAGTTCATTCAAGGAGTTACCAGAAAGGTTACTAGGCATAGTCACATTTGTCGGTCTTCATTTACATAACAAAACCAAGATAGGCTTCTTAGAAAACAATCTCATTTGGAACAAATCAAACAAACTTGGCACATGTGCAGACATGAGAGTGATTGGTAGCAGTGAATGACATCACAAAAGTTTAGGAAAATGGGTACATACAACTGATGCTTTGAAACAAATGGGAAAGTAATTATTCTATAAATTGTTTAATATAAATAAAAGTGGATATACAGACACCTGTGTTATTGAATATGCCCACAGATGCCTCCATAGATGCAGAGAAGACTTGGTTCTTTGGACATTGTTTACCTGCACTTTTCATTTAATCAGAACCTGCGATCTCCAGTAATAGAATGATTAGGAGAAAATACAGCACTCTCCAGGAAAGAACCATTCAAACTGCACTAAGTGATGTGTCAGCTGCGTGTGGCAAGTCTATTGCATTTTCCTGTTTACTTAATGGACCTTACTCTGCATCAGAGGAGATGAGGCCCTCTGTGCTGTTAGCAAACGTTCCTCCTTATTTCTTTGATTTGGTCTGCATGGGGTCTATTACCAGGTATGAATAAGAGAGAATACAGAAGAGCAGTTGTGATTTAAGTGGTATGATGGCCTTTTAAAAAATCGTGTAAGTAGTTCCCTTTATGGCTTTCCGAAATGGGCTTTACCCTGATTGTAAACTGGTAGCTAGTTCTACGTGTTTCCAATCAGATTGATGGTTTTATCATTGTGTGGATGCCATCTTGACCTTCCCTTCTGACCACCTAACATGCTGATCCCAATATATTATTTTCATATTTTATGAACAAGTCAGAGGCATCTTAAATTTTGGTAGATTCTCTTTTGTCATCATCTTTCTCCTAATACTTAGTCCCATGCTTGTCATACGATGTATGTTACTGAATTTAACCAAACTAGGAATTAGTTGCTTAGGTGGGAGAGATTTCTGGGCTTCAGGACTGAGAAGACATTGGCTTTCTTAACTCTGGTTATGGTGATTGAAGGTTGGAACAAATAGTAAAGGGAATGAACAGCTGCGTTTGATTGGATTCTGATGACTTTGCCTCCATGCACACTCAGGCTCTGTACAGATTGCGATTTCTCTGCCATTTATTTGCCGAATTTCTTCGAGTGAGACACTTGAGGTTTCTGTGCCTAAGCTGAACCAACTGCTAACATCCCTCTCTCACAGGGATACAGTGAGGCTGGAATAAGATAATTCATTTAAAGCATTTGAACAGTGCCAGTCTACTGAACACCCTCCAAAGTAAGTTGTTTTCACAATTATTTTTATCGATTTAAGAAGGAACCTTAGTTTGCTCCAGTATGCCAACCTTCTACTATTGGAGTTAATATTGATTAATATCACCATTGGTGCATTTTCTCCACCTGGGTTGGCCAAAAAGTTTGTTTGGGTTTTTCCGTAAGCCTAACGAACTTTTTGGCCAACTCGATAGAATGTTTTAATTCTGCAAAGAAGAACATCAGTGAATGTGTTCAAGATGCCTTTTTTCCCCCCTAGGAATCTATAGAGAGATTGCACCTTTGACATCGCTAAAACCAGTGCTATAGCATCATTCCCCAGGCTTTCACATCATCTTGACTGATTACAACTGAAAGCTAAGGACTTCCTCCTTCTGATAATCCTCAGAGCTGCATAACTGTGGATACACTTGAACAAATCTTAAATCATGTGTGCTCATTTTCCATAAGCAAATTTAGCTGCTCCAGAGGGTGAGTCAATATATCAATAATATGCTCCCAACCTTATCTGTCATATTTGTGTTTATTTGATATTTTTCTCCTATTCAGGTTTTAACTGCTCTATTATATGCCTCCTCCCCCTGGCCCCTAATACATAGACCAGCTTCTTTACTATTACTCTATGAGACCTAACACCAAGTCCTAGGTGATTCCTTTCTCTTCTCTTTCCTTCCTCACAATTAGTCCAAATGCCAGTAGATAGGTTTGAGCAAGGTAGGCCTCTGTGCCAGGGGTTTGAAGTAACTTTTGTGACCCCACATTGGGGGTTGAAGCTCCACTGGTATTAGGATAGTGTTCACACAAGGGTATAGGTGAAGGGGCTTGGTTCAGGGTTTTAAAACTCAAGCCACTTCCTAGTTGAGTGAGAAGGACATTTGCTTGGAGGAGCAACATAACCTTGGGTTTCAGAGCACTGGTGGGGTGTGAAGAGGTTATCCACGTGGGGAGGGATGGTCACAGCATGGGGGCAGCGTTGGGGCCCGAGTGAGGGGAGTATGGTTTATACATGGTGGGGATGGGGGGTGAGAGTAGATTGTTTCATACAGAGATTTTGATCTGAAAATTTCATTTATTTTTTTTTGGCGGGGGGTTTGTTAAAACTATCTTTATTGCCTAAAATGTTTTTGTCTTTTTTTGAAATAAAAATATCTTTTCACAAATATTACATGACCACATCCTTATTGTAAAACATGCAAACAATGAAGAAATATACAGAACAAAATATAAAAATCACTTTTTTTTTATGGAAGTATAGTTGATTTACAGTGTTGTGTTAGTTTCTGGTGTACAGCAAAGTGGTTCAGTTATACATGTATGTACATATTCTTTTTCATATTCTCTCCCCTTATGAATTATTATAAGACATTGAATCTAGTTTCCTATACTCTACAGTAGGACCTTGTTGTTTATCTATATAATATATAGTAGTTTGTATCTGCTAATCCCAAACTCCTAATTTATCCCTCCCCCAAACCCCCTTTCCCCTTTGGTACCCATAAATTTGTTTTCTTTTTTTTTTATAGGTCATTTTTTCCTTTATTATAATCCATTCAAGACAGCCCACACATTTTCAATTAATAATACCAGAATCACAAGACAGGAGGTAACATTGTTTATATAGCAACTGGGCTGGGAATAAGCTAACACAACATTGAAAATCAACTATACTTCAACTTTAAAAAGTTTTTAATTAAAAAAAAATAAAAGGAATGACAAAATGCAATGCAAACTTCAAGGTGAGCTTTGGAATTACATGATTTTGCCAAGAATTGATGTGCCAAGCTTGTTAGTATTCCCAGCCCACTTGCTACGTGACTTTGTTTTCTGTGTCTGCGAGTCCGTTTCTGTTTCGTAAAGGAGTTCATTTGTGTCATGTTTTAGGTTCCACATGTAAGTGATAACATATGGTAAAAAATTACTCTTTACCTTCAAATCCCTCTTTTTTTCTCCCCTAGATAAAATTCTCTCAACAGTTTGGTGTGACTTCTACAAATGCATCTATCTATCTATCTATCTATCTATCTATCTATCTATCTATCTATCTATCTATCTACACACATTCAAACATTCTGAAAAGCTCATTTATTAAAGATAATGGAAGCCAGACTTCTCACTATTAGAGAAGAGAATTAAAAATGTAGAAAAAAACCTGAAATGAACCATATAGGTTTGAATTCAAATTGGAGATTTGAATTTGAACTCACGGTTTTCAAGTTATAGAAACAGATATAGAAATGATGTAAATCCAAGCATGCACATACCTTGCTCCTTCATCTGCTGTGTATTTCTCAGTCTTCTTATTTTGTTTAACTTACTGTGTTTGGGGTCTCCTTTTCACAGGCTGCAGGTTCGTAGTTCCTGTTGTTTTTGGTGTCTGCCCCCAGTGGGTGAGGTTGGTTCAGTGGGTTGTGTAGGCTTCCTGGTGGAGGGGACTCGTGCCTGTGTTCTGGTGCGTGGGGCTGGATCTTGTCTTTCTGGTGGGCAGGACCGCGTCCGGTGGCGTGTTTTGGGGTGTCTGTGAATTTAGTATGATTTTAGGCAGCCTCTCTGCTAATGAGTGGGGCTGTGTTCCTATCTTGCTAGTTGTTTGGCATGGGGCAACCAGCGCTGGAGTCTGCTGGCCGTTGGGTGGAGCTGGGTCTTAGCGTTGAGATGGAGATCTCTGGGAGAACTCTCGCCGATTGATATTACGTGGAGCCGGGAGGTCTCTGGTGGTCCAATGTCCTGAACTCGCACCAGAGGCTCAGGCCTGACACCCGGCCAGACCACCAAGACCCTGTCAGCCACACGGCATAAGAAGTTCTTTATAAGATCCCCAAAGATGATTTCCCCTAGTCCTGTGATAACTTCAGAGCCACCTCCTGTTGCTACTGCGTGGAGCTCGAGTGTTGTGCGCATCGGCTTCAAACGCCAGAGACGCCAATCATCCCCACCTGAGCAGGTGTCTCCCTAAGCATGCAGATAAACATACGTCTGTTTTTGTAGTTTTATCCACAGACAGGCCATGGGAGTAGTGACCCTCCATAACAATGATCACATCTAGCACCCACAGCTCAGTTCCTAAATACCATGTTCTACTTAAACCAGGGCTCCATGGAGTAACAGCCAACACCAGGGCTGGGGCAGGAGAAGTACAAGTTAAACCGGGAACAACTTTTGGTGCCAAAAATTGGGAAAGTGCTCAAAGAATGCTGCAGAAATGTCAAAATTATATAGGCACTATTTCAAGGGGCTCCTCCTGGTCAAATCTGAAATAATTTGAGCATAAATATAAATAATGATAGTAATGAGTTATAATCTACATAATAAAATAGGAAATCACCAGTGTATACTAATATAAGCAAGTAAGTTGAAAGATTAATGAGGAACAGGATATTTACAGTTTCAGAGTATCTCCCCATAAAATATAAATCAATTACAAAGTGAGAAAGAGGCACTTTACAGTGAAGAAGCCTGGAAGACAGTACCTTAATCAAGTGACCAAATTTGCATCATCAGTGATGGGAAAAATTGAAGCTGAGCACCACTTGATAGGATGCAATAAGAACCGGACACCACTGCTGTGATAATCCTGCAAACCTAATGATGAAGAAATATCAAACACAAATTGAGTGCAATGTCCAACATACAAATGTCGAGGTCATGAAAAGTCAAGGAAAGATTGAAGAAATGCTGGAGAATAAAGAGATATGACAGCTACATGCACCACAACATGTGAGTCCGAACTGGATTTTATTTTATTATTATTTTTTGCTATAAAGGCCATTAATGAGACAATTGGGGAAATTTGAAAGAGGTGTGAGGATTAGGGCCAGTAATACGTTAATATTAAGTTTTTGATTTTGATGATACTCAAACTTTTGGTGTCAGGACCTCTGACACCAAATAGTCTTTAAGATATTGAGAATTCCAGGGCTTCCCTGGTGGCGCAGTGGTTAAGAATCCGCCTGCTAATGCAGGGAACACGGGTTCGAGCCCTGGTCCGGGAAGATCCTACGTGCCGCGGAGCAACTAAGCCCATGCGTCACAACTGCTGAGCCTGCGCTCTAGAGCCCGCGAGCCACAACTACTGAAGCCCGCGCGCCTAGAGCCCGTGCTCTGCAACAAGAGAAGCCACCCAATGAGAATCCCATGCACCGCAATGAAGAGTAGCCCCTGCTCGCCGCAACTAGAGAAAAGCCCGCACACAGCAACAAAGACCCAACACAGCCAAAAAAAAATTTAAAAATAAATAAATTCATTTAAAAAAAAAGATATTGAGAATTCCAAAGAAATTTGTTTATGTGGGTTTACTCTATGCAAATTACCATATTAAAAATTAAAGTAAAATTTAAAAATCTTTATTAAATAATTTAAATAGCTGCAATAAACCTGTCATGTGTTAACATAAGTAATAAGCATTTTATAAAAAATAATTATTTTCCCAAAAAATGGAAGAGTAACATTGTTTTACATGTTTGCAAGTCTCCAGTCCAGTTTAATAGAAGACCGCTAGATTCTCATAGGTCCTTCTACATTAAGCCTTTGTGATATGTTACTTTGGTTAAAGTATGTGAAAAAAACTTTGCCTCACACAAATATGTATTTGGAAAAGGGAGGAGTATTTTAATACTCTTCAGATAATTGTGGCTATTGTTTGATACCACTAATTCTCTACAAAAGGTAGTTCTTCAAGGTTAGTTGCAGTGTGGAAACAGAAAATATATCAATGAACATTTCATACTCAGTTATATTAAAATCCATTGATCTCTCTTGTATTTTGAATGAAACGTTTACACATGCATGCTTGTATCACAGTATGCATTGGTTATTTGGAAAATATTGGTTCACTCAGTTATGCAGAACTTCCAAATGTTAACATGTTTCATTATGCAATACAAAAAAAAAAAAAAAAAATCACAGTTGCACTCTGAATGTGGGGAATGCAAGTTTTCTAAAATTCTAAATTTTGCTTGTAAACTTGAATTTTATTACTGGATACAAAAACTGTCAGTTGTTTTCTTTGAAGTGCCAGCCAATATTTCATTCCGTTTCTAAAAATATCTGTCAAAAACCCAAGTGCAAATAGTCAATGTTTGTCTGACAGTCGTTCTTGCAGGTAAATATGATGTTCTATGCAAAAAGGTTGTGTTCAGCTCACAAATCAAACAATAAATTGCATAATCTCCATGCTTTGATACACAGCAGAAGTGCTTCATTCATACTTTCCATTTTATCATGCAGAATATTAAAAAGACATGTACTCAAGAGTCAATCAACATTTAATAAAATGAATAATTTTTACTGCTTTGATTCTTAAGTGAAACTGGCTTCTACTGTGAGTGTGTGGTGGTGAAGGATACAATGATGACTAACAGCTTGGTGGCACTGCCTTTCTTGCTTAGGCAGCGGTGTTGACCCCCATTGTTTTTATACACCTGTGCAAAGGTCAACATGGTGAAAAGGGCATATTACGTCTTAGCATTATTATGAAAATAGTTTTGATCCTGTGGGCCCACAGCATCCAAGGACAACATACTGAGAATCATTGCAGTGGGAGAATGTCCTTATTTGCAGGAAATATACTCTAAAATATTTAGGAATGAGGGAGTATCATATTAGCAAATTATTCCCAAAATGTTCAGGAAAAAATAAGTTATGTATATTTGCAACATTTCTCTAAGTTAGAAATTGCTTAAAAATAAGATTTATATATTATCTCTGCCTTATCTCTATCCATTTTACATTAAAGTTATATTGAAATTCCATTATCCTTTCACAACAAAATTTGGAATTAAAATTGGAATTTCAGAAAAATGGACTTTGTTCATTCTGTGGCTTTGAGTAGTCCCAGGAACATTGCATAAAACCCTGGAATTAACTGTGCTCAAGTTTGAGGAAAATAGTCATGTGTTATATGTTTTTTTGGTACACTATTAATTTTGGCTAGACTGTTTACCTTTATCTCTTTTAATATTCAAAACAAACTTATAAGGTAGGTAGTATCATTATCTCCTTTTTACAGAGTATGAACGTGAGCCTTAACTTGTTTAACTTTCCCAAATTTACATAAACTGAGAGTGGAGAAATTAGTCTATGATTCTAATTAAGCTCTTAACTAGTAGACACAGGTGCCTTTAGAAAAAAATATTAGATGCCTATATTGGAATGATTTGAAAGATAAATGTAAAGTTTATGAATTTTAGATGAAAGAAATGTTAATAGCATCAGGAGAAAGTTTTTAAAAAAAAGAAAATGAAAGACAAAATAATAATGTGGACTTATCTTTGTCTTTCTTCAGCTCTCTTTTGTCTTTGTAGTTGTTGACTGGGTTCTCCAGGCCTTCCAGATGCAGGAACTGTGTGAGTCCCGGCTCTGGGGTTTCACTCACCATTAGAGGACGTGATGTTGGAAACGAAAGTCCTTTTTGTGACATGTAGGGAAGCCCTGTGCACGTGCTTATTTGAAAGCAGATTGTAACATTGAAAATATAATTCAGATGTCACTAAAAACAATGATAGGCCTTCAACTCAGATTCTTTGAAGTTTATTTACTGTGAGCCTTGATTTCCAAGTTCACTTTAAAACTAAAAATGTCACGATTGACATTTTAGAAAAGACAAGAAAAACCTTTAGCTGGAACTTTTATTCCAACTATTAAAATGAATTTATGTTTATTATATATAAAATTATATATACATATGTATATAAAACATGAGGACAAATATATATATATATATATATATTTACCCTTATGATATTGTGTGTGTGTATATCTTGTGTTATAAGCAAATAATTTTAAGGCTTAACCCGACTAGAGCAACTAGAACAATTTATGGAAGAATTAACAGAGATGAATTTGTGGATTTTCTTGAGGTCAAGAAAGACGGTTTTTCTTTAGGTCTCTGTCTCAGGGATGAAAGTCACTTTATCATCTCTGCTGCTGATTCTTCCACAGCCAAACCCATAGAAATTAAGAAATAATAGTCTTTTGATTTCAAATATGTATGATTTAGGTTATTCAGCATATTAGATGACACCTGAAAATTACCTAGTGAAAACAGTTTTCTATGCTTTAGCTTTTTTTGGAAGTGTGTGCCTTGCCAGCTTCTCAGATGATTTTAACAGGCCTCAGGCACACACAGTTATCAATTAGCACTTTTCACCTGATGGGCCCCTTTGAGCATCAGGGTTTGGGTAATCAAGAGAGTCTCAGCTTTTAGTTGGTTGACACTGTGGAAAACACCCCATGGGTGATCTAACTAAGTAGCAAAATGAAGGCAGCTGAGCATGGGATGCCATATAAAATCACTTAAGCTGTTACCACTTCCTATTTCCCAAGAAGTCCTGTGCTGGGGGTCTGCTCACATGGAGGTCTCAATGGCTTTAGAAATCTTGATTCTCCTTGCTGCCTTGATTTGGCCTTGCGCTGAGAACATCAACGGTAAATGAATTAGAGAATGCTTCCTTGGAGGGTTACTCAGAATGACTGCTTTCCGTCTTTCCAAGCAGGCGCTCTACTCCCTATAGAGATCTGATCTTACCATTCGCTAGAAGAGAAATACTTTCAGGCCAACTGGACTTGAGTCTTTATATTGAGGACACATTTTAACTTTCTGCCTAAATGTCTGAGATGTTTCTTTCTTCTATGTTATGATCTTCTATCTGAATCCTCATTTGCAGAGATTCTTCAGAAACAGTCCTCGGCTGTATGTTTTAGGCTGCCCTTTTGAACTCACTGCCAATTACCAGTACTTGGTGGTATTGTAAGATATTTGATTGTATCTTTACTGACCTTCCTGCTTCCAGACCCTTCGTATTTCCCCTTGATGGTGATACTGCTCTTTTGTTCTTTTTAAAATTCTATCTGACCTTCACTCGTGTTAAATTCATCAGCAGTTCTGCAAAGCCAATAGGATAAAGCTAAATCAGTGTCTGGTCTGTCTGTAAATTGATTCAAATATCTTTTCTATTATACCTGGAGTATTCTCCATATTTTTGTGTTATCCAGATGCTTCCCAGCTTCAAGGCCAGACTAAATTTCAACTACTCTAAGGCAGCATTTCAATATTACTTTTTGTGTTCTCTAAGTTTTTTTTAAAAGTCACTTGGATGTTCCTGTTTCCTTCTGCTTGAAGTGGGGTCTTTTTTGGGGAAATGATATGTGAATTTCTTACCCATTTGGCCTATAAGCCCTTTCTGAACAAGGACCACATTTAGTTTCTGATCTTTCCATTTTACCTAAGATGAATCTTTCAGAATGCCTAGGTTACTGCAGCTCACCCTGTGGCAGTTAATTATTGGCATATCAGTAATTTCAATCATTTAGTTCCATACATGTGGAGAAAGGGCAGTGACCTGTGAGTCGGAGAAGAATTCCAGTTATCTGGGAGGGGTGAGTAGGGTGTTCAGGCCTGGCTATGGTACATGATGCTTGGGTGCAAGGAAGATTCTACTTCAGTTAGTGTATGCACAGCTATGCATGTTACTCAGGCTTTTTCTCAAACAATTTCTCAGCTACTTGAGACACAAGCTCAGAATGTCAAACTGAAACTTGACCCTAAAACTAGTATGAAAAAAAAGTAGTGAAGCCAGAAGCATGGACTTCCTGTATGTCCATATCCACTTACCCTTTTGAATCTAAATCCAATTGTTGGAACCTTTTTTCATTTAGGAAGGATTTCCCTGGTAATCTTATCTAGCTGATGTTAGAACAATATTTCGAACACGTGGAGAGAGGTGATTTGGAGGTTACAATCACTGATGTAGAATACCTGCCTTCTCCAAAGCCTACTTTTTTCTTAAACATCTCCCTATATTTTCTTACTTTCTTGATTTATCCTTAAAAACCAAGAACTTCCAGGCTCAAATGGTGCTGGAGGTATCTCGCTCATTAATCGTAGAAATATTTCTTCATGCTGGGAAGATTCAGATTTTCCATAGTGTTTAAGAGAATCCTGGATGTCCTCCAAGGCCTACTTGGTCTCTATGACTGGTTTGGGAACTTTCCTCGTCAAGATTTGAATGACTAGCTATTTTCGTTGTGTGATCTTATTTTATTACTTTGCAATGGATATGTAAATGAGCACTGTCACATAGAAAAGAAGATAGTAAATGACAATTAGCCCCCCTGACACATGACTAGCTTACTTAGAGTCATGTTAGGCTTATCTGTGAGAAGTATGAGATACTAAAATATTGATGGCAGATGGTCATTTTTTAAAAGTTTTATTTTTTTATAATTTTAAAATGTTACACTCCATTTATAGTTATTACAAAATGTTGGCTATATTCCCCATATTGTACAATACATCCTTGTAGCCTATCTTACACCCAATAGTTTGTACCTTCCACTTGCTCACCCCTATATGCCCCCCTCCCCACTAGTAACCACTAACTTGTTCTCTATATCTGTGGGTCTGTTTCTTTTTTGTTATACTCACTAGTTCATTGTATTTTTTAGCTTCCACATAAGTGACATCATACAGTATTTGTCTTTCTCTGTCTGACTTATCTCACTTAGCATAGTGCCCTCCAAGTCCATCCATGTTGCCGCAAATGGCAAGATTTCATTCTTTTTTCTGGCTGAGTGGTGTTCTATTGTATATATATATATATATATACCGCATCTTCTATAACCATTCATCTGCTGCTGGATGCTTAGGTTGCTTCCATATCTTGGCAATTGTAAACAATGCTACCGTGAACATTGAGGTGCATGTAGCTTTTCATATTCGTGTCTTTGTTTTTTTCAGCTACATATATCAGATGGTCATTTTTAAAGACACTTGTTTATTTCTTCCAATGACCACCTGTTGTCAATTCCTAAACTAAGATTCATCTACAGGGAAAGAATTTAATGAGTTCTTGCTGTGGAAAAATTATCTGATTCTTAGCATTTCTATAGTTACCATAGAGGAAGAGTTTACTAAGTAAATCTGTGAAGAGTATACGGTTGAGGTCAATTACGATTATGATTTGTGTCTTACAGCACATGTACCAATAATTAATTTTTAGATGATATATAAACTCCAATTATAATGTTTGGCACATAATGTATTATCAAGATTGGCATCAGTGACAAGTTATCTAAATTGCATTAGGAAGAAAATCTTGCCTCCTAATAATTTTTCTGACCACATACTCATTCACCAGATATCCTCTAAATGCAGCTGTTAAGTAAGGCTTTAGACTTGGAACCCCTTACCAATTTACTCATCACCTTATATTCTTTCTGTAGGAGATAATAGCTAGTTATCATCATACCTGAGTCAAACTCCTATTGCTGCTTTGCTGTTTCATTTTTTTCTTCTGCCTTTAAAGACATGCTGGTGGGGGACTGGAGGCATTGATCAGACTTTGGCAGTGACTGAATTACTTATTTGTGGAACAAGAGGATACTACCTTTGTTTACATTCTGGGTTTTGTTAGGTTCCAAAGAAAATTGATGTGCAAATGCTTTGGTTGTGGCTGTATTCAGAACATATGTGGTAACTAAGGAGACCAATGAGAGTCTAGGAAATTTGTCTTAAACGTCACCCCAACCCATTGTAGCTTAAGTTCCAGTTACCCGGTAGAATTGCCCCCTGGAGTGAACTTAACCATTTCAGCCCAGTTTACATCTTGGTCTGAGGCTCCAAGTACAATCAGTCTAATTGGCAGAACTTATATTCAAGCTGACTGTAAATCTTCGCTTTTGGTGGCCTTCACTGACTCATGAATATATTGTATTGTAGTCTACCAGTTTCTGTTAAGCTAATAAAGGTGTGTCTGCGGAATTCAAACCCCGTCCGGCCAGCAGCAAGAACTCTGTCTTCCTAAAGGTGGGCTTACCAGTCAGGCTTTCACTCTCCTGCCCTTCCTTTCTTAAAGTAGAAATTCTGCAATTTCTGTTCATCTAGAAGTCCTGCGTGCAGGTACTACTATTGGCAAGGGCTGTGATTCAAATATATATATGTATCTGTGTTCTGTTTCACTGGGAATATAAAGAAAATTAAGAAATAAAATCCATGTTCAAAGTATTTATTCTAGCTTTGATGATAGGTTGTATTACAGTTGCTTATATTAATGTCAAAATAAGAAGATAAGATTTAAACCCTGTTACTCTAGCTTTTGTAAAACACGAGGAGGCTGTATCAGATAAGGTCAAGAGTCATGTTTTGGGTTATGATTCTAATACCTTAATAAATATAGGATATATACTGGATATCTAAGAATAGTCTGTTTGCTTGGAAAAAAAGCTTTTTAAAAGTGTTTATTTCTCATTTGTGTCAATAGATATATAAGGTGTGCATTGTGACTTGCTTCTTTCTCACAATTGTTTTTAGATTTATATGTTTATAGGTATAACTATAATTTATTTTCCATGTTGTATGGAATTTGATTATATAAACGCATTATAATTTCATCATTCTTCTGTTGGTGATTTGGCCTGGAGTATTTTGTTCATTCATTTTTTTTAAACAATATGTTTCACTTACATTTGAACATTTGTTCATTTACATTATTATTGCTAGTATACTTGTAATTTATTCATTTAAATTTTATTTATTTTTGGCTGCGTTGGGTCTTCATTGCTGTGCGCAGGCCCTCTCTAGCTGCAGCGAGCGGGGGCTACTTTTCGTTGCGGTGCACGGGCTTCTCATTGCTGTGGCTTCTCTTGTCGCGGAGCACGGGCTCTAGGCACGCGGGCTTCAGTTGTTGTGGCTCGCGGGCTCTAGAGCACAGGCTCAGTAGTTGTGGCGCACGGGCTTAGTTGCTCCGCGGCATGTGGGATCCTCCTGGACCAGGGCTCGAACCTGTGTCCCCTGCATTGGCAGGCGGATTCTTAACCACTGTGCCATCAAGGAAGTCCTATACTTTGTAATTTATTGCAACCATCTTACTGCTTTTGTCTTTTTTGGTTTGTTTTTTGTTGTTTTGTCTTTTTACCTTTTCCTTTTTTGCCTCCATGTTGTTTGAAATTTGCTTATTTTTGTCCTTCATTCTATTTTGTTCTTCTCCAATTTGGAAGTTTTACCATCTAGTTTATTAGGTTCCACCCCCCCCCAACCCCGACTACTTATCATGCATCTTTAAATACTAAAGCTAATAAATCTTTACTTTCCTTCTGAACAATAGAAGGACCTATGAAATTTAACTCTGATCTTCCCCTGAGAACCTCTGGTTAATGATTGTCTAGCACACTAAGTCAGAATCCAGTACACTTTTACTTCATTTCCAAAGGGAAAATGACTCAATTAGAAATAGTGATTATTATGACTTACTGAAGATCTCAATGTAGAGGATAAAATGGGTTTTACATTAAAATTTTCATAAAACTTCCAACCCAGACAGTAGATTTTCTCTCTTCAGACTATTTCCTCTTGTGGCTATGATTATTTCTGGTCTGGTTGCTCTAGATATGGATTCTACCATACCAACCTTCCTCCTTTTCCCTCTTTGAAAAGTATTACAGAGAATACATCACTCCTCTTCTAACGTACTGCAGTTTACTTCTGTCCCTTATGTGTAGTCCTAACTATATCATCCTCTTTGGAATCTAATTTCTTTAAGAGGAGGCAGGGGGCTGAAAGATAATGATGTTCTTGTGTATTGAATTTTTTCCCTGTGAAATAACTGAAATTTACTTATTTGAGGCTATAATTATGCAGCTATTTTGGAAAGTAGTGGTAATATGAAAACCCTCTATATGCTGTTCTTTAAGCTGTGACAACCTTTGCCAGAGAAAGGAACATCTTTTATTTATCACAAAGGGCGTAGCTTGATGTTCTTTGAGCTCCCCCTTAAGATAAATACACATCTGACATTTTCTCATATGATTCTTTCTGCAGTGAAAATAAGTTGTTCTATGGACTGGCTGATGGTCTCTGTAAGCCCATGTGCGTACAGCAGCAATTTGTATATATTTGCGGATGAATTATATCTGGGATCGGGTTGCCCTGTGACTCGGATACAAACATATGCCTATGATTTTATATACCCTGTGCATGACTGTGGGATCAGGACAAAGGTAAGAATAATGATTATCTGTTAAAAAAACAAAACCAAAAAACAAACCTAGATATTTTTTCACAATTTTATGCCTGGTGCTAAAATTATTGTCCTGGTTTTTTTTGTTGTTTAAGAACAAATTTTGCTTCTAGTTAGAGTAATTTATGGATAGACGACAATACAGTTCTGTACTTGGTCACTGAATATTGAGTCCTCTTTGTGCATAAGACTTAAAGCACGGATTTCCAGACTGGTTAGTGAACTGATTTGAAGTTGTCTTTAGGCTTCTATTGTATTTCACTAAAGCTCAGGAGATAATTTTAAATTCCATTCAATGCTCCTAATGTGAGAGGTCACCAATTCTGGGAAGGTATTTCATATTCAACAATAGATCATTTGAATTTATCCATGCTCTTTGAGGATGTGTGTCTCTATGGGGACTAGATTTTTACTGGAATAAAGTCTCTGTCAGTTATTTTGCCAGGCACAAATCTTTAAACTGTGTTGTTATCTTGGGGTGTTATCTTTTCATAGATTCCCAAATTTAAACAATTTATATTCATACTATAAAAGTATTTGGGGTCAATGCCTATTTAAAACTGTCACCTATGAATTAGATGTTGTCTTTATTTTAGAAATGAGGGAGCTAGAACTTCAGAAGGTGCTTTAATAATTTGCCCAGGGATGCACAGCCAGTTGGTGTTAGTTTAGATGCCAAAACAGGAGGATTCCCCTCCAAAGCTTATGTTTTAAACCACTCTGTTATTTGATCTCCAAATCATCTTTCTCAGAAGAACTACTGAAAACCTTTTGTTAATGCATGATAAAGATAGCTCTGAGTAACAGTTTCAGTTTGCCCCTATGTACTGTTAAGATTTTTTTCCAGGTACTTTAAGTTCACTCTTACAGATAATACTCCTCTTCTGTCCCAGTGGGTTGTCAGACCTTTGTATGTACCTGAAAGTGACAGTAGCCATTTCTGAGACCTTGAACGTTTTCTACTTCCTATTCAAATGTGTACATGGCCCCCTTTGTTACTAGAAATATCTTCTACTTAACCTTTGTGCTCTCCTAGGTTGTTTCGGAGGATACTCTCCTTTTTCAAACAGAGGTGTACTTTAACCCTAGGAATATACATTGTGACCATCAGAAAATCCCTTTGGAATGTTCTGCCCCTAGGTGAGTCCAATAGCCATTACTCCTTTTGAATATGTTAGTTTCACCTTTACTTACCATGTGCTTCTGCAGAAGTGTAGATTTCAGAGACTATAACATGACTTGCTCATAAGCATAAGTCCAAATGAACACCAAATTAGCATCGAAAAATATTTTGAGTACTTTTTTATTTTTAATTTTAAACTTTAAAATATTCATTTTAGAATAAAAACATTATACAATCTTGTGTAACTAGGTTATTTTACAGTAACTGAACTTTAAAGCAAATCCTCAGTCACCTTAGTAAGTGGAAGAATCAAACATGATATTATCGTTCAGTGTTTTCTCCTTCGTAATACTCTTTTTCTAATATATTTTATGGTTCAATTCCACGTTAGGAGAGTAAATGACTAAAAAGTTAAGAGAAAACCAATTCTTCATTTTAATACCAGCTCATGGACATACATGAAAGGAAAGGCTTATCAGCCTATCATTAAATGCAGTTTGTTTGCAGTTCTGTGGAACCGAGAGGCTGAATCCCAAAAGGACTCCACATGAACTTGGAGACCAAGTAGAATAGTATATCCTGATACACTTTTACCATGCCACTGAAATATTTACCCTGAGTGTTATAAATCTTAGTGAAAAATCTTAGAAACCACCTGAAAACCACAAGGAAAAATTTTATCCTTGTTTAATATATGGAAATAGCTCACATGAAAAAAGAATTGAGCTCAGAGCAAACGTGCAATATCTTTTAACATCATCAGAGTCCCTTTTTGGGGGGTGAGGGACAATTGGTATTTTTAATTGTTGTAAAATATACATAAGATAAAATTTACCATTTTTAAGGGAATAATTCAGTGGCATTAAGTACAACCACACTGTTGAATACTCTTGATCTTCCCTTTAACTTATTTTAAGGAAAGACCAAGGCTGAGAGATTCAGTGATACTCTGGGGAGTAGCTGACCCCTAAATAGAAATTAACAGTTGATTCTGTGTTCACACACACACACACATACTCACACACTCACACACACATACAGAGATACACACACAGACACACACACATACACACACATACTCACTCACTCACACATACACTTTCATTCCTATATATTGGCCAGTGCTTAGAGTAATGTAAAAAGTTCTAACCTAATCCCCTTGGGCTATTGCTTCTCCATAGGCTACTAGATTAATAGTGATGACTAAGGCATTTCTATTTTGATCATAAAATTATTATATTGTTTGCAGTTATCTTTCTTAAAAATGAAGACTAGGCCAACAAAGGTATATGATTAGGTTTTTGGTGCATGAGCTTTACTGCTGTACACACACACACACACCTCTGTCACCAGTATACTGGGTCACATTAAGCTTTTGACAACTTTTACTGTTCTTAGGATGCATTTGTCTAAGTCTGTTTTACTGGGTGCTTTGGTACTCTACTAAGACAAGTATTACAAATCATCTATTATCCAGAGGGTGCAGGTACCCCTAAATAACCATAATGAAAATGATCATGATGTTAAACAGTGGTAAAAAAAAAAAATAGCTTGGCCCCAAATTTAGATTCAGAAAGACCTGGTACCAAGTATGCCAACCCTATCTGCTTTTTGTTTCTCTTCTCTTTAGGAAATCAGTGTGGCTTACACCAGTTTCTACAGACAATGAAATAAAATTGGATCCCAGTCCCTTTATTACTGATTTTGAGACAACACCAGAAGAGTTAGGATTATTAAATTCTAGTCAAACTGACTCCATACTTAAGGAGAAATTGAAACTTGGAAATTGGGCTCATGAATTTTGTTGGAAAAACAATGGTTTTATACAAAAATAATTGCTATAAACCTTTCCTTAGGTATCCGATCCCTAAAACCCCTAATTCAGTGAAGGTCCTGATTCAGTGAAGGTGAATTTTTAGATACTTTTATTTATTAGGGATATGTCTTATTAATTTAATGTTGACTATCAGATAATCCTATTACCCATTAAATTTTATTTTTAGTTCTGTAGAGTAGATTCAGAAATAGGTCTTCAATGACAACAGGATTTAATTGATATAAACCTCCAATAAATATTTTCTAAATACATTTTTTTGAAGAATAAAAAAATAGAGATAGGTATGAAAATGTGCCAGAGACTAAAATTTAACATACTAACTCCCAGGGAAGCCAAAGTCCTTTTTTTTGTTTGTTTGTTTTGTTTTTGGTTTTTTTGGTTTGTATCTTAAACACAACAACTTACAGCTGCTATCTGTTGTAAACTAAAATTTCCTATTTGGTATTATTATTTTTTTTTTTTAATTTATTTATTTATTTATATAAGGCTGTGTTGGGTCTTCGTTCCTGCGCGAGGGCCCTCTCCAGCTGCGGCAAGTGGTGGCCACGCTTCATCGCGGTGGGCGGGGCCTCCCACTATCGCCACCTCTCTTGTTGCGGAGCACAGGCTCCAGACGCGCAGGCTCAGTAATCGCGGCTCACGGGCCCAGCTGCTCCGCGGCACGTGGGATCCTCCCAGACCAGGGCTCGAACCCGTGTCCCTCGCATTGGCAGGCAGACCCTCAACCACTGCGCCACCAGGGAAGCCCCAAAGTCCTTTTATGTGAAGATAGTTTAACTTGTGTGGGCTTTCCTAATTAATTAGTAAAGTTGAATCTTAAAAGTAATTGAATATACTTCATATTTGATTATTAAAGAAGGAAATTAGTTTTACAGTCTAGAATCTAAGTAACCACTTCCTTAACTGGAATTAGAGGTCAGGTTTTCCTTTATCTCTGATATTATTCTTCCACACTTGAAATAATTGACTGAAGAGGTCGACATGGAATCATCCTGCCACTTTGGAGCAATTTACTGGATGGTCATTTATCACCAGCTATTATGCTATCCTCCTTCCCCTAAAGAGGGAGTCTACCCATGTAATACACCAAAGAGCACCCTGATTTGGGGGAGAGTTCTTATATCAATTATGAAAATTGAAGTGTGCCATCTGTTATTCAATAAAAACTTTTAAATTTTTTTATTTTTTATTTTTAAATTTTTATTTACTTTTTATTGGAGTAGAGTTGATTTACAATGTTTTGTTACTTTCTGCTGTACAGCAAAGTGAATCAGTTATACATATACATATATCCACTCTTTTCTAGATTCTTTTCCCATATAGGTCATTACAGAGTATTGAGTAAAGTTCCCTGTGTGTCAGTTGCTTATCAAATGTACATTTTGGATGCTATATCCTTTTGGAAATAAATTTTGCCAACGTAGTTTTTGTTTAGTTTTTTAAAAATTTAAAGTGCTGCTATCTTATTGCCAATAAAATGCTGCTTACAGTTGTCTACATGAATTTAAATGGTCATAACGGGTATCTATCTTTGGTATATATGTATATACAACTAAGAGGTAATCGTTTTGTAAGGCTTAATGTGTGTCAGGCAATGTTGCAAGCATGTTGCAACAATTTATTTAATCCTAATAACCCAAAGACTTATGTATTACTATTCCAATTTCACAGATAAGAAAACAAACATAGATTAATTTGCCTGCATTGCACAACTGGCCTCTATTGGTGATCAGTTCCTAATCTTAGAGAGAAAGCTTTCAGCTTTTCAACCGTTGTGTATGATGTTCACTGTGGGCTTGTCGCTTGTGTTAAGGTGCATTCCTTCTATACCTAATTGTTGAGTTTTTAGCTTGAAAGATAGTTGAATTTTGTCAGATCTAACCACTTCTATCCAATATAATACTGAGAGTCCTAGCCAGAGCAATTAGGCAAGAAAAACAAAAGGCATCCATCAGAAAGGAAGAAGTAAAATTGTCTCTGTTTGCAGATGACATGACGTAACATACGTAAAACCCTAAAGATTCCATCAAAGAACTGTTAGAACTAATAAACAAATTCAGTAGAGTTGCAGAATACAAAATCAACACACAAAAACTAGTTGTTTCTGTACACTAAAAATGAACTATCTGAAAAAGAAATTAAGAAAATTGCATTTACAATAGCAGCAAAATAAATAAAATACTTAGGAATAAATTTAACCAAGGAGGGAAAAGATCTGTATACTGAAAAGTATAGGACATTGCTGAAAGAAATTGAAGAAGATACAAATAAATGAAGCAATATCTCATGTTCATGTATTGGAATTGTCAAAATGTCCCTACCCCTAAAGTGATCTATAGATTCAATGCAATCCCTATCAAAATTCCAATGGTATTTTTCACAGAAAGAAGAAAAAACAATCCTAAAAAAAATCCAAAATTTGTATGGAACAACAAAAGACTGCAGAGCCTCAGCTAATCTTGAGAAAGAAAAACAAAGCTGGAGGCATTACACGTCCTGATTTCAAATTTTATTACAAAGCTAAAGTAATCAACACATTATGGTACTAGAATAAAAATGGATACATAGAACAATGGAACAGAATAGAGAGTCCAGGTATAAACCCACATATATACCTTTAACTAATATTCAATAAAGATGCCAAAAATATACAATGGGGAAAGAATTGTCTCTTCAGTAAATGATGCTGGGAAAACTGGATTCCCACATACAAAAAAAAAAAAAAAGAAATTGGATTCTTACCTTACACTATATACAAAAATCAACTCCAAATGGATTAAAGACTTAAACAGAAGACCTGAAACTTTAAAACTCTAGAAGAAAACAGGCAGAAAGCTCCATGACATTGGTTTTGGCAATGATTTTTTGCTTATAGCACTGTATGTACAAGCAACAAAAGTAAAAGTAAACAAGTGAGACTATATCAAACTAAAAATCTTCTGCACAGTAAAGGAAACAAAATGAAAAGGCAAACTACAGAATGCGAGACTGTATTTGCAAAAACCATACATCTGATAAGGGATTAACATCCAAAAGATCTAAGGAACTCCTGCAACTCAATGGCAAAAAACCCCAAATAACCAGATATAAAAATGGGCCAAGAATCTGAACAGACTTTTCTCAAAAGAAGACATACAAATGGCCAACAGGTTCATGAAAAGGTGTTCAACATCACTAATCATCAGGGAAATGCAAATCAAAATCATAATGAGATATCACCTTACACCTGTTAGAATGGCTATCCTCAAGAAGACAAGTGTTGAGTAGGCTGTGGAGAAAAGGGAACCCTAGTACAATATTGGAAGGAATGTAAATTGCTTCAGCCACTATGGAAAACAGTATGAATGTTCCTCAAATAATTAAAAATAGAATTACTATATGAGCCAACAATCCCACTTCCAGATATATATCCAAAGGAAATGAAAACATGATATCAAAGACATGTCTGCACTTCCAAGTTTATTGCAGCATTATTCACAAGAGTCAAGATATGGAAACAACCTAACTCCATCAGTGGATGAATGGATAAAGATGTGATATATCTATATATCTACATCTTTAGAAAGTGGAATATTATTCAGCCATAAAAAGAAGGAAATCCTGCCATTTGTGATGACATGGATGAACCTGAAGCATAATATGCTAAGTGAAAAAAGCCAGACAGAGTCAGAAAAGTGCGGCATGATCTCACTTAGATATGGACTCTAAAATAGTTGAACTCATGGAAACAGAGTAGAAGGGTGGTGGTCAGGGTTGGGGGGGGGAGTGGAAGAAATGGAGAGATGTTGGTCAAAGTGTGATTTTCAGTTATAAGTAAAGCCTGGAGACCTAATGTACAGCATGGTGACTATAATAAATAATAATGTACACTTGAAATTTGCTAAGAGAGTAGATCTTATATATTCTCAACACATACACACACAAAATGTTAACTATGTGAGATGATAGATATATTAGCTTGATAATGGTAATCATTTCCCAATGGATATGTATATCAAAACATCACATTGTACACCTTAAATATATATAATTTGTATTTGTCAATTATACCTCCAAAAAAGCTGGAAAAAAAGACAAAACTGGGTGATCTGGATCCAGATCTGTCTGCCATTAACAACTACACTCTACTGCTTCCATCGGTTTAAGTTGCTGAACTTTAGTTTCTAGAAAACAATTGCCATTAAAGCAGTTCCACAGCCCTCAATAAAACTTAAGAAGTTTAGCTAAGGACAGAGAGTGCTTTTTTCTGAATCTGGAACTAAAATTACTTTATGCCAACAGATTTGGGAGGATATAGAGTAGGATGAGTGATTGCTCAAGGCAAAGGAAATTATTGGGCGTGAGGTAACAAGTTTCTTCAATATTCTTGTGCTAAAATATGGAGAGTGTGCAGGGTGGCCCTGAGCCCTCTCATCCTGCCACTTCATTATATAGGCAATGTCAGGTAGGCTTAGAAACAGGAAGCAGTTTGTCTTAAATTCATATGAACATTTAATAATAGAAGCTAGAACAACTCCAGTCCCAGGAGTTCATTTCACAAACTCTCTCATCTTCCTTAAATATCATGAATTCAGCTATTTCTCTTTTCTCTGTATTATTTGTATTTATTACTTTAAAACATTTGGAAGTGCTTATTTTGATGGATAAAAATGTCAATTTCATGGGGTTCAATCAGAGTTCAGTTTAGTTTCCCTTTCTTCCTCAGAGAGTACAACAGGGAATATTATATATTTAAGAGGAAAACACATCAGTGGTTAAACATATAAATTAATTACTCTTAAATTTTGTTAACTTTTAATTATACAACTTCTAACTTTACCTTCACAAAAACTAAAAGAAAGTATCCATTAATTGTGACTGGGCTTTATGCATTATCTTTTAATGAATTTATTACTCAGTCATTTACCAAAAGAAGAACGAGAATGTCCATGTCCACAAAAACTTACATCATTACGGGGAACCTCTTAAGGCCACCAGTAGGAACATATAGTTTTTATCTCAGTGAAATGAGAAGCTATTGCAGGCGTTGTAAGCAGGGAGTGACATGATTTGATTTATATTTAAAAATCACTCATTACCCTATGAACATGGATGAGAGCAGTAATTAGGAGGCATTGTAAGAATTTAATTCGACATTAAGGCAAGTGATGATGTTATCATGGCCTGAGCTTGTGGTAGAGAAGACAGAAAATATGTAGACCAATTTTCTATATGCTTTGGAGATGGAAGAAAGAATTTCCAAATGGATTTAAAGTAGGGTAAGAAATAAATCACGATCAAGCATGACAACTTGGTGTCTGGCTCAGGCAATTGTGTGGATAATAACAATTTTACTAAAATTGAGAAGATTGAGGCTAGGACATTGCCCATGATAAGCTGAGATGTCAAGGTAACTAGATAATTAATCAAAGACCACCTTAAATAGCATTTGAGAAAATGAAAGCAAGGGGTGGAATATGACTAAGGGATCTACTTTTTGACTGAATTCAATTTAATGTTTTTCACTCTCTTATTCAAATATATGGAAAATATATAAGAATTTAAATTAAGTCTTCAGTTTTATAATTAATTCAAAAATATATGAGTACACCCTTTGTTCCTCTCCCTTCCACACACTGCTTTTTTCTTTTCCTATTTGCTCCCGGAAACTTATGTGCTTTTTTTTTTAAGTTGAGGAAATGATGGTCCCTGGCCTGTTCTTGAATAATAGTTTAGGGTAACTTGACTGTGTTGGAACAGCTGGAATCTAGGAGTAAATGAGCTCAGATTTGAGTCTCACTGTGCCGGTTGTATAAAGCAGCATAAACTTGTTTCTTCACCTGCATCAAACAGTGTTGATTAGGTTCTGCTACAATAATACTGCCTCAAATATCAGTAGCTTAATAGGACGAAAGTTTATTTCTCACTCAGGTAAAGTCAGCCATGAGTCTTAACAACCTCCCAGGCAGTAGGAGCTCAATATTTCAATCTACAGATACTTTATGAAACCTTCGTATAAAATGTATTGTTGGCTCCTGTGAGTTGGGCAATAAATGATGAGAGCTGGTAGGGTTAAAAATCAAATATGCAAAGATTTCAGAACTTCAACATAATTATTTTGGTTAAGGTGTCACAAATCATTTCCAGTCCTTATTGGAAATAAACAATGAATAAAATTGCAAGAATGTCTCTGTTGTTAAATATTCTGTGTTTGTAAGTTTGTAGCTGGTAGCCTGGCCAGACTCTCCATAGAAGTATCAGTTTTTGTGTATATGTTCATTGTCTGTTTCATTACACATAAGTGATTGAGGAAGAAACACCAAGAACACTTACAAAACCCAATATAATCACACAAGTGATCAAAACACTGTTTGCAGTTTTGCTAGAGGCAAAGCCTGTCTTGGTATAATTAAAACTCATCAAAGAGTTAGTATTAAGTCATATGCTTAAATGCTGATTTATTTTCTTCTCGAAAACACATTTCTGTTTTCCTTGAGAAGTGGAGAGCGGGGCAGGTGAGAGTAGGAATTCTTTTTCTTCGGAAGTAAGTAAGTTTTAGTGACATCATGGAGTTAGAGTTCAATTATAAAGCAAAAAAAAAAAAAAAAAAAAGAAAAGAAAAGATCAACATTCCAAGAATTGGTAGTGGCTCTTAGCTTGATTATGGTTCTGTTTACATTTCTTTATACATTAGTCAAAACTCACAGGACTGTACACTTGAAAAAGGAGAAAATCTACTGCATGTAAATTATATTTCTATGAACCTGGCATAAAAAATATGCTAGCCTGGCTACAAGGCACAATGATCTACAGCCCATAGGAATCTAACTGCATGGAGATACATTTAATATTACATCAGTTAGACTTTTAGGCTGAGAGGTATTGTTCTATCAGAAAATTAGAATTGTTCTATGAAGCATATGCTCTTAAATGTATTGAGAGGCCAATAGGGATTTTTGTGGAAAGATGGAAAGAAGATGGAAAAATGAGGAGGGGAAAAATCATCAAGGATCTAAGGACATTTGGACTGAGGCACCTAGGCAACTTCCATGTGAGGGGCTCAACCACACTCCAGGGACAGACCCAGGTAGGATCTTGAGCATAGCCCACCAAAGGGCTCAGAAAACTCCCTAGTGGAAATCTGCAGGCTGACTCTGAGAAGGAGACAAAAAAAAGTGACCCATTTAGTCTCAGAGAATGAGTTACCAAGAAGCAACTGGAAGATGCTCAGAAGGTCCACCTGGTCCGTAAATTGGGGCAGACTGATCAGGGTGGGATCGCTATAGAGTGTATCACCTATGGCTCCCTGCAAACTAAATGCTGTTTTTCCTGAGGAATCTATGGTTACTTGCAAACTGGAAGTCTAATGCCATGGTGGGCTGAGAACACCAACTGAGTCCCTCTTGGGAGATTTCCTTTGTTGATCCTGGGACTGTACAGGTGGTAGAAGCACACATTATATGGTTTTGCATATGCAGGAAAAGGAACTCAAGTTCCTTTAAAATATGGAACTGTTTTAATTCTAGTCTCTCCCCCGTTGGAAAGGACTAAGGAAACTGCATACAGTAAGTCCCCTACATACGAACCCTCAAGTTACGAACTTTCAAAGATGCAAATGTGCGGTTTGCATGTTCAATCACGTGAGATAGTTCACATGTCTGGCATACATTGTCACATGCGTGCATCCTCTACAAGTAGCTGTGCTTTTGTGTACTTTACTGTACAATACTGTATAGAGTACAGTAGTACAGTATCTTTATTTCAAGCCCAGGATGTCCAGAAGCAAGTGTAAAAGCAGTGGTGATGTAGCTGGTACTGCTAAGAAGTGCCAAGCAGTAACGATGGAACTTGCTGTGCAACACGAGGAGCTTACAAATGAAGACCTGATGGAATTGGAGGCCCAGAGAAAGGATGAGGAGAAACAAGAGGAAGAAAAAATAACTGAACAAGGGAAGAGATTCACGATGCAGGAAATGGCAAGGGGACTTTATTTGAGGAGGCACTGTTAGTTTTTGAGGCACAGGACCAGAACATAGAATGGTACGCGAAGGCTGCAGCAGCGGTTCAGAATGCAATCCAGTGCTACCGTGTCATCTACGACGAGAAAAAAAGAGCTACTACCCAGACATCACTGGATGGTTTTTACAAGAGGGTAGATAGAACTGAATCCAGCAAGGAACCAGAACCTGTGCCCTCAACGTCAGGCGTGAGTGAAATTGCAGCTTGCCCTCCATCTGTTTTCGCTATTTTTTGTGTTTGTTTTTTATGTATTATTTGTGTGAAAAGTATTATAAACCTATTACAGTACACTATATAGCTGATTGTGTTAGTTGGGTGCCTAGGCTAACTTTGTTGGACTTAACGAGCAAATTGGACTTACGAATGCGCTCTCGGAACAGAACTCATTCTTATGTAGGGGACTTACTGTACATTGTATGTGCAGGCATTCTAGAGCATACAATGTAACAGTCATCAACAAAATTAATTATGTGCATATCCTATGGTGTAGCAACCACAGTTTTAATTGTATATCTCAAAAAAAATTTCAGACAGGTTTAGGGAAGATGGATATGAGAAGAATCTTTTAATCATTACAGTGGTGAGAGTTGGGATTCATTTAGGTGTTCATCTCTAGATTGCTGGTCAGGTGAAAAGTGGTCAATGTGCACTAAGGAGGATGACGCAGCAGCTGAAGGCAGCAGAGTAAACACGTAGAATAAATATGACTGGGGATTCATGGCAGAGGTCAGTAGAAAAAGGAGATAAATGAAATCTATAACACAGTGGCATTTATGTACATTAAAAATGTATGATTCACTTTGTTATAAAGCAGAAACTAACACACCATTGTAGAGCAATTATACTTCAATAAAGATGTTTAAAAAAAGAAAAGAACTACCATATGACCCAGCAATCCCACTGCTGGGCATATACCCAGAAAAAAAAAATGTACGTATGTATGTAAAACAGAAATATGCGTTTCATAAGGACACAAATAAAATAATATGCATTAAGCTTATTATAATTGCTGCCTTTGATGTGGAGGAGAATGCAGACAAAAAGCAATAGATAAGAGAGAGAGAGAATAAACTGTAATTCTTCACTTAACGTCCATTTTGCATCACAGAGAACACACTTATCAGTATGAAGTTCTACAAAAATAGCTGTCAATGAGTGAAATCTACTTAACTCCAAGCTAAGATTCATTTTTTTCCCAAAATAAAGTATGTGAGCCACCTTGGTAGAAGGGACAATCTTTTTTGGAGAAATTAATTTTTTCTTTCCTGTCTCATCCTCTAACCATCTGATTTTAATGATCTTTCAAATTTACCCGGTGGTACCCCAATCTGGCTTCACATTAGAATAACCTTGGGACCATTTTAAAAAGTGTCCATGTGGGATGGTCTATTCCAGTGATACTGATTTAATGCCTTATAAACTCCCCAGAAAATTTCACTGGGCAGTTGAAAGTTGAGAACCACTGCACTAACATTTTCTTATCTAGGCTATTTCTCTTTCTTTTAACAAATATCATGATAAATTCTCCTAGTTTCCTGAGGCACTCTAAAAATGCAATGTCTTTCTTCAAATTCTAAGACTATACCTCTACCAAGTGTACTTTCCCCTTTATCCAAAAACAACATGAGGTCAAAACAGGAAACAATCAAGGCTAATTTCTGACCGTTGGTTTCTTTTTATTTGATGGCTCACTGTTTCCCGCCTCTAGTTACAACAGTCCTTATCTATCATAACTTTTTATTGTCTTACAATTATACTGAATAGTGTCATTTCTAGCAGGGCATGGTTTCAAAGCAGTGACTGAAAAACTTGCAAAGTTATAAGCTAATAAGCAATGAATCAAACACATTTAACATATTCCAAAGTCAGAGACTTTATATGGTTAACTGATGGTTTTTCTCAACTAGAGTTTATATACTTATTAAGACATATAAAGGTATTACCTCCAGAAGAGCATAATTTTAGTAAGTATGTGTATACATCAGCATGCGTGGGTATAGGGATAAAACCAACAATGCAAGCATTGCTATTTAGTAACTGGATTAAGACAAGTAAGTCTTGAGAAATACATCAGTTTTCAAATAGTCTGATGGGTCCCTTGTGAATGAACAGCTAGAACGTTGACTCCACTCACATAAAGATTTATTTTTTCCTTTTGGAAATCAGCAATTTGAATTTTGAACTTGATTATTTATCATGATATTTCAGCGCCAAAAGCTAGCCCGCCTCCTTGAAAACATTTCCTCTTGTAATTGGGGGATATTGCACACAAGTGGAAGAAATCCCTATGAATCTTCTTTTGGAAGCACTTCCTCATAATCATTCTCTCTCTAAAGAATTGAAGAAGCTTCTCATTTTCATTTATTTATTTTGAGTTCACGTGAAGACCTTAGTTGCTAAGACCTCAACGTGCATTCTGTCTTTAATCTTGATACTGTTCCCTGAGGTGGGTACTAGGACCTGAAATTTACAAATGAGATAACTGAAGTCTTATTTAAGCAACTTCCTTTCTAAGCTCTTTCTTTCTACAGCTCTAAATTTGAACAAGTATGTTGAAAGGAACTGCTTTTGGGGGGTTTACTTCCTCATATTTCTTCCTTTCCTTCCCTTTCAGCACTTTTTGCCCTTCCTTTCTTCTTCAATATTCTATTTGTAATGGCTCTGGCTAACATGAGGCAGGGAGGGTCATAGTTTTCCTGCCATCGTTTTAGCTATTTCTTTATGATTTCCATTTGGTCTTCTCTGTATTCAGTCCCTTCCTTCACTCCCAGATAGTTCCTTCAGAGCCCCTGCTTCCAGGCTCCGTTGCCAGCCCTGTTCACAGAGCTCTTGTACGTTATGTTTTCCTGGTTGCTGGGCCCCTGCTCACTTTATATTCGGTGCCCCAGAGTTCACAATCCCCCTTCCCAATCTGTCTCTCGGTTATGGCATCTGGCCCTCTTTCCCTTTCCTGTGACCAAGTCCCCACTTATGCTCCAGTTTCTAGAACTAGGACTTCGCCCAGTTTGCTGTGAACATTCTTCTTTTTCTCATAGACTTTCCCAACCTGACATGCGGATCAGGGACTGCGCCCCAGTTCTAGGCCTCCCCCTCAGGTCCTGCCTGGGACCTCTCTAAGGATTGCGGTTTGAATCTTCACCTGTTATCTCTTTCCTTACTCCCTGCCTCTTTCCTCTGATTTTTCCATCACCTATTTAGGGACCTTATTTATTTAGGATGACTGTACCATTTATCTTCTAAACAGCGATACTTCTGAAAGCGAAAGGAGGCGTAATAAAAGTCCCACTGGGGGAACAGGCCTGACTCTGACTTTACCTGACCCAGAACCTGAGTTTTGCACACAGCTTGACTGGTTACCGTGTGATGTTGGGAAAGCTGGTTAACATTTCTACGCCATACTTTTCTATATAAAATTGGGTGAATGGTTATACCTAGAAGAGCTAGGTATTACGAGAAAGAAAGGAGTGAATACATGGGAAGCATTTAGAATGGTGACTGGTACATAGTAATCATTAAATGCATTTAAACTACAATTTGCATCATCTTTATGTTGTTGGCGAATTAATTAGCCTTTCTAAGACTGTGTGAATTGAATGTGATAATGAACGTAACCACCCTCCCTCCTCCAGACACTACTCTGATAATCCGACTTTGTCTCTTCTTACCGTGCAAATAACTACCTCCATTCCTCAACCCTTTCCCACCCATCTCCCCATATTTCTGCTTGTATTTCTTGTCCTAACAATGTATTAAGCAACATCTCAAAGCCAGAAGACAGTTACTCCTGACACCAGTTTCCTAATCAACACTCACCCTTTGGGAGAGCACAGTGAAATCGAGAGGCCGCAGACCCAGATGTGGTTAGCATACTCTGCAGGCCACCAAGAAAACATTTTCACTGACTCCTCTAAGGCAAAGATACATCAAGCCTGAGCCAAAAGAGGCTGCTGTCTTCCAGAAAAGACACCATAAGTGATCCTTACTGAGTGGCTCCTGCTTGCAATGAAATGGGTTTGAGAGGAAAGAATTTGGCCAATGCCTGAAGCCTCCAAGATAAATCCTAGAGATTCCCTCTCCACAGAAAGCCCCCTTTCCTTATTGTCTGTCAAAGGTGTCACCCAGTGGGCCACTGAGAATGTCTGCAGACTTTTTTGTTTTGTTGCTGACTAGAGATTTGGAACATTTAGCTATGAGGATGGCTTCCCCTTAGAATTTGATTGTTACTCTGATGCCATAGTAAAAAAATGCTAGACATAATTATGTAGTTATTGCTTTGGAGAATGTGGGCATGGATACACATACACACAGACACACACCCCTTAGATATATTAAATCCAAATGGCTGCACCCAAATTTGGCCGCCAGCTCTAGTAATGAGGGATGGTCTTCATATACTTGAGGTGTGGGATTTGGTGAGTGAATTTCTGCACAAGCTCAGAGGGACAGAAATGATACTCGAGCCAGATTACAGTTTCTGATCCCCAGCTCCTCAAATTTCTGGCTGTGTGGCCTTGGGCAAGGTACTTAACTCCTCTGATGTTCAGCTTCCTTGTCTGTAAAATGGAAAGGATCATAACAGTAGTCTCTTTCATATGGATATTGTGAGAGGTAAATTGGTGAACATGAGTAACACACTTAGAACAATGTCTGAAACACACTAAAAGCTAGATGGGTGAACTTGGCTGAGGGGTTCTTAGGAAACCCACACTTCTCTCATTTAAAAAAAAAAAAAAAAGAAAGCTAAATTGACCAAATTACAGAACACAGTTGATTTTACCTGGAGGCTGAAAATTCTCCCTGATATTTATGGTTATTTTAGAAAGTCAGACTATATAATGTGGTTAGAATAAATAGATAACCAACAAGGACCTATTGTATAGTACAGGGAACTCTACTGAATATTTTGTAATAACCTATAAGGGAAAAGAATCTGAAAAAAATAGTTATATATGTGTATATAACTGACTCACTTTGCTGTTCACATGAAACTAACACAACATTGTAAATCAACTATACTTCAATTAAAAAAAAAACAGTGCTTAGAATAGATTTTCTCCCTCCAGAACTGCTCTGGAGTTTCTGTGTATAAGGGGTTCCAATCCTTGCAAACATATTTTGTATTATCATCCATAAGACGTGACTACATCAGTCTGGACCAAAAGTTTATTTATTTATTTGACGTGTACTAACTGAGTGCCCACCACATGACAGACTGGTATTTCAACGCTGAGAAGACAGAGAGATACAGTTAAGTATCCAGTCAATTGAGGCTCAGACTGATAAGTGTATGACAAGGGAAAATTCTGAGAGTATCTAAAAGGGGTTCTTCACCCAGGCTTGGCCAGGACCAAAAAAGTCTTCCTTTATCAAAGTATGACATGTGGGCTGAGATTCAGGCTGGAAGAAGAGCAGAAATTATTCAGGTGGAGCTTGAGGGGAAATGTGTTTCAGGGAGATGGGAATAGTACTGATGAAGGTTTAAGACTTTTGAGAGTTTGGGAGGATTGAAAGAAAGAAAAGGCTGGACTGAGCTTTGAGCTAGGGAGTGGTGAGGAAAGAAGCTGGAGATAGAACCAAGTAATTCTCTGATGATGAAAGAGCAATGCTCCCCACATGACATACATTTTAGCATATTAGATATTCTATCTAAAATATATACCTATTTCCCAAGGGATAATTTTTGAGCCTGGACTTTGCAATGTTAATATGAAATTAAAATTATTTCCATTTTACAGATGTGAAAACTGAGATCCCCACTACTAGGTCATACAACTAGTAACTGGTCAGATTTGGATTTGCAACTGGCTCCTCCATGGTTCTTAAACTTTTTCCATTGTGCTGTATTGCTATCCAGAAAGGTATCTTCCATATAGTACTATATAATATAATGACTTAAAAACTGTTGGACCTTAAAAAAGATGTCTCAAGTAGAATCTGAACTCACGAGCTGTATAAGTTTGGGAAAGTTGCTGAAGCTGTCCATGCCTCAATTTTCTCATTTTTAAAATGGGAATAATAATATTGTGACATAAAGTTGTTGGAGGGATTAAATATGTTAATACAGTCACAGAAACTAGACAGTGCTTGGCACATAGCAGTGAGTGAGTATTCAATAAATGATACCTATTATTATTACTAGAATGTGACTAAAGCTATCTTCCTCACATAAGAGATCACTGCTCAGTGAAACCATATATGTGGATGTCCAGGATTGAAGACAGGCACGGACTACATAATATATCCATGCATGTAAAAATGAAAAAGGAATGGCTTTTTACTGTTCCAAAGTTAAGCGCCATGCCCCGGCCTATTATAATGATCTGATGATGTCTGCTACTCCAAGATAAAATGGAATTAAACAATGTAAAAACTCTGCACCTCTGCCCCATTGGTGGAGAGTCATTTTGATGTATAGACAAAATGGAACCCTTTTGTTGCACTCAAAAAACATTATTAGTTAGTAGTAAAAGGGAAAACATCAAAATCTTGGATTTCTTTTCTATGACAGCCATCAACAACCCCACATGGCCTCCCAAGAAGTTGATAGTGCAGAGCTGGGGGCAGCCTCATCAGGTGGTGTCCCAGGAAGCCAGGTGGAACCAGAGGTGGTGAATAATTCTGCCTACTGGCCCATTAATTGATCATAAAACTACCAAGAGGAACTACAAGCCCTTGGGGTAAGTCAGCCTCAGTTAAAAAATTGGCTTAAGATGGAAGAAAATAAATATCATGTGGAAAACCTTGTTTATGCCCATAAGGGGGAATTTCTGAGTTACTCATCACTGAATCAATAATGTTGTTCCTTTAAGAAAAGACTGGGGCATATTTTAGACCTGAGGAGTAGAAATGCAGAGGCACAATCTCATGGTGGGAGACATCCTATCAACACTGGAGAATGGTCTTCATCATATTATGGCCCTAAAGTATGCTGGGAAGACAGTTCCACCCAGTCTACGTTATCAGCCGTATCTCCTTCACTCTTCTGCCACTTTCTGAAAGGAGTTTGTGAGAATGAGCAGAAGTAGGGGGGAAAGGGGAGGATGAAATGTTGCCACTGGAATCGGTGGGAATCGCAGGGAACAGAAACCTCCCAGAGTAGGCTTTTGCCCAGTTAATTTAGGCTTCATTTTTTTGACCATTTCACGCACTGATATCTCCTTTCTGAGGAAAATTAAAATGATCTCTTCTCCAAATACCATATGATATCGCTTATATGTAGAATCTAAAACATGACACAAATGAACTTATCTACGAAAGAGAAACAGACTCACAGACAGAGAGAACAGATTTGTGGTTGCCAAGGGGGAGGGGGGGAGGGGAGGGTTGGATTGGGAGTTTGGGATTAGCAGATGCAAACTATTACATATAGAATGGATAAACAACAAGGTCCCACTGTATAACACAGGGAACTATATTCAATATCCTGTAATAAAACCATAACGGAAAAGAAAAATAAATAAATAAATAAAATGGTCTCTTCTCAATGTACACTAGTATCTGATCATTTATGCTTTCTCTTTTTTCGCTTCTTACAGGCTATCCAGATCCTGAATGGAGCAATAATTCTCTCTGGGTGTTTTTATGGGTTCCTTACAAAACTTGCCCCATCCTTCCAATTACATATTTTTCTTGATCGTTTATACAGGCTATCAGATATGGAGCACTATATGTGTGAGTATTCAAATTTCACTGACCGTAGATAATTTCTTAGATACCACTGCTAGAAATGTATTTTGGCAACTTTTCCCTCAAATTTAGGAGTGGCTTGGTAAACGATTGTGAGACTTATGAATTAAAAAATAGAATGAAGTTTTGAGAGACCCATGAACATGTAGAGAATTCCATTTATCAAAATTAGAGTCATGGAACTAATAGCAGGTCAAAATAATAATTTAAAAATTAGTGGATATGGATACTGAACCAAGATGGCAGAGGAGAAGGACGTGCTCTCACTCCCTCTTGCGAGAACACCAGAATCACAACTAGCTGCTGGACAATCATCGACAGGAGGACACTGGAACTCACCAAAAAAGACACCCCACATCCAAAGACAAAGGACAAGCCACAATGAGATGGTAGGAGGGGCTCAATCACAGTAAAATCAAATCCCATAACTGCTGGGTGGGTGACTCACAGACTGGAGAACAGTTATACCACAGAAGTCCACCCACTGGAGTAAAGGTTCTGAGCCCCACGTCAGGCTTCCCAACCTGGGGGTCCAGCAACAGGAGGAGGAATTCCTAGAAAATCAGACTTTGAAGGCTACTGGGATTTGACTGCAGGACTTTGACAGGACTGGGGGAAACAGAGACTCCACTCTTGGAGGGCACACACAAAGTAGTGTGTGCATTGGGACCCAGGGGAAGGAGCAGTGACCCCAGGGGAGACTGAACCAGACCTACCTGCTAGTGCTGGAGGGCCTCCTGAAGAGGCAGGGGGTGGCTGTGGCTCATCGTGGGGACAAGGACACTGGCAGCAGAAGTTCCGGGAAGTACTCCTTGGTGTGAGCCCTCCCAGAGTCTGCCATTAGCCCCACCAAAGAGCCCAGGTAGGCTCCAGTGTTGGGTTGCCTCAGGCCAAACAACCAACAGGGAGGGAACCCAGCCACACCCATGAGCAGTCAAGTGGATTAAAGTTTTACTGAGCTCTGCCCACCAGAGCAACAGTCAACTCTACCCACCACCAGTCCCTCCCATCAGGAAAATTGCACAAACCTCTTAGATAGCTGCATCCACCAGAGGGCAGACAGCAGAAGCAAGAAGAACTACAATCCTGCAGCCTGTGGAACAAAAACCACATTCACAGAAAGATAGACAAGATGAAAAGACAGAGGGCTATGTACCAGATGAAGGAACAAGATAAAACCCCAGAAAAACAACTAAATGAAGTGGAGATAGGCACCCTTCTAGAAAAAGAATTCAGAATAATGATAGTGAAGGTGATCCAGGACCTCGGAAAACGAATGGAGGCAAAGATCGAGAAGATGCAAGAAATGTTGAACAAAGACCTAGAAGAATTAAAGAACAAACAAACAGAGATGAACAATACAATAACTGAAATGAAAACTACACTAGAAGGAATCAATAGCAGAATAACTGAGGCAGAAGAACGGATAAGTGACCTGGAAGACAGAATGGTGGAATCCACTGCTGCGGAACAGACTAAAGAAAAAAGAACGAAAAGAAACGAAGACAGCCTAAGAGATCTCTGGGACAACATAAAACACAACTATATTCGCATTATAGGGGTCCCAGAAGGAGAAGAGAGAGAGAAAGGACCCGAGAAAATATTTGAAGAGATTATAGTCGAAAACTTCCTTAACATGGGAAAGGAAATAGCCACCCAAGTCCAGAAAGCGCAGCGAGTCCCATACAGGATAAACCCAAGGAGAAACACGCCAAGACACATAGTAATCAAATTGGCAAAAATTAAAGACAAAGAAAAATTATTGAAAGCAGCAAGGAAAAAATGACAAATAACATACAAGGGAACTCCCATAAGGTTAACAGCTGATTTCTCAGCAGAAACTCTACAAGCCAGAAGGGAGTGGCATGATATACTTAAAGTGATGAAAGGGAAGAACCTACAACCAAGATTACTCTAACCCAGCAAGGATCTCATTCAGATTCGAAGGAGAAATCAAAAGCTTTACAGACAAGCAAAAGCTAAGAGAATTCAGCACCACCAAACCAGCTCTTCAACAAATGCTAAAGGAACTTCTCTAAGTGGGAAACACAAGAGAAGAAAGGGACCTACAAAAACAAACCCAAAACAATTAAGAAAATGGCCATAGGAACATACATATCGATAATTACCTTAAATGTCAATAGATTAAATGCTCCAACCAAAAGACACAGGCTTGCTAAATGGATACAGAAACAAGACCCATATATATGCTGTCTACAAGAGACCCACTTCAGACCTAGGGACACATACAGACTGAAAGTGAGGGGATGGAAAAAGATATTCCATGCAAATGGAAATCAAAAGAAAGCTGGAGTAGCTATACTCCTATCAGATAAAATAGACTTTAAAATAAAGAATGTTACAAAAGACAAGGAAGGACACTATATAATGATCAAGGGATCAATCCAAGAAGAAGATATAACAATTATATAATTATATGTCCACTCTCACCACTATTATTCAACATAGTTTTGGAAGTCCTAGCCACGGCAATCAGAGAAGAAAAAGAAATAAAAGGAATACAGATCAGAAAAGAAGAAGTAAAACCGTCACTGTTTGCAGATGACATGATACTATACACAGAGAATCCTAAAGATGCCACCAGAAAACTAGTAGAGCTAATCAATGAATTTGGTAAAGTTGCAGGATACAAAATTAATGCACAGAAATCTCTTACATTCCTATACACTAATGATGAAAAATCTGAAAGAGAAATTAAGGAAACACTCCCATTGACCATTGCAACAAAAGGAATAAAATACCTAGGAATAAACCTACCTAGGGAGACAAAAGACCTGTATGCAGAAAACTATAAGACACTGATGAAAGAAATTAGAGATGATGCCAACAGATGGAGCGATATACCATGTTCTTGGATTGGAAGAATCAATATTGTGAACATGACTATACTACCTAAAGCAATCTACAGATTCAATGCCATCCCTATCAAATTACCAATGGCATTTTTTACGGAACTAGAACAAAATATCTTAAAATTGGTATGGAGACACAAAAAACCCCGAATAGCCAAAGCAGTCTTGAGGGAAAAAAACGGAGCTGGAGGAATCAGACTCCCTGACTTCAGACTATACTACAAAGCTACAGTAATCAAGACAATATGGTACTGGCATAGAAACAGAAATATAGATCAATGGAACAAGATAGAAAGCCCAGAGATAAACCCATGCACCTATGGTCAACTAATCTATGACAAAGGAGGCAAGGATATACAATGGAGAAAAGACAGTCTCTTCAATAAGTGGTGCTGGGAAAACTGGACAGCTACATGTAAAAGAATGAAATTAGAACACTCCCTAACACCATACACAAAAATAAACTCAAAATGGATTAGACACCTAAATGTAAGACCAGACACTATAAAACTCTTAGAGGAAAACATAGGAAGAACACTCTTTGACATAAATCACAGCAAGATCTTTTTTGATCCACCTCCTAGAGTAATGGAAATAAAAACAAAAATAAACAAATGGGACCTAATGAAACTTCAAAGCTTTTGCACAGCAAAGGAAACCATAAACAAGATGAAAAGACAACCCTCAGAATGGAAGAAAATATTTGCAAACGAATCAACGGACAAAGGATTAATCTCCAAAATATATAAACAGCTCATGCAGCTCAATATGAAAAAAACAAACAACCCAATCCAAATATGGGCAGAAGACCTAAATAGACATTTCTCCAAAGAAGACATACAGATGGCCAAGAAGCACATGAAAAGCTGCTCAACATCACTAATTATTAGAGAAATGCAAATCAAAACTACAATGAGGTACCACCTCACAGCAGTTAGAATGGGCGTCATCAGAAAATCTACAAACAACAAATGCTGGAGAGGGTGTGGAGAAAAGGGAACCCTCTTGCACTGTTGGTGGGAATGTAAATTGATACAGCCACTATGGAGAATAGTATGGAGGTTCCTTAAAAAACTAAAAATAAAATTACCATCTGATCCAGCAATCCCACTACTGGGCATATACCCAGAGAAAACCATAATTCAAAAAGACACATGCACCCCAATGTTCATTTCAGCACTATTTACAATAGCCAGGTCATGGAAGCAACCTAAATGCCCATCGACAGATGAATGGATAAAGAAGATGTGGTACATATATACGATGGAATATTACTCAGCCATAAAAAGGAACGAAATTGGGTCCTTTGTAGAGCCGTGGATGGATCTAGAGACTGTCATACAGAGTGAAGTAAGTCAGAAAGAGAAAAACAAATGTCCTATATTAATGCATATATGTGGAACCTAGAAAAATGGTACAGATGAACCGGTTTGCAGGGCAGAAAGTGAGACACAGATGTAGAGAACGTATGGACACCAAGGGGGGAAAGTGGCGGGGGGGTGGTGGTGGTGGTGTGATGAATTGGGTGATTGGGATTGACATGTATACACTGATGTGTATAAAATTGATGACTAATAAGAACCTGCTGTATAAAAAAATTAATTAAATTAAATTTAAAAATTAAAAAAAAAAGTTTTAAATAACTTGCAAAAAAAAATTAGTGGATATGTCCATAGAGATACTTAGATGTATAAAAGGTCTTTTAGAACACCTAGTCCAATAAATCAAACCCATATCTGGAGCTTGGGTGAGAATATGAGAATGATATTAAATATGCATATGTATGTAAATAAATATTATTTACACTTAATATAAACATAAGCATAAAGATAATTATATTACATTGAATATGTGTATTTATTATATAATAAAGTATGCACACCCGTATAAACCTGTAAAAGGCCAGGAACAAAACAAAATGAAAATCTTATACGTTTACTCAAAATTTAAACTCATTTAAAATTTTATTTGTATAAAATGATGAGCAAAATCAAGTATAATTTTGTGTTCTAGAATGTGAATTTGAAAAGGAAGTTTTGTACAAGTACCGCTAGATATCTGCTAACCAAGGAAAGGCCAAGAAAAGATGGTTGAGACTTAATATTCCTTTATCTGCTTCACTTTCTATTTTCATGCAGTTTATTGTTTCAGGAATCTTATCTGTCGTAGTTGGGAAAAAACCCCATAAAAACACTGGTAAGTGGAAGTTCTTCTTTTTCTATGGTCATAAGAGTAGAAATAAGTCATCCATTAACAGTAAGAGAGTTGACGTTGGTGAATCCAGCCGAGACCCTGAGTGTCATTTAATGTGCAAGAAAATTAATTTTCTTTTCTTACGGCATTCAGGTGGTAGATCGTCAGAAAATCATATAGATTGTGAATATGATTACTGGGATGATTACTACGACTATTTGATGAATCTGAAGCTTAGAAAAAGGCTTTTTGATATTTGTGTGTTCTTAAATTTAACTAATTCTAATTATTTTGAGGGGACACTCTCCCGCCATTAGTTTCACAGCTGAAAGCTAAATAGTCTATATTTTTAGTGCTCATTAAACACTTAGTAAGTCTCTATTATGTGTTCCCACTCAACCACCTGCCCATTTATACTACTTTTCTAGCCCATTCACATTTATACTCTATCCTCAAATGCCAATGCCTTTTTTCTCATCTCTAGTCTCTGTTGATTCCCTTGCTTCCTATTCCGAGAAACTCAAGCCATTGGAGGAGATATTTCAGACCCCCACTATAACTACTTCATGGGCCAGATCTGTACCGATATATTTTTTTCATTCTAACCTCTTACCGTAGGTGATTCCTCTATGATTTTCTTCAAACCAGCCCTCCTTCTGGAATACTAGATTCTGTTTCTTTTTCTCCATGCAAGTGCATCACTCCAATTCTCTTCCTACTAGATCTTTTTAATCAGCCCATAAGCATCCAATAACTGCTAAGAAAAAAAAAATCTTGACCTTATTTTCTGCTGCAAGCTACAGTCACAATTCATTTTCCCTCCTGTAGCTAAACTCCTTAAAGGAATGCTCTACACTCTGTCTCCAATTCCTATCTACCCAGTTTCAACTAAACCCACTGCGATAAGGCTTCATTTTCTTCCCCATCACACTTCTGTAACTGCTCCCTTTAAGATCACTGAACACTTCCACGTTGGTAACACAGAGCTCAAGTCTCAGTCTCCATCTAATTGACCCATTAGCAGCACAGGTCTCTCGCTCCTCCTTCCAATAATTTCTTCACTTGGATTCCAGGACAACTTGATTGGCCGCTTTTCCTCCTGTCTTCTTCTTTCCTCCTTCTCAATCTCCTTTCCTAGATCCTTTTCTTCTCTCCAACACTTTAATGTAGGGGCACCCCAGAGCTCCGTTCTTTGTCACCTACTCTCTTCACTGCTCTGGTGATGTCATCCATTCTCATGGCTGTGATTGGCATCTATATGCCCACAACCCTGAAATAAACACTTCCAGCCTACATCTCTCTGCTGAACATCAGACTGGCACACCTAATTGCTTAGAGTCCTAAAAAAGTTCAAAACTCAACCCCTAATCTTCCTCCTCAAACCATCTCCATCCACTGTCCTCCTCATGTCAGCTGATGGGAACCCCATCCTTCCACATTGCCAGGCCTCAAACCTTAGAATTGGCTTAGGTTCTTCTTTCTTTGACAATCTTGAATCCAGTTTGTCAGCCAATCCTGTTGGCCCTACGTTCAAGGTATATCTGAGTTTGACATTTTCTCATCTTTCTACTGATAACACCTCATCTAATCTCCACCATCTCTCTTAACTGGGCTCCTCGCTTCTACCCTCGGCCCTCTCTAACTAGACTCGCTTGAGATATCAGTGTTCCCTTTAAAATAGAAATCAAATTGTGTTGCCACTTTGCTCAAAATCCTCTAGTGGCGCTATGTTTTCCTTGGAGTAAGAGCAAAAGTCCGTTGTGTGACCTGTGGGCCTTATGTGATCTGGCCCTCTGTTCACTTTCCACCTTCATTTTCTAATGTTGTTTGCTTTGGTCACTCCCCTCCAACACCTTACCCCCTTGCTTCCCTGGACCATACCTGGAACACTCTGGCCTCAGGCCTTTGAACTGACTGCAAGGACATGGCCCCCAGATATCCTGGGGGACTAACTCCCTCAGTTCCTTAACGCCTCTCCCCAGGGGTCATCACAAACTCCACTCCTCTCTCTGGATTTCCAGGTCCTCCTTACTTCCCTCTATTACCCCATAGCACTTAATCACTTTTTAAAAATGCTATATAATTTATCTGTTAGTATGCACAATTGTTTTCTTTGTCTTTGTTACTAGAACATAAGCTCCATGAGGGTGGGGAATCTTTGTTTACTGATGTTTTTCCAGGACCTACCTAGGTTATAGCTGGGTGTGTAAACCACTTTCAATGGCTATTTATTTAAATGACTGCAGCCAAAGGAATGAAGTATGTGCTGCCTATACTAATTGAAATTTGTTTCTTTTTTAGATGGAAAGCAATTTTGGGATGAACATTGCCAGTGCTACTATTGCCCTAGTTGGGCTTGTTTTTCTCCCAAATGAATTTATTCGCTAATGACCCATTACTCAAGGATTGTCAGTCTTCTCAGCCACAGGACTTATGCATTTACAAAGAAGCCTCCTCAAGAGTATGCCTTTAAAAATTAGAGAAAGCCTGCGCACAGCAACGAAGACCCAATGCAGCCAAAAATAAATAAATAAAATAAATTTAAAAAAAATTATGTGTAATTATAAAATATTTTGACAATCTAAAATGTAAAGAAAATATACATGAGGTACCATGCTGCCTTGACTTGAATCTTGGCTCTGCCACTTAGTAGCCCTGTAATGAAGGGACAAATTAGATAACCTCATTGTGTTTCAATTTTCTCATCACTGAAATGAGGATAGTGGTAGTATCAGTCTTACAGGGTTGGTGTAAGGATTACATAAATTAATATTTGATAAGCAATTAAAACTGCATATTATGTTATTATTATGTACTACTACTGTTACATTCCCCAGAGAGATTACATTTTAAAAAAATTTTATTCACATCTTGCATAATGAAACTAATGAGAGATTTACAATTTTCTGTGTGGTCTGGGATTTTCAAATAGCAACTCATTGAAGTTTTGAATGGCTTCACTTTTGAATTTATTTGAGTATGGTATTTTAAAAGGGAAGTTCTTGGGCATCCCTGGTGGCGCAGTGGTTGAGAATCTGCCTGCCAATGCAGGGGACACGGGTTCGAGCCCTGGTCTGGGAAGATCCCACATGCCGCGGAGCAACTAGGCCCGTGAGCCACAACTGCTGAGCCTGCGCGTCTGGAGCCTGTGCTCCGCAACAAGAGAGGCCGCGACAGTGAGAGGCCCGCGCATCGCGATGAAGAGCGGCCCCCGCTTGCCGCAACTAGAGAAAGCCCTCGCACAGAAACGAAGACCCAACATAGCCAAAAATAAATAATAAATAAATTTAAAACAAACAAAAAAAACAGTACAAACAATTTGTTTAAAAAAATTAAAAAATAAAAGGGAAGTTCTTTAATAACCTTTTCAAAGTATTTTTTGTTCATGTTTAGGTGTTCTCCCTCTTCTGTGGTCAACTGAGAAATTAATATTTTCCTCCAAATTTGTCCATTTTCCCCATGATGATTTATGAACTGTTATTTACTGACTTACTCCTAATCCTCCTGTTTGCTGATACTACTCATGCAAGTTTGCGTCCTCACTTTGTTCATTATATTTTTAATAATCTAAGTTTGTATTTATACGGTTTGATTTTTTTGTGGATTTTGCGGTATTTTCCCTCCAGAGCAATTTTGTATTTCCTTCTTCTAGGCGCCTCAGTGACAACAGAAGGATCACTAGTCCAATAATTTTCCGTTTAACTTTTCAGGTTAGTGTTTTAGTTTGTAGGAATGGTGTAAATGCCTAAACCTCCAGGAAGTACTATTAATGAAATGATGGAGGGGTCATTTTTGTCCCATTTCCTAAACTGCCTACACATCTCCTTAGTTTACTCCTGTTCCAATTGGTAGATGTTAGTGGTAGTGTCAGCATTTTTTTTCTCTACAGCTACTTCACATGGGTTGATATACAAATACAATGTGTCTCTCTTTCCAGGAAAAATGTTTCCATGCTTTTAGATGGACGTTGTGTCACATATAGAGTGTTGGTGTGTGGCTGTGTATTAAATCTAATTTGTGATTCACTTTGACCTGCTTTATGGGAGGGAGCTGTTATAGTTTGGTTTCCTGCTGACATTTTTTTTTTTTTTTTCCTCTGAATGTTTCTACTGGGTTTAGTAGGAGGCATCATATCTCCTAGGGTCTTGTTTCTCTCATGCTGATCCTTACTTTGCTGGAATTGTGCACAGCCAGCTCTATCTCAATCCTGTGATTCAGAGCAAATTACTGTTGTTCAAGAAAGGTGGGTTTGTTTAAATGATTGACAATTCGCATGCTCTGCAACCTCCCCCTAGGGTTTGAGGTTGTCACTGACTTTTGGGATTGGAGAGAAACTTTTATGCAATGATGATTTGTGGGGTTCCTGGAGTTAGAGCTGATCTAAATGTTAGACTTGGAATGAAGGCTGGAAAAGAATTCTGGTGTAAAAATACAAGAGGAAACAGTGTATTTCATGTTTAAGAGCATATGTTTTTAAAAAATTAAATTTATTTTTTATATATTTTTTAACGGTTACATTCCATTTACAGTTATTACAAAATATTGGCTATATTCCCTGAGTTGTACAATACATCCTTGAACCCATCTTACACCCAATAGTTTGTACCTCCCACTCTCCACCTCTATATCATCTGTTCTCCCCTCCCCACTGGTAACCACTAGTTTGTTCTTTATATCTGTGAGTCTGCTTCTTTTTTGTTGTATTCACTAGTTTGTTGTATGTTTTAGATTCCACATATAAATGATATCATACAGTATTTCTCTTTGTCTGATTTATTTCACTTAACATAATGCCCTCCAAGTCCATCCATGTTGCTGCAAATGGCAAAATTTTGTTCTTTTTTATGGCTGAGTAGTATTGAGTATATCTATACCACATCTTCTCTATCCATTCATCTATTGATGGATGGACACTTAGGTTGCTTCCATATCCTGGTAATTGTAAATAACACTGGTATGAACATTGAGATGCATGTATCTTTTCAAATTAGTTTTTTTGTTTTTTTGGAGGGATATATACCCAGGAATAGAATTGCGGGGTCATATGGTAGTTCTATTTTTAGTTTTTCGAGAAACCTCCACACTGTTTTCCACAGTGGCTGCACCAATTTACATTGCCACCAACAGTGTACGAGTGTTCCCTTTTATCCACATCCTCGCCAACATTTGTAATTTGTGTTCTTTTTGATCATGGTCATTCTGACAGGCATGAGGTGATATCTCATTGTGGTTTTGATTTGCATTTCCCTGATTATTAGTGATGTTGAGCTTCTCTTCATGTGCCTGTTGGCCATTTGCATTTCCTCTTTGGAAAAATGTCTACTCAGTTCTTCTGCCCATTTTTAAATCAGGTTTGTTTTTTTGATGCTGAGTTGTATGAGCTATTTATATATGCTGGATATTAATTCCTTATCAGTCATATTATTTGCAAATAGGAGCATACATTGTTTTACATGGAAAGAATTAAGTTATTATTTTTAAACCTGTCACTTTCTAGCTGTATTCCCTGGAAAAATCATAAATTCTTTCTAGATTTTATGTATCTTAACTGTAAAATGAAAATGTTTTCATTCGTTTCTGATGTTTGTTGTAAGGACTATGTATATAATACTTGAGCACAGTTATAATCAGTGAATGAATATTATTGGCATTGATCATGATGATAATAGGAAGGTTTGGAAAGAGAGGGAGGTGATGATCCTATTCTTGGAGATTGATGTTGTTTTATTTTCCAGGCAATTCCCTCACCTCCCAATCCTATGGAATCAAGAATGCCTCCTATTGAAAGTCCATGAGAGCAAGGAAATTCAATCTTAAATCTCTAATGAGTCAATGCTCCATCCAAGAACTCCATAGAACATGAGCCTTTGAACCGTACACCCCTACTATCATGATGCCCATTGTGAGAAACTTGGACATTTGACTCAATTCTTTCTGTCCTAACTATAAATTCCATGATAAGTCCTGGGTATGGAAGGACAGATATGCTTCTTTAGGCATTCTTTGTTTTGTAATTCCTATGATCACCACTCCAAAATTGTTCCCAGAATTCGGTTCTCTTTCTTCTTACCCACCTGCTTCATTGCCTTATAAGGTTTAAAAAAGGCAGGGAGAATAATCCCCATTTCATGTATTCTTTCTAAAATCCAACTTCCAACCACCCAATGAGAAGGAAAAATGAGTAAGATGTTTTTCCATTACAGAAAAATGCTTCTTAACTTTAGTTGACATCAGCATTGAAAAAACTGTCAAAAAATCACCATAATCACATTAAGATAAATTTTTACTATATTTGCAGTAGGAGGGTCAAGTCTTGGAGATTTTTTCCAGTGAGCTGCTGAGATTCACACATGCCCAGATACAAAGATGATGGCTTAGATGGGGGTCTTTGAGAGCAAAATCAGTATTTGTTCTTTAAAGGACAGTGAGAATCTGTAATACAGAGAAGTAAAGAATAAAGGCTTTAGAATCTTACAGATCTGGGTGCAAATTCTGATACGGTCTGTGTGAACTTGAGCAAGTTACTTAACCTCTCTGACATATTTTTCCTCATCTGTAAAATAGGTGTTACAGTACCAATTATCTTATCAGTTGTTATGAAGATTAAGTAAAAATAAAGCAAATGTGAAATAGCACCACAACTACTTGATAATGATGTTGCTGTTATTGGTAGTCTTTTTGTGTTGTTAAGGCTGAGGTGGGATTGTGGTCAGATGTACAGAAAAGATGGCAGAAACCCTCACACTTCCATTGTGGCTCCTCCCATTCCCTCCAGTGACATCAATGACTAACTTTTCAGGTAGCAATTTGATGTTCTTTCTGATATCTCTGGCTCCCGATTTATATATCTACTGCTGAAGGACTTCTATTTGTGATTTATAAATTAATTTCCTTCTACTGATAGGGAACTGAGCCATCCACAACATCCATAAATTCACACCTACAAGTTACTCTCAGCTCCTTGTTTACCATATGTGCAAAGATTTTTCCATAGTCTACTAATTTTTGCCTCTCTTCTTCAGAATATACATATATATTTCTAAAATATATATAATTTATGAAGAAATATATACACATACATTAAATATAATTTGTTTTTCAATCCATTCAACAATCATTCAGAAAGTGCCTACTATGTGCCATGTACTCTGCATACAATAGAGAATGATGCACAGTCTCCACTCCAATTGCTCTTTGTGGGAGATACAGACCCACAGAAACATATTATAACACGGAGCTGTAAGGGCTATGATAGGAAGAGTGTAGGAATCTTGGGAAGCTCATAGGAAGAGTTTCTAATCCAGGTTAAAAGGGATGTCAGTGACAATCTTTCAGAAGAGTTTTCTCCCAAAGTGAGATCTTAAAGATGACTGGGAGTTAGCATGATGAAGGGAAAAAGAAAGAAGCTGGATACATGCAAAAGCCTCTAAGCTAGAGAGAATTGGGGAGATTCAGGGAACAAGCAAGACACTTTAGCCTGTCTGACTTTGATGTGTGAGGGGCAGATGGCAAGACATCAATTTGGAGAGAGAAGAAGTGTATGCATCACAGGAGATTATATGACAGAGCAGCTCCGTGAATCTTAACAACTAATTGGAAATTTATGCAGTGGTGTTGAACTGGCTTATATTGCCTTGTGAGTGCTGATTTTTAATTTTCAGTGAGAACAAGTCAACGTAATTTTGGTAGCTTGAAGTGGGCTACGGTGGAAGCGTTTACACCACAGAGATTGGCAAAGGCCACAAATCACATTCCTCTACCCAGCTCCATGCTCCAGCGCAGGAAAGCCAGTTGTTAAATATTTACCAGCACACCACTGGATAAGTATGAATGGGTCATGTACTTACTCGGAATCTAGAAATATCATTGCACTTGCAATGTAGAGTGTTTTGGAAGGAGTAAGTGAAGAGAAGAAGGTTGGTTAGGAGTCTGATACAGTAAACGAAGCAATCGGTGAATACACTTCAGTAGAAGGAAAGGTATTTATAGTAACATTTGTATTATTATTCTTCATTATTTAATTTTACTTTTCCTATTATAAAGCTCTAAAATATTTTGCAATTTTGATTTAAAATCATAGACCAATTTGGTGGGAAGTGAAATATATTTGTAATTTATAATATTAAATGGTATCATTTATATTTTCTCCTTCAGGTCTTATTTTATTCTTTTTAATTATATAATTTTTTTCTTTTAAGAGCTTGCTCATCTTTGGTTATATTTACATCTGCAAATGAAGGCAATTTCATTTCTTTTTTAAAGATCAATATATGTCCTTACATTTTTTTTCTCTCATTGAATTGACATGGATAACTTCTACAACATTGAAAAGAGGAAGAATATTTGCTGTTTCACCTCTATATGTTGTTTGCTCTTGAGCATATGTGCGTGAGAGAGAGAGAGAGAGAGAGAGGGAGCAAGAGAGAGAGAGAGGAGTTATTATTGTAGATATTTAATGCAAAAGAGTTAAGGAAGTACAGGCCACCTTTGAACATACTTTCTATTGCTGATTAGCTTTAACTATTTACTTTGTAATGGTTTGAGGTTTACATAAGAGTTGTAAAGCCAGCACAACATTCCCATATACTCTTTATCCAGCATCCTCTAATACTAGCATCTTATATAAACATGGTACATTTATCAAAACTATGGGATTATCACTTGTACAACACTGTTAACTAAGCCATAGACTTTATTAGGGCCTCACCAAATTTTCCAGTAATGCCCCCTTCCTGTCCCAGGATTCAATCCCGGGTACCACATTGGAGGTAGTCGTCCTGTTTCCTTAGTCTCTTCTCCTCTGCAACAGTTTCTAAGACTATTCTTGCTTTTCATGACTTTGTCATTTTTGAAAAACATTCTCTAGATGTTTTGTAGAATGTCCCTTCAGTTTGGATCTGTCTGATACTATCCCATGATTAGAACAGATTTATGTTTTTGGTGGGGAAGAATTCCACATAGGTAAGAGCTCTTCTCATCACACCTTATCAGGACATCCAGTACATTCATGATACCAACATGACATCATTGGTGAAATTAACCATCATTACTTGATTAAGGTGGGGTCTGCCAGGTGTCTCCACTGTAAAGTCACTATTATTTCTTTTTCATCTTCTATTCATTAGAAGTGAGTTAATATGTCCAGTCCATACTCAAGGGGAGGAGAAATGAGCTCTACCTCCTGGAGAAAAGAATATCAAGACAAATGTTGACACCACAACCGTAATAAATATTTTACAGAGAATATTTTGAGGCTATGCAAATATCATATTTCTCCTTAAAGTTTCACCCACTAATTTTAGCGTTCACATGTAGATTTTGCCTGGGGCAACTATTACTGTGATGTTCAAAAAGTGATTTTCTATTTCTCTCATTTCTTCATTTATTACTTGAATTCTTCTGTGAAGATTTGTCCCTTCTCTCTCATTTATTTATTAAATCATTTATATCAGTATGGACTCATGGATGTCTATATTACTCTTTGGGTTATGACCAATATTTATCTTGTTGCTTAAATTATTCCAGCTTTGGCCATTGGGAGCTGAGTTGGCTCCTGTGTGGTTTTAACATGCCCCTTACCCTTCTTTCCCTTTTCAGCACTTTCCTATTTTCTAGAATTACAAGATACTTCAGGTTCACTTCCCTGTTGCAGACCTAGAATTTTCATTTCTACAGGGAGTCCTGGTTCCTTTTTTTTTTTGGAGAACTATATTTTATAAACCCCACAGAGTTCATTCTAGCAAACCCACCACCCTGCTTATTTATAACCTGTTTCCTAAGTGTAAGAAATCTGGCAACAATTATCCAAAATCTATTTACTTGTTTATTTAACTTTAGTATTATTAATCTGAAATAAATAGACTGCCAGATGTTTCTCCAGCAAAGATGGAGATCTGCTGAGAATTGCAGCTGAATTATTTGGGATCAGCAGAGAATCACAATTCAGGGTCTGCAATCATGGCAAGCGATGTGCAAGTCCCCACACAGCAAGGGAGGAACACTTTTATAGAGGAGAAGAGGGAGTTGGGAGGGCTACATAGTAAACAAAGGGTCCATAGCTTTTCACTGGCTGAGTTCTTGCCAGGAAAGGAGAGGACAGTTTCTTCTTCCTGTAGGACTCTGCTACCATCTCAGAGCTTGAAAGTTCCTCCTTCTGGCCTCCCAACTCTATTTAATTGGGGTTTCTGTTTATTAATTCTTTGAAGTGTCCATGTAAAGTTGTTCCAGCATTGCTGACTAGTATTCTTATAAGAAATAAATTTACCTACTAAAGTACAGCACTGCTGTACAGTTATTTTATTTTAAAAAATTTTCATTGAAGTATAATTTATGTACAATATTATGTAAGTTGCAGGTGTACAATATAGTGATTCACAATTTTTAAGGGTTATACTCCATTTATAGTTGTTATAAAATATTGGCTATATTCCCTGTGTTGTACAATATAGTTTGTAACTTACACAAAAGAGTTTGTACCTTATAACCCCCACCCCTATATTGCGCCTCCCCCCTCTTTTCATCTTTAGCCTTAAGGTATGCAGTCAAAGCAGTGGTTTTCCAGTTACTTAGGTCAGCTCCTTTCAACTCCTATCTCTTTCAGTGAGCTTTTCCTGCATTTATAATATGGTTTAATTCATTTTTCATAGTCTGCATTTCATCCTGGGCTCCTCAGATATACTGGTTGATTTTTTTCTTTCTTCTTTCTTTCTTTCTTTCTTTTTTTTAGGGGGGGAAATACAGGGGAATTGTTTTCTTACAGTAAACCACATTCTCTCCTTGACGACAATAAATTACATGATCCTTTGTTTGGAATTCCTCTACACCGCATTCCTTTCTATCCCTCTTTGTAGAAGCAGTGTAGAAGTAGCACAGCTCAATAGTAATAAAACCTAAGCTCATAAGGGAAGGGTATTAACATTTATTGAACATGCACTATGTCTCAGGCTCCTTGTTAGGTACATTTATTATCGAGTTTAATTTGGCTCTCAGAACACCGTTATGATTGAATAAAAAATGGGAGAGGTTGGAAGGAGAAATTAACATTGACTTTGAAACTGTTAGGTTTTACTCCTTGCTACTTTACATTTATTATCTCATTTAATCATAACAACCCTTACAAGTGGGTATTATTATTCCCATTTGAAGTGAAAATCAGAAAGAAATTCACCCATAATCACAAAGCTAGTAATATACAGGCTCATATTCAATTTGAGTCTGAATAGAATAAAACTCCAATTTTTAAAATGATTATTTTACAGGTTGCAATGCGCTTCTACTTATCTTTTCTTCATTGAGTCTTACCAAAGTCCTTCTGTCAAGCCCAGGTTTTATCTTGGGTAGGCTGGGGCCAGGGCAGCCGTATAGTGTGGTTTAGAATAGTTGGAATCCTAATATCAATATTTTGACATTTCTTAGGGAGGGGATATTTTAGAAATATCTCAGAAAGAAAAAAAAATACATTACTCATAATCTGATTGTGACAAAAATGTAAGAGCTAAAAAACAATAGAGGAAAAAATAAAATCAGAGAATGCTAAAGGGAGCAATTGGAACACTTAAGGGTCAGTGAGAGAGACAGAGAATGATGCCTTGATATTTAAAAAATATAACATTTTTTATTGCTCTTTGAATGTTCCTGGTGAACCTTTCTCCAAAGAGAATCCTCTGAAAAATCTCTATGAAGACCTATTGTCTCTGATGAATTAGCAATTTGAGAAGACCTTGGAGTTTACAATCTGTAATTTGTGTACTGAGTCCAGGCATTTTCCTCCAAGTTTACCAGCAAGCTGGGGACATGGGAGAAGTGATTGATTGATCCATGTTTGGTTACCACTCATTCATTAATTCATTCAATAAATATTGTGTTCCTACCATGTGCTTTGTCATTGTGCTAAAAATTCAGAAATAAAATTATAAGTTGTAGAATTATTTTGTTCCTATTTTCATTGAACGATAATGCATTTAGTCAAGTGTTTAAAATAAAACCCCAACCAAATAAAGGGTTATGTAAATGGCAACAATTTGATACTGATTAAAGAAGAATTTGAGTCATTGATTTAGGCATTTGCCTCAGAATGAACTGTCTCAACCATATCTGATTTAGAAGATATTTAGATGAGACTTTGGACTTAGTCCTGGAACAAATTAAGGCTATTGGGATGGATGGGTATATTCTGTATGCAAGAAGAACATGGAAGAGGCAAATTTTGGATGCCTGCCATCTCCCTAATAAGATGTTCACAAAAATTAAACAAAAGTTTATGAGGAACTTATCCAAAAAGAATACATGTGAATTTTTTTCCAATTGTTTCTTTTTAAAATTAAATTAATAAATAAATTTATTTTTTTAAAGTTTAAAATATTTTATAAAATTTTTAAAGGTTACTTTCCACTTACAGTTATTACAAAATATTGGCTATATTTCCCATGCTGTACAATACATTCTTGAGCCTGTCTTACACCCAATAGTTTGTACCTTCCACTCTCCCCCCACTGCATTGCCCCCTCCCCATACTGGTAACCACTAGTTTGTTGTCTATATCTGTGTCTGCTTCTTTTTGTTTTATTCACTAATTTGTTGTATTTTTTAGATTCCACATATAAGTGGTATCATACAGTATTTGTCTTTGTCTGACTTATTTCACTGCCATGGGAACATTTTTTAAAACAAAGCACATGGCTCTCTAGTTTGAAAATGGTTACTGGCTATCCAGTAAAATTAATGCATAAGATTTACACTAAATCTTAACATTAGGTATGTCTTACCTCTATGGATTAAAAGGCATTATAAAAGTTTTCAGAGAGAAAATACATGGCACATACAAATATCTGGAATTAAAAATTATGTTGAAATTCTCAAAATGAAATCTAGATGCTGGAAGAAAATGGAGTGAATGATTCTGGGTAAAAAATATTTTCTGGTTCAAACTCTATATCTCTTTAGAATTCAATTAAGTCTAAGGGTATTAAAGAAAGGAAATGCTCAGGCCAACAAAGACTCAAAAATACCACCCAGATACCGTTTCTCAGCATGTGACCAGGGAATATATTCTATCAACATGCAATAGCATACTAAGAAAGAGTAAAAGGTGATATGGAACAGGATCCTGTGGGGCTTCTGAGCACAAAAGCCTTTCTGTGTCCCCCATTTCTTTGATTAGGAAATAGACTTCATTCAGTCTCCAAGAATTTCCCAGAGTTCCAGCTGGGCAGGTTCAAACAGTTGTTAATTAGAAGGGAGGGGATGCATGACAAGGGAGGAGCAGTCAAGAGAAACAACAGTGCAGCCTTGGGGCAGGGTCCTGGTTCCCCTCAAGGGATACACACAACAATATCTTTGAGCTGTTTTGCAGACACTGAAACCCCCACAGTGTGCTGCCCACTAGCTCGGAGACCCCAGATGGGTTGGAACCAGAAGGTTGATGATGTTGACTCCCACTTACCTCCCCACCATCCAATCAGAAGAATGTCCACAGGCTGATCACACCCTCTTTGAACCATTACGATAAAACTCCTCACTACCCCCCTCCAGGTTGGAACACACAGTTTTGAGAGCATTAGCCTGCTGTTGCCTCCTTTGCCTGGCACAGCAATAAAGCTGTTCTTTGCTACTTCACCCAAAACTCTGTCTCCGAGATTTAATTCCGTGTCGGGGTACAGAGGCTGGATTTGGCTTCAAAGGTGGGGTCAGGAAATAGGAAATCCAGTATAAAACAGGGCAATGGGAAGTCCTAGGATCATTCCTGAGTGGCATGTTTACTGGCAACCAGTCCAGATTGAAGCATGAGGTGACATAGGGGACTCCAGGAAAAGAAAGATGTGATACTTCACTCTCCAGGGTTAGCAAAAATGAGGATTGATAGGCAATTTATGCAACATGTGTAAGGTATTAGAAGATGAAATTATGTTTAAAAAATAAGCCAATAAAGAATAGGAAGTCACTAAAAGTTGTGAAATAATACTGAAAATAGTAAAAATGAATTTGAACAAACATTCAGATATAATTATATTAGAAGGATAGGTAGAAAGGAAGAATGGGTTTAAGAAAGCTAACATGCTAATGATCCATAATAAAGAATAGAACGGTTAACGTCCACACCTTGTCTATGATTCTAGAGGTCTCATAACTTTCCTCTCTGAGCAGATGTTCTTCGTCACAAGTGGACAAACACAGTTCACACCTATAATTTTCCTTGTTGAAAAGTGTCATTTTGGAGAATAGAAGGAGTGTGAGCAAATAAAGAATTAACATGTGCTGGACCTTGGCAGTTAAGTGGCCTAGAGGCTGAGACAGCAGTTAAACTCCAATTTTAGAAACAGATCAAAAAGATTTTAAGCCCTTGGATAGTCTACATAAATATTTCTCTATTTCCAAAGTCATGTAAATGAAGAGACAGAGGTTTTCTCTTCAAGTTTGAACTCAGCTCTAGGCCTTTTAGAAACACTCATCTTGTTTCATAAACAATAGTTTCTCATTTCCTTCATTTTAATAACCAAGTTTCCCATGGAACATTGGGAGCTTGTATCAGTCTCAGCCTCTCTCACCTGTGAACCATATTTATTGAAGCCATACTTGGCTCTGGGATGTAGAAATGAGAGAGAGAGAGAGAGAGAGAGAGACTGGGATCCTTTGGGAGTATCAGAAAATACCTCGAAGACATAGCAACTTTCAATCTGCAACATGTAAATTCGTGCATGTTTAAGCGAATTGAGCATTCAGTTTGAGAAAACAGTTGTTCAGATGGGATCTCAAAGCAAATTTCTTTTGAGTTTGGGGAAGTAAACCCAGTGTATATCTGAGAGAAGAAACTTTGCTTGTCAAAGAGGAAGCCAGATGATGACTGGGTGAAAAGCATGGCCAGATGTGCTGCCAATAAGAGGAAATATATGCACTGGGAGGGAAGTGTTAGTGCTATTATCTCTTCCTTTCAGTCAGAGGCGTGGTTAAAACTCATCTTGATAATATTGCCCCCACCAAAAAAAAAAAAAAGACATTTTGTCAGAGGTTTCAATGTTTACTATTGTGAAAGATGAAAGAGTATGTCTATAAGGACCAAAAGTGAGGGCACAGAGATGATAAGCATCTCAGCAGGGGGTAAGAAGAAGATGCTGGTGAAAACTGAGATATGAAACAAGTTGAAGATCACGAGATACATCTCAGTTACTGATATGCATGCTGCAAGTTTCTGTTGAAAATTCTCACAAAATAGCATTGTGTCCAAACACCAAAGACCATCCTCAATGTTTCCTGTCTAAAACTCAAGTTTAATTTCTAGTTATTCTCTGCAAACATAATGAACTATTATAGACTACTCCCAGAGAACACCATAAACAGGCGTTTTTTCAGGCCCTGTTTTAGCAGATGTGGTGTTAATTCCACTGAGGGAGAGGCAAATGAATGAAAACTCCTGAGGTTACCATTTGAAGTCTTGGCTCAAATGTGAACTTTCTCTGGGAATCTCTTACTTGACTTCTACATACCCTCTAAGAGGTAGAACTGTTACATCCTCCTGTGTGTTCCAGCAGCCTCTGACATGTTGGTAATATATTATTTATCTTTGTTCTACTCTGCCAGATAGTGAGCCAGACAAAGGCAGGGACCATCTCTGCATGCTCAGTGACAAGAGCAGTGCCTGACATGGAGCATTAAGTCCCTTTTGGAGGAATGTGTAAGTGAATGAGTTTCATTAATTCCAACAACATACTGGTCAGGTCCACCAATTCTGGAAGACACAGTGGGAGGATGGCATGTGGGTTAATACATTTTTGTTATGAAAGGTGTGCTAATATATCTTTTAGTGTCCCCTGTTCACACAAACATCTTAAGTTTCTTAGAGAAAGAGAAGAAATTTTTATCACAAACCAGAGAGACAATACAGATGCACAGAGGTAAAATTTGTAGTATCTTTATAGTTTAATAAAGAGCCATTCAAGATTATGCCTATAATCAAACTGAAATAAAAGAGTCCCAAATCTGTGAATCTCACCTGTATATTCATTTTGCTATGGTCTAGCTAGATATGCTATTAAAATAAGCATGTCAGTTTAGCTCCGACCCTAATTTAGGCATACTGCTCAGGCCAAGGCCGCTTAGATCTACTCATAGAATTCGTTATGAAGTTCATGCCCCTCAGTGTTTCCATAGTCCCATCCTTGCCATCACAAAAATCAAGGCAGTAGAGAGTCAACCTAACCTTTTAGTAGACAACGGAGTCTTCAGTGTGAAAACTTCTTAGCTTTCACACTATCAAGTATGGTTCCCAGGCGTTAGAACTCTGCCTGTCCAGTTTCTGAGACCATCTGCTACAAACAGCCATATAAACACTGTCCAAAAGACAGGAAGAAAGAGAAAGACAATAAATATTGAAGTCAAGAACAAATCCAGAGATTCAGAGACTAAGACACACTCATACTTGCAAACTGTGCTTCAGCCTTAGATTACGTGTGAAGCCAAGTCTTCCAAGGACAATTGGAGAACTTCTGGCATAGGAATGGCTGAACCAGGTCACAAGCAGAGAAAGCACCAGGAGAGAAGCCAATCTCTTTATGTCCTGCGGTTCTCTCTCACCTTCTCAGTCCCCACTAAACCGACTCATTTTTAGGTTCTGTAAATCCTGCTGGTTTCAGGCAGAATTATCTTCCAGGCAGGAGTCTCAAATTTCCCCATTTCACTCTCATCCCTATTCAGTAGCCCACTCAATTTTGCTCTTCCTTATAACAAAAAAAGCCCTATTGATCTTAGCCAGGAAAATTATCTTTCTGACCAGTGTCTTAAGCATGAAGATAGTTATCAGTGTCATGAGTCAACCCATCTTAACCGACCATCCGGAGACTCTGTGAGAGGGACCCCACCAAGGCTCATCGTCACACTGTTCTTCACCACCATATAGCTCAGTTAATGAAAAAATGGACACAGAAATTGGGAGCAGAACAAATCTTGCTCTCCCAAACCCACATGGGTCCACCAGGTAGGTACAGGTTATTATTTTTTTCAATTTCCAGTCACTTAGTGAACCAGAGACAGCCACAGTGCTGGGGAGATGCCAAATCATGAACATAGGCATGGACCCATCAGGTTTAACTAAAATACAGAGTATAAAGAAGTTATTTGCTATACTTTTTCACTAGTTCTCTCTGGTTGATGGGGAAGGAGGTTTTTACTTAGCTTTTAAATTGGGAACTACTTAAGTTTTCTAACAAAAGAGGTTCGTATTCTGGGTCTGGGGTAGGGGAGTTTGTGTTGGTTTGGCCAATTTTCTGTACGATGTTACGGAAAAAAGAATGAACTTTTTGGCCAACCCATAGTATCAGTAGAGATCTCTTGCCTATGTGTCTGATGTGTGTTAAGGGACAGAAGCTTTTCAAAATGACCTTGGGCTTCTTTCTGGTTAGTCTTTGTGAATCTCAAGCTGTGGGATCCTGCCCCACTGTTTAGAGGGGAAATGTTCCCGGAGTGAAATCTGGTGGAGATGTGCATAGTCTAGTTTTCCTTCGAATACCAAAAATTAATACATGTTAAGACTTTCTTCTTAAAGGTTTTAGGAGAAACTGAAGACAGAGTTTTGGGAATCAATATTGGATTGAATATCATGGCAAAATATTGAGTAGACTCTGAAGACACACTATTTCCAGTTAGCCTCCACTGAGGATGAAAATAGGAAGAGAGATCAACAAATCCTTCAAAACCATGCCTTTATGCACATGAAATTGAGTGTGTCATTGACAAAATATTTTCAGATACATTTCTATGTTAAAAAGACTGAGAGATGCATAGGTAAACATGTCTGTTGGATTGTTTTTAGTTGCATGCATCAATACAGACTAATGAGAAAGAATCTGGTAATAATTCTAGATTAAGAATAAGACTTGGTCTGGGTTTTTTTTTTGTTTTTGTTTTTTCCCTTTTGTTCCATCTAATCATTGATGAGACAGTAATCTTGGCCACTGACTTGGACCCTCTGAGCCTCAGAGTTTCTTGTACTTTACAGTGAAGATTTTCATTGCAGGATTGTTTTGAAACATAAACAAGCACAATTCCCCTGTCAGTTGAGAGCTTTGCACAGGGAGTTAGAGAATTTTCTCATGGCTGCATTTCTGTTTAAACTTCATAGTGCGCCTGAAATTGAACTTTCAGTAGTATCTCTCCATGATAACGACTTACTGGAGAAAGCTGCCCCATCCCCACCACGCCAAACGTGGCTGACTTTTTTGAAGAAGGAGCTGGAATTCCTGGGGGTGAGTGAGCCTCCTCTAATCTCAACTAGAGTAAAGACTGGCTCTAAGAAAGTGTATTTGTTGGCATCCACGTAGTTTCCCCACTCAGACTCATGAGGAGTGAAATACTTGGTAGATGAAAACTTGACACTTACTGCACCCTGCTGGGTAAAAAGAAGCATTTCCTCATGAAGACTAGGATAAGAATAGCAAATAGGATCTGTCAGCTCTGGTCAGTTGCCAGTTGATTAATATCATCCTGTGAAGGATTTGTAATCTTTATCTTCTCTTAGATGGAAAGAGCCATTATTGATGTCCACCATGAGAATGTAAATAAAGACACAGGAGAAATGCACTGGCTATTCCTGCATTAAGTCGTGCCTACATAAATTCTTAGAGTGGCCAGATGATAGTGGAAAATATTGCATTTGGATACTTTCTCAGGATTGCCTAAGACACCAAAATAATTTCTTACATTTCGCCTTGATTATAAGGAAATTGATGTAATCTTAGGAAAATGTCTTATTTCACAAAACTTATGCATTTTTCTACAGGTAACACAAATTCTGATTAGTTTGATATGCCTTTATTTTGGAATAATCGTGTGCTCCGTGTTCAATAATTCAGAATTTAAAGGAGACTTCTTTTCATCATTTAAAGCAGGCTACCCATTCTGGGGAGCAGTATTTGTGAGTATATGTCTACAACTGTCTCTGAAATAACACTGTACACGGCTTTTCTTTTATTCAGATCAGATCCGACCAATTGTTTATTCTAGTATTTAGAATATATGAATATGTTCTAATATGTAGATGGAGATATGTAAATATACATACATATTTGCAGTTTACAAAGCACTTTGGGTTGAATATGCTAACACACGTTTATCAGATGAGAAACCTGGGATTAATAAAAGTTAAACATATTACCCAAGAGGCATTTAGCTAATAAAAATTGAAACTAAACTTTCAGAAATCAATTTCAGAAAAATTTCCCTAACACTATCCATCAATAAAGTTATCTTAGTTAAGGGAGGGGGAAGAGATTGCTGAGGTGAGGAGAACAAGACTGACATTTGAGGAACTTCTACTGTGCCCTAGAAACTCTTTTTAGGTGCTTTCTCACTGTATCTTTCTTAGTCATTGTACTATTTAGAAACTAGATGGCTGAATGAGCTCACAAAGATATATAGCTTTATTGAAGTATAACTGACATACCATAAATGGCACATTTTAAGGTGTACAATTTGATAAATTTTGACACATGTATACACACGTGAAAACCTTACCGCATCAATATAATGAATATACTCATCACTGCCAAAAGTTTCCTTGTTTCCCTTGGTAACCCTTCCCTTCCTCAACCCCTGTCTTCCAATCCTCAAGCAATCACTGGTTTTCTGTCACTATAGATTAGTTTGCATTTCCTAGAGTTTTATATAAATGGAATTATACACCATGTTCTGTCTACTGTCTGGCTTCTTGCACTTGCATAATTATTTTCAATTAATCCATGCTGTTTTTTGTATCAACACTTCATTCACAAGGATATATTATTTTAACCCTAATCACAATGGCTTGGCACTCTGCTAAATACTTAGGTCTCTGGTCACTCGTTCAAGACTCTCCTGGAACCTTTGCCATATTTTATTTGAAACTTCCTTACTGCCTTTTCATTTCAAACAGCTTATTAGATGTCTCTCAACTCATCATACAATCTGAATCTTTGGAATTTTGTTTTAATTTGTGCTATTGGTTGATATTCTCACTAGATCTTTCACCATGTGCATTTTCATAATTACTATATGTCTATATGATACATGGCAGACTCTGGAGACAGACACATGTTTCTGGCCCAAAGGAGTTGACAACTATAACACACAAGTTGCTCATGAAAGCAAATGATTACAAAAAAATTAGAGTAGTGTTATAACATAATCATGCACCAGGGCTGCTGGAACTTACAATATTTAATAGTGACCCATAGACTGTCAGGGTTGGCATCACCTGGGAGCCTGCTAGAAATAAAGAATCTCAGGCCTCATCTAGGACTTACTGAGTAAGAATTTGCATTTTAACAAGACTCTCATATAATTCATATGTACATTTAATTTTGAGAAGCTCTCTATAGGAAATAAAAAAATAAAATAATAAAATTAAAAAATAAAAATAAATAAAAAGTAAAGGAGAGCTTTATAGAATACCCACAACTTTACCTTCTATTTGGAGGACGGGGGTGAAAGGGACACAGAGAAGAACAGAGACCCACTGTGCTTTTTTTTTCCTCTTCCCTTTTGAACAGTTTGCTATTTCTGGATTTTTGTCAATTATGTCTGAAAAGAAACATGCAACATATCTGGTGAGTTGCATTCTGTCTTTGTCCATCCTTGAGAAGGTAAGAAAAATTTAATTTTGAGAGTCTTGAAAAAGATATGTCGTCATCTCTTATGAGCGAATGTGGATATGTGATATTTTTCCAATCTACTTTGTGTTTAATGTACTCACTAAAAATAAAATCATTAAAATACCAATTGTATCATTTAAAAACAATAAACGTAACTACTTTGACACTTGTTGAAAAAATATCCTCACACCTGCTCTGTCCTCATAATATAGTCCTATGATCAAATAAATGACTCGTTTCCAATTAAGGAGTCTATTTGAGGAGAGACTATGAGTATCCATGTGGCTTTTCCTGAATGCAGTCCTAGCAAGAAAGTTATACGTCCTTATTACACAAGTACATTTTCAAGATTTCCCTTTTTCATCTATATTTTAAATAAATGCAGAGTTTACTGGATATATCCAGCCCTGAAATGCAGATAGGTTTATTGAATACTGTGGCAGGTGCAGGACCAAGTCTAAATGTTGTTCTTTGTCATCAGATACGAGGAAGTCTGGGAGCAAACACTGTCAGCAGCATAGCTGGAGGAACAGGAATCATCATCCTGATCATTAACCTAAAGAAGAGCTCAGCTTATATCTACCATTGCTGGAATATTTATGAGAAAGACTGCTGCTTTGTGGCTTCTATTTCCACTGTATGTATTTCTTGTGGGAAGACTAAGATTCTGGGTCTTAATCTCAGTAAGACGCCTTCTTTTCCTTTCCATGAACACAATCCTTTCTTGCAACCTCAATCACATAATGCAGTGTTCTGGAGGCTCATACCCAGAGATGCGCCGGCCTCCTTCCCCTGCCCCCCCAGCTGAATTCTGCAAGGGTGGAGTCATCTGCTTTGAGTAACCATCTCCTGGTTTTCCCATGTGCCATTTTATAGGAACTGGTCTTGTGGGTGGGCGGTCATGAAAACAAGGGTTGCTGTAAGGGAATGTACTTCTGGGACACCTACCTTGTCACTCTACTTGTCTTTCTGGTTGTTGTTGGTTGTTATTCAACAGGAAATTGTGGCAATGATCCTGTTTCTCACCATTCTGGGGTTTTGCAGTGCTGTGTCACTCACAGTCTATGGGATTGGAGAAGTAATTGAAGGAAATAAGGTAGGCAGAGGCCTGATATTAAATCCTAAACAATAAGCTAAAGAATTTGAGCTTTGTGGCTTAAAAATATGGCCTGGGTTTCCTGCAATGTTTCTACCAGTTTCAGTATTCAATTTCTCCAAGTTTCAGTACTTTGATTTCCAAATCTCATGTTTTGAATCAAATTTTCCACTCACAAATCTCATGGTATATTCCTGTGACTGAGAAGTTTAGGAAAATAGGATCTTCATCATTTTAGAAAATGTAGATGCTTTGAAGTTGATGAGCATGAGAGATGAATATACAGGTAGCAAGTGATGGAAACACTCAGATATCTGGGCTTATTTGCTTTCCCAGAATAGTTCCGTTATATTTGTTCCTGCTCTCTTTTTTCTTGGCTTTCACCTTCCCACTTGCTCTGAAACCTCAAGCTTGTCTCCTCCCTAATTCATGACTACCAACTGCATTTCCACTTGTCTTACCCATTTTACACCTTTGATGTATGAAAAAGAATTACCAATACTTGATGCACATACATTTACTCAGATCTTCCAGATAAAACATGCTCTCTCCATCTGTCCACTTGCCTGAAGCATTCAAGTCTGGCTGCCTTTTCTGATCACTTTCCTCCAGAGATAAGACAAGAGGTACACCAAATTTCAGACACAAAATCATCTCACCAACTTCTCAATGACTGACAATTTCTTCTGAGCCCATGTGGCCAGACAATCTGGCTTGGTTTGTTAGAGATGGAGGTATTAATTACAGTGTAATGGGAGATGGTGAGATTCAGAAAGGCAAAAGGAGATGAGATATGCCTCTTAAGAAAGTCTTCTCGTGGCAGGAAATTCTTGGTGATTGATTCTGAATGATTTTTTCCCTCATCAGATTCCAGAAGATTGTCTTTATGAAGAAGTAAACACCTATGCACCAATTTACAGTGAGTTGGAAGATGGAGGGGACGCAACTTCTCCCACTGATTCATAAGAATCATGAGTCCAGAACATTCTGATTCATAGCAAAGGATCTAGAAAGCCAAGATCTTTGTTTAAGGGACTACTGGCAAAATTTCAATTCTTTCTGTGACCTGCCAATTTTACATTATGATTTATTCTCCAGATGACAAAATTCTATTTTTGTTGTTTCCATTCACTTAAATCCCCCTCCACTTGTAAATACGATAGACTCCTATTTTTCTTGTTTTCTGTTGCTGTTTCACACCCATCCCTTCTGGGACGTCAACAGAAAACAAGAAAAATAAGCATTTACTCTGTGCCTAGAACCGTGCAAATAGAGAAAACAAGAGGAAGGCTGGTTGAGAGTTGAGTTAAACTTAACAGTTTGGTAACATTTGTCTCTTAGCCCCTTTTAGAGTTTACAAGAGCTGCAGATGTATGTGATATACGCCCCCCACACCTACTGGACCATAAGCACCTTGAGGGCAAAGTCCAGTCAGCAAACATAAACTGAAAACCAACTAAGTAAAGTTTTTCACCTCTGTCTCTTTCACTTTGTGTATCCCAGTATTTTATCCATAGTGGATGCTCAGTGTGAATTTATGGAGTGTAGGGGTGAATATTCAGGGAGGGTATATCACCAGGTCAAGCTAGAGGTAGGGTAGAAAAGGAGAAAGAAATGATTCTGAAGGGAATTTGGAGGTGATAAGAAGACCAAATTGACATATATTAAGAACAGAGTTAGGAGGACAGTCAGATGGAGGTTTGAATAGAGATTCTTCAGGTATGTATTAAACATTTTGGTGGATCCGCATCAGGTTAGCAATGGACGCTTCCTGCTTGTGTTTGGTCTTAAACGGACAAAACAACGTGGTGTGTTAGAAGGATCACTGATCTTATAAAGCGCAGGGAGTCTGCATTGGAATCCCAGGCCTATTTCTTATTAGTTGAGTGAGTTGTGTCAAATCACTTAACCTTTTACTTAATCTGGGTTTTCTCATCAGTAAAATTAACATATTAGGAATAATTTACCTGCCAGTGCTAAAAGTGTGTGTGGAAACACACACACACACACACAGTATAAATTAAAAGTGCTCTAAAAGAGAAAGAAATAATTAATAAATTAATTCTTATATACATAAAGCAATCTACAAATCTTAGTATTCGCTAATGATATAAAATTTAAGTCCATTTTATCTGAAAGGCCCCACTTTTTTTTTAAACAAAAATTTAACCCTAAGAGCCAAATCTGTCAAGAGTAGTCAGTGAAAACAAAGCCACATTGCTCAATGAAATCAGCTATGTTAAACAACAACAAAAATTTAACCAATTCTATATGAAAAAAGTATGTCATTACCTTTGAAATAATTGTGTCCTCCATATGTTATTATTATTATTATCTTTTACAATAGGTCCTTGTTGGTTATCTATTTTAAATATAGCGGTGTGTACAGGTCAGTCCCAAATTCCCAATCTATACTTCTCCCCCACCCTTCCCCGCTGGTAACCATAAGCTATCTTAAAGTCTCCACTTTCTAAACCCACCTCACTTTCTCTTTAGTATGCTTTGTGCTTAACCACCTCATGTCAGCATCCTAGCTTCAAATGTTCTGCCTTCCCTTTTGTGCTTGCTTGAATTTCTTCTTTCTGTAATGCTTATCTTAAATCTCACCTGATTCTTTAAGTTTTTCTAGTTGATTGCTCCTCTCTCTAGAAGATAAGTTTTTCTAATCAAATACACACACCCGTTATACTCTATATAACTTTCTATATGCAAATATTTTATGTCTCCTCAATGATAATATATTTTTTCAAAGGCAAAAAGTCTCATAAAAATCTGTATATTGCATGAATCACCAACACATTCACTGACACAATATTGTTCAGTAGTGTTTGCAGATTGATGAATAAGCAGTAGGGAGTTTTATTAAGTTACTCAGTATCTGGTGAGATGGAAACCATAATGGAAAGATCACTTAATGAAGAACTTGAAAGAAGAATAAATTAATGAAGACATGAGCTAAAGTGAAGTCAGTGGAAATGGAGAGGAATGATTGTGTCTAAAACATGGAGAGAAAGAGTAATTGGTCTTCTTGCTAACAAGTTGAATTAAAGGATAAAGTTAGAGAAGCAACTAGTTGATTAACACACTATGTGTTTAAGTCTAAGATCAGAGAACAACAGGTAATGTTGAAAGAAATGACAGAAAGTGAGAAATATGAATTAATAAGTGAGGAGTACAGACAGACCCAGATTAAGTTCAGTTTTAGACTGTCATTTTTAGGAGACCAAAGAGAAATACAACTTAAGAGTGCCTGGTGGTATCCAATGTAGAGTGCTGGTAAAGATGGAATTTGGTAATAGAGATTTAGTGTTGTTATAAGAGAGATCATTATTAAATGAAGCAGATTAACATTCTAAGAGAATTATTTTGAGATAAAAGTAAAGCCAAGTTAACCTGTACATGCCTGTAATCAGAGGGGAAAAGGAGAGAAAATATCTAAGGTAGAAATAAGAGAATTAGGCAGAAAAATGCACTGTGAAACAGTAGATAGCAGGTAGCCCAAAGTAGAGAGAGGTTAGACAACAGAGAATAAATAATCATCAGAGACAGTATCTGCTGACTTGGGTAAGAGAAAAGTCTATAGTGATAAATCAATTCCAGTTAAGATGTAGAAATCAGGCAAAGAAATAGCAGTAGTGAATGAATGCAAAAGGTGCAGAGAAATTCAAAATAGGGTTATGGTGATGAGTAAATGAATAAAATATTTGCAGAGGTATTTAGAGAGAGAGAATGGTGGTATATGTGATGTAAGAAATAAAGAGAGGAGATTGTGAATAGAAGATAATGAAGAAAAATTAAGTTCAGCCAAATGATTTTGTTGTTCTTGATATTTTTATTTTTAAGAGAAGGAAAAAGTAGTTCACACCTTTAGCCTAAGTAAAAGAGTCCTGTGGAGGGACTGAAAAAAATCAGCTGGAGGTATTATTCACAAATTCATTACTAAAATAATTAAGTACATTTTATTTATTTGGGATGCCAAAATTAAAAAGTGATAAGTAGATGTTAATTTCCCCAGATTATGAAAGTGATCACCTAACCACACAAGCAATGATTTAAGTGAATTGTCATGTTTTTCTGACCTCAGGACCCTAGGTTTTCTATTTTCATTTTTCTGAAATTAAAATTTTGTTTCTCCAAACTTGACAGCAGCATAACAATATACCCTTTCACTGCATAGCTGTATCACCATACTTGATCATCTATAATCACATCACTTTCATGGCATACGTATTTGAATCCAAACTCCTAAACCTGGACCACCAGGACCTCTAGAAGTGAATCCAGTCTATCTTCATACTGTGTAATATTTTACACCGTTCTTTCCCTGACTCAATTAATGTTTTAACCACATCTTTGACTGTATTTCTATATACATCACACATTTTTTGTCTGAAGATCATTCCGATGATTGTTCTGCCCCTGCCTGCTTTTTATCACATGCTCACGTCAGGCGTACACTGAGAACACAAATAGCACGTTCTTCACATAGTTAGTGCCCCAAATTAGCTTTTTAAAAATGTCAACCTAAAGGTTATCTTCTCCATGAAGATTGCCTAATGCACACATATTCATCCAGCCATAAGATCCTGCTTCATAATCACTTTACCCCATGACTCAATTTATTATCATGTATTATTAGTGTACTTATGATCTCCTTGATGTATCCTCAATCACTGGTATTTGTTCAATAAATCGGAATCATTTAACTTGATTTCTTGTCTGTGTGTGTGTACATGAGGGTGGGGGACTGATCAAGGATAATTGGGAATCAAAGCATCCATTCAGTGATGCTAAGGACCAAGAACAGTTTCTGGAGTCCTCCTTTTAAACAATGCTTCATCAAACGGGATAATCTATACACAACCCCATAGACAGAAAACAGACTGTAAAAAGAATCATCAGCCATCTCATCAATAAAAGGTAGGATAAAGTTGAAAGGAACCTGGACCATGAGTCACATTTTACAAGTTAGTCCTGACTCTAATTTATTTGTTATGCTACGTGAACTTGGGACCGTCTTTTCCCTTCGAGGACCTCAGTTTTGCCATCTGAAAATGAGCAGCTTGGAACAAAAAAATCCCAGCTGAACTTCCTGCTTCCATAGTCCCTGCTTTTAGATACTTAAGATTGTTGGTAATCACAATTACTAGGTTTGTGATTGGGATAGCAACAGCAATCAGAGTTATTTGATGCTATGTGATGTATGGTCCAGCAAGACATCTGGGACAATAACATTCATTCTAAACTCTCCTGACAAAAGCTAATCAAAGGTCTCTTTCTAAAAATTGTCTCAGAAAAAAACATTCCCAAATAATTCCCATTCTATGAGGTATGGCTCTACTTACAAAAAATTCTAATAAAACAGGGTACCATATTCATAATTTCAGCCTGGTTTAGAGTGTTGAAGTAAATTTATATGTACAAGGGTGTGAGAGGCCATTGGTAGTCACCATCTGTGTTTCATGAGTATTTCCCGTCACTGGAAAACCTCTGCTCACTCCACGAACAGTCAAGTGGGCTCAACTTACGTCTCCCAAACAACTTTCATCTGGGACCCCCTGCATAGGGTTGTGTTGAACAACATTGAGGACCAGGGATTGTTTAGAGTGTGAACGTGGAACGTAATATACCCAGAAGCATATTGTAGAAGCTACATTAGATACTAGCTCTATGATCTTGGATAACCTTTTAAATTTTATCTTAGTTTATTTTTCTTATCTCTTAAATGGTTATATTAACTATAATTACTTCAAATGTATTATGCATGTTCATAGATCATGTAGCCAGTGCCTAGACTGGTATATGGGACATATTTTTGCATGCATAAATATTGATGCCTAATCCTGAACCTGTCCCAGCTCCTCAGGAGCCCTTGACAAGATGTACCAATACCTTGTTATTCCTGGTTGGAGGAAGTGGGTATGGGACCATGGAAGAGACCAGAGAAGGCGGTCTATGGCAGGAAGCTATGAATATGCTGTGAATCCTGCCTTTTAGGAGTTCATATTCAAATATATAGAGAGAAAGTTTCACTTGGCAAATAGAAGATTCTATTAGAAGATAGAGGAAGAATACCTCTAGGATGGGAAGTCACCATGGGAAATTAACAATTAAATAAAAAAGTTGAACTGGAATTCTAAATCCTATGAGAGTGTAAGAAAGAGAATAAAGCGAAGATTTAATTGAACTTCTGTTATGTCTTGACTTCTGCTGGAAGCCTAACTGGTGTTACTTCATCTTAATCTATAAAACAAACTTTTGAGGTAAGCAAATATCTCTTTTTTTAAAGCTGTAAGCTTCTCTACACAACAAGGATAAAAACAAGTTGCCCATGGTTGTTTAGTCAGTAGATCACAGAACTGGGGTTTAGATCCAGGCCAGTTTGTCTTTCGTATCCATGTTATTTCCACTTGGCTCTATTACCTCGCTTAGTTATGGGAGGTGTGTAATAAATGAGTCTTATCTTCCAAGGGATTGGTCATTCATTTCTGCTATAGAAAACATGAGTGCTGGAGTGACATCAGCACCATGGCAGCATAAGACAGCCCTCCTTTGGTCCCCGCTTTTAAACAGTGAATTCTGAATCCATCCATGAACAAAAGTACCTCTGTGGGAGTTATGGGATTCAGCACCATACACCAAGGGACCCAGGAGGAGTCTCACCCACCCACCCATGCATCAGATGTTAGGCAGACTGAGCTTGGTAGGGGCTGTGGAACCAGCAGGAGCTTGCTAACTGGCCACAGCCCCTCTCAGCCCCAGCAGGGGAAAAGCAAAAGAGGGCTGACTTGGGAAGACATCCATAGATGAGAGAGACTTTGTAGAAGTCCAGCCTTCCCAAGGAGAGAGTCCAGCTTTCCATTAGAGAAAAAAAAAAAAAAAATGAACTGGACACATTGAAGAGGGCAAGAAAAACTTTGCTAGTGGTGCCCCTTCCTGGAGGTGGCACAGCATGGGGATGAAGTAGTCAGTGATGACTTCTCCCCTCAGGAAAAAGAGAGAGCAGTGAGTGAGTTCCCAGCTACCACAGCTATGGGGGATGCTGCTGGAGAAACCTGTTTCCCTCCTGCAGCACCCTGAGTGTGAAGGCAGGACCTCCACAGCTGGGAGAAAGAAGAGATCAGAAAAGAGATAGATAAGAATATCAAAGGGCATTAAAGGAACATGGTTCCTGCTGATTGCCTCTTAGACTCAGCAGGAAGCCCACTCACACTGCTGGGAGAACCTCATCTGAGGTTCCCCACCTGGCCCGTGGGTAACCCCAATGCCCCAAGTGCTAAATCCACCCAGTCCCCAACACTGTGTGCAGCAGCACGAGAGCCCCAGTAAACAGCCTTCTCAAACAGGTCAGGGTCTGTGGACAAGGGAGACCCTGAAACTTGAGCTGCAGCACCACCATCTGAAAAATCACAAGGGAGGTTTCCAGTAGCCAGTTCGGTGAGTTGTAACAACCAGAGAAGACAAACAAGTTTCAGAATTTTGCCACAAGGAGTAAGAAGTGTGGAGCAGGTATCCATACAAGGTTGGAGGAAACACCAGCTATAAGCAGAACCAAGAAAACAGTATCTCTCTCTAGAAGACAAGTAGAGATTTGAGGCGGTGCCTGCTGATACAAATGAGAAAACAGCAACACAAACTCCAGGGTACATGAAGAACCAAGGAAATACGCTACCACCAGAAGATAACAAGAATCCTCTAATAGCTGAATTCAAAGGCATGAAAGTTTGTGATTTAGCTGATAAAGAATTCAAAATAGCTGTTTTGAGGAAATTCAAGGAGGTACAAGAAAACAGAAAAATAATTTAATGAAATCAGGGCAACAATTCATGAACAAAAAGAGTTATTGAACAAAGAGATAGAAATCATAAAAAAAGATCCTAACAGAAACTCTGGAGTTGAAGATTTCTTTTTCTTCCAGTTTTATTAAGATATAATTGACATACAGCCCTGTATAAGTTGAAAGTGTACAACATACAGTAATGGTTAAACTTACATACATCATGAGATGAGTACCATAATAAGTTTAGTGAGCATCCATCATCTTGTATAGATATAAAATTAAAGAAATAAAAAAAACTTTTCCTTGTGATGAGAACTCTGAGGATTTGCTCCGGTAACAACTTTCGTATGTAATATTCAGCAGTGTTCATTGTATTTATCATGTTGTGCATTACATCCCTGGTATTTATTTATCTTATAACTGGAAGTTTGTACCTTTTGACTACCTTCATCTTTTCTTTCTACTGATTAATTTATCTTCCCTTTTATCAGGAAGAAGGAAATTTAGAATGGAACAGGGTGCTAGGGTGGAAGCAGATGTCTGTCACCAGAGATGACTCTCCAAAACTAAAATTGAGGGGTTTAGTATGTGTGGAAGTACAACTACAAGCTATAGGTTCAATATTGTCTTTCTTCCATGTCTTTGTGAAAGCGTTCAACTATATTTGTGGATCTATAGTGCTATACCTAATGTCTGGCCCAACTTTTGCATCTTAGAGATTAGTCACTAAATATCAAATTTTTATTCTTGGTTATTGTTAAATATTGGTTCTGTATGTTACCAGTGATGGTGTTGAAGATGATTCCATTTCCAGGGTAGGAGAAGGTGACCTCATAGATTATTGCAGAAAGGAGAACTTCTCTGCAAAACAACTTTATCTTTCTTGCCTTTCTTCCTTTTCCAGTCATAATGTAGTAAGATATGCAGTCTCTTATAATAATTACGTACTCTTTTTTATTTGGCTGCTTTCACCCAGCAAACTTATTTTGGTGCTCATCCATGTTTTTGTGTGTACAGAGTAGTATTCCATTGTATGGATGTACCACAATTTGTTTATCAGTTTGCCTATTGATGGGCATTTGGACTGCCTCCAAGTTTGGGCTATGACAAATTAAACTATTACGAACATTCATGTTCAAGTCTTTACATGGATATAAGCTTTAATTTCTCTTAGGTAAATTCCTTTCCACTTAAAGTGAAAAGGCTGAGTCATATGGAAGATGTTTGACATTTAAGAAACTGCCAAATGGTTTCCAAAGTGATTGTACCATTTTACATTTCCACCAGCAGTGTATGAAAGATCCCATTTCCCAACATCAATGCCAGCACCTGGTATGGCCAGTCTTTTAAATATTACCATGCTAATAGATGTGAAGTATTACCACATTATGATTTTAATTTGTATTTACCCAGTGACTAATGATTTTGAGCTTCTTTTCATGTCATCATTTGGTGACATATCTGTTCAAATCTTTTGACTTCTTTTAGACTGAATTGTTTGCTTTCTGATTATGGTGCTTTGAGAGCTCTTCATATATTCTGCATACAAGTCCTTTACCTTAAATATGATTTGAAACTCTTTACTCCCAGCCTTTTGCATCTTTTTATTCTAGAACAATGTCTTTCAAAGAACAGACATTTTAAATTTGAAGTCCAATTGCATTTTTTAAAGGGGATCATACTTGAACTTCTCCAAATTCATCAGGAAAAGCAAAAAAGAGATTCTTCTTTAGCAAGTAAGAAAACCTCTGCCAGTTTACAGGCTACAGGGAAATCTGGGAATTCAAGTTTCTCAGACATATTCATGAAAATATCCTGATTCCAAGTCTCAGCACTCCACTGGTTTTTATTAAGGTCTTTGACAGTAAAATAAGAGACTTATTAGAGATGTGTATCTGATATCATTTACACTTGTATTATCTTTAAAATTTAAATTTTGGGCTTGGTAGAGAAACTAAATTCTTCTCTAGTCTTCTAGGAGGTGAGACCATTTTCCTTCCATGATCTCAAATCATCTTAATCTTACTGCTTACTGTATGCCTTTTCTATCCCCACCACCTCCCGGGACAGATAACTGCCTTTTAGAACAATTAGCCTGAACTTCCCGGTGTAAGCAACACTGGGAATTGAGGAGAGAAAGGGAAGAAGATGATAAGATTAGATTCATAAACATATAAACTTCAGGGTTAGAATCATGCTACACCAATGACTTGGGATTTTTCCCCTATTATTCTCCTATATGGGAATGTTGTGTAAGATTGGTGTTATTCTCTTTTGAAATTTTTGTATTAAGTTAATATGTTGGTAAAGTTCAGAATCACTTGTCTCCATGTGACGGAGATTTTGATATGAACAGCCTTAAATAGAGTACTTAAGAAAAGAGCATGGGAGCCCAATCAAGATCTAAAAGCAAGTTCCTGCTGTTTGTCCTTAGCTTCTGAGTGGAGATTAATGACTATCTCATGGAAATACTAGTTTGTTCATGACAGTTTTGCTACTGTTGCCCTCTGGTAGGCTGGTTAGGATGACTCACAGGAAATAGTGACTACACAGACCTGAAGATAATTGTCACATCACTCTTCAGATCAGGCCAGACTCTTCAGTGGAAATGGTTTGGCGAATGGTGGCCAAGAGGACCTATTTGGGGCAGTTCTAGAATGATGCAAAGGTAGGAAGAGCTCATTTTCTGTTTCTAGCTTCTAGAAAGAGTTCTACGTTGGGCTCTTAGTGGGTGAGATGTAGGAAGAGTATCTAGTATAGACTGAGGTGAAAATAAACTTTGGGATGAATAAGGATGCTTGTGATTGGGCTTTCAAAGGACAGATTCTCGTCTTTGTGGAAGGCGAATGTTTAAGCTGTGGAATAGTGTCCTTCTCAACAGCTATCTCAAAAGGAAAACACTAACTTCCAGAATACATGGAACAACAAAGTCATGTGGCACTGCTAGGAATACAGGGAAGGGTAAAAATTAAGGTCTATTAATTCAATAATTCTATTTTCAGGGGTAGAGTAACACAATTAAAGAGACCTCAGAAGGCCACTGTGAGTTGGCTTGAAACATCAGAGCTTTCAGCAAAACAGTACTATGCTTGTGGTGAAGAGGAACATTAGACAGGTACAAAGGCCAATCTGCTAGAGAAATTGAGCTCTCATCTTGGTTCCAACACAGAAGAGCTGACTGACATTAAAGAAGCGATATAATCCCCCTGAAACTAAGTTTTCTTACTCGGAAAGTGAAAGTTTTCACATTTCATATAGTTTCTATTCACATGCACTTATCAATTCATGACATAAATTAAATATTTATTTTCTCTTACTAGATTATAAGCTCCCAATTAACAGGAATTGGGCATGTTTTGTTCACTGCTACATTCCTAGAACCCAAACCTGTAACAGCATCTGGCACACAGTAGACATTTAATTAATATTTGTTGACTGACTGAATGGATAATATTCTTATGAGCAGCAAGCACAATGTGTGGCACCTACAGGACTCTCTACAATGATTTGTTCATTTTCTATCAGTCATTTTTTTTTTCTGGGAGATATAAATGTAAGCATTCTGCATGCATATTTAGCATATTAAATTTTTAATAACTACACTTACAATAAAAATAATAGTGATAAATAAATATCTATTTATTGTTCAGAATGTATCAGGCACTGTTTCACATGTACAAATTCATTTAAATCATATAGATGTAGGACAAGCAACATGAGATGGGTACCATGAACATCTCCTTTTCATAGCTTTTAACAACTAGAGCGCAGAGATGTTGTTAAAAGAGAAAAGAGACTTGCTCAAGTTTACACAGTGTGTGACTGGAATTATAACTCAGGCAATTTAACTCACCATCACACCAAGCTGCTTCATGATACCCATTCTTTCAAAGGTCATTTTTCATGTCTAAAATAAAGGAGTTGGAAAGTGGATCTGTTCTCTGTAAAATATTTACATTTTACAGCACTAAAGATTGTGTCAAGACACCAGAAGGAGCAGCTGTATGATTTTTCCTGGATCTTCTCCAGAAAGACATCATCCAAGTAGACCAAATGGACAAGGTGAAGATCTTCCTGAAGAGGGAGCCCCAAATACTGGGGGTGAGTGAACTTGACCTACAAGCATAATATTTGGGGAGATAGCCATTACCAGAGAGAAGAAGAGACAGCCCTTGTGGCTCCTGAGGTGTGATTAACTGTGTCATAACCTGACCTCCATAAACCTCACAGTACCTAGAAATAATTTTTTAAAAAAATCAGAGGTGCCATAATCTGAAAGGAAAATGAATTTCTCTAGAAAGAGAGCAAGAAGAAAATTGTCACGAAACCTTTTTAAACAGCCTTGAACTAGAGAAAAGGTGATGGATTCCCAGGGGTGTTATCCTGGGAGCGCTTTCAAAACCAGCAGATGGGAAACAGCTGTGTGTAAAGATCACAAATTCATCTTCCTAGAAACCTTCATTCTTCATACTCTGAGGGTCTTCTTTTTCTCTCCCCAGGTGGCTCAGATCCTGATTGGTCTGATGAAAATGTGCCTATCTGTTATAGGTCTGTGTTTTTTTCATTCTCCTGACTCTCACTATGGATGTTGTCCCTTAACGATGTTCTCAGGATATCCTCTATGGGGATCCTTATTTGTAAGTATGTTGGAATATCTCCACTTTCTCAATTGTAGAATTTTGCAAATTTCCCCTCCAGTCTTCTTTTCCAAAAACCAATTATTTCAACATGGTCGGTGCCATTATAGCAATTTACTTTTTTTTTTGGCCGCACCACACTGCACGTGGGATCTTAGTTCCGTGACCGGGGATCGAACCTGTGTCCCCTGCAATGGAAGCGTGGCGTCTTAACCACTGGACTGCCAGGGAAGTCCAGCAGTTTACTTCTTAGAACAAAATATTTGGCCTAAATACTTTGGGGTTCTAACGATATCTGGTATAGGTGGAAGTACAGGTGCAGGCTCACCAGGCTGAGTGAATTCTTCCATTTCCAGTTTTTCATATCTGGAGCTCTGTCTATTGCTGCTGGCAGAAAAATGACATTGAACCTGGTAAGTATTTCCCTGGGTCCAGAAGCAACAAGCAAAATCAGGTGCTCTATCTCAAGAAAAAAGAAGTTATTTTTTTAAAAATTTTTATTGGAGTATAGTTGATTTACAATGTTGTGTTAGCTTCAAGTGTACAGCAAAGTGATTCAGTTATACATATACATATATTCATTGTTTTTCAGATTCTTTTCCCATATAGGTTATTACAGAAATTGAGTAGAGTTTCCTGTGCTATACAGTAGGCCCTTGTTGGTTATCTATTTTATATATAGTTTGTTTTCAAAATCTGTGTGTCTGTTTCTGTTTTGTAAATAAGTTCATTTATATCATTTTTAAAAATTAGATTCCACATATGAGTGATATCATATGATATTTGTCTTTCTCTGTCTAACTTACTTCACTTAGTATGAGTCATTTTTGATTCTCTGAATCATCTGGGCTCAAGGAGGTCATTGTGAATTCTTCCATCAGAAAACTGAGGCGAGACCTCCTTTTCGTACTCTCCTATGGTCTGAAACTCCATCCCTGGTATTCATTTGTGAATATAGAATCCAATGCTTCAGCAATACTCCTCTTTCTTTCTTAGACTTCAGAAAGTTATTTGAGAATGAGTCTTCAACCCCTTCAAATTAAGTAAATAATTTTTTGTTCTCAAAAAAGGAGAAGGGACATGAGACAGAGGAATGTAGTGAACACTTATCATTCTCTTACAGATCAAAAGCAGGCTGGGAATGAACATGGTCAGTGCCATTATAGCAGGAATAGGGACACTTATCCTAACTATAGAACTGATTACTGTAATTACACAAAACAGAGTGTCTTATTCTTGTGTTTCTGAACAGTTTTATTTTCTGGTTTACTTTTTTTTCTAAATTTATATTTATATTACATACATGTATATTAGCCTGAGATGATTGTCCCTCAATTGATCCTGTCCTCTGACCACAAAAAGATCTGGGACTTTGATCTCATGGGGAGAATTTCCATCCCGTTTCCGACAGGACCTACCAGAATGGTTACCTTTTGTTCTAATAGTCTTCTCTGAACATGATGTTAGAAAATGAATAATTAAGATATTTCTTCAAAGACTACAGTTTCAAATTAAGATGGAAAGGGACTATCGTGGTGGTTCAATTAGTTCCATGTTCTTTGTGGGCAGGTTGAAGAGAGAGGAGTGGACCACCAAGCCAATAAGGTGCGAGCCTCTTGTATATATGCATATAAGGAAAGGACAATGATATAACTTCCATAGACCTGCTTATTTGCTCTTTAGATGACGGCAAGGAATTATAAATTCATACAGGGAGGTTATTATAAGGAAAATAACTTGAAGTAGACAACAAAGAGAATTTACAAGCCAAGAAAACTTTGGGAATATACCTGATTTAATCTCAATTCCCTTAAGGATATTAAGTTCCAGTGTAGAGTTCCTCTGAACCATTTTAGGATTTTCTTTTCAATTTTTCTTTTTTCATTTGGTGTGAGAAAGAACTTATCTATTTCTGTAATGGAGAAGGGGTCAGATAGGAATCAGTATCTCAGGCCAATGAAGGTATCCACCTTTTAATAATATTTCTCTTTCCATCCTTTTCCTCTGTTGCTTCTTCATGGAATCTGCTCTAGGGGGCATTTGAGATTGTGATATTAGTCCTCTCCCTGCTGGAAGCTAGCATCGCCATCTCTCTCAGTGTGTTTGGGTGCAAGGTGACTTGTTTTGTTACCCAGGTAAGTTTTCAGGACCTGATTGGGGTTCAAATTTGTCATGTGATGTTGAGTCTATGTTTTGTTCTCTCACTGTCTCTATCCTCTCCTCCAGACTAATGAGCAGGACAAGGAAGCAAAGTGAGGGAAAGATTGTTTGGTACATGAGTCCTTCCTGAAATTGGAGGAGATGGCAGAACACAGAAATAGAACTAAGACAGATGTTTCCAAGAGCCTCTTAGCCCCTGTTGTATATTGGGTTTTGTCTAGCAAGGGGCATACATCCGTGAAGGAAGGGATATTCATCTCTTAAGTCCCAGGATACAGAAGAGAGGTAGGGGTTCTCAGGATAAATGGGAATCCCTTTGGCTGATGAAGTATGTGCCTGATGGTATATATTACTCTCAATTTCCACAGGTGGTGGTTATCCAGTCAACAAATGACAACGTGCCATCAGTAATAGCCCGTTATGAGCATGTTTATGAGAAGCTGGAGTTTCAATAGAATAGTTCTTGATTTTTTAAAAAAAATTATTCAGTGTGTATCATTATAATAATTTGCCTATGTGAAAGTGTCCAGATCTGTGCATGGGAACATAGTCATTACAAATCCAAATAAAAGACTTTTCTCCCTCTATTGACACATTGTGATTTTGAATTCCATCTTCCTACATCCCCAACTGATCCTATGACCAGGATGCAAAGTGTCATTTCTTATTTTAACTTTTAAAGGAACTATGACACACACACAGGAAAATGAAAAACTCATGGGTGTAACCGCTGACACATTTAAAAATGTTTAGAAAGTGAACATCCTCAAGTGACCAGAACCTATTTCAATGAGTAGAATGTTACCAAATTCTAGATGGTGCGTGCACTTTCCACTCACTGAGATCTCCCAGGGTAAATGCTATCTTGACTTTTGACACCATTATGAGTTTTGTCTGTTTTTAAATTTTGTAAAATGGAATGTTATGATGTGTATAGCTTTGGGTCTGACGTCTTTCTTTTAACATATTTGTGAACTTCATTCATGCTGTTCCCAGAGGTAATGTTTGTTTGTTCATATTGCTGCAAAATATTCTATTGTAAGAATCTGGGTTTATCTATTTAAGTATTGATGAATATTTGGGATGCTTCTATTTGGGATGAATAGTGCTACCATGGAAATTGTATACATATACTTTGGTACATACATGTGTAAAATTTCACTGGGCGTATATATAGTAGTGGAATTGCTAAGTCATTTCCAAAGTGTTTATAACATGCACATGCCTTCCAGCAGTGCATAAGAATTCCATTATTGCATATCTTCACCAAGACTTGGTATTGTGTGATTTCTCATTTTAGCTATCGGTGTGTAGTTGTAGAATATTGTAATATTTTTAATAGTATTTATTTTTATAACAGCTTTAGATTTATAAAAAAGAAGATAGTAAAGAGAGTTCTCATACATCTCAAATCCAGTTAACATCTTCCATCAGTACGGATACATTGTTCCATCAACACTGATACATTACCATTAATGAAAGCCCATACATTACAGATTTATTTTTTTACCTAGTGTCCTTTTTATATCCTAGGATCACACCCAGGGCACCACATTACATTTAGTTGCCATGTTTCCCGAGGCTCCTCTTGGCTGTGACTATTTCTGAGACTTTCCTGTTTCCGATGACTTTGATAGTTTTGCAGAATACTGATTAAGTATTTTGTAGAATATCCTTCAACTAGAGTTTGTCTGAGATTTTTCTCATGAGTAGACTAGTGTTTTGGGTTTGGTGGAGGAAGACCACAGAGCTAAAGTGTCATTCCCATCACATCAAATCAAGGGAACATGCTATCAACCTGATTAGACTGTTGATGTTGACTTCAATCACCTCACTGTGTTTTTCAGGTTTTTCCTCTCTAAAGTTACTCTTCCCTCAACTTTTATCCTTCACTCTTTGGAAAGATGTCACATTACAGTCACGATGTGCAGCCCAGACTCAAGGAGTAAGGAGTTATGATCTACCACTTTCAGGGTGGAGTAATACATAAATTATTTAAAATTCTACACAGATTTGTCAATTGTCTCTTCCTCAATTATTTAAGCCATTATTAATTTGTATGAACTCATGCATATTTATATATACTTTGGGTTATAATCTAATACTATTTCATTTTATTGCTCAAATTGTTTCTGTTTCGACCATTGGGAGATTTTTCAGTTGGCTCCTGTGTCCCTTTGGTGTACCCCCATATTTGTGCTTCATTTTTTAAAAATTAATTCTCTCAATTTTTTACTATTTTATTTTATTTTTTTTTGGCCACACTGTGTGGCTTGTAGGATTTTAGTTCCTTGACCAGGGGTTGAACCCAGACCCTCAGCAGTGAGAGCCCAGAGTCCTAACCACTGGACTGCCAGGGAATTCCTGTTTCATTTGAGCACTTCCTTGCTTTATGACACTAAAATATTCTCCAGGCTAATTTTACATATTTCCTGCCCAAGTCTCAGAATCAGCCATTTTACTAGGCAGCCCTCTTTCCTCTTATTGGAGAATGGTTTTTAGAAATCAGGATCTCAGGTCTAGGTGAACTTATTTCTATTAGGATGTCATTTCTTTTAGAATCTATCAGCTAACAGAGCAAATAAATATACACATATCCACTAATTCATGTGTTTTCATCAGTTTGGGCTGCTATAACAAGACACTACAGGCTGGGTGGCTTAAACAGCAAACATTTATTTCTCACAGTTCTGGAGACTGGGCGTCTGAGATCAGGGTGCCCACATGGCCAGGTTCTCAGTGAAGGCCCTCTTCCTGGCTTAAGAAAGATGTTTTGCCATTGTGTCCTCACATAGTAGAGAGCAGAGAGGAAGAAAACTCTCTCATGGCTTTTCCTATAAGGATACTAATCCCATTATGACAGATCCACCCTCATTATCTAATTACCTCCCAAAGGGCTTATCTCTAAATGCCATCTTGTCAGGGATGGTATTTGGAGATAACACAAATTTTGGAAGGACACAGACACTCAGTCCATAACACCATGCGTATACACATACCTATAAATATATCTATATGTAATCATCTATTATATGATATAGTGTACCTGGCTTTGAACAAAAAAATATAAGAAGTGCTAAAAAAAAGGCAAAAAACGTTTTTAACATATTTTTAACTTTTCTGCAATCCATGAGATATTTGGAAGTATGTTGGTTAATTTCCAAATATCTTGAATTTTCTACCTATCGCATTCTGTTATTATCTGAGGACAGACTTCGCATGATTGTTATTCTTTTAAATTTGTTGAGTCTTGTTTATGTCACGTGAAGTAATCCATAGTGCTAAATATTCCATGTACATTTGAGAAAAATGTATGTTCTGTTGTTATTGGACAGAGTAGTCTATAAATCTATAAATTAGATCAACTTCATTGATACTGCTGTTCAGATCGTCTATATCCTTACTGCTTTTCTGCCTGGTTGATATATCAATCACTGTCAAAGAGTTACTGAGGTCCCCAAATATAATAGTATATTTGTCTATTTCTTCTTTTAGTTTCATCAATTTTTTCCTCATATATTTTAATGCTCTGTCATTAAGTGCATACATGTTCAGAATTTTTGTGTCTTCTTGGAGAGTTGTATATATTATCATTGTGTAATATCTCTGTTTATCCTTGGCAACCCTCCTTGTTCTGAAATCTACTTTGTCTGAAAAAGTAGAGCCACTCCAGATTTTTTAAATTAATAAACTACAGACTTTGTTCCAATTTCACCATGTTCTCCATTAATGTCCTTTTACTATTCCAGGATACAAAACAGGATACCATATTGCATTTTGTGTGGCATCACTTTAAAAAATAACTTAGTGATGTAAAATTCACATAACATAATATCAACCATTTTAAAGTGAACAATTCAGGGACATTTAGAACATTCACAGTGTTGAACATTCACTTCTATTTAGTTCCAAAACATGTCCATCATTTCAAAGTAAAATCCCTTAGTCATTAAGCAGTTTCTTCCCATTTTCCCAAACCACTGGCAATCACCAATCTGCATCCTGTCTCTAGGCATTTTTTTTTTTTGGTATTCCATATGAATGGAATCATATAATATATGACTTTCTCTGGCTTCTTTCACTTAGCATAATGATTTGAAGATTCATCCATATAGTAGCATGTATGAGTATTTCATTCATTTTATGGCTGAATAATATTCCATTAAATGTATATACCACAATTTGTTTATGTATTTTCTGTTGATGAACATTCAGGTTGTTTCCCCCTTTTGGCTATTTTGAATAATGCTGTTAGGAACATAGGTGTGCAAATGTCTGTTTGAGTCCCTGTTTTCATTTCTTTTGGGGTATATATCCCAGAGTAGAATTGCTGGATCATATGGTAATTCTATCACCTTAACCTTTTGAGGAACTGCCAAACTGTTTTTCACAGTGGTTGTACAATTCTACATTCCTGTTAGCAATGCACAAGGATTCTCCAATATGTCCACAACCTTGCCAACACTTGTTAATTTCTGTTGCTTTGTTTTTGTTCTTGTTTTTGTTTTGATAATAACAATTCTTACGGGTGAAGAGGTAGCTCACTGTGGTTTTGATTTGCATTCCCTAATGACCAATAATGATGAGCATCTATTCATATGCTTGATAGATATTTGGATATCTTTTCAGAGAAATGTCTACTCAAGTTCTTTGCCAATTTCCTTATTTTTTTTTAACATCTTTATTAGAGTATAATTGTTTTACATTGTTGTGTTAGTTTCTGCTCTATAATAAAGTGAATCGGCTATACGTATACATATATCCCCATATCCCCTCCCTCTTGCGTTTCCCTCCCACACTCCCTAGCCCACCCCCCTAGGTGGTCACAAAGCTTCGAGTTGGTCTCCCTGTGCTATGTGGCTGCTTCCCACTAGCTATCTATTTTACATTTGGTACTGTATATATGTCCATGCCACTCTCTCACTTCGTCCTGGCTTACCCTTCTCCCTCCCCATGTCCTCAAGTCCATTCTCTACCTCTGCGTCTTTATTCCTCTCCTGCCCCTAGGTTCTTCAGAGCAATTTTTTTTTTTTTTAGATTCCATATATATATGTGAGCATACGGAAATTGTTTTTCTCTTTCTGACTTACTTCACTTTGCATGACAGACACTAGGTCCATCCACCTCACTACAAATAACTCAATTTTGTTTCTTTTTATGGCTGAGTAATATTCCATTGTATATATGTGCCACATCTTCTTTATCCATTCATCTGTCGATGGACACTTAGGTTGTTTCCATGTCCTGCCTATTTTAAATAGTGCTGCAGTGAACATCGTGGTACATGACTCTTTTTGAATTATGGTTTTCTCAGGGTATATGCCCAGTAGTGGGATTGCTGGGTCATATGGTAGTTTTATTTTTAGTTTTTTAAGGAACCTCCATACTGTTCTCCATAGTGGCTGTATCGATCTACATTCCCACCAACAGTGCAAGAGTGTTCCCTTTTCTCCACACCCTCTCCAGCATTTATTGTTTGTAGATTTTTTGATGATGGCCATTCTGTCTGGTGTGAGGTGATACCTCATTGTAGTTTTGATTTGCATTTCTCTAATGATTAGTGATGTTGAGCATCCTTACATGTGTTTGTTGGCAATCTGTATATCTTCTTTGGAGAAATGTCTATTTAGGTCTTCTGCCCATTTTTGGATTGGGTTTGTTTTTCTGATATTGAGCTGCATAAGCTGCTTGTACATTTTGGAGATTAATCCTTTATCAGTTGCTTCATTTGCAAATATTTTCTTCCATTCTGAGGGTTGTCTTTTGGTCTTGTTTATGGTTTCCTTTGCTGTGCAAAAGCTTTTAAGTTTCATTAGGTCCCATTTGTTTATTTTTGTTTTTATTTCCATTTCTCTAGGAGGTGGGTCAAAAAGGATCTTGCTGTGATTTATGTCATAGAGTGTTCTGCCTATGTTTTCCTCTAAGAGTTTTATAGTGACTGGCCTTACATTTAGGTCTTTAATCCATTTGAGTTTATTTTTGAGTATGGTGTTAGGGAGTGTTCTAATTTCATTCTTTTACATGTAGCTGTCCAGTTTTCCCAGCACCACTTATTGAAGAGACTGTCTTTTCTTCATTATATATCCTTGCATCCTTTGTCATAGATTAGTTGACCATAGGTGCGTGGGTTTATCTCTGGGCTTTCTATCTTGTTCCATTGATCTATATTTCTGTTTTTGTGCCAGTACCATATTTTCTTGATTACTGTAGCTTTGTAGTATAGTCTGAAGTCAGGAAGTCTGATTCCTCCAGCTCCGTTTTTTTCCCTCAAGACTGCTTTGGCTATTCGGGGTCCTTTGTGTCTCCATACAAATTTTAAGATTTTTTGTTCTAGTTCCGTAAAAACTGCCATTGGTAATTTGATAGGGATTGCATTGAATCTGTATATTGTTTTGGGTAGTAGAGTCATTTTCACAATGCTGATTCTTCCAATCCAAGAACATGGTATATCTCTCCATCTGTTGGTATCATCTTTAATTTCTTTCATCAGTGTCTTTTAGTTTTCTGCATACAGGTCTTTTGTCTCCCTAGGTAGGTTTATTCCTAGGTATTTTATTCTTTCTGTTGCAGAGGTAAATGGGAGTGTTTCCTTAATTTCTCTTTCAGATTTTCATCATTAGTGTATAGGAATGCAAGAGATTTCTGTGCATTAATTTTGTATCCTGCAACTTTACCAAATTCATTGATTAGCTCTACTAGTTTACTGGTGGCATTTTTAGGATTCTCTATGTATAGTATCATGTCATCTGCAAACAGTGAGAGTTTTACTTCTTCTTTTCCAATTTGTATTCCTTTTATTTCTTTTTCTTCTCTGATTGCCGTGGCTAGGACTTCCAAAACTATGTTGAATAATAGTGGTGAGAGTGGACATCCTTGTCTTGTTCCTGATCTTAGAGGAAATGTTTTCAGTTTTTCACCACTGAGAATGATGTTTGCTGTGGGTTTGTCATATATGGCCTTTATTATGTTGTGGTAGGTTCCCTCTATGCCCACTTTCTGGCGAGTTTTTATCATAAATGGGTGTTGAATTTTGTCAAAAGCTTTTTCTGCATCTATTGAGATGATCATATGGTTTTTCTCCTTCAATTTGTTAATATGATGTATCACGTTGATTGATTTGCGTATATTGAAGAATCCTTGCATCCCTGGGATAAATCCCACTTGATCATGGTATATGATCCTTTTAATGTGTTGTTGGATTCTGTTTGCTAGTATTTTGTTGAGGATTTTTGCATCTATATTCATCACTGATATTGGTCTGTAATTTTCTTTCTTTGCAGTATCTTTGTCTGGTTTTGGTATCAGGGTGATGGTGGCCTCATAGAATGAGTTTGGGAGTGTTCCTTCCTCTGCAATTTTTTGGAAGAGTTTGAGAAGGATGGGTGTTAGCTCTACTCTAAATTTTTGATAGAATTCACCTGTGAAGCCATATGGTCCTGGGCTTTTGTTTGTTGGAAGATTTTTAATCACAGTTTCAATTTCATTACCTGTGATTGGTCTGTCAATATTTTCTACTTCTTCCTGGTTCAGTCTTGGAAGGTTATACCTTTCTAAGAATTTGTCCATTTCTTCCAGGTTGTCCATTTTATTGGCATAGAGTTGCTTGTAGTAGTCTCTTAGGATGCTTTGTATTTCTGTGGTGTCTGTTGTAACTTCACCTTTTTGATTTCTAATTTTATCGATTTGAGTCCTCTCCCTCTTTTTCTTGATGAGTCTGGCTAACGGTTTATCAATTTTGTTCATCTTCTCAAAGAACCAGCTTTTAGTTTTATTGATCTTTGCTATTGTTTTCTTTGTTTCTATTTCATTTATTTCTGATCAGATCTTTATGATTTCTTTCCTTCTATTAACTTTGGGTTTTGTTTGTTCTTCTTTCTCTAGTTCCTTTAGGTGTAAGGTTAGATTGTTTACTTGAGATTTTTCTTGTTTCTTGAGGTAGGCTTGTATAGCTATAAACTTCCCTCTTAGAACTGTTTTGCTGCATCCCATAGGTTTTGGATCGTCGTGTTTTCATTGTCATTTGTCTCTAGGTATTTTTTGATTCCCTCTTTGATTTCTTCAATGATCTCTTGGTTATTTAGTAACTTATTGTTTAGCCTCCATGTGTTTGTGTTATTACGTTTTTTTCCCGTAATTCATTTCTAATATCATAGCATTGTGGTCAGAAAAGATGCTTGATATGATTTCAATTTTCTTAAATTTACTGAGGCTTGATTTGTGACCCAAGATGTGATCTATCCTGGAGAATGTTCCATGAGCACTTGAAAAGAAAGTGTATTCTGTTTTTGGATGGAATGTCTTATAAATATCAATTAAGTCCATCTTGTTTAGTGTATCATTTAAAGCTTGTGTTTCCTTATTTATTTCCATTTCGGATGATCTGTCCATTGGTGAAAGTGGGGTGTTAAAGTCCCCTACTATGATTTACTGTCAATTTCCCCTTTTATGGCTGTTATCATTTGCCTTATGTATTGAGGTGCTCCTATGTTGGGTGCATAAATATTTACAATTGTTACATCTTCTTCTTGGATTGATCTCTTGATCATTATGTAGTGTCCTTCTTTGTCTCTTGTAATAGTCTTTGTTTTAAAGTCTATTTTTTCTGATATGAAAATTGCTACTCCAGCTTTCTTTTGATTTCCATTTGCATGGAATATCTTTTTCTATCCCCTCACTTTCAGTCTGTATTTGTCCCTAGGTCTGAAGTGGGTCTCTTGTAGACAGCATATATATGGGTCTTGTTTTTGTATCCATTCAGCCAGTCTATGTCTTTTGGTTGGAGCATTTAATGCATTTACATTTAAGGTAATTATCGATATGTATGTTCCTATGACCATTTTCTTAATTGTTTTGGGTTTGTTATTGTAGGTCTTTTCGTTTCCTTGTGTTTCCTGCCTAGAGAAGTTCCTTTAGCATTTGTTGTAAAGCTGGTTTGGTGGTGCTGAATTCTCTTAGCTTTTGCTTGTCTGTAAAGGTTTTAACTTCTCCGTCGAATCCGAATGAGATTCTTGCTGGGTAGAGTAATCTGGGTTGGAGTTTTTTCCCTTTCATCAGTTTCAATATGTCCTGCCACTCCTTTCTGGCTTGCAGAGTTTCTGCTGAAAGATCAGCTGTTAACCTTATGGGGATTCCCTTGTATGTTATTTGTTGTTTTTCCCTTGCGGCTTTTAATATTTTTTCTTTGATTTAATTTTTGATAGTTTGATTAATATGTGTCTAGGCGTGCTTCTCCTTGGATTTATCCTGTATGGGACTCTCTGTGCTTCCTGGACTTGATTAACTATTTCCTTTCCCATATTAGGGAAGTTTTCAACTATAATCTCTTCAAATATTTTCTCAGTCCCTTTTACTCTTCTTCTTCTGGGACCCCTATAATTCGAATGTTGGTGCATTTAATGTCCCAGAGGTGTCTAAGACTGTCCTCAATTCTTTTCATTCTGTTTTCTTTATTCTGCTCTGCGGTAGTTATTTCCACTATTTTATCTTCCAGGGTACTTATCCATTCTTCTGCCTCAGTTATTCTGCTAGTGATTACTTCTAGAGAATTTTAAATTTCATTTATTGTGTTGTTCATCATTGTTTCTTTTCTCTTTAGTTCTTCTAGGTCCTTGTTAAACATTTCTTGTATTTTCTCCATTCTATTTCCAACGTTTTGGATCATGTTTACTATCATTACTCTGAATTCTTTTTCAGGTAGACTGCCTATCTCCTCTTCATTTGTTTTGTCTGGTGTGTTTTTACCTTGCTCCTTCATCTGCTGTGTGTTTCTCTGTCTTCTCATTTTGCTTATCTTACTGTGTTTGGGGTCTCCTTTTTGCAGGCTGCATGTTCGTAGTTCCTGTTCTTTTGGTGTCTGCCCCCAGTGGCTAAGGTTGGTTCAGTGGGTTGTGTACGCCTCCTGGTGGAGGGGACTAGTGCCTGTGTTCTGGTGGATGAGGCTGGATCTTGTCTTTCTGGTGGGCAGGACCACATCCGGTGGTGTTTTTTCGGGTGTCTGTGACTTTATTATGATTTTAGACAGCCTCTCTGCTAATGGGTGTGGTTGTGTTCCTTCTTGCTAGTTGTTTGGCATAGGATGTCCAGCACTGTAGCCTGCTGGTCATTGAGTGGAGTTGGGTCTTAGCGTTCAGATGGATATCTCTGCGAGAGCATTCGCCCTTTGATATTACATGGACCTGGGAGGTCTCTGGTGGACCAATGTCCTGAACTCGGCTTTCCCACCTTAGAGGCACAGGCCTGACACCCGGCCGGAACACCAAGACCCTGTCAGCCACATGGCTCAGAAGAAAAGGGAGAAAAAAAGAAAGAAAGAAAGAAAGAAAAAAATAAAATAAAGTTATTAAAATAAAAAAATTTTTAATTATTAAAAATTAAAAAATTAATAAGTAATAAAAAAAAGAAGAGAGCAATCAAACCAAAAAACAAATCCACCAATGATAACAAGTGCTAAAAAGTATACTAAGAAAAAAAAAAGACAGACAGAACCCTAGGACAAATGGTAAAAGCAAAGCTATACAGACAAAATCACAATGAAGCATACACATACATATTCACAAAAAGAGAAAAACAAACAAAAAAAATCTATATATATATAAAAAAAGGAAGAGAGCAACCAAATCAATAAAGAAATCTACCAATGATAATAAACTCTAAATACTAAAGTAAGATAAACATAAAACCAGAAACCAATTAGATGAAGAAAGCAAACCCCAAGTCCACCACGGTCCACAGTTGCTCCCAAAGTCCACCGCCTCAATTTTGGGATGATTCATTGTCTATTCAGGTATTCCAGAGATGCAGGGTACATCAGGTTGATTGTGGAGATTTAATCCGCTGCTCCTGAGGCTGCTGGGAGAAATTTCCCTTTGTCTTCTTTGTTCACACAGCTCCTGGGCTTCAGCTTTGGATTTGGCCCTGCCTCTGCATGTAGGTTGCCTGAGGGCGTCTGTTCCCCGCCCCCCCCAGACAGGATGGGATAAAGGAGCAGCTGATTAGGGGGCTCTGGCTCACTCAGGCCGGGGGGAGGGAGGGGTACGGATGCGGGGCGAGCCTGCAGAGGCAGAAGCTGGCGTGACATTGCAACAGCCTGAGGCGCGCCATGTGTTCTCCCGGGGAAGGTGTCCCTGAATCACGGGACCCTGGAAGTGGCAGGCTGCACAGACTCCCAGTAGGGGAGGTGTGGATTGTGATGTGGGCTTGCACACAGGCTTCTTGTTGGCTGCAGCAGCAGTCTTAGCGTTTCATGCCCGTCTCTGGTGTCCACGCTGATAGCCACGGCTCGTGCGCATCTCTGGAGCTTGTTTAGGCAGTGCTCTGAATCCCCTCTCCTCGTGCACCCTGAAACAATGGTCTCTTGCCTCTTAGGCAGGTCCACACTTTTTCCCGGACTCCCTCTCGGCTAGCTGTGTTGCACTAGCCTCCTTCAGGCTGTGTTCACGCAGCCAACCCCAGTCCTCTCCCTTGGATCTGACCTCTGAAGCCCGAGCCTCAGCTCCCAGCCCCCGCCCACCCCAGCAGGTGAGCAGACAAGCCTCTGAGGCTGATGAGTGCTGGTCGGCACCGATCCGCTGTGCGGTAATCTCTCCGCTTTGCCCTCTGCACCCCTGTCGCTGAGCTCTCCTCCGTGGCTCCGAAGCTTCCCCCCCTGCCCATCCCCCGTCTCCGCCAGTGAAGGGGCTTCCTAGTGTGTGGAAACTTTTCCTCCTTCACAGCTCCCTCCCAGAGGTGCAGGTCACATTCCTATTCTTTTGTCTCTGTTTTTCTTTTTTTTCCTTTGCCCTACCCAGGTACGTGGGGAGTTTCTTGCCTTTTGGGAAGTCTAAGGTCTTCTGCCAGCGTTCAGTATGTGTCCTGTAGTTGTTCCACATGCAGATGTATTTCTGATGTATTTGTGGGGAGGAAGGTGATCTCCACGTCTTACTCCTCTGCCATCTTGAAGGTCTCTCTGGATGCTTTTATTTCTTTTTCTGCTTTATTGCCCTGGCTAGAACATCCAGCACAATGTTGAATTGAAGTTGCAAGAGCAGACATCCTTAGCTTTTTCCTGTAGTTAGGGAGAAAGCATCTAGTCTTTCACCATTAAGTATGATGGATGTTGGCTGAGGACTTTTTTCAGATGGACTTTATCAGGTTGAGGACATTCTCCTCTCTTTCTAGTGTATTGCACATTTTTATAATGAGTGTTGAATTCAGTTAAATGCTTTTCTCTGCCTATTGAGATGATCTTGTGGTTTTTGTCCTTTATTCTATTGATATGGTGTATTGCATTGATTTTTTTTTTTAATCTTAAATAGACCTTACATTCCTGGGATAAATCCCACTTGACCATGGTGCATGACCCTTTTTAAATGTTGTTGGATTCAGTTTTCTAGTATTTTGTTAAAGACTTTTGCCTCTATATTTATAAGGGATATTGGTCTATAGTTGTCCTTTTTTGTGATGTCTTTGATTTTTGTGTCTGGTTAAAACTGACCTTACAGAATTAGCTGGGAAATATTCTTTCCTTCTTAAACTTTTTGGGAGATTTTGTGAAGTAATGGTATTAAATTTTCTATAAACATTTGGAAGAATTCACCAGTGAAGTCATCTGGGCTTGAGCTTGTCTTTGTGGGAAGTTATAAAATTACTTGTTATAGGTATATTCAGATTTTCTATTTCTTCTTGAGTTAGTTTCAGTGGTTTGTGTCTTTCTAGGAGTTTATCCCTTATTGTCAGCATGCGTGAATGAAGAAATATGCCAATACTAATTTTCAAAGAAGACCATCTTGGTAGTACCATGTTTGTAGGGTTGTTTATCAATATTCTAGAACCTTGAACTAACACAGAGAGGAGAAAATAGCCAAGAGGGTAAGCACATCACCATCAATGGCATCTGTCATTTGTTGGGGTGGGGGGGGAGTTTTGTTCCAATAGTCTTGAGTGAAAGCAGTTTACTTGGTAATTCTGAGGTGCTTGGGCCACCTGTCTTTTAGCTGTCCTATCTTTTGGACCATTTACTTCTGGAGAAATTCTAGAGGACTACAGCTTTAGGTCAGTAAAGGTATGTGGTGGTAGTGATGGTGGTGGTGTTAGTAAGATCTTATCTAACAAGGCTCAAGTGTACTCTTTCTGTGATGAAGTATCCAAAATAACCAATCTCCTGCCTAAGGTGACAAAGAATGATAAATAGCTGTCAGGGGAAAACAGTCCATATCTGTTAGTGGAAAAAACTGACAAATTTATTACATAATCCATATTCTCAGAATGGGAGTCAAATCATGCATTGAAATATAACACAGAATTAATTTCTAAGGACTCAGTCAATGATTAACCAGGAAGTAAGAAGATATTAGGAATAGTGACAGCCTTGGAAATCCACCCCTGCCTGCTGACATAAGGAATCAGCTGGCTCTGACAGGTGGAATTTGTGAAAAAGAATCTCTCTGACAGCCAATTTCTCATACATAGACAAGACTAAAAAAAGTCTTCTAAGATTTTAATGAGTAATTAAAGATAGTTGGTGCTAGAACAGATATTGGTCAAAGAGACCTTTCACTCATTAGTCCCTGTAGCTGCCTAAGGAGACAGAATTATAAAATCTATCATGACTCCTGCCCTATGACTTATTCTTATAGATGTACAAAAATAGAGATAAAAGGCAGATGGGTGGACAGGACGGCTAGTGGCAAAGTTTTGGCAGAACTTCACGAGACGAAAAAGAAAACAAGAACAAATCTGGAGAGATAACGAAAAAGTCCTGGGAGACCAGAGTCCCAGGACAAATAAACCCTGATCAGTGACAAGTGCTACACTCACCTCACCAGCATGGATGTGCAAACCCCAGACAGGGAGGCTCACTGGGATCCAGTGAAATAGGCATTAGATGAGTCAAAGGACCAGGACCATAATGGTGAGGGGTCTGGCTAGACCTCTCTGGGGCCTCCATGACTGTCTGGCACCTTCAAAGACCACTAGGAAAATCTATGACAATTAAAAGCTTAATTTATTAAATTTGCTAAGCAGAGGAGAGTACAGAGTCTCAGACTCAACAGGGGAAAGTAGGGAAGGGTATTAATAGGGTTTCATCAGCTGGAGTTAGTCATAAGGTGGTTTTAGGGGACAGTAACAGTAGTCTAGGAAGGAACTGGCTAGATTTGCAAACTAGAAGAGTTGCAGGGACAGTCAATGGTCTTACTTTTGGAAAACATGAATTAACATTAAATTGCCATTAAAACAGTTCTCTGTGGTCTTATCGTGAATAATAGTAAGGCTCTGAAAAACCTTATGTTAAAACCTTGAACTTAGATAACAGTCTTGCAACCATGCTTTGGTGCACTTTATCAATTTGCTGAGTTATTTTTCAAATCATGGTTTCTTTTCATTTCTTAATTCTCAGTAATCATAACTAAAACTAAAAAAAAAATTCAAAGAATATGAAAATTACAAAAAGGAGAAAGTTGAAGCAACTGGATGGACAGCTAACTTCCCAAAAGCATCAATAAAAGCCAGAAGACAGCAGAACAATATCTTCAATATGCTGAATAAAATAACTGCCAACCAATAATCTATTGTTACCCATTAAAATATCTTACAAGAATGAAGGTGATATGAAGAATTTTCAGAGATACGAAAATTAAGTTTGCCTCCTGCAGACCCACATTAAAGGAATAATAAAGAATGAACTCCAAATAGAAGGAAAATGATAGCACAATGAGATGCAACAAGAAATAAAGAACAAAGGATGGGATAAATATGTGGACACTCACAAACGAATACTGCTTGTGTAATGCAGTAATAATAATATATACTAGGATTAAAAATAAAGTATTTAAAATACCAGGCAACATTAACATACAACTAGAAATGGGAGCAAATGATGTTTTTGTTATTTGTGTTTGCTAAGGGCTTTAGTTTTACCTGAGAAGAGGGTAAAGGTTTGAGGAACTTTAGACTTTGGTATGCTTTAATGCTTAAGATATCATCAAAAGTAAGAAACTAGAGCTAATAGATATATTTACCCAACAATGACAGAATACATATTTTATAGCACATACCAATAAAAATGACTATATATTGGTAAATAAAACAACTACAGATTAATATTGAAGGTTGAAGTCATACAGTGTACGTTCTATGCAAAAAAACCCAGAGCAATTAGAAGTAAAGAAGGAAAAGAGAGGAGAGGAGAGGGGAGGGAAGGGGAGGGGAAGGGAGAGGAGGGGAGGGGAGGGGAGAGGAGGGGAGGGGAGGGGAGAGGAGGACAGAGGCATCCAAATCAGAAAGGAAGAAATAAAACTGTATGTTTGTAGATGACATGATATTATATACAGAAAACGCTGAATACTCCACAAAAAAAAATTGTTAAAACTAATAAACAAATTCAGTAAAGTTGTAGGATATAGAATCAATAAACAAAAGTCAGTTGCATTTCTATACACTAATAACAAACTATCAGAAAGAAAAATTAAGGAAACAATCCCGTTTAAAATTGCATCAAAAAAAGATAAAATGTACAGAAATAAATTTAACCAAGGAGGTGAAAGATTGGCACACTGAAAACTACGACACTGATTAAAGAAAGTGAAGAAGACATATAGAAATGGAAAGATATCCCCTGCTCATGGATTAGAAGAATTAATATCATTAAAATGTCCATACTACCCAAAGTAATCAACAGAGTCAATGCAATCCCTACCAAAATTCCAATGGCATTTTTCACAAATATAGGAAAAAAATCCTAAAATTTGTATGGAAGGACAAAAGACCACAAATAGCCAAAGCAACCTTGAGAAAGAGAAAGCTGAAGGCATTACACTTCCTGATTTCAAACCATATTACAAAGCTATAGTCATCAAAAGAGTACAGTATTGGCATAAAAACAGAGAGATGGATCAGTGGAACAGAATAGAGAACCCAGAAATAAACCCATACGTATATGGTCAATTAATTTATGACAAAGGAGCCTAGAATATACAATGAGGAAAGGACAATCTCTCCAATAAATGGTGTTGGGAAAAACCAGACAGTCACACGCAAAAGAATAAAACTGGACCACTATCTTACACCATACACAAAAATAAACTCAAAATGGATTAAAGACTTGAATGAAAGACGTAAAACCATAAAACTCCTAGAGGAAAACATAGGTGGTAATCTCCTTGACACTGGTCCTGGTAATGATTTTTTGGATTTGACACCAAAAGCAAAGGCAACAAAAGCAAAAATAAACAAGTGGAACTAAATCAAACTAAAAAGCTTCTGCACAGAAAAGGAAACCATCAACAAGATAAAAAGTCAACCTATGGAATACGAGAAAATATTTGCAAATAATATATCTGACACAGGTCTAATATAGAAAATATATTTGAAAAGCCAATAAACTCAACAGCAAAAAATAAATCCAATTAAAAAATGGGCAGAGGGTCTGAATAGATATTTTTTTTCCAGAGGACATACAAAAGGCCAATAGGTACATGAAAAGATGCTCAGCATCATGAATCCTCAGGAAAATGCAAATCAAAACCACAATGAGACATCACCTCACACCTGGCAGAATGGCTATTTATCAAAAAGACAAGAAATAACAAGTGTTAGCCAGAATGTGAAGAAAAGGGAACCCTTGTGCACTGTTAGTAGGAAAGTAAATTAGTGCCACCACTATATAAAACAGTATGGAGGTTGCTAAAAAAAAATTAAAAATAGAACTACCATATGATCTAGCAATTCCACTCTGGTATTTATCCAAAGTAAACTAAAACAGTAACTCAAAAAGTGTACCCCCATGTTCACTGCAGCATTATTTACAATAGCCAAGACATAGAAACAACCTAACTGTCCACTGATGGATGAATGGATAAAGAAAATATGATACACACACACACACACACACACACACACACACACACAGGAATATTATTCAGCCATGAAAAAGAAAGAAATCCTACCATTTGCAACAACATGGATGGACCTTGAGAACATTATGCTGAGTGAGATATGTCAGATATTGAAAGAGAAATACTGTATGATATCACTTATACATGGAATCCAAAGAAGTCAAATTTATAGAAACAGAGTAGAATGGTGTTTACCAGGGGCTGGTGGGTGGGGGATTTGGGGAGACATCAGTCAAAGGGTATAAACTTCCATTTACAAGATGAATAAGTTCTGGAGATCTAATGCACAGCATGGTGATTACTGTTAACATTACTGTATTACATACTTCAATTTTGTTAAGAGATTAGATTGTAAATGTTCTCATCACAAAAAAGAAATGATAATTATGTGATGTGACAAGTGGTGGCTAACGAACACTAAGGTGTAATATATAAATGTATCAAATCAACATGTTGTACACCTTCAACTTACACAATGTTATATGTCAATTATATCTCAATGTTTTAAAAAAAGTAAGTGAAAATGCAAGGCACAGAATGGGAGATAATCTCCTCAATACATATATCTGACAGAGGACCCATATCCAGAATATATTAAGCACTCCAGAAAATAAATAATAAAAAGACCAAAAAATAAATGAGTAAGACCAGAAGAAGCAGTTCACAAAGAAAGACATACCAATAGCTAGTGAGCATGTAAGTGTGTACTCAACATTATTAATTACCAAATAAATGCAAATTAAAATCACAATTAAGATACCACTGCACACACACCAGAATGACTTTAATTAAAAGAACTGGCAAAACCAAGTGCTGACAGGAATGTGAAGCAAATGAAATTCGTATCCATTTTTGATGGGAGTGTAAAATGGTTCAACCACCTGGGAAAATTATTTGGTAGCTTTTAACAAAATTAAGCATAGACCTATTTTATGTCTCAGAAATACATACAAGAACGTTCTTGGGAAATCTATTCATAGCAATTAAAAACTTGAAACAATTCAAATGTCTATCAAGCAACACAGTGGCTGAACAAACTGTGACTTTTCAAACAATAGGATACTGATGCATGCAGCAACATGGATGAAATTCAATCCATTATACTGAACAAGCAAATTCAGACACAAAAATTAACAGGCAAATTTAACAAATGGTGTTTGAAATCAGAATAGTGGTTCCCTCTAGAGGGGGTAGGGAGATTGACTAGGAAGGGACACTAGAGAACTTACTGAGGTGATGGAAATGTATGATATATCTGATCTAGAAAGCAAAAAAGGGTAAAAAATATATATATTTACATGAAAACTCTGGCATGGTAAAAGAATTGGTAAACTATTTTTAAAGCAGATAACAGCAAAGTTTTAATGTTTTTATATACAAAGAGAAAATAGAAGTGACAAAAAGTCAAGAACACAATGAAAAAAATAGGCAAAGATTATGAGGAAGGAACAAAAATGCAAATGTAGCAGCCAAAGACACTCGGAGTGATGCTCAAATTCAATAGTAGGGAAGTGCCAAGTAAATTAACAGTGGACTAGGATTTACATACACTCGATTGGCAAAAATTAAAGAGATATAAAAAATTACCACTGGCAGCGAAATGGTGAAAAGGATGCTCCTGTATTGTATATCAGTGGTAGAAATGAGAACTGTTACTATCTCTTTTGAAAGCAAGGAGACATTCACTTATGTGAAAGACACACACAACTTTAACCCAGGTAGCCATCCCCACAGCAATTACATCACCTATATATAAGGATATGGTGCAAGAATGCTTATTGCAGCATTGTTCAGAGTGGTAAAAACAAAAAAAGGCAAAAACACCCAAACAAACAAAAAGCAGAAAAGAAGAGAAGAGGAGAAAGAGGAAATAAATTATTTCCTGTCACTAAAGAATAAATGAATTATGGTAACTACACCAGGAGATCCTATGTGACTCTAAAATAAACAATTCTTCAACCTAAAGTCAAAACGTGCAAATATGACTGCAGAACAGAATGTTAACCATATTCACCTTTACAAACCTTTGCCAGCGAAATACAAGTGTGTCCAGCCTCTGGGCTACTAACGAGGTGTGTGTCCCTGTAGGCACTCTTAGTTATCAAAATACAAAATATTTTAAAGGTCTTTAGTGGTAACAAAAAGAACACAAGAAGTTACTATTAGCATCTTTTGATGTGTCTTCTTCTGCATTTTCCTCTTTTCCTGAGCCTGTAGTTTTCTTTTCTCCCCTCTTTTTCTTTCCTTTTCTATTTTTGCTCCTTTTTCATGTTTCTTAATCTTCTTTCTTTCTCCTTCAACGGACCACTTTTTAAATATTATTTCTTTGTATTGCATATATTTGTGAAATGGAGTATTTCCTACATGTAATTTAGAAAGTAGATGATTTTATATAACTTTCTCTAGAAAATAACATGCTGTTCTATACTGTGCTCTGCTGTGCCATGCTGTACCATACTGTGCTAAAACAGCTGCATGCTTTCATGACCCTCCAGTAATTTGATTCCTAAGCATCAGATACACTTGAGACACGTGGAAGAGCTTTTCTTACCTGACTGCTGGTAACAGTGCTGGTAGCACTGACTGCTACCTCATCATCATCAGAAATTACTATTATATTAGTATTACTGTACTAATACCACAACTCTTTTTTCTTCTTCTTCTGTTACAGGGAATTTTGATTATGTTGATGGCGTTCAGCATTATTGAATTATTCATTTCCCTGTCTTTCTCAATTTTGAGGGGACCCGCTGACTGTGGTGATTGTGAGGAATGCTGCTGACTAGCACTGTGAGAATAAAGACGTGATATAATATTATTGAGAGATGAATTATGCTTGTGAGGAAAAGCCAGGAGGAACATAGACTCTTAAGGCCGGCAACTCCTTGAAGCAAAGGGGAGTGACTCAAGGGAGTGGGGTCTGGGAACAGTTTGGCTGATAAAACACATCCTGCCTCTTTGTAAGGCCATCTCCTCCTCTCCCCAAATCACATGGTCGCCTTGGTGTCACCTCCTTTGTTAGTCATGCATTCACTGAACAAAAGGACAGCAACGTAGGGTTGGTTGTCACTGTTCAAACAGAGAAATGAACCAGAACCCAGGGTGTGGCGAGACCAGGTCCAAGATGTCTCTTGCTGCTTTCTCCAAGAGACTCTACCTAGGGGCTCCTGCTCCACTGCTGTGTGGAAAGATGAGTTGGCTGGAAGAATGGCTTGGCCCACAGATTTTACATTGATCAATGTTAGCCACTTATAACAACTAGAATAGTGAACAATAATGAGGGCAAATATTGGTGGAAGCCACTACAATGTTCCAGGTGCCACGCTAAGTGTTTTAGGTATATTGCTCATTTAATCTCACAAAAATCTAAGGGGCAAATTTTATTATTATACTCATTTTACAGACAATGAAGCTGAAGCACAGAGAGGGTAAGTCATGTACCCAAGGTCACAAAGTGTGCAATGGCAAAGTCATGGTATCAACAGGTGGTCTGGCTCCAGATCCCAAGGTCTTACTCTCTATACCAACATACCAATGTCTCTTAAACTTTTGGTCTCAGAACCCCTTAACACTCTGAAAAATTATTCGACTCATTACACATTAATACAAGTAACATTTTTACTAAAATAACTCTATTTCCCAAAATAAAAAAATTTAGTGTGGAGAGTGGCACTGATATATAGTTTTGCAAATCTATTTTTTTTTAGGTTACTTGACATTCTTTTATTTTTATTTTTTAGCTTTATTAAGTTGTAGTTTATTCACCAAAAAAACTGCACACATTTAATGTGTGCATATGCCCCGGTACCATCACCATCACCAAGGTACTAAGCATATCCATCACCTCCAAAATGTTCCTTGTGTTCTTTTGTGGGGCTTTGGTCTTGGTTTTGGTTTTTGGTAGAAAACACTTAACATGAGGTCTATCCTCTTAACCTATTTTCAAGTGCACAATACTGTATTATTAACTATAAATACTCTGCTGTACAGCAGATCTCTAGAATTGACTCATCTTGTGTAACTTTACACCCACTGAAAAACAAATCCACATTTAATTTGACTGCACATTCAAGGGGAACTTTTAGAAGGCCCAGTGCACCGCACACCACCACATACCAATTAAATCAGAATGTGGTGAGAGCCGAACATCGATAATTTTTGAAGGTTCCCAGGTGATTCCAATGCAGAGCAAAGCTTAGAAACCACTGCTTCACTCTGGCTTAACAGAAGACAGCTGGATTCTCTTGGCTGCTTTTGCATTCAATCTCTCCTAGTGTCTCGTGTTCTGTAGCCCGTGGAGAACACTGCTGTAAGCCCGTGCAAACGGGAAATAAGGTCTTAGCATTATGATGAAAATTGTTCTGAGGTCACAGACCCCCTACAAGGGTCTCAAGAGCTCCCGGAGATTCCCAGACCACCCTTTAAGAACAGCTGCCTGATGTTACACTGCCTTCCACTGACAGAATACCTGAGAAGTGTTAAGGATCTTACCTCTATCATCATCTCCGTTACTTGTCATGACCGCCCTCTTAGAGAGGTGTAACTAGCCCATGTCACAGACGTGAAACTGAAGCTCAAAGTGGTTAACTTTTCTGAGACCACAAAAGCGAGTATGATTTAGAGCAAGGATGTGATTCAAGATCCCTAACTCCAGGGCTTCCCTGGTGGCGCGGTGGTTAAGAATCTGCCTGCCAATGCAGGGGACACGGGTTCGAGCCTTGGTCCAGGAAGATCCCACATGCCACGGAGCAACTAAGCCCATGAGCCACAACTACTGAGCCTGCGTGTCTGGAGCCTGTGCTCCACAATGGGAGAGGCCGCGACAGTGAGAGGCCCGCGCACCGCGATGAAGAGTGGCCCCCGCTCGCCACAGCTGGAGAGCGCCCTCGCACAGAAACGAAGACCCAACACAGCCAAAAATAAATAAATAAATAAATTTAAAAGATCCCTAACTCCAAATCCTATTATCCTCTGCCTCTTTTGGCATAGAAAAAACTCAGCACACTCAAAGAATAAACTAGCAGGCTTTCATTTCTGCTACAAACTGGGAGGATAAAGGCCTACAGTTGCATAAGTGAAGGCAGGGGATGGGGGGCAGTGGGGTTCCTATGAAAAATATTTGGCAGCTCGGTTAGGTTCTGATGGGTGGGGTTTGAGATATATTTAAGGGTGAGAGGCCTGGTCACCTAATGGTAAATAAGGGTTTTTAAGTCAGGCCTGGGTTTAAATGTTGGTTTTGCCATTTAAAGTAAAGTGACTTGAACAAATTATTTATCCTTTGTGAGCCTTATATTCCTACACTAAAATGTAATAATAACACTTACCTGATGCGTTTTCTGTGAGCCTTAAATGAAACATGTGAACTGATTCTGTGAATGTCTGGAACTTAAAAAACCACTCAGAAAATGGTAGGTTTTCTTTTAAATTTATAACTGAAGTTTTCTTGCTTCCCAAACATCACTATCACTTACTATGTGACTTTGAGCCAGTTTCCCCCTAAGTTCCCACTGAACTTTGGTTTCCACAATTACAACACTCTAGGTGTTATATGGACAGTGCCTGGCATATAAGCAGATATTCAACTAATGTTATTTTTTTAATGTAAAGTAGTCCCTCAAAACCGAAGGAAGGCCTCATAAACTACAAAGCTCTTAAGTACTCGAAATTATATTTTCCTTAGTAGTAATTATTTTTTATAAACACAACATTGGGACTTTCCAACTTATAACCAAGTTCTATTTGCAAAAAGATCTTTATAGTTTCACCTCTGAGGGACCCTGCGTCTCCTTTACCAATTCTCTGAAACCAAAACCCTCTAACACCAAATGATTCTGCGTGCCAATGCCTTGTTGAACAGTTGGGAACACACCATAATATTACTTTCTGATACTGGGTAGCATTGTGATAGTCATCTGGACGGGAGAAAAAAACCACATCAGGACCACCGGCTCTCACAGCACCGCAGACAACATGGCAGTCAGAAAAACCAGCCCTGCTTTCCAGAGACGCACAGGACAATGGCTGAGTAAGGCAAGGACACAAACAATTATGATGTAGAATGTAGTTCTCATAAGAGTGGCAAAATGTCTCAAGGATAAAAAAGATGGGAGTGTTAGGAGGTAGGGGGAATAAAAGAAAGACAAATGCCTATGAGGCAAATATTAACTTAATAAAAGGTTAGTTAATAAACTTTGATGTAGACTTTAAGGAAGCAATCATCCTTTGGAAGCAGGAAAGCCACTAGACAATCACAAGAGGTTTAACCGAGAGAGAGGAATATTAAATGTGTAATAGACCTAATAAAATATGCTCAAACATTACAGAGGGGAAAAAAAGATGGAATAAAGAAAGTCCTACTGAATCCAAATCCAGATCATAGGAGGATTTCAACACAAACACTGAAAGGTCAATTAATCCAAATTGGCAACAAGGTGAACGTTCATATAAATTCAAATTCAAGCTTATTACAGGAAGAATCACACATAAAGCCACCTATGTGATCTCACTGTAGCAAACCAGAGTAGCAGACACCCCAAGACAGGCTTGGGGAAAAACACAGGGCCTACACAGAGATAAGGATGTGAAAAATCCGGTTGTGAAACCCCAATTCAACCCTCATTAACGCCATGCGTTTGCCAAGTTCTGACCTGCTCCCACAGCCACTAAAATGAAGGCACACTCCTCCAGCCACCCGTCATCCAGGACTCAAACCTCCGGCCTCACAATCATCCACAACTCAGACCCTGTGTCATTAGCATCCCTACACCACCAACCATTCAAGCACTTCAGCAGGTATTCATAGACCCACAACCGGAACCTTAAATGGGCGGCGGATCTTATGTTTCCACTTCTCTTCTCTCTATAGCATTAATGAGAGGTGACCGCCTGGCTCCTACCTGTGTACACTTGATGACAGCAAGTTCTCTATTCAAACGTTAGCCTGTCCCACTAACGAACTGCTCCAATGGTGGGTGGGGAGATGGCGTTTTTTTCTATGTTGCCCCCCAAATCAGCCTCTCCAGAACGGCTTTTACCCATTGGTTCTAACCCTCTAATTCCAAACCATCTTAAAGAAAAGAGAGGCAGAGGGAGAAATAGAGAAGAGAGGAGAGAGAAGATACGAATTAACATCAGATTCAGCAACAGAGCTGCCATGTTTCAGCCCTTTAGACTAGGCAAACGATTACCTAACTACAGCCCTGGGTCGCTAATGAAATACATCAATGGATAAGAAAATTACAAAGTAAGAAAAATCCAAAATATGAACATAAAGGTTGTATATGGTAGGGCAGCGGATACAATACCTTTGGGCAAAACTTCTTTTGATTTGTCTCCCAAATGTTTACTCTCCTGGCCACCAGCTTCCTCCATTTCCTCACCTGATCTAGTGCTGGGCTTGATGGCCACACAGCTCTGGCCCCGACTGAAAAGAGAGGGGACACAAGGGTACTAGACAGATGGAGGGAAAAGGTGGGTTTGTAGGTAAAAGTACTATTTCAATGTACATCCCCAAAAATGGAACTCTTGCCTCAAGCTTCTGGGGACATGTTCCACAGCACCAAAATATATTTTTAGGCCATTTCTACTAAATTCAACACGAGACGTACACGGTCCCACTCGAACCCTAAGTGTGGGCAAATGAGGATGACATTTGAAGAGGATACACATGACACTTCCAAGGGTACGGGCTTAATAATTCTTGAATCTCTCTGCATGGATGCCTCCTTCCCACCTACCCACTCCTAAAAAAGTAACAGGAAAAGGTAAAAGTCCTAACAGCCCATCTTTGCAGAATTTCTAGAGCCCTTCGTGCCCTTGGGGACCCCCCCATCCACACCTGCTTACAGGGTGGGGCCCTACACAGTTCTTCTAATTCAGGCAGTGTAAAGTACGCCCGGCAGTCCCCTGGGATCTTTTTCAAGAAGTGAAACCTCCTGGTAAGGCAGAAACTTTTTTGTATATCCTCTCCAGCTCTGATAAGGGTGTATTAAACTAAAGTAATTGAGGCGAAACCCAAGGTAGCAGAAGCCACTAATTTCCTGTCACCTGGTATCTATCAGTGATCCTAGGCCTGGCCCATCTCACTCGCCCGCTGTGTACTTGAGAACCTAGCTGTCTAAGTGAACTCAGCAGCAAGCATCCACGTCAGCCCTTGAGCCTTAAGACCTTGGAGACTCAGGTAAGGAATCCATTTGCTTTGTTTAAGTGACTAAAAGGGAGTGACAGATAAGGCATAGGATGGTTTGGGAGACTGGAGATCCTTGGCTTTAATTCCAGGGCTTCCCTGGTCAAGTCTTCTGATAGTGTCATCATTTGAGGAAGGGCGATACCAAGGCCTGCTGTCCACCTACTACCTTAACCACTCACTCTCTCTCTCTCTCTCTGGAATGACCCTGGCCAATCTACAAAAGTAGTAAATTGCCACATGTAGATTAAAGCATGGTTACTACCTGCTGGGCTCAAACCTGAGCTCTACCATCAACAAGCCATATAACCTCAGGCAAGTTACTAAACCTCTATGTTCCTCGGTTTCCTCACCTATAAAGTGGGGGCAATAGTAATACCCACTGCGTTATGAAGAATAAATGAGCTAAAATCCTGACGCTCTTAGAACAGCCTCGTACCAAATAAGAAAATAAACAGTCACGGCTGTAATGAAAATAACTCCACGCCTCTCACTTCAAATGCTTTTGTCTCCAAAGCTATCCCACTAAATGTGAATACCCCTAGACGTTGTTAAGCCTCTCAGGAGAACATTTTCTGGAGGGGATTGGTGGACACCAAATAGAGCACAAAACCCTGCCTCAAATCCATCACAGAAACCGAGAGAGAGAGTGGGCACTGGAGACTAGAGGAAGATGTGATGAAAGCTTACAAAGACGACCTCTAACCCTGCCATCATTGTCTCCTGAAACCAGTTTATAACATTCCCTTCCCCTGTTTCCCATAACATGGCTTGATCGCACTGATTGACCGGTGAGATGAAATTAATCACCTTTTGGCCCGACATCCTGAGTGTCCGTAAACCTGTCCCGAGGAAGTAGTTCAGTTTAATGTTCAGTTTACCATTTCTTGAGCTCATAGTGTGTAGGAAACAGGTTCCCTGTGTAATCCTAGTAAGGCGTTCCCAAAAGGAATTTACACTCCATTAGAGGGACTAACAATATGACATGAGAAAGAAAACCCTTGGTGACAAGTAAGGAATGCAAACAGCTGTGGGCTTTGAAGGAGAATTCCTGGCCAGAAAGAGCCTCCGGTGATGTGAATGTCTGATGGGCAGTGGCACTGAAAGTGAAAGGGGTGGGAGGAGAAGCATTTCAAAGTTGAGAGGGTTCAAGGAAGAAAGAGGGAGATGCATCCAGACCAGTGGCTCCGTGGGGAGTAGTGGGATCTGAGCTTAAGAAATTAAATAGAGGCTGTGAGCGACCAGGTAAAGGGTGTCCCCGGCAGGCAATGACAGATCAGAGATGAGTTCAAGTTCAGGAAGAGCGTAACTTCAGCAGGGATTTAAGGGAGTCTGATCTAGCTGCCTTGTGGAGGATGGGTTAGAAAAGAGAGAGACGGAAGGTAGAAAAGCAAGATTTCTGTGCTAAACCAGCAGAGGAAATGAGAGGAGAGGAAATGAGAATCAAATTCATGAGGTGACACTGGCACCTGCAAAATAAGATACTTTACAGAGGTAGAAACTGCCTGACTTAGCCATCGGTTCCATGTGGGAGATGAAGGAGCTGGAGAGGAATATGGCTCCAACTTTTTAACCCTGGGTGACAGGGATACAGATGTGAAGCCATCCGAGGGATGATGCCTGGCTTTGCAGCACGTTCTTTCTCTCGTGGAGCTTTTATGCCCCCACCTCGCAGCATGCGGGGTCGTAGTGGCATGCAGGATCTTGGTGGCCTGCAGGATCTTAGTTCCCCAACCAGGGATCAGACCTGTGCCCCCTGCAGTAGAAGCACAGAGTCTTAACCACTGGACTGCCAGGGAAGTCCCTGCAACACAGTCTTTGAAGAAGGCAGTTTCACCTGAGTGGCTCTGGCAGGAAGCAGCCGCCGAGTGTCAAGGAGTGAGTGGGTAGTGAGGAAGTGGAAGCAGAGAGTAAGCTTTTAAGAAGCTGGGAGGATAGGACTGGGGAGACTGGGCAGTGGCTGGGACAGTCCTGGATTAAAGGAAGGGGTTTTGGGACTGGGGAGACACCGCAGCACATTTTAATCATAACAAAGGTTCCAGTGATGATAATTATTCTTTGAGCCTTTAGTAGTTTATAAATTGCAAATTATCTCATGTTCTCAAAACAAAACTTTGAATAGAGAGATCAGATCACAAAGGTAGCAAGCAATAGAGCTAGGGCTAGCTCTTTCTGCTCCATACTCCCCAAATATAGCAAGAGATTGAAGATGCAACCAATCTCTTTGAAGGACTAACGTCACGGTAGAAGGAGATGGGCTGTAGAGCAAAGGCAGAGGAAAAGGAAGTATTAAGAACATTATTCCTCAGAGACAAGCGCACAGGAGGCCACAGGGGATTAAAAATGCAAAACTATTAGAGCGGCAAAGGAGGAAGTGGAGGTAACAAAAGCTGGGCAGCTTTGCACTTCTGAGTAAATGATGGAATTATTAGACCCTAAAAGTCATTATTCAAACCAAAGCCCATAAACGCTGTGAGATCTTCTTCAGTAGAAGGACATGGAAATAGTGGTGCCTTTTACAAACCCAAGAAGATTTGCAGAAATTGCTGTAATAAAACAGGGCAGTGTCTGATAAACTGAGTCCTGATTTTAGTATAGTTCAGTGATAATAAAATCTTATGACCACATTTTGACCAATGTGATCAGTAACCACTACTAGTGTACCAACTAGTCTTTGAGCATAACTCTGTGTTGGAAAACACACAGTTGGGACAAACAGTCATGGTGAACAATTAAAGAAAAAAAATATATAGGGTAAGGCTACAGGAATCTACAGTAACCTGATGAGTGTGTGGTCTAGTTACATATATTCCCATAGAATAAAATGAATAAAATCTTTCATTACCCAGTCAGTCTACAATGACCTGGCATGCATATATATATATATATACACACACACACACATATGCCATAAAAAATGAAGTAGCATAGAGAAACAAGTATGTTTGTGTTTATAAACTATTTTACAGTAGTATGTGTTGAAGGCTTTGTAGAAATATAGCTGCCATAGTGAGACATCATTTTAAGAGAAAAAAAATATTCCCCTCCAATGGTCATTACTGCCATTAGTCATGGCAGACAAAGCCCAAGTAGGACTTGTTTACATAAAAGGTTTATCTCACTAATAATACAGACACAGCCTTAGGCAGATGAAAAGTGAGGAGAAATTAAAACAATGGGAGTCCAATCATCTCCTTCTGTCCAGATAATTGATGACCTTTGCTTTTTAAGTTGTCCTCATTAAAATGAGCCCTCTGGAGAGGAGTGTGGTAACCTCAGCTCATTCCATACTTACCGTGGGAAAATTAAATTAACCTCTCAGAACCCCCATTTCCACACCTGCAGAAAAAAAGAAAATGCCCACTTCGTAGGGAAGGTGTGGGAGAGTGGGAACTAAGTAGCACAGAGTGGGTGCTCAGTAAACAGCTCTAACTGTGTGCTCCAGCCCGAGGTGCGGCAGAAAAAGCAGGGGCCTCAGAGCCCTAGGGGCTGCCTTTCTGGTTTGGCTCCATCACTAGGCACAAGGTCTTTAACAAGGCATGTCTCATCCTTGGGCCACAGTTTCCTCATTTATCAAATGAATGGAATGGTTTCTGAGGTTCTGACTGGCCCTAAAAACTCTGCCTGAATCCGTTTGTAAACACCTTAGTGGTCTATAGTAAAATATTCCCTCTTGCTGGTGGGTCTTGTGGGATGGTCTGTGGTGCAAAGCAGATCCCTAAGACCACATGACATCTGGTAATCTAGGGCTGGGGCAAAATCAAGTGTGAAGCACCCACAGCCTCCCCTCTTCCCCTTCAGCCATGGCCCAGACAGATACTCTGTTTTCAACTGATTTATAGTCATCCAAATCACACATCTATTTGAAGGAAAAGGAAGAGATTCATAAGTGAAAGGCTGAATTCCTATTCCCCATGGGGGACAAAGAAGCCTGGTACCACAGATACCTTGTTGGCTAGGTCCAAGCCCTCATTTTAAATCTCTGATGGGTGTGTAACTTTGAACAAGTTACCTAACTTCTCGGTGCCCTTGTTACCCTTTCTACAAAACAGAGGCAACGATTCATCCCTTGTCTACCCTGTGAGGCTCAGATGAGATGCCAGATGTGAAACGTCTCTGTTACTAGGAAGTGGGTGCAGATGTGAGGCCTGGGAGACTCCCGAGCCCCTGTCTTCCAGCATACCTGCAGGTGCCCAGCCCTGCATGACTTCAGGAAGATAAGCAAGCTGGACAGACAGCCTTGGCCTCCAAGGCCCCTTACATGACTTATAGTCAGTAAAGACAAGACCAAAATTGTGTCCCTAAAGAGAGATTTCCAGGGCCCAGGAAAGACCCAATAGAATTCATGTAAGTAACTGACATAAAGAAATGAATACTGAAGGGAATCACATGATGAAGAAGGAAGAACAGTCTTAAAATGGTAGAGCTGGAAAGGGACATTTCTATTCAGAAATTGATCATGAATTCGAAGGACAAATAGCATTTACTACTTTCTGCCTGTGTACTAGGCACTTTCACTTATGTTAACTTATTTATTTCTCACTACATGTCTCTGAAAGGGGTATTGTTCTCATTTTTCAGATGGGAAAAATAGAAACTACTGCTCCTAAAGATAAAAATATTAAGAACAAGAACAAAAGCAGCTAATAATGATTCAGACATGGGTGCTTTGCATACATTTACTTCTTCAATAATATTCATGAAGAAATTACTAAATCCAGGCATAATTTTAAATACTAAACAAGAGAGAACACAAGGAATTTATATTCTAGTGGGGAGAGACTGACAGTAAACAAGCAAGCAAATACAGTAATTCCTCACAGTGATAAGTGCTACCAAATAAAATGGGATGTTGTGAGAGAGATGCATTGTGGATTGAGGGTTCAGGAAAGGCTTCTTTGAGAGGCTGACATTTGAGCTATCCCTGAATGGAAAGAAACCAGCCATGCACACACCATCAGCCCATTTAAGTCTCACAGTAACCCTATGAGATAAGAATTATTACTATCCCCATTTTACAGTTGAAGAAGTTGAGGCCCAGAGAGTTTAAAGAACTTACCCAGAGTTTCACAGCAAATAGAAGAATCATGATCTAAACCTAGGCAGCCTGATTCAGAGGCCACAGTCTTACACAGAACCTTCAAGACCCTCCTTGAAGTGATTTACTCAAGGTGGCAGAGTTAGTGGGAGGGGGGAAGACTGAATCGGCCCCTCTCGACTCCAACAGTCTTCACCATCCTCCATCATGGTGACTCTGGCCCATCCCAATGGACAAAAGCAGGTAAGCAAAGGGACAAGGACGAGCCCACACAAAACACATTTTCCAATATTAAAGCACAAGAAAAGCATCCAGAAATGACAGACACACAGAACATACAGAACATGAGTTTGATGTTCTCTACAAAGAGAAAACATGTCCCAAATGTGGCTGTCAAGAATACTGGCAGGGATCCCTGGGCCCATAAACCCTTGCATGAGATGCCCCCTCCGGATCCTGTCTTAGATCATGGCAGGAGGCCTTGCTTTAGATCCAAAGTCACTAGGAAGAGGTCGTGCCTGCCATCAGTGACACCCACAGAGAGAATACAGAGGAAAGTATTCAGGTGCACAACACGAGATAAAAGACTGCCAAGAAACCTGTTCTCTCTCTCCTCATTTTATTATTTGTTTTATTTTTAGGACTTTTGAGGGTGAAATGACGACACCCAGAAATTCCATGGGTGGAGCTTTCCCAGCAGGCCCTATTGCCATGCAGCCTGTTCAGAAACTAATTCCCAGGAGGGTGCCTACAGTGGTGGGCGCCACACAGAGCTTCTTCATGAGGGAATCTAAGGCTTTGGGGGTAAGTCAGTTGCCCTCCATTCCACATCCTAGGGACTCTCTGGCCTACAGAAGCAGACGCTCTAGGCCAGGTACAAAATTCAATCCGACTGGAAGGTATTTGATCCCACCTGAGGTGATCTTTATGTCTGGCACAGTGGGCCAAATCAGGGACGTACAGAGAGATTATCATGGTGATCTTAGGCCCCCACTTGATCTTGAGGCTTGCATAGTTAGGGGTCTCCCATCCCAGTTCATCACCAGCACACCACATATACCTGCCTTGGAAATGCCCCAGGTGGTGGGGAAAATGAATCGGAACGAGACAAAGGTCTTGGCACCTTCACCGCTTGCTTTGGACATCTTACACAGCCCCATCCAGGTCAGGGACCACGGCTTCCGGCCTCACCTTTGCTTTCTGACTTGAAGATGACTTCATTTCATCCATCAGTGCCCCTATTCTCTCCCCAGGCTGTCCAGATTATGAATGGGCTCTTCCACATTGCCCTGGGTGGACTCCTGTTGATCCACGCGGAGGTCTATGCACCCATCTGTGTAACTTTGTGGTACCCTCTCTGGGGAGGCATTATGGTGAGTAAAAATTAACAACCGTTTGGGGAGTGATACAGACAAAAAGGTTAAAAAGCTCCACAGGAATATACCAGATTATTTCTGTGTTGAGGAAAGCATAGGAGTAGGGAATAGGTTATCTGGTTAACGTGATTTCGTGGAAAGAGAGGTTGACTACATTGAGTATGAATCCCATGGTTGAGAGTCAGTGGTCATGCTTCATGGGAATTCAGAGAAAGCTGCCCTACATGGATCTACACAGGGAGGAAAGACTTCTCAAAGCAGGACCTCTCCAAAGTCAATGTCCGGCATGAAGTGGGCTGGGTACTAGACATTTGGACTGTATAGCATGGTGTTTCAGAAAGCAAGAGGGTGCAGGAGCATCCCACTTCCTCCCACCTGGTCCTTCTTCCCTACAATTCTCTTTAGTTACTATCTCACGTGGTGAAATTAGTCCCATCCCAAACAAATCTCCTCTCACTCATCAGCAGAGCAGTACTCCTTATGGCTGTTTCATGCGCATGTTTTCCAAGCTTGTAACCCTGTCTGGATGTGGTATGGGACAGTGATGTTTTCATCACCATTACACCTTCATAGATGCGACTATGAAGACAGGTCCAGGATTGAAATTTTCAGAACAAGGAGAGATGGATTAGTGCAAGAGTTTCCTCCATCTTACAGCTTGAATAGTAGAAAAGGAAGATGAGAAATAATGACCACTTCCTGTAGCAGCCCACGTTTTAATGAAGTGCCTACGACATTCAGGCCAAGTATTTCTTCTACATCAATTCACTCATCATTGCCATCAACGCCATTTAAAACACTGTGAACTCCAAAGAGCAATTCCCCAAATTAAAAAAAGGAAAACTGAAAATAAAACTTTTAAATTCACAGTGTGAGTACTAATTGACATGGAAATGTGAATTCTGCCTCTGGTCTTACTATATTTCTAGTCACAGCTCCCCATTTGATTGAATAAAAGGCATGGACTGAATGTGATTGAGCCTGAATAAAGGAGAAATATGCTGAAAAATGAATAAATCCATTAAAAAGGACTGGATAGTGTAGTGAAAGTGGTTAAAAGTGTGGATAGCTTTTTTACAACCAGTTCTCAATGTTAAAAAGTGATCTCCTTCTCTGCCCCTCTCTCTCTCTCTGCTGCTTCTCCCATCTCGCCCCCGCCTTTCCCCACCCACCACCTCTCTTTTTACAGTATATCATTTCTGGATCACTCCTGACAGCAGCGGAGAAAAACTCCATGAAGAGTTTGGCAAGTAATCGTATGTCCTTCTTTCCCACACATCAGAGAAGTAGCTATTTTCTCAGTTGAAAACAAAGAAGACCTTTGGAGACCTTTGGAGTTACAGTAGCACTGAGTTATCACTCAATCCTAAAAAGCAAAAGACCCTCTATGATGCTGTTGTGATTTTATTCATAAAAAACATGGAAATGAGATATTCATGGAAAGAGAATTAAAGGCAGATCGTTGAAGAGCATGCTTATGGTCTTAGGAATGTGAGATGCTGTGTGAGACTGAGATCTCTTTGAAAATCTTGTCATTTCTCTCAGACCAGCATTTAGGAACACTGTCTAATCAATGCTATGACTGACTCAAGTCCTAGTTAACCTTCAGCTGTAACCCTGAGCAAGTCAGTTTACCCCTATGTACCTCTGAATTTTAACCTATAAAATGGAGATAATAGTCCTTGTTACCGTATGAAACTCTGAGGATAAAATGGAGTAATATATATGAGGGTGCTTCAGAGGCTATAAAGAGCTAGAGTGGTCTTGTTCATATAACCCCTCAGGACACATTTACACCCAGGAAGAACCCCTGATTCTGTACAGGTCAAGAGCTTACCAGCAAGCTTCCTTCTTCAACTTTTCTCCACTTACTAAGCTATTACTAATTTGAGTCACTTCCGAAGTCAATGGGAGATTGAGGAGATTGAGATGGCACCTCTCTAGAGGTGGTCTGACAAACTCAGTTTAGGGGAAAAGAAAAACTGTTTATGAAGATCAAGTTGTATTTATTCTCCAAATACAGTCAGTCCTACTGACTTGCCATCTGTAGGTCATACAACCAGGGATGAAATATGTGTGTCTTAAGATAATCATCAATAACCCCACACCATTATGGTACTTTTTGCACATATCTTCCTGTTTCGAACTTTTATCATCCCGGCAAGGTAGCACATTCACACTGACATCCTCTTACCTGTGCTACCTGGAGACATCAGCCTTAATTGTATTTTGAAAGTTGATTGACTGGGGCTGACTGCAACCTGTGTCAACAGGGAGGGAATAGGTGTTACTATTTGCTTGTTTCCACTTGATGGTACAGACCTAGAGGGGTCTATCTGCTCTTTCCCTACCTATACCCACAATACCATCCTGCTTCACTGTGATATAATCTGAATACTATTCATTTCATTTACTCAACAATTGTGTATTGAATGCCTACTAGTATTCTGGTGGCAGTGGCAGTGAAAGGAAGTACAAGGATCACTCCTAGGATGTTTTCTTGATGAACTGATTGGATGGTGGTGGCATAAATGAGAAGGGGAAACCTGAGAAAGGGACAAGGTTCAGACATGAAGGTTTTCATTTTATAGTGACAAAGAGACTAAAAACAACTGAGAGAAATAGAACTTAGTATGATTTAGGTGTAGTACCTTTCTGAGTCAGAGGAATGGGATCTGGAATTCCTTCCCAGATTATATTCTTCAATTGGTAATTAAACTCAATTAATAAATCTTTATGTCTCTATTTCAGGTCAGAGGGAGAATAATAATGAACTCATTGAGCCTCTTTGCTGCTATTTCTGGAATAATTTTTTTGATCATGGACATATTTAATCTGACAGTTTCCCATTTTTTTAAAATGGAGAGTCTGAACCTTACTAAGGCTCCCACACCACATATTAACATATATAACTGTGAACCAGCTAACCCCGCTGAGAAAAACTCTCTATCAATGCAATATTGTGACAGCATACGGTTTTTGTTCTTGGTAAGTGTGAAACTGGATGTATTTTCAGGGAGGAAGTATGGCATTTTTCTTATGACCATCAACTCTAGATCCAGACTGTCTGTGTCTGCTACTTATTGCCTATATGGCGCTGAGCAAGAATTCTGATCACACTGTCTCATTTTCTTCAACTGTAAAATGGGGAAGGTAATAGTATTTACTGTTTATAGTATTTATAGGGCTGTTTTGAGGGATGAGTTAATACATGGAAAGCACTTAGAACAGTGTCTGGTACATAGAAAGTGCTATTTAAGTGTTTGCTTTAACATTTATTATTATTATATTATTAACAGAATATTTATTATTATTATTATTATTAAGATGAACATTGAAGAACCTAAGTTGTAATAAACATCATTTGCCTCAAGGAGTTTTTAGTGTAGAGTTTGAAGGGGAAAAAAATGCATCTCCCACGTGTGGAGAGATTTCCTTAGTGCGATACCATACCACCTAAAGCTGGATACAGTTCAATTTGGGACTCAATAATTGTTCTTGCCTACACAGAATTGATTCTTCAACTAATTATTATTGCTTTACTTTCTTTTTTTTTTTTAAAGGAATTTCTTTATTTTTATTTATTTATTTATTTTTGGCTGTGTTGGGTCTTCGTTTCTGTGCGAGGGCTTTCTCCAGTTGCAGCAAGCGGGGGCCACTCTTCATCATGGTGCGCGGGCCTCTCACTGTCGCGGCCTCTCTTGTTGCGGACCACAAGCTCCAGACGCGCAGGCTCAGTAGTTGTGGCTCACGGGCCCAGTTGCTCCGCGGCATGTGGGATCTTCCCAGACCAGGGCTCGAACCCGTGTCCCCTGCATTGGCAGGCAGATTCTCAACGACTGCGCCACCAGGGAAGCCCTACTGCTTTACTTTCTGTCAGCAACATGCACTATCTGTTATGTGCCAGGAGTTGTGCTACGGGTTAGGGTTATGCAGATACTAGCAGTTCTCACAGTCAGTCATTATTTCCCTAAAGAACTGATCTTTTAATCATTTACTTTTAGTCAACAGTCATTTACTGAGCACCAACCATATTCTTATATTTTCATTATTACATTTTCACCCTCATTTTTCTGTTCTTCAGGGCATTTTTGCAGTGATGCTGCTCTTTGCCTTCCTCCAAAAACTTGTGACAGCTGGCACTGTTGAGAATGAATGGAAAAAAATATGCTCCAGACCCAAAGCTGTAAGTAGAAGCCATGCTGTTCACAAACTCCCTGTAGGAAAATCACACCTACAAAGAGTCATTTATGGAGAGTGTAATCTGATGAGCCTGGGAACATCATGAAAAGTGATCCTAGCATATTTCTGGAAAGCAGAAAATACCAGTAATGGAGAAAAATGTCTTGAAATCTGAAATAAGTTTAAAGGTTAGACAGAGGATACAGTCCTATGCTATGTGCATCCTCTTACTAACCTTGCTGGACTTCAAGTCATCCCTCTTGACTTCAGAATTCCATACTTAATGCATAAAAACAGGATGGCTGAAGGCTGATTAAAGCCACTATTTCTTCCACCTCATTTCTCAGTATTCTCTTCTCCTCCCCTCTTTCCTTCTAATTCCTCTTCCAAAACAATAGGTTCAAAGAGGCTCCACAACTGGGAGATATGAATATCCCAGTGACAGATCTATTATCAACTGCTTCAGAACCATAGGATGTTAGCTTTGGAAGAGAATTTAGAAATCATCATCAATTCCTTCATTTTGCAGATGAGGAAGACAGGATTGGAGAGAGAAAGTTACTTTCCCAAGGTTATATGCAATAAAGGCCAATCAAAACTAAAATCTAAATTCCTCTATTATTGCAGTGTTATTTCCCAAACACTGTGTGATCATTCCAGGCAAGGTGGCAAGTATCTGCTGGCCTTGAGGATGAGCCTTGATAAGTGATTTGATAAGGATTTGAGCACCTGGGAAATCAATCCTGGTATTGGGAAGCATATAGAAAATAACATAAATAGCATAAAAACCAGGAGGCATTTGATATTCATACAGATTGTTGAGAAATGTGCCAGTGATAAAGGTCAAGAAAAGTTGGTTCAATTTTGTGTTCCAGAATGTAGTTCTCCTGTCAGCAGAAGAAAAAAAGGAACAGGCAATTGAAATAAAAGAAGAAGTGGTGGAGCAGATTGAAATATCTTCCCAACCAAAGAACGAAGAGGACATTGAAATTATTCCAGTCCAAGAAGAAGAAGAAGAAGAAGAAGAAGAAACAGAAATAAACTTTCCAGAACCTCCCCAAGATCAGGAAGCCTCACCAATAGAAAATGATAGTGTCCCTTAAACTATTTTTTTTCTGTTTTCTTTTTTTTTAGACATTAACGTTCACAGCTTCCAAGAGACTTATTTACCCCCATTTCTGAAGGCACTCTGCATGCAGCCTCCATGTCTCTCTGGTCTTTGCATGGAGTGACCACAGCTCCCTTCGCCCCGTCCTCATTCAGAGGATGAACATAGGCCATTGTAGTAGACTGTATCATCATGTTTCTTGTTTAGGACAGCTTTCTTAACGTTAAAAAAATAGGCTGAATAAGGGCTGCAGAATGCGGTTTCTCACTGGCCTGTTCCTTGGATAAGGTGTAGTAGTAGTCACAGCAGTAGTAGTTCGTTTGTTTTTTCATTTTTTCCCTCTGCAATGGGGAGACTCCGCACCAGATGAAAAATGTAAGTGACTGCTCCATGCCGTCCCTAAGCTATCTTTAATTCCTTCCATATCTACATTTTTCATGGAGTCTCTTTTGCACCACTGCTTTCAGGAAAGCAAAAAATAATAATGAGGTACAATAAAGAACCCATTCCATCTGTCTTTCTATGGGGCTGACACTGTGCCCTCCACACCCCACTGGGGCAGCTCTAAGTGGCCAGTCTTCAGCCCTGTCTTTGTACAAACAGCACTGCTTACACATCTCCGTCTGTCTTAACTTCCCCTAACTCCTCTTCTAGGCTCTTGGTTGCACTGTCTACCTACTTCTAGCCTTTAGGCAAAGGAAGAAAGAATGATAGAAAAAGTGCCATGAGGAGTACCCAAATTACAAAGGATAATCAATACTTGTATTTGTAGAATATTTTCCAGTTCACAAAGTATTTTATCAAATAATTGCAATTGAGCTTCCATGATCAAGGGAAAAAAATCCCTATCCCTATTTTACAAATGTTCAAAGAGAAAATAAGCAAATAAATAAGTAAAGGTAATTTGTCAATGGTCACAGCAAGTAATTTTGAGAGCCTGTTTCATACCTAGATCTTCTTATTCAAATGTTATAATGCTTGAAATAACCAAATTGCCTATCCAATGTCTGCATAAACTACTAGAGCCAAGTCAACAGGTTTTATCAGCACCTGTTCTCTGACCAGCATGAAACAGGAGTTGAGAAAGACACAAAAGAGTCAGAAATCAGGTTTTACCCCTTGGGGACAAAAAGACTTAGACATTCACAACCTTTGAAAAATCATTAATATACAGTTAGCTGTCAGATTATAGAATGCAGACACTAAGTGCTATAGACATTCTGAGAAAGAAGATCATGCTTGAAAATAACATAATTACTTACGATGCCAAATCTCAGGCAATATTTACCCTATTTCTCGATTCTTTTTCATATTCAGAGACGTTACCACCCTACATAGAAAGAATGTTAAACTAGGAAGACGTCACTATAATCTATCAACTACATTTGAGCATTTACTACATGCTGAGTGCTGCCAGACTCTGGCAGGTACATAGACAATGTAATTTCCACTCTCAGTGCTATTTCCACTTTGACCACCAATGGAAGATATTTCCTGTGATTAGGAAAAAAAAAAAGGAGGTGGGACATTTCTGTCTATGTCCTCGAAAATGGCTTTAAATGAATAAAACTATATGTGTGTTCTCGTCTGCAGCAGATGATTCCAACATGGTGTTTCCCTAATCTTCTTTACTCTTGTAACATTTTGACCATGGGAGGCTCCAGCAGCCTTAAGCTCATATTCACATAATCCCAATCTGGGTTTGAACTGTAAGATGTCAAGACATCGACTATTCGTGTCAATATATTCTAACACACACACATATTCCCGTGGAAAATTTTCCTGGAACAGGTCATTAATAACACACTCCTTGTTGTCTGCGGTCCAGAATGTGACTGGAATATATGGTGGTAGACTAGGACCAGTACCTGCCTTGGACTAGGGGAAAGGGAAGAGGTTGTGGCAATGGCAGACTCAAGGCAAAATTCAGTGAGAAAAACTTTCAAAGGAGACGATCTTATTTCTATTTCATTTTCTCCACTTCTGAAATATATATGAGGATACTTCTCCAAACCCATGGTTTCCTTAAGAATTTTAGTTTATTTTATTCATTTTTATTATCTCAAATAATTAGTTTTTTCTGACCTCACATTAACTCCTTATAACGAGACACTGCTGATGTCAACTCTTGAAAAAGAATGAAAATCCTTGCTATGACCTTCTCCCCAATTATCTCTTTGGCAATTTGTTCATAGTAGGGTGACGGACCACCCCACTCTGCTCAGAACTGAGAGATTTCCTGGGATACAGGACTCTTAGTGCTAAAAACCAGATAGTCCGAGGCAAACCAGGATGGTTGATCACCTTAGTTCACGACAGTACATAATTTTACCCAGTTGCAATCACTGCACAATGTAATCTTTTTATACTTAAATTTATATCATAAATATGTTTCTTTACTGGTATATAATTTTCTTAAGTATTATTTTTAGTTGCAACTTAGCACTTCACTGAATCAATATAGAATAATTCACCATTCCTCTATAATTGGATACTTAGCGTATTTCCTTTTTTTCTTTTTTTTTTTGCAAATCACTTTTATAGCTGCAGAAACCATGAGCAAGAAAGAAACATATTTCCTGTTCTCATTATTCAAAATGTGGTTTCACACATTAGGCCTTGTCAAAGTCCACCAATAGGAAGTACTGGCACTTGTTAAAAACCAGGGAATTCATTTTTATTACACTTTGAGAAGAGCAAAATCCAATACACAGAAATGGTAGCTTGGATTTGATTTGTTTTAAATTCTTGGTACATAACCTAAAACACAAATCGGAAATTTTCCTAAGTCTGTAAACCTTAAAGGGGTTTCCTTTCATTCAAAACCTGGTTATATGTTCTGAGCTAAAGAGGACCAAGCAATATAAAATGAATATGGTAGAATCATATGGTGGCAAAATCAAAGCTAAGCTAGGATTTTCCCATGGAGTCATGTTTGCCCCTTGCTCACCTCTTCCCTTGGTGACTTACTGTAAGAAAATTACTCTTACCTAGTATGCACCCTGCTGCAAGGGAGAACAAAAATCCTAAAGTAAGATACAAACTCATCATTGGGAAATCATTAATTCAATCATCCAAAAGTACTTACTGATCCCAGCCTACCGGTAAGCAAAAATAAGCAAAGTCCTCTCATTTTAGAGCTTACTATCTGGTTGGAAAGACAGACATTAGTAATATATCCGTCAGGCACCTACTATGGGTATGGCATCCTGTTAAGTACAGAGGGTATACCTAAATATAAGAAAAAACCCCTGCCCTCAAAAATCTTACTGCCTAACTAGAGGTGATAAAAACCATATGTGTTAAAAGATAAGCAGTAGGGATCCAAGAAAATTCAATGGGAAAAGAATAATCTTTCAAAAAACTGTGGTGGGAAAACTGGGTAGCCACATGAAAAAAAGAATGAAATTGGACACTTACCTCATATCACATACAAAAGTTAACTCAAAATGGATCAAAGGCCTAAATATTAGAGCTAAAACTACAAAACTCTTAGAAGAAAACATAGGTATAAACTTCATAACCTTGGATTAGGCAATGGTTTCTTAGGTATGACAACAAAAGCATAAACAAATTAAAAAGTGAACATCATCAAAATTAAAAACTTTTGTGCTTCAAAGGGCACCGTAAAGAAAGTGAAAACAACCTACAAAAGGGGAGAAAATATCTGCAAATTATATATCTGATAAGGGTCTAGTATCCAGAACTTATAAAGAAAGCTTACAGCTCAGCAATAAAAAGACAAATAACACATTTAAACTTGGGCAAAGGATTTGAATATATATTTGTCCAAAGAAAATATACAAATGGTCAATAAGCATATGAAAAGATGCTCATCACTAGTCACTAGGGAAATGCAAATCAAAACCACAATGAGATATGACTTCACACCCATGGGGATGGCTATAATCAAAAAGAAAGTAACAAGCTTGGTGAGGATTTGGAAAAATTAGAACCCTCATACATTGCTAGTGGTAATGTAAAATGGTGTAGCTGCTTTGAAAAATTGTTTGGCAGTTCCTCAAAAAGCTAAACATAGAGTTACTATAAGGTAAGCCTCAGTAGTCCACTACTAGGTATATACCTATGAAAAGTGAAAACACAGGATCACACACAAACTTTTATACAAATGTTCATAGCAGCGTTATTCATAATAGGCAAAAAGTGGAAACAACCCAGAAGTCTATCAACTGATGAATAGATAAAGAAAATGTGGTATATCCATATAATGAAACATTCTTCAGCCATGAAAGGAATGATGTACCGGTACATGTCATAACATACATGAGCCTTAAAAATATCATTTTAAGTACAAGAAGTCAGATATAAGAAACTATATATTATATGACTCCATTTATACGAAATGCCCATAATAGGTAAATCCATAAAAAAAAAAAATAGATATAGGCAGGAGACAGGGGGGGCAGGAGAAACAGAAAGTGACTGTTAATTAGGTTTCCTTTGGCATGATGAAAATATTCTGTAATTATATAATGGTGCAATGATGGTTGCGTAATTTTGTGAATATATTAAAAAAACTTTAAAAGATGTGTGAATTACATTCCAATAAAAATAATTTAAAAAGAGATGATAAGTGACATAAGATAGCCAGGAAGGACTAAATAACAGTAAAAGGCTCTAATGCCTAGCACAAAATAATTGCTCCATAATATTATAGGAACGAGCTCAATGAAGGCTAGGATATTACAAGGAAATCTCATGGAATAGAAGGGATTTGAGTTGAATCTTAGAGAATAAGTAGAAATTATATAATAAGAGAAAAAGAACATTCCAGGTAGGAGGAACAATACCTATACAGGATGAAACAGAAACATTCTAGTTGTGTTCACAGCCAATCAGAATAGCCTAGATGGATCATGGTTAAATCAGGGTGTAATTAACTTAAGGCAATAGACAAAGGCTGGAACCACACTATGCAGGGTCTTAAATGCCCATGGCATCTGGACTTTAATCCATAAGCATTAGAGAATCACTGGAGGTGAACTGAGTAGGGAAGAAAGAAATTACAATTAATAGTTTAGAAAACAAGTGAGACAGTAGGAGTAAACAAGGAACTAGACCTGAATTAAAGACTAGAAATAAAGGTGGGGGCTATATTTTAGACATTTGGGGGTAGAAAGGACTTAATAAATGTGAAGGAATTTATTAGATATATGGAGTGAAAAAGAGGAAGAAATCAAAACATCTCTCAGCTTTGGGTTTGGATGATGGGAAGTAGGAAGGGCATTAGATGGTGACAATGCTAAAAGAGAGAGAGAGGAAGCTGAGAAAGGAGAAGCATGGGAATTGGATCATGAGCTCAGAATGGAGCAGTTCTATGATTTCACATCATAGATTGAAGATTCATTATGATATGCATTGCAAATTGTTGGAAATGCAAGCTTGAAAATCAGATGAGAGAACAGGATTGAAAGAACATGGCACTGCATGAAGAATTCACCTAAAATTGGTTAAGTTATGGGAATGAATGAGAGTTCCCAGGGGAGGGTGACACCTTGTAAGGAATGCTCACATCTGGCTGTCTGAGAAAGCGAAACTAGTGAAGATGAAATTGAGGATGTCAAAGAAAGTAGGAAAAGGATTTAAGAGAATGTCCTGTTTTGGAAGCTAAGGAAGGACAAGCATCTCAAAGGGCCAGGAGGAAGCAGAGCAGTGTTGTTGAGAAATCCTAAAGAACAGGGATTGAACAGAGCTCACTGGACACAGCTATCAGGTCGTCACTAGCGGTATTAGGGGAAACAATTTTAGAAAGGTATTAAGACGAGAAGAAAGACTGCAATTCACTGAAAATTGAATGTGACATGAAAACATTTAAGCTGTGAGAAAAGATTCTGCTTTGGGAATGTTTGGTTGTAAAACATGGTAGAGAGATGACCGATGGTTTGAGAAACAGGGCAAGAAATTACCCAGAACAGTGGGTGGTCTAAAATCTGCAGGCACAGATAGGCACAGGGTACTTTCATTTAACAAATTCAAATATTTATTGCACTTGGAACTGGTTCTAAGTGATGAGGATATAAGCAGTGAACAACACAGACAAAAATTCCTGCCTTTATCGAATTTACATCATTAAATTTCATTAATGCATTAATCTGCTGTCACTGGTGAGCAGTCAAGAGGATATTGGAAAGTTTGGACACTTCTTTTCACTGAAGAGCTAGGGTTCAGGTGTTTCACTGCCAACTTATTGACATTCTAACAACTTACTGACAACTGTGTGTGGCTTTTACAGTGTTTTTGATTTTCAAAACAATATTTCCTCAGCTTTGATAGGAACAACCAGAACAGCCAATATGGTAGAAACAAATTTGTGGGCTGCAGCATCAGACAGGAGCAGTGTTACTCCAGGAACCAGGTGAGATCAAGGAAGGGAGAAGTAAATAGCCCCCTAAAATGTCAAAAAGCACTCATAGCATAACTATTGGGCACCATTTTTCATCAGCTTCTGCAGGGAAAGAGCTGCCCAGGGATCTATCAACAACTCTCTGTGCTTTTATCTGTACAGGAAATGAAACTTAAAGTTACACTTTTGCATTTTGCAGGAAACAGCTGCAGTGAATCTACGTTTATGACAGGAACAATCCAAGTCATAAGATGGTAAAAAACTTCATTAAAACTTATTCAATGAAGCAGACACATAATTTTTTTTTCTTTTAAGAAAACTTGCATTTTAAAAAACTCCCATGTGATTCTAATGTGCAGCAGTTTGAGGCCCACTATTCTAAATTCCTTCTATGGAATCCAAATAAGATTTTAAGAAAATAGGTAACTAGCTATCACTTTAAATAACTTCTGAGAGATTGGTTCAAGATGGCGGAGTAGAAGGACGTGCTCTCACTCCCTCTTGCGGGAGTGCCGGAATCACAACTAATTGCTGAACAATCATTGACAGGAAGACACTGGAACTCACCAAAAAAGATACCTCACATCCAAAGACAAAGGAGAAGCCACAATGAGATGGTAGGAGGGGCGCAATAACAATAAAATCAAACCCCAAAACTGCTAGGTGAGTGACTCACAAACTGGAGAACACTTATACCACAGAAGTCCACCCACTGGAGGGAAGGTTCTGAGCCCCACCTCAGGCTTCCCAACCTGGGGGGCCAGCAACGGGAGGAGGAATACCTAGAGAATCAGACTTTGAAGCCTAGTGGGAATTGATTGCATGACGTTGACAGGACTGTGGGAAACAGAGACTCCACTCTTGGAGGGCACACACAAAGTAGTGTGCGCATCGGGACCCAGGGGAAGGAGCAGTGACCCCAGGGGAGACGAACCAGACCTACCTGCTAGTGTTGGAGGGTCTCCTGAAGAGGCAGGGGGTGGCTGTGTTTCACTGTGAGGACAAGGACACTGGCAGCAGAAGTTCTGGGAAGTACGCCTTGGCATGAGCCCTCCCAGAGTCCACCATTAGCCCCACCAAAGAACCCAGGTAGGCTCCAGTGTTGGGTCACCTCAGGCCAAACAACCAACAGGGAGGGAACTCAGCCCCATCCATCAGCAGACAAGCAGATTAAAGATTTACTGAGCTCTGCCCACCACAGCACCAGCCAGCTCTACCCACCACCAGTCCCTCCCATCAGGAAACTTGCACAAGCCTCTTAGATAGCCTCATCCACCAGAGGGCAGACAGCAGAAGCAAGAACTACAATCTTGCAGCCCGTGGAACAAAAACCACATTCACAGAAAGATAGACAAGACGAAAAGACAGAGGGCTATGTACTACATGAAGTAACAAGATAAAACCCCAGGAAAACAACTAAATGAAGTGGAGATAGGCAACCTTCCAGAAAAAGAATTCAGAATAATGATAGTGAAGATGATCCAGGATCTCAGAAAAAGAATGGAGGCAAAGATCGAGAAGATGCAAGAAATGTTTAACAAAGACCTAGAAGAATTAAAGAACAAACAAACAGAGATGAACAATACAATAACTGAAATGAAAACTACACTAGAAGGAATCAACAGCAGAATAACTGAGGCAGAAGAACGGGTAAGTGACCTGGAAGACAGAATGGTGGAATTCACTACTGTGGAACAGAAAAAAGAAAAAAGAATGAAAAGAAATGAAGACAGCCTAAGAGGCCTCTGGGACAACATTAAACACAACAACATTCGCATTATAGGGGTCCCAGAAGAAGAGAGAGAGAAAGGACCAGAGGAAATATTTGAAGAGATTATAGTTGAAAACTTCCCTAACATGGGAAAGGAAATAGCCACCCAAGTCCAGGAAGCGCAGAGAGTCCCATACAGGATAAACCCAAGGAGAAACATGCCGAGACACATAGTAATCAAATTGGCAATAATTAAAGACAAAGAAAAATTATTGAAAAGCAGCAAGGGAAAAACGACAGATAACATACAAGGGAACGCCCATAAGGTTAACAGCTGATTTCTCAGCAGAAACTCTACAAGCCAGAAGGGAGTGGCATGACATATTTAAAGTGATGAAAGGGAAGAACCTACAACCAAGATTACTCTACCCAGCAAGGATCTCATTCAGATTTGATGGAGAAATCAAAAGCTTTACAGACAAGCAAAAGCTGAGAGAATTCATCACCACCAAACCAGCTCTACAACAAATGCTAAAGGAACTTCTCTAAGTGGGAAACACAAGAGAAGAAAAGGACCTACAAAAACAAACCCAAAACAATTAAGAAAATGGTCATAGGAACATACATATCGATAATTACCTTAAACGTGAATGGATTAAATGCTCCAACCAAAAGACACAGGCTCGCTGAATGGATACAAAAACAAGACCCATGTATATGCTGTCCACAAGAGACCCACTTCAGACCTAGGGACACAGACTGAAAGTGAGGGGATGGAAAAAGATATTCCATGCAAATGGAAATCAAAAGAAAGCTGGAGTAGCAATACTCATATCAGATAAAATAGACTTTAAAATAAAGAATGTTACATGAGACAAGGAAGGACACTACATAATGATCAAGGGATCAATCCAAGAAGAAGATATAACAATTATAAATATATATGCACCCAACAGAGGAGCACCTCAATACATAAGGCAACTGCTAACAGCTATAAAAGAGGAAATCGACAGTAACACAATAATAGTGGGGGACTTTAACACCTCACTTACACCAATGGACAGATCATCCAAACAGAAAATAAGGAAACACGAGCTTTAAATGACACAATAGACCAGATAGATTTAATTGATATTTATAGGACATTCCATCCCAAAACAGCAGATTACACTTTCTTCTCAAGTGCGCATGGAACATTCTCCAGGCTAGATCATATCTTGGGTCACAAATCAAGCCTCAGTAAATTTAGGAAAACTGAAATCATATCAAGCATCTTTTCTGACCACAACACTATGAGATTAGAAATCAATTACACGGAAAAAAACATAAAAAACACAAACACATGGAGGCTAAACAATACGTTACTAAATAACCAAGAGATCACTGAAGAAATAAAAGAGGAAATAAAAAAATACCTAGAAACAAATGACAATGAAAACACGACGACCCAAAACCTATGGGATGCAGCAAAAGCAGTTCTAAGGAGGAAGTTTATAGCAATACAATCCTACCTCAAGAAACAAGAAACATCTCAAATAAACAATCTAACCTTACACCTAAAGGAACTAGAGAAAGAAGAACAAACAAAACCCAAAGTTAGCAGAAGGAAAGAAATCATAAAGATCAGAGCAGAAATAAATGAAATAGAAACAAAGAAAACAGTAGCCAAGATCAATAAAACTAAAAGCTGGTTCTTTGAGAAGATAAACAAAATTGATAAACCATTGGCCAGACTCATCAAGCAAAAGAGGGAGAGGACTCAAATCAATAAAATTAGAAATGAAAAAGGAGAAGTTACAACAGACACCGCAGAAATACAAAGCATCCTAAGAGACTACTACAAGCAACTCTATGCCAATAAAATGGACAACCTGGAAGAAATGGAGAAATTTACTTGATCTAGAGACTGTCATACAGAGTGACATAAGTCAGAAAGAGAAAAACAAATATCGTATATTAACGCATATATGTAGAACCTAGAAAAATGGTACAGATGAACCAGTTTGCAGGGCAGAAATTGAGACACAGATGTAGAGAACAAACGTATGGACACCAAGGGGGGAAAGTGGTGGGGGGATGATGGTGTGAAAAATTAGGAGATTGGGATTGACATATATACACTAATATGTATAAAATGGATAACTAATAAGAACCTGCTGTATAAAAAATAAATAAAATAAAATTCAAAAAATAAAAAATAAATAACTTCTGAAATATACTTTTGAATTGTAAAAACACTGAAGAATTTTGAAGACATGATAGAGAAAAAGAAACGACAAAAAACTCCTTCAAATGGCCTTTTCTAACTGCCCAATTTCACCTTGTTCTCTGGACACTCCCTCCCACTTCATCTTAATTCTCTGCCTGGCACTCACTTATCACAATCTGATGTTTCTATCATTTATTTGATTGTTTGCTTCTCCTGCCTAGAATACAAGTTCCTGAGAGCTGGTACTTGTCTATTGTGCTTACCACTAAGACTGCAGCACCTAGAAGACTATGACACATAGTAGGTCCTCAAACAACACTTATTAAATGATGATGGTTAAAAATCATTTCTGTTTATGGTTACTTACATTCATACTAATCAACAGACATATTCTTTTCTCTACACAACATTTACAATGGGTTTTGTGTATGTATTTTTAGCTTTCCATATTCTCATTTTCATGATTGCATAATAGTGCATCATGAGAAATACCAAAATTACCCATTTATCCTGTTGGTGAACTATCTCTACCTATTTGATTCTGACTGTATATACCTACCTACCTATCTACTTACCTGTCTGTCTTTTCATTTATCAATTAAAATATGAACATTCAGTTTTATTCTTTCTATCCCTTTATTAAAGTTTACATTAGAAGTCAGTGAAATATACTGAATCAAAGGGATTCCAATAATTTATTTTCATGTGTGACAATTTTTTCTATATAGTTTTTAGTTAAGATACACAGTCCCCCTAAAAAGACAGGTGTGCCCTGTTCACTAAATTTTGAATAATTTTAATAAATTACCACTCTCTCTTTCACACCATCCTCAATTCATTAAACACAAAATTGTGTCATCTTGATAAGTTCTTATTGCTAGTGTTTAGAATAGCATTCTCATACACTAAATGAATTTCTTTTTTTCTGTTCATATTTGCTGCCCTCTAAAATATGATTTACCTTTGTTTATGCTTTTACTAAATTAATAATATCAAATACTCAAAACACAGTAGAAATGCAAGACATACCAAACCACAAAACCCAGACAGAGTGGAAAAAAGTTGCTTTCCTTTCTTCCTTCCTTCCTCCCTCCCTTCCTTCCTTCCTTCATTTCTTTCTTTCTTTGCTTTTCTTTGGTTTTATTTTTTGGAGGGGGCACCTTTAGAGACGGTGGATGCTATAATTTCTGAAGCAATGAAATAAAGTGAATCCCTTTGAAGAGGTAATTTCATAAAGACAGTAGAGTTGGTGAAGACACAGTGAAGTTAGATGAAGTCAGAGAAGATACAATGAGTTAAAGAGAATATGATTATAATATTACTGGAGAAAAACAAGAAGATGAACAGGCAATATTCAACAACAGTCTACAGCATTATGTAAGAGGAAGACACTGAATATGGGGAGTAACCTTGCTGAGCCAAGCTACTTTCCATAATAGGAGAAATGAGAGTTGCTCTTTTTGTGATCATATGTGGATATTCAACCAAGCATAAAATTAGGGGCCCATAAGAGATTTACAGGCAATCCGAGGTTAAGATGGAAGCAAAAGGGGGACTTCCCTGGCGGTTCAGTGGTTAAGACTCCATGCTTCCACTGCAGGGGACACGGGTTCGATCCCTGGTCAAAAGGAGGTAAAATCAAAGACTAGATGAGATATCCAGAGGCAAATGACCCCACCCTGTACAGGTCTTGGTGCAAAGCAGTCCGAGTAATGAATCACTGAAGTCTACATTTCCACCAGCAGGGTGGAAACGAGGACAAAGAACAAGGAGACAGCAACGGTAAGAAAGAGCAATGCTCTGCTCTAACCAAAACTCCTCAGTATAAGGCATCTCCATGTGGAACCATGCCTACATGTCAGAGGACTGAAACAAGAGGAAACTGATCGATATTAATACTAAAAACAGATTGGTTTAAATAAGGGGAAGAGAAACTAATTTTTGTTAAATATACACCATCTGACAGGCATTAGGGTAGAAGCATTATACTCAGTAAATTGTTTATTCTTCACCTCAACCTAGTTGAGGTGGGTGTGATTCCATTTTACAGATGAAAAAAAAAGAAAAAAAGAAAACGGAGTTTAAAGAAACATTACTTCCCAGAGTCACATGGCTAGTAAGAGCGGGGTGGGATCAAACTTCAGCCTAACCCCGAATTCCTCATCCTTTCTCCTATTGAATCTTTTAAGACTAAAAAGGAAAATCTCTGTCTTCCATCTAAAGATACACCATTTTATATCAATTCTATAATTCATTTTTTTTCCACATTATAACATCTCTGAAATCTCATGGTATCATAGGTTAAGTGGCAGCATTCTTCTTCCTTAGTGTTATATAAAATAGTGGTGCATCCTACCAACAAAGATGTGACAGATTCAGTGAAACACTTAGATATATGGCTGGCTCTTGATAGAAGCTCTGGCAGAGATATTTTTTAAAATAATAAAGTTTTTAGATTTGAATATTCACTCTTGGAAGGACAGCAGGCATGTGGAATATAAAGTTTCCAAGAGGTGGCTTCTTTGTTTAGCTTAAATAAATGATGGCTGTGTCTCAGAAATATTCTACCTTCCAACACGACAAAAATCATTTTCTAAAGAAGCACTTTTGCTTTGCTTGTCTGAAAAATATGAACATTATATGACATACTGTACCCACAAAAAGAATTTCTCATTAATAATGCAAAAGCTAAGGTGTGTTTGGGGGTGTCTTGTAAAATTAGAGAAGGATCATGGAGAAAAAAGACTCAGGGACGCCAAGAGATTAGGCCTATAATGCACCTCCTTCACCTCTTACTCCAGAAAGCAATAACTTTGGGGGAGAAGAGGAAGAGAACAGGATGTCCATCTGGTGATGGAGATTGGGGCAGGCCAGTCCTATGTTCCCCACTCCCCCACCTCTGCTTGCTAATGTCGGAATGGGATCAGGCTCCATTTCTCCCACTCACAACCCCCAGTGTGAATATAAAAGGTAACCACCAAACATGACCAGGGTGCTCATCCTTTCTAATATGTGGGACCCAGATCTGGGGAAGAGTCAATGACTGACCATGAAGACTCCATTAATGAATGGCCCATGTTTTAGTGGCCTACAGTATTGGCCAAAATTAAATTCTCATGCTGCTACTTTTTTTGAAAAATTTAAGTATAACTGACCTACAACACTATATTAGTTCCAGGTGTACAACATAATAATTCAATATTTTTATACATTACAGAATGATCACACAATAAGTCTAGTTACCATCTGTCACTTTACAAGGTTATTACAGTATTATTGACTATATTCCCCATGCTGTATATTTCATCCCCATGACTCATTTATTTCATAACTGGAAGTTTATAACTCTTAATCTCTCTCACCTATTTTACTCATCCCCCCACCCAACTCCCCTCTGGCAACCACCTGTTTGTTCTCTATATCTATGATTCAATTTCTGTTTTGTTATGTTTGTTCATTTGTTTTGTTTTTTAGATTCCACATATAAGCAAAATCATATGGTATTTGTCTTTCTCTGCTTGACTTATTTCACTTGGAATAATACCCTTTAGGTCCATCCATGTTGTCGCAAATGGCAAGATTTCATTCTGTCTTATGGCTAATATTCCATTGTGTATACATGCCACATCTTCTTTATCCATTCATCCATCAGTCAACACTTAGGTTCCTTCCATCTCTTGGCTATTGTAGCTAATGCTGCAATGAACATAGGGTGCACATATCTTTTCAAATTAGTGCTTTTGTTTTCTTTGGAAAAATATCCAGAAGTGGAATTGCTGGATCATATGGTAGTTCTACTTTTAATTTTTTGAGGAATCTACATACTGTTTTCCATACTGGCTGTATCAATTTACATCCCCATCAACAAAGCATGAAGATTCCCTTTTCTCCACATCCTCACTAACACTCATAACTTGTCTTTTTGAGAAGAGCCATTCTCAGAGGTCTGAGATATCTCATTGTAGTTTTTATTTGTATTTCCTTGATGATTAGTGACATTAAGCATCTTTTCCTGTGTCTGTTGGCATTCTGTATGTCTTCTTTGGGAAAATGTCTCTTTAGGTCCTTGGCTCATTTTTTAATCAGGTTGTTTGTTTTCTGATGTTGAGTTGTAAGAGTTTTTGTATATTTGGGGTATTAACACCTTATCAGATACATTGTTTGCAAATATGTTCTCCCATTTTGTAGGCTGCCTTTGTATTTTGTTGATAGTTTCCTTCACTGTGCAAAAGCTTTTTAGTCTGATGTAGTCCCATTTGTTTATTTTTGCTTTTATCTTTCTTGCCTGAGGAGACATACTCAAAAAAATATTGCTAAGACCATGTCAAAGAATATACTGCCTATCTTCTTCTAGGAGTTTTATGGTTTCAGATCTTACATTTAAGTCTTTAATCCATTTTGAGGTTTTTTTTGAATATGGTGTGAAAAGGTAATTTGATTCTTTTGCATGTAGCTGTACAGTTCCCAACACCATTTACTGAAGGGGCGGTCTTTTCCCCACTGTATTATTTATTCTTGCCTCCCTTGTTGTAGATTAATTGACCATAAATGTGTGGGTTTATTTCTGAGCTCTCTATTCTGCTCCACTGATCTATGTGTCTGGCTTTGTGCCAGTACCATACTGCTTGGATTACTGTAGCTTTGATGTATAGGTTGAAGTCAGGGAGCATGATACATGCTGCTTTGTTCTTTCTCAAGATCGTTTTGGCTATTCAGGGTATTTTGTGTATCCATACAAATTTTAGAATTATTTGTTCTAGCTCTGTGAAAAATGCCATTGGTATTTTGATAGGGATTCAGGGTGTTACTTTTATTTTTTTTATTTTTTTTAACATCTTTATTGGAGTATAATTGCTCTACAATGGTGTATTAGTTTCTGCTGTATAACAAAGTGAATCAGCTATAGGTATACATATATCCCCATGTCTCCTCCCTCTTGTGTCTCCATCACACCCTCCCTATCACACCCCTCTAGCTGGAAACAAAGCACCGAGCTGATCTCCCTGTGGATGAGGCTGCTTCCCACTAGCTATCTGTTTTGCATTAGGTAGTGTATATATGTCCATGCCACTCTCTCACGTTGTCCTAGCTTACCCTTCCCCCTCCCCGTGTCCTCAAGTGCATTCTCTATGTCTGCGTCTTTATTCCTGTCCTGCCCCTAGGTTCTTCAGAACCTTATTTTAGATTCCATATATATGTGTTAGCATACGGTATTTGTTTTTCTCTCTCTGACTTACTTCACTCTGTATGACAGTCTCTAGATCCATCCACCTCACTACAAATAACTAAGTTTCATTTCTTTTTATGGCTGAGTAACATTCCATTGTATATATGTACCACATCTTCTTTACCTACTAATCTGTCGATGGACATTTAGGTTGCTTCCATGTCCTGGCTATTGTAAATAAAGCTACAGTGAACATTGTGGTACATGACTCTTCTTGAATTATGGTTTTCTCAGGGTATATGCCCAGTAGTGGGATTGCTGGATCGTATGGTAGTTCTATTTTTAGTTTTTTAAGGAACCTCCATACTGTTCTCCATAGTGGCTGTATCAATTTACATTCCCACTAACAGTGCAAGAGGGTTCCCTTTTCTCCACACCCTCTCCAGCAATTATTGTTTGTAGATTTTTTGATGATGGCCATTTTGACTGGTATAAGGTGATACCTCATTGTAGTTTTGATTTGCATTTCTCTAATGATTAGTGATGTTGAGCATCCTTTCATGTGTTTGTTGCAAACTGTATATCTTCTTTGGAGAAATGTCTATTTAGGTCTTCTGCCCGTTTTTGGATTGGGTTGTTTGTTTTTTTGATATTGAGCTGCATGAGCTGCTTGTATATTTTGGAGATTAATCCTTTGTCTTTGATTCGCTTGCAAATATTTTCTCTCACTCTGAGGGTTGTCTTTTCAACTTCTTTATGGTTTCCTTTGCTGTGCAAAAGCTTTTAAGTTTCATTAGGTCCCATTTGTTTATTTTTATTTCCCTTACTCTAGGAGGTGGGTCAAAAAGGATCTTACTGTGATTTATGTCATGGAGTGTTCTTCTGATGTTTTCCTCTAAGAGTTTTATAGTGTCTGGCCTTATATTTAGGTTTTTAATCCATTTTGAGTTTATTTTTGTGTATGAGGTTAGGGAGTGTTCTAATTTCATTCTTTTATATGTAGCTGTCCAGTTTTCCCAGCACCACTTATTGAAGAGGCTGTCTTTTCTCCATTGTATACTCTTGCCTCCTTTATCAAAGATAAGGTGACCATATGTGCATGGGTTTATCTCTGGGCTTTCTACCCTGTTCCATTGACCTATATTTCTGTTTTTGTGCCAGTACCATACTGTCTTGATTACTGTAGCTTTGTAGTATAGTCTGAAGTCAGTATAGTATAGTCTGTAGTATAGTCTGAAGTCTGTAGTATAGTCTGTAGTATAGTCTGTAGTATAGCCTGACTCTTCTAGCTCAATTTTTCTTTCTCAAGATTGCTTTGGCTATTTGGGGTCTTTTGTGTCTCCATACAAATTGTGAAATTTTTTGTTCTAGTTCTGTGAAAAATGCCAGTGGTAGTTTGATAGGGATTGCATTGAATCTGCAGAGTGCTTTGGGTTGTATAGCTATTTTCACAATATTGATTCCTCCAATCCAAGACCATGGTATATCTCTCCATCTGTTTGTATCACCTTTAATTTCTTTCATCAGTGTCTTATAGTTTTCTGAGAATAGGTCTTTTACCTCCTTAGGTAGGTTTATTCCTAGGTATTTTATTCTTTTTGTTGCAATGGTAAATGGGAGTGTTTCTTTAATTTCTCCTTCAGATTTTTAATCATTAGTGTTTAGGAATGCAAGAGATTTCTGTGCATTAATTTTGTAACCTGTTACTTTACCAAATCCATTGATTAGCTCTAGTAGCTTTCTGGTAGCATCTTTAGGATTCTCAATGTATAGTATCATGTCATCTGCAAACAGTGACAGTTTTACTTCTTCTTTTCCAATTTGGATTCCTTTTATTTCTTTCTCGTCTCTGACTGCTGTGGCAAAAACTTACAAAACTGTGTGGAATAATAGTGGTGAGAGTGGCAACCTTGTCTTGTTCCTGATCTTAGTGGAAATAGTTTGTTTTTCACCATTGAGAACGATGTTGGCTGTGGGTTTTTCATACATGGCCTTTATTATGTTGAGGTAAGTTTCCTCTATGCCTATTTTCTGGAGAGTTTTTATCATAAATTGGTGTTGAATTTTGCCAAAAGCTTTTTCTGCATCTATTGAGATGATCATATGGTTTTTCTCCTTCAATTTGATAATATGGTTTATCACATTGACTGATTTCCGTATACTGAAGAATGCTTGCATCCCTGGGATAAACCCCACTTGATTATGGTGTATGATCCTTTTAATGTGCTGCTGGATTCTGTTTGCTAGTATTTTGTTGAGGATTTTTGCATCTATGTTCATCAGTGATATTGGCCTGTAGTTTTCCTTTTTTGTGCCATCTTTTTCTGGTTTTGGTATCAGGGTGATGGTGGCCTCGTAGAATGACTTTGGGAGTGTTCCTCCCTCTGCTATATTTTGGAAGAGTTTGAGAAGGATAGGTGTTAGCTCTTCTCTAAATATTTGATAGAATTCGCCTGTAGCCATGTGGTCCGGGGCTTTTGTTTGTTGCAAGATTGTTAATCATAGTTCAATTTCAGTGCTTGTGACTGGTCTGTTTATATTTTCTATTTCTTCCTGGTTCAGTCTCAGGAGGTTGTGCTTTTCTAAGAATTTGACCATTTCTTCCAGGTTGTCCATTTTATTGGCATAAAGTTGGTTGTAGTAATCTCTCATGGTCCTTTGTATTTCTGCAGTGTCAGTTGTTACTTCCTTTTCATTTCTAATTCTGTTGAGTCTTCTCCCTCTTTTTTTTGATGAGTCTGGCTAATGGTTTATCAATTTTGTTTATCTTCCCAAAGAATCAGCTTTTAGTTTTATCTTTGCTATTGTTTCCTTCATTTCTTTTTCATTTATTTCGGATCTGACCTTTATGATTTCTTTCCTTCTGCTAACGTTGGGGTTTTCTTGTTCTTCTTTCTCTAATTGTTTTAGGTGTAAGGTTAGGTTGTTTATTTGAGATGTTTCTTGTTTCTTGAGGTAGGATTGTATTACTATAAATTTCCCTCTTAGAACTTCTTTTGCTCCATCCCATTGGTTTTGGGTCATCGTGTTTTCTTTGTCATTTATTTCTAGGTATTTTTTGATTTCCTCTTTGATTTCTTCAGTGCTCTTTTGGTCATTTAGTAGTGTATTGTTTAGCCTCCATGTGTTTGTATTTTTTACATATTTTTTCCTGTAATTGATATCTAGTCTCATAGTGCTGTTGTTGGAAAAGATACTTGATATGATTTCAATTTTCTTAAATTTACCAAGGCTTGATTTGTGACCCAAGATATAATCTATCCTGGAGAATGTTCCATGAGCACTTGAGAAGAAAGTGTATTCTGTTGTTTTTGGATGGAATGTCCTATAAATAAATATCAATTAAGTCCATCTTTTTTAATGTATCATTTAAAGCTTGTGTTTCCTTATTTATTTTCATTTTGGATGATCTGTCCATTGGTGAAAGTGGGGTGTTAAAGTCCCCTACTATGATTGTGTTACTGTCGATTTCCCCTTTTATGGCTGTTAGCATTTGCCTTATGTATTGAGGTGCTCCTATGTTAGGTGCATAAATATTTACAATTGTTACGTCTTCTTCTTGGATTGATCCTTTGATCATTATATAGTGTCCTTCTTTGTCTCTTGTAATAGTCTTTCTTTTAAAGTCTATTTTTTCTGATATGAGAATTGATACTCCAGCTTTCTTTTGATTTCCATTTGCATGGAATATCTTTTTCCATCCCCTCACTTTCAGTCTGTATGTGTCCCTTGGTCTGAAGTGGGTCTCTTTTAGACAGCATATATATGGGTCTTGTTTTTGTATCCATTCCGCCAGTCTATGTCTTTTGGTTGTAGCATTTAATCCATTTACATTTAAGGTAATTATCGATATGTATGTTCTATTACCATTTTTTAAATTGCTTTGGTTTATTGTAGGTCTTTTCCTTCTCTTGTGTTTCCCCTAGAGAAGTTCCTTTAGCATTTGTTGTAAAGCTGGTTTGGTGGTGCTGAATTTTAGCTTTTGCTTGTCTGTAAAGGTTTTAATTTCTCCATCGAATCTGAATGAGATCCTTGCTGGGTAATCTTGGTTGTAGGTTTTTTCCCTTTCATCACTTTAAATATGTCCTGCCACACCGTTCTGGCTTGCAGAGTTTCTGCTGAAAGATCAGCTGTTAACCTTATGGGGATTCCCTTGTGTGTTATTTGTTGCTTTTCCCTTTCTGCTTTTAATATGTTTTCTTTGTATTTAATTTTTGATAGTTTGATTAATATGGGTCTTGGCGTTTTCTCCTTGGATTTATCCTGTATGGGACTCTCTGTGCTTCCTGGACTTGATCGACTATTTCCTTTCCCATATTAGGGAAGTTTTCAACTATAATCTCTTCAAATATTTTCTCAGTCCTTTTCTTTTTCTCTTCTTCTTCTGGGACCCCTATAATTTGAACATTGGTTATTTAATGTTGTTCCAGAGGTCTCTGAGACTGTCCTCAATTCTTTTCATTCTTTTTTCTTTATTCTGCTCTACGGTAGTTATTTCCACTATTTTATCTTCCAGGTCACTTATCTGTTCTTCAGCCTCAGTTATTCTGCTATTGATTCCTTCTGGAGAATGTTTAATTTCATTTATTGTGTTGTTCATCATTGTTTGTTTGCTCTTTACTTCTTCTAGGTCCTTGTTAAACGTTTCTTGTATTTTCTCCACTCTATTTCCAAGATTTTGGATCATGTTTACTATCATTACTCTGAATTCTTTTTTAGGTAGAATGCCTGTTTCCTCTTCATTTGTTTGGTCTGGTGGGTTTTTACCTTGTTCCTTCATCTGCTGCATATTTATCTGTCTTCTCATTTTGCTTAACTTACTGCATTTGGGGTCTCCTTTTCACAGGCTGCAGGTTCGTAGTTCCCGTTGTTTTTGATGTCTGCCCCCAGTGCGTAAGGTTGGTTCAGTGGGTTGTGTAGGTTTCCTGGTGGAAAGGACTGGAGCCTGTGTTCTGGTGGATAAGGCTGTATCTTGTCTTTCTGGTGGGCAGGACTGCGTCCGGTGGTGTGTTTTGGAGTGTCTCTGAACTTATTTTGATTTTAGGTAGCCTCTCTGCTAATGGGTGGGTTGTGTTCCTGTCTTGCTAGTTGTTTGGCATGGGGTGTCCAGCACTGTAGCTTGCTGGTCGTGGAGTGGAGCTGGGTCTTACCGTTGAGATGGAGATCTCTGGGAGAGCTTTCTCTGTTTGATATTATGTGGTACTGGGAGGTCTCTGGTGGACCAATGTCCTGAACTTGGCTCTCCCACCTAAGAGGCTCAGGCCTGACACCCAGCCGGACCACCAAGACCCTGTCAGCCACATGGCTCGGAAGAAAAGGGAAAAAGGAAAAGAAAGAAAAATAAATAAATAAATAAAATAAAATAAAGTTATTAAAATTTAAAAAACTTAAAAAAATAAAAAGTAATAATTAAAAGAAAGAAAGAAGAGAGCAACCAAACCAATAAACAAATTCACCAATGATAACATGTGCTAAAAACTATACTAAAAACAAAAACAAAAACAAAAACGGACAGACAGCACCCTAGGACAAATGGTAAAAGCAAAGCTATACAGAGAAAATCACACAAAGAAGCATACACATATACACTCAGAAAAAGAGAAAAAGGGGAAAAACTATATATATATATATATATATATATATATATATAAGGAAGAGAGCAACGAAATCAATAAACAAGTCTACCAATGATAATAAGCTCTAAATACTAAACTAAGATAAACATAAAACCAGAAACAAATTAGATGCAGAAAGCAAACTCCAAGTCCACAGTTGCTCCCAAAGTCCACTGCCTCAATTTTGGGATGATTTTATTCAGGTATTCCACAGGTGCCAGGTACATCAAGTTGACTGTGGGGATTTAATCCCCTGTTCCTGAGGCTGCTGGGAGAAATTTCCCTTTCTCTTCTTTGTTCGCACAGCTCTTGGGGTTCAGCTTTGGATTTGGCCCCGCCTCTGCGTGTAGGTCACCTGAGGGCATCTGTTCTTTGCTCAGACAGGACAGGGTTAAAGTAGCAGCTAATCAGAGGGCTCTCACTCACTCAGGCCGGGGGGAGGGCCAGGTACGGAATGAGGGGTGAGCCTCCGGCGGCAGAGGCCAGCATGACATTGCAACAGCCTGAGGTGTGCCGTGTGTTCTCCTGGGGAAGTTGTCCCTGGATCACAGGACCCTGGCAGTAGCGGGCTGCACAGGCTCCCGGGAGGGGAGGTGTGAATAGTGACCTGTGCTTGCACACAGGCTTCTTGGTGGCTGCAGCAGCAGCCTTAGCGTTTCATTCTGGTCTCTGGTGTCCGCACTGATAGCCACAGCTCATGCCCGTCTCTGGAGCTTGTTTAGGCGGTGCTCTGAATCTCCTCTCCTCGTGCAGCAGGGTGCTACTTTTAAACTGAAGGTTGTTTCTTAGCCCCAGAGACCCCACAGACCCTCTCATCTCAGAGGAAGTCCTGCTCAAAGGCAGGTTCAAGGATGGCATCTTCTATGAAGCCTTTCCCCATCAAGCACTTTAAATTCTTATCTCATGGATTAAATATTGTAATAACTTGTATTTCTTTGACTTTCATTCACTGATTCTTTCATCAGGATATAAGCTTTTAGAAGGTAAAAAACATTTTTTACTCATCTCAACATCCCCAGTTCCCTGCTCAATTAATATATTTTTTTAATAGGAACAACCATTAAGGAGAACAGTATGGAGGTTCCTTAAAAAACTAAAAATAGAGGTACCATACGATCCAGCAATCCCACTCCTGGGCATATATCTGGACAAAACTATAATTCGTAAAGATACATGTTCCCCAATGTTCATAGCAGCACTATTTACAATAGCCAGGACATGGAAGCAACTTAAATGTCCATCGACAGAGGAATGGATAAAGAAGATGTGGTACATATACACAATGGAATATTACTCAGCCATAAAAAAGAACGAAATAATGCCATTTGCAGCAATGTGGATGGACCTAGAGATTGTCATACTGCGTGAAGTAAGTCAGAGGAAGACAAATATCGTATGATATCACTTATATGTGGTATCTAAAAAAATGATACAAATGAACTTATTTACAAAACAGAAGTATAGTCACAGATGCAAAAAAACCAACTTATGTTTACCGGGGGGAAGGGGGGGAGATAAATTGGGAGATTGGGATTGACATATATACACTACTATATATAAAATAGATAACTAATAAGGACTTACTATATGGCACAGGGAACTCTACTCAATACTCTGTAATGACCTATATGGGAAAAGAATTTTAAAAAGAGTGGATATATGTATATGTATAACTGATTCACTTTGCTGTATAGTTGAAACTAATGCAACATTGTAAATCAACTATACTCCAATAAAAATTTTAAAATAAAAATATGCTTTTTAAGTAATTATGTTAGACTTTATTCTTTAAGAACTTCTTGAAATTGTCTCTGACACAATTTCCATCAGCAACACTGACTTCTCAAGGTACTCGGATTAGAACAAAAGTAAACATGTCTTTATCTTCTACACAACTTTACTTTCCTCCAAATATTCCAGAGATCAGTACCCAGCACTTCAGCTTTTATTCGTTTGGCTCAAACTTTCTGAGAGGGGAGAGGTAGTTCAAATCCCCATTTGTAGGGAATCCTCTTCTCTGTATCTTCTAATGTCCTGTCCCCCACACCAGCTGGTGAGTTCCATTTGTGTCTTCTATATGTCAAGCATCCTCCTCCAATGAACAGCAAGCCTGACCCAGTCTCTCCATGACGATTCTGCCACTGCTCTGGGATCCTGCACTTGCCCTTTTTCCTACGGCCACTTAACCTGAGCCTTGACGATACTTTCCCCATGTCTAAGCAAATAAGGAAAGTTTTTTCAGTCTTTCCCATGTGTCAAACACTATACTGTTTTACATACATATTTGCATGTCCCCTTCACAATAACCTTTTCTTTGGCATAGATACTGCTATTTCCCCATTTCAAACACAAGTTGACTAAAGCACAGAGAAGTTAACTAATCTGCCCAGGGTCATGTGTAGCAAGAGGCAGAGTAGGAATCTGAACCAGCGTGTCTGCATTAGATTCCATCATGTTGTTAACCTTTACGGGGTCTAACTTTCCTTTCTCTTTTTCAAACACCGTCTTTAATCCTTACATTTACAACCTCACATCCACCTAGGTTTGTTTTGTTGTTGTTTTTGTTTTTACTTTTTATTTTGAAATGAATTTAGATTCACACAGAAGTTGCTACAATAGTACAAAAGCTCCTGGGTACCCGTCTCCCAGCTTCCCCGATGTTCATATCTTACATAATCATAATACAATTACCAAAACCAGGAAATTGACATTTGTATAGTATTGTACACTTAACTAAACCTTAGAACTTATTTGGATTTAATCTGCTTTTACAATACATACACTTGAGTGTGTGTATATTTTATTTATCACATGTATAGACTCATGTAATGACCACCACAATCAGAATTCAGAACAATTCTACTATCCCAAAAAATACTCCCTTGAGAATACAGAACGCTTCCATAACCACAAAGAAACTCCCTTGTATCATCCCCTCATAGTTGCACCCCCATATCTAACCTCTGGCAATCACCATCATATATTTTGTCATTTTAAGAATAGTTAATAGATGAAGTTATACAGTGTGTAGCCTTCTGAGATTGGCTTTCTTCACTCAACATAATACCCTTGCAATCCATCAGTGTTGTATGTATCAATAGTTTGTTACTTTTTATTGTTGTGTAGTATCCCATTGAATGAGTACACAGTTTTTTGTTTTGTTTTGTTTTGTTTTTGAATTTTATTTTATTTATTTTTTTATACAGCAGGATCTTATTAGTCATCAATTTTATACACATCAGTGTATACATGTCAATCCCAATCACCCAATTCAGCACACCACCATGCCCAACCCACCATGGCTTTCCCCCCTTGGTGTCCATACGTTTGTTCTCTACATCTGTGTCTCAACTTCTGCCCTGCAAATCAGTTCATCTGTACCATTTTTCTCGGTTCCACATACATGCATTAATATACGATATTTGTTTTTCTCTTTCTGACTTACTTCAGACAGTCTCTAGATCCATCCACGTCTCAACAAATGACTCAATTTCATTCCTTTTAATGGCTGAGTAATATTCCATTGTGTATATGTACCACATCTTCTTTATCCATTCGTCTGTCGATGGGCATTTAGGTTGCTTCCATGACCTGGCTATTGTTAATAGTGCTGCAATGAACATTGGGGTGCATGTGTCTTTTTGAATTATGGTTTTCTCTGGGTATATGCCCAGTAGTGGGATTGTTGGATCATATGGTAATTCTATTTTTAGTTTTTTAAGGAACCTCCATACTGTTCTCCATAGTGGCTGTATCAATTTACATTCCCACCAACAGTGCAAGAGGGTTCCCTTTTTTCCACACCCTCTCCAGCATTTGTTGTTTGTAGATTTTCTGATGATGCCCAGTCTAACTGGTGTCAGGTGATACCTCATTGGAGTTTTGATTTGCATTTCTCTAATAATTAGTGATGTTGAGCAGATTTTTATGTGCTTCTTGGCCATCTGTATGTCTTCTTTGGAGAAATGTCTATTTAGGTCTTCTGCCCATTTTTGGATTGGGTTGTTTGTTTCTTTAATATTGAGCTGCATGAGCTGTTTATATATTTTGGAGATTAATCCTTTGTCCATTGATACATTTGCAAATACTTTCTCCCATTCTCAGGGTTGTCTTTTTGTCTTGTTTATGGTTTCCATTGCTGTACAAAAGCATTGAAGTTTCATTAGGTCCCATTTGTTTATTTTTGGGTTTATTTCGATTACTCTAGGAGATGGATCAAAAAAGAACTTGCTGTGATTTAGGTCAAAAATTGTTCTTCCTATGTTTTCCTCTAAGAGTTTTACAGTGTCTGGTCTTACATTTAGATCTCTAATCCATTTTGAGTTTATTTTTATGTACGGTGTTAGGGAGTGTTCTAATTTCATTATTTTACATGTAGCTGTCCAGTTTTCCCAGCACCACTTATTGAAGAGGCTGTCTTTTCTCCACTGTATATTCTTGCCTCCTTTATCAAAGATAAGGTGACCATATGTGCGTAGGTTTATCTCTGGGCTTTCTATCCTGTTCCATTGATCTATATTTCTGTTTCTGTGCCAGTACCACACTGTCTTGATTACTGTAGCTTTGTAGTATAGTCTGAAGTCAGGGAGCCTGATTCCTCCAGCTCCATTTTTCTTTCTCAAGATTGCTTTGGCTATTCGGGGTCTTTTGTGTTTCCATACAAATTGTGAAATTTTTTGTTCTAGTTCTGTGAAAAATGCCAGTGGTAGTTTGATAGGGATTGCACTGAATCTGTAGATTGCTTTGGGTAGCAGAGTCATTTTCACAATGTTGATTCTTCCAATCCAAGAACATGGTATATCTCTCCATCTATTTATATCATCTTTAAATTCTTTCATCAGTGTCTTATAATTTTCTGCAAACAGGTCTTTTATCTCCCTAGGTAGGTTTATTCCAAGGTATTTTATTCTTTTTGTTGCAATGGTAAATGGGAGTGTTTCCTTAATTTCTCTTTCAGATTTTTCATCATTAGTGTATAGGAGTCCAAGAGATTTCTGTGCATTAATTTTGTATCCTGCAACTTTACCAAATTCACTGATTAACTCTACTAGTTTTCTGGTGGCACTTTAGGATTCTCTATGTATAGTATCATGTTATCTGCAAACAGTGACAGTTTTACTTCTTCTTTTCCAATTTGTATTCCTTTTATTGCTTTTTCTTCTCTGATTGCCATGGCTAGCACTTCCAAAACTATGTTGAATAATAGTGGTGAGAGTGGGCATCCTTGTCTTGTTCCTGAGCTTAGAGTTAATGCTTTCAGTTTTTCACCATTGAGAATGATGTTTGCTGTGGGTTTGTCGTATATGGCCTTTATTATGTTGAGGTAGGCTCCGTCTATGCCCACTTTCTGGAGAGTTTTTATCATAAATGGGTGTTGAATTTTGTCACAAGCTTTTTCTGCATCTATTGAGATGATCATATGGTTTTTCTTCTTCAATTTGTTAATATGGTGTATCACATTGATTGATTTGTGCATATTCAAGAATCCTTGCATCCCTGGGATAAATCCCACTTGATCATGGTGTATGATCCTTTTAATGTGTTGCTGGATTCTGTTTGCTAGTACTTTGTTGAGGATTTTTGCATCTATATTCATCAGTGATATTGGTCTGCAATTTTTTTTTGTAGTATCTTTGTCTGGTTTTGGTATCAGGGTGATGGTGGCCTCATAGAAAGAGTCTGGAAGTGTTCCTTTCTCTGCAATTTTTTGGAAGAGTTTGAAAAGGATGGGTGTTAGCTCCTCTCTAAATGTTTGATAGAATTCACCTGTGAAGCCATCTGGTCCTGGACTTTTGTTTGTTGGAAGATTTTTAATCACAGTTACAATTTCATTACTTGTGATTGGTCTGTTCATATTTTCTCTTTCTTCCTGGCTCATTCTCAGGAGGTTGTGCTTTTCTAAGAATTTGTCCATTTCTTCCAGGTTGTCCAGTTTATTGGCATAGAGTTGCTTGTAGTAGTCTCTTAGGATGCTTTGTATTTCTGCGGTGTCTGTTGTAACTTCTCCTTTTTCATTTCTAATTTTATTGATTTGAGTCCTCTCCCTCTTTTTCTTGATGAATCTGGCTAATGGTTTATCAATTTTGTTTATCTTCTCAAAGAACCAGCTTTTAGTTTTATTGATCTTGGCTACTGTTTTCTTTGTTTCTATTTCATTTATTTCTGCTCTGATCTTTATGATTTCTTTCCTTCTGCTAACTTTGGGTTTTGTTTGTTCTTCTTTCTCTAGTTCCTTTAGGTGTAAGGTTAGATTGTTTATTTGAGATGTTTCTTGTTTCTTGAGGTAGGCTTGTATAGCTATAAACTTCCCTCTTAGAACTGCTTTTCTGCATCCCATAGGTTTTGGATCGACGTGTTTTCATTGTCATTTGTCTCTAGGTATTTTTTGATTTCCTCTTTTATTTCTTCAGTGATCTCTTGGTGACTTAGTGATGTATTGTTTAGCCTCCATGTGTTTGTGTTTTTTACGTTTTTTTCCGTGTAATTGATTTCTAATCTCATAGTGTCGTGGTCAGAAAAGATGCTTGGTATGATTTCAGTTTTCCTTAATTTACTAGGCTTGATTTGTGACACAGGATGTGATCTATCCTGGAGAATGTTCCATGCGCACTTGAGAAGAAAGTGTAATCTGCTGTTTTGGGGTGGAATGTCCTATAAATATCAATTAAATCTGTCTGGTCTATTGTGTTTCCTTATTAATTTTCTGTCTGGATGATCTCTCCATTGGTGTAAGTGAGGTGCTAAAGTCCCCCACTATTATTGTGTTACTGTTGAGTTCCTCTTTTATAGCTGTTGACATTTGCCTTATGTATTGAGGTGTTCCTATGTTGGGTGCATATATAATTTTTATATCTTCTTCTTGGATTGATCTCATGATCATTATATAGTGTCCTTCTTGCCTCTTGTAACATTATTTTAAGTCTATTTTATCTGATATGAGTATTCCTACTCCAGCTTTCTTTTGATTTCCATTTCCATGGAATATCTTTTTCCATCCCCTCACTTTCAGTCTGTATGTGTCCCTAGGTCTGAAGTGGGTCTCTTGTAGACAGCATATAGACAGGTCTTGTTTTTGTATCCATTCAGCAAACCTGTGTCTTTTGGTTGGAGCATTTAATCCATTCACATTTAAGGTAATTATGGATATGTATGTTCCTATTATCAGTTTCTTAATTGTTTTGGGTTAGTTTTTGTAGGTCCCTTTCTTCTCTTGATTTTCCCACTTAGAGAAGTTCCTTTAGCATCTGCTGTAGAGCTGGTTTGGTGGTGCTGAATTCTCTTAGCTTTAGCTTGTCTGTAAAGCTTTTGATTTCTCCATCGAATCTGAATGAAATCCTTGCTGGGTAGAGTAATCTTTGTTGTAGGTTCTCCCCTTTCATCACTTTAAATATATTGTGGCATTCCCTTCTGGCTTGTAGAGTTTCTGCTGAGAAATCAGCTGTCAACCTTATGGGAGTTCCTTTGTATGTTATTTGTTGTTTATTCCCTTGTTGCTTTTAATAATTTCTCTTTAATTTTTGTCAATTTGATTACTATGTGTCTTTAATTTTTGTCAATTTGATTACTATGTGTCTCAGTGTGTTTCTCCTTGGGTTTATCCTGCCTGGGACTCTCTGCGCTTCCTGGACTTGGGTGGCTATTTCCTTTCCCATGATAGGGAAGTTTTTGACTGTAATCTCTTCAAATATTTTCTCGGGTCCTTTTTCTCTCCCTTCTCCTTCGGGGCCCCAATAATGCAAATGTTGGTGCATTTAATGTTGTCCCAGAGGTCTCTTAGGCAGTCTTCATTTCTTTTCATTCTTTTTTCTTTATTCTGTTCTGTGGCAGTGAATTGTAGCATTCTGTCTTCCAGGTCACTTATCAATTCTTCTGCCTCAGTTATTCTGCTACTGATTCCTTCTAGTGTATTTTTCATTTCAGTTATTGTATTGTTCATCTCTGTTTGTTTGTTCTTTAATTCTTCTAAGTGTTTGTTCTTTAATTATTGTAGGTCTTTGTTCAACATTTCTTGCATCTTCTCGATCTTTGCCTCCATTCTGCTTCTGAGGTCCTGGATCATCTTCACTATCATTATTCTGAATTCTTTTTTTGGAAGGTTGCCTATCTCCACTTCATTTAGTTGTTTTTCTGGGGTTTTATCTTGTTCCTTCACCTGGTACATAGCCCTCTGCCTTTTCATTTTGTCTCTCTCTCTCTAAATGTGGTTTTCATTCCACAGGCTACAGGACTGTAGCTCCTCTTACTTCTGCTGTCTGCCCTCTGGTGGATGAGGCTATCTAAGAGGCTTGTGCAAGCTTCCTGATGGGAGGGACTGGTGGTGGGTAGAGCTGGCTGTTGTTCTGGTGGGCAGAGCTCAGTAAAACTTTAATCTGCTTGTCTGCTGATGGGTGGGGCTGAGTTCCCTCCTTGTTGGTTGTTTGTCCTGAGGCGACCCAGTACCAGAGCCCACAGGCTCCTTGGTGGAGCTAATGGCAGACTCCAGGAGGGCTCACACCAAGGAGTACTTCCCAGAACTTCTGCTGCCAGCATCCTTGTCCGCACGGTGAGCCACAGCCACCCCCCCGCCTCTGCAGGAGACCCTCCAACACTAGCAGGTAGGTCTGGTTCAGTCTCCTATGGTGTCACTGCTCCTTCCCCCTGGGTCCTGATGTGCACACTACTTTGTGTGTGCCCTCCAAGAGTGGAGTCTCTGTTTCCCCCAGTCCTGTCAAAGTCCTGCAATCAAATCCCGCTAGGCTTCAAAGTCTGATTCTCTGGGAATTGCCCCTCCCATTGCTGGACCTCCAGGTTGGGAAACCTGATGTGGGGCTCAGAACCTTCACTCCAGTGGGTGGACTTCTGTGGTATAATTGTTCTCCAGTTTGGAGAACAATTTTTTTGTGTATGGTGTTAGGCAGTGTTCTAATTTCATTCTTTTACATGTAGCTCTCCAGTTTTCCCAGCACCACTTATTGAAGAGGCTGTCTTTTCTCCATTGTATATTGTTGCCTCCTGAGTCAGCCACCCAGTGGTTATGGGATTTGACTTTATTGTGATTGCGTCCCTCCTACAGTCTCATTGCAGCTTCTCCTTTGTCTTTGGATGTGGGGTATCTTTTTTGGTGAGTTCCAGTGTCTTTCTGTAGATGGTTGTCCAGCAGTTAGTTGTGATTCCGGTGCTCTCGCAAGAGGGAGTGAGTGCATGTCCTTCTACTCCGCCACCTTGAACCAATCTCCGAGTTTTTAATAATTGTTATCTACATTATCATAACAATAATAGTCACTACTATTAAATACCCCTTGTTTAATTGGAAGTTCATTATCTACTGATAAAATGTCCATACTTTCTCTGCAGATCCTTCCACTCACAGGTCATAAAATTGCAATCCCAAACCCGCAGGTTACCACCATGGGTATAACTTTCTCTCAGCTAGTTGAGAGGATCACAAAAGGTGGGGAACATAATTTTCTAGAACACTTACAGTTACTGGTAGCCCTTATTTCCAAACTCTAAACCCTGAATAATGAGCTCCATAGTGGCTTAAGAAGCTCTCTTCCGTTATAAAAATGAATCATTATATTTCAAAAATTAATGTTTAATTAGTAACATTAGTCACTTTTCTGTAAAGCTCAGTTTTATGAACATGTTCCTAAACTAATGATGCAAAAGAGATTATAAAATGATACTCCAGCCCCTGCCTTCTTACAAGCTATAGGGTGGTTGAGAGAACAATGCAGAAGTCTTATTAGTAAGATTCACTGCATGGAGCTGGGTCTGGAAGGTCACCAGAAGAGAGATCATTCTGGGCGTAAAAAACACCATTCATAGAGTGTTCTGCCTATGTTTTCCTCTAAGAGTTTTATAGTGTCTGGCCTTACATTTAGGTCTTTAATCCATTTTGAGTTTATTTTTGTGTATGGTGTTAGGCAGTGTTCTAATTTCATTCTTTTACATGTAGCTGTCCAGTTTTCCCAGCACCACTTATTGAAGAGGCTGTCTTTTCTCCATTGTATACTCTTGCCTCCTTTATCAAAGACAAGGTGACCATATGTGCGTAGGTTTATCTCTGGGCTTTCTACCCTGTTCCATTGATCTATATTTCTGTTTTTGTGCCATCACAGCAAGATCCTTTTTGACCCACCTCCTAGAGAAATGGAAACATAAACAAATGGGACCTAATGAAACTTAAAAGCTTTTGCACAGCAAAGGAAACCAAAAACAAGACAAAAAGACAACCCTCAGAATGGGAGAAAATATTTGCAAATGAAGCAACTGACAAAGGATTAATCTCCAAAGTTTACAAGCAGCTCATCCAGCTCAATGTCAAAAAAACAAACAACCCAATCCAAAAATGGGCAGAAGACCTAAATAAACATTTCTCCAAAGAAGATATATAGATTGCCAACAAACACATGAAAGGACGCTCAACATCATTAATCATTAGAGAAATGCAAATCAAAACTACAATGAGGTATCACCCCACACCAATCAAAATGGCCATCATCAAAAAATCTACAAACAATAAATGCTGGAGAGGGTGTGGAGAAAAGGGAACCCTCTTGCACTGTTGGTGGGAATGTAAATTGATACAGCCACTATGGAGAACAGTATGGAGATTCCTTAAAAAACTAAAAATAGAACTACCATATGACCCAGCAATCCCACTACTGGGCATATACCCTGAGAAAACCATAATTCAAAAAGAGTAATGTACCACAATGTTCACTGCAGTTCTATTTACAATAGCCTGGACATGGAAGCAACCTAAGTGTCCACTGACAGATGAATGGAAAAAGGAAATGTGGCACATATATACAATGGAATATTACTCAGCCACAAAAAGAAACAAAATTGAGTTATTTGTAGTGAGGTGGATGGACCTAGAGTCTGTCATACAGAGGGAAGTTAGTCAGAAAGAGAAAAACAAATACTGTAGGCTAACACATATACATGGAGTCTAAAAAAAAAAATGGTTCTGAAGAACCTAGGGGCAGGACAGGAATAAATACACAGATGTAGAGAATGGACTTGAGGACACGGGGAGGGGGAAGGGTAAGCTGGGATGAAGTGAGAGAGTGGCATGGACATATATACACTACCAAATGTAAAATAGATAGCTAGTGGGAAGCAGCCACATAGCCCAGGGAGATCAGCTCTGTGCTTTGTGACCACCTAGAGGGGTGGGATAGGGAGGGTGGGAGGGAGACGCAAGAGGGAGGGGATATGGGGATATATGTATTTGTATAGCTGATTCACTTTGTTATACAACAAAAACTAACACAACAATGTAAAGTAATTATACTCCAATAAAGATGTTAAATAAATCAATTAATTAAATTAAATGCAAAAAAAAAAAAAGCCACCATTCATTTTACCGTTCTCTTTCTGCTGCCTGGATAACATGAATCACATCACCATGATTCTGTCGTCTTTCTAAAACAAAGTTGAGTTCATGTTTTCTAAATTACCTTCAGCCTTTGAGCAGTATTATTGCCTGAAATTGTCACTTTCTGAAGCTCAAAGCATTAATAAATCTTCAGTATCTTTTTTGTCCATTTTACATAAGGGAAAAAAAACATGGAAGAGGAATCTGTATTCACCATAACTTGTTCAACATACATTTAATGAGTCTACCACGTCTGAGACACTACAGAACACAGGGTGGGGGTGGGGACAGACATCGGCCCTGCCCCAAGGATCTCTGCCCGCAAGACATTTATTTGTATCTGTGAGACAGGACTGAAAATAAATAATTGGAATGTAACAGGACACTTCCGAAAAATGGAATAGCATGCCACTGTTAAAAATGTAATGTACAGCACAGGGAACCCAGTCAATATTTTATAATAACTTTGTATGGAGTGAAATCTATACAAATGTCAAATTACTATGTTGTACACCTGAAACCAATATACTATTGTAAGTCAACTATACTTCAATTAAAAAAAGAATTATAATAAATATTTATTGACATGAAAAAGGTGTTTAAAAGACATTAAGCTAAACAACACGATCCTAATTTGGTGATTTTCAAAATCATATGTCTCTATGTGAAATACATATTGACATACAAACGTTTAAAAATCTCAATAAAAATATTACCATTGAGTTGTGGCATTATGGATGCTTTTTTTTCTTTCTCTTGTGTTTTTATTATCTATATTTTCCAATTTTGTTTAGTTAACATATAGGGCATTAAAAGGCAATATGATGCTGCACTAATGAATATCAAAAAGTGCAAAGAGCTTGGAGAAAATGAGCACTTAAGGGTTTGGGGGTTTCAGAAAAGGCTTCCCAGTGCAAAGGAGAGGAAAGTGTGAAAGCACAGCATGATCCAAAGTTTACAAATGGGCCTATGTATCCACTTAGGGTAGAAGAGTCAATGGTAAAAGGACTTTGGAATTAAATAAAGATAGGAGACAGGTTGGTTTGAAACAAGGAAGTTAAAAAGTACTAATAATATCCAAGTAAGTATCTCAGACCACCTCAGAGCTTGGAGAACAGAAAGACAGAAAGCAGAGAGGTGCCAAAGGAACGGAGTGAGTCCACTGACACATCTTTACCTATTTCTTCACTCAAATCAATGGGCATCAATGGTGGGGCTGGTCTACCTGCGTGGGTTCCCTGCAGCGTTCCATTTTCCAGGCTGGAAAATGGTGCCAACTCTTGACTCTCTGTTGGGCGAGTAGATAAGAAACCATAAGAGGGATGAAGCAGGAAAGAAATGAAACAAGGGAGGAAAGAAAACCAGGCGAGGAATGAAAGACAATGGCAGTTACTATAAAACAGGTAAGAGATACTTCAAGAAAAAACAATCAAAAGTTAATGCTAAAAAAGGTGACAGGAGGTTCAAATGTATGCCATTCCATGAAGATTAATCAAGGAGGAAGCAATGTCCCGCTGTGAGCAAGTGACGATGATGTGCAGATCACCCAATGACACAGCACCAGCAGAAAAACTGCAGCACTTCGTTTTGTAATACATTTTAATTAAGGTGCTTTTTTTTAATGGCAAAAACAAAAACAGGTGGGGAAAATCACTCATTTTGACTAGGTCAGTATTGTTATTTGCAGATATACTGGGTGATACTGTGGAAATGATTTGGTATTATGTTTCACTATATGCTACAATGTCTTCTCACAGATAGTAGTCATCTTCACCCTGTAATGTTAAAAGTGATATTAGTGTGGAAGGGAGATAGAAAGAAACTAGAAAAAAGTAAATTTTTCCAATTTTTATTTGAAATTATCTAATCAGAGCAACTTGCTGAGCTTTCGTCTTATTGCTAACAGTCCTGCCCTTTTATCCCATTGGACCTTCTGTTTTTTGCTGTGTTCCTTGTGCTTAAAAATAAATATATTTGCTCTAATTTTTAGGTGGAAAAAAAGGCAACCAACAGTAAATATTTTACCAAAGGTTAAGAGAAAAATTGTACTAAACCAGTAGGTGGAATCTAAGAAAAGAGCTTATTCAATGGTTTCCCTTCTCTTCTATCATTTACAGGATTATCCTCATTTCAACTGAATAATTGCTTAGTTATTCCCCCAAGCATTTTTCCCTCCCTTTGTACCAAACTATATAGCCATTAAGGCTGTTTACACCTTAAGTCACTTTGGCATAAACTAAAAGAATTGAAACTGGCTCAGCTCTTTAATCCTTTTTATAAAACAAGAACTTGACCCAGGAAAAAAATGCATCTGAGACCAGTGTAAGCTTTATAAAACTATTAATAATTTGGGTTCTATATGGAACTCATAGGTCTTGGTCTAGGAACTAAATAGCAGATATGAAGTTTAAAAATGTTGATAAATAGATGACAAGTCTAGAGTTTTCTTATCAAATTACTCAATGAGACAAAAAAATTACAGTGATCAATAACCAAAAAAGGAGGTAATGAGATCACATACATGTAGAAATAGTTTGGTTTTTTTTTTTTTTTATTTTTGGCCACACCACGTGGCTTGTGGGATCTTAGTTCCCCGACGAGGGATGGAACCTGTGCCCCCCGCAGTGGAAGCGTGGAGTCATAACCACTAGATCGCCAGGGAAGTCCTGAAACAGTTTGTTTTAATACTTTTTAAAAAAACTCAAGAAAATTCTTCTTCTGGTTAATTATTGTACTGTGAGTCCCCATCTCCTATCTCCTTGATCTTGGCATTTCAATTTCTATGATAAACTTTCCATATGGCACATCCATTGTTTAAACAGGGATAGAAGACTTTTGGCTCTAATAATAGAATGACAGTTACCTTTTCTCAAGCTCTTGCCAACAGTGCTGGGCACTGTTCCAACAGCTTCACAGGAATTAGGATTATCTGATTTTCCCACCAGCCCCTTTGAACGGCATCATTAGTCTCACTTTACAGTTGCGTCACAGGGACTAACAGGGATCTAGTTAAGAAAGTTAAGTTCCCAGAGTTAGGGAAGTAGCAGATTGGGGATTAGTGAAGTAGCAGATAAGGAGACTTTGAACACTAACTGGCCACAGAAACCAGATCCATGGGATATAAAAACTTCATATTCTCAAATGTCACTTGAGAGCTACAGTGAGTCACTCCAAAAATCACAGCTGTGGAACTGATTATTTTTCCATGTTTAAATAACCATCTGTAGATTAAAATGTTTCCACTTTGAAAAAGTAGTCCCTTTGGCATCAGATGTTTCCAAAATGTGTTTTCTGCCTTTATAGTGAGTGTTCAGCCTTTTTCAATTGTATCCAGCATCTGAGCAGCTTAGGGTAAGGGTTATGAGTATAGGTTCTGGATTTAATTATCTCACTGTGAAATGGGGATGATGTTAGTACCTACCTCATGGGTGTTTGTAAAAACTTAGAGAGATAATATATCTCACCTATTTAACACAGCAATAATAATATAGCCAACCCGTGCAGTTGTAACAGGTCCAATTCTAAAAACTTTACATGGAATAACTCTTTAATACTCAAAGTGACCCTATAAGGAGTATATTCTTATTATCCTCATTGTACAGACAAGAAACTAAGGCAGAGAGTGGTTAACAAACCTGCCAAAGACAGAGCTGGTGTTGGAGCCAGAATGCTAACCCCAAGTTCATGCTCGTAACCGTGACACTAGACAGCCCCCACTGTACCTACGGTAAGCGCTTAATGAAATGCTAGCTCTCTGGACAGCTCACCTGAGGCTCGCTGGGCAGAGGCCTTGCTAACTTAATTACTGAATCACTGAGAAGTCAGTCTGGTTTATAAAGTCCTCTCCATAGCATCAGAAACCAGTAGTTTTGTTTGCTGGGTAGTTATAGGTGCAGCATCAATCCCCTGTCACTAGGTGGCCTGGAAGACAAGCTCTGTTAGCCTCCTGGGTGAGCAGAGTGGCTGGAGGGGGCTCCCCACCAGCACTCAAGAGCCCATATTGTAGTCCTGACTCCGCCACACATGTCCTGTGTAACCCTGACCCATGCATTTCACCTGTCGTGGCTTCAATGTCTCCTCTGTAAACCAAGGGGAATGGGACAGGGTAATTGGAAAGGCTCTTTCCTACCCTGAAATTTCAGGATTCTATGAGGACAAGGTCTGAATAAGTGTCCCTGTTAAAACACCAGTGGTGCAAAGCTCCAGTAGGCTAATCACACTTCATAACAGGGATGAGGGCATCCAGAACTCCTACCTTCTTGAGATTCATGATGTACAAGAAAATGGTTTGGGGAGAAGGTCTCAAAAAAGGAATCTAAGGACAAAGAAGACAATTTTTTTGTGTGTCATGATTTTTTTTTCAAGGATTAATAATGATGGCTGTCCATATCTAATTGTGCTGATTTATTTCCAACAGAATTCCCACCAAGGACTTAAGATACTCTATGCTTCCAGAAGGACAAAAATGAATAGGGAATCTCAAGGGTACTTTTCTTAATGAATGAGAGAATCAACTTAATTGGTCATATGTGAATTATCTACTGGAAAAGTATTAACAAATAATTTTAAATCTTGGACTGCCTTTCTTACCATCCAATCATATTCTTGACCCCTATATTCATTTTCTATTTATTGATATAACAAATTACCAGAAACTTAGAGGCTTAAAACAACACAACTTCATCATCTGACAGTTCTGTAGGTTACAAATCCAACACCAGTTTCATTGAGCTAAGATCAAGGTGTCAGCAGAGCTGCATTCCTTTCTGAAATCTCTAGGAAAGAATCTGTTTTCCTTGTTTTCTCTAGCTTCTAGAGGCCACCATATCCCTTGGCTCATGGCTCACTTCCTCCTCTTTAAAGCCAGCAGCACAGCATCTCTCTAACTCTACCTCCATCATCACATCTCTTTCTCTGACTCTCTTCTACCTCCCTCTTCCACTTTTAAGGACCCTTGTGATGGCACTGGGCCCACCCAAATAATCCAGGAAAATCTCCCTTTTTTAAAGTCAGCTGATTATCAATCTCAACGCCATCTGCAACCTTAAATACCTCTGCCACGTAACCTAACATATTCACAATTTCCTAGATTAGAACATGGACATCTTTGGGGAAAGGAGAAGGGTGCATTATTCTGCCTACCACCATCTCTTCCCTCTTTCTGTTGTCCTTCAGATGCAATGAACTCACAGAAGATCAATATATATAAACACTTTACAAAATCAAATGGGAATTGGAAAGTAAATGTATCCTCATCTTCCCCTCCTTCTCTTCTTTCAAACTGTAGGATGTATAGGATTCCAAAGTCAAATAAGAATCATTCATGTTGGTTGTCATTGCCCATTAACTGCTCACTTGCTTTCCTTCATTTGCATAGATAATGGACATTTGACAAGATTTTCTTTAGTTTCCTTTCTGGGTAAATTTATCATTTTGCTATGTTTTGTAATACTTAGGACATAATGATGTCATCCAAGCCAACAGCCTACCTCAGAATATGTGAAACCAAACCTAATCCTTACCCACCAAGCTACTCTATGGCTCCTGGGTCTCAACAACCTCTGAGTTTCATCAGCCTAGGAAACCAAGCGCAGAGTGGTCAGCCTGCCTTCATCACTTCTCCAGGAACCTTCACCAACAGTCGGCAGGGTCCAGGAAATATACAAATGGTAAATTCAGCTAGAGGAGAAGCAGCTACAAACTTTAAAGAAGAAGCAAAGACACTAGGGGTAAGTCTACTTACTACTAGAATTTTTATTTTGCATTTGTAAGGTTTTATTGTGCTTATAAGCTATAGGTGGAGAGAAGTTTATGATCTCATGACATACGCCCAATCATTAGAAAGGTTGGAATGCTACCCTGGAAACAGTATCCCTTTTAGGTAGAAATAATCAGTCTGCATATAGATTTTACCCCCAAATTCATTTTACTTTGGATTCAAGCAAAAATCTAATGGGTGACAAAGGATTCTTCGTAGCAGGATGATTCAGTAACACTGACATTCTGGAAATGCCACCACTTCTAGCTTGATCTCACTTTTGCAAAGGATATTTTGGGCACCCTCAATCCTGTCTCTGGATTAGTTTCAAGCCTGGTATTTGTATAGAGGCAAACTCATACTGAGGGCTGCCTTAAAAACAGAAGGAACTACAAATGGGCTGTCTGGGGAAACCAGGTGTGAAAGAACTAGGGGCCATTCCATCTGCTGTCCCCTCACCCAGTGCCCATGGAGATGTTATGACTTAACTGCATGTCAATTCCATAAGCGGCACTTTGACCATTCCTAATCTAGTTTATGGAGGCATTGTAAATAAAATATGCCCTACATGTACATGAAGACTCCACTGGCATAGGTGGCATTACTAGTTCCTTTGCTGTGCTTTTGAAGAACCTCTTTCACGCCACTAACACAACTCCTCCAAATGGTACTGTCCCTCCCTGTGTGCACCTCTAACTTCTCTGCTAGAGGCTTCCATAATTATATTGAGTGCCCATTATATGCCAGAACTCTTCTAGCCATCACAGGAAAGTAAAACTGAGCATTGGTCCCCCTGCAGCAGGCAGATGTAAGCTGGGAGGTGGCCTCTCAGATCTTCCTCCTGCCAGACAGAGGAAGTTCCCTGCTCCCATTGGGCCACTGGCACAAACTAGCACACCACACAGCTGGCCCCATACAGGTGCTGGGAATATGGCAGAGAACAAACCAGGCATAATCTCTGCCCTCATGGAGCTCAGAACCTAGTGGGAGAATCAGACTACACACATAATAAAGAATTAAGGTACACAGTGTGTTGGAAGTTGATAAAAGATATGGAAAGAATGGAAAGAAGTGTGAAAGGGATAAGCAGCTCCAGGCAGTGAGGGGGTAGCAGTTTCAAGCTGGTGAGAGCAGGCTTTCCTTAGAAGACGACATTTGAGCAAAGACATGAAGTGGGGAGTGAGCCTTGTGGATGTCAGGCAAAAGGTTCCCGGTAAAGTCAGAAGATCTTTCGAGGAAAATGTGGCATGTCTGAAGAACAGGGAGGAGGCAAATAAAGTAGAATAGAATGGCAGACGGAGGGAGTAGTGGGAAAAAGGGCAGAGGGGCGGTGGAGCCAGATCCTGTGAGGCTGGGAGGACTGGAGACTCTGACTTTTAGTCTGAGTGGAGTGGGCGGCCACTGGAGCCGTCTGACCGGTACCAAAGACGTGCTCAAGAGAAGGGCTTTAAAGTACCCTTGGGTTTTTTAAAAGCTCCAGTTGGCAGAAGCTACTTCCTCTCCCTGAAGACTGACCTTCTGTGCTGTTAGTAGCCTCCAGTCACCACAACGGTGCAGGGGCCTCGGGGGCGGTGGGGGCAGGGGCATAGGATGCGAGTGGACCACCTGTTCCAACTGACTCAGAGCTTAAAATAGTTCTGCGGCCAAAAATCCAGAATGAACTAAATGACCAAATTACTAAGTCTGGCCAATATGCAATTGTGATCAGTAAATGGTACATCCAGGGTTCTACCAGGAGAAAGGAAAGCCAGTATTAACCCAGATCTAACTGCTCCTCATCAAGATGATGGCAAGGATGAGGGTGGGAAGCTTATAGCCAGATGCTTGAATTGCTGCTCTGGAGAAGAGGTAGTTAAAAATCAAATAATAATGTCTAATGCAGGAGTTCTTCAACTGAGACCCACAACTGGCTAAAAGAAGCCCATGACACCTCTGAAGTTGTATGCAAACGTGTGGTGTGTGTACGGATGGATACGGAAGAACAGTTTTCTAGGGGAGAAGACTCACAGCTTTTATCAGAGTCTCAACTTCATTATTCAAAAAATATTAATCTCTTAGCATTGTTTAGGAAGCTGTGGGGTTTTCTTCTAATCCTGATTCAATTTAATTGTATTTGGTAGCTACTTGTTGAAGAAATAAACACAGCAATCACTGTATTTGCAGTATTCCTGGACAGATAAGATGTAAACTTTGGAAGAAACAATTAACTTCCGGTCCAATCTAGCAACAGTTATCTCTCACAAATCTGTTTATCAAGGATGAAGGAAGGTATACTAAGAGGTACTAAGATGTATCCACTGTCTGAGAATACATGATGGGCCAATAAGGAAATGTTTGCAAACCTGCAATTTGAAAAAGAACAATATAAATGAGTACAAAACTAAGAAATAAGGTGTGTGATTTATATCATAAGATACAACAGAATTTAAAAAAGAAAAACAAGATAGCTTAAATTCACTGGCATAATCAACAAGAGTTCATGGAAGAAGTGAAGCTGAGCCTGAGGGGATAGTTAAGACATGGGCTCTGGAGTCAATTTGCTGCATTAAATTCCCAGGTCTGCCCCTCAGTAATTGTGTGACCTTGGGCACTGCTATGGTCTGAATGTTTCTGTCCCCCTCCAAAATTCATATGTTGAAATCCTCTCAAAGATGACAATATTAGGAGGTAGGCCTTTGGGAGGTGCTTATTAGGTCATGAGAGTGGAGTGCTCGTGAATGAGATTATTGCCTTATAAAAGAGACTCCTGAGAGATCCCTCGCCCTTTACACCATGTGAGGACACAGAGGCACGGGCTATGAACAGGAAGAGGGCCCTCACCACAAGGTGACTGTGCTGGAATCTTGAACTTGGACTTCCCAGCCTCCAGAACTGTGCACAATAAAATTCTGTTGTTTATAAACCACTCAGTCTGTGGTATTTTGTTACAGCAGTCTGAACAGACTAAGACAGATACCTAATTTCTTTAAGTCTCTACGTCTCCATCCCGTTGTTTGGGAGGATTACACATACAATAAGTGTAAAGTGCTTAGAAATTATCAAGCATATTGTTAATGCCTAATAAATTGTTTTTTCTTCATTGATACTTTCCCCAGAATTCGGATTACCCAAGCAGAGAACTGGTCCATTTGCAAAACACAGTCATTGAAGTCAGAGTTACAGCATTTATTTCTAAGAGTCTTGGAGGCTCTCAGGGGATGCTCATGCAAGCCTATGCAGTAGTACTTTTTGAAGAATCCTTGGGACACCTGAACAAGTCTCCCCAAATACCTCAAGCAAGGCTTTACTGAAAACTTCCCTAATATGGGAGGGAAAGAGTCAATCAAGTCCAGGAAGTGCAGACAGTCCCAGACAGGATAAATCCAAGGAGAAACATGCCAAGCAAGACACATACTAATCAAAGTATCAAAAATTAAATACAAAGAAAAAATATTAAAAGCAGCAAGGGAAAAACAACAAATAACATACAGAGGAATCCCCATAAGGTTAACAGCTGATCTTTCAGCAGAAATTCTGCAAGCCAGAAGGGTGTGGCAGGACATATTTAAACTGATGAAAGGGAAAAAACTACAACCAAGATTACCCAGCAAGGATCTCATTCAGATTCAACGGAGAAATTAAAACCTTTACAGACAAGCAAAAATTAAGAGAATTCAGCACCACCAAACCAGCTTTACAACAAATGCTAAAGGAACTTCTCTAGGCAAGAAACACAAGAGAAGGAAAACACCTACAATAACAAACCCAAAACAATTAAGAAAATGGTCATAGGAACATACATATCGATAATTACCTTAAATGTAAATGCACTAAATGCTCCAACCAAAAGACATAGACTGGCTGAAAGGATACAAAAACAAGACCCGTATATATGCTGTCTACAAGAGACCCACTTCAGACCTAGGGACACATACAGACTGAAAGTGAGGGGATGGAAAAAGATATTCCATGCAAATGGAAATCAAAAGAAAGCTGGAGTTAGCAATACTCATAACAGACAAAGTAGACTTTAAAATAAAGACTATTACAAGAGACAAAGAAGGACACTACATAATGATGAAGGGATTAATCCAAGAAAAAGATGTAACAATTGTAAATATTTATGCACCCAACATAGGAGCACCTCAATACATAAGGCGAATGCTAACAGCCATATAAGGGGAAATCGACAGTAACACAATCATAGTAGGGGACTTTAACACCCCACTTTCACCAATGGACAGATCATCCAAAATGAAAATAAATAAGAAAACAAAAGCTTTAAATGATACATTAAAAAAGATGGACTTAATTGACATTTATAGGACATTCCATCCAAAAACAACAGAATACACTTTCTTCTCAAGTGCTCATGGAACATTCTCCAGGATAGATCATATCTTGGGTCACAAATCAAGCCTTGGTAAATTTAAAAAAATTGAAATCGTATCAAGTATCTTTTCCGACCACAGCGCTATGAGACTAGATATCAATTACAGGAAAAGATCTGTAAAAAATACAAACACATGGAGGCTACACAATACACTACTTAATAACGAAGTGATCACTGAAGACATCAAAGGGGAAATCAAAAAATACCTAGAAACAAATGACAATGGAGACACGACGACCCAAAACCTATGGGATGCAGCAAAAGCAGTTCTAAGAGGGAAGTTTATAGCAATACAAGCCTACATCAAGAAACAGGAAACAACTCGAATAAACAACCTAACCTTGCACCTAAAGCAATTAGAGAAAGAAGAATAAAAAAACCCCAACGTTAGCAGAAGGAAAGAAATCATAAAGATCAGATCAGAAATAAATGAAAAAGAAATGAAGGAAACAATAGCAAAAATCAATGAAACTAAAAGCTGGTTCTTTGAGAAGATAAACAAAAGTGATAAACCATTAGCCAGACTCATCAAGAGAAAAAGGGAGAAGACTCAAATCAATAGAATTAGAAATGAAAAAGGAGAAGTAACCACTGACACTGCAGAAATACAAACGATCATGAGAGATTACTACAAGCAACTCTATGCCAATAAAATGGACAACCTGGAAGAAATGGACAGATTCTTAGAAATGCACAACCTGCCGAGACTGAACCAGGAAGAAATAGAAAATATGAACAGACCAATCACAAGCACTGAAATTGAAACTATGATTAAAAATCTTCCAAAACACAAAAGCCCAGGACCAGATGGCTTCACAGGCGAATTCTATCAAACATTTAGAGAAGAGCTAACACCTATCCTTCTCAAACTCTTCCAAAATATTGCAGAGGGAGGAACACTCCCAAACTCATTCTATGAGGCCACCATCACCCTGATACCAAAACCAGACAAAGATGTCACAAAGAAAGAAAACTACAGGCCAATATCACTGATGAACATAGATGCAAAAATCCTCAACAAAATACTAGCAAACAGAATCCAACAGCACATTAAAAGGATTATACACCATGATCAAGTGGGGTTTACTCCAGGAATGCAAGGATTCTTCAATATACGCAAATCAATCAACGTGATACATCATATTAACAAATTGAAGGAGAAAAACCATATGATCATCTCAATAGATGCAGAGAAAGCTTTCGACAAAATTCAACACCCATTTATGATAAAAGCCCTGCAGAAAGTAGGCATAGAGGGAACTTTCCTCAACATAATAAAGGCCATATATGACAAATCCACAGCCAACAACGTCCTCAATGGTGAAAAACTGAAACCATTTCCACTAAGATCAGGAACAAGACAAGGTTGCCCACTCTCACCACTATTATTCAACATAGTTTTGGAAGTGTTAGCCACAGCAATCAGAGAAGAAAAAGAAATAAAAGGAATCCAAATCGGAAAAGAAGAAGTAAAGCTGTCACTGTTTGCAGATGACATGATACTATACATAGAGAATCCTAAAGATGCTACCAGAAAACTACTAGAGCTAATCAATGAATTTGGTAAAGTAGCAGGATACAAAATTAATGCACAGAAATCTCTTGCATTCCTATATACTAATGATGAAAAATCTGAAAGTGAAATTAAGAAAACACTCCTGTTTACCATTGCAACAAAAAGAATAAAATATCTAGGAATAAACCTACCTAAGGAGACAAAAGACCTGTATGCAGAAAATTATAGGACACTGATGGAAGAAATTAAAGATGATACAAATAGATGGAGAAATATACCATGTTCTTGGATTGGAAGAATCAACATTGTGAAAATGACTCTGCTACCCAAAGCAATCTACAGATTCAATGCAATCCCTATCAAACTACCACTGGCATTTTTCACAGAACTAGAACAAAAAATTTCACAATTTGTATGGAAACACAAAAGACCCCGAATAGCCAAAGCAATCTTGAGAACGAAAAATGGAGCTGGAGGAATCAGGTTCCCTGACTTCAGACTATACTACAAAGCTACAGTAATCAAGACAATATGGTACTGGCACAAAAACAGAAATATAGATCAATGGAACAGGATAGAAAGCCCAGAGATAAACCCACACACATATGGTCACCTTATTTTTGATAAAGGAGGCAAGAATATACAACAGAGAAAAGACAACCTCTTCAATAAGTGGTGCTGGGAAAACTGGACAGCTACATGTAAAAGAATGAAATTAGAACACTCCCTAACACCATACACAAAAATAAACTCAAAATGGATTAAAGACCTAAATGTAAGGCCAGACACTATAAAACTCTTAGAGGAAAACATAGACAGAACACTCTTTGACATAAATCACAGCAAGATCTTTTTGACCCACCTCCTAGAGTAGTGGAAATAAAAACAAAAATAAACAAATGAGACTTAATGAAACTTAAAAGCTTTTGCACAGCAAAGAAAAACATAAACAAGATGAAAAGACAACCCTCAGAATGGGAGAAAATATTTTGCAAATGAAGCAACTGACAAAGGATTAATCTCCAAAATCTCACACCCTAAAGTTTACACTGATCAAGTAACCAGCAAACCAAAGTTTTATTTCCCTATTACATTTTAGATGGAAATGTATGTGCTGGGTGGACAGTGGCAAAAAGAGGTGATCGGGAACATGATTAAAAATATGCAGTTGATCATGAGAAGAGACTGAGCAGTGAGGTCAGAAGTCATCAGAACAAGGAAAACTTACAAGGGAATGAGGTCTTTTTATGCGAGAAACTAAGGAGAAAAAAGAAAAGGATGTCAAAAGGACATAGTAACCTCAAGAGTTACTCCAAAAAATTGAGAAGTACGAGAGGAATTTTTGAGAGGGAAATATAAATAGGTCAACCTTTCATCATATATAGAGAAGTATTTCCCAGGAACAATCAAAGGACCCATCATTTCACAAATAAATTTGTTTATTTCTACAGTTCACTATTACTGGAGCACTCTTTATTTCGGCATCCAAGCAGTTTTCCCCTTGTCTGGTAAGTTAGAATGTTTCTACTTTTTAAACCCCTTTAAAGATTAATTTATTTGGGTAAAAAAATTGAGAAGGCAGATTCAGAAAATGAGAAGGGGAGCATTTTTCTCCCAAAAGTATCTGTGGGTTGCCTCCATGGTATGTATGCCTTCACATGTCTACACAATTTGCCACTTCGAAATGGTGGAGCTCAACATCCCGACTCTTTAGTTCACAAGAGTGGAAATTGGTAAAGATGGGGTTGTTTACTTCCAAGGCTCCCTGGTTCAGTGGGGTCACACTGCACCGGAGAAACTCCAAGCAGAAACAAAGAAGCCAGGGAACATCCTCTTGCCACTTCAGTATCAAAGACTCTACTCTGCATTTGCTATTTCTCAGTTCTGCCTTGCCTTGTATTGTTATTTTTTCTTTGTGCATATCTCCTAGTCTTATTCAGATTTGACTTTTGCTTTATAGTTCTTTAGATCATCATGAAAAACACCTAGCTCAGTACCTAAGAAGAGTCCATAAATCACTGAGACAGGACTTTCAATTCTCTCTGTCACAGCGCTCCACATTTTGCAATCTCCTGGTCCACTTTTGAAACAGGAGAAAGAAAATGGTTTGCCAAGAACTAGAGACAACTAGAACAGAAGTGGTTTCAAGATTATATTTAATCCAGCACAAGAGGGAAGAACGGGAAAGTAGGAACACAGAGTCATGCTGCTCATACTTTCCCAGACTAGACTACACTAGACTAAAAATAAAATAAATCAGTCTAATCTTGACTAACGACTCTTGTGGTAATACAAAAACAAAATAAAACATCCTTTCACTGCATGATTTAGAGATCCTTCCCTCTAACTATGCTTGTCCAAGCATAGAATCTGTCCATTTGGAGAAGACAGCTAAAATTATACCTAAAGCGATTTTTCTAGGAGCCCTTTAGAGGCCTTCAGAAGACTATCTAAGGCATGCTGAAGCAGTAGCACATTCCAAAGAACTCCTAACAAGTCAGCTGAGGACTTGGTTTCACAATTATTCTGCTGAATTTCAAAGTCTTCTTGTAGAAACTGGGGAACATTTTATAATCTGCCCATTTACCCCTACCCTCAAAAGCCAACCAAGTTCCTCATTCTAAATCTATCTAGTCCTTAGAAAGACAAGGGTTTCATTAATTCCTAAATTTATCAGCACAGATTTTTTTGTGTATATACTTTTCCATCTATAAAATTGGATGCTATATAGTACTACCTCATACAGTGGTTGTAAGAGTTCTATGAAATAACGCATTTACATGATTTAATACAGTGACTGTCACAGAAAAAAATGCTCATTATAAGTCTGTCATTTTATTGTTTTAAAAAGGGAATATAATTGTTATTGTGCATGAGGCTTAGACAAATATAATAATGAGCTTCTGCTTTGTATTATTTACATTTTTCTACAGATTTTAGAAATACCCTACATTTAGGAGGCATATAGAATAGTTTTCATGGTAACTATCCAGAAGGGCAGAGGAAAAAAATCATTTCAACTTCAAAATTTTTTTCAAGATTTCAAAGATTAAGAACCATTAGATTTAATTGCTTCTTATTTCATTTAATTTCACTCATCTTATGTATGATTTATTTTTCCTGCCATCTCCATCAGATAAAAGGCAGCCTAGGAATGAACATTGTTAATTCCGTCTTTGCCTTTATTGGGGTGATTCTGTTGCTGGTGGATGTGAGCATTAATGGGCTGCCTAATCAAGACTACTGGGCAGTGGTAAGTATCCCATCACCTACCATGTGCCTCCCCTCTTTCCACTCACTTAGAGTAGATCTATTTTTTATTTCTTATTACTGTACAGCAGCTCTAGTAGTAAATCCCTTTTTCTATTCCAGCCCTGCTCCTGGTCATGTGATCTCTGGGACTAGAGAATAAAGTGGGAGAGTCACCTCTGTAGATGGACTACGGCAGAAAGGGCACCCCTTAGTGGTCCATCTCATGGGTAGTCACATAGGGAAGACTCCTAAAGGGTATACAGAAATACTGGGAAAAAAAGCTCCCGGAAATAAAAGAGTAACTGAATTTGCACACTGAATGAGAATAACCTATACTAGGAGAAAGAGATGCAAAATAAGTGAGATACAGATATAGATACATAGATATAAATATTGATTTTGATACATATTGAAATATATGTATCCTTGTTAAGGCATAAGGTATAGAAAAGGATTCTTTGAGGTTTTAGGCAGAAAAATCAAATTACTTACAAGCAGGAAAACAAATCAGCTTGACTCAGTCTCTACTACAACAACATTCAGTGAGGGAAAATCATGGAGCAATATCTACAGAGTTTTGATGAAAATAAAATGTGACTCAAGAATAACAAGTCCAGGGACTTCCCTGGTGGTGCAGTGGTTAAGAATCCACCTGCCAATGCAGGGGACATGGGTTCAAGCCCTAGTCCGGGCAGATCCCACATGCCACAGAGCAACTAAGCCCCGTGCACCATAACTACTGAGCCTGCGCTCTAGAGTCTGCTAGCCACAACTACTGAGCCCACGAGCCACAACTACTAAAGCCTGCATGCCTAGAGCCCATGCTCCACAACAAGAGAAGTCACCGCAATGAGAAGCCCGTGCACCGCAACAAAGAGTAGCCCCCCACTCTCCACAACTAGAGAAAGACCGCATGCAGCAACAAAGACCCAACGCAGCCAAAAACAAATAAATAAAATTTTTTTAAAATTTTAAAAAATTAAAAAAAGAATAACAAGTCCAACAAAATCCTTGTGAAAGTATAAAAGCAACAAGAAGATACTCTCAGTAAAACAATAACACACATGGGCACTGCTGCTAAAAAAAAAAAAGACTAGTAATATTCAACCATACACGAGGTAGATTAAATCAAGAATGTAGAAACACAAGGAGAAGCTGTGTAAGGAGATTCGTGAAAAGCACAAAAACTGGAAGTTGAAGAGAGAAGATGAGAGGTAAAACAAGCATGTTAATCTCTCATTTTTCATAATAAACAATCATCTAATACTGCCTCAAACTGAAACTTGTGGGTTTAAAATGATGTCAACTTCTTCATGGATTTCGTAAACTTGACTTCTTTTTGTTCTTTTAAAATCAGGTAATACTTTTATTTCAAAATAGGAAGTAAAAATGATTCCATTATTAAAAAATGGTGTTTCCCTCTGTTGCTCTCTCATTCCCTCCCTTGCTCGCTCTCTTTTTTTCTCTCTCTTGCTGTCTCTCCATGCATCCACTTTTCTGTTTTGTTTTTTTTTCTATTTTTTTGTCTGCCCTACGTGGCATGCCAGATCTTAGTTCCCTGGCCAGGAATCGAACCTGCACCCCCTGCAGTGGAAGCGCAGAGTCCCAACCACTGGACCGCCAGGGAAGTCCCTGCATCCACTTTTCTATTTGCCTTTTGCCCATACATAAAGTTCTAGAATAACAGGTCTCAGATGTTAATTTAGCTCATTTCTGGGCAGTGGCATTTGGGATGATTGGCTGTGTTCTGTGTTGCTTGATTTACTTTTTTATTTTAATGAGCAAGTAAATTTTTATTAGAAAAAAAAAAGAAAGCCACTGCAAAGAAAAAAACTCTACTTCCTTTCTAATGTTTCTAAATAAAACAGTCTACTGGCAAAAAGGGAAGTCTTCTGGCATTTTGAAGAAATTCCAAAGTTAATTTACATGCCCCTGAAATAAGCACGTGATGACAGAGAAATGGTCCCAGAGCTAGGTGAGTACAAGCAATAGTATATTTGATGAATCAGAACTTTTTGAAGCCTGGGTGAAGCCCTCCTGATTTAGTCAACATTTCATTGTGTTTATTCCTGATTTCAGCTTGCTGGGAAAGGAATTTCAGCCATGCTGATCATCTTCTCTCTTTAGGAGTTTTGCATAACTTGTGCCACAGCCCATTTTGCCAGCCAAGCAATCACCAACACCAATGGGGTGAGTTGGGCCTCTTCCCTGGAAGATAATCTGAGCATGTGCTGAAGAAATACAGACTTCAGTGTCAGCTCAGTCCCCCTGTGGGCTTTCCAGCGTGCTCTTTGTCCTCTTCTCCGATGGGATCAGGGGGCTTACTGAACAGGATTATAGCAACAATATTGTTTGCTTTATTCATTCTTTCCAGTCTGTCCTGGCTATTCCAATTGTGTATGCAAATAGTCCCTTGACCACAGGGTGGTCCTCAGTTCCTCCCAGAAATGATGGCCACCAAGCTCATACCACCTAATACCACTAGGTATTAAAAAAAAAAAGGAGGATCATGCAATCTCATGGGGTAAAACTACCTGCAGAAACTTCTTAAGAAGCTGGCCTCTACTCTCCACGATGATTGCTGATCTTTAAAGACTCTGTTTCAGATTTGTTCTTAGTTTATCACGAACGATAACTGCATGGATCTCCCTGCCACTGTTTCTTCCTACATGCCGCTACCACTCACTGGCAAAGGTGAAGGGCCAGAGGACCGGAAATGACTGCAACTCTCATAAAGTTAGAAAATTTTCCTGTTAATGTTACCCTTTCCTCAATAAAATGTTACTAGGAACATAAGCCTTTTTTGGTATTTTTTTATTCACTTGGTTTGTTATTGGTTGTTAAGTAGGAGATCTGACAAAATACTGCAAAGCAGACTGATAAAATTTCTTTGATGATGATTTACAGGGTGTCCAAGTAGAAATGTTATATCCTACCATAGAAGTCATATGCCTATTATTAATATGATCCTATTTAAAGCCCTTACGGTAGTTTCATTCTGGAATATCTAAAAACATATTCATTAATTCATTCATTTGCTCAAAAAAGGCATTACACTACTACTTTTTGACCAAACACTGTGCTATTCAATTACATAAAATTAAGATTTTACATATTTTTTATTTGGGGTAATATAAAGTGGGATAAAGTGGGCTTTATTGAAATGCCAGTGTACACATGTTTTTTTTTCAGGTACAAGTAAAATGCTGGGTTTAAGTACAAAGACTTCACCCCAAAAATATAACTTAAACTGTATGAGAAAAACCAAAGTGCATCCTATATTTAGTCTCTTCCTTCCTCAGAAGAATACAGGTTATTATTAGACCTCTAGGGTGTCTTCCAATTCTAAACTCTAAGGTTAATAATTCATCATGAAATACATGGGTTCAGGAATTATCTTTCCACCCTTGTACACTGTTGGTAGGAATGTAAATTGGTGCAGCCACTGTGGAAAACAGTATAGAGGTTTCTCAAAAAACTAAAAATAGAACTACCATATGACCCAGCAATTCCACTCCTGGGTATATATCCAAAAAAAAACCCCAAAACACTAAATCGAAAAGATACATGCACCCCAATGTTCACAGCAGCATTATTTGCAATTGCCAAGACATGGAAACAACCTAAGTGTCCATCAACAGATGAATGGATAAAGAAGATGTGGTACATATATACACTGGAATACTCTTCAGCCATAAAAAAGAACAATATTTTGCCATTTGCAGCAACATGGTTGGACTTGGAGGGTATTATGCTAAGTGAAATAAGTCAGTGAAAGATAAATACTGTATGATATCACTTATATGTGGAATCTAAAAAATATAACAAAACTAGTAAATATAACCAAAAAAAGCAAACACAGATATAGAGAACTAGTGGCTACCAGTGGGGGGAGGGGGGTGTGCAATATAGGGGTGAGGGAGTGAGAGGTACAAACCACTGGGTGTAAGATAGGATCAAGGATGTATTGTGCAACATGAAGAATATAGGCAACAATTTTGTAATAAATGTAAATGGAAAATGACCTTTAAAAATTGTATAAAAATTAAAACTTTAAAAAAATAATACTTAAGCCAGAAACCAAAAAAAAAGAAAGAAAAGAATTACCTTTCCAAAATCCATAAATGTATCTTAGATACATACATATCATTGATTCACACCAGGCCTACACAACATTTCAGGAAGCTCTTTTTCCCAGAGCGTGTTTTGCGTTTGTCACATCCCACTAAAAATCAATCAGTCACAATTGTCCCCTTCCCCCATGGAGCTGGCCAAATCTATCCTGAATTTGGGTGATTGGGAGGGGGCGTGCAGGGAGTCCCTAGGCATCTATGTGCAGAAGTGATTTGAATCAGGGGAAAGATCTGGAGGAAGCTGTGAGTTCAGGTATGTGAAGCTTGAGCTCAAAAGACCAGGAAGTGAGGTCCAGTTCCCAGCCTGGCCTCTGTGATGGGTTGGATCCCCCTGGAGAAAGGCGTATTCTCCTCATTTGTGCCCGGACTATAACGAGGTTCCTGCTCTGTAAGGAGGACCGAAGAAAATGCAAGGCTGTCTGAACACCCCCAGGGCTCGGAGCTTGAGGAGAGCTGGGAGATAGCACCTGGGGTCACGCGGCCTTCTCCCAGAGAAGCAGCTGCAAAGCCCGAGAAGGCTAAGATGTAGAAGGAAACTGGGTGCCCCACACACGTGGCAGAGGCTCAGCAGAGGCCTTTTGTGCTAGAGGACAATGTGAAAATTCTGGGGACTCCCAGAAATACTTCGGAAGTGGGGATGGGCAGAGAGCTGAGGTGTGCCTGGGCAGGTAGGGGTGCAAGCCAGGCAAGTGTGGCCATATCGCCAGTGACTCCTCATTCCCACAGGCTGAAGAGGTCTCAGACAGCAGTATTTCCCTAAAACTGGCTGTTACTGCCTTTCTCCCTTCATTTCTTAATGAAAACAAACAAAGTTTTTCTCTCTCCAAACTATTCTCTACAATTTATCATGTAGAAATGTTGTTCCTCTCCTCAAGCCCACCTCTTCTCCACGCCTCAGTACCCTGACTTCACTCTAAAAATGGGTAGCTGTTTACTCAGTTTTACCAACTCAGCAGTACTCAGCCAGCTTCACTCAATCTCTCTCTCCACATGTGGTCTCCGCCCAGTTTAAGCCTCACTCACAATTTTATTTTATTTTTCACAACTCCTCTCACTCCCCCAAATATTTAGCAACACTTTAAAATATGGTGCAGGGATAGCTCAAGATGGTGGAGTAGGAGGACATGGAGGTCGCCTCCCACCATAAACGCATCAAAAATACATCTACACGGGCTTCCCTGGTGGCGCAGTGGTTAAGAATCTGCCTGCCAATGCAGGGGACACGGGTTCGAGCCCTGGCCTGGGAAGATCCTACACGCCTCAGAGCAACTAAGCCCGTGCGCCACAACTACTGAGCCTGAGCTCTAGAGCCTGCAAGCCACAACTACAGAGCCCACATGCGACAACTACTGAAGCCTGCTTAGAGCCCGTGCTCCGCAACAAGAGAAGCCACGACAATGAGAAGCCCGCACACCGCAACGAAGAGTAGCCCCCACTCGCTGCAACTAAAGAAAGCCCTCGCACAGCAACAAAGACCCAACACAGCCAAAAATAAATAAATAAATAAATTTATTAAAAAAAAATACATCTATATGTGAAAAGATGCTCAACATCACTAATCATCAGGGATATACAAATCAAAGCCCCAACGAGATCTTTTTGATCTCTCAGAATGGCTATGATCAAAACGTCTACAAATAACAAATGTGGCTGAGGATGTGAAGAAAAGGGAACCCTTGTGCACTGTTGTTCGGAATGTAAATTGGTGCAGCCACTGTGGAAAACAGCATGGAGGTTTCTCAAAAAACTAAAAATAGAACTACCATATGATCCAGCAATTCCACTCCTGGGTATATATCTAGAAAAAAACAAAAACACTAATTTGAAAAGATATATGCACCCCAATGTTCACAGCAACATTATTTACTATTGCCAAGATACGGAAACAACCGAAGTGTCCATCAACAAATGGATGGATAAAGAAAATGTTGTATATATACATACAATGGAATACTGCTCAGCCATAAAAAAGACTGAAATTTTGCAATTTGCAGCAACATGGATAGACTTGGAGGGCATTATGTTACGTGAAATGTCAGACAAAGATAAATAGTGTACGATATCACTTATATGTGGAATCTAAAAAATACAACAAACTAGTGAATACAACAAAAAAGAAGTGCACTCTGATATAGAGAACAAACTAGTGGTTACCAGTAGGGTAGGAAGGAGGGGTTATATAGAGGTAGAGGAATGGGAGGTACAAACTACTGGGTGTAAGACAGGCTCAAGGATGTACTGTACAACAGGGGGAATACAGCCAATACTTTGTAATAACTGAAAATGGAAAGTAACCTTTAAAAATTGTATAAAAATTTTTTTAAAATTTTTTTAAAATCTCCATGTGGAACAATCCTCACTGAAAACTAACTGGAAACTGGCAGAAAGACCCCTGTACAACCAAGGCTGTAAGACAGATACATATGTAATCAGGTAAAGGAAGAGAAGTGATCAGGTCAGGATCTGTGACCCCAGGAGGCAACTCAGAGGAAAAGGGAGATTACATGGGTGGACACCCACCCTGGGGAGTGAGGGTGTGAGCCACTTACTGGGCACCACAGCCCAGAGGTCTGACATGGGGAAGATGAGCCCCCTTGGCTGGTTGGAGAGATTCCGGGACTAACAGGAAGGCTGTGGGAAGCCTGGACTCTTGCTTGTGAGAAGCACCAGAGCACTGGCTTGCCCCCGAGGACTGCTCTAGTGCACGTCCAGTGTCCCGCAACTGCCCCCCCAAGCACCCCAGCATGAGCCGAGTGAACAATCCAGCCCCTCTTACTCCACATCACAGCTCTGCACTGGACCTAGGGCTGCCACAACCAAGGAGAGAACTTGGTCAGGGACTCGGACCCGGGGCTGCACCTGAGCAGGGCGAGGGCAACAACTGCTGGCACCTGCAGAGGTGGCACATCGGAGGCAGCTGAGACCTCTGTCTGTGGCCGACCCTCCACAGCCCATACCCTGTCACGAGCAGAGAGCCTGCATGTCCCCCTCTTGCTTCAGCACTGCTCCACCGTGGGGCAAGGGTCCCAGTGCTGGGAGAGAGAAAGTACACACCTAAAGAGAACAGAGCCGACCCTGGGCTCAGAGCTTCTGCCCCAGCAACTTGGGATCTGACCCCCTCACAGGGCATTGTCAGCCACTGAGTAGAGGGGAACCCCACCTCACACACGGCAATGGCTCTAGCCCCTCCATCTCCAGCGTGCCAAGACTAAATCAGGAAGAAACAGACAATTTGAACAGGCCAATCACTAGGAATGAAATTGTATCTGTAATTTTAAAAACTCCCAGCAAACAAAAGTCTAGAGCCAGATGGCTTCAAAGGAGAATTCTACTAAACATATAAAAAAGTGATAATAACTATCCATCTTGAACTGTTCCAAAAAACTGAAGAGGATACAACACTCCAAAATTCATTTTACAAGGCCACCATTACCCTGATACCAAAAACAGACAAAGACACTATAAAAAAAAAAATTACAGGTCAATAGCTTTGATGAATATAGATTCGAAAATGCTCAACAAAATATTAGCAAACTGACTCCAACAATACATAAAAAAGGATCATACACCATGTTCAAGTGGGATGTATTCCAGGGATGCAAGGATGATGGTTCGATATTCGCAAATCAACCAATGTGATACACTACATTAACAAAAGGAAGGATTAAAATCACATGATCAAAAAAAGAAGAAAAAACACATGATCATCTCAATAGATGCAGAAAAAAGCATTTGACAAAACTCAACACCCAGTCATGCTAACAACTCTCATCAAAGTGGATATAGAGGGAACATATCTCAACATAATAAAGGCCGTTTATGACAAACCCACAGCTAACATCATACTCAACAGTGAAAAGCTGAAAGCCTTCCCTCTAAATTCAGGAACAAGACAAAGATGCCCACCCTCGCCACTTTATTCAACATAGTATCTGAAGTCCTAGCCACCCACAGCAATCAGACAAGAAAATGGAATAAAAGGCATCCAGATTAGAAGGGAAGAGGTAAAACTGGCACTATTTGCAGATGACATGATACTATATATAGAAAACCCTAAAGTCTCCACCCAAAAACTATTAGAACAAATAAATGAATTCATCAAAGTTTCAGGACACAAGATTAATATACAGAAATCTGTTGCATTTCTTTACACTAACAATTAACTATCCGAAAGAGAAAGTTAAAAAAAAAAATCTTGTTCAAAATCACATCAAAAAGAATAAAATACCTAGAAATAAACTTAACCAAGGAGGTAAAAGACCTATATTTTGAAAACTGTGACACACTGATGAAGGAAATTGAAGATGATACAAAGAAATGAAAAGATATCCCGCCGTGTTCCTGGTTTGGAAGAATTAATATTGTTAAGATATGCATACTACCCACAGCAATCTACAGACTTAATGCAATCCCTATCAAAATACCCATGACATTTTTCACAGAACTAGAACAAATAATCCTAAATTTTATATGGAACCGTAAAAGTGCTGTATGTGCAGTGCAGTACGTGCAGGCTAGAGCTGAGAACCATCCCTAGACCTTGTGATTTTGCCAACAGAATTCTTCATGCATTCTCATGACAGTCCTGGACAGAGCTCTTCCTGAAGGAGGCCTGGAGAAAGCAAGTGAGGTGCAGATTCTGGAGCTAGACTGCTGGAGTTAGAATCACAACTCTCCAATTTATAAGCTGTGAACATGAACAAGACCCTTAACCTCCCCAAGTCTCAGTATTCTCAGCTGTTAAAACAATGACTAACAGGGAGTTCTCTGGTGGCCTGGTGGTTAGGATTCAGGGCTTTCACTGCTGTGGCCCAGGTACAATCCCTGGTGGGGGAATGGAGATCCCACAGGCCGCACGGTGCAGCCAAAAAATACATACATAAATAAATAAATAAAAATAATCATAATAATGACTAACAATGGTATGTACATCATAGGCATATTGGAAAGTTTAAGAAAGATAAGCCAATGTGTTAAAGTAATTAAACAAGGAGTCCATTAGACTGGGGTGGCTTTGATGCCTTGGTAGCCTACATCAGCAAACCGAAACCTAGACCAGAGTAAACATGCTCGAAAACGAAACTTAAGAACAGCTAATCATAAACATCCAACTAGACTTTCCCAAATAAGGCAACCATTTAAACTATAGCCAATCAAATAATTTCCTTGCTTTGCTTCTGTGTCTCCTCTATAAAAACCTTTCCCCTAGTTCCTGTCGGCAGAGTGCTTCTAGCCACTTTTGGTTTGGTGCTGTCAGCTTCGAATCAATGTTTGCTCAAACAAACTCTTCAAAATTTTAATGTATTTTAGCTTACCTTTAACACCTGTTAGCCATATAACATTGCCTGGACATAGTAAATGCGGGGGGAAAAAAGAAAACTAATTTTTAAACTACAGTTGACCCCTGAACAACACGGTCTGAACTGCATGGGTCCATTTATACACAGATTTTTTTTCCAATACATAAATACACAATCCAGCACTACACAATCTGTGGTTGGTTGAATCCATGGATGCCAAACCATGGAAATGGGGGGCTGACTACAACGTTATAGGTGGATTTTTGACTGTGTTGGGGTCCCCCACCTTGTTCAAGGGTGAACTATATAAAAACTTAAATCTACTACGTAGGTATATATGTGCATGTATGTGTATACATACATATATACTTAATTTATATAAATATTTATACATATTGCACTTCTACAATAAACTCAATTGCTTCAGTGCCCCAGCGTTACAGAGATTTATTTCCATTTTTCTTACTAGAACAGTCTGATTTTGCAGAGAGGAAGCATCTGTTTTCTCCTGAGTATAAGTAAAATGAAATTCCTTGTAGCAATTTGGACAAGATATTTTCTCAGGGCTTACAGAGTCCTTGGAATGATCCCCAACAATGGTTTTAACAGCATTATATCAGGCATGGTGTTCTCTCCACATTTCCACATAATGTCTTTTCTATCCTGAGAACCAATTCAAGGGAAATTAACAACATAATCTGCATGGAGAAAAATTTAAGACAACAAAGATTAAAAGTCAAATGGGATGTGAAACCATGACTATCTCTTCATTATTGAAGGACGCAAAATTATTGAGGACCAAAGGATAAAAATTAAAAATAAATGAATTCTGAACTTCTAAATCCAGGTTATAGGGACAGAGAAAAGTAAGGTTGGGGCTTCCCTGGTGGCGCAGTGGTTGAGAATCTGCCTGCCAGTGCAGGGGGCACGGGTTCGAGCCCTGGTCTGGTAAGATCCCACATGCCGCGGAGCAACTAGGCCCGTGAGCCACAACTACTGAGCCTGCGCGTCTGGAGCCTGTGCTCTGCAACAAGAGAGGCCGCGATGGTGAGAGGCCCGTGCACCGCGATGAGGAGTGGCCCCCCACTTGCCGCAACTAGAGAAAGCCCTCGCACAGAAACGAAGACCCAACACACCATAAATAAATAAATAAATAAATAAATAGCACTAAATTAAAAAAAAAAAAGTAAGGTTGGCCTACCGATCTGTGATATTATCAGAGGAATTAAGAAGTACCAAGGAACTTTGCCTGTCTCGGAGTTTGACTCGCTCATCTATTCTCACCTATGTTCATACTGAATACATGTGAATGAATATGTATTCATAGTCACTGAATAAATATTAATATATATTTGAACCCCCATCCAAGAAAATCATCAAATCCAAGATAATTTCCAGAGACTGTTGGCTAAACCTTAAATAAAAGGAAAAGATACTTCACTTGTCTCACAATCAATCAATCATGGCAGCAAGTTACAATAGGGCACCATCTCATCAGAACTGACTCTCATTTCTACTAAATCCATAGTCCTGAGGGTGAAGACACATTCAAGGGAGTTCTTCTTTCTTTAGCACACAGAATGCTTAATATTGGCAGAACCCTCTCTGCTCATAGACAGGTAACCCTCAGTGATATACCGACCAATACAAAATGTAAAGGTTTTAGGAGACCCTGGCATATTTTTTTCTTGTAATTGAGGAGGCTTTTGAGTCACAAGGTAAGGAAGCTAGCCATGGGGCTAAAGATAAAGTTATTGAGTTTATAACTGATTTTCAGGCTATAAAATAATCATAAAAGATCTTGGCAGCTTTAAGACATACCTGTAATTGTGCTTTGGCAAAGGGTATTAGCGGCACTTAGGCAATTTCTTTATAAAAGAAAAGTCAGTTTCTCTTTCTGAATGTTTTGATCACTGGCTATCTTTCATTAAATATTTACAACCCAAACCTGACTTTTAACTTCCAAAATGCCAAGATAAATTTTCCTGGAATAAATTACAGTTCACAACGTTCAGGAGCTGCAGGAACATGTGTTCTCCAGGTACTTTAATGCCTAAGTCATAATGGTTGCATAACAGGGTGATCTCTACTTGTCAGCTAATTCAAGATTACATCGTTGGCTTGAGTTCGCTGTTTTCCCACCTTCCCAGATCTGCCTCTTCTCTGTTTTCTAGCTGCTGCTACCCCTACTTCCTTACACATCTCTTCATAAACACTGTTTTAACTACTGTCCACATAGCTGATGCCAGGTATAACCTGAAAGCTAAACTCACCTCAGCAGGTAGATCAAAAAATCATTCCGGGGGGCTTCCCTGATGGCGCAGTGGTTGAGAATCTGCCTGCCGATGCAGGGGACACGGGTTCGAGCCCTGGTCTGGGAAGATCCCACATGCCGCGGAGCAACTAGGCCCGTGAGCCACAACTACTGAGCCTGCGCGTCTGGAGCCTGTGCTCTGCAACGGGAGAGGCCGCGACAGTGAGAGGCCCGCGCACCGCGATGAAAAGTGGACCCCGCTCGCCGCAACTAGAGAAAACCCTCGCACAGAAAAACGAAGACCCAACACAGCCAAAAATAAATAATAATTTTAAAAAATAAAAAAAGGAAAGGCATTGATGACCTTATGGTAGAAAGGCTTTATAAAAAAAAAAGTCATTCCGGTGTCTTGCTAAATAGTCTCTTCATTGATTTCCCTTCTTTGACTACTTAACATTTAAAAAGAGTCAATGACTCAGCTACTTGCCTTTTTCAATATGTAAACCTTCTGAAGTGCATTTGTGGCCAAAATTTTTCTTGAGAACGGTGAAGGACTGACTTTTCATCAGAGATCCTGGTCGCTCTGCAGCGGATGTATATATAAGAAACGCACCAGAAAGGCAAATACGAGAAACGGTGGTTTGGAGCAGCCATTCCTAGGGACACCCAGCGCTAGTCGGCTCGGCTCTGATCACATGGCCCGCCAGACTCTAGTGAGTCTGCGCACGCACACTCCCCCTCCCCCAACACCCGGCTCCCTCGCAGGCGCGCAAGGACCGCGCGGCGGCTGTGCCGTTGGAGGCCTGTGCCACACGAGGAGCCTCAGGGCCGGCTGGGTCTTGGGTGCCTTGCGCTGTCCTTGATGACGGCTGGGCAGGGTCTCGGGACCTGGGCCTGAGGGCGCCGCCAGCAGAGATCCGCGTCCTCAGCCGGGCCTGGGCACTGGTGGGAGGACCCAGTCTGGACGAACGCTCAGGGGCAGCGCTATCGCTTTCGGTCGCCGCAAGGACCCCCCCCCCCCTTAGCCAGGACCTGGACCTTGGAGGGCGGAAGGACCTTGAACAAGTAAAATGAGGGGTAATGATGTCGCTTTGCTTTCGGGGTTTGTTACGTGTTAAAAGCCCCGGCGAGGCATGGAGACCAAATTCAATGCCTCCCCACCCTCACCCACCTTTTCTTGTCTCTTCCTGCCCTCCCTTTGCAGGATCTGGACTCACCCACCCACCTGCCCGACCAGTCTTTTTGTTTTGTTTGTTTGTTTTAATTTTACTATAGTTGATTTACAATATTGTGTTGAGTTTCAGGTGTACAGAGTCTTATTGTTTTCCATTATAGGTTATTATAAGATATTGAATTTAGTTCCATGTGCTATAAAGTAAATCCTTGTTGTTTATCTATTTTATGTATAGTGGTGTGTATCTGTTAATCCCATACTCTTAATTTATCCCTCCCCCTCTCCTTTCCCCTTTGGTAACCAAGAGTTCGTTTCCTATGTCTGTGAGTCTGTTTCTGTCGTGTAAATAAGTTGATTTGTATTATTTTTTTAGATTCCCCTTAGAAGTGACATCATATAATATTTGTCTTTGTCTGACTTCATTTAGTATGATAATCTCTAGGTCCATCCATGTTGCTGCAAATGCATTATTTCATTCTTTTTTATGGCTGAGTAATATTCCATAGTGCATATATGTGTGTGTGTGTGTGTGTGTATACACACACCACATCTTCTTTATCCATTCCTCTGTTGATGTACACTTAGGTTGCTTCCACGTCTTGGCTATTGTAAATAGTGCTGCTATGAACATTGGGGTGCATGCATCTTTACGAATTAGAGTTTTCTCCAGATATATGCCCAGGAATGGGATTGCTGGATCATATGGTAATTCTATTTTTAGTTTTTGAAGGAACCTCCAGACTGTTCTCCATAGTGGCTGCACCAATTTACATTCCCACCAACAGTGCAGGAGGGTTCCCTTTTCTCCACACCCTCTCCAGCATTTATTATTTGTAGATTTTTTGATGATGGCCATTCTGACTGGTATGAGGTAATATTTCATTGTAGCTTATTTCATAAAGTCTGAGTCTCTTGGTTGCAATGCAGGACTGGCCCTGGACACACAGAAATGAATTCTTGGACTTCTGGGAGTTCACACTGACTTGGAAGCCAGTCCTGAAAATCAAAAGTTAAGACTACACCCTGATAGGAAGAATGCACAGAATGTTAGGGGGTCAACGAGAGGAGTATCTAACAGACTTATGAGGCAGAGGAGGCTTCCCAAAGAAGGTTGCTGTGGCCGCTGTTAGGGCTGAAACCGAGGGAGTGGCCAGGATGAGGCCGATAAGGTGGGCAGGGAGCAGTTCATGAAGGGCTTTATGGGCCCTGCCGAAGAATTTGCACTTTATTCTGAAGACAGTGAGTTGCACCCCTGCTGAAGATGCTAAAGATGGAGAAGTGGTTTCTAGACATGAGCTCTCTGTGATTGTTCCAGAATTTCTATGTAACACAAGTTTAGGGGAGTGAGGATAGGGTTGAGAATAAGGGCTAGGGGCTTTCCTGCAGCTGCTTTTTGGTTTAGTGATGGGATCACCAGAAAATAAAAACAAATGAATGATTAATTTTATTTTTATACTCTACTTTTGGTTTTTAACTGCGTTGTAGAGTAACCCAATGCAGAATTTTTTTTTAACTTCTAACCATCATTTATTGCAGGAATATATTGTAGCATTTATTAGTTTCTTCCTACTGTCAATTAAATTGACGATTTTAAACACACACACACACTTTTTTTCTTAGTATTTTAATGAATACTTCATTTGAGGTAGTTTTGGTGGGAGCCTGATGGAGAGTATAGTGATGCTAAATGTTCTACTTCCCAAGCACTCATGGTGCTTCCACCATAAACTATGAATGTGAGAAGACTTTCTATATACACAAAAGGGCTTACTATTTTTATTATTTTCCCTTATCTGAAAAGTGACAAATAATAGCAATCTAGATATGAATTTTCTTCATTACTCTGTATATGAATTCTGTAATTCTATGTCTTTTAAACCTGACAGAGTGGTTAATCTTGGTTGCCTATTAATCCTGGTTGCCTTTCTTTGGTATTTCTCAAAGGTGATGTTTGAATATATAAAGGTTACTAGTTATAATTCAGTTATTAACATATTGTGTTCTCTATTTGCTTTCACCAGCTCTTGTATTCTTACCTAGCTTTTTCTGTTTCTATACTTTATAGAATTAAGAGATATTCAGGAAATCAATTTTAGAAACCAACGACTCATTAAAATAATCAAATCATGAGATTTTAAGGGTGCAGCGAATGACAGATCATTTAGTCAAACTCCTCTTTCGTTTCTGGAAGGTCCAAGGCTCAAGTTTTGAGATCATCCGTTAGATGATCACCTGGATGGCTAAATGGTGTAACTCATGTTATTGACCTAAGTATGCCATGTTAGAAGATGTTAAACAATGTAATTTCAGATCCACAAGTGGATAAAATCCCAGAAGGGGATACAATTATTAGCCAAGTTTTTAATGTTCACCTAAGTAAGAAGGTGATTTAAACATCAGGGGAAAATGCAGGAATAACAGGGGAAAAAAAACCCAAAAACAGGAAGAGCCTTTAGGATTGTGGAAGCAACTTTGATAAGTTGTCTCATGGAGGAAAAAGTTCATCTTACAGAAAGAAGAACTAGGTAGCAAGTATGTGTCAGAAAAAAATCACAAGCCCATGATGAATTTAAGTCCAAGAATTTGGTTTTAAAAATGCAAACATGGCACTATGAGTTACACTGAATTGATTGTGAACTGCAAATGAACTGTGAACAGCTTTACTGAAAATCCTCTAACACTATTCCTTAGGTGTTCTGTATACTTTATCATCCAGAGACACTGTTCACTACTCAGGGAAAATATCTGCAATATACCAATATTTTTTAGTCATAGAGGGAGGCTTTTCAGTTATGGAGACTGTTATTCAGAACAGGTGGATACAAATTGCCTCTAACAATTAAGCCGTGGAAAAGCGATTGCTTCAGAGTTTGGGGAGGTGGTTGCAAAACCATAAGAAAAGAAATGAACTTAAGTACTTTCTTTTGAGCAAAGCGTGTATATGTGTTTTGTACTGTTTTGTAGACGTTTGCTATTAAAGATATCGCCAAAGATTAGAGACATAATCATCTAGAGGCAATGCTGGTAGTATGGCTCTATGTGCGTGTTGTTCAAAAGTCTCTACAGCAGATTCTCTTGTTTTAGGGGTAAGTAAGACTTCAATATATTCCTGCATGTAAGAACATTTAATAAGGAATATTCTTGAATCTGGAGGGCAGCAGATTTGGTTAAGTCAAAAGGGTAAAAGTTTTTGGGTTTTTTAAAAAATATTGATAGCCTTCTACAAATTTGATCTCATTGCCCTTTATAAACAGATATGTGCTTAGATATGTGTACTGACTAAATCAATACACACAGAGTAATGGATAAATCAAAAAAGTAATAAAAGAAAAAAAGATTTTTTTGACTGTGCGAGAGATGTATTGCTGATCTTTTTAATTACTATATCGGTGTCTATGCAGTAGGACTATTATTAATTTGTCTTTTCTATTAAAGTATAAACAGAGTTTATCTAGCTCTCTTAATAAACACCAAGGAATTTCAAAGATCACTTCTGAAGGGGAAAAAAATTTTTCCCACTGGATGTGAACTTCTCCTTTGAATTTGGCTACTGTGTAGACCAGTTGTCTAAGTCTCCTACCTGACTTGTTCAGCAGAGATTCTTAACCTCTTTCAAGTCACAGACTTCTTTGGCATAGGAAGAAAGCTCTGAATCTTTTCCCCAGACTCATATACATATCATAATCCTTTGCACTCACTTATGTGTCTGGAAAGGGAAGCATATGACCTCCTAGAACCCGTTCATTGGCTCTAGGTTAAGAATACTTTTTAAATGAGAAAAGTCATTTTGTCCTTCTCCAGATACTAGAAGCTTTGCTTTCTTGTAAGAGCTCTTTACAAGATTTGGCTTCTTAGGTATGTCATAGTTTCATATAGAAAAGCTGCAATCCATATAAAAGTAGGCACTATTTCTCAAGCCCACTCACTCCTTTTATAGTTAACAGAAAGTCATGTGGAATTAATGTTCTTGATACTGATGTGCTTGTTCAAGAGGTATTTACTGGGTGCCTGCTGTATGCTGGGCGCCATGTTAGAGGCTGGTGACAACAGTGGGACAACTAAAGTCCAGGCTCTCAAGGATTTTGAGATCTAGTAAAGGATTTTCTCCCAGTCAGATCCAAAGAACCTTTGAAAATAATTTCATTCTTCCAAATTTGATTCAGAGGAAACCTTAAAATCTGAATCTAAATGCATAAGTTTGTTACCCCAAAAAAGTGGGTTTTCTATGAAAAAAAATTTCTCTAAAACATATCTTTAATATGAGCCAATTGCATTTATGTGTTTCATAGATTACTTGCTTTACAAAGAACTGGAACCATTAAAGTTAAAACATTAAATAGCTTCCTATTAAAGTTTATGAAAGTGAAGATAATGTATCCTCTGAAATTTTTAAAGAGTAATTAAAAATGTGATTCATAGTTGAAATACCAGTTTACATATAAATTCAGAAATTTACTGGTACATATTTACTGGGATTATAATTGTCTTTTTACAAATTAAAGTTGAGTAATAATTCTCCCCTACCAATAGGAAGACCTTGTGCAAGTAAGTCTACTTTGGGTATTCTTTGTATCTCTGTGTTGACTCTACCCCACCTCAGCATGCTTGTGAAAAAAGATCCATACCAAATGTGCCTTGAAGGAAAAGAAGTAACCTCAGTATTCTCCTGTCACGTAATTACTTGTTAGGTAGGGAGGATAGCCAGTAGTAGAGTCAGATTGTCAACTTTTCTATGGGAGAATTCACCAGAATTACTATTGAACAGTCTGATGCTCCAGGTATGACTGATTCCTATTTGGTAAACCTCAGTACTTCCTGGTAAGGGCCCTCTTTTTGGACTAACCAATCCAGAAATTTCATGGTTAAGTGCATTTCTATTTTACTTTCATCTTTTGTAAAAATGTTGAATGTTTCTCATAGTCAGCACTGTTTGGAATTATGTTATAAATTACATGGTTTCGAGACTAATAGCATTCTCTTCTCATAGGCTATCCAGATTATGATTGGCATCTTTAGTGTTTTCATGTGGTATCTCCTACTGATTTTGTATATAGGACAAATTAAAGGAGTCTTTGGGACATATGAACCTATAACTTACAAAACAGGATGTTTTTTATGGGGAATTATTGTAAGTAGAATACATTTATATGATTTAATCATTCAGTAAATAATATTCATGCCACTAGTGGAACATAGGGAACAGTTTCTAAACAAAGTTTTCAGGAGAGCTAAGTAACTAAATCCCATGTTGGTAATTTATTCAAAATCAGATTTCTTTTTTCAGCAAGTATTTTTTAAGCACCTTTAATTTACCAGTACTATTACAAGAGATGTAGCTATAGGAGTGAATACACAATGACAACCATAGGTTGGATTGTCCTTAGATATGTGATAGGCAGAATCTTAAGCATAATCTCCATTAGCATGGTTAATTTTCATATTTAGGGTCTTTACCTTAGGTTCCTCACACAATGAGTCTATACTCACAAATTTTCTAAATTTGTCATCACCTGCACTCTTCTGTGGTTTCTTACAGCCATAAGGTAGTAGGAAAGGCTGGAGAGTGTGACATCCTGAAAGCCAAGTGAACAAAGAAATAGCGAAAGATCAACTATATTAAATTGTGTTATGTTATCCAATAAGACAAGGGCTGAGAATCGACCATTGGATTTAGCAATATGGAGGCCAATAGTAAGCATGACAAATAGTTTCATTGGAAGGTGGGGCAAAAGCCTGATTGGAATTGTTTTAAAAAATAATGAGAGAGACCCAGCGGTCCAGTGGTTAAGACTCTGCCTTCCAATGCAGGAGGTGTGGGTTCGATCCCTGTTTGGGGAACTAAGATCCCACATGCCGTGGGGGAGGCCAAAAACTTAAAAAATGAAATAAAATTAAAAAATAAAAAATAATGAGAGGAGAGGAATTAGAGACAGCAAATACAGACAACTCCTTTAAGGGCTGAGGTAGTAGTTGAGGGAAACTTGGGTCAGGGTGGGGTTTGCTTATTTGATTCAGTAGGTTGTTTCATGTCTTTTGCTGAAGGGACTGAACCAGAAGAGATAAAATTGATGATATATGAGATAAATGGGGGGAGGAAGGGATTATTAGAATCATGGACTTGGGTAGGCAAGAAATGAAGCATTTTAATACACAAATAGCTAGGAGTATGGACAGTTCATCTCTAGCAGTGGTTCTCAACTAGAGGTGATTTTTCCCCTCAGAGGACATTTGGTGATGACATTTTTGGTTTTCACAGCTGTGGGTGTACATCCAGTAAGCAGAGGCCAAGGATGCAGCTAAACATCCTCTAATGCACAAGAGAGCCCCCAACAAAAAATTATCCACCTTTAATGTAAATAGTGTCCAGGCAGGTAACAGGAGGGAAGGTAGAGGACCAGAGAGAAAGGACAAATTTTATAGGTAGGTAGTCGGGTGTTGGGAGCTTGTGGAACTTTTCTTCTGATGACCTCAAATTTCTCAGTAATTTAGGAAGCAAGATCATGATCTGAGAGTGTGAATGGAGAATGGATTGGTTGTTTGAGGAGAGAGAAGAGAATAGGAAATAGTCATCTAGGAAAAGCGAGAGAGAGTTTATGGATTGTAGAAAAGTAGTATGACTTTCATGCAGCATTAAGGACTCACTTAAGCTTTTAGAACATGATTGTCTAGTGAGATGGGTCAAGATGGTTATGTACATCTTTCTCAGGCCATGTTCAGCTGATGGACACAGGCATGTAGTAAGAAGGACAACTGCATGTAATCAAGATTTTGGTTTAACCATACAACTGTGATCAAACAAGAAAGGTGCAAAGGAGTTGAGAGCGTATAAAAATGAGCGTTTTTAATAGCTGACCATGGGATTGAAGCTGGTGAAGGAAAGAATATAACAGAGAAGTAAGGGGCTCAGATTATAGCTCCAGATAGGGTCAAAGGATTGTTAGAGTTGCAATACTGCAGGTTATGAGCTAGAGAGATGGGAGGTGGTGGACAGAGTGAGATAATTAAAATTGAGATTTGAAAGGTGTTGCACCTATTGACAGAAATAAGTACAAGAGAATGAACATGGGAGTGAGTGACTGAGATAAGATAGAGTCAAAGGATTAGAGGAGAGAAATTCAAAGAACTACAAGCCCAGGTTATAAGAAAGATCATATAAGTATACTCTGAAATTACCAAGGATTAAGAGGTGTGAGAGAAAAGGTTAGAAAAGAATTAAAATCACCTAGAAGTAGAAGAGTGACCAAGGGGTCAGTAGATGACTTCAACCAGAAGGGATAGTGGGTGATAGAACTTTAACCAGAAGGGATAGTGGGTGACAGAATCTGATGACATCTGATTCAAAGCTGGAGGAGAAAGAATGGTTGGAAGTAACAATAAGGAGCAAGGAGACCACTTACCCATGCTTAGAACTGGTGATATAAGGGCAGTAGGAGATAAGATGGCCACCATTTGAGAGGGCTATAAAGGAAGCAGTGGCCTCTAGGAGAGCCACTGCCTTTGTACATTGGCTTATAGGTGTCAAAGCATTGCCTTGGAAAATAATAGGACAAAAATAGTAAATTTGCAGATAAAATCCAGATAATGGTTCCTGTCCTTCAATGTTTTTAATCATTCATGTTATAAAAATATCATGGTTAGCTTCTAGATTAAGTTGTCTAAAATTTCAATTAAATATAATCCAATGCAAAACTTCTCATTTAGGTCATAAACTTTGAAAGGCATTTTGTAAAGCATGTGGTTTGGTAATCTAGTTAGCACTAGTTTAAAATTCACAAGGTATTTTCTCTTTGTATTTTTAACTAGTTCTTACCTTCACTGTGTACCTTCTTAGAAATCTCAATTTTGCTACAGAATGAAGTGCTGAGTGTGTAGACTTAAGTTATCCTTGAGTAATTAGTAAGCTTCAAGTTTGGCCTTCCTGTGTATGGTGTATAGTATGAATGCTATTTTTCCACAAATTAGCCTTTGACTTAGATCTTTGTCAAAACCACTAAAACAGATAAGACAAAAGGAATATTTCACAGGGATTGTGCAGCCCACATTCAAACAATATGACATAGCTTTACACTTCTGGGAAATAGACAAAGTAGCCTGGTATGAAATAATGGAACCTCTTTTTAACAAAACAAACACAAAAACATGGATAGCAGCTGTTACGCTAATAATGGCTACAGTCTCAGTTAAGAGATGTATTTTGTACAAACACAATCTGGAATAGATTCATGGGCTACTTTTTTACATCTGGATTCATACACAGTAATTACAATCAGTGACAGCATCTCAATAGGAAGTATAGCATTAGAAGTAAGAATCGAATGAGTTGAGAAAGCATGCGCAGATATAAGCAAACTTGGTCCCTGATTCAGGACTGCCTAAGTCATCTTTGGCGTATTCCACAACCCACTGTCTAAATTATGCCCACTGTCCCCTACATGTTTCTGTTATTAGTGACCATACTGTTACCTTCATTACTATATGATATAAACTTGTCCTCACCTCTTGCACTGAAACTTCTTTATATTTTTTTACTCTTAATATTCTAAAAATAATTGACTTAGAAGAGCAAGTTGTTAAAAATATTTTTTAAGTTGATGAGCATTATCAATGAGTATTTATAAATATATGTTTTTATATCCAGTTTATCATTTCAGGAGTCTCCATAATAAGAGTAGCAAGGCATCCATCTCCACGCCTGGTAAGTTAAAATGTTTACAGTACCCTAGAAATTGCTTGTCACAAAGCTAAGTAGGTTTTAGTGAAAAGACAGTGGGCATTAAACAATGAAGGAATCTACCCTACCTGTAAAATAAATGAAGGAATTAATTGAAAATCTAGGAGCATATAATTTAATGTAGACAAACATGCTATATTAGTTACAATCATATTATATAAAGGTTTCTAAGTTTAAGTGTGGAGTTTTTTTTGGTTTGGTGTTCTACTTTCTTTTAACATTGTGTGAATTTTACTGTTAGAAAAAAATTTAATAGGACCTAATGCCTTTATATATAGACATAATTCTGCTGTAAAACTTCATTTTCCTAACTCCAATTTGGGAACACAGTTGTACCTTGCAACAAAATAGAAAATCTGTTCAGAATAAAGATCCATCTATAGTACAGGTGGAAAGATACTGGGAAGGAAAAAAATCTTAGAATCTTAGAGCTAAAAGATACCTTAGAAATTAATTAGTGCTCATAATTGTACAGATAAAAAACTAATATCCAAAGATAATGATGGATTTCCCTAGAGAATGAAAACCCAGGGTTAAAATTCATTGAATCCTATTTGGCCTGTTTCTGCAAGCAGTCATTTTTCATCTTTTTTTTCTTTTTACAGTGGAACTCCTTTTGTTCAAATCATATATTATAAGCCTTTCTTCCAACTGACTCAGAAGATTGTAAAATACAATATTTTTGAGCCCAGATGGAAGATTGATGCTTATTGGTGTGATGATATTTCAATGTTTCCTCCAAATTAACTGGGATTCTTATAAAACAGAAAAAGGTTTTACTCTAATGGCAAATATACCAACCCTTCTAAAGCTTCAGAAACTAGATCAAAGTTTTAACTAGATTTTTTTTTCAGCAATACAAACTGTTTAACCAAATTGTTTATTCTGAGTATAATAACCCTATATCTTCTTTTCAGCTTACATGTACTATGATCATGAACATCTTATGCATAATTGTTGCAGTTATTGCAGTGGTTCTAACAGTAATGGAGTTGTCTTCTTTTGACTCTGTGTCATATAGGAATTATGGACAAGCGGTAAGTGACCAATCCTATAGGAACATCTTAATTTCAAAATTATTCTTTTCAGAGATTTTGAAGCCTGAGGAGGTAAAATAAGGCTTTTATTGGCCCCCATGAAATTCTTTGATTTAGTAGTAAGCTCTTGATTGAAAGTTTTAATTCAAAAATAACTCTAACTTTTTTTTGTAAATATTAATAGGATGTTTGAAATCTTGACATACCCAATTAAAATAAAGTAAAAAATTTGAAGACTTCAGTGATAAGTTTTATATATATAGTAGGATATATATATACATACATGTGTATGTATACATATATATATATATACACACATTAGGATGATTCTCTTAATGAAAGAAAAGTATAATCCTAGACGTTAAAACCATTCCCCAAAATCAACAAAAGAATTCTGCTATTGATGCATATAGTAGTTGGAATTGTATACAGCTACTCATTTCTGGTTTAACATAGATATTTTCATATATAGCCTATTTTTGTGTCTCACATGAATTTTGCTTTAAGTCCTCAAATGCCAAATGTGCATGAATCTGCCTTGCTTCCATTTAATTAAACATCCAATCACATACTTTGTACCAGAAAAATAACTATATCTCTTTTTAAGATAGTAACGTTCTCCAGTAAATGTGAATATCTTTACTGATACTACAGTAGATTTATTTCAGTTGTGTTGACTTTAAATTCCGAATAACAGAATATTAGTGCTGCAAAACACTTGAGCAATAATTATAAAAATTTTCCATTTAAAATGAGAATGGATTGGAGTGGAGCTCCTCTTTGTTACTGAACAACAGAACAAAACAAATAACAATTTGGAAATTTTAATTCAAAATAATTCTGAGTAGAAGGCTCATTCTAGATGAGGGATAAACTTCCTTCTCCTCCACTATATACCCTCTCTCTATACCTGCAGTATATTATAAAGGGGACCATCAGATGAAGGAATCCAAACATGGAGAACAAAAGCCTAGGAGACAATAAGATGATGAGAGAAGATGCAGTAATACCTCCAAATAGATTGTCTGTCATGAATGATGTATTGATTTAAATAAGCATGCATCAGATTTTCCCTGTAAATTGTAAGAAAATTTTTCATTTGCCCTGGAAATCCAATCTAGATATCTTCAATTCTTATTTCAGGGGCAGAGATAGGGACGGGTGGAATTAGTAAGTATAGAATTGTTTCAAGTTATTTTAGCTTATCACTCTTACTCATAAGCTTATAATCTTACTTTAAGAAAATATGGCATAATTGCCAAGACTTACCTTTGCAAACAGTATTACAAACCATTGTACATTGTATTTGTCTGACATGAACTCAGTACTAATGATCAATTTCACAATCTCCCAAACACAAGTTTCAGCTTGTTTGCTGTGATTAGTTACGCAAAATGAACTTATATAATATGTCTTTTCCTAGAGGCCTTATAGAATTATATACCTACATTTTCTAAGGCAACCAATATTTTACAAGATTTTTCACATGCCAGCTTTCTAACATAAACAAGTGGCTTGGCTAAATCCACAAACTCATCAAGTTATCAGTGTTCTCAGGTAGGCTCAGCTACCTCCAAAAGTTCATGCCTCTGAAAAATACTTCTCATACAATAAATCCAGAGCTAGACTGCCTTTATTCAGATACTACCTTTCATATTCACTAACTGTTTGACCCCTTGGACAAGTTTCTTAACTTCCCTGTTCTTTAGTTTCTTTATGTGTAAACGGAGAAGATGCTATCACATGTCTATTAGTTAACTGCTCTGTCTCTCCCAAACTCCAAGCCTGTTGTTCTAATGTTCTAATGACTTTTCTACTTGGATATGCTTCTGTCGTCATCATCTCAAACTCAATGTATATACAATGGAAAATGTTTACCTCCTCAAAAGTACTGTACTGCAAGACTCCCTTATTTCAGTGTCCTAGGCTCAAAACCTTGATATAATCCTCACCCTTATCTTTTCACTGTCTTCCCAATTACCAAGTACTGTTTATCATTTACTTAAATTTTTATTAATTAGGGATCTTTTGGTTATGACAAGAAATACAGCCCAAATTGACTTCCCAAAAAAGAACACTTACTGACTTAAGCTGGATTCAGAGGCTTAAGTTATGTGTTGAGAACTCAGTCACTCTTTCTGTTCTTTTCCTATTTGAACTTCTCTGGCACACAACGTGCCACTTTCAGGGGAAGAGTTTGAGAATAACACAACACACATAAATTACGGAGTGTGGGCAAAATTACTTTACAGTCTTGCCAACTAAGAGGTCACAAGTACTTCCCAGCTAAAATGCTATGATTATGCTTCTGTCAGTAAAATTAAATGAGAATTCTTTACTTTGCCATTTCAAACCTCCTACAGTCTTTTCTTTATCTTCCTGTTAATATCATCGTGAATGAACACTTTATCTGAATTAAGCTTGCTTTATCATTTTCTCAAAAACTGTTATGTTCATTCTTGCATTCAGTGTTTTGCTCACATTACCAAACTGTAGGTCATGTGATATATAATTTAGCTTTATTATTGGTTTTTTTAATGTCTCCATTTCTTAATTATTTTGTCACACTCTTAATTTATGTTATTAAATTCTTTCTGAAACAAAATAGGTTACAAAGAAACAAGTAAACTAAAGCTGCCTAGAATATTGCTTTCCTCCTTCATTTTTCTTAGTCTTTATTTCAAAGGTCCTACCTCTTTACAAAGCCTTCCTAGATATGAATGGCTTAAGGTGAGTCTCCTGTCCCGTATAATTGTTGATCAAGTTCTTATCCATTTTGACATCTTTAACCTTATCATATGTTACCTTATATTATCTTTCTATATTTTCTACTTGAATATAAACTGAGAAATCAGGAATTTTTTGTCATTTCATTCTTACCATCTAATCTCTACCACGTAATAATTTCTTGCATATAAAAGATATTGAATAAACCCAAAAGAAAAAAGGAGGAAGATGTGGAATTGAAGGAGAGAGAATTATGATGTTATTCTTTCTAGGTCAGAATATCATTCTTGTCTTTCCACAGCCAGCACAGAAACTACATTTATTTTCAGGCTTAGTACCAAATCATCATCCTCATATGTAGTTGAAAATACCTTTCCAATAGCAACAAAAGGGATCTGCTTTATTTATCCCAGAAATCACAATCACCTTATACTTCCAAGTGAAATGTTTCTCTTTTTGAATTTATTCATTCTTCCATCTGATACTATAGCAATTTCTGTGTGAGATTTTTACACATGTAAATTTAAGTAAGTTTGTAATTAATAATAGCTGTTTTAGTGGTGAAAATTGCTTGATAAAATCTCTTGGTAGCCCTCTTATCATTGGAGGCAGAATAGCCAAATCTTGTTGACTGAAGAGTTTGGATAGTGAGCTGTGCCAGAGACTCTAGTGAAGAGAATGAGAATGAAGAGTTGCAAGAATTGAGACAAGACTGCTGAGTGATGAAGATCAAGAATTAAAGCTGTAGATAATGAATTGGGGGAATGAAAGCTAGGAAAGTGAAGCAGAAGGCACAGGCGTAGGAATGCCTAGGGGAATCAAATGGTGAAAGAGGCTTATTTATTCTTCTGTTTCCCTTCTTTTCCTTGACTCTCATATTAGGAGCTCCTTCCATGACCATATCTGCACTTACTAAAGATAATAATGCAAGTGAGGTCAGTGTGCCCTCTGGGCTCTTCCACAATCTGGGCAGAGGGCCAATCTCCATGTGCTTCCTCTCTGCCTCTTCAGGTTTGCCTGGGTTCTTAGCTGAGAGAACCGCATAAGGACTGGGCACTTTTCTTGGTGCTGAGACTTGGCTCAAGACTGGACCTCACTACAGACCTCTGCCATCCCTACACATCTTAAAGACAGTTTCCAAGATCTTTTAGGTATCTTAAAATCTTAAACTTGGAGGAGACAAGATGGAAGAATAGAAAACTTGAGCTCACCTCCTCTCACAAGCACACCAAAACCACAACTAACTGCTGAACACCCATCAATAAAAAAGACTGGAACCTACCAAAAAAGATATTCTACATCAAAAGACATAAAGAAGAAACCACAATGAGACAGCAGGAGGGGCACACTCGTGATATAGTCAAATCCCATACCACCCAGGTGGGTGGCCCACAAACTGGAGAATAAGTATATCACAGAAGTTCTCCCACAGCAGTGAGAGCTCTAAGCCCCACATCAGGCTCCCCAGCCTCGGGGTCTGGCATCAGGAGGAGGAGCCCCCAGAGCATTTGGCTTTCAAGGCCAGTGGGGCTTGATTGCAGGAGCTCCACAGGACTAAGGAAAACAGAGACTCCACTCTTGGAGGGCACACACAAGGCCTCGCACGCACCAGGACCCAGGGCAAAAGCAGTGACTTCATAGGAGCCTGGGCCAGACCTACCTGCTGGTCTTAGAGGGTCTCCTGGGTAAGCAGGGAGTGTCTGTGGCTCACTCTGGGGTCATGAAAGCAGGTGGCAGACATATCAGGGAGTATTCATCTGCATGAACGCTCCTCAAGGCAACATCTTGCTTTGTTCATTAGCACCAAGGCCTGACCCCACTGAACAGCCCATAGGCTCCAGTGCTGGCATGCCTCAGGCCAAACAACTGGGTGGGGGACACAGCCCCACCCATCTGCAGACAGGCTGCCTAAAGACATCCTGAGCCTACAGCCACCTCTAGACATGCCCCTTGACACAGTCCTGCCCACCGGAGGGCCAAGACCCAGCTCCACCCACCAGTGGGCAGGCACTGGCCCCTCCTGCCAGGAAGCCTGTACAAGCCTCTAAACCAGCTTAACCCACTAGGTGGCAGACACCAGAAGCAAGAAAACTGTGATTCTGCAGCCTGCAGAAATGACTCCACAAACACAGATCAGAAACTACGCTGGGACCAGCTGGTCCCTGGCCCTTGGATGTTGAGAGGGGTGTGTACTGCTGGGATACATAGGACATCCCCTACAGAGGGCCACTTCTCCAAGGTCAATAAATGTAACTAACCTACCACATACATAAAGATACAAATAGAAATTTAAACAAAATGAGACGGCAAAGGATTGTGTTCCTGAGGAAGAAACAAGATAAAACCCCAGAAGAACAACTAAGTGAAGTGGAGATAAGCAGTCTACACAAGAAGTAGTTCAGAATAATGATTGTAAATATGATCCAAGAACTCAGGAAAAGAATGGATGTACAGAGGGAAAAGTTACAAGAAGTTTTTAACAAAGAGAAAATATAAAGAACAAACAGAGTTGAAGAATATAATAACTGAAATGAAAAACATACTAGAAGGAATCAAAAGCAGAATAAATGAGGCAAAAGAACAGTTCAGTGAGCTGGAAGACAGAGTGGTTGGTGGAAATCACTGCCATAGAAAAGAATAAAGAAAAAAGAATGAAAAGAAATAGTTTAAGAGACCTCTGGGACAATATCAAATGTACCAACATTTGCATTATAGGGGTCCCAGCAGGAAAAGAGAAAGAAAGGGCCTGAGAAAATATTTGAAGAGATAATAGCTGAAAACTTCCCTAAAATGGGAAGGGAAACAGTCACCCAAGTCCAGGAAGTGCAGAGAGTCCCAAGGAGGAACATGCCAAGACACATAGTAATCAAATTGACAAAAAGTAAAGATAAGAGAAAATATTAAAAGCAACAGGGGAAAAGCAGCAAATAATATACAAGGGTATCCCCATAAAGCTATCAGCTGATTTTTCAGCAGAAACTCAGCAGGACAGAAGGGAGTGGCATGATATATTTAAAGTGATGAAAGGGAAAAACCTACAACCAGGAATACCCTACCCAGCAAGGCTCTTGTTCAGATTTGATGGATAAATCAAAAGCTTTACACACAAGCAGAAGCTAAAAGAATTCAGCACCACCAAACACGTTTTACAACAAATGCTAAAGGAATTTGTCTAGGCAGAAAAGAAAAGGCCACAACTAGAAACAAGAAAATTACAAAATGGGAAAGCTCACTGGTAAAGGCAAACATACAGTAAAGGTAGGAAATCATCCACACACAAATATGATATCAAAACTAGTAATTGTGAGAGAAGGAAAGTACAAATAGAGGATATTTTATATGCACTGGAAATTAAGAGATGAGGAATTTAAAACAATCATGTGGATATATACATAGACTGCTATACCAAAAATGTATAATACATATACACACAAAAAAAGAAAAAGGAATCCAAACATAATGCTAAAGAAGAGAACAAAAGAGGAAACAAAACAAAGACCTACAAAAACAAATCTAAAACAATTAACAAAATGGCAATAAGAACAAACATATCAATAATTACCCTAAATGTAAGCAGATTAAATGGTCCAACCAAAAGACATAGACTGGCTGAATGGATGCAAAAACAAGACCTGTATATATGTTATCTACAAGAGACCCACTTCAGATATAGAGACACATACAGACTGAAAGTGAGGGTATGGAAAAAGGGATTCCATGCAAATGGAACTCAAAAGAAAGCTGGAGTAGCAATACTTATATCAGACAAAATGGACATACTAAAGACAGTTACAAGGAACAGAGAAGGACACTACATAATGATCCAGGGATCAATCCAAGAAGAAGACACAACAATTGTAAATATATAATACATGCACCCAACATAGGAGCACCTCAGTATATATAAGTCAAATGTTAACAGACATTAAAGGAAAAATTGACAGCACAATAATAGTGGGGGACTTTAACACCCCACTTACATCAATGGACAGACAGAAAACCAGTAAGGAAACAGGCCAGACACATTAACATTAAATGATACATTAGGCCAGACAGACTTAACTGATATTTATAGAGCATTCCATCCAAAAGCAGGAGAGTACACATTCTTTTCAAGTGCACATGGAACATTCTCCAGGAGAGATCACATGCTGGGCCACAAAGCAAGCCTCGGTAAACTTAAGAAAATTGAAATCATATCAACCATCTTCTCTAACCACAAGGCTATGAGATTAGAAATAAACTACAAGAAAAAAATGTAAAAAACACAAACGCGGAGGCTAAACAATATGCTGCTAAACCAACAGATCACTGAAGAAATGAGAGGAAATCAAAAAAAATCCTAGAGACAAAACAAAAACATGACGATCCAAAAAACCTATAGGACGCAGCAAAAGCAGTTCTAAGAGGAAAGTTTATAGTGATACACGCTTACCCCAGGAAACAAGAAGAATCTCAAACAACTAGCCTCATGCCTAAAGCAACTAGAGAAAGAAGAATAAACAAAACCCAAAGTTAGTAGAAGGAAAGAAGTCATAAACATTAGAGCAGAAATAAATGAAATAGAGACTAAGAAAACAATAGAAAAGATCAATGAAATGAAAAGCTGGTTCTTTGAAAAGGTAAACAAAATTGATAAACCTTTAGCCAGACACAAGAAAAAAGAGAGGGCCCAAATCAATAAAATTAGAAAGAAAATTGGAGAAGTTACAACTGACACCACAGACATACAAAGGCCGATAAGAGACTACTACAGGCAACTATATGCCAATAAAATGGACAATCAAGAAGAAATGGGCAAATTCTTAGAAAGGTACAATCTCCAAAGACTGAACCAAGAAGAAATAGAAAATATGAACAGACGAATTACAAGTACTGAAATTAATTTGTGATTTTAAAGCTGCTGATAAAAGTCCAAGACCATATGGCTTCACAGGTGAATTCTACGAAACATTTGGAGAAAAGTTAACACCTAATCCTCTGGAACTATTCCAAAAAATTGCAGAGGAAGCAACACTTCCAGACTCACTCTTTGAGGCCATGATCACCCTGATACCAAAACCAGACAAAGATACCACACAAAAAAAGAAAATTACAGGCCAATATTACTGCTGAACATAGATGCAAAAATCCTGAACAAAATACTAGCAAACTGAATCCAACAATACCTTAAAAGGGTCATACACCATGATCAAGTGGGATTTATCCCAGGGATACAAGGATTTTTCAATATCCACAAATCAATCAGTGTGATACATTATATTAACAAATTAAAGAGCAAAAACTATACGATCATCTCAATAGATGCAAATGAACTTATTTACAAAACAGAAATAGACTCACAGACATAGAAAACAAACTTATGGTACCAAAAGGGAAAGGGAGGGGGTGAAGGATAAATTAGGAGTTTGGGATTGATGTATACACACTACTAAATATAAAATAGATAACCAACAAGGACCTACTGTGTAGCATGGGTAACTGTACTCAATATTCTGTAATGACCTATAAGGGAAAAGAATCTGAAAAAGAATATATGTATATACATACACATATACATATATACACATATATAACTGAAGCACTGTGCTGTATACCTGAAACTAACACAACATTGTAAATTAACTATACTTCAATAAAAAAATTGTTCTAATTTTTACAAAAGATGATAATGCAAGATGTCTCCCTATTTTCTGGTTTCAGAAACTTGGGAGAGAAATTTCACGTGTTTTACTGGGCTTCTACCCCTTGGAATTGTGTAATGCTTTCATATACACGATCTTCGGCTGTGTTGATTTGGTAAGTTTTGATGTAACCCTCTGGCAAATCTAGAGATGTAGATTTCTAGTAAGCACACTCTAGGAGGAGATGAAGTGTTCTGATACAATATGTTTGGAACTAATAAAAATAGAATATGTGATAATATTTACTTCACTTTTTTAATTTTTTCTTTTTTGTTTATAAAATTACAAAAGTAATATGTGAAACTGAATATTAAAATGTAAAAAAATTGTAGAGTAAAATGTTATTCTCCTCTTAATATAGTCCCCATCATGCTCACATATCAAAATCTACACAAAAAGGCATGCACACACATACACACTTCTTTCTTACTAATTGTGTGATCACCTTTGTTACATGCTTTTTTTCTCAGCTATCATAAACATTTTTCCATTGTAAGCATGTGTAAACAATGCCTTTTAATAGCATCATAGTTTTCCTTAGTATTTATTTTAACATTCCTTTATTGCTGCTGCATATTTAACTTTTTTCCAGTTTAAGTTATAAACAATGATGCAGTGAACATCCCACTACATATATCTTTGCATACAAGACTAGTATTTCTGTAGGTGGTTGCTTCCTAGAAGTGTAATTGCAAGTTTAATAACGTCCCAAAATGCTGTATTAATTCACAATCCCACAAAAGTTGATGAGACATTTCCTCTCAACCTTAAAAAAACTAGATATCTAACATTCATTCTTTCACAAATACTTATGGAGGGCCTGTTATTTACTAGGCAGTGTAATAGGCACTCAGGTCGCAATGATTAACAAAACAACATTCCAACCATCAAGCAGCCTGCACTCCAATGGGAGAGAAAGACAATAAACAAACAAATATATAATAATTTGAGGAAGTAGAAAAGTGTTATAGAGTAAAACAAAACACAGTAAGGAGGTAAGGCAAAGATTATTTTACATAAGATGGTAAGGGAAGACCCTCTGAGCAGAGACTAACTGAAGTGCATAAGTAACTATGAGACTACATGAAAAAGGATTTTCTAAGAAAAGGGAATGGTGGGGCTTCCAGAATGGCTGGGTGAGGATATGGCAGATTTCCCTAAAAAGAAATTATAAAACTGGACGAAATTGTCAATAAACAACCTTTTAAACATTCTGGAAATTTACCAAAGCATATAACAAATTGAGAAGTGTTTGCTTAAGAAAAGTTACTGAACCTTGGGTAAGAACAGTGGATGTCTGTGATATTTTAGCTTGGAGCGGCTCTAATTCCTTCCAACTTGCCCCCTCAGCCCCAGGTTCCTTTTTGCAGAGGTTTACCTGGGTGAGTCAGACTGTGAGGACCAGCAGCCTCACTGCTGGAGAGGGCTTATTTTATTTGGAGCAGAGCAAAGAAAGTTTTATGACCAGGGGTATAAAAACAATAGTGATCTCCATTGCAAACAATCTGGAAAAGCCAATATAACACCTAGCCTAACTAAGATTACAATACTTGTTGAGGCAAGAAATTGGCAACCAGCCAGAAACTTAACAGGGAGAGTCTGAGAAAAAGATAGCCAAAGTGGGCCTTGATAGTATCCTATTTATCCCTTGTGGCCTGGAATATTACAAATTTGGGTGAGACTATGCATGCACTAAGGAGACTGGAGAGGGCCCTAGTAAGCTCTCACCCCTGGCTGAATAAGAGGCCTTGCAAACACAAAGTAAAAGCTGTGACAGATTTACAAATGGCCTAAACTTTGAATACCTTCCTTAAGCTATACTGATTCATTGACCAAGTGTGGTGGTCTTACTAGCTTAAGGTGTATATTACTTTGCTGGGGCTGCCATAACAAACTACCACAGACTGGATGGTTTAAACAACAGAAACTTATTTTCTCACATTTCTGGAAGCTGGAATAATTCTAAGCTCAAGGTGTTGGCAAGTATTGGTTTCTTCAGAGGCCTCTTTCCTTGGCTCTTGGATGACTTTCTTCTCTCTGTGTCATCACATGGTCTTCCCTCTGTATGTGTCTGTGTCCTAATCCCCTCTTCTTATAAGGACATCAATCATATTGGATTGTGGCCCACCCTGATGACTTCATTACTGCTTTGAAGACCCTATCTCCAAATACAGGCACATTCTGAGGCACTGGGGGTTAGGACTTTAACATGAACTTGAGGGGAAACACAGTTCAGCCCATAACAAGGTGTTTAAGCATGACCTCTAAGCAGTCATTGGCTGACCACTTATTCTGACCCAGGGGAGAACCCTAGGAGACCAGGGTTAAAAATAAAAACAATAATTAAAAACTAGAAAAAAGTAAACAGATATATCAGAGGCCACATACTGCAAGGGACACAGACTCCACTAGAATTAGTACAGGCAAGTCACAAAGGAAAACAATAACAACCACTCCAGAGGGAAGCTGAGGCAATCAGAATCCAAAGTCACTAAAATATGTTATCTAAAATATTCATTTTTCAACAACAACAACATTTGACATGCAAAAACAGGCAATAGTGTCCCATACACTTGGAAAAAAAAGTCGTCAATAGATAAAGTTTTTTTGAGGGGACGGGAGAACAAATGTTGGACTTCACAAAGAAAGACTTCAAAGAATTAAAGGAAAACATGTTTAAAGAATTAATGGATGATGCAATGACTCATCAAATAAGAGTATCAATGTCTATTACCTTGATTGTGGCAATGGTATCACTATGTTTGTATATATCAAATAGTATACATGAAATATATGCAGTTCTTTGTAGATCAATTATGCCTCAACGAAGCTGTTAATCTTTTAATAAATAAGAATATCAATAAAAGAGAGCGAAATTATTTAAAAGCACCAAATGGAAATTCTGGAATTTAAAAATACAGTTACTGAAATGAAAAACCCACTAGAGGAGCTCAAGAGCAAATCTGAGCTGACAGAAGGCAAAATCAGCAAACATGATAGACCAATATAGATCATCCAGTCTGAAGAACAGAAAACAAAAATGAGCAGAGCCTCTGAGATTTGGGGGACACCATCTAGTGCACCAACATATGCATAATGAGAATACCAGAAGATGGGGGGACAAGAAAAAAACTTGAAGAAATAATAGCCAAAAATTTCCCGAATTTGAAGAAAAATTGTATTCTATCCATCTAAGAAGCTCAGTGAGCTCCAGTTAGAATAAACACAAAAAGACTCACTCCTAGATGCCTCAGAGCCAAATGGATAAAAGAAAATCTTGAAAGCAGCAGGAGAAAAATGACTTCATGTGCAGTGTCACCACAATAATAGCTGACTCATCAGAAACAATAGAGGCCTAAAGGTAGTAGGATGGCATGTTAAAGTGCTGGAGGAAAAAAACAGTCAAGCATGAATTCTATATCCTTTAAAACTATCTTTCAAAAATGAAGGTGAAATAAAGACATACACAAAGATTACAAAGGCACAAAGGAAGGGGAAGGAGTACAGCTACATGTGAACAAAGTTTCTATATTTTACTGGAATTAAGTTAGCATTCATCTGAAGCAGATTGTGATAAGTTAAAATGCATATTGTAATCCCTGACCAATGACTAAGAAAATTCCCAAAATTATAGTAAAATAAAATTAACAAAGAAGTTAAGATAATACACAGAAAGTATTTACTTTTTAAAAAAACAAGGAGGAACATAAAAGACATCAGACATACAGAAAATAGCAAAATATCAGACATAAATCCAGCCATTTCAAAAATAACATTAAAATAAAACTACAATGAGATGTTAAGTACCTAACAGAATGACTAAATTTCAAAGTACAGTTCTAAGTGATGGTAATGACTATGGATAAAAGAAATTTCTCACACACTCCTAATTGGCATATAAATTACTGCAACAACTTTGAAAATCTTTGGGGCATTATTTACTGAAGGTTAAGCTGTGCATACCCTATCAGTAATTTCAGTCCTTATTATATACCCAACAGAAATGTGTGTACACATGTAGCAAGATATACTTCCAGGGAAAAAAATAAACATATATATCAGTATTATTCATAATGGTCCCAAAGTGGAAATGCATTCAGTGAGAGGTGAATATATTGAGAATAAAATTCTACATAGAAATTAAAATGAGCAATAACTACACTTAACAGCATAGATCAATGTCATATATATAATGTTGAATATTGAAAGGCAAATTCAAAAGAATGCATACTTTTTTATTTCATTCATAGGAAGTTTGAAATCAGGCAAAGCTAAAGATAAACTATAATGTTTAGGGAGGGATGGAAGCTGTTGGTAAAATTAGAAAGAAAAGACAGGATTGATTACCTAAAAGTCAAAACGGCATTACTTTCAAGGGAAGGAATGGGTAATAATTGGGAATGTCATGACAAGGTGACTTTTCAGGTGCCAGCATCTGTTCATGTTGCAGAAGACCATAAATATTTTATTATAAAAGTCTGGGAGTATACCAAAAGTTACAAGTGGTTCAATAGCGGGTAAGAGAGTGGGTTGAGGTAGAGATGGAACAGAAAGAGGACAAATGGCACTTTAACATTTTATTCTGTAAACATCAGTATTGCTTATATTTTTTAAAAACTAAGTACTTACTACATGTATGATTTTAGGAATCGTAATGTGATTTATAAGAAGTTAATTTTTTTTTCAGTGTTGCAAAAATGAAGATGATCATACAACTGTTACAGAGGAAGCTGAGAGTGCTTTTTAAAAACCTTAGAAATGTGAGAATTTTCCTGGTGCTCTTACCTGATGTGGGCCTGATGATATATCTGTGTAACAAAGCTACTACAAAGTCCACAGATTTTGTGCAAAAGAAAATACAAAACAAGTTAAATTTTTCTTTTCAGTATTTCAGAAAATTCTTCACACGTATTTTTGTAGGCTCCAATTGGAAAGCTTTTCCCTAATTAAATATGATATTATTACAAGGAAGAATTTATTTTCCAGGTACTCTGAATAGCTGTCAACCCTTCCTAATGGAGCTTTTGTAAGAGACCATAAAAAAAGATTTGCGACTGTCTTCAGAGTACAAGCTACACAGACGTGGAGCATGATATTGTATAATTCTCAGGAGAATTTTAAATAATTTATGCCTCTACAAGTAAAGAGTACATTTCAGTCTGAGTTCTTCTACCTGAGCTAGCTACCTGAGCAAAGTATGAATCAGAGGTCATCCAATTCAGTCCCTTCATTGACTGCTCCTCTCCTCATTAAAGTTCCTTTCTGCCCTGAAAGTCTCTGCTGTTCTTTCTTCCCTTTCATTCCCCCTTCTTATTTCTTCTCATTGCTTGGATCACCTGTTTAATTGCTTTTCAAAGCAAACAGGCTGCTTTTCCATACTAAGGAAAATTTCCCAAGGATCTGTTGTGAATTCAGATTCACCCTTTCTTCATATATGGAAAAGAACTTCAGAAAGCCTTGCTCAGCAATATGAATCATGCCAGTGAATATGTGTAGCTCTCTTTTAAATGTGCTGCTGTTTTTTATTTGTTCATTTTCTGCCTTGTCTCTCAAGAGGTTTCATCAATTGTTATCTAATAATACAAATTAAGTTTTTGTGGTTCTAAGAATGTTAAGCTTAGCTTACATACATTAATTGAGTGTCTATAATGTGCCAGTGAATATATTAAACTTTGGCATATCAAAAAGTAATAAGGTGCTTCATCACAAAGAGTTTTTATTTTAAGGGAGGAAACAAACAGGTAACAAATCAGTACTGCAGTGTGATACATGTATTAACAGAAGTATGAAAAAAGTAGCGCAGAAAAGATAATGAGCCTTCTATTGGGAAATAAGAAGGAATAAAGTTTTATGAAGAATGTGGCCTCTGAGCAGGGGATTAATCATAGTTTACCAAGCAGATTGCAAGGTGGGCGGATATTTGAAATAGAAAGATTAGCTCATGCAAAAACAGAAATGTGAAAAAGATCATAGTATATTCCAGTAGCTAAAATAAATATATATCATTAAAACATAATAACAGGGAGGAATAGGTTAAGAGTGAAAGTTGGAGAAGTAGGAAGAGACCAGATGATAGAGTCAAATCATCAAAGACGATGACTAAAGTGTTGAACTATACCTCGCAGATGGGGAAACCACTGAAGAGCTTTTTTTTTTAAATTTATTTATTTATTTATTTATTTATTTTTGGCTGTGTTGGGTCTTCGTTGCTGCGTGCAGGCTTTCTCTAGTTGCAGTGAGCGGGGGCTACTCTTCATTGTGGTGCACAGGCTTCTCATTGCAGTGGCTTCTCGTTGTGAGCACGGGCTCTAGGCACGTGGGCTTCAGTAGTTGTGGCTCGTGGGCTCTAGAGCGCAGGCTCAGTAGTTGTGGCACACAGGCTTAGTTGCTCCGTGGCATGTGGGATCTTCCCAGACCACGGCTGGAACCCGTGTCCCCTGCATTGGCAGGCAGACTCTTAACCACGGCACCACCAGGGAAGTCCCCCCCTGAAGAGCTTTTAAGGAGGGAAATGATAAGCTTGGATTTATGCTTGAAAAAATATTAAATAGAGGGAAATGCATTAGAAAGGATAAATTTGATAAGAACAACTAGAGTGTGTGTGAGAGTAATGGTTAACTACTGCAGTAACTCTGACAAGCAGTGAAAAAAGGGTAAGTTTTAGTTTTGTTGACTGATTAAACATAAGGTATGAAGGGAAAAAAAAGAATCTAAAATGACCCCCCCATTTCTCGATTGGGTGACACCTGCAATGATACAAAATGTAGAAGACACAACAGGATTGAATAAAGTGATAAATTCCATTCAGAATAAGTTGAGTTTGAGATAACTATGTGATATTAAAGTAGAGATGTCTGTTAGGCAGTTGAAAATACATAACTGGAGGTTGGAGAAAGGTTAGCTAAATAGAAAGCGATTGATTTTGCTGGTTATTTAAAATATGGAAATAGGGTTTCCATTTCCAGCAGTTAAAAACTAAGTTCTTGCAGCCCAAGCCTCCTACAAAGAACACAACAGAAGCAAGCCAAAATTTTAAAACATCAGCTGTTTGAAGGTATTGGAAATCTAGGATTTAAGGGAGCTGGGATTTAAGGAACCAAGATTCCAGAGTTGAAACCAAGAGATAATCCAGACTTTTAGCATAGCTTTTCCCCCAGATGCATTTTCTGAATCACAAACAGCAGATGAGACGTTAAGAGGGTAAGAGCTTCCAGTATTCTTAAAGAATTGTGAAGACAGTCATTGGAGCTCGTGCCCACCAGAGGACAAGAAGCTCATAGACACCCAGGACTTCCTGTTACAATCCTTATTAGAGCTGTATCCTAACAGTAAAGATGAGCAAAAATGAGCCATCCCTCTCATAGACTGATGCTCAGCTCAGTTACAGATTGTGTTAAAGTGAGCTTCCCCAAATCTAACATTCTACCAAAGCAAATACAAATCATTTCAAGAGGAAGATAGCATTATCCAGAGCATCAAGCTATACACAGTTTTTTCATACACAATGTCTGGAATTCAATCAAAATAAAACAAGAATTAACTGAAATCCAAGAAAAAAATACAGGCCCAAAATAGATCCAATAACAGAATTATAAAATTTTAAATGACAAGATTTCAGCAAAGAAATGAAAAATCTAAAAATTAATCAAATGGAAATGAGAAATGGCACAATAACTGAAATTAAGGTCTAAATGTATGAATGTAACAGCAATTAGACATAACTGACAAGAGATTGGTAAGCTGGAAGAAAGAGCAAAAGGAAAAATCAGACTGAAGCATTTATAAAATGTTGGAAAATGCAATGTGGGGAGTGGACAGGGTAAGAGACATGATACTGGTGAAAAGTTCCAATACCATGTATTTGGAAGTTCAGAAGGAGAGTAGAGATAAGAGAAAATAAGTCATGTTTAAAGAAATTATATCTTGGAATTTTCCCAAGTTTATTATTTAAAATGACAAATTATAGATTCAAGAAGGGTTACAATCCTAAGCTAAGTAAATATAAAGAAACCCACATCTAAGTACATAATAGTAAAACTGCATAAAACCAGCCACAAAGAGAAAAGTCTTAAAAGTAGACAAGGAAAAAAGACATTTCACCTTCAAAGAACGACGGTAAGAAGAATGGTGGCTGACTTGTTAACCAAAACCAATAAAAGCCAAAAGTCTTCAACGTTGAATTAAAGTTCTAGTAAGTGTTCTTCAGACAGAATAGAAATCATCTCAGAGGAGAACTTGAAGAAGCAGCAAAGGAAGGAAAAATAAAATTTTTAAAGGATAAATGTCTGAGTAAATATAGTGACAACATAAACAATCATTTCCTGGCATACTAAAATATATTTTTAAAAGACTGAAAATAGCACAAAACAGGTGATAAATGTAGTTAGAGTGTTCTAGGGTCTTTGCCTTGTCTATAAAGCAGTAAAGAACTAATTTACAACAGCCCTTAATAAATTGAGGTTGTACGTTGTAACCTCTAAGGTAAACACTGAAAGAATAATAAAAGACTGTATAACAACCTAATAGTCCATTAAAATGAAATAACAATACGTGAGAAATCCAAAAGAAGTCAAGAAAGGCAAGAAAAGAAACAGAACAGAAGTAAACAAAGTAGTATTAGAGAAAATATTAAAGCAAGAAAAATTCTTGAGATGAAAAGGAAATTTCATCAGAAGTGTCAATCTGTTAAGAAGATATAATTCTATATCATTCTGTATGTGAATAATATTAAAATCCATAAAGCAAAAGTTGAAAGAACTAAAATAAGTAATAGATCATCCATGATTATACCAGAAAATTTTTAGCAACTTTTCTCAATAATTGATGGAACAAGCAGACAAAACTCAGTAAGAGTATAGAAGATTTGAGTAAAACATAACACTACTCACCCACCTGAATGGCAAAAAATTCCACAGTGATAATACCAACCCTTTGGAATCATGTGGAGAACCTGTAACTTACATACCCCTTGCTGGTAGAAATATATAAATTGCTTAAACCACTTTGGATACCAATTTGAGAATATCCAATATGGAAACCTCATTCCTAGGTTTGAAGCGTAAAAATTAGTATATATTAGTACATATGTTCAACAGAAGACAAGAATATTCATAGAATAGTCACAGAATCAGTATTCCAAACCCCAGCTGGAAAAAAAAAATCTAAAATTCCAAATCCAAATGCTCATCAATGGTAGAATAATTTCATTAAATAAATTTAATGTTGAGCAAAAATATCAAGCACAAAGTGTTACATACTTTAGGATTCAATTTGTTTAAAGATCAAAACCAACAAAATATATATTGGAAGTCAAGATTGTGGTGACTTTTCAGAAGAAAGAATGGAAATTAAACAACTTAATTCTAAATAATCCCTAGGTTAAAGAGGACGTCTCAAGGGGAATTTTTTAAAATATTTTGAACTACATGATAATGCAAATGCAACCTACCAAATTTATTGTAATACAGCTAGAACAGTGAAATTTATAGCATTTAATATTTACATTATAAAATAGGAAACGTCTTAAATCAATCTAACCTCTGAGCTCAAGAAACAGACAAACAAACAAAGTAAAATGAACCCAAAACAAGCAGAAGGAAGCAAAAAAATAAAAGGAATTCAGAAAAATGAAAAAAAAAACCCACCCCCCAAAAAAAAACGGATTCTTGAAAAGATTGATGAAATTGGCAAAACTTTAGGAAGACTCACAAAGAGAAGAAACACATTACTAACATAAGGTATGAAACGAGATATCACTATAGAGGTTGCAGACATCAAAAGGATGGTAAGGGAACACTACAAACGACTCTATATGCATAAATTTGACAACTTACTTGAAATGGACCAATTCCTTGAAAAGTGCAAGCTACCACAACTCACTAAAATGAAGTAGATCATTTGAATATTCCTATAGCTATTTTTCAAATCTAATTTATAATTTAAAACTGCCTTCAAAAAATGTTCCAAGCCTATGTGGTTTCTATGGAATATTTTAAGAAAAATTAACGCCAATTCTACATAATCTCTTCCTGAAAATAGAAGAGGCAAAAACACTTCCCATCATCCTGATGGCAAAACAATAAAAAAGCAGTACAAAGAAAACTACAGACTATATCCCTCATGAATAAGAATGCCAAAAAATTCTTAACAAAATATCATTAACAAATATAATAACTTGAATGGACCTCAAGAGCATTATTCTGAGTGAAAGCCAATCTCAAAAAGGTCACATACTGTATAATTCCACTTATACTGTTGACCCTTGAACAACACAGATTTGAACTGCATGGGTCCACTTATACAAAGATTTTATTCAATAAATACTACAGTGCTACATGATCTGTGGTTGGTTGAATTCATGGATACAGAGCCTCAGATACAGAGAGTTGACTGTGGGACTTGACCATCCATGGATTTTGGTGTCCCTGGTGGGTCCTGAAACCAATCGCCCATGTTGTTCAAGGGTCAACTGTATAAATATTCTCGAATGAAAAACATGGAGACATGGAAAACAGATTACTGATTGCCAGGGTTTAAGGATGGTAGGGGTGGGTGTGAATACAAAGGAGTAGCATGAGGGACATCTTGTGGTAGTGGAATAGTTCTGTATCTTGATTGCATCAGAGGTTACATGAATCTACAGGTAGCCCCCGCTTTTTTTAAAAATTCACTTTACATTAGTTCACTTTTACAAAAGACCTACATTAGTACCTGTTTTCACTAAGTGAAAGAAATCTGGAGAGGGTTTTCACTTTTATGAGAAAAAAAAAGCAAAAATAGCACCCAGTGTTTATTTTGCAGCAAGCCCTTAGAGAGGCAGAAAACACTCCAAGCAGCAAGAGTGGCGCCGCCAAGCTCCTTCCCCAAGAACTACACTCAGCATCTCAGCATCAAGCCACCATAGCTTTGAACTGTGTCTCTGAGCATCTGCACTTTATCTCGATTTATTTTCTGCATCTGATAGTAAGATGTATCCTAAGGTAATTACTTCTTCACTTTACACCATTTCAGCTTACAAAAGGTTTCATAGGAACACTCTGCTTTCAGATGGCAGAGGAAATCTGTACATACATGATGAAATGGCATAGAACAATACACACACATAGTACCAATATGAAATACCTAGTTTGAATATTGTACTATAACTACATAAGATGTAACCATTGGGGATGCTGGGTAAAGACTACATGGGGCCTCTCTGTACTATGTAAGCTTTGTGAATCTATAATTATTACAAATTTAAAGTTACAAACAGAAAACATACGGGTTGTGATATCACTGGGCTGGAGAGGGGCTTCTCAAGAGATAGTAATGTTTTCTTTCTTAAACTGGGTGTGGGTTACATGGATTTTCACTTTGCTTAATTCATCTAACTGTATGCTTGATATGTATAGCCTCTGGTATATTTAATTCAGCCCAATTATTTTTTAAAATATGAGAATGGATGAAACCAGCCAGGATGACAGTATTGAGTGAATAGTTAAGAGTACTGAGGGAAGAACTCTGAAAAGAACTAATTTTAAGATCATGACAAGAAAGAAGATGCAACAGAATCTGGGAAGTGGTCATAGGGGGAAGAAAAGAAAATTAGGGAATTATAGTATCATGAAAGCCAAAGGAGAATGGAGTTCCAAGGTAGGGATTCAAGTTAGTCAAATAAGTCAGTAATGGAAATGGCAAATAATAAAGTCTCAAAACTTATATCTTGGGTCAAATTGCAGGAAGTTAAAAAGATTTAACAGGATATGAAAAAGTAGAGACAAGAAGATTAGGGGAAACTTAAGCTTGCATATAGGCCAAAAGAAAGGAGAGGGTACAGAGAATTGATAAATGGTACATTTATCACAAATGGTACAAATGATCACAAATTCTTCACATCCCCATATGCATGCTTCTTTGAAATGTGACTTTGAAGCTCCTAAATACATTAAACATTATTCACAGATCTTAAGGCAAAAATAGACAGCGATGAACTTAATAGCAATAATGGATAGATTATCCAGATGAAAAGTCAATAAAGAAATAATGGACTTGAACTATACTTTAGAACAACTCAGCCTAACATACATACAGAAGGTTATATCCAACAGCAGCAGAATACACATTCATCTCAAGGGCACATAGAACATTCTCCAGGATAGATCATATATTAGGTCACAAAACTAGTCTTCACAAACTTAAGAAGACTGAAACCATACCCAATATCTTTTCCAATCACAATGGTATGAAACTACAAATAAATAACATGAGGAAAGCTGGAAATTTTATACAAATGTGAAAAATAAAATGCTTCTGAACAACCAAAGTGTCAAAGAAGAAATCGAAAGGGAAATCAAAAAATATTTTGAGACAAATGGAAATGTAAATACAACATATCAAAACGAATGCAGTGAAAGCAGTTCTAAGAGGGAAGTTTATAGGAATGAATGCCTACATTAAGAAACAAAGATCTCAAGTAAACAATCTAATCTTACAACTCAAGGAACTAGAAAAAGAACAGACTAAACCCAAAGTTAGTAAAAAGAAGAATATAATAAAGCTTAGAGCAGAAATAAATGAAATAGAGACTGGAAAGACAATAGAAAAGATGAACAAAATTAAGAGTTGGATTTTTGGAAAGATAAATAAAATTGACAAACATTTAGCTAGACTAAGCAAAAAAATAGTTGACTCATATTTATAAAAGAGGAGACATTACAACTAATACCAAACAAATATGAAAGATCATAAGAGAATACTGTGAGCAATTACATGCCAACAAATTAGATAACTTAGAAGAAATGGATAAATTCTCAGAAACCTACAACTTACTAAGACTGAATCATGAAGTGATAGAAAATATGAGCAGACCAATAACAGGCAAGGATATTGAATCAGTAATCAAAAATCTCCCAACAAACAAAATCTCAGGACTAGATGGCTTCATTGGTGAATCCTACCCAACATTTAAAGAATATCAATCCTTCTCAAACTCTTCCCAAAAATTGAAAAGGAAGAAAGATTTCCAAACTCATTCTACAAGGCCAGCATTGTCCTGATACTGAAGCCAGACTAGTACACTACAAGAAAATAAATTACCAGTCAATATCCCTGATTTAAAGTAGGTGCAAAAATCCTCAACAAGATATTAGCAAACTGAATTCAACAGTATATTAAAAGGATCACACAACATTATCAAGTGGGATTTTCTCTGGGGTGTAAGGATGGTTCAACATACACAAATAAATGTGATACACCACATTAACATAATGAAGGATAAAAGTCATATTTCAATGGATGCAGAAAAAGCATTTGACAAAATTTAACATTCTTTTGTGATAAAAACTCAAAAGCATAGGAATGGAATTTACTTCAACGTAATAAAGGCCATATATGACAAACCCACACTTAACATCATACTCAAGATTGAAAAGCTGATAACTTTCCCTCTAAGATCAGGAACAAGACAAGGATGCTCACTCTTGCCATTTCCAGTCAACATAATACTGAAAGGCCTTGCCTGAGCAATTAGGCAAGAAAAAGAAATTAAAAGCATCCAAATCAGAAAAGAAGTAAAATTATCTCTGTTCGTGTATGACATAATATATAGAAAACCCTAAAGATTCCACAAAAACTGTTAGACCTAATAAAGTAATTCAGTAAAGTTGCAGGATACTAAATCAACATACAAATATCACTGCATCTATGCATTAACAGTGAGCTAACTGAAAGAAATAAAAGAATCCCATTTACAATAGTGTCAAAAACAGTAAAATATTTAGGGATAAATTTAACAAAGGTGGTGAAAGATCTGTAGACTGAAAACTTTAGAACATTGATGAAAGAAAGAAAAGAAGACACAAATAATGGAAAAGATACCCCAAGTTCTCAATGAGAAGAATTAATAGTATTAAAATATCCAGATTACCCAATATGATATATAGGTTCAATGCAATCTATCAAAATTCCAATGGCATTTTTCTGAGAAATAGAAAAAACTATCCTAAAATTTGTATAAAACCACAAAACACCCCAAATAGCCAAAGCAGTCTTGAAAAAGAGCAAAGCTGGAGGTATCACACATCCAGGTTTTAAATTACATTACAAAGCCATAGTCATCAAAACAATATGGTATTGAGGGGAGATCTAGATGGTGGAGTAAGAGGACGTGGAGCTCACCTCCCCCAAAAAAACACATCAAAAATACATATACATGCAGAGCAATTCTCACTGAAAACTAACTGGAAACTGGCTGAAGGACTCTTGTACAACCAAGGCTGTAAGAAAGATACACACGTAATCAGGTAGAAAGGGAAGAAAAGTGATTGGGTTGGGACTTGTGCTCCTGGGAGGGACTCAGAGGAAAAGGGAGAATACATGGCAGACACCTGCCCTGGGAGTAAGCAGGTTAAGCCACAGACTGGGTATCCCACTCTTGCAGTCTTACATGGAGAAGCCAAGCCCCCTTGGCTGATTAGAGGACAGCTGGGACAGAGAGAAAGGCTGGAGAAGCCTGGACTCTGCTAACAAGGGGCATGAGTGCACTGCCTTGCCCCTGAGGCAGGGCAGAGAGAGGTCTGCCCTAGGAGAAGCCAGATTTCCCAAGACCACCTCATTGAGTGCTGCAGCCCAAGCCAAGTGAATGCTCTGGTCCTGCTCACTGCACACCACAGCACAACACTGGATCTGGGGCAGCCAGTACCAGGGAAAAGACTCGACTTTAGGACACAGAGGTGACCTGGCCCCGGGATGGAGCCTGGATAGGGCTGTGGCAGCCACAGTTGGTACTTACTCAAGCAGCAGCCCAGATTTCTGATAGCAGCCACTTGGCAACAGTTCACCCCACTCCATCCAGGGAAAGAAACTACACAGGCCCCATCTCTCCTACAGAACAGTGCCACAACAGGGTAAGAGTGGTAAAGGCTGGGGACAGTGGTCAGCTGTGAGAGATGGGTCTCACCCCCAAGGCAGGGCAGGCAGAGTTCAGCTCTAGCGGTTGCTTGGTTTTGCGCAAACCCCCTCACCACATGCCCCAACCCAGTGCGCCCCAGCCCAAGCTGAGCAAACACTCCAGCCTAACTCAGACCAAACCACAGTGCACCTTTGGATCTGGGGTGGCCACAGACAGGAAAAAGACTCAACCATGGGCTGCATCTGAGTGGAGCCACAGATGCCTACACAGGCAGTGCGTTGAACCTCTGTATGTGCACAGGCCCCACTTGCTTCAACACTCCCCTCCTTTGGGGCAAAGGTCCTGGTGAGGAGAGATGGAAAAACACACACTTAAAGTGAACAGAGACAACCCAAGTCCAACCCAGGGCTTCTGCTCCAGCAACTTGGTGTCAGACCCTGCCCCTGACAAGGTGGTGATGGCCATTGAGCAGAGAAGAAGTTCCACCTCACATCCAGTGCTGGCTATAGCCCCTCCACCTCTAACCCCACCCCCTACCAAGTTATAGCTTCCAGCACACCCTGAGGAAAGACGTGACTAGCACCCACATCAAATCCAGCCCTCCCACCAAAACCACTGGGCACAAGCAGTCTGCATAGGAACACTCCCACATAAGAACACCATTTCAAGACCACAATAGGTAACTGTTTCAATTAAATTCATACAGGAAGAGGAAGTTAAATAAATTAAAAGGCAGAGGAACTACTCTCAATTCAAAAAGCAAGAGAAAACCCCCTGAAAAAATAATGAAACATATATAATTTACCAGATAAATAATTCAAAACATTGGTAATACAAATGTTAACTAGGAAAAAGAAGTGCTCCAAACACTAAACATTGTAACAAGGATCAATATAATATAAAGAAGACCCAATCAAAAATAAATAAGTCAGTAGCTGAAAATTTAAAAGCACACTAGAAGAAATGAATAGCAGACTAAGTGATAGAAAAGAACACATAGTGATCTGGAAGATAGAATAATGGAAATCACCCAATCAGAACAGCAAATTGAAAGAAGAATGAAAAAAAAAAACAACATACGAGATTTATGGGATAATATAAAATGTGCCAACATTTGCATTATCAGGGTTCCAAAAGGAGAAGAGAGAGAGAAGGGAATCAAAACTGTATTTGAAAAAATTATGGCTGAAAACTTCCCAAACCTAAAGAAGGAAACAGATATCCGGGTACAAAAAGCACAGAGAGTCCCAAAGAAAATGAACCCAGACAGCCCCATGCCTAGACACATTATAATTAAAATGGCAAAAGTTAAAGAGACAACTATAAAGGCAGCAAGAGAAAAACCAAGAGTCATATACAAAGGTACCCCCTTAAGGCTATCAGCTGATTTCTCTACAGAAACTCTGCAGGCTAGAAAGCAGTGGCATAATATATTCAAAGTGCTGAAAGGGAAAAACCTGCAAGCTAGGATATACTACCCAGCACGATTATCATTTAGAATAGAAGGAGAGATAAAGAACTTCCCAGACAAGAAAAACTGAAAGAATTCATCAATACTTAACCTACCCTAAAATAAATGTTAAATGCTCTTCTCTAAATGGAAAAGAGGAATTTATAGGAAAGGGAAAATCCTGCTAGGATAGTCAAATATATAGTAAGGATTGAAGATCACTTAAGTAAGTCAGAACTTAGATTAAAAGACAAAGAGTGTACTGGGCATATACCCTGAGAAAACCATAATTCAGAAAGAGTCATGTACCAAAATATTCATTGCAGCTCTGTTTACAATAGCCAGGACATGGAAGCAACCTAGGTGTCCATCATCAGATGAATGGATAAAGAAGATGTGGCACATATATACAATGGAATATTACTCAGCCATAAAAAGAAATGAAATGGAGGTATTTGTAATGAGGTGGATGGAGTTAGAGTCTGTCATACAGAGTGAAGTAAGTCAGAAAGAGAAAAAGAAATACAGTATGCTAACACATATATATGGAATCTAAGGAAAAAAAAAAATTTAAAAAAAAAGGTCATGAAGAACCTAGTGGCAAGATGGGAATAAAGACACAGACCTACTAGAGAATGGACTTGAGGATATGGGGAGGGGGAGGGGTGAGATGTGACAGGGTGAGAGAGTGTCATGGACATATATACACTACCAAATGTGAAATAGATAGCTAGTGGGAAGCAGCCGCATAGCACAGGGAGATCAGCTCGGTGCTTTGTGACCACCTAGAGGGGTGGGATAGGGAGGGTGGGAGGGAGGGAGATGCAAGAGGGATGAGATATGGGAACATATGTATATGTATAACTGATTCACTTCGTTATAAAGCAGAAGCTAACACACCATTGTAAAGCAATTATACTTCAATAAAGATGTTTAAGAAAAAAAAAAAAAAAAGACAAAGAGTGTAAAAGCACCTATAACTAAAAGTTAAAGGATAGGCACAAAGAATTTCCCTGGGAAGTTGAAAAATGCTGGGGTAAATGTGTATAGTTTTGTTTGTTTGTTTGCTTGTTTGGCTTATAATTGAGTATAAGGAGAAAAAACCCTCCTATACAAAACTGTAAAGAAATTAGAAGTTTGTTTTCTATATCTCCACCCTCCTAAGACGATAAGAGACAGGTAGATATGACTTTTCTGTCTCAGATATGTCTTATTCAACATATATTCTCCTGGGACTAAGGACACTTGGCAAATCATCATTAGGCACAAGATTAAAGGTACATTGAAATCTGTGGTCTCTGTATTTTACAATTTCCTGTGTACAAAAAGGCAGTATATTCTAATATCTTCAAAAATCAGATGTTTTAGAGCTAGAGAGTTGAAACATCCCAAGAAAATTTGGTACAGTTATTCAGTAAAGTTATATATATAGTTCTACCCTTACTAATTTACCATTCCCAATCTGGAAGACGAAATTTATCTTCAGCTTGCTTCATCCATCACTGATGCAGAGAACTCTTGTCAAAGGTACATCCTCATCTTCCATTTCCATGCCAACTGTTTTAAAACTCATGTCGCAGGCCCACACTTAAGGAACAATCAAAAAGCAATACTAGTGTCCAGCAGAGAGAGCATACCTTTTCTCCAAAAGAGTATGAGGGTCAGGTATTTATGAGAACAGATTCTGGCACCTGGGAGCGTTGGAACTGAAGGAAGTGCCAAGGGTTGGGACTTTGGGAGGCAGGAGGGGATTAGGAACCAGATGATAATAGGGCCTATTTTTAGGTATTGCATATATGTCTGGGTTAAAGCAGAGGTGCCCAGGTAATCCTTTTTTTCTAATCCTAGGTTCTCATGTGAATAGACTAATAGCAGTTCCAACTCTGAAATTCATTCATATTAAAGCACAAATCATTGATAGAAGACAGGATATAAAAACAAAGAGTTCAAATTATGTGAAGAAATAAAACTACAAGGGACTTTTAGGTATGAGTTTTAGGCTGAAAAAATAGGAAATCACACTCATTTACCAAATTAGGCCTAAGACTTCTCAGTTTTACTCATAACAAATGTGTCAGCATAGATATTCATCAATAAAGATGATAGTAACTGGAATACGAAAAAACTTCCCAAAGAGACAATTCTATGGAAGAAACCAATAAGGGGAGAGAAAAAAAATACAGAGATAATTTGATAATAATGCCTCAGTTTTGTTAATCAACCAGGTTTTCAAGAACTCCAACTATGTGAACTGACATTAAACCCACACATTTTAAGAAAACAAAATGTTTCCGGCCATTAAAAATTAAGAGCCAGCCTCTGAAATTGAATGAAAAAGGAAAATAGATTAATGCTACACACACACACACACACACACGTACACACACACACAGAAGTTCTAATGTCTGATAATGGTATCTCCCTACTTACCAGACAATCAGATTCATTCAAAAATAGAGATTTAGGCAAAATGACTTCATATTGCAAAGGCAACTTGACCTGCGCTGACCAAAGGAAGAAAGCATGGCGTATTTGTAGGACGGCAAGTAGTTTGATGAAGATGAACCATGGTGTCTATTGGAGAGAAGGTGGGAAGTGAGGCTACACAGTAGACAAGGGGAGAATATGATATAATTTGAATGACACGCTAAGGCATTGGAATTTCAGCCTGTCCATGGTGCACTACTGTGGAAACACAGTAAGTAGCATCATCAGACTTTTGGTTAGTTCCTTGTAGTTAGAATGTGGAGGATCTGAGGTGGCTGTTATTCTAAAAACGGGTTCTCTAGGTTAGACAATAACTGCAATTTTCTAGAGGAGAGATGATGCATATTACAACTAGAATAGTGGGAGATGAAGACAAGGAGGAAAAGTTTGAAATGTATGTGGAAGATAAAATCAAAAGGATTTGGAGATTGGTTATATTTGCAAGTGACACCAGTGCTGGGGTTTGGGAGTTAGCTGGAATAGAGGGAAAAGAAAAGCTTTATAGGCAAATGATGAATTTAGATTGGATTGTTCTTTATCTGAGGTGCTTTTGGACAATCTATGTAGAAACATTTATTAGGAAGTTGGAAATATGAGACTAGGAATTTAGTAGAGAATTCTAACATGGTAATTCAGCTTTGAAGGTAGTGCACTCCATATATACAAATGGCATTTCCAGTCAAGAAAGCTCAGATCCAGCAATCAAATGTCCACAAGAAACCAGGTGTAAAATGTTACAAAGTAATGGCCAGATGGTGTCTTAGAGAACCCAGGCCCCATCTAATGGCCTTAAAATCAGAGTTAAAAAAAACCAAATCACAATATTAGTCAAATAACGAAACCTCTTAAAGTTTGTAAGCTAAATTGTTTAGTCCAAGGGTCTTTCTAATTGTGATTTCTTACAAGAGGGAAAATAGAAGGGACCCTAGGGAAGAATATCATTTAAGACCAAAATATAAGGCCATGGAAAGGAGTCCACAAGGAGTACACAGAGAACTAGGAGAGAGTCAAATGTTGGAAACTAAAGGAAAAGACAGACATGGTGAAAAAGCAAGTTGTTTTAACCATAATTACTTAAATTAGCTTTAATCATTTATTTTTAATTTCTATAATTTACAGTAACACTTAAACATAGATTCTAATACTACCCAACCACATATGTACTAAATTTGACTAAAAAATTAAATATTCCTATGTTATCATATATATAATCAATCTTTATTGCTTGTGCTCATTTAGCATCTATTTAGGCATCCACCCTTGTTTTAGACCCTGGGTGTAAACAAAGACAAGACCCCTACTCTAATGAAGCTGAAGGAGAAGATAAATGATACATATGTTTGTCTGTTTTTTAATGAGTTAGCAAGAGAATTTTGGAAGTGTGGCATTAGAAAATGCATTTTAGGAAATGAACAGGATGATGGGAAGAGAGGTGGGGTAGGTAGTTGGCACTATTTTAGATAGGAAATAAATGCTTTTCTAAGAAGGTGATTTTTCAAGCCATTTTCCGAGTCAGAAGACAAGTGCTCCAAGCAGAGGAAATAGAACAAAATCCTGAGAAGGGAAAAGGATTGGCTGGTTTGAGAGGATGGTGTGTCTAGAACTCATTGATTGAAAAGGAAGGTGATTAAGGATGAAGCTGGAAAGATAGGCAGAACCAGCTCACATAGTGCCTTTTTGGCCCTGTTGTTAAGATTTTATGTAAATGTAGAGAAAAGACATCAAGAAAATGAGCTGAAAGAGGGAAGAGGTTTATAGGAGAGTGAAAAGATCTAGAATAGCTCTATCCAATAGAAATATAATATGAGCTATGTGTATAATTTAAAATTTTCTAGTAGCCACACTAAGAAAGTAAACAGAAACAGGTGAAATTAATTTTAATAATATATTTCCTTAACCAAATATTTCAAAAATATTTAGATATTTTACATTCTTTTCATCATATCAAGTCTTGAAAATTTGGTGTGCATTTTACACTTAAATGCACACCATTTTACACTTAAAATACATGTCAGTTCAGACGAACTACATTTCAAAGGCTTAACTGCCACATGTGGCTAGTGGCTGCTGGTTTGGGCAGTATGGGTCTTGAAGTTTCAGCAGAATTCACAGAAAATGTATTCATCATTCACCCTACCCGAGGACTCTTGGTTCCAGAGAGTGAGCGAGTGCTTAAAAAAGTATTGCCCTCAAAACAAAGCAAGGTTTTTCAGGCCAAGGAGGTACAGAACATTTCTTGTGAAGAGGTTAAAGATGTAAAGGTGACTGTGGCCAATAAAAGTCAGATTCCAGGGGACACAGTCAAAAGACTTCCCACTGCATCCTCACTTCAGCTGATGACTTCAGTTTTTCCCTCTCTTCTGCATCACTCCCACAAGTATATAAAGCATGTTATTATTTCCTCTGTTTAAAACAAAAAACCTCTTGACTACTTCCCCTTCTACCTATGACTCCATTTCTTTCCTTTCCTTAAAAACAAAACTCAAAAAAAACTTTCCATATTGACTATTCCCAAATTATCTCCTCTCATTCTCTCTTGAATCCATTCCAAGTTAGGGTTTGGCCTCTACCTTGCCCCTAAAACTATTCTTGTCAGTGACAGCAGTGACCTCCGTACTGCAAAATCTAATGAGCAATGCTCAGTCCTCATCTTAACTGACCATCCAGGAGGCTTTTAGCATAATTTTAGCATAATTTTCTTAGATTCCAGGGCTCTTCAGGTACCTTTCTGGCCACTCTTTACCTTCTATGCTGGATCCTGTTCATCTCCCTGACCTCCTGACACTAACACTCATCACTTCCCTTCACCCTGAACCTTCCCACGAGGTAAGCTCCATGAGGTGCAGAAATATATATTTTTTCTTCACTGCTTTTATCCCCAATATGTAGACCAGTACCTGACACATACTGATGCTTAACAGATAATTTGTTCAATAAATTATACAATATGTAAAAGACCAAGCACCTAAAGCCTCAACAAATGCTAATTACATTCCCTTACCATAATGTTGTCTTTAGTTAGCCATCAAAGCAAATCATTTATACTCTTAAGCTGGGACTCAGTATAAACGAGGGAGTTTGAATAGAAAACATTTTGTTCATTTATTCATTTCTACTATGTGTCAGACACAGACACAGTGCCTTTACAGACTATTGAGTTGTTTTTAAAAAAAAAAAAAAAGTTCTCCATGGTACCCGGCATCATGGAATCATGGACATGGCTCTCAAGTTAGGATTCTAATATATTAGTTGTTGGGACCTGATTACAGCATATTTTAAACTTGTATAACCCGATTTCAGTTCTCAGAGTAACTTAGTGTGAACATGGGAGATACACAGAAAATATATTATCTCATTGTACAGAAAAACAACCTAAGGAACAGGAAAGATAAATATTTTGCCCAAGCACTTATGCACCTAATAAAAAGGAGAGTTAAGGACTAGAGCCCAGGTTTGCTGAGCAGTACTCTTCCCTCTACACCTTGTGAAGGTTAAAGGTAGAAAGACTGTTGCTGATACAAACCTAGCAGAAAAGTGGGGAGGAGGGCATGTGTTTGATGGAGGTGTCCCTGCAGAGGCAGCCAGGGAAATCAGGCATGGCCCAGATTGTGATGCTAACAAACGCAGAGTGTGATGCTAATACAGGCAGGAAAGGGTTTGGTCTATGTTAACTCCCTCCCCCAACGTCTCATTCCCTATACGTGTCCTGGGAGCCTGCAGATTCATCAGAGCTCCAACGCCCCCACCGCGCAGGTGTCCCCGCGGGGCTCCTCGCGCAGCCGCGCCCGGAAGCCGAGCTCTTGGTCACAACTGCGGCGTTGGAACCGCGCGAGGGGCGATGAGGGTCACAACCGAGGAAGCAGGACCCACTCGGCAAGTGCTGCCGCCAGGACTTCCGGAGCCGAAAAGTCCGGAACTGAGGGCATCACCTGCGAGATCACGCCCCTCTAGCTAGTCCTGTGATGAAGTGAATGCAGGGATCCGTGGTCGGTGTAGACCGCCCTGAGGGCAGGCATTCCCAACGCAAGTTCTTCTTGAGTTTCAGTTTTGCACCAGTTTCTCTTATTTGCTCCCCAACACAATCCTACAGGGTTTTTTGGCCGCTGAGGAAACACCCTTTGAAAGAATAAATGATATGGGTAAGGACAAGATTTGAACTCAAATTTGACTCTTTCCACTATACCTTTCTACCTCTTCTCAGTTTCAAGCGTCGACAGGCCTGCTTAGAGAACTCAAACCTTAAGAGTTCCAGTAAATGGAAGGAAAAGTTTATTAGTGAAGAATTTAAAGACAAAGTCTTAAATTTCAGATATGGCTATAAAGAAGAAGTTGGGAAAAAAATAAAAAGAGCCAGACATTGGAGATTCAGGAGAGTAGATTGTGAGAGTAGACTGCCAATGTGAGAAAAGTTAGAAGACAAAGCGAATTTTTTAAAAAGACATTTTAGTTGCAAGAAACAGAAGCTATCTCTTACTAGTTTTAGCAAAATGAAGGTATATTTGTTGTAATATATGAACAGATATGATTATATAATGTAAGGGCAAGAAGTTAGCCAGGTTTCCAAAAGAAACTGGAACTAGAAAATTGAAAGGCATCAGAAACTCAACAAGTTCTGCTACTTCTCATCTCTTCTTTTCTCTGGGTGTCCTCTCTATTTTTCTTACTCTTCAAACTCACTTTCTCTACAACTCTGTCCATTAGGGTAGAGCATGGCAACACCACTGCTCCCAAGGTTTTACATCTTTCCATTAAGAAATCAGCCTAAACAACCTGGGAAAGCGTATATTATGATCCCACTTTGAGTTAGATGTTCACCTTTGGCCCAGCTAGCTAGGACTAAGGAAAAATTCTCATGGATATTAAATATGGAGTCTAAGGATAACTGAAATGAGTTATACAGAAATCCCAAAGGTTATCCACAGCTTTAATGATAGCTATCTGTGAGTTTTAATTGTCTTATCTATTGAATACCTTTCCTACATTTTCATAGGTTCCCCAACTTGTGAAGCCCACCTTTACAAAGTAGAATATGTAGCACTTTACTTTTTAGCCTCCTGTGCAGCCGATGTAGACATACGTGTTCTGTCAGTCAGGTGTCCCTGCACCAGACTTTAGTTGGAAGAAAACAATATGGAGTAAGAGAATAAACCATAGCAAGAAAAAGTCCAAGTTTTCTGAATATGGGTAATTTCTAGAGGGACTGATGGATGGGAGCAGCCACCATATACTATTTACTACAGTCCAATTTAAGGTTGCCACATGAACAAAACTACTTGAGAACTAATTATTGGATTTTTCAAGATAGTAATATTGATGGTTTGATGAAAAACATCTCTCAGGGGAATATGAAGCAGTGAAAAATTAGCAGCGCTAGGATTAGATTTCCCTCCATTTTAAGTACCTTACCCAAGAACATAATATTTATTTGTTTCCATATTTTCCTATAGAAAAGAAACATTTATCTTTTCATTTCTCTATTGTATCTTAGTGAAAAATGCCACGAAATCGTGTGTGGATAAGAGAGGAAACAAGAATGTTGGGGGTAAGAACTAAAGGCTACTTGAGTGAATAAATGACTATAGTGTTGCAATTTCTAAATATAAAAAGGAAAAGACTTTAACCACCTCTATTGTGAACTCCCCAAATTAAAGAGATGTAATTAAAGTGTCCTGAAATGGTTATGTAATAATATCTGCATTCTCTACATGCTGCCTGAAAGTATCAACTATATATCAAGCTAAAGTTAAATAAAGCAAAAATTATGAATCTATCAGCTACATTTAAATACCCCAAAACTACTACAACCTAGTAATACTCCCAGCAAATATACTGAGTCTGGAAATGGGTATAAAATCCCTTTTTGGCATCTATAAATTATTTTAAGCTGAGCTGATGATGACATGGTCCCAAATGAGGTGGTCAGATTGTGGGAACTATATTCAGGAGAAGCTGCAGACCATAGAGCTTTGTGGACAATCATCATAATGGCACTATGTTCTGGACATCATTCCCCAGACATGGCACTGTTTTCCCAATCAACTCCCATCAAATCTAGCAGGTTATATCCTTTTGCATTAGCCACCCATATTGTTGGATGATGGAGCCAGATTAGGAATTAAACCAACAGGATTAAAGCTTGGTCCAGGAATATTCCCAACATCTCAAGTCTATTATTGCCTTCCCTTATTTAAGATCTACCTGATCCTCTACAAGAATTGTACTAAGAGCCTTATATAAAGCAAGCAGGGAACCCAAAGTTTCCTCTCCTCATTCCCAATTTTATGGTGTTAAAGACCTGGATTCCTAACCTGCTTCTCCACTAATCTGATCTGGATATTGGGAAGGAATAAAGTGTTTCTGAGAATATGTCTGTTACTGGCCACATTACTGTCCTTCTAATGATATCGACCATTATCCGAGGGTTTAGGTCTCATTTCAGTCAAGAAAACATTCTGCTTTGCAATTTTGGACAAGATAAGGTAGATACATTTCTCCCTATTCCTACCACTAATTACAGCTAAAACTTTGGATAAATATAAGGAGACTGAAAGGTACAGAGGAGGCAGAAGAGCTAGGGACCTTGGAATCCAAAGAATGACCTGGTGGTGAGTTTCCTGAGGTTTTTTTGTTTGTTTGTTTATTTGTTTGTTTTTCTTCAAATATCCTGAACTGGGTGCTTAGGAAGCCTATAACCCAAAAATACTATTAAGCACAGACAAAAAAATAAAAACAAAACCAAGAAAACCCTATTTTCTCAGCCATAGATCGAGGAAAACTTTCAGACGATAACTGACCTACTCTACCCAAACACCACAGGAAAAACTATGGCCCCCACCTCCATAAACAAAGGCCATGTAGGAACCTAGACTTCCACCATTACCTGGCTATAAACAAGACAGCCCTCCCCTTCCCCAGGGTGGTGCCAGAGACAGCTAAGTGGGAGGCTGAGACTTTCATCATCTCTCAGCAGAAATGAGCACCCTTCCCCAGCCTCCCCAGTGTCAGTATAGGCTACATGGGGGAGCAGTAATGTGGTGATCCTATCCCACAGAGCCATGGGGGTGTCACCTAGTGGTGAACCCTAAGTAAGGTGCCCCTCTTCCTCCCCCACCCACCAGTGTCAATGGAGGCTGAGTGGGGAATCTACCCCACCCAGCAGTATCAAGGCTGCCCCCGTGCCCTTGGCAGCAGAGTATCAGAGAAGATTTGCTGAAAAAGAAGATTTAAGTAATACATATTTTTAATTGTACTAAAATACACATAACATAAAATTTACCATCAAAAATGATTTTTAAGTGTACAGTTCAGGGGCATTAAGTACATCCACATTGTTGTGCTATCATCACCACCATCCATCCACAGAATTCGTTTCATCTTACAAGCTAAAACTCTATACCTATTAAACAATAACTCCCCCATTCCCCCGTCCCCGCAGCCCCTAGCAACCACCATTCTCTCTGTCTCTATAAATTTGACTACTCTAGTGCCTAGATAAGTGGAATCGTGCAACACTTGCCCTTTTGTGATTAGCTCAGGGAACATAATGTCTTCAAGGTTCAACCATGTTGTAGTATATGTCAGAATGTCCTTCCTTTTCAAGGTTGAAAAATACTCCATTGTGTATATAACCACATTTTATTTTTCCATTCATCCGTCAGTGGACACTTGGGTTGCTTCCACATTTGGCTATTGCAGATAATGCTGCTATGGACATAGGTATACAAAGATCTCTTCAAGTCCCTGCTTTCAATTCTTTTATACATATACCTAGGAATGGAATTGCTTGGTCAATTGGTAGTTCTATGTTTAACCTTTGAGAAACTGCCAAACTGTTTCCATAGCAGCAGTACCATCTTAAAATCCCACCAACAGTGCATGAATGGTCCAATTTCTTCACGTCTTCTCTAACACTTGCTGTATTCTGCTTTTTTGATGGTAGTCATCCTAATAAGTGTAAAGTAATATCTCATTGTGGTTTTGATAAACATTTCCCTAATGATTAGTTATGTTGAGCATCACTTCATGTACTTATTGGCCATTTGTATGGCTTCATTAGACAAATGTCAAGTCCTTTGCCTATTTCTTAATTGGGTTGTATGTTTTTGTTGTCATTGAATGCTAGGAGTTCTTTATGTTTTCCGGATATTTACTCCTTATCAGATATATGATTTGAAAATTTTTATACAGTTCTGTGGGTTGCCTTTTACTGTATGTCCTTTGATGCACAGAAGTTTTAAATTTTGATGTAGTTCAATTTATCATTTTTTCTTTTGTTGCCTGTGCGTTTAATCTCATATGCAAAAAAGTCATTGCCAAATCTAGTAGCATGAAACTTTTCTCCTATATCTTCTACTAAGAATGTTGTGTTGTCCCAGCCTATTGATAGTTATATTCTTAGCTGGGAATATCTGAGACAATTTCTGGGCCCAGATTTACTCATAGTGAGCCCCACAAACATTCCCCACCCCACCCCCACTGGGGCCCATGTTGTAGCTGAACCACCCCTTGCAGTTCTTATGATCACAGGGCACACTTCAGCAAGAAACCATCAGGGAACTTTTAAGAACAAGATTTATTACTCACAGGTCCTGGAGGATACAGAGCAAGCCTTGGAGCCACACAGTGAAGTTGTGGGTGGAGACAGAGGGAGGAAGCATGGACCTGGGGCTCTGCCTCATTAGAGCCCTGGGGTGGGATGTCTAGTGTTTCATGAGTTCACTACTATTGGTGAATTTAAAGCATAACAGCAGGAATTAGGGCATGAGAAGGGAGAAGAGGTGTCTCTCATGCAGTCAGTTTTCTAGGTTACCCAAGGCTTTCTAAAAGGAGAATTTCATAGTTGGAGGTGGCCTGGTTCCTAATCTGGTTGTTTTGTTAGATGCTATGTCAATACAGTTGCAATATATTTATTTGAGAGGGATGTCTTTGAAATGGATACCTGAGCAATCAAAAGCTTAATGTCAAACATTTATATTATAATCAAAAAGCTTAATGTCAGGCATTTACACTACAGAGTTTTATACTATTAGGTCCTACATTTAGGTCTTAGATCCATTTTGAGTTAATTTTAGCATATGATGTAAGATAAAGGTCTAACTTCATTGTTTTGTATGTGGATACTCAGTTTTCCCAGCATTATTTCTTGAAACGATTGTTTTTCCCCATTGAATGGTCTTGGCACCCTTGACAAAAACCATTTAGCCATATATGTGAGGGTTTATCTCTGATGTCTCATTCTACTCCATTGGTATATATGATCATCTTTATATCAGTACCACATTGGGTTTTTTGTTTGTTTCATTCTGTTTGGTTTTTTTTTTATTAAGACTTTAATTTCTTGAAAGTAGTTTTAGGTACACAGCAAAGTTGAAGGAAAGGTACAGATACTTCCCATATACACCCTGCCCCCAAAATGAATAGCCTTCCTCATTATCAACATCCCTCACCAGGGTGGTACATTTTTTATGATTGATGAACCTTACATTGGCACATTATAATCACCCAAAGTCTGTAGTTTATATTGTGATTTACTCTTGGTGGTGTACATTCTATAGGTTTTGACAAATGTATAAGGACATGTACCCATCTATATGACATCACACATGGTATTTTTCTCTCTCCTAAAAGTCCTCTGAGCATCACCTAGTCATCCTCCACCACCACCACCACCACCCAACCCCTGTCAATCACTGAAATTTTTCTCATCTCCGTAATTTTGCCATTTCTAGAATGTCATATACTTGTAATCAAACAGTATGTAGATTTTTCACACTGGCTTCTTTCACTTAGTAATATACATTTAAGTTTCCTCCATGTCTTTTCATGCCCTGATAGTTCATTTCTTTTTAGTGCTAAATAATATTCCATTGTCTGGATGTACCTCAGTTTATTTATCCATTCACCTACTGAAGGACATCTTGGTTGCTTCCAAGTTTGGGCAGTTATGAATAAAGCTGCTAAAAACATCTGTGTTTTTGTGTGGACATAAGTTTTCAACTCATTTGGGTAGATACCAAAGAATGCAATTGCTAGATCATATGGTAAGAGTGTGTTTAGTTTTATAAGAAACTACCAAACTGTCTTCCAAAGTGCCTGTACCATTCTGCATTCCCTCCAGCAATGAATGAGAGTTCCTGTTGCTCCACATCCTCATCAGCATTTGGTATTGTCAATGTTCTGGATTTTGGCCATTCTAATAGGTGTGTAGTTGTATCTCACTGTTGTGTTAATTTTTGTTTCCTTAAGACAAGTGATGTGGAGCATCTTTTCATATGCTTATTGACCATCTGTTTATCTTCTTTGGTGAGATGTCTCTTCAGATCTTCTGCTCATTTTTTAATTGGGTTGTTTGTTTTCTTACTGTCGAGTTTTAAGAATTCTTTGTATATTTTGGATAAAAGTCCTTTATCAGATGTGTCTTTTGCAAATGTTTACTCCTAGTCTGTGGCTTGTCTCTTCATCCTCTTGACATTGTCTTTTACAGAGCAGAAGTTTTAACTTTTAATGAAGTGCCACTTATCAGTTATTTCTTTCATGTGTCATACCTTTGGTGTTGTATCTAAAAAGTCATCAGCATACCTAATTCATCTAGGTTTTTGCATGTGTTATCTTCTAGGAGTTTTATAATTTGATGTTTTACATGTAGGTCTGTGATCCATTTTGAGTTAATTTTTATGAAGGGTGTAAGTTCTGTGACTAGATTAATTTTTTTGCATGTGCATGTCCAGTTAGTTGTTCCAGCACCATTTGCTGAAAAGACTAACTTTGCTCTATTGAGTTGTCTTTGCTCCTTTGTGAAAGATCTGTTGACTATATTTGTGTGGGTTTATTTCTGGGTTCTCTATTCTGTTCCATTGATTTATTTTCTATGCTTTTGCCAAAACCACGCTGTCTTTATTACTATAGTTTTATACTAAGTCTTAAAGTCAAGTACTGCCAGTCCTCTTGAATATTCTACTCCTTCAATATTGTGTTAGGGATTCTGGGTTATTAGCCTCTCCATATAAACTTTAGAATCGGTTTGTTGATATCCACAAAATAACTTGCTGGGATTTTTATTGGAATTGCCTTGAATCTATAGATCAAGTTGTGAAGAACTGACATTTTGACAATATTGAACCTTCCTACCCGTGAGCATAGAATATCTCTCAGTTTATTTAGTTCTCATTTGATTTCATTTGTCAGAGTTCTGTAGTTTTCCTCATATAGATCTTGTTCATATTTTGTTAGATTTATACCTAAGTATTACATTTGTTTGAGTGCTAATGTAAGTAATATTGTGTTTTTAATTTCAAATTCCACTTGTTCATTGCCAGTGGAAAGAAATTGCCTTTTTCTTTTAACCTTGTATCCTGCAATCTTGCTATAATCACTTATTAGTGTCCGTAGTTTTTCTGTCAATTCTTCTGGATTCTCTTGTCTTATTGCATTAGCTAAAACTTCCAGTATGATGTTGTAACGAAGTGGTGAGAAGGGACATCCTTGCCTTTTACCTGATTTCAGTGGGAAAGCTTTGAGTTTCTCACAATTAAGTATGATATTAGCTGTGGTTTTTTTGGTAGGTATTCTTTATCAAGTTGAGGACGTTCCCCTCTATTCCTAGTTTACTGAGAGTTTTTATCATGAATGGCAATTGGATTTTGTCAAATTCCTTTTCTGCATCTATTTATATGATCATGTGATTTTTCTTTTTTAGCCTGTTTATGTGATGAATCTCATTGAATGATTTTAGAATATTGAACCAGCCTTCCATACCTGGGATAAATTCTACCTGGTTGTGGTATATAATTCTTTTTACACATTTTTTATTCAATTTTATAATATTTTGTTGAGAATTTTTGCATCTGTGTTCATGGGAGATCTTGGTGCATAGTTTTCTTGTAATATCTTTCTCTGGCTTTGGTATTAGGGTAATGCTGGTCTCGTAGAATGAGTTAGGAAGTATTCCCTCTGCTTCTCTCCTCTGAAAAAGATAACAGCCAGTTGGTATAATTTCTTCCTTAAATGTTTGCTAGAATTCACCAGTGAACCCATTTGGGCCTGGTGCTTTCTGTTTTGGAAGGTTATTAATTATTGATTAAAATTCTTTTATAGACATTACCTTTTCATATTTTCTGTTTCTTCTTGTGTGAGTTTGGCAAATTGTGTCTTTCAAGGAGGTGGTGTATTCAATATGAGTTATCAAATTTGTGGGCATAAAGTTGTTCATAATATTTCTTTATTATCTTTTTAATGTTAATAATGTTATGATTTTATAGCTTTGAGGTAAGTTTTGAAATCAGGAAGTGTGAGACTGCCAACTCTGTTCTTTTTCAAGATTGTTTTGATGATTCAGAGTCACTTGAGATTTCACATGAATTTTAGGCTTTATTTTACTGTTTCTGAAAAAAATTTTTTGAGATTTTGATAAGTGCTGTATTGACTTTGTAGATCACTTTGGGTAGTACTGACATCTTAACAGTGTTAAGTCTTCCAATTTATGAACATGGGCTATTTTTCCATTTATTGGTATCTTCTTTAATTTTTTTTCAGCACTGTTTTGTAGTTTTCAGTGTACAAGTCTTTCACTTCCTTGGTTAAATTTATTCCCAAGTATTTTATTCTTTTTGATGCTATTGTAAATGGAAATGCTTTATTAATTTCTTTTTCTGATTGGTAATTACTAGTGCACAGAAACACAACTGATGATATTTATATGTTGACTTTGTATCCTGCAACTTTGCTGAATTCATTTGTAAGTTCTAACATTTTTTGTGGAATCTTTAGGTTTTTCTACATACACAATCATATAACTGAAAACAGAGATCATTTGGCTTCTTTCCAATTCAGGTGCCTTTTATTTCTTTTTCTTGCTGAATTGCTCTGGCTAGATCTTCCAGTACTATGTTGAATAGAAATAGCAAAAGTGGGCATCCTTGTCTTGTTCCTTGTCTTAAAGTAAAAGTTTTCAGTCTTTCACCATTGAGTGTGAAGTTAGTTATAGGCCTTTCATACACGGTCTTTATTATGTTGAGGTAGCTTTTTTCTATTCTATTTGTTGTATGTTCTTATCATGAAAAAGTGTTGAACTCTCAGAAAGCTATTTTAGTCAGCCTGTTGTTTTTTACTTGATATTTTCATGGGGAATCAAGGGCCTAGAGCTTCCTAATCTGCCATCCTGCTGACCTTAAGTAGTATCTTGAGTTTCATAACACAGTACACAAAATGTCTGGGATACAATTAGAAATCACTCATCCAAAAAAGAACCAGGAAAATCTCAACTTGCATGAGAAAAGACAGTGAATAGATGCCAACGCCAGGATTACACAGATGTTAGAATTATCTGACAAGAATTTTTAAGTAGCTGTTGGAAAAATGTTACAACAAGCAATTATGAACATGCTTAAAACAAGTTTAAAAACAGAAAGTCTAAGAAAAGAAATGGAAGAGGTAGAGAAAACCAAATGGAAATTTTATAACTGAAAAATACAATAACTGGAAAAAATTCACTGGATGAGTTCAACAAGAATATGGACAAGCAGAGGAAAGAATCAGTAAACTTGAAGTGTAACAAAAAAATTACACAATGTGATTGACATATATACACTAATATGTATAAAATGGATAACTAATAAGAACCTGCTGTATAAAAAAATAAATAAAATTCAAAATTTCAAAAAAAAAAATTACACAATGTGAGAGGAGATCAAGATGGCAGAGTAGAAGTACATAGAGCTCTTGCCCCCCAAAACCACATCAAAAATACATCTACATGTGGAGTAATTCTCATTGAAAACAAACTGAAGACTGGCAGAAAGACTCTTATACAGCCAAGGCTATAAGAAAGAACCACACAAAGTTGGGTAAGAAGGTAAGAGAAACAATCAGGTCAGGATCCATGCCCCTAGGATGTTGACACAGAGAGGAAGGAGATCACACAAGCTCAGAGATCCTCTCTGGGGAATGAGCAGTTCAAAACATGTATTGTGTACCCCAAAACCTGGAGTCCAACACTAGGAGGACAAGTGCCCTTAGCAGGTTTGAAAGCCAGCTCCAGACTGACAGTGGAGTGCTAAGAAACCTATACTCTGCTCATGAAGGGTGTGCACACACTTGCTTACTCATGAAAAAAGGCAGAGGAAGCAGATTGAAGCTGCCTGGAACTCTGACTGGTTTCCCAGTATACAGACTGCCTCAGTATACGCTCTAATATGAGCCAAGTGCCCCACTCTGGCCCCTCTTGCACTGCTCCCCACTAGGGCAAAGGCTGCTGCTGCCAAGGAGAGAGCACAGTTGTGGGAGGATCACACACCATGATCAAGTGGGATGTATTCCAGGGATGCAAGGATGGTTTAATATCCACCAATCAATCAATGTGATTCACCACATTTTAAAGAAGGATAAAAAATCACATGATTGTCTCAATATACACAGAAAAAGCATTTGACAACATTCAACATCCATTCATGATAAAAACTTTCATCAAAATGGGTATAAAGAGAACATAAGTGAACATAATAAAGGCCATTTATGACAAACCCACAGCTAACATCATACGCAATGGTGAAAAGCTAAAAGCTTTTCCTCTAAAATCAGGAAAAGACAAGGATGCCCACTTTTACCACTTCTATTTAACATGGTATTGGAAGTCCTAGCCACAGCAATCAGACAAGAAAAAGAAAGAAAATGCACCCAAATTGGAAGGGAAGAAGTAAGACTGTCACTATTTGCAGATGACATGATGCTATATATAGAAAACCCTAAATCTCCACCCCAAAACTATTAAAACTACTAAATGGGTTCAGTAAAGTTGCAGGATACAAGATTAACATACAGAAATCTTTTCTTTTCTGTACACTAATAATGAACTATCAAAAAAAGAAAGAAAAAAAAACAGCTCCATTTAAAATTACATCAAAAAGAATATAATATCTAGGAATAAAATTAACCAAGGAGGTGAAAGACCTATACTCTGAAAACTATAAAACATTGATGAAGGAAACTGAAAATGATACAAAGTAATGGAAAGATTTCCCATGCTCTTAAATTTGTAATTTTAAAACTCCTAAAAAAGAAATCTCCAGGCCTGAATGATTTCACTAAAGAATTCTACCAAATATTTTAAGAATACTTAACACCAGTTCTTCATAATCTCTTTCAGAAAATAGAAGAGGAGGGAACATTTCTCAAGTTATTTGAATAGGCCAGTATTACTCTGATGCCAAAACCAAAGACAATACAAAAGAAGAAGACAATAGCTTTATTTGTAATAGACCCAAATCTGGAAATTATCAAAATGTCCCTCAATAGGTGAATAATTAAACAAACTATCACCATCCATTCCATGGAATACTACTCAGAAATAAAAAGAAAGTACACGGAGACACACAACAACTTGGATGGATCTCAAGGGCATTGAGCTGAATGAAAAAAAGTCAATCTCAAAAGTTACATACTGAATTATTCAACTTATGTAACATTCTCATAATGACAAAAGTATAGAGATGAAAAACATATTAGTCACTTCCAGTGATTAAGGAAATTGGAGGGAGAGTGACTATAGAGGTGTAGGATGAAGGATATCTTTGTAGTGATGAAAAAGTTCTGTATCTTGATTACAGTGGTGGGTACACAAAAATACACATGTGACCAAATGGCACATAACTATAAGCACATATCATACCAAGCTTTATTTCCTCATTCTGATACCATACTACAGTTACATTAGATATAACCATTGGGAGAATCCAGGTTCAGGATATGCAGGACCTCTCTGTACTATTTTTGCAAACTCCTGTAAATCTATCATTATTTAAAAATAAAAGTTTTTTAAAATCCTGCAATCTTCTAAACTCAGACTTTAGAAAACGTCAGTGTATTCCAAGTCCAGCAAGGAGCTTAATTAAACTCTACACCATTGCAGTAGTGTGAAAAGTCCTATCTACTCCAGTGTCCCCTTGCCACCTCCTCCTGCCACGGCCTGCCAGAAGTGCCACTAAATGCACAGTTTTGTGTTGCCTAGCGGTCAGAGTACTCTCCAAGTGAGGGAAGTATCCCACCAACTAGCCACTTCTTGGCTCTCCTCATAATCACATACCAGAACAGAATAGACGATCTGTGAGAAAAAGGATGTCAGTGTCCCTAGGCATCCTGGAAATATGAGTTGCAGTAAGGCAAGAGATTCTAGGTTCTGAACTCCAGTATAACTCCTTCAGTTTTTTTCAAGCTTAACTCCTATGTTTGGGGAATGAACAGGAGCTGGGAGGGGTGGCTTATTCAGCTGTGGCAGAAGGAGGGGCACCTGAGAAACATCTGTCTGAAAACCAACTGAAAGGCCCTACAGAGAGATGTTAGGGAGCTCTACATTAGCAAGCTTAGAATTATCCTTCTCCTTTGGCTCAGAAATATCATAGTTGGCCTGACTTCAGTGGGCAGAAATTATCCACAATCCCCACACCAGGTAATAGTCCCTTGGAAGAGCTATAGAAAACCAGGTAACCCAAGGCTTCACTATCTTTCTTTAGCTCTTATTTATACAGGGCCCAGGACTCTGATATAAACCACAGTTACAAGTGGGCATGGGGGTGGGCAGAACAGAAGGAATCAAAGTCCAAATCCCAGTTTTGGGACGATGAGAGAAAGACAAGTAAGGTCAGAAATACCAAGTCTAGTAGTCTATAAATAAACATAAGAGCTGTATCTGCAGGTGAGGATTGTTGACCACATAGAGTATTGAGGGAGATCAATTCTTTCAGGTCTCCAAGGCTCATGCCATATGACCTCTTGAACCAAGTAGATAAACAGGCTCTTAGTACAATTTTATTGGACATGTAAATAGTCATTGTATCCGAAAACTGCTCTGCAGTAATAACAAAGCCTCCTCATCTGAGCTAAATGTTGAAAATCCTAAAATTCTGTTAGGTTGTAACTTTCCCTCTCCACCTTGGCTTTTTCTTGATGTGTGTTCCTTTCAAAGGTTGGACTGGAATAGTAGTAAGTAATAAATGGTGTTCTTTTCTCTCAGGCCTTGCAAATAATGAATGGTCTATTTCTTCAATCCCTGGGACTGCTCTGGATATATTTGTTAACCACACAAATTACAGCATTTGGAAAATCATATATTCCTGTTGCAGTACTAGCAGGATACCCATTTTGGGCTTCTTCGTTTGTGAGTAAATAATCTAATCCTTGATTTTTTTTTTAAATATTTGTTCGTTTGTTTGTTTTGGCTGCACTGGGTCTTAGTTGTGGCATAAGGACTCTTAGTTGCAGCATGTGGACTCTTAGTTGTGGCATGCAGGCTTCTTACTTGCACCATGCGGACTCCTTGATTTTTACTCATTAATTTATTCATTACATTTAATGGCTGTTTCTGAGCCCCGTAGCATACCAGAGATAGAACACTAAAAATGCACAATCCTTGTTTTCAAGAAACTCATTCTTATATCTAGTTGATAGGCTTATATCAATATGGAAAAAAGATTCTTACCAGTAATATTATTCTATAATAAGAGTCTATTTTGTTAAAGATCCACTTTTTACATGCTCTTAGATATGGAGAATAGTGGTAAGATGCGCAAGGGGCATTTTGGGAAAACAGAAAATGGTAGTGACTGTTCCACTACCATAGGGCATTTATTTTTCCAGTGGGGAAAGCAAGATGAGAGAACATAATTGCCATGGAAATAGTGGGATATATAGAACTTGTGCAGGGAAATAAAAATGAAATCTTTTTGTACTATTGGTCCAAGAAACATTTGGTAGAATTGAATAGAAATTTCTAAAGTAAATTTTATTATGTCTGATGTATGGTGAGTGATATACCATTGTCCCCACAAAACGCTGAGTGAAACTCTTAATAATAATAATAATACATTTGAAATTTGGTCATTCAACCAATACTTACTGAGTACCCACTGTGTGTCAGGTGCCTGTTCTAGGTATATGAAATATATCAGTAAACAAAGCAAAGATCCCAGCCCTTATGGAGCTTTATTCTAGCAAGGGGTAGTATGTTAGAAGATGATGAAGCTATAGAAGTAAAAAAACAAAAACAAAAACAAAGAAAGAAAAAGTTGGGTAGGGTGAGACAGAATGGAATTTCTGGGAAAGTAGCAAAGGGATATGCGTTATCATTTTAAATTGAATGGTTTAGGTAGGCCTCATTGAAAAAATTACTACTGATAACCTATTACTTTATAACAAACCACCACAAAACCCAGTGGCATACAGCTACTAATATTTATAATACTTCGTGCTCATGCATCTGTAAGTTGGCAGAGATTCAGCTGATCTAGACTGGGAGTAGGCAGACTTGGCTTCAAGCTACAGGTCAGGTACAGATCTGTTGCATATGTATCTTATCTTCCTTAGACTAGTGGCTACTGAAAGCATATTTTTCTCACAATGAAAGGCAGGAACACAAGAGGGCAAGACTGATGACACAAGAACATTTCAAGCCTTTGCTTGGCTTATGTCTACTAACATCCCAGCCAAAGCAAATAAAATGGCAAAGTCTTTAGTTGAGGGGGAGAGAAGCATAGTGCAACCACCATGAGACCATGGCAAGAGTATGGAAGTATAATGCTATTATCTGGAAGTAAAGACCTGTGACCAATAATTCAAACTACCATGGTACACTTGAGCAAAGACTTGAAAAAATGAGAGTTTGGGCCGCATGTGGAGAGAGAACATTCTGGGACAGGAAGCATCCAGAACAAAATCTTCGAAGTCTGGTGTGCCTGCATTGTTACTCAAAAAGTATGGCCAGTATTGCTGAAGCAGCGTGAGAAAGAGAAAGAGTGGCAAAAAAAAGAGGTCAGAAAAATAATGGGGACAGATAACATAGGACTTTACAAGCCATTGTAAGGATTTTGCCTTTTATTATAAATGAAATTAGAGTTATTATAGTGTTTCATGAACTTAATTAAATAATCTGGCTTACATTTTAAAAAGATCACTTTGGCTGCTGTGTTGGAAAGATAATGAAGGGGGCCAAAGAGACCTTTTAGAAATGTATAAAGAAATCCTGGTAAATCTCAATCAATGTTGGTAGTAGTGAAGGTGATGAAAAGTAACATGATTTTAGACATATGTTGAGGTAGAGTTAATTGCATATCCTGAGGGACTGGGTGTGGAAAGAGAAAGAGAGAAATTAAGAATAATTCCAGGGTTTTGGTTTAAGCTAATAGAAGGAATGACTTCTCTGTCATCAACCAATATAAGGAAGCCTGTAGGTAGAGCTGATTTTCAAAGATAAAACTGAGTTTATTTTGAACATGATGAGTTTGAGATATTTAATACTCAACTGGAGATACCAAGTAGACTTTTGGATATACAACCTAGAGCTTAGAAGAGAGAGCTAGGCTTAAGATATAAGTTTGGGAGTTACTGGCAGGTAGATATTTGAAAGCCATGAGACTGAATGAGAATGATCATGAGATCATTCTCTCACTGAATGAGAGAATATGACCAAGGACTAGAGGTGCACTGTCCAGTACAGTAGCCAGTAGTAGTTACATGAGTCTACCAAGCCTTCAAAATACAGCACTGAGAAGTGCTGTGAATATAAAATACATACCAGATTTCAAAAAAATTTAGTATGGACAAAAAGAATGTAAACTATATCATAATTTTATATTGATTCTATGTTGAAATGATAGTATTTCAGATATATAAGGTCATATAAAATATATTATTAAAATTAATTTCACATATTTCTTATTAATTTTCTTAATGTGGTACTGGAAAACTTAAAATTACATATATTCCTTGCATTATATTTATATTGGATAGCCCTGAACAAGAGTATTCTGACTGAGGACAGTGCCATGGTTAAATTGTTTTAATATCGTCTTTCTCTGAATAGTAAGAGATTAGATTTGGGAAAAGGCCACCACAGTTCAGACAAGAAAAATGAGGGCCTTAATTCAGTTTAGAAGTGCCAAATATATAGGTTCTAAGTGAAGAACAGATAAGTCAATTGTATTAATATCTCAAGTAATATTCTGGTTAAAAACTATGTTGCTATTATGTAAATTATATAATTTACGTCTTATAAATTATGTTATTTATGTATGTAAATTATGTGAATTATGTTAAATTGTCACATGTATTCATTTTTATCATCTGAAAGTAGTATTTAAAATTATTTGGAGTTTTTTGTTTGTTTAACTCACACTTTTTCTGAGACTACTATTTCCTCTGTTAATATATATTTTAGTTTTATTCAAGAAACATTTATTTACCAAAAGAAAAATAAATAATATATTACCTAATCTCACCAAAGTTATACTTCAGACTAGGAGAAATTTTTTATTCTTCAAAAGAAAATATTTTGAGTCTATTAAATGCCAGACAGATTGTAGGAGAGAGGTGAGAAAGGAATTTTGTAGTTATTTCTGGTTGAGGGAATAATACGGATGTTATTCTCAATCAAGACTATTTAATTGAAAAAAAAAGAAAAAAAAGAATATTTAATTGGTATGAGTTCATTTCTCATCGCTTCAAAATACCTTCTTTATTTTTAATTATTTTTACAAGGTCTTCATAAGAATGTTAGTTCTGGCTTTTATATAATGTTGCCAGCATTATTCGTGTACCTATTTCTAGCACGAGCAGGAAGACATTGTAATTGCTAATACTTGCATGGGGTTATTAAAACACTGAATCAAAATTTTAATGAGAACTAAATCTAAGTTTTGCCACTCAACATAAGACAATTCCAGAAGAAAATTACTGACAGTGAGTTGAATTTGGTACATTAGCTTCTATAATAATTCTCTGAATTATCTAAGGCTATTGGAGAGAATTTTTGTAAGTTAAGTGCTATTGTTATCCTGCTTTTTATTTTTTTAAATGTTTAAATAAAACATACATTCACAAAAGTCCAAAATCACAATCGTACATCTTAATTATCACAAAGTGAATATATCAGTGTAACAACACCCAGGTCAGAAAAAAAAAATTCCAGCACCTCAGAAGTCCCTCTCATGTCCCTTCCAATCAATAACCTCTCCCTCCTCTCCTAACCATTAACCTGATTTCTAATATCATAGATTACTCTTATGTGTTTTTAAACTTTATATAAGTAGAATCAGACAGTATGTATTATTTTGTATCAGGCTTCTTTGCTCAACTTATGATTGTGAGATCCATCCTTGTTATTGATACAGCTGTAGTTCATTCATTATTATTACTGATTAATATTCCATTGTATTCATCTACTGTAGCTTATTTATTTAATCTAATGAATGGACATTTAGGTCGCTTCCAGTTTGGAGTATTACAGTACTTCCAGTTTGGGCTATTAGTAACTTTCTTGTACATGCCTTTAGTTGCACCTGCGCAGATACAGCTTTTACAGGTATATATACAAAAATGAAATTGCGACGTCTTAGGTTATGCACCTACTCAACTTTAGTATATAATGCTAAACTTTTCCCAAGTGGTTTTACCAATTTACACCTTCATTAGCAGGCAGTGAGAATTACTGTCGTTCCCTATCTTCAGCAGTACTTTGTATTATCAGTTTTCTTAATTTTAGCCATTCTGGTTAGTGCTTTTAAATTTGCAGTTTTAGTTTGCATTGCCTTGATGCTAATGAGGTAGACAACCTTTTTGTTTATTGGCTATTTTGACTTACTCTTTTTTTAAGTGCCTCTACAAGCTTCTTCACATTTTTTAATTGGGTTTTCTCTCTGATTTGTACTGATTTGCTATAATTCTTTATATATTCTGGACACAAGCCCTTTGTCAGTATATGTGTTCTAAACATCATTTCTACTCTGTGGCTTAAGGATGTCTTTTGATTTAATAATTTCTTAATTTCAGTGTCACCCACTGTAGTAATTTTCCCTCTATGGGTAGTACTTTTTATATCCAATTCAATAAATCTTTTTCTGCTCTAAGATTAGAAAGTTATTTTTATATTATATACTAGAATCTAAATTGTTTTACCTTTTGCATTTGGATTTCCAGTGTACCTGGAATTTATTTTTGTTTGTAATATACATTAAGGATCAAATTTTATGTTTTTACAATATGAATTTTCAAAAGTGTCATTTATTGGAAAGAAAATTCTTTTGCTTCTATAAATCAAGTGTCCACATAGGGTTGAATCCACTTCTGAACCTCTTTTTCTATAATTGTGCTGGTATTACAATGTCTTCACTACTGTGTCTTTAAATAAGTTTTAATATCAATATAGTTCATCCTACCATCTTGTTCTTCTTCAAGATTATCTTGGCTATCCTCGCATCACTTTACCATATAAATTTTAGAATCAGTTTGGAATTTACACACACACACCAAGAGAGTGGCAATGACATACATACACTACCAAATGTAAAATAGATAGCAAGTGGGAGGCAGCCACATAGCACAGGGAGATCAGCTCGGTGCTTTGTGACCACCTAGAGGGGTGGGATAGGGAGGGTGGGAGGGAGACACAAGAGGGAGGGGATATGGGGATATATGTATACGTATAGCTGATTCACTTTGTTATACAGCAGAAACTAACTAATGTAAAGCAATTATACTCCAATAAAGATGTTTAAAAAAAAAACTGAAGGGGTCTTGATTGGTATTTCATGGGATGCTATTTTTTATGGTCTGTACCATCTGAGAACTGGTTGAAGATGAACTCTGAAGAAGAAAATCAGAAGACATGGAATCTATTGAAAATGCTTTTCACACATTTGTTTGACTTCATTTCTAAAATGAATTACGTTGTTTAAATTATATTTTCATTCATTCAGCAAAGAAATATATTGGGCAGCACTGTTTGTAAGAACTGCTCTAGGGACTTGAATAAAACAATGAACAAGATACACACTAAGTTTAAGTTAAAAAGTGCCTCTACTTTCATAGACCTCACTCTCTTCGTTGAGGAGACAAAGAGTTAACAAGCAAGCAAGTATTTTAAAATCTCTAAATGTAAGTGTTAGGAAGACAGTAAACAGCATACTCTTCTAAAGGATAACAGTTGATCCTAGAGCAATCTTATAGGGGTGATGATCCTCTTTATGTTCCAGGCACACTGGTCTTTGTTCTATTACTTAAACAAGTAAAGATTTCTCCTCTGTAAGTGCTTGTATTTCCTCTCCCTGGAAAGAGAGGAAATGTGGGCGCTCCTGCAGACGCGAAAATGTGGAAAGAAAACTTAGAGGATCATAAAAAGGATCACTAACTGCTCCTGCCTAAGGCACCAACATGAGTGGACAAGTTGAGGTCGTAATTAAATCTCAGAAGACCTGGGTTCTGGGCCACCAGAGTGGGGTTGCAAAGGGAAGGTCATGAATCAGTCTGGAAACTGCTGTCTCTGGAAGATAAAATGAAAATATAACAGAAGAGAGGGAGAAAAAAAGAGGCCACATTTGCCATGTCTGATCACTATGACCTCCTAAGAGTAATAATAGTTTCTGCTTCCCTTCTCCCTTCCAAATATTGCTTGAGATTTTCTCTTAGACTATTGTAACCAAAAACCATAAAAGGAATTAATTCTGGAAAATGTGGTTTTGAGTCATAGGTGAAAACCGTAGGAACAAGTTGATTACAAATAATTCAGCAAATTACTTCATATGTAACTATATATTACAACAACACAAGTTAGAAAATATTATTCCCAGTTTACCAATGAAAAACAGAAAAACTTAATGATAGGTTAAGTAATTTCTCTTGAGTCACATAGATAGCAAAGTGCAAAGAATTCAAATTCAGAACCTTCTGACCCCAAAATGCTATTTAGTATTGACATGTTAGTGGCCTCATTTTTCTGGGGAAAGAATATTCCTTTCCTCTACTACTAACTGAATAGTTAATTTTTTTACTGCTGTAGGAAGTTTCCATGCATGCATAAAAGCTGCACCAATGAAAAAAATAAATTTCTGATACACCATAACTGCCATCTTTCTAACAAGTTTTAGGAAGTGATGGAAGGTCTCGGAACAAGCTACTCATTGAAGACATTATGTGATTCTTACATTTAAATATATAAAATGAAACAAATATTTTCTGAATGGGATGTTTTCTATTAATAAAATATTTTTAACATTATATTAAAGTACTTGCATATGATATTACTAAGATATAACATTGTCTAGTAGTAAATTCATCAACTAGATACATTTTCTTTCAGTTCACCTTATGGGCTCAATAAATTATGATTGACAAAAACTAAGTAAAATTTGACATTCATTTTGCCCCATAAATTCACCTCAAGGAGCCCATGACTTTCTCAGTGGACCCACTAAAGAATTAATATGATATTCTTCATGTTACAGGATTCCAGAATTCTCTTACTCTTTATTATATGTAGAAATAATGACTGGGTATTAATACATGTGATTTTTGTTTCCAGTTTATTCTCTCAGGAGTCTTTACGGTATTGTTAGAGAAGAGGCGTTCAAGGTCCTTGGTAAGTCAGAATGTTTGTAGCAACTCTAGAGATAAGTTTTGTTTGCCAAAAGGAGAGTCCATAAGGAAGCAGCATTGTCTCTGAGTCACTAGAAACCTATCCAAATTTTTGGAGGACAAATTTTCAAGATATAAGAAATTTAAGTTTCTACTGAATTTTTGTCAAAAGAAAAAGGATACACTCCAATTACTGAAATCTTTGTTATATTTAATTAGCTATAAAAATAATTCAGGATGTATGAAGTTAATCATGGAGTTAAATTTCTGTATGATAAATCACTTAATGCAAATTAAAATGTTGCTTATGACACTTAAATTTGGATTTCTTGAAATGATCCAGCATCTGTTATTACCTCTTTTTTACTTCCTTCTTCACATTTCAAGGAACTTTTTATTGTATGATGGACAATACGTGTGAGATATTGTAGAGTCTGGATTATGTTGATTTCCTTTAAAGAGTTGATTTCCTGTAGTTTTATGTTGACAGGTAGTGAAATGGAAAGATAAGAAATTAAAGTAACTATGAATATTAATGCTGGGAGATTGAATTCTGGAATGGTAGCATAAGCAACTCCATAGGTCATTCTTCCATTCTTCCACCCCCTCCCATCCCCCACTGTCTGGACCATGGCTTGGGCTCCCACCCTCCCCACCCAGAGCCACGGCATCCTCAAAAGAGCCTCCCCGAAAACAAGGAAGACGCCAGCAAAAAAAACTAAAATTAATGGTTTCAGAGCACTGGACGTTAACCACAGTCACAGTAAAAACTGAAAATTGTCTATCCAGGAGACACTATTGAACCTCAATAAACAGAGAGATCTGCAATGTTTTAACCTGGAGCTATTCCCGTTTCCCTCTCAATCCCCAGCTCATTGGCACAGTAGCCATGAAAAGCCTAGTCTTGCAGCCAGCTGAGAGAACTGACATCCTTTGGTGCTCTCTTAAAATCATCATTCTCTGGGCACAGTCAGTATTTTGTTAACTTGCAGCAACCTGAAAAATCTCTATCCCCAGGGTGTTGTTGCTATTTGTTTAGGTACAGACCTTATCTCAGTGCAAACAAAGCCCTACCACAAGGGAATTTCTGAAACAATACCAGTGTACTGGCAACAGTGCAGCTGCATAAAGCTGTGATTTCAGTTGGGGTGAACCAAGGCCTGGTCAGAAATTTAAAAGAAAATCCTGGGTAACTAGAAAACCACAGGGAGCATTGAGAAGCCTCAACATATTCTTAGACATCAAAAATACTGTACACATGTGGAAGACTGTATGCATGTCCAGAAAAGACCTGAGAAAGTAGAAGTACCCACTCAGCCACCTCTGGCTGACTATGAGGCCCTGGGCAAGCAAAGAGTGGAAGCTAAGGCTGTCTTGTAAACTGATTGACGTTTTAAGGTGTATATTCTCACACAAGTTTCCCTTGGCAAAGGATTACTAACTGGCATTAAATTATACTGACCCAGGGGTAACCCTAGGAAGCCAGGATTTTTAAAAAAATTTTTATTGGAGTATAGTTGATTTATAATGTGTTGTGTTAGTTTCAGGTATACAACAAAGTGAATCAATCATACATATACATATAAGGATTTTTTTTAAAAAAGAACTTTTTTAAAACATAGAGAATTCAGGGACCCCACAAAGAGGAATAAAATACTTACAGAATAAATTTAGGAAAGTCACTAAACAAATAAGCAAGAACAAGGAAAACAACAACTGAAAATATAGCAATAATAATGAATTCTGGAGGGAACGGAGGAATCTAATACCAAATTTGTTACAATATATGATGTTAAATGTCCATTTAAAAATAGAAAACATGCAAAGACACTGAAACATATTTCACATATGCAGGAAAAAAAGCAACCAACAGCCAATGTCCCTAATGAGGCATAGATTTTGGACTTAATAGTCAATGACATTAAATCATCTGTTATAAATATGTTCAAAGAACTAAAGACAGTAATGTTTAAATAATTAAAAGAAAGTATAAAAGTGATGTCTCACCAAATAGATAATACCAATAAAGAGAAATTGTTTAAAAAAAAAAAGAACCAAATAGATACTCTGGAGTTAAAAAGGACAAACACTAAATAAATGAAGAATTCACTAGAGGAAATAAAGAACAGACTAGAGCTGGCAAAAGAAAGAATCAGAAAACTTGAAGATAAGTCAGTAGAGATTATATAATAGGAGAGGCAGAAAGATAAAAAAATGAAGAAAAATGAACACGGACTCAGAAAACTGTAGGACACCATCAAGCATACCAATGTACATATATAATAGAGATCCCTGAAAGAGAAGAGAAAGAAAAAGGGGTAGAAAACATACTTGAAGAAATACTGACAGAAAACGTTCCAACTTGATGAAAAATAATAATCTAAATGTTAAAGATGCTCAATAAACTCCAAGTGGAATAAGCTTGAAAAGATCCACATATCAACTCATCATAATTGAACTGATGAAATTCAAAAATAAAGAGAAAATCATGAAAGCAGTAAAAGAAAAAATGATTTATAACATACAAGAGATTCTCAATAAGATTATAGCTGACTTTTCATCAGAAATCATAGAGGGTTGACATTTTCAATGTTTTGGGAAAAAAATGTCAAAAAATCTTTATCAGCCAAACTATCCTTCAAAAATAAAGGAGAAATTACAACAATACCAGATTTTTTTTTAACTGAGAGCATTTGTCAGCATACCTCAGCCACTGTATATATATATATACGGGAGTCCTTCAGAGTGAAATTAAAGACCCTACGTAGTTCTTGAATTTACATGCAGAAAAAAAGGAGTTATGGTAAAGGTAAATACATAAGTAAATATAAAAAACAGTATAAATGCTCAACTGTACATCAATTTTAAAAAGACAGTATAAATGCATTTTTGTTTATAACTCTTTTCTTCTTTAATTGATTTAAAAAACAAATAAAGCAATAATTATAAGCTGCATTGATAGGCTTATACTGTATAAAGATATAATTTGTATAATAATAATGGTAGAAAATAAAGGGAGGAAGAGAAGTATATTGGAGCAAAGATTGATATACTATACAAATTAAGTTAGCACAAATCCAAAATATTATTTTAAATTAATATACTAATTGGAATTCCCAAGGATTTGTTACATTTTCCATGAAGTGGTACAATATTAATTCTGAGTAGAATGTGATAAATCAAGGATATATATAGTAGACCCTAGATATACAATAATGCAAAATTAAGCATTTTAAAAGTTCACAGAGGAAATAAAAGTTTAAAAAATATTTTATTAACCCAGAAAAAAGCAGAGAAGAAGAAAAGAATTTAAAAAATGGGACAACCCAAACATATCAATAATCATATCACATGTAAATAGACAAACACTCCAATTAAAAGTCCAGTATTCTCAGAATGGATAATAAAGTAATGCCCAACTATGAGCTATCTTTAAGAAGCTCATTTTCAATGTAAAGACAAATATAGATTGTAAATAATAGAATAGCAAAATATATACATGAAAAGAATGTATATGCATAAGCATAGGGAGCTGGTGTGACTATATTCATATCAGAGCAACAAACTTCAAAATATGACATATTAATAGAAATAAAGATACATTTCAATGGAATAAAGTGTTAATTCATTAAGAATACATAACTGCCACAAACATTGTATCTAATATTAGAGCTTTAAGATAAATGAAGCAAAAACCAAAGAAATAAAAGGAGAAATAGAAAAATCCACAATCATAATAGATTTTGGCATCTAAGTAACTGATAGAACAAGTGAACAAAAAGCAGGAGTAGAAAACTGAAACAACGTTTGATCTAGTTGACCTTTATAGAATACTACACACAAAGACTACAGACTACATACTTTTTTTTTTTAATTGGGGTATAGTTGCTTTACAATGTTGTGTTAGTTTCTGCTGTACAGCAAAGTGAATCAGCTATATGTATACATATAGCCCTTCTTTTTTGGATTTCCTTCCCATTTAGGTCACCACAGAGCATTAAGTAGAGTTCCCCATGCTCTACAGCAGGTTCTCATTAGTTATCTATCTCATACATATTAGCATACTCTTTTAAAGTACACATAGAATATTCACCAAGATACAACACGTTGAACTAGAGAAAAAGTAACAGTAAATTTCATAAGACTGAAATATTACAGAATAGATTTACAAAAGGAAATAGAATTAAATTAAAACTCAATTATAATATGTCCAAGAGATTATCCAAATATTTGGAATTTACACAAGATTTTTAATAAATAACCAACCCCTGGATAAAAAGAAATCATGATAAGTTAGAAAATATTTTGAAACTAATGATAACACTACAAATTAATACTTTTGAGACAAATAAAGCAATGCTTGAGGGAAATTTACAGCTTTAAATGTGTATATTAGAAAAGATGAATTAAAGTCCAGTTGTTTAAATTTCCAACTTAAAAAGCTAAAAAAGAGAGCTCATTTAACACAAAGTAAATAGAAGGTAAGAAATAATAAAGATAGGAGAAGATGTCAGTAAAATAGATAATAGGGAAAACTTGCAATGTTGCAAACTTGTTCTTTGAAAATATTAATAAAATTGATAAACCCCTGGTAAGACTGATCAAGAAAACAATAAAAGAAAACACTAACTAACCTATATCCAGAATGAAAGAAGAAATATCACTACAGATACTAGAGAGAGTGAAGAAGTAACAAGGAAATGCTATGAACAAGAACAAAAAATCTTAAAATTTGTATGGAGACACAAAAGACCCCAAATAGCCAAAGCAATCTTGAGAAAGAAAAACGGAGCTGGAGGTATCATGTTCCCTGACTCCAGACTATACTGCAAAGAATATTCAACAAAACAGTATGGTAGGGCTTCCCTAGTGGCACGGTGGTTAAGAATCCGCCTGCCAATGCAGGGGACATGGGTTCGAGCCCTGGTCTGGGAAGATCCCACATGCCACATAGCAACTAAGCCCGTGCGCCACAACTGCTGAGCACATGTGCCATACTACTGAAGCCCACACGCCTAGAGCCCATGCTCTGCAACAAGAGAAGCCACCGCAATGAGAAGCCCATGCACCACAATGAAGAGTAGCCCCTGCTCACTGCAACTAGAGAAAGACCCCATGTAGCAACGAAGACCCAATGCAGCCAAAAATAAATTAATTAAAATAAATACATTTTTTAAAAAAACAGTATGGTACTGGCACAAAAATAGATATATAGATCAATGGAACAGGATAGAAAGCCCAGAAATAAACCCACACACCTATGGTCAATTAATCTATGACAAAGGAGGCAAGACTTCACAATGGTGGAAAGACAGTCTCTTCAACAAATGGTACTGGGAAAACTGGACAGCTACGTGAAAAAAAAAAAATGAAATTAGATCATTCTTTAACACCATACACAAAAATAAGCTCAAAATAGATTAAAGACCTAAATTTGAGACCAGACACTATAAAACTCCTAGAGGAAAACATAGAACACTCTGTGACATAAATCGCAGCAATATCTTTTTCGATCCGTCTCCAGAGTAATGGAAATAAAAACAAAGATAAACAAATGAGACCTAATTAAACTCAAAAGCTTTTGCACAGCAAAGGAAACCATAAACAAAACGAAAAGACAGCCCACAGATTGGGAGAAAATACTTGCAAATGATGTGACTGACAAGGGATTAGTATCCAAAATTTACAAACAGCTCATGTGGCTCAATATCATCAAAACAAACAACCCAATCAAAAATTGGGGAGAAGACCTAAATAGACATTTCTCCAAAGAAGACATACAGATGGCCAAGAGGCACATAAAAGGTGTTCAACATCGCTAATTATTAGAGAAATGCAAATCAAAACTACAGTGAGATATCACCTCACACCAGTCAAAATGGCTATCATCAAAAAATCCACAAACAGTAAATGCTAGAGAGGGTGTGGAGAGACGGGAACCCTCCTACACTGTTGGTGGGAATGTAAATTGGTATAGCCACTATGGAGAACAGTATGGAGGTTCCTTAAAAAACTAAAAGTAGAGCTGCCATATGACCCTGCAATCCCACTCCTGAGCATATATCCAGAGAAAAACATGGTTCAAAAGAATACATACTCCCCAATGTTCATTGCAGCACTGTTTACAATAGCCAAGACATGGAAGCAACCTAAATATCCATAGACAGAGGAATGGATAAAGAAGATGTGGTACATATATACAATGGAATGTTACTCAGCCATTAAAAAGAATGAAATAATGCCATTTGCAGCAACATGGATGGACTTAGAGATTGTAATACTGAGTAAAGTAAGTCAGACAGAGAAAGAGAAATTATTCTATGATATTGCTTATATGCAGAATCTAAACAGAAATGATACAAATGAACTTATTTACAAAACAGAAACAGACTCACAGACTTAGAGAAGAACTTATGGTTACCAGTGGGGAAGGGTGGGGAGAAGGGACAGTTAGGGAGTTTGGGATTGACATGTACACACTGCTGTATTTAAAGTGGATAACCAACAAGGACCTACTGTATAGCACAGGGAACTCTGCTCAATGTTATGTGGCAGCCTGAATGGGAGGGGAGTTTGGGGAGAAGGGATACATGTATATGTATGGCTGAGTTGCTTTGCTGTGCACCTGAAACTATCACAACATTGTTAATCGGCTATACTCCAATATAAAATTATTTTTAAAAATTTGCTGGGCTTCCCTGGTGGCGCAGTGGTTGAGAATCTGCCTGCCGGTGCAGGGGACACGGGTTCGAGCCCTGGTCTGGGAGGATCTCACATGCTGCGGACCAACTGGGCCCATGAGCCACAGCTGCTGAGCCTGCGCGTCTGGAGCCTGTGCTCCGCAGCAAGAGAGGCCGCGACGGTGAGAGGCCCGCGCACCGCGATGAAGAGAGGCCCCCGCTCGCCGCAACTAGAGAAAGCCCACTCACAGAAACGAAGACCCAACACAGCCAAAAATAAATAAATAAATAAATTAAATTAAATTAAAAAAAAAAAATTTGCTGAAGTGGACATTGTAAAAGTTAATAAATATATGAAAAGAAAAAAACAAACATTATGCCAGTAAATTTTTAAGAACACAATTTACCAAAATAGAAACAAGAAAAAATGGAAAACTGAATATCTCTATATCATCTGTAACGGAATTATATTAATCACTAAAAATCCTTCCATGAAGAAAACTCCAGGCACACATGATTTAAATGGTAAATTTATCAAGGATTTAATGAACAAATAATATCACATGATACACAAAATATTTCCAAAAACAGAGGAGAAAGAACATTTCCCACTGATTTTTTGGAGTCCAACATAATCCTGACACCAAGATTTGGCGAGAACCTTAAAAGAAAAGAAAAATAGAATACCAGTATCCATCATGAATGCTGATGTCAAAATGCTTAAAATATCATAAATCATATTTGTTGATATATTTTAAAAATCATAATGAAATAGAATTTATTCCAGGAATGCAAGCTTGGTTCAACATTCAAAAATCAATGTAATTCAACATATTAGGGTAAAGAGATAAAACACAGTTGAAATTTTTTTAACTCTCATCAAACTAGGTGTGAAAGGGAACTTCCTCAACCTGCTAAAGGGAACCTACAAAAAACCTATAGCTAATATGATACTTAACGGTGAAAGACTGAATGCTTTCCCCTGAGATTGGAAACATTGCAAGTAAGTACCACTTCACCACATTTATTTAATATTGTATAGGAGTTCTTGTTCAGTGCAGTAAGTCAAGAAGAAGATATAAAAGGCATAATGTTTGAAGAGTTAGAAGTAATACCTGTTTTATTTACAGACATCCTAAAACGTCCTAAGTAACCTACAAAAAAAAAATCTTCAACTAATAAGGATTTGTCAGCATTGCAGAAGACAAGTTCACTATGTAAAAGAATCAATTATATTTCTATGTATTGGAGATGAAAAATTTAAACCCACCAACTACAACTGCACACAAAAATAAAACACTTAGAAAATATTTCCCCTAAATGTTAGTGAAATATTTTTAAGACCTCTCCATAGAAAACTACAAAACATTGCAGAGAGAAATTGAATAATATCTAAATAAATAGGTACGTTCACAGATGGAAAGACATAAACATTTTAAGATGTCAGTTTTCCCTCAAATCATGTTATAGATTCAACACAAGCCCAGTAAAAAGCCTACAAGCATTTTTTTCTAGATGTTGGTAAGTTGATTTCAAAATCTATATGGAAATAACCAGAAAAAAAGTATAGGACTAACACTACTTGATTTCAAGACTTACTATACCACAGTCAAGACAATATTAGTGTGTGTGTGTACTCATACACACACACATATATATTTAATTCTATATATAGATATAGATATATATTCCTAGTCCTGTCACACATATTTGGTCAATTCATTTTTGACAAAGGCACCACTGTAATTCAGTAGGAAATGAATGGTCATTTAGACAAATGGCTCTGGAGCAACTGAATGTGTATATAGAATAAGATGACCTTTGACTTCTACCTCATACGACACACAAATTAATTGGAAATAGATCATAAATCTAACCATTAAACTAAAATTACAAAATTTCTGGAAGTAATAGAAGAAATTCTCTGTGATGTTGGGGTAGGTAAAGAATTCTTAGAAAGGACCTAAAAGCATAACTCATGAAAGAAAAAGCTGATAAATTGGACATCAAAATTAAAACCTTCTGCTTTTTAAATGACATTATCGGGGCTTCCCTGGTGGCTCAGTGGTTAAGAATCCGCCTGCCAATGCAGGGGACACGGGTTCGAGGCCTGGTCCGGGAACATCCCACATGCTGCGGAGCAACTAAGCCCGTGCACCACAACTACTGAGCCTGCGCTGTAGAGCTCGCGAACCACCACTACTGAGCCCACGTGCCACAACTACTGAAGCCTGCGCGCCTAGAGGCCATGCTCTGCAACAAGAGAAGCCACCGCAATGAGAAGCCCGCACACCACCACAAAGAGTAGCCCCCGCTCGCCGCAACTAGAGAAAACCCGTGCGCAGCAACGAAGACTCAACGCAGCCAAAAATAAATAAAATAAATAAATTTATAAATGACATTATCACGAAAATTAAAAGACAAGCCACAGACTGGGAGAGAATATATGAAACTCATGTATATAACAAAGGACTTGCACCCAAAATATATAAAAGAAATCCCTATAGCTCAGCATTAAGAGGACAAAATACCCAATTAAAATGAGCAAAGGTTTGAGCAGATTCTTCACAAAATCTATGCATGATCAATAAACAAAAGAAAAGTTGCTCTACGTCATTGGTAATAAAGGAAATGCAAACTAAAGCTGCAGGAGATAACCCTTCACCCCCGCTAGAGTGACAAAAATGAAAAAGCTCGTCCACAACAAAAGTTAACGAGTTTGTGGAGCAACTATGCCCTTTGTATCACTGTTGGAAGTATAATATTACACAGTCACCTTGTAAAAATATGCAGCCGTTCCTTGTAAATTTAAATATACACCCTACCATAAGAACCAACAATCCGTTCCTAGGTAATTACTGCAGAATGAAAACATGTCAAAAACAAAAAACAAAAACTTACACACAAATGTTTATAGCAGTTTTATTCATAATAGCCAAAACCTGAAATTGGACTAGAGTCAGGAAAACCTTATCTGAAATGTTTTAGTCGTTTTAGAAAAAAGCCTAGAACTTTTTAATAAAGATTAATAGTTAATAATTTTTAGTAGTGTAATAAAAGTATAAAAATGTTTCTTAAATATTATTTATACATTCTCATTTAAACATTACTAAAATGAAAAAACTTTCTAGTAGATGGCAGGGTCCCAGGGAGTAGCAGGTCCTGTGCCTCACACTTTTTTGTCACCATATCTGTCTTTCACATAGTGCCCCTTCAAGCTCTTCTTTTTTATTTCTTAACATACTTATTGAGGTATAATTGATATACAATAAACTACACATATTTAAAGTATACAATTTGATAGATCATTAATACAATCAAGTGAGCATAGCCCTCACCCCCAAAAGTTTCCTTCTGTCCTTTGTAATCCCCCCTTCCAACCCCTCCCCACACTTCCCCACATTTCCTCCTCTCCAGGGAACCACTTACCTGTTTCTCGTCACTATAGATTAGTCTGCAGTCCCTAGAATTCTTCATAAATGTAATCATACATTTTCAAGAGTTTTATATGAATGGAACCATACAGTATATACTTTCCTGTCTGGCTCCTTTTACTCTGCATGGTTATTTTGAAATTCATTCATGTATACCAATAATTAACTCCTGCTTATTTCTAAGTCATATTCCATTCTATGGGTATACCACAATTTGTTTATCCATTCACCTGTTGATGGAATTTGCACTATTTGCAGTTTTGAGCTTGTACAAATAAAGCTACTATGAACATTCACATACAAGTCTTTGTATAGACATATGCTTTCACCTCTCTTGGGTAAACACCTGAATCATATGGTATATGTATATTTAACTTTTTAAGAAATTGCCAAACTGTTTTCCAAAGCAGTTATACCGTATTACATTCCCACCCACAGGCTGTGAGTGTTCCAGTTTCTCCACACCTTTACTCTCTTCCTATAGTGCATTCCCAACACCACCCCAACCTAGACCAGGGACCAAAACAAGTGCTCTGCTTGTCTTATTCAGACAAGCCTTTGCCAGTGAAACCACATGCTGCACCGAAAACACCTGCTTCTAGTGGCCTAGATGCATTTCCTCAACAAAAATTTCTAAACAAAAACTTATTATTGTGGCATAATCATTTGTTCATATGATTGAAAATTCATCAATACATCATTCTAAAGATTGAATTATATTTATATATTACAATTTACTAAACAATAATTTGGATGTTTAGGTTATAAAAATGAATTAATGAACACTTTATTTCGATGTGATTCTCTTTTTTTAAGTCAGATTTGTTCCAAAAGAATAAACTGAGATCACTGTATAACAATGAACAGCAATTTAGATAAACATATGATCTATCTAGTGAAATAGGTTTCAGAATCCAGTAGTTTAAGTTATCATATTCATTATCTAATTCATGTGAGATAGAAATAATTCTGCTGGTGCAAATGAGAACAAGGAAATAAGGATAAGAGAAAGATGTCTCCAATAGAATATCATATGGCTTATTACCCCTCTGACCTCATATATGGACAAAGTGTAATTAAGCAGCAACATTTTACACAGGCATTGTCTGGAGTACATAGTCTGACAAGTGTGGCCTGAAAACAAAGTAGGCACATCCAGCAATGTAATTCCCCACTATCTTTCAAGATAAAATCCTAAATCTCTATCTAGATAGCACCTGTCTCTCTAACAAAATTCTCTCAACTCCCCTTTCTGCACTCTAAAATGAACCATAGCAAACTCCTGGAATATTAATGCTCTGGAAATCTGACCCTGTGTGGCACTCTGGATTTGCCTATATATTTAACCTTACTTTTTTTATACATTCTATTCACATTTAACATGCACTTGTTTGTCTTCCTCATTAGTCTGAAAGCTCCTTGAGTGTAGAGACCATGTCTTTTCTACCTCTTTATCTACTCACGCAGAGAACAGTTTGCATACCACAGAACAGACATTCAATAGTTATTTGTCAGTGAAGGAATAAATACACGAATGCTACATCAAAAGTTCAGTCTTAATTGGCATTCTGAAAAATCTTTTAATGACCTTACCATTCTGGAAAGATCAGAATTTATATAAATCTACTTGAATAAACTTGCCAGTGATGCATATGGATAACTTCCAATGACCAGTTGATTCTTTTTATCTATTCCAGGTGACCTGTTCTATAGTATTGAACATCTTCAGTGTCTGCACTTCAGTGATTGGTCTGCTTTTAATATTACTTGAGTTTTTAGTATTTGGTTTAGCTACAAAACCTATTTGGCCACAGGTAAGTACCAGGTTGCTATGAAAATTTCATCACAAATTTAGAATTACATTTTAAATCCTTTATCAAAGTAAGTATCATGCAAGATGTGGAGGTGACTTTCATCATTAGTTTACTCTTTGGCATACGCACCTACTATAAACACAACTCAAACTACAGGCTGTATTCCTAAACCTACGATCACCCAAAACCTCAAGTAACCACATGGAATGTATTATAAACATTAATAGATATATTTTGAGTGACTTAGCATTATATTTAATTCCAGCCCCACCTTGTAACCAAGATATTCTCATGATAGGTAGCTTGGTTCTTCCCAGGTACCTGCATCTCTGAGGCCAGTTTTCCCAGGCCTTAGAAGATCAAGTTTATTATAGCAAGATTTGATCTTCAATGAAGGAAATAACACCCTATGTACTTATAATACCCAGGAATTTATGTTCAATAACAGGGCTATAGTCTACGGACAGAATAAAGCTGAACTCTGTACATGCAAGTAATGTGGAATGCAGGTGTACTCAGTTCTGTGTGCACATGACTATGTGGACATTTTTGCGTTGCCTGCTTTGTGTCTGTCAGTCTGTCTGTGAGCAGATCTGTGTGAGTCTAAGTCTGTCCGTGTCTGTGTTTCAGTATCTGTATATATCTAGGTTTCTATGCATATGGGACTGTGGACGTATGTGCACTTATCTATATAGGTTTGTTGGTGTGCAGAGGAGGAGGAGCTGGGAGGGCAAGAAGATGGGAGTCAGTCCTAAGCAAGTTGTGTGGGAATTGAAACCATAGGTTCCAGCCTTCTCTGTAGATTCCTGTCCTTCTGCTGTATCCCATCAGCCCAGGGCTTGACAGAAGCCAAAATAGCTGGGCCTTTAACCAAGACCTAGAAACCAACTTTTCTGAATTGAGCCCGTTGGATATTGCCTCTTTTTAAATTACTAGCCTAATTCAACAAGCTCTCCTTACTTCAACATCCCAAACTCTTGGTTAATTAGCTAGTTCCAAAGCACATGTTAGTTTGCATTTTTGCTGAATTTTTCTTATTTCTACATAGTGAAAGTGATTTTACAGTAATTGGGATTGCAAACTTCCTCAGGGAATGATTTATGTCTCTGATTCAGTTTAAGAAACAACCTTAGAAATGTGAAGCGACTTGCTCAGAGCCACAGGGCTAGTCACTAGCTGAACATTTTTTCTAATCAAGGACGGTCTAAACTCCAAATTACTTCACTGCATAAAATTGAGCCCTAACAGAAATCAACTAAATGGCACATAAAAGAACTACCTTATTGCTGTATGGGAAGCTAATATTTTATAATACATACCCTGAAGGATACCTTAAAGTGAAATTTTAAATAAATATAAACCTCTAGATATTGCATAAGATTATTTTTACATAACAGGAATGTCTCATTTTACTGGATTGGAGTACAATTATAATCTTAACTCTTTCATTTTACCAAGTCATCTCTTGAACCACCAATGTTCGTATTAGCAAGAAATCTAAGATCTTCCTGTTGAGGTCCTATCCCTGTTTACCCTCTCAAGTTATTCAAGAACATTGGGAGCCTAAAGTTCAATACTGACTCCAAACCTCTAGTTGATAGAATCCTGGAGCATCTCAGCAGTCCACCAGCATGCCTGTAATTTCCAGTGCCATGGCTTCAATTACTATTAAATGGTGTCAGTATTGAAAACTGATCCCAATAGCCCAGGGTGGCCTTGTCACAAGGGTCCTTCAGGTTTGGGTTTTCAGAATTACAGATTCTATATTCTTGTTTCTAACCCACCTGTCCTGCAAGGATATGGGTCTACTGGAGCTTAGAGTCACAGGCACAATCCTAGGAGGAAACCACCTACCCCCATGACACATAAGCCCTTGTGTTGAGCCTAAGTCACAAGCCCAAACCTCTTCTTTCACTGTGAATTCCTCCTTATGGCCCTTTTCTAACAGCAGTCCTAATTTTAAACATCTCTCCATTAAATAAGTTCTATAACACTGAACCTCAAGAGTGCCCCAATTCCATCTTCTTCAGAAGTTCATTAGCCTCAGTGAAAATGTACTCATATTATCCACAATAACAAACAGGAAAACACAATGATTCTCATTATCCAGTTGGTGAAATTTATCAGCTTAAAATCATCCTCAATAATTATCAGTTATCATTAATATATAAATGTAACCATATATATGTAATTATATATATAGAACCATATATATATATATATATTATATATATATATATAACCATAGTTGTTGAGGGTGGGAGATATAATGAGTAGTTTTTCCCTTCTCTTTTTCATCTTCCTGCAATTGTATTATACTTTTATTATTTTTAAAGTATTAACATATAAAGATCTGTAAGGAATGTACATTTTCTTTTTGAAAACAGAGAGCCGGTAAAATCCTTTCAGACTATTTGTTCCTATTCACCCTCTTGGAGTTGTGTGTGACAAGTACAGTGGTCAGTTGGTCATACAAAGCAAAATATAGAAGATAATAAAGATGTGGTAAGTATCTCATTTCTCCCTTGGTGAATCAGAAGATATTGGCTTCTGTTATGAATCCTGTTTGAATAACTAAGGTTTTGATAAGAATTAAGTGTAAATGGTGTCATCTCTAAGCTGCAATTATAGGTAACTGAAAACACTCTGCCCTAACTGTTGTGTACTACATGGGTTACTATACAATTGAAGGTAAACAATTTTCCCTAACAAAGGTGTTTTATATTACAGGATATTTTTATATTCACATCTCATAAGAGAATAAGATAGAAGATATATGATTTTCTGGCTCAGATCTGTTTAATTCAACAGATATTCCCCTGGAAACAAAAAACTTTGTAAAGATTGTTACCAGGCATAGGGATATGGAAATGCTGAAGTCTTGTAACTTTAATTCTCAAAATTTTAGAAAAGTTAAATATTAAAGTTCAGGACCTCCACTGTTTTCAGAAACCAAGATTTTGGAGTAATAACTGGGAAGTTGGAAAAGATAATAAAACTTTTCAATAAAGCTGTTTTCCTACTTCTTCCACACCTACTACTTCATGTCTAAAGGCAAATTTATCTCCAATTGACCTCAACATATGACCCAGCAATCCCACTCCTGGGCATATATCTGCAGAAAAACGTGGTTTGAAAGTATACATGCACCCCAATGTTTATTGCAGCACTGTTTACAATAGCCAAGACATGGAACCAACCTAAATGGCCATCAACAGAGGAATGGATAAAAAGATGTGGTACATATACACAATGGAATATTACTCAGCCATAAAAAAGAATGAAATAATGCCATTTGCAGCAACATGGATGGACATGGAGATTATCATACTAAGTGAAGTAAGTCAGACAAAGACAAATATCATATGATATCACTTATATGCAGAATCTAAAAAAAAAAGTTATACAAATGAACTTATCTACAAAACAGAAATGGACTCACAGACTTAGAGGATGAACTTATGGTTACCGGGGGGAAGTGTGGGGAGGGATAGACTGGGAGTTCGGGATTGACACTGCTATATTTAAAATAGATTACCAACAGGAACCTACTGTATAGCACAAGGAACTCTGCTCAATATTCTATAATAACCTAAATGGGAAAAGAATTTGAAAAAGAATGGAAAAAAATTTTTAATTTAAATTTTAAAAATTTATAATAAAAAAAATATATATATAATCAGTCTGTGTTTTGGAATCTATCTCTCCACATTGCATTGCTTTTGGCTTTCAACCTAAAGAAACAAAAAAGAAGGAAGGAAGAAAGAAAGGAAGGGAGGGAGGGAAGGAAGAAAGAAAGGGAGGGAGCTTCAAAGGGAGGGAAGAGAGGAAGGAAACTAAAAAACATATGGTATTCTTTTAAAATCTCAGTGTTGAGAATATTCCTATTAGCATTCTTTCCAAATTTCTACCCCAAATTCTGTAGTTCTTTATTTTAGAGTATATTATCAGTTTACTAACACCTAACTTACCTCAGGCACATGGCAGAAGGGGATCATTTACCTACACATTAAAGAACCATCATGACCTCAGTCAAGGAGGAAAGTTTAGTGGTGAATGAAGAACTTCGTTTTGTTCAAGAGGCTTGTTGGAAAATAACATTTTAATTAAGTCCATCTCAGTATTTTCTTCCCCCCATTGATAAAAATTTAAATTGATAAATATGTTATTTTTTCTGTGTGGAGAGGTGAGCATAAATTTATCTCAGGTTAAACCTGGTCATCCTAAATTAAGGGATTCTTCCATACAGGAGAAGTTCTAAGAATGAGTACCTGTTTCTGGAGTGGGATTTAGATCTAATATTGACAGGGTGATATACTAACTGCTGACTCAAGGAGATCATTTCATTGTGAAAAGGAAAATTAGTACAAGTTATAAATAGTCCCATTGTCTGTGAAGCCCTCTCAGCAGATTAGCTCTAACTAAACACTATTTGCAGAGCTTGCCAGTAGTGGAGAAGGTATATTGTTAGGGAGATATGAGGGAAGAACATGAGAGCCTTTGTTCTTCCTTTGAAATAAGTGGCTAGGCAGTTATCTAGGAGTGAGGGGTGGTAATTAGTAAAGTAGTTGTTTGGATTAAGAGTTATAGAAATCAGAGACAGAAATGACCAAATTATAGTCAAAGAATTGAAGAGAAGCCAATGAGATGAAGCCAGTGAGATTTGAGAACCTATATTTGTTATGCTGCCTATCCATGTGATTGTGAGGGTTTCCCTACAACATCCCACGTAAAGAGAGTAGAATTACAATGTGGGAAATTTGCATTTGTGGGTTCTAATACGAAGGTAATGAGTTGGATCTCTGGGATCCAGGCTGAATGAGGAAGGATACGATGCCAGGAAAGGGCCAATAATTTTGAAAGAAAGGTAGGGTTCAGGGATCCAATAATCTGAAACACGGCTACCAACACATAAGACACCTTTGTGGGAATTAGAAAAAAGCACCCCTTCTGAGAGACAGATTGTTCAATGGCAACCCCTCTAGGCTGAAATAGAAGATGGGTCCCCCTCTGAACAGTAAAATTAGAGGCCTCTTCCTCTAGCTGATCAAGTCAGCACCAGGGGAGTCAGGTCTTCAAGTGGAGCCCATACAGGATTTCAGCCCCGATTTTTGCCTTCATTGACATGCACCCTTGCACAAGGCCCCAGCTGCACATCCTGGTCTAGTTTAACACAGAGAGTAGCTCTACACAGAGTCGTAATATATGGCAACTGGAGAATGGTTGTTTGTGATCACAGAGCAGGATGTTAGAATTCAGATACCTGAGAGAATTAGCTCCATGTAATCAGAAACTATAGGGTGGCTTTTTCATTCATTCATTCATTCACTTACCAAAAACTATTTATTGACTACCTACTATGCACCAGGCATAACTCTTGCTTCTGAGAAAACAGATGTAAACAAAAGAGACAAGACCCTGCCCTCATGGCGCTTATATTCTAAGGAAAGGAAGACAGCGGCATGTATAGATCACACTCTGGTCAGCAAATCAAACACATAAAAATTTTAAAGGTGACTCCTTCCCCACCCCCTCCACCCACTCTGGAGGGTGCTCATTTTTCCAAAACTTCATAACTAAAGAGATGAAATCAAACATGCATTCTGCTTTTTAAGAAAGGTTTCACTGAGATACAATTCACATATTGTAGAGTATACAGTTCAGTGGGCTTTTAGTATATTCACAGAGTTGTGTAAACACGACCACCTCATAATTTTGTACCATTTTTATCATTAGCCCCCAAACCTATTACAGTCATTCTAATTCCTGACCCAGTCACCTCAGCCCCAGGGTAATACTAATCTACTTTCTGTCTCTATGGATTTGCCTGTTTGGGCTAATTCTTATGAATGTCTTTTGTGACTGGCAAAGTTTGGTATAATGTTTTCAAGACTTGTCCATGTTGTAGCATAAATCAGGAATTTGTTCTGGAAAATAATAATCCATTTTATGGATATACAGGCATACCTCAGAGATATTGCAGTTTTGGTTCCAGACCAACACGATAAAGCAAATATCACAGTAAAGCAAGTCACACAAGTTTTTTTTGTTTCCCAGTGCATATAAAAATTATGTTTACACTATACTGTAATCTACTGTGTTCAATAGCATTATGTCTAAAAAATGTACATACCTTAATTTATTATGCTAACCATCATCTGATAATACAGGGTTGCCACAAACCTTCAATTTGTAAAAAATTCAGTATCTGTGAAGTGGAATAAAGCAAAGTGCAATCAAACAAGGTATCCCTGTACCGCATGTTGTTTATTCACTCGTCAGCTAGTGGACATTCGGGTTGTTTCCTTTTTCTTTTTTTTCACTATTATGTATAACGTTGCTATGAACATTTGTGTACAATTTTTGTGCGTAGATTTCTGTTTTCGATTCTTGGTTATACATCTAGGAGTGGAATTTCTGGGTCATGTGGGAACTCTATGTTTTACATTTTAAAGAATCATCTAACTGTTTTCCAAAGGAGCCGCACAGTTGTACATTTCTACCAGCAAAGTTTATAGGCTCTAATTTCTCCACATCCTCACAAACACTTGCTATTATCTGGATTTTTAATTGACCCCATCCTAGTGGGTGTGAAGTAGTATCTCGATGTCATTTTGATTTGCATTTACCTAATGACTAATGAAATTGAGCATCTTTTTATGTGCTTATTGGCCATTTGTATATCTTCTTTAAAGAAGTGTCGATTCAAATCCTTTGCCAATGTTTTTTAATTGAGATATAATTGAAATATAACATTGTATTAGTTTTAGGCATACAACATAATAATTTGATATATGTATACACTGTGAAATGATTACCACAATAAGTTTAGTTAACGTTCATCACCAGACACACAGTTACAAATTTTTCCCTTGTGATGAGAACTTTTAACGTATACTCTTTTAGAAACTTTCAAATATACAATACGGTATTGTTAGCTATAGTTACCATGCTGTACCTTACATCCCCAGGACTTATTTGTTTTATAATTAGAAGTTTGTACCTTTTGACTACCTTCACACATTTCACCCAACCCCCAACCCCCCACCTCTGGCAACCACCAGTCCATTCTGTGTTTCTATAAGGTTTTTTGGGTTTTTTAGATTCCACGTGTAACTGATATCATACAGTATTTGTCTTTCTCTGTCTGACTTATTTCACTTAGCATAATGCCCTCAAGGTCCATCCATGTTGTTACAAATGGCAGGATTTCCTTCTTTTTATGGTTGAATAATATTCCATTGTGTGTGTATGTATGTGTGTACATACATATCACATTTTTTTGTCCATTCATCTGTCAGTGGACATTTAGGTTGTTTCCATGTCTTGGCTATTGTAAATAGTGCTGCAGTGAACATGGGGGTGCACATATCTTTTCAAGATAATTATTTTATATTCTTTGGATATATACCCATAAGTGGAATTGCTGGATCATATGGTAACTCTATTTTTAGTTTTTTAAGGACCCTCCATACTGTTTTTCATAGTGGCTGCACCAACTTACATTCCCACCAACAGTGCACAAGTGTTCTCTTTTCTCCACATCCTCACCAACAGTTGTTATTTCTTGTCTTTTTGATAACAGCCATTTTAACAGGTGCGAGATATCTCATTATGGTTTTGATAGGAATTTCCCTGATGATTAGTGATGTTGAGCACCTTTTAATGTACCTTTGCGAAGTTTTTAGTTAGATTTTTTTGTCTTTTTTGTTGTTCAGTTTAAGAATTCTTTACATATTCGCAACACAAGTCCCTTATCAGATATATGATTTGCAAATATTTTCTTCTGTTATGTGGGTGGTCTTTTCACTTTCCTAATGGTGTCCTTAGCTACACAAAAGTTTTTAATTTTGATGAAGTCCAATTTATCTATTTTTTCTTTTGTCACTTTTGGATTTGGTGTCATATCTAATAAACTGTTGATCGATTCAAGGTCATGAATATAACACCTATTTGTTTTCTAGGCATTTTGGAGTTTTAACTCTTCCATTTAGGTCTTTGACCAATATTAAGTTAACTTTTTATATGTTGTGAAGTAGGGATCAAAACTTGTTCTTTTGCGTGTGAATATCCAGCTACCCCAGCACCATTTGTTGAAAAACCTGTACTTTCCCTCATTGAATTGCCTAAGTAACCTTGTCAAAAATCAATAGAATGAGTTGGGATATTCTCCCTCCTTTTTTATTTTTTTAATTTTATAGTGGAGTTTAGTTGATTTACAATGTTGTGTTAGTTTCAGGTGTACAGCAAAATGATTCAGTTATGTATATACATATATACATTCTTTTTCAGATTCTTTTCCCATATAGGTTATTACAGAATGTTGAATAGAGTTCCCTGTGCTTTACAGTAGGTCCTTGTTGATTATCTATTTTTTATATAGTAATGCATATATGTTAATCCCAAACTCATAATTTATCCCTCCCCCCACCATGTTTCCCCTTTGGTAACCATGAGTTTGTTTTCAAAGTCTGTGAGTCTATTTCTGTTTTGTAAATAAGTTCATTTGTATCATTTTTTTAAGATTCCACATATAAGTGATATCATATGATATTTGTCTTTCTCTGTCTGACTTACTTCACTTAGTATGATAATCTCTAGGTCCATCTATGTTGTTGCAAATGACATTATTTCATTCTTTTTTATGCCTGAGTAATAGTCCACTGTATACATATATACCACATCTTCTTTATCCATTCCTCTGTCGATGAACACTTAGGTTGCTTCCATGTCTTGGCTATTGAAAATAGTGCTGCAATGAACATTGGGGTGCATGTATCTTTTCAAATTATGGTTTTCTCCAGATATATGCCCAGGAGTGGGATTGCTGGATCATATGGTAGTTCTATTTTTAGTTTTTTTAATGAACCTCCATTCTGTTCTCCATAGTGATTGTACCAATTTACATTCCCACCAACAGTGTAGGAGGGCTCCCTTTTCTCCACACCCTCTCCAGCATTTATTGTTTGTAGACTTTTTGATGATGGCCATTCTTACTCGTGTGAGGTGATACCTCATTGTAGTTTTGATTTGCATTTATCTAATAATTAGCAATGTTGAGCATCTTTTCATGTGCTTTTTGGCCATCTGTGTGTCTTCTTTGGAGAAATGCCTATTTAGATCTTCTGCCCATTTTTTTGATTGGGTTGTCTGGTTTTTGGAGGGGGGGTTTGTTTTGTTTTGTTTTGTTTTGTTTGTTTTGTTTTGTTTTGATATACAGTAGAGCTGCATGAGCTGTTTGTATCTTTTGGAGATTAATCCTTTGTTGGTTTCTTCATTTGCAAATATTTTCTCCCATTCTGTGGGTTGTCTTTTCATTTTGTTTATGGTTCCTTTGCTGTGCAAAAGCTTTTAAGTTTGGTTACATCCCATTTGTTTATTTTTGTCTTTATTTTCATTACTCTAGGAATAATCTCCCTCCTCTTAATTATTGCTTTATACAATTATCTTTAAAATCAGATAAGAAGGCTTCTCTGGTGGCGCAGTGGTTGAGAATCTGCCTGCCAATGCAGGGGACACGGGTTCGAGCCCTGGTTTGGGAAGATCCCACATGCCGCAGAGCAACTGGGCCCGTGAGCCACAATTACTGAGCCTGCGCGTCTGGAGCCTGTGCTCCGCAACAAGAGAGGCCACGATAGTGAGAGACCCGCGCACCACGATGAAGAGTGGCCCCTGCTTGCCACAACTAGAGAAAGCCCTTGCACAGAAACGAAGACCCAACACAGCCATAAATAAATAAAAATAAATAAATTTTAAAAAAATCAAATAAGAGAAGAAGAGTTACAAATAAAAATGTATTTATACTGACTTTTATATTTATTTATGTAGTAACATTTATAAGTGCTTTTTGTTTCCTCAGGTGGAGTTAACTTCATGTCTAGTATTTTTCCTTTCAGCCTGAAGTACTAGCTTTAGTATTTCTTGTAAGGCAGATCTGCTAGCAACCAATTCTCTTGGTTTTTATATGCCTGGGAATGTCTAATTTCTCCCTTATTTCTGGAGGTTACTTTTACTTTTGCCAAATATAAAATTCATTTTTTAAAATTTATTTATTTATTTATTTTTGGCTGCGTTGGGTCTTCATTGCTGTGTGTGGGCTTTCTCTAGTCGTGGCGAGCGGGGGCTACTCTTCGTTGTGGTGCACGGGCTTCTCATTGTGGTGGCTTCTCTTGTTGCAGAGCATGGGCTCTAGGCGCGCAGGCTTCAGTAGTTATGGAGAGCGGGCTTCAGTAGTTGTGGCTTGTGGGCTCTAGAGCACAGGCTCAGTAGTTGCGGTGCACGGGCTTAGTTGCTCTGCGGCATGTGGGATCTTCCTGGACCAGGGCTCGAACCCGTCTCCCCTGCATTGGCAGGCAGATTCTTAACCACTGTGCCACCAGGGAAGTCCCTAAAATTCATTTTTATATTCCTTTTCTTTCGGCACTTTGAAGATATCATTCTATTATTTTCTGACCTCCATGGTCAGCTATTAATCTTATTAAGGATCTCTTGCTCATAACTTGTTTTTCTCTTGTTACTTTCAAGATTCTTTCCTTGTAGATGACTTTCAATATTTTGAATCTGATGTGTCTAGATATGAATCCCCTTGAGTTATTCTACTTGGAATTTATTGAGCTTCTTGGCTTAATATTTTTCACCAAAATTGGGAAATTTGGGGCTGTTATCTTTTCAAATGTTCTTTATGCCCCTTTCTCTCTCTCTTCTCCTCTAAGTTTCCCATTATGCCTGTATTGGTATTCTAGATGGTATCCCACAGAACACTGAGACTGTTCATTTTTCTTCATTCTTTTTGTTCCTCTTCCACCAGCTCAAATCTGCTATTGAGCCCCTCTAGTGAATTTTTCATTGCAGTTATTGTACTTTTCAACTCCAGAGTTTCTATTTGGTTCTATTTTTATAATTTTAGTCTCCTTATTGACATTCTCTACTTGATGGATATTGTTCTCATACTTTTCCTTTTATTCTTTAGATGTAGTTTTCTTTGACTCTTTGAATATATTCATAATAGCTAATTTAAAGTCTTTGCTTATTAGGTTTATCATCTGGGCTTCCTCAGGCACACTTTCTATTAATGCCTTTTTTTTCTGTGTATGGGCCATATTTTCCTGTTTCTTTGTATGTCTCATAAATTTTGTTGAAAACTGAACATTCTAAATAATATAATAAGGCAACTTTGGAAATCAAATCCTGAGAATTTTTACTAGATTTCAAGTATTTGCCATTGCTGTTTGGTGGCTTGCCTGTCACTGAAGCTTCTGCTTGATTAACGTAGTGATCAGCTAATGACTGGAATGAGATGTACTTAAGTGGCTGAAACCTACAAGTTTTCCACCTCTTGCTGACGGGATCTATAGGCGTATCAGTTCATTCCTTCAACGTTTTGAGAGTTTAAGACTTTGCCTTGGCCTTCACTTCCTGCTTCCACAGAGCCTCAAGGTCAGCCAGGAATTAAGGCCTTCTCAGGGCTTTCCTTGGCACGTGCACAGCCCTGAACATGTGTGAAGCCGACTGATTTCAAGGAACATGTCAGAACTTTACAGAGCCCTTATGGACATATCATTCCTTAGACTTTCACTGTAAGTTCTTTGTCCAGCCTCATTTTTGTTGGTCTTGCTACTGGTATTGTTTCTTCAGTTACCTGCCAGCTGCTATTCTTAAAAAGCCCCCTACTGGATTCCACAAATACCCTGGAATGGGGCTTTCTCATTGAGTGAGCTCTGAGTCAGATCACATAAAGGTAATCCCTGTGATTAGCGCTTTTCCAAGGAGCTGCCATACTGGTCAAATTGTGACAATTCTCAGGAGGAGGGCTTTTGGGGGAGTTCTAATTCTACTCTGCCCCCTCCAGTGACTGGCTAGACTGCTGGTTTTCACAGCTACCATTATTCTGAGGTATGGTTTTAAAGACTACCAGGAAGGAGGGGGGTGGAAATAGGGCAAATTAAAACACCACAAAACTTGTTACCAAAAGTCAGCCATTTTTCTTGAATAAACACTTCTCAGATGATTGCAAGCCTTTGGTTAATTTCCAGAATTCTTAAAAGTTGGTTCTGACCATTTTTTCCAATGTCTTCATTGCTTTTATGGAAGAGCAGATTTTTGGACGCCCTTCCTATATCACTGCGGAATGCCATTGCCTTTTGCCTTTCTTATACAAACTATTTTAGGAAAATCAAATAATTCCTCAAGGGAAGTTATTATTTTCAGAAGACTAATAGACAATAAATTAAGAAGAAATAATAGGATTAAGAAAACCATGATTGTGGATTCCTCAATGTTGTGGATCTAAGTAAAGATCATCAATGGATTCTAAAATTCATTAGAAGAAAAGTTTGTGAGAAAATGTACAGTGGATAAAGACAAAACCTAGATGCACTGTTCAATTTTAATATCACTGAAACAGGGCAACCAGTCATCAAGTGCCTCCCGATGTGATGCAAAAGGAAGTAGACAGCTCCAGTTATGAAGCATTTTGCCAGAAAATCTGAACCTAAATCTAATCAAGCCTAGATATAACACCACTAGTTTTCAGGAAATAAGGAGAGTAGAGAAACAAGTTAAATGACACCACACAGAAGCAATTAGATAAATTCAGAATGTGGGAAATTATAAGATACAAATGATCTACCTAGTTTTCTCAGAAAGTTTATGGCATTTTATAAAGGATGGAAACTGCAAGTTTTAAATAGATTTAAGACATAAAGCAACCAAATGCAGTAAGTGGACCTTGTTTGAAGAATGAGTCAAACAAACCATCTACAAAAAGACTTTTTTCAGACAATCAGAAAATTTGAATGTGGATTAAGTATTAAATAAGATCAAGAAGCTATTGTTAATTTTATTAGGTTTAATAATGATATGGTTTAAGAAAACAAAAACTCTTCTCTTACAGTTTGTGTCAGAACACATACTAAAATATTTAAAGGTGAAATGATATGTTGCCTGGTCCAGAAAAAAATGAATAAGGAGAGGGATAATTGATAAAACAAGGTTGCAAAGTATGATTGTTGAGGCTGAGTAATGGCTGCATGGGATCCATCATGTTTTTTTCTGCATGTGTGAAATTTTCCATGATAAAATGTTAAACATAAAACTTTCAATAGCATCTCATCTCACTCACAGGTAAAGCCAAAGTCCTAGCAAGGTCTTGTATGATCTGGCTTCCTCTCCTCACTCCCTGCTTCAGCCTTACCCTCCTCCTTGAATACCCTCAGATACTGCCCTGCTGCCGATCCTTGTGCTGGCATCTTCTCTTCCCACGTATCTGAAAGATTCCCTCCTTCACCTTCTCTGGGCCTTTCTTTGATCAAATGTCCTCTGCAGGAAGGACTTTCCTAACTGCACTTATTTACATATGTATGTATATACATATATGTGTGTGTGTGTGTGTATATATATATACGTATAAACATATATATATACCTGATATAAGGCTTCTCAGTACATGCCGTATGTCCCAGTAAGCTTGTTCTTTTTTTCTTGGATTCACTTGCTCTGGAGAATGACTGTATTTGTGTAACTTCCAGGGCTGTCCAAAATTAATTCAGTAAATGCCAGAAAACCTACACTATAAGGCTGACCTTCCCAAACATGTGTTACATGACTGGTATAAACAAATCTATTTACTTATACATAATGCAGTAACAGATTAACAGAGAGAATTTTATTTTATTTGCAGATTGATTTAGCAAGCAACTGTCAGATTCCAACAATTTACAAATATGTTGCTAGAGCCAGACACTGCGACACTGTGTGAGGTTTTGCAGCAGCAAAGATGTATATGAGAAGGTGCTTAAAAACGTGAATATAATATCACTTGGTAGTGGAAATGTCAGTGGTCAGGAATGGATGGGGTGCTATGTGGGGAGAAGAGAGTGGAAGTCAAATCATACCCAACTCTACTGAGCCACACAGAGGAGCATGCCCTGGGGCCTGCAGGCAACAAGGACCCTTTGAAAGATTTTGAGCAAGTGATTTCTGCATTTGCTCCCCAGTTTAGAAATGTCATTGTGGTCACAGTGTAGAGACTGGATTTAAGGCTTTAGGTTTCTCCACTGTGGTCATTGTGTTATTGTCATGTATTTTTCTGTTCTTTAGCAAGTTATAACTAGGAGGCATATCCAATTTTGACCATTAGACAACTGGAGGTCATGATGCTGCTGCAGTTGCAATGAGGGCTCAGAAGAAACACCTTGCTGGAGTTGTAGGACAGGTGCAGGCAGGCGGAGCTCAGTCTCCCAGCCTCATGGAGTCATAAACATGGAAGCAGCCACTATGGTATTTGATGTATAGTCTACAGACACCGTTTTGTGAGTTGGATTAATGTGGGAGCACACTAGGATTGCTGCTGCGGTAACCTGGGAATAAATTCATGATGAACTATACTAAACTCAAGGGAATAATTTAAAATAATTGCGTGAAATAATCCATGAGCTTGTTTCTAACAAGATACAGAATAGAGACCCAAAGAAGCATCCAAAACTGTGACAGGCGAGTGGACTCTCATAATCAAGTAACTGGAGAAGGGTTGAAGGGAAATAGGAAAGAATATTCAACTATAAATTCATTTTGACATTCAGCTCTGTGCCAGTTCCTATTATTTGCCTCTCAAACCAACTCTGGGATCAGAAAACTAATTCTCTGAAATATTAAGTTGAATTTAGGTCAATTAGTATTTGATATAAACAAGATTTGAACTCAAATCTGTATCACTCATTCCACAATATTATGTTCCATTTTCTCTGTTTCATGTGTCTTTGGTACATCCATGTGGTAACTTATCCTTGAGAATTGATGGCTGGTGAAAATTGGAAGAGAAATTAGTGTAAGTGAAGATTTTGAAATCAAGAACTTAGACATCAGAGTTGGCTATTGACAAAAGGTTGAGGAAGAAATCTAAACCAGGGAAAGAAGGAAGATCCATCAGATTTTGAAGAATCAAAAAGTGAATTCTCAAAGTCATAGGACAATAGTTATAAGAAAGACAAAGCAGGGATAAAAAATGCTTTGGTTGCAAGTGACAGAAAACAACTCATGTTAGCTTAAGCAAAACAAAGGAAAATGTATTTTAAGGATATGTATATGTCAACTAGCACCCAAGAGCAAGAAGGCATCCAAGTTTCAGGAAAGGATTGGAATTAGGAAGTTGAAAGTCATCAGTTCTCTTGCTCTTTTCCTCATCTCTGATTCTTCTGGATATCTTCTGAGCCCATATAGTAAAACATGTCAGTGCTCTTTGTTTCAAGAGTTTATATCTTCTTATCAAGAGACAATCCCAGATTAAATTGTATATATTTATTTATTTATTTATTTTTGGCTGCGTTGTGTCTTTGTTGCTGCGCGCAGGCTTTCTCTAGTTGCGGCGACTGGGGGCTACTCTTCGTTGCAGTGCACGTACTTCTCATTACGGTGGCTTCTCTTGTTGCGCAGCACGGGCTCTAGGCGCGCGGGCTTCAGTAATTGTGGTGCGCAGGCTCAGTAGTTGTGGCTCGCAAGCTCTAGAGCACAGGCTCAGTAGTTGCAGCGCACGGGCTTAGTTGCTCCATGACATCTGGGATCTTCCTGGACCAGGGATCGAACCTGTGTACCCTGCATTGGCAGGTGGATTCTTAACCACTGCGCCACCAAGGAAGCCCAAATTGTATATTTAGAACAAACTATCTTTGTTCTAAGTACACAATCCCTGGGAAAGAGGCACTGATGGGTCCAACTTGAGACAAATTCCCCACCTCCCTTCCAATTAGGTATGATCAGGGAATAATTCCTACATATCCAAGCATGAAACTGAGGTGAATGGAGCACATACCCCAAAAGGTATCCACAAAAGTAAAATAATAGAGATCAATCATTCATGGCTGCCACATCTTTTGAACATCTTCTCTTTCTTATTGGTTCCTAAGTTGTGAAAGCTACCTTTCCAAAAGTTGAATCCAAAAAAATTATATTCTGCAGCCTCCCCTGTAGTCAGAGTGAAGGCATTTGATTTAGATTCTTCCAATCACATACTTTTGCACTAGAATTTGATTTGGAAGAGAAAAACAAAAGACACTCTACACTGAGCATCAATTGTGCTTGCTCAGGTGATGGCCCAGGGAGGCAAGGAAGACTTGATCATCCGCAGCAGAGTTCTGCAGTGGGATGTAACAAGGATATTTTTCTCCTCAGTCTAGATAGGTGCTTTGACTCTGGGCATTGTTCTACAAGTTTGACCTTCCCAATGATTCTGTGAGCTCACTAATACCCTATCTTGCTTAAACCAGCCAGATTAAATTCTGTTTTCTGCATCTAAGAATCCTGAGGACTCGTAAAATGTCTTCAAAGTTGGTGAAAGATGGATAAAATCTAACAGGACAATTAAAACTTTTTAGCTTTGTCCAAGAGAGCATATCAATAAGTTGATTTTTAATTATTATTTCAGGGGATTATTTCATTGTGAAAAATTAGAGAAAGCAAGAATAAATTTCTCAGTGACTTTTAAGTGGCTTATCTGAGAAAATCATTATGTGTTTTGTTTTCCAATATTTTCTTCTAGAAATAGATTTCATTCATTCTCTCTAATGCCTATGTTATATTTTGGATAAGATGTCATCACGCCGCCTTGTGTTGAAAAAAGAAACCAGAATGTTGAGGTAAGGACTAAGTGCTACTTGAGTGGATAAATGACCATGATATTACAAGTGCCAAATATTTTAAAAAGGAGACAGTGACTCCTCTGTCTCAACTACCCAGTGGGAGAGAATTGACAGAATGAACTCCAGCAATCATACCTCTCTGATTTTCTTTTGTCTATCTATATGTGTATGTCTATAAAGAGTTTGAAGTAAATCCGAGACTGTGGGTACTAAAGGAGATGATGAGGTCAGGGGTTATAGTCAAGAGATAATCTGGATCACAGGGCTTTGTGGACATTGACCATCTCACAGCTTTGTGTTCTTGACATACTCCTTATATATTTATTTTGGGGAAGATGAATTTCTGGACCATTCTTTCTACTCCTTTGTCCCAACCAAACCTATCATGCTGTATCTTTCTTCATCATACACCCTAATTATTGGGGTCTTGAGTCAGGTCAAAAACCAGGGCTGTAATATGAGAAAGTGCCTAAGATCATTGGGGCCAGAATCTCAGGATTCAACAGGTCTGGTTGTGAGTAGGTCCCCCCACCTCATGGTGTTGAATGTCAAAATTGCTACCAGAAGAAAAGCATTGTCCCATTAACTGGCTGAGGGGGATGGAGGTGGTAGAAATGTATCAGAGAAAAGAACTGGAACTGAGGATAGTATATACAAGACCAAACAGACAAGAAGAAGAAGAGGCAGAAGGGCCTACAGAAACTGCAACTCTTCTCTCAGAGCTACTGGATCCCAGGTCTGTGTCCTTCTGACCTGGTCCATAAACAAGTCCCTAGATACCTTCATTTACCTGAAAGCAACCACACCTTTACAAATCACTAAAAACCCTCCTGATTAATCCCTGTATGAACTACAGGTAGAGATTCCAAGTGCTTTTATGGCTGCCACCTTCCTCCATCACCTTGGCTTCTCCCCAGTTTTTGATAATTTCCAAGGCTGAATAAGAATAGTAGCAGAGACCCCTGTGATTCAGAAACATGGAAACTATAAACACCCCCCAAGCCCTTCCTATCACCCAGTTTGTAACTCTCTTGAAATTTTATGTCTAGGTAGTTGATTGTGATATTCTTTTCTTACAGGCTCTCCAAGTAATGATTGGTATGATCCACTGTGCTCTGGGACATATCTGGCTACATTTATATATCAGACAATTTAAAGCACTTTCAATAAACTATAAGCCTATAGCCTTGCTATCAGGATACCCATTTTGGACATTCTTGTTTGTAAGTAAATTATCTCACTGGTGATCATTCATTCATTTCTTCAGTATATTTAGTGACTGCTTCTGTGACCAGGCAATATGCTAGAGATACCATCTGTGGAAACATACAACCCCTGCTGTCAGTTCATTCTTGTATCTATTGAAGTTATTTTTAAATGATACATTTATATATAAAATACTTCCATACAAAGATTCTATTTAATTACGTGAATGTTGGGGCCAAGGAATGGCAAGTTTCCCAAAAGGCATTTTAGTTACGTAGGAAATGGCTAGTGACTGCTCAGCTTACCTACAAGGCTCATTTTTACAGATAAAATAAGCAAGCTAACAGCCAGAGCTTAACTGCTCAGGCAATAGAAGGGACTTTTAAAAGTAGTTCAGCAAAAGAGCAAAGAAGAGAGAGCAGGGTGCTATTGGCATAAGAGAAATTTGGAAGAATTCAACAGGGATTACTAAGAGATTTGTGTTGTCTTAGAGCACACAGTAAAATATTCCCTCTCCTTCCATTTTCCCCCAGACTTCTCAACAATATCTGCCTATCTCACAAAAATATTTCCAGTTCATTCCCTTGGCAAATATTTACTGAATACCTAGTGTGGGCCAGGCTCTGTTCTAAGTGCTTCAGTTATAGCAGTGAACAAAACACACCCAGATCCCTACCCTGGTAAAACTTACCTTCTAGGAAAAGATAATACGTTAAAAGATGAAAAGGACTGTGGGGAAAAAAATAAAATGTAGAGGAGGGCAAGGAGGTATGAGGTGAGAACAGGTTGCAACTTTTTATAGGATATTTAAGCTTCATTGAAAAGAGACATTTGAGCAAAGATTTGGAGGAGTTGATGTGATAAGCCACAGGGACATCTGGAGGAAGAGTATGCAAGAAGAGCAGGACCTAGGGAGCAGGCCTGGAGTGTTTACTGAAGAACAAAGAGGCCAGTGTGGATGCAGCAAATTGAGCTAAGAGAAGACTGGTAGGAAAAGAGGTCAGCTATATGATAGGAGGTACGTTAATCTAAGAATTTGTAGTCGTTGTATGTACCATTACTCTGAAAAACACTGAAAACACTTGCAGGGTGTTGAATAGGGGAATCATGTGATCTGACTTAAGTATTGAAGAACCACTGAAAGATCATCAAGGAGCAAAGGTAAAAGCAAGGAGACTTCTTAAAATCTGGTTACAGTGATCGAGATGAGAGATGATAGTGGCTCAAACCAGGGAGGTAGTAAAACAAAAAGTACTTGATTCTGGATATATCTTTATAATAAAACCCAAAAGATATCCTGATGGATTGGATGTGGGATGTGAGAAGGAAAAAAAGAAATAAAGGAGACCCAAAATATTGGTTCAAGCAATGAGAATGGATTTTCCATCAACTGAGATGGCTAAGTCTATGAGTTTGAAGGGAGTGAAATTTCAGATGCTCAATTTGGAACACATTTGGTTTTGAAATCTCTTTCAGACATCGGATATAGATATCAAGTATCCTACTTGTATATATGAGTCTGGAATTTGAGAAAGAAGTGTAAATGTGGAGTCATTGGCATGTTGATGGTATTTAATGCTGTGAGACATGATGAAATTATCAAGAAGTGATTTCATCTTGAGTAGATAGACTGGAGAAGAGGACCATGGCCTGAGTTCTGGGCCACCTCCAACATTAGGAATTCAGGTTGAAGAGGAGGGACAAACAAAGAAAATTGAGGAGAAAAACAAGAGAGTGCGCTCTCCTGGAAGCCAACTGAAGAAAGCAGATTCAAGGAGGAGGGAGCAGTTAACTCTCAGACTACGGTTAGGTCAGCTTCGACGAAATAAAATTGCCAGTGGGTTTTGCAACATTGAGGTCATTAATGATCTTGACAAGAGGAGGTTCATTGTCAAGATAGAGCTGAAAACCTAATTGGAGTGAATTTAAGAAAGAATTGGAAGACAGAGCAAGTTTAGACAACTCTTTCGTTGAGTTTTCCTGCAAATGAAGAAGAATAATGTGGCAGAAGCTGACAGAGCCAAGTGCAGTATGTATATTCATCCTGTCGCAGTAATTAATCAAGTCTGGCCTCAAAGATATGGTGGGAATACAGTAGGAGATTGAGAGCATTGGTTACCCAACACGGTAAGCCACACATGGGTTCCCTATATTTACGTGCCTTATTATTATTATGTTACCACACAGTAAGAAAGCCACCACTAACCTCAGAGTCAAAAGTGAGTATTAGTTCTATTGAGTCCCAGAGATTGTTCAGAGACCCACAGTACAATTTCACTGGACTAAAATTACAGTGACCTCAGCTGGTTATATTTACCCTTACTATCCCTAGTGTCTTTACCTATCAACCACTTCTGTTCATTAATATTTAAACCGAATGTATGCACTTAGGCAAGTCATCCACATTTCATTTTGAACTAAGGGGGTATGTATAAATAAAGAGGCAAAAAAAATGTGTATAACTTTTTTCAATGTTTCTGAGAGTTATCATGGAAACATGGACCGAAATACTTGCAGCAGCTACTCACTAACAACTGGGGGGAATGAGGGAGGCTTCCCAAGGGAGGTGCACTGGCTCAGGTCCTTTGCAGTAGCAGTTTCCTCTTCCAGAGTGGCTCATCCCCCAAGTCTTAATGCTTATCATACAGGTCTCAGCTTAACTGTCACCTTCTCTGAGAGACCTTTTCAAAAAACCTCTTAAAATTCACCCTTAAGGTATCCTCTATCATATCATACCTTTCTATTTTCTTCATATTTTAATATGACATGAAAACTCTAACATGTAGAGGTCCCATGTATCTGAGGAAGGACCATGCTCTGCTCCCCTCATTACAGACTGTGGACAGTCTTTTTTTTTTTTATGTCATACATGCAGTTTATACCAATGAAAAAAAAATCAATTTTTTTTCAAGGTAACCATATGTTTTTATTTAATTAATTTTTATTGGAGTATAGTTGCTTTACAATGTTGTTTTCGTTTCTGCTGTACAGCAAAGTGAATCAACTATACATATACATATATCCCCTCTTTTTTGGATTTCCTTGCCATTTAGGTCACCACAGAGCATTGAGTAGAGTTCCCTGTGCTATACAGTAGGTTCTCATTAGTTATCTATTTTATACATAGTAGTGTATATATGTCAATCCCAATCTCCCAATTCATCCCACCCCTCCCTTCCCCCATCCCGGTATCCATACATCTGTTCTCGATGTCTGTGTCTGTATTTCTGCTTTGCAAAGAAGTTCATCTGTATCATAAAAAAAAATCAACTCTTAATGCACCAGAAACAACTGTCTTCTCAACAGATGCCAGAAAATAATAAAATATTCAGGATAAGCTAGTTCTGGAAGACAATGTGTGTCTTGTCTTGTGTGTTTAATTTTCAAAAATTAAACTGTGGATTAAATGTTTTTAAATGCTATTTTCTGTTCATAAAATTGTTTTCAGTAACATACTGAACATTCATCCAAAGGACTCACTAAATTATAACTCTGTATTTTCTAGTAATAAAGCTGGTGGATTCAATAAGAAGTTATTCAGTGAAACCAGTACAATTTTATTTACCCTCCATGCCACAAAATCATGTTAAAAATAGCCCATTATTCCATCCTAAATACAAGTGTAATATAAATCCAGAAATGGTTCTCTCCCCATCTCTATAAAAGAAAACCTTGGGATTTGTTACTAGGTAATTTTTCCAGGGGCTATCATAGAGCTACAATATAAATTTTGGTATTTCATGCATATTCCTCTCAAACTTCTATTACTCTTTGGATGAGCTTCAAAAAAGGAAAAAGAAATTAGTTCAAATTCCTCAAGAGAAAGAACTTCAAAAAATGTTAAAAGCTAGATTACTCTTCGGGGAACCTAAGAAAATAATTGTGACACAAGGGAGAGAGCCCTAATTTATTTCAGTAAGACATCCATAGCTTTCTGATGTATAATAAAGAATTTGGCTAACATTTGGCTCCCTGGTTTCTGGAGATAGCCTCTAAATCCTTGGAATTCCCCAAGTGATCGGAATGTCTTTTTTATTCATGGTGGGCCTCTCAGACCATACCTGAGTTTTGGGGGACTGGCCATGCCAGAAAGACAAACCTTGCATATGTAATGAAACCCCATATTGAAACTCTGGACAGGTGAGTTTCCTGGTTGGTGATACACAATTATGTGCCAGGAGGGCGCCACATACTGAGGACATAGGAGCTTTGTGCGTAGGACGATCCCAGAGGTCACCCTATGCATCCCTTCATTTGGCTGGTCCTGATTTGTGTCCTTTGTAATAAAATTATAGTCGTAAGTATACCACTTTCCTGAATTCTATGAGTCATTCTAGCAAATTATCAAACCTGAGATGGATAGTGGGAACCTAGATATTTGTAGCCAGTTGGTCAGAAGTATAGGTGGTCTGGAATTCCCTGAGCTTGCAGCTGGTATTTGAAGTGAGGGGCGTCTTATCAAGTGAAAATAAAAACCTAACCTTTAAATTGTTTTCAAATGTAATAAAGTTGTTATGGATTCTAAATTGAGCAATTAATGAAGTTGATATCATATTACATTTTACAGACCTTTCATTAAACTTGTTATTAATGTTTTCAAAAAAAAGAATGTTATTGAAGTTGTGAGAAGAATCTCTTTTGGGTGATCATGAAAAAATACTTATGTGTGCCTGTTTTTGTCCTCAGTTTGTCATATCAGGAGTTTTAGCAATAAAGACAGAGAAGAAGCGTTCCCCAAAATTGATGAGTCAAAATAATTGAAGGAATTTCAAAAATAAAAATTTAATTTGTCAAAAACAAGAATATCAGTGAGGAGGAGATACCATTGTATCTTAAACAGTAGAAATCTATCCAAAATACTAAAATGTAAAATATTGCTTTATAATATTTTACAATATATTTTTAATGGATGTACTCCAACAGAATTCTTTGCTAATTTCATAAAACATTAAAATAATGTTTCATAAAAAATTAAAATAATGTGGAATGCATGAAACAAACCAGAAAATCAGGTGTGGAAATTTAAATAGGATATGTCATTCATTTCAAATTAATATGTCAAATATGATAGAAAACGTGTATATGGATACATTGAAGCAGTGGGAGAAAAAAATGTGTGAGTAGCATAATAACAAGTTAAGATTTATTGAATGGTTTCTATGTGCCAGATGCCTCACTCAGAGTTTTTTCACGTTATCTCACACACACACACACACACACACACACACACACACACACACACAAAACGCTATCTGGGTGGATAATGTTATATACCCACTTTATTTATTTTTTTAAATTGAGGTATAGTCGATTTACAATATTATATTGCTTTCAGGTGTACAGCATAGTGATTCATTATTTTTATAGATTGTACTCCATTAAAAGTTATTACAAGATAATGGCTATAATTCTTTGTGCTACACAATATACCTTTGTTGCTTATCTATTTTATACATAGTAGTTTGTATTTCTTAATCCCATACCACTAATTAGACCATCCCACCTTTCCTCTCCCTTTTGGTAACCACTAGTTTGTTTTCTATATCAGTAAGTCTGTTTCTGTTTTGCATATTCATTTGTATTCTTTTTTAGATTCTACATATATGTGATAAGATACGGCATTTCTCTGTCTCTGTCTGACTTATTTCACTAAACTTACTACCCTCTAGGTCCATTCATGTTGTTGCAAGTGGCAGAAATTCATTCTTTTTTACAATTGAGCAATATGCCATTGTATAAATATATCTTCTTTATCCATTCGTCTGTTGATGGACACTTTGAGCTGCTTCTATATTTTGGGTATTGTAAATAGTGCTGCTGTGAATGTTGGGGCACATGTATCTTTTCATATTCATGTTTTTGTTTTCTTTGCTATGTACCCAGGAGGGGAATTGCTAGATCATGTAGTAGTTCTATTTTTAGTTATTTTAGGAATCTCCATACTGTTTTCCATAGTGTCTGAACCAATTTACATTCCCAAGGGAACAAAGGTTCCCTTTTCTCCACATCCTCTCCAACATTTGTTATTTGTAGGCTTTTTGATGATAGTCATTCTGACAGGTATGAGGTGATATATCATGGGTTTGATATACACTTCTCTAATAATTAGTGATGTTGAACATCTTTTCATGTGCTTTTCAGCCATCTGTATGTCTTCTTTGGAAAAATGTCTATTCAGGTCTTCTGCCCATTTTTTTGATTGGGTTGTTTGGTTTTTTGATATTGAGTTGTATGAGCTATTTTTGTATTTTGGGGTATTAACCCCTTGTCAGGAATATCATTTGCAAAGATTTTCCCTGATTCTATAGGCTGTCTTTATTTTGCTAATGGATCTCTTTGCTGTTCAAAAGCTTTTAAGTTTAATTGGGTCCCATTTGTTTATTTTTGCTTTTATTTCTTTTGCCTTAGGAGTCAGATCCAAAATAATATTGCTACAATTTATGTCAGAGTGTTCTGCCTATGTTCTCTTCTATGAGTCTTATGGTTTCCAGTCTTACATTTAGATCTTTAATCCATTTTGAGTTAACTTTTGTATATGGTGTGAGGAAATGTTCTAATCTCATTGTTTTACATGTAGTTGTCCAGTTTTCCCAGTACCACTTCTTAAGGAGACTATCTTTCCTCCATCATATACTCTTGCCTCCTTTGTCAAAGATTAATTGACTGTAGGTGCCTTGGTTTATTTCTGGGCTTTCTATTCTGTTCCATTGATCTATGTGTCTGTTTTTGTGCCAGTACCATGCTGTTTTGATTACTGTAGCTTTGTAGTATAGTTTGAAGTCTGGGACCGTGATACCTCCAACTTTGTTCTTTTTTCTCAATATTGCTATGGTAATTCAGAATCTTTTTTGGTTCCACATGAATTTTAGAATTATTTGCTCTGATTCCGTGGGGGAAAAAAATGTCATGGGTACTTTGATAGGGATTGCATTAAATCTGTAGATTGCTTTGGGTAGTATGGACATTTTAACAATATTAATTCTTCCAATCCAAAAGCATGGGATATCTTTCCATTTCTTTGTATCACCTTCAATTTCCTTCATCAGTGTTTTATAGTTTTCAGTGTATAGGTCTTTCACCTGCTTGATTAAGTTTATTCCTAGCTATTCTATTCTTTTTGATACAGTTTTAAATAAGATTGTTTTTTACTTTCTCTTCCTAAGAGTTCATTATTAGTGTATAGAAAAGCAACAGATTTTTGTAAATTAATCTGCTATCCTGCAACTTTGCTGAGTTCATTTATCAGTTCTAATAGTTTTTGGGTGGAGACTTTAGGGGCTTCTATATATAATATCGTGTCATCTGCAAATACTGACAGTTTTACTTCTTCCCCTCCAACTTGGATGCCTTTTCTTTCTTTTTCTGGTGTGATTGCTGTGGCTAGGAATTCCAATACCATGTTAAATAGAACTAGTGAGAATGGGCATCCTTGACTTTTTCGTGAATTTAGAGGAAAGGCTTTCAGCTTTTCAGGATTGAGTCTGTTAGCTGTGAGTTTGTCATAAGTGGCCTTTATTATGTTGAGATATGTTCCTTCAATACCCACTTTAATGAGAGTTTTTGTCATGAATGGATGCTGAATTTTGTCAAATGCTTTTTCTGCATCTATTGAGAAGATCATGTGATATTTTTCCCCTTCTTTTGTTAATGTGGTATATCACACTGATTACTTGTTAATGTTGAACCATTCTTGTGTCCCTAGAATAATTCCAATTTGATCATGGTGTATGATCCTTATTAAATATTGTTGTATTCAATTTGCTAGTATTTTGTTGAGGATTTTTTGCATCTATAGTCATCAAAGATACTGGCCTCTGATTTTCTTTGTAGTGTCTTTGTCTGGTTTTGGTATCAGGGTAATTGTGGCCTCATAGAATAAATTTGGGAGTGTTCTCTCCTCTTAAATTTTTTGGAATAGTTTAAGAAAGATAGGAATTAGCTCTTCTGTACATGTATGGTAGAATTCCCCTGTGAAGCTGTCCAGTCCTGTACTTTTGTTTGCTGAAAGGTTTAGTTTTTATTACAAATTCAATTTCACTACTAGTGATTAGTCTGTTCCACTTATCTGTTGCTTCTTGATTCAGTCTTGGAAGGTGGTATGTTTCTAGAAATTTATCCATTTCTTCTGCTTTGTCCAAAGGGTTGGCATACAACTGTTCATAGTGTTCTCTTATGATTTTTGTATGTCTAGTATTAGGTGACATTTCTGCTCTTTCATTTCTTTTTTTTTTTAAATCTTTATTGGAGTATAACTGCTTTACAATGTTGTGTTAGTTTCTGCTGTATAACAAACTGAATCAGCTATATGTATACATATATCCACATATCCCCTCCCTCTTGAACCTCCTTCCCACCCTCCCTATCCCACCCCTCTAGGTGGTAACAAAGCACCAAGCTGATCTCCCTGTGCTATGCAGCTGCTTCCAAATAGCTATCTATTTTAACATTTGGTAATGTATATATGTCAATGCTCTTCTCTCACTTCATCCCAGCTTACCCTTCCCCCTCCCCGTGTCCTCAAGTCCATTCTCAACGTCTGCGTCTTTACTCCTGTCCAGACCCTAGGTTCATCAGAGCCATTTTTTTCTTTTTTTAGATTCCATATATATGTGTTAGCATACGGTATTTGTTTTTCTCTTTCTGACTTACTTCACTCTGTATGACAGACTCTAGGTCCATCCATCTCACTACAAATAACTCAATTTCGTTTCTTTTTATGGCTGAGTAATATTTCATTGTATATATGTGCCACATCTTCTTTATCCATTCATCTGTCAATGGACACTTAGGTTGCTTCCATGTCCTGGCTATTGTAAATAGTGCTGCAATGAACATTGGGGTACATGTCTCTTTTTTTTGTTTGTTTTAACATCTTTATTGGAGTATAATTGCTTTACAATTGTGTGTTAGTTTCTGCTTTATAACAAAGTGAATCAGTTATACATATACATATGTTCCCATATCTCTTCCCTCTTGCGTCTCCCTCCCTCCCACCCTTCCTATCCCACCCCTCTAGGTGGTCACAAAGCACCGAGCTGATCTCCCTGTGCTATGCGGCTGCTTCCCACTAGCTACCTATTTTACATTTGGTAGTGTATATATGTCCATGCCACTCTCTCACCCTGTCACATCTTACCCCTCCCCCTCCCCATATCCTCAAGTCCATTCTCTAGTTGGTCTGTGTCTTTATTCCCGTCTTGCCACTAGGTTCTTCATGACCTTTTTTTTTTTTTCCCTTAGATTCCATATATATGTGTTAGCATACTGTATTTGGTTTTCTCCTTCTGACTTACTTCACTCTGTATGACAGACTCTAACTCCATCCACCTCACTACAAATACTTCCATTTCGTTTCTTTTTATGGCTGAGTAATATTCCATTGTATATATGTGCCACATCTTCTTTATCCATTCATCCGATGATAGACATTTAGGTTGCTTCCATGTCCTGGCTATTGTAAATAGAGCTGCAATGAACATTTTGGTACATGACTCTTTTTGAATTATGGTTTTCTCAGGGTATATGCCCAGTAGTGGGATTGCTGGGTTGTATGGTAGTTCTATTTTTAGTTTTTTAAGGCACCTCCATACTGTTCTCCATAGTGGCTGTATCAATTTACATTCCCACCAACAGTGCAAGAGGGTTCCCTTTTCTCCACACCCTCTCCAGCATTTATTGTTTCTAGATTTTTTGATGACAGCCATTCTGACCGGTGTGAGATGATATTTCATTGTAGTTTTGATTTGCATTTCTCTAATGATTAATGATGTTGAGCATTCTTTCATGTGTCTGTTGGCAATCTGTATATCTTCTTTGGAGAAATGTCTATTTAGGTCTTCTGCCCATTTTTGGATTGGGTTGTTTGTTTTTTTGTTATTGAGCTGCATGAGCTGCTTGTAAATCTTGGAGATTAATCCTTTGTCAGTTGCTTCATTTGCAAATATTTTCTCCCATTCTGAGGGTTGTCTTTTGGTCTTGTTTATGGTTTCCTTTGCTGTGCAAAAGCTTTTAAGCTTCATTAGGTCCCATTTGTTTATTTGTGTTTTTATTTCCATTTCTCTAGGAGATGGGTCAAAAAGGATCTTGCTGTGAGTTATGTCATAGAGTGTTCTGCCTATGTTTTCCTCTAAGAGTTTGATAGTGTCTGGCCTTACATTTAGGTCTTTAATCCATTTTGAGTTTATTTTTGTGTATGGTGTTAGGGAGTGTTCTAATTTCATTCTTTTACATGTACCTGTCCAGTTTTCCCAGCACCACTTATTGAAGAGGCTGTCTTTTCTCCACTGTATATGCTTGCCTCCTTTATCAAAGATAAGGTGACCACATGTGTGTGGGTTTATCTCTGGGCTTTCTATCCTGTTCCATTGATCTCTGTTTCTGTTTTTGTGCCAGTACCAAACTGTCTTTGTAGTTTATTGTATCTGGATCCCTCTCAGTGTGGGCTGACAAGGACCCCAGCCCCTGTATGGTGAGTTACAATTCCATCTTCGATCATCCCTGAACATTACAATGTGACTCTCTATGGGAAAGATGCCTCCCCAATAGCCGAGTGGCCTGGCCATGGGCCGGGGTTCAGTGGTCTTTTGTACCTTGCTTCATTCAGTCCCCACAGATCTACAAAGTCCTATGATCCTCATTTTGCAGAGGAGGAAACTGAGACTCAGAGAGAGAAGCTTTTCTCTGAGCCACAGTTACAGAGCAGTGGACACAAAACAGGGTTCCCAGTCTCTGACCTGCACCCCAGCATTCCATCCGCCACACTGGCTCATCGTGCTTCCTTTTCTCTCTAAAAGCTCCAGTTCCCATGTCTACCCCATAGGCAGGGAAATACAAGGCACTGCTGGCCTGGAAGCAGTGCCCATGCTTGGGGCCAGGGAGGGTATAGGAGAGAAATCCATGGGGGGAAATCTATTCTCAGTCCACCAGGAGGAAAACCTGGAGGCTGGGATCCAAAGAGCTGGGCTCAAGGCTGCCTACCTTCTTTGTCATCTTTACTCAAGACCTGCACCCCAAGCAGTCCCTGGTCTGCCACCCTGATTCAGAGCATGGCCAGGACAGTGAAGGAGGGGAAGGACACACGTCCATGTGCTGGGCAGTGTGTAGATGCTGCCATCCGTTCATGTAGGCAACAAATACACATCGAGTACCTGCTATGTGCCAGGTGCTGTACCAGATGCTCAGGGTGTGCCCAGGGGTGAAAATCTAAGTATTTAACAACCAATACATCAACAGCACCAAGCAGTCCAGATGGACAAAGGCCCCAGTGCTGGAGCAGGGTTCTGGAGGCACAAGGTTCTAAGGCTTTAGTTGCTGGATCATGAGGAGGTGAGGGGGCCCAGGTGACAGATCTAAGCACAGGACAGATAGGTCTGGGGTCTCACTGGGCTCAGGACAATCAGAATGAAAACATTTCAACATTACAATAACCAGTGCATGGTGCCACTGTTGCCTAGCACAGCTTCAGCCCAGGGGACAAAATGGAACAGAGCCAACACAGCCCCTGCCCTCTTGGAGTTCACCATCGAGCCAGGAACCTTACAGTACAGCAACGCTTTACAGCTGTCTTCTTGTTGAATCCCCAAAACATAACTTATAAATGAGGAAACTGAGGTACAGAGAATATCTTACTCAGAGTCCCACCATGACAACATCATCGAAACCAAGTACAAAGCAAGCCTTGGGCTCCAGAGCCAGAGCTCCTGATGCTGTGCAATTGCAAATCATATGTCTGACATAGGACTTGTTTCCAGAAAATATAAAGAACTCCTTAAATGCAACAGTAAGAAAACAAACCATCCAATTACAAAATGGACAAAAGACTTGAACAGACACTTTAACAAAGAGGAGATAGGATTGCAAATAAGCACGTGAAAAGTTGTTCAACATCATTAGTCATTAAGCTGTGATGAAACACCACTGCACACCTATTAGAATGGCTAAAATAAAAAAAATACTGATAATACCAAGTGCTGACGAGGAGGCAGAGCAACTGAAAGTCTCATGCATTGCTGGTGGGAATGGCACAGCCAGTCTAAAAAACAGTTTGGTAGATCATGATAAAGTTAAGTATATACTCACCAGATGACTTGGCAGTCTCACTCCTGGGTATTTGTCCTGGAGAAAGTAAAACCTATTTTCACACAAAAACCTATACACAAATGTTCATAGCAGCTTTATTTGTAATAACCAAAAACTGGAAATGAGGCAAATGTCCTTCACTGGATGAATACTGGGAAAACAAACTGTGCTACGTCCATATAATGGAATACTTCTCAGCAGTAAAGAGGAACAAGCTACCGATACACACAACAACTTGGATCCCAAGGGCATTATTATGAGTGAAAAAGCTGGTCCCAAAGGGCTACATACTGTATGAGTCCATTTACATGACATTCTTGAAGTGACAGAATTACAGAGATGGAGAACAGATCAGTGGTCGTCAGGGGTTAGAGCTGGGAGGGTGCTGACTATTAAGGGGAAATGTGAGGGAGTTTCTCTGTGGTGATGGGACAGTTCTGTACCCTGACTGTGGTGGTGGTGACAAGAATCTACATAGGATAAAATTGCATAGAGCCGTACACCCAAAAAATGGGGTTGAAAACTGGGGAAACTTAAATATTAAAAAGGAAACTGTCTTCTAATATTAAACACATTTTGAATTAGAAATATGAAAGCATGTTTTATTTTTCTCTTTCATGTGTTTTTTCTAGTACTCTAGAGTTCGAGTATTTCTTTATCTACTGAAAAACCCACAGGAAGCAATAACAACTCAGTTCCACGAGCACCTCTGATGTCCAGATTATAGTCTCTAAATATCATTTCCTACTAAAAGAGCCAAGGTGCCTTGGAGAACAGACTAAGTCTAGGAGCCTGTGCCAGAGAAAAGAAACTGTCAGTGACCACAGGGGTCATATCAGAAGGACACAGGAGCCGGTTTGAAAGGGCTCCCACTGGCTTAAAAAGGAACAATTTGAACATCGAGAATAATAATGATAGCCATAAAAATAACAACAATAATGCCTGTGGCGGGTTGAAACATGAGCCCTCACAGGGATACTAAAAAAATAATCTTTGATTAACTGTGAAGGCTGTTAGGGCACTCCCATTATTCTGAAAATGGTAAATGACAGGAAAGAAACAAGCATTCCCAAAAGGAAAAACAAGGAATCACTCAGCTAGAGAGGGTGGCTGCCCACAGCAGCCAAATCATGAAGGGAGATAGGTCGTCAGCTGTGGGAAAGGAGTGGGTGAGGCTTAGTGATGGCCTTAGAGTCTGGATGGTTCCATTTTTCCATTTTTCCTGCTGCTCCTGGTTCTTAAAAGGTCAGCACAGCTTCTTTGATCACTGGCCTATGGGGTTGCTGGTGTGAGAGAGGAAAAGGCCGCCATAGGGGAATGGATTGCTTCATTCAGCTATCACCACAGGAGGACCACATGACTACCGACCATGGACCCTCAGTGGCACTCCTCCAGAAGCATCTACTTTTGCTCACGAGTCCATGGGTTGGCTGGGCTGGTCTCCTCATCTGATCTGGGCTTACCCACATGTTTGTGTTCAGCTCAGTGTCAGCCAAGTGGCCCTGCTGACCTTGGCCATGCTCTCTCACACCTCTGGGGCCTCAGCGGGCACAGCTGGGCTGGCTTGACTCCCCTCCGTGTGTCTCATCCTCCAGCAGGCTGGCCCGGACATGCTGCATGGCAGGTGCCGGTTTCAAGAGAGAGAACGGAAGCAGGTGAGGCCTCCTGAGGCCTCAGGTGAGAACTGGCACCGACACTTCTGCTGCACACTGCTGGCAAAGGAGAGCCCCAAACAGCCAGATTCAAAGATCTGGGAAACTAGACTCCTGTTGTGCAAGAGGGGTGGATACATGGGGGGATAGAGAACTAGGGCCATTTTTGCAATCCGCTGCCAGACTGTTCTATCCCTGGTTGAGCTGAGAGCTGGCCTGAACCATGCCTTCTGGACCATTTCCACGCCATCCTCCTGACTGTGCCCAGAGGCCACAGGGGCTATTTTGATGAGAACCTGAATGCAGAAACTGATGCACAAATTCTCTGTGCCCACCCACTTGAATACCACTCTGTGGGCATACACACTCACGCTCACACACACTGTCACACTCAGATACCCTTGCACACATTCACACCCCCACATACACACACCACAGTCACACACGCACACATGCACACACGCTCGCACACCTGCACTCATGCATGCCCACACGTTCACACGCACACACACACACACACACATGCTTTCACATGCTCACCTACACTCACACACATGTTCCCTCACTGACACACCTTCACACCCATGTCCACACCCTCACAGACACGCTCTCACACTCACACCTGCGCACGCTCTCTCCTAAAATCACACGCTCTGCCCCCTGCCACCGGAAAGTGGGGGACGAATCCCCAGCCCCTCTAATCCGGTGTTGGACAAGTTCAGGTGGAAGAAAGTCAGGCAGCCTCCAGGCGACTCTCAGGGCTTCCCGTCCTCAGCAGCAGGAGGGTGGAGGCCGATGGGGACCCCAGGGGGGGACTCCGTTCCCAGCTCTGACACTCACAGTGGGGTCCCAGTAGGCCACTCGCTTCTCTGGGCCTCGGTTTCCCCTTCTGTACATTGAGGGAAGGAGCTGATGCTCTCACGGGCCCTGGTCCCGGGAGCCCAGTGCTCCCAGCAGCAGCTTCCTGGGCCCCCTCGGTGGGTCGGGCCGGATGGGTGAGGCCTCAGAGCCGGGAGGGACTTGAGAACTTCCCGGAGGCGGCAGCTCACAGGCAGAGGATCTCCAAGCCCCGCACAAATAGCAAGACTTTCACAGGAATACGTGTGAACTCAGGAGGGGCAGCGGGAGAGCAGAGGCAGCGAGGAACGAGCGGCGGCAGCCGCAGCGGCGGTGGCAGCCCGGTGAGTCCCCCCTGCCCTCCCAGGAGCGGCACCCACGCTACCCAGTCCCTGGGGTGTGACAGGGGACACAGGGCAGGGGCATGTCGGCCGCCAAGCAAGGAGAGAGGAAGAGACCACTGGGCAGAGAAGGTGGCGACCCCGCGGGGCTTACCCCACCTGGCACTAAGGGGGCAGGACGGCTCCCAGGCCTCTGAATTCCTGGCCTCCCTCCGACGGGGACCCCCAGCTCAGTCCCCCCAGGCCCCATGGCCAGGTGATGGGGGTAAACGAGGGGCATCTGTCTTCCCTCCTCAAAGCCAGTCACTGAGAAGACTCAGGTATCCCCCAGAGACCCTGGGACCCTAACCATCCTCCCGGGGAAATGGAATCTTCCTGTCACCTTCCCCCCTCCTCCTCCCTCCCCCACCCTCACCCAGGTGTAGAAGAAAGGTGATTCCAACCCAGATACAGGTGCCCTGCCATTTCCCATCTCCAAGGGAAAGAGAAGGACTTGGCGGGGATTCTGAGCTGGGAAAGGGGTTTTGGGGCAAATATTCTCACCCCTCTTTTATGGATGAGGAAACAGAGGCCCAGGGAGGGGAAGGGGCTGTCCCCCGCCGAGGTCCTCAGTAGGGGGCGGGCAGTAGAGAGAGTGGAATCCTGCAGAGGGGCCAGGCAGTGGGTGTGGGCACAGGGGAGGGCTGTGCTCCTCCAACATGTGTGTGCATCTCATGGCATCATTTCCAGGACATTGGGGCAGGTCTGACCCGCCCTGAACGGGCTGGGATTGGAGGAGCCCAGACAGCCTCCTGCCAGCCCAATGCCACAGGGTCAGACTTAGATAGAAGGGGCAAATTCCTGCCCATTGACAAAGCGGTGGAACCAGGAGGCATGGGGGGATGTAGATGGGGCATCCTTGGAAGCCTAGAGCACCTCACATCACAGCCACCCACTTGACAGATGGGGAAACTGAGACCCAAGGGGCTTAAGCAACTTGCCCGAGGTCCTGCAGCTGATTGAGCAGGCAGAAGGGTAGGGTGGGCTCTTCCCAGGCTAACCCCGGGGCCTAAGATCTCAACCACTCAGCAAAGCTGCCCCCTCCCAGATGTGCTCTTTGCCTTTCATCCGAGAGCCTCTCTCCTCCAGCTGGTAACACCTACCCCGGCTGCTCCAACTGTGAAAAAACAAAGCTGCGTCCAGCACCTCGTGAATAAAGCTGATGTCCAGAGATGCTCACAGGTCCAGGCAGCTGAGGGGCGGCCTGTGGCAGGAATGGGCCCAGCCAAAGGCAGTGGGTCCATGAGTCAGTGCAGGACCAAGAGACCTCAGCTCAGGGAAGGGAGGCCAGTGGAGTCAGCATCCCAGGGCTCGCTAAGGCCACCTGGTGCAGCCTCTGTGTCCTGACAGTGTGGCCTCCAGATCAGAAGGGCCACGGGGAGTTTGGAAAGAGCAGGGGCTGGAGTGAGAGGACCTAGGTTTGCATCCCAGTTCCATCCCTTACCCCGATCGTGTGACCCTGGGCAGGTCAACTTGCTCATCCTCAAAACCATACGTAATGAACCCTCTCCCCCGGATGGAGTGTGCTGAGCCACCGTGTCTCTGCCTGCCCAGGAGGGTCCTGGAGAGAAGCTCCCAGAGAGACCACAGTTCGCCTCGCCCCAAGTTCTATAGGAGCTGGGCTCAAGCGCTGGAAGGGATTTTAGGGACCCATTTTACAGATGGGGAAGCTAAGGCTCGCGAAGGATAAGTCAGTGGCCTGAGACTATATACCTCACTAATGTCTCTGAGCTCAATTTCTTTGTTAGCAAAATGGTAATGGTACCTACTTCATAAGGATGTTACCAGCAAGAGAAGCTAAAAGCATTGAACGCCCCTGCATGCCAGGCACTGTGCTGGACATGAGACGGGCACTACATCCTTTAAAACTCACAGTGACTATGTGAGGGTGAGATTGGGGCCATCCCTGCACGTCTCTGGCTGCTCTCAGGTGAGGCAAACAGCCCCAATTTGGTCACTGGATGGTCCAATCTCCTGTTAGGTCACAAGGTGATTTAGGGCACCTGGGTCCTCAGCCCAGCAAACGGCAGGTAAGAAGAGAACTTGGACTTCCCTGGCGGTCCAGTGGTTAAGACTCCGCGCTTCCACTGCAGGGGCCACGGGTTCAGTCCCTGGTCGGGGAACTAAGATCCCGCATGCCTGCAGTGTGGCCAAAAAAAAAAAAAAGAGGAGGACTTGGCGGGGGATGGGGGTGGTGGCACTGGGGCTTCCCCTCGCCTTCCCACAAGCTTTCCGTCCTCCTCCCGCCCTGGTTAACTGCAGGTTCTACAGGGGGACAGGAAAACCAGCCTGCTACTCTTGCAAGCTGCCTCCCTGGGACTGGCAGTGTTTGAGCCAATTTCTCTGCAGAGGTGTTTTATGGGGTCTGTGTACCTCGCCACAACTCCTCCCTCAACTCAGAATCTGGCAGGAGGTCCAAAATGCAGGCATGCGTACTAATCTCTCCAAGTCTCCTTAAAGCCAGCCCCTCCCTCTTGTTTCAAGGTGAACAGGGAGGCATCCCCCTCCCCTGAATTTAGACTCAGGTCACTCTAAATATTCTTTGCCAAAATCCGCTTAGTCTGCACTCTCAGCTGTGTGGGGGAAGGTGTCGAAGTCACCTAGTAAGTTCACGGCCACCTGCTTTTGGCAAGTCCTACTGGTTCGTCTGTGGCACAGCTCACTCCAGTATCTGGACTCGGCTGAAACTTTTATTTTAACATCTCTGACAATTATGTCCAGTTTCAAAGCCCATGGCCTGGGCCACTCAACCACACTGTAATTTCTGATCCTCAGTTTAGTGGTCTGCAAAATGGGCTGAGTAACACTGACCTCATGGGACTGTGGTAAAGATCCATGGTTCCATATGGATGAGGACTCTGCAAAGTGCAGAAGGCTGTGCAGATGAGGGGCCAGCACTGCCGCAGCTCATGAAGCCGTTGATATCATGCCTTGCTGATGTCTAGTTGTTTCTTGTGTCTCCGTCCCAGGCAGCCATTCCCCTGGTGGGTACCTGGTAAGCTCCTGGAGTCCTGGACCATGACTTTCCCTCTATTCCACCTGCCTGTCCCTGGCACACATGCATCAGGGTTTAGGGAGAGCTGGCTGATTCATTAGCAAGGAAGAAAGGGTCTCTTTCTAGGTGGCACATAGCTGGGGTCATGGCCAGGTGGCCTCTGGAATGTGACAGAAGGGTGGTCCTTGGCCTGAGGGTGCAGAGGTGCTGGTGGCAGCTTCAGGGGGGTGAGAAGAGAGAGAAGATTTCAAGTCTCAGGAGTTAGGTGACACTTTCATTGCCACTTAACCCGCAACATCAGCTGAGAGCCTATTTTTGTAAGTGTTTTCTCTTCTTCTAAGGGAGGTGGGTGAGGTCTCAGTTTTAGCGAGTTTCTCACCGCCCACCCGGGAGAGGTGTCATTAATGACACTTGTGCTCACTGCTGAGGCCGCTCTGTCCCCCTCGGAGAGCCCAGGGAGGGTTCAGGCGACCAGCCATGGCACTGGTTCTCAGGACCCCAGAGAGTGTTCACAGACACGTCCCAAATCGCCATGGGTCCCGGGCACAGTTTTCACTTGTCCCTGGTGAAATGACAACTCAACAGACAAAGCAGCACCAAGTTAAATTTGTCCCACTTAAAGGTTTTGTCCTTTTATTCTAAAATTATGGCATTCCTCCCTCTCTGGTGCTAAATATCCTTTCCAGATGATGGTGAGAACGTGGGGCATTTCTTTAAATGAACTTACATGAGGAAGTGGAAAGTTAGCAGACTCTTTCAGGCCCCATTTGTTGGTAATTCACTGATCTGTGTATTCCGAGCATTTTAGAACTCTTACTCCAAAGAATGGAGTACAAGTCTTGGTCCCCTCACTCTGACAAGGGCAGGATTCGAACCCAGGAGTGGATGCCTCCCATCAAGTCAGCACTCCTTCTACCGGGAGGCGGGAGTCCGGACCTATCCCAATTCTTCAGTACTAAGGTGCTGTGTGACCATGGGAGACACCCGCACCCTCCCTGAACCTCCATTTCCTCATCTCTGAGCACAACTAATAATCCATGCCTTCCCTCCCTTAGGGTGAGATGAGGACTTAAACGTCCGTTATTCACACCTCAAGAAGGAGGACCCGTGGGGCGGGGGAGGGGTCCCCCAGACCCTCCGTCCCCCAGCATCTCACTCTCATCCAATGTGCTTGGACTGTCAGGCCAGTGAATCTTTCACAACATCCTCAGCAACTGTCTACTCTTCCCGGATACGTCTGGCGAGGGGGGAAATGGCCAATGGGTGGGGAAGGAAAAAAGATGGAAGACAAGAGAAAGAGAAAAGGGAAGGAATGTGGGGTGGGGAGGTGAGAACGGAGGACCCCTGTTTCAGGTCCACGCCCTCCCTGAAGACTCGGCTGGGCTCACAATCAGGTGGAATCAGTTCCCGCCTCCACCCGCCCCTCTGTCCTAGCAGCAGCCCTGCTCTATGTTGCAAGAGTCTGAGGGCAGGACTTCCCGTGTTAATTCATCTTCCTGCTCCCGGCATGAACTTGGTACTCGGGAAATGCTCGGTCATCATCTGTTGGACTGAATTACAAACTTCTCTTGCTTCTCCCACCAGACGCGAGGCTCCTTGAGGGCATGGAATCTGTGCCTGACCTCTAGTCATGGTCACACTCTAAAGGATGGCTTTTCTCAGGATTGTGTGTGTTATTTCAATTCACACCAAACCGTATGAGATTATCCCCCAATGTAATATCCCCACTTTACAGGTAAGGAAACTGAGGAAGGGGTAGGTGGCCACCTTGCCCCACGTGTCATGGTAAGCAGAGGGGCCAGGATTCAAATCCCAGCTTCTATCTGCAGAGCCGTGTGCTGAACCAATTAATGCCAATGAGAAGGATGCCTGTTTTTCATTTCGTTGTATAATCTGGCAGACTCATCCCTCTGCTGTGTCCTACTAAACTCATCTCCTGAGAGTTGGGTGGTTTTCCCCAAAGTGTTTGCTCAGGCCAGCCACAAGTAAAGTTTCCATAATCCACGCGTGGCTTGGCTACATTAATGGTGATTGCTTGGGTGGCCAGAGAGAAAGGCTCCCACAGCAGGAAATCTTCCAGGGGGATTATTTACACAAGCTCATTAGTTCTGGGCTGAGGGACAGGAAGTGGTGGGTGAGCTCTAGTCCTGGGTAAGGAGACGCTCAGCTCTCACATTAGCTGTGTGTTCTTGAGCAAGTCACTTGCCCTCTCTGGGGAAAGGAGGCAGTTTAAATGCATGCTAAATGTCCTTTCCATGTAATAATAGCAGAGATGAAGAATGTGGCTTCTAGGGTCAGAAAGACTGAATTCAAGTCTTGGCCTTGCCTCACCTTGACCTCTGACATCCCTTCACTTCTCTGAGTGAAGCTTCCCTTCCTCATTAAGCAAAGATTTTGGTGCCATCCTCAGGGGGCTGCAGTGAGCAGGGGTAGGTAGGCAGGTTGTTCATAAACTGAAAATCGATTATGCAGATGTGTAACCAACATTGTTATCATTATTATCTCCAGAGCCTTTGTCTCCCAGCCTCTCTGAGCACGATGTCTGCAGCTCCCGCCAGCAATGGGGTGTTTGTCGTCATCCCACCCAGCAACGCCAGCGGCCTCCGCCCGCCCCCAGCCATTCTGCCCACCTCCCTGTGCCAGCCTCCCGGGATCATGCAGTTCGAGGAGCCACCGCTGGGGGCGCAGACGCCACGGGCCACCCAGCCGCCCGACCTGCGGCCCGCGGAGACATTCCTGACAGGAGACCCCAGGGCTTTAGGGGTAAGAACAGCTCTCCGACCACCCAAGGCATAGGTGCTGGGCAGGGAGGGAGTACTCACGCACCCTGGAGAGGGGGCAGGCAGTCAAAAGATACTTAGTGAGGACTTGAGGATGCAGTCATGCACCAGGCAGACAAGGACCCTTCTCATCAGATAGTAAACCAATGAACAAATAACTGAGATCACTCCAAATAGGACAATGGAGTCGAAAATGACCGTGAAGGGGCAACACTAGCAAAGGTGGACAGAGAGGTCTCTCTGGGGAGATGACATTGAAGCTAAAAATCTAGATGTTGGGCTGAAGCCAGCCAAGTGAGATCTGGGGACATGGGCTCATCAGGTAGAGGAAACAGCAAGTGCAAATGCCCTGAGGTGGCTTGTTCAAGGACGAAAGAGAAAGTGGACATGGCTGGAATGTAATGAGCAGAGGAAGAAGGGAGATGAGATGAAGCTGAAGTGGTAACCAGGGCCAGCTCCTGGCTCCTGCAGGGCTGAGAGTCCAAGATGCCTCTAAGGTCTTTTCCAATCTCAGACGGCCTTGAGATATTGATCTCTCGGAGGGAAACAAATATTACACAGTAGATAGATAATAGATAGATAGACAGGCAGACATATTCATCAATATATACATATAGGGTGTCTTCAGTTTGTCCTTTGGCCTCAGTTTGTCCAATGGAAGATGAAAACATGGCTTAAGTGGTGATGATGGTGGTGATCATGATGGTGGTGATCATGATGGTGATGATGATGGTGGTGGTGATGATGGTGGTGATGATGATGGTGGTGATGATGGTGGTGGTGATGATGATGGTGATCATGATGGTGGTGATCATGATGGTGATGATGATGGTGGTGGTGATGACGGTGGTGATGATGGTGATGGTGATGATGATGGTGGTGGTGATGGTGATGATGGTGGTGGTGATGATCATGATGATGGTGATGATGATGGTGGTGGTGATGAGGACAATGAAAACAGCTCTCATTTACCAAGTGCCCACGAGAGCTGCATGCATGCACTGACCAAGGAATTTGCACACATTGTCTCCTTAGAGTCTCATCACCACTTGTGACACAGGGATCATAGTTCCCATTGGACAGATTAGGGAGCTGAGGCTGGTCAATGCTAAGTCACTGGCCCAAGGCCACACAGCTGGTAAGTGGCATCCTGTACCCTAGGATGGCCTGACTGTAAAGTTCTACTTCCAGCCCCACTGCTCTGAGCACTCAGGAGCTTGGGCTTGAACGTGCTGGAATTTAGGATTCTACAGTTAAGGCTGCAGCAAGCCCACTGGTGCAGGAAGGGACTAGGGGCAGTGGACAAAGATGGAGTATCCATTGCTGGAGGCCTGAAGCCTCAGAGCAGACTCTGGGAAACAGCGACCTCCAGAGGACTTCGGTGAGACCAATGTAAACTGCTGAAAAACATAAAAAGCAGAAACTCTAGATAGGTCTTAGGGAGTGTCACCCAGGGAGAACACTGGCTTTAGAGTTAGCTGGCCTGCCACTTCATCGCTGGGAGACCTCGGAGAAGTTACTGAACATCTCCGAACCTCAGTTTCCTCATCTCCAAAATTAGGATAATAATTTTAGGATATCTACCTCATCATATTAGGGTTAAATGAGATAATGTCTGTAAAACACCCAGCACGTTGCTTAGTGTAGACAGGCATTTGGCAAGTGGCAGCAGGTGTCTTAGGGGTAACTGGAGTAGCAGTGGTGGTCCAGTAGCAGGGGAAGGACCCTCTGAGAAGGAAAGCAGCACCGGCAGCTGGCACATAATGTCCCATAAGGAAGCTGAAAAGATGGAGGACATGCAACTGAGGAGAGAAAGAAAGATGATTCAAGGGGTCTGCCTTTAAATATACAAATTCTTGGCCTTCATGTTAGGAAGAATATTCCACGTGACCCCAAGAATACCACTCCACAGTCTGAACTGCCCATAAGTGGACCACAGTGGTTTGAGAGATAGTGAGCACCTCGTCACTGAGGGCGTCTGTTTAGAAGTCAGGAGCTGGAAAGGGCTCCTGGATTAGGAAGAGGTTGAAATCAGGGGCCTCCAGTGTCCCTTTCCACTCAGTTCTAGAATTCAGTTGTTAACCAAGAACATTTGGAAAGAAATGTGGCAGCAAGTACCAGAAGCCCACATGTTCCCAGCCTTGGGAAAACCATCCCACTTCTGAGAATGGATCAGTGGGGCACTGGTAAACCACCCCCTAATTAATTAATTAATTAATTAATTAATTAATTAATTAATTAATGTAAAACCCAAGTCCAGATTCCAGCTGGTAGGAGGCAGCTCCAGCACATGGCTGGGATGAATCAATAACAGACACTCAGATGAGAAAGATGCCCAAGGAGATATTTGTGCAGGCTGCATGGGGGTGAGGAAGGAAACGGTGAGGCATTCAGTACAGGGAATGCTGTACCTGCTGCTCAGGAAACCAGGGTTAGGAAAACCAGGTAGCAACACAGAGGATGCTTGAGATCCGTTGGTCAGTGCAAAAAGCAAACCCGTGGAGATATGGTAACAGAAGGGTGGGTCCCGAAGGCTGTGGGCTGCTGGCTTTCCTTCTTAAAACTGTCTTTTACGGTTGTTATAATGACGTCTCCTTAAAAGAACGGAATCTTGAGTTTATTTCCCAGTCGCCCGACGGTTCGCTGCGAGAGCGCAGGGCCCTGCCACGCTCTCCTCCGCGGCCGGCAGGGGGCGGTGTGGAGCCCGCCCCGCCCGCCTGGCTGAGCCACCGCCCGCTCCCCGCAGACGGTCCAGATCCTCATCGGCCTCATCCACCTGGGCTTCGGCAGCGTGCTGCTCATGGTCCGCCGCGGCCACGTGGGGATGCTCTTCATCGAAGGCGGCGTCCCCTTCTGGGGAGGAGCCTGCGTGAGTGCCGGGGCCATCCAGGGAGCTGTTCCCAGGCTCATTTCTCCCCCACCCCCCGCCCCACTCCCCCACCACATCCTTCTAGACACAGCCGCCCCTAGTTGGGGGCCTGAGCTTAACTCTAACTCCGAACTGCAAACCCTAATCATACCCTGACCCAGACCCCACTCCTGTGTACGAAAAGTTCCCAGCAAAGAGCCTAGCACTGAGCAGGCTCGCAAAAAGCATGGGATGAAGGGGATGAGGGCAGGGGATAAGGGCAATAACCACCTTGTTACCGTGGTTACACGCCTCAACCCGAATCCAAACCCTGGGCTGCAGAAACCCATCAGCTCCTCTCCTGGGCCCCAGCCCACCTTGAGCTCTGCTCCCTGGGAGTCCGACCAGCTCTCTGACAAATAGCCTGGCCACCCACCCCTGCTGGAGAATCAGGGGAGGGCACGGTTATAATGCCCAAGACGAAGAGAGCACTTCAGCAATTACAAGGTCCCTGTCTGCACCTGAGCCTCCCAGCGCCCCCGGGGGAGAACAGATTTTGGGGCCAGACCAAGTGGTCTGAATCCCAGCTCCACCAAGTGTTATCAGGAGTCCCCTAGGCAAGTCACTCCATCTCAGCCTCAACTTCCTCATCTAAAAATCGGGTCCATAGTTCTGGCCCCACCTACCCCATAGTTTGAGGGAATCAAGCACTAATACATGTGGGAGCCAATTACCAAGCCTTAATTCTGCAGCATCCATCCAGTTGCCAGAGCTAAAACATCCCAAGTCATCCTAGACCCTTCTCTTTTCCCATTCCACATCCACTCCACCAGCAGGTCCTGTCAGCTCGCCCTCCCAAGCAGAGCTTAAAACTGTCCATGTCTCCCCACCTCCACCTGGACAGCTGTGGTGGCTCCTTCCTGGTCCTCTCTGTCTCCGTGTAATCCCAGGGCCCGCCCTAGCCTTCTCCAGCCTCCTGGATCACTTGGCCTCTCCAAGTGATCTGTCCCCGTGGTCTCCCCAGCTTGCAGCTGCGTGCAAACATGGAAGCTGCTGGGCCTTCTAAGCCTTAGGCCCAGAACTGGCCCGGCAACACTCCGCTGCATCTCTCAGCTAAGCCAATCGCAGGACCCGCCCAGGGTCATTGTTGGAGGCAAGTGCCGAGGGCATGGGCACCGTGACACAGGGTTCACTGGGAGCCATCTTTGGAGGGCAGCCTCCAAGCCGGCCCCGCCCACTCCCCACCCACCCCAAATCATCACAAGCCCTGTATCCTTTCATTTGCATCTCTGCTCAGAGAGGCCTTCCCTGACCACCCCACCTCAAGTAGCCCCCAGTGATTCCTTACAACTCCTGTCACTACCACCATACTTCTTGATCGTTTATTTGCTAAGTGTCCGTCTCCCCCAGTTAGAATAGAAGCCCCATGAGGGCAGCGATCTTGTCTATCTTACTCAACTCTGCTACCATCTTGGCACACCCCTGCTGCTCAGGAAATGTCTGATGAGTGAATGTTTAAAGGAACAATGCCTTCCTTACAAGGCTCTGATGATACGATGTCAATGAAAACATTCACCTTGCAAGCCACGGCCCTAGTTCCCTGGACAGGGGCCCCTAGCAACCAGGGGACACCCTCACAGAGAGATTCCAAGTGCCTGGCCAGGAGGCAGAGAAGGTGGAAGCCAGGAGGCTGCTGGCTTCTCCCTGAGACCCACGGTCTCGACAGTACCAGGCATGGCGTGCCCTGCCCAGTGTCCCGACCAAAGCCTCACCGGGGTCCCCGCTTCCCCACACAGTTCGTCATCTCGGGGTCCATCTCAGTGGCAGCCGAGAAGAACCACACCAGCTGCCTGGTAAGTCTGAACAGGGGACCCGGGGCAAGGGTGGGGCCACTGCCAGGATCCACTCTGCTCTGCTTCCAAAGACGCTCACCCATCTGGCTCCTTCAGCGAGCATTTCCTGGGGGCCTGCTGGGGGCCAGGCGCGGGACAACGCCCAGAGGGCCAGGCACAGACCCTGCTCTACCTATGGGAGAGGAGGAACCAAGATGCACTTTCAAAGTACACTACGGGGCAGAAAGTGAGCGTCCACAGACGAAGTGTTCATGGTCATCCAGAGAGGGAAGAGGCAAAAAGCCCTCCTGAAGCTGGGCCTTGGTGGGCAGGTAGGACTGAGAAATACTGAAGGAAAAGCGTGAGGATGCAAGGAGAGGCCATGGGCAGGGTTGCCAGGGAAACCATGTGTGGTTCTATTTGATCAGGGCAAAGGTCTGGGAAGAAAAGTGGAAAGAAATTAGATGGAGAGATGTGCTGGGTCCACATCGCCGACGGCTCCATGCCTTCTGTGGGCACCGGCGAGGGGGTGGGGGGCAATGGAGGCTTTGGACATGAGGGTGTCGAGCATCGCACCAGAGTCAAGTGCCTGCCCTCGTGGAGCTTACATTCTGGTGTCTGGTAAGACACCCAAAAACCAGACTAACAAATAAGGTCATTACAGAGAGTGAAAAGTGCTGAACAAAGCACCCGGATAATGTGAGTGGTTCCACTCAGCTAGGACGGTCTGCAGTCCCTGAGCAGGTGTCGCTGAGCTCATTGCTCAGAGGGCAGCAGCCATGGAAGAGCCTGGGGAACAGTATCCCAGGCTGGGAGATGAGACGGGGAAGAGTCAGGGCATCAGAGGATGAAGAAGGGGCCAGGACACCGGATTACAGCAAACAAGGGGCAGAGTAGGAGGGGCTGAGCTCAGAGGGAGGGGCAGGGAGGTGACTCAGGGATGGATGCGGAGTCTGGAGTTTAAGGGCAGTGGGAGGCCACTGAGGGTTGAAGGAGACGAATCGTTGCCCTATGTACACTCCTGAGAGCTGCTGGGTGCTGGGTGGAGAATGGATTATAGCAGGACAGGACTGGACACAGGGGACCCTCGGTATCAAACCCATGTCCCACTAGGCTGCAAAGTCTGGCAGGGGGAGAGCTGACTTACTCTGCCGCGTGCTCACAGCACCTTGGACAGTGCCTGGCAGGCAGCAGATGCTCAGTAGAAGTTTGCTGGATTAATTCATCAATTAATTGATTTCCTGTGAGGCTGCTCTGGTCTCAATGACCTCCTTGCAAAAAGGAGTCGGAGTCTTTGAGCCTGAGCAGGTCCTGCAGTCCCCGGCCCGCCCATGATTGTTCCCTGCTTTAAGGCCAGGGCTGTTTAACCATAAGTCTTCAGCTACTGGGTCAAAAGAGCATCGGGTTCTGGCAACATAGGGAGTGTGACCCCTGAGTGGTCGCCTGGACCACCCAGGTATCCACCTGCCCCGAAGCCCTAGGCCTCCCGGTGAGGGCTTGGCCCACCGAACTCAGGCTCACAGCACCTGCCTCTCCCCTGCCTGGTGCCCCGCCAGGGTCTGCAGTGCCTTGCGCTGCCGGCCCCTGCCTGGGACCACGTGGAACTGACCCCAACACCTCTCCCAACCTCAGCGTCCACAGCAGAGGGTCTCCCCCGACCCCTGCGCCTGCAGAGTGCTCGGCCTGGGGCGGAGGGGCACAGTATTGGGTGGGTAAGGAGCTTCTGCAAGCCCCACCCAGGGAGGTGGTCGTGCCTCCTTGCCAGCAGCTTCCAGGAAGACGACGGAAGGTAAGGGGCGGGGGTGGTGGGGGGGTGGGGAAGGGGGCAGCAGGGCCTTTTCTCCTGAAGTCCCGGGGAAGGATAGGAGGAAAGGTCAACAAGAACGCAGGCATGGGCACGAGCGTGAGGACATTGCCCCCTGGCGGCGGGAGGCCTGGTATGGGAGGCTGGGGACGGGGGAGGAGAGCTGTCGCGTCCCGTCCCGTCTCCTGCTCCTGCCTCTCCCCTCTGCTCCTTTCCTCTGCAGGTGAGGAGCAGCCTGGGGACCAACATTCTCAGCGCCATGGCGGCCTTTGCCGGGACGGCCATTCTGCTCATGGATTTTGGCGTCACTAACTGGGTGTGTTGTCTGACGCTCCCCAAGGAGTGGGAAAACTTGGAGAAGGATACAGCCACAAACAGGAGGGGGCGGGGAGAGAGTTTGCAGCACCAGGAGGCTTGGGGCCCTGGGCCTCGCCAGGGCCTGCCAATCCCAAGAGACCCCATGAGTATATGGACCCCCAGACCCTAACCCAGAGATGGGCGTGGGGACAACGGAGAGGCAGCCCAGAGTGCAGGGGAGGGCACGGGACGGGCTGCAGGGCAACTGGATCCGGCTCCAGCTCTGCCATCGGCTGGCTGTGTGACCTTGGGCACCTTATTCTCGCTCGCTCTGGGCCCCCTTTCCTCCTCTATTCTAGAATTCTCGGCTTGCCTTGACGGTGGCTTTTGGTCCCCAGGACGTGGGCAGGGGCTACCTGGCCGTGCTTACCATCTTCACCGTCCTGGAGTTTTTCATCGCGGTCATTGCCACCCACTTCGGGTGCCAAGCCACCCGCGCCCAAGCCCACGCGGTGAGTGCCTCACCCCTGCCTACCCCCACCCGGGGCCACTGCGCTGCAATGAGCTCGCCATTCCTACATCCGGGGACCCAAAGGAGTTTCCGCGGGAAGGTGGGACTGTTTTCCTCGTGGCCACAGGGAGGCGCCAGCACCAAGAGACCCGTTGCCCTGTGCGCCTGGACGCAGAGCCTTGGAAGGCAGGCGCAGGGGACGAGGGGGAGCGTTGTCCAAGGATGAGTGGGACCCTCCAGAAGTTCACGGGCCATGAGGGAGACGTGGACATCAGAAAGGACAGCATGACTCGGGTGGGAATTGACCTTAGTTTCCCCCCAACTGGAGGACAGTGCAGACAGAGAGGCGATGGAGGAGGGCCTTCGTGGCAAGGGAACCAGTTGTAGTAAAGTCCTCCTCCGCGGGAAAATGCGGGCCACAGCGTAGGGATGCCGCTTAGGAGGTGGATTTGTGCGAAATGGGACGTGAGGCTGTTGAAAGTCTGAGCAGAGGAGCGTAAGCTCAGAGGGGAGGGGGAGTAGAGCGGGGCTCAGGGAAATCAATCCAGAGGGTTTGTCCAATGCAGGGGGTGGCGGGGCAGAGAGGCGGGGCTGGAGGCAGGGAAGCCGCTAGAAGGCGGGTGCTATGGTATCCAGGCCTTGAACCAGTGCAGGGCTGGCCAGAGACAAAGAACACCAGAACCGTAGTTCGTAGAGAAATGAGACTTATGTCTGTTTTGTTCACTGCTGTACCCCCAACGCCCGGGTCATAGTTGGCCCCAGTAAATATTTTTTGGAATATTAGGTGAACTTATGAGTGGGGTCAATTCAGACTTGCGGCATTCACTACTAGGGTGCTGTTCTCAGAACACCCACAAGAGGGCACTATTGCAACAGCTCCAAGAAGGCGCCCGAGCCTCTAGGATTGCCTGGGTTTGTTTTCTTATTCTTTGCAGCCTGTGATTTTCCTGCCAAATGCCTTCAGCACAGACTTCAACATCCCCAGCCCCGCAGCCTCTCCGCCCCCCGCCTATGATAATGTGGCGTATATGCCCAAGGAGTCGTCCGAGTAGATAGATGGTCGCTCTGGGGGTTGGAGTCCCGCCTCCCCTACCCTCCACCCCCCACCCGCGCCATCCCGAGCCCGGCCTCTCCCCACCCCCACCTCGTTAATCTTGGGGCGGCCCTCGGCCCCAATCCTCACATGGTGTGGCACCGAGTGGAGACCCTGGGGATGTCTGTCCCACACATTTCCCGCAGTGGTTTATTTCCTTAAAAAGCTAGCCGATGTCAAGGGTGTGTGTCCTTCTGCCCTGCCGAGCGCCGTCACTATCAGGAAACACCCCCATGTGCTGCTCTGCATTTCTCTCTCCTCGTTCGTGGAAACCCTGGCCTCACAGGGAGACGGGTTCAAGGGCCGCCCTGGCCCTCAGGCCTTGGGACGGTCGTTAAGCTCAGAGACGCAGAACCCTCCAGTGAGGAGTCCTGAGTCCAGCTGCAGAGGTCACACAGCTGGCAGTGGCTCGGCTTCGGGTCCCCAGGCCGTAGGACCGGCTCTGTCCTTTGTAATCTGCTGCTCCGTCTTTGGGCCTCAGTTTTCCTGCCTGGAAACTAAAGGTTGAACCAGATGACATTGAAGACCCTTCCAGCTCCCCTGCCTCTGGGAAACGTTTGGAGGCCCTATTCACTCAGCCCTGCCCACGCCCCAGGGCTGCGGAGGTTGCAGGGGAGGGCTGAGTCCAGCCCACGGCATCCTGGGCAGCATCTACAGGTGCACAGCGGTGGTGGCCCCTACCCCTCGGAGGCTCAGGACCTCCCTGGGGCTCTCAGTGCTCCCACCCTCACCCCCTAGCCTGAGGAGAGGGCTGCCTCTGAAGGTACCATGAGTGGGGCTGGGTTTCTGGGCCCAGGGGACACCTCCACCTGGTATTCAGAGGCCCTTGCAGGTGGCTTCTCTCATCCATACCACAGAGGGAAATAAACTGTGCTTAAAATTTGATCTGGTCTCATAGCAATGACGTTTTTTTTAACCTTGGGGGCTATAAAGAGTCATCACATACTTATCAGAGGACCTGGGTAACTGTCCCATTGTCACAGCAAAAGGGCATCTCTGGGCGCTGGGCTCTGTGTGGTGTGATCCTTACCCTTGTTCTGTCCCCACCTGAGCCCCACTAAGCAGGCATTCATGTCCCCACTCTACCACTGAAGACATGGAAGCTTGAAGAGATTAAATCATGTGCCCAAGGCCACCAAGCTAGTAAGGCGCAATGCTGGGATTTGAACTCAGTTCCATCTGATGTCAGAGTCCATGCTCTTACCACACAGCTCCCCAAAGTCCAAACCCAAGTGCTTGCCACCAACCCCTTCCCCTCTCTCCCCCATTTCTTCAGCCCAAAGACTGGGACAGGCCTGCATTCCTCAGCACGCCACTTCTTCATCTAACAAACTCCTGCTCCTCCCTCAAAACCCTATGTTAATGTTGCCCCTTCCATGAGGTCTTCGCAAAGGAGGGTAGTCAGCTAGGTGGCTAACTACCAGAGAGCCACAGAGCTGGGACGAGGGTGGGGCAAGCAAAGCCCGCTTTAAGGAGGCAGTCCCTTCTGGGGTCGTGCTCGTGCAGAGTTGGGTGGGGGTCACAACAGAATTTGGCTTTCAAAATCAAGAGCCAGGACTTGAGGACCTAGAGCTGAGAGTTTAAGAACACACAGTATAGAGTTGGGGGAAATGTGTTTGTGGGTTTAAGAACAGTTTAACTGCCACACATAGAGGAGATTGGAGGCATTTCTGAGCTGAGGGGAGAAGTTTAGAAAGGGGAGGGAGGAAGGGAGAAAAAGGAGGAAGAGAAGGCTTAGCCTCAGGCTGGGATTACCATCATCTGTGCCCTGTTGACTAAGTTCCTCAGAGATGGGAGCAAAAACCGCAGATCCATTAGGAGGAATTAAAGAGCTGATGCTTCTTCACATCCCAGACTGTAACCCGAGGAGACTGCAAGGCCCCTAGAGATGCCCCATGTCCAGACAGCATGGAGCCAGAATGTGGAGTTGAGATGACCGAGGGCTGTGCCAGGTGACACGACATGGAGCCCTACACTCCCATGTGGATATGAGTAAAAGCATCAGAAAACTTCCTGTGTTCCCCAGGGAAAGCACCAGAGGCTGATGTGCAAAGTGGGTTGAATGAGACTGAAGCTTTACAGTAAATAAGAGTGGAGACAGTGGCTGGGAGAGACCAGCAAGGACAGATCATGCTTGTGGACTGGAAGTCATGGGAAGTGACTGAGTTACTCTTAATTGGCAAAGTTAAGTCTTCTTCCCCTGAGAGAAAATGGGAGCTAGAGAAGCAGTTGCCAAAGAAGCAGAAGAATTCTGAAAACTCCAAAATATTACTAAGGGACATTAATGATGATCTAAATAAATGAAGAGCTATACTATGTTCATGGATTGGAAAGCTCAAAATTTTGTTAAAATGTCATTTATCTCCAAAATTTATCTATATATTTAATACATTCCCATTTGAAATCCCAACAGTTTATCTGGGAGGAAATTGACAAGCTAATTCTAAAATTCATATGGAAACTCAAAGGATCTAAAATATCCAAGAAAACCTTAAAGAAAAACAAAGTTCAAGGATTTAAACTACCAGATTTCAAAACTTACTATGCAATAATAACCAAGACAGCATAGTTTCAGTGCATAGATAATTAGATCAATGGAACAGAGCGTCCAGACACACACCCTCACAGTTCACTTGACTTTTTTTTTTTAAAGATTTTTTTTTTTAATTAATTTATTTATTTATGGCTGTGTTGGGTCTTCGTTTCTGTGCGAGGGCCTTCTCTAGTTGCGGCAAGTGGGGGCCACTCTTCATCGCGGTGCAAGGGCCTCTCATTATCGCGGCCTCTCTTGTTGTGGAGCACAGGCTCCAGACGCGCAGGCTCAGTAATTGTGGCTCACGGGCCTAGTTGCTCCGTGGCATGTGGGATCCTCCCAGACCAGGGCTCGAACCCGTGTCCCCTGCATTGGCAGGCAGATTCTCAACCACTGCGCCACCAGGGAAGCCCTCACTTGACTTTTGACAGCGGCTCCACTGCAATTCAGTGTACAAAAGATGTTCTTTTCAATAAATTGTGCTGGAGCAATTGGATTCAGTTATAGGAGAAAAAAATGAACCACAATTCCCACATTATATACCATACATAAAAATTAATTCAAGATAGGTCACAGACCTAAGTTTTAAAACTTACAAAAAAGCTTCTTTTCTTTAAAAGAAAGAAAATATCTTCAGTACTTTGGGATAAGCAAACATTGCTCAAACTGAACACAAAAAACACTAATCAGAAGAGAAAATATTTATAAATTAGTGTTTATTAGAATTAAGTACTTCTATTTATCAAAAAATAACATGTGTGAAAATGCTCTACAGACTGGGAGAAGATTTTGAAACACATAATATCTGACAGAGAACTTAAATGCAAAATATATAAATAATTCCTAAAAATAAATAAGAAAAAGGAAGACAACTCAATTAAAAATGGGCAAAGAAACTGCACAGGCACTCCACAGAAAAAGATCTCAAAATGGCCAATAAGAGTGTTCAACATCATTAGTCATTGGAGAAATACAAATTAAAACCACAAAGAGATATTGCAACATGCCAAAATGGCTAAAATTAAAAAGACTGACTATACAAGTGTTGATGTATTTGGGGAGCTCATCTTATACATTGCTGGTGGGAGTATATTTTGATATAACCACTTTGGAAAAAATGTTTCACAGGATGTGTTAAAGCATACGGTATAACCCAACAATGCTATACCTGGATGTACACCCAACAGAAATGAGTGAATATGTCCACCGAAGACATGTACACAAGTTTGTTATGACAGCTTTACTCATAAAAGGCAAAAACTTGAAACATCTCAAATGTTCATCCACAATAGAACAGGTAAGTGAATTGTGGTATATCCGTGTGCCACAACTACTGAAGCCCGTGTGCCTAGAGCCCATGCTCCACGACAAGGGAAGCCACCACAATGAGAAGCCCATGCACCGCAAGGAAGAGTAGCCCCCGCTCGCCGCAACTAGAGAAAGCCCGCGCACGGCAACGAAGACCCAACACAGCCAAAAATTTTTTAAAAATAAAAAATAAAAAGTCAAGATACTATTTACAAAAAAAATGAATAAACGAAAAAGAACAAACTACTGATACATCTACCATGCAGACAAATCTCTGAGTGAAAGAAGAACATACTGTATTACGCCATTGATACAAATTTCAAGAACAGGCAACATAAAGACAGAAGTCAGCACAGTGGTTTTGCCCTAGAGAGCAGCAGCCCTGACTGAGTGAGCTATGAGCAGCCTCTGGGGCATGGGAAATGCTCTGTCTTGATCTGAGTGATGGTCACATGGGTGTACATATAGATAAAAATTCACCAGGCTGTACATATTTATGCCTTCATGTAATTACTTCAGTTTTGTAAAGTAGGAAAAAAAGGCAGAAAAAGCCACTGTGTTAGTTAACTGTTTCTATGTAACAAATTACCACAAACTTAATTGCTCAAAGCCACACATATTTACTGTCTCACAGTTTCTGTGGTCAGGACCCAGGTACAGCTTAGTCCTCCACTCAGGGTCTCACAAGGCTGCAATCAAGGAGGCAACCGGGCTGCATTCTCATCTGGAGGCTAGACTGGGGAGAAGAATCCACTTTCCAAGCTCATGCAGGTTGATGGCAGAACTCATTTCCTTGCAGCCATGGGACTGAGGGCCCCAGCTTCTTTCTGGCTGTTGGTGGTCAGATTCCCTAAGCCCCCAGAGGCTTCCCTCAGCTCCCAGCCCATGGCCTTTATAGTCAGCCAGGGAGAGAGTTTGCAGAGCAAGCCTGCTAGCAAGATGCAGTCTCATGTAACAATGTGGTTACAGAAGTGACGTCTCATCACCTTTGATGAGAAGTGATGTCTCATCACCTTTGCTTCTATAGGTTAGAAGCACATCACAGGTCTCACCCACGCTGGGGGGGCGGGGGGGAGAGTTCTTGGGCTTATTAGAATCTGTCCACCACAGTTACATTTTGCCCATTAAAATTTTGTGAATGTGAAAATACAATGTGTTTCATTCTCTCCCAGTTTAAAATGCCCTATCTTGATGCCCTACACCCCTTCGGTTGTGGGTTTACTTTTCTCCTCTCCTTAATAGTCTTACTTCCTCACCTCCCACTCACACCACTGAAATTGCTGTTGTCATGATCTCACTGTCACCAGAATCAATGGGCTTTTTAATATCCTTATTTTAATAATAATAACTCCATCCATCTCTTAAGTGTTGCCTACCCTGGACTCTCCTCTGGGTGATCTCATCTGCTGCTCTGGTTTCATCTCATGGTTTATGCAGCAGGTGTTTATTGACTGTGTGTCCAGGCTCTGAGGATGCCAGATGTCAACCAAATCTCTCTGCTCTCGTGGAGCTCAGGTTAGCCGTCTGTCCCCATCCTGACAATCCCCAAATCCCTGTCTTCCACCCAGGTCTCTTCTCTGAGCCAGCTTCAGCATCTGCTTTCACGTTCTGCTGACATGAAACCCATACCACTTGTCAATCAATGTCACTACAGACTTGGCTGGTGCCCAAGCCAGAATCTGAGCATCATTCTTGGTTTTCCCTCTGCCTCAGCCCCAGGTATAGTCGTCCCTCACTGACTCTCCTTGCTCTAGCTTTCTCGACTCAGTCCACTCTCGCCATCCTCCTTCCCAGCACTTGTGGATCACCGTCATCTTTCACCTGCATCATGGCATCAGACTCCTGAACCCTAACCTCTGTCCCCAGCTCCAAGCTGGCCCAAGCCATGTCTGGGCTAGATAACAGCCACAGAGATTTTTCTAAAGTACAAAAGCAACAGTGTCATTGCTCTGCCTAAAGTCACTTGGAGCTCTCCCCACCCTCAGGCTAAAGTCCAGATGCTCTGGCAAAGCTGACAGAGCCCTGGAGATGTAGCCCACTCGCCTCTCCAGCCTCTGCTCTGCCCCGCTCCTCCTACACTTGACCTGGCTGCCATAATGAACCTTTGTGAGACCCCGTCTGCCTGGAATGCTATTCCCTGCCTGCCCCCCACTCCTATTTGTCCCACTTAGCTTCCAACCCTCCTTCAGACCTCGGTGTAGACACCACTTCCTCCAGGAAGCCTTACTGGCTCATCTTTCTCTGGCCCTTCCAGGTGAGGTGCCCTCTGCTGGGCTCTCAGCACACATGCATATCTGGGGTCCCACCCCCTCCCCTCCAGACTATTGCCTGTCTCCCTGATCGTCTTCGCCATTGCATTCTGTCAGTTTCCTATCACTGCTGTAACCAATTACTACAAACTTAGTGGCTTAAAACAATACATTCAGGGAATTCCCTGATGATCCAGTGGTTAGGGCTCCACACTTTTACTGCTGAGGGCGCCGGTTCAATCCCTGGTCAGGGAACTAAGATCCCACAAGCCACGTGGTGTGGCCCAAAAAAAGAAATACGTTTATTATCTTACAGCTCTGGAGGTCAGAAGTCGGAAAATGAAGGTGTTGGCAGTTCTGAGTTTTGGGGGGAGGCTCTGGGGAAGAATCCATTTCCTCACCTTCTCTAGCTTCTAGGGGCTGCTGCATTCCTTGGCTTCTGCCCCCTCCTCCATCGTCAAAGCTAGCAGCGTAGCCCCTGCCAATCTCTCTCACTGACTCTGGTCCTCCTGCCTGCCTCTTATGAGGACACTCGTGATTACATGGGACCCGCCAGATAAGCCAGGATAATCTCCCCATCTCAAGTCCCTTAACTTAATCACAACTGCAAAGTCCTTCTACTGCGTAAGGTGACATAGTCATGGGTTCCAGGGATTGGGACATGGACATCTCCGGGGGCCGTTATTCTGCCACCAGAGTCTCCCAGTTCCTCAAAGGCAGGGCAGTGTCTCCTTCAGTCCTGGCCCCCCAGCACATGGCACGGTGCCCTGCTGGTAGTAAGTGCTCGTTGAGGGTTTTATGAATGAGTGGGTCAGTTAATGAACAAGAGCGTGGGGTGGTCTGCGTATGTGTGTGTGCGTGTGTGTGTGTGTGTTGTATGTCGTACGTAACTAAAAGTAGTGAAGGAGAAGCCTCTAACCCAGAGAAAAACCACAGGTTCTGGAAGAACTTCAGAAGTAAGGTTGCAGGTAATGAGCGGGTGCAAAGCAGCTAATGGCAGGTGGGGCCTGCGCCGCAGGAGGTCCCAGGGCGCGTGTCGGGACACTGGAGGGAGGGGGGCACGGGGTGCCATCAGGGGAAGTGGACCTTTTCCAGAGCTATGACTGCCTGGCCTCACCCCACACGGGAGGCCTGAGGGAAGGTGAGTGGCAAGTAAGTGAATGTGGAGGGTTGCTTCCCGCCTGGTTGTGTGTGTGACACGGAGCCTGAGTGACCCCTGAGCGTGAGTGGTGACTTTAATACTTGTCCACGGCTCCTGATACATGCCAGGCACCGCTTTATGCATCCCACACGTTCTCACTCACTTAACCCTCTAGCGACTGCATAGGGAGTACTACCCCCATCTTGCAGAGGGGAAAACTGAGGCCCAGAGAGGTCAAGTAAGTCACCTTAGGTCTCCCAGCTATGAAGGAGTAGAACTGAGGTTTCTACTCAGGCAGCCCAGGCCCAGAGTCAGCTCTGAAGTTGGCAAGTGCGGGCACGGGTGACTATCCAGGGTGGCCGCGGGGCTCTGCATCACTTTCCTGCCCCCAACGGCATAACAGCGCGGAGAGAGAAGCCAGAGGGAAAAGGAAGAGGCCAGGGTGAGAGCTGAGGGTGGTTAAAGCCCACTCACACCTCCTTCACCAGAACCACCTGGCTGAGGGTCTGCTCACTTCCCAGAACGCGGGCACCAAGCTGGGAGCAGCCGGGGGACAGGTCGCCAGGCAAAGTGAGACGTGTCCCCGCTCCCAGCCCGATGCAACTTGTGGGCCGTGCCTGGATCCTGATTCAAGCAAATCAAAGGTCACACGACGCTGATGAGACAATCAGAGAAATGTGAACACTGAGTAGATATTTGATATCTAGTAAGTAGCAAAAACTGGAAGAAGAAGAGGTTTTCCTGACTCCCAGTGTTGAATTTTCCTCAACAAGGGAGCCATCTAACCCCAGCACAGAGCTCGGTGTGGCTGCAGGGCTATTGCATCGCCCGGAAATAGGCCCCATAGAGCAGCAGGTCTTCACTGTTTTAAATTTTCAGTTGTGACATGTGGTCACCATTTTTTTTAAAGGGTCCTTATCTTTTAGAGATAAATACTAAAATGTTTACAAATAAAACGGTCGGAAGTCCAAGCTTTGCTTACTGATGAGGAGTGGGAAGAGGTAAACAAGATGGACACGATTGTCCCTGGGGAACAGTACGTGGCAGTTGACAGGGCCATTCTCTCTACGTTTGTGAATTATTGAAATTTTCCAGAATTAAAAATTCTTTTAAAAGGCTCAACCTCTGACTCTATGAAGATCACAATCATCTTCACTCCATCTGTCCTGAGCGACTGTCAACATTTTACTTTCCAAAGGAAATTTGCAACTCTAAGGAGAGACTCTCCTGCCTGGGTCTGGGGGATGGGAGAGACTCTGACAGCTCACATGCAGCTGGGTCATGAAGCAGGAGGTGCGGCCAGGAGGGAACATATCCAAAGTCTAATGTTGTAAAGATGTTCTGATCTTCTGGTGCTGCCTCTGTGGGGCTGAAGCGGATCCAGAGGGTACAGGGCGGCTGGACTCTCAGAGCAGAGGTCCCGGGCCAGGTGAGTGGACCCCATGGCAGAAACAAGGAGGGAGTGTCTTCCATCAGGTTATCTAGAAGCAGAGCCTGAGACAAGGATTTTGGACAACTGACTTATGAGGGAGCCCTCTCAGGAGAAGAGCAGGGGAAGCAGGACAGGGGCAAAGGAAGCAAGCCAAGGACAGATGTGGTTTCAGCTGCTTGCTGGCTTCAGCCGGATCCCACTGGCAGGTGATTCAGAAGCACAGACTGGGTCCCATAATGTGGCAAGGGGGTCAGCCTTTTCTACCCCATGCCAGCCAGTCATTGGCTGCAGGGTTGGGGGAGGAAGTGTCATTTAAACCTTAAATTTAAAAGGAGCAGCTGTGAGCCCCTAGCAGCCAACAATTATGGCAGCTGGAAATGGGTGCCCCTGCCCCCAGCAAAGAATATCTGGGAGTTGGGGGGAACCAACAGCATCTATCCCAGGGAGGCATTTGCTGCCCAGACCCCCATCCTGCTGCCACTCACTGACCATTGATACTGGGAGAGGCCTCGGCATTTCCATTTCAATCCCAGAAACTCACATACAGAGACAGTGTTGAGGACACAGAGCCCCAGAGAGGGGAAGGGACTTGCCCAAGACCACTCAAGGCCAGAGCTAGAACCCGGGCCTCCTGACTCCATCCCAGGGCAGAGGCCTTCATTTCCCGCAGGGCCCCTGGCTCCTGGCAGGTGAACCTCTCTGCACCAGCGCCCTGTTCTGATGCCTTGGGGGGAGGCTGGCTTTGGCACATTTGCGGCCGATTTCTAACTGGCATCCACTGAACCCCGATCCTCTACGGGTGGCCCCTGGACCCCCAATCCCCCCATCCCCCCGTCACATGGTGTGACTCGATACCTCTCAACCTTGCCTTTCTCTGCTTGACACACATACACACACACGCAGACACACACACACACACACACACACACACACACACATACACACACACACACACACACATACACACATCCTCAGAAGCTCGCCCTGTCCTCTAGGCCTCCACAGTACAGTCCCATTCGGGTCACAGGTCTTCTCTGCCTGCTTGACCACAAACTCCCATGGACAGATCTTACTCACCGCTGCCTGGGCCCCTGTGGTGTTGAGCTCAGGACTCCGTAGATAAATCTCCAGCCACTAGTTCAATATCCATGGTCCTCTCCTTCCCTTCCCACACCCCTCCCCACCTTCTTCCAGAGCCCAGAGCTCTTATGCCCTCTCTCCACCCCGGGATCACCCCTCCCGATGATGAGACCAGGATGTATCAGGTCTTACCAGAGAACCAGACAGGACAAAGTGGAGCCCGGTGGCAGGATTCTAGGCACGCGGCAGGCTGGAGGTGATGCTGGCCAGCATTTAGTGGACGTTTGCTAGGTGCCAGGCCCTGCGTGTTACAGATGTTATCCTGTTTAATCCTCACAACCCCGGCCCACCCGCACCCCCAGGATTGGCACCAGCACTCCTTATGTGACAGGTGAGGAGGCTAAGGGGTTGAGATGCAATCAACCTGCCCAAGGTCAAAGCTCGGGGGAGCAGAGCCAGGGTCTGGCCCGGGCTTGTTCACGTCCAGTGCTCAGGATCTGGTCCACTCTGCAGCGGAGCTGGAGGGTCCTGCCCGCGCTGTCCCTGCCTGCCCCACCCTCCAGGAGCTGAAGGAACAAAGGTTCGTTCCTGGCTCGTTCCCTGGGGGGCCAGGCTGCCTGGGCCTGTGGGTCCTGAGCTGGCTGAGGGGACTGGGGAGGGGTCAAGCCTAAAAATGTTCCTCCCACGGCCCACAGCCGTCTCCTGCCCCCTCCCCTCCCCAGCCATCTCTGCCCCAATCAGTCCTGTGCCAGGTTCTGGAGGTGCAGCAGGCAGGACAACAGGGCATAGCTTCCTGAGGACCCAGGGTCCACGCCCTTCTCGGAGAGCAGGATCTCACCTTTACAAACAAGAGAATTTCCCCTCTGGTTATCTCAGTCTGCCCTCTGCACCGCCTTCCCCTCCCGCTGTATAAAGTTCCTTCTGTCCCGTGAGAGGATTATTGAGAGTTGGAAGTGACCTTAGAGAGCACAGTCCAATCCCTGCTGTGATATGCATCTGAGAAAACCAAAAGGAGGGCAAAGAAGGCCAGAAAAAGAACAGAATTTAAAGTTTATAAGTTTAAGGCCACTTTGCCCAAAAATATTCCCCACACGACTAGCACGTGTGTAGAATCACTGGACTATGAGAAAAAAAAGTTAATTTATCATGGCCAATTAAGTTTGGGAAATGCCCTTAATATTATACTAAAGTGTTCCACTGCAGGAATTCTCAGAGCCTTTTATATGCTAAAGAGGGGAAAGAGAATAGATATCCAGGGTTTCTCAAACTTATTTGATCATGGAGCCCTTTTGCTACTGATCTATCCGGACCAGTGTTCCATGGAACATACTTTGAGAAAGGTTACTCCAGCTTCCTGAATCCAACTCCTGACTGACTATTTGACCCACTCGCAACACCACAACTCTGGAAAGCGAACGCCAAGTAGAGGCACGCTTCCAGTGACTGGACACTCACTATCTCCCTGGGCAACCTGTTCCATCCAAGACAGCTCTGCCAAGAGGTCTTCATTCTTTTGTGCTTCCCAGTGGCACTGAGGTCCAGGTGCAGGGGAGAAGTCTGGTTACAGCCAGTGGCTGATTGATACTGGCCTTTGCCACCAACCGCATCCCTCAGTCCAGCTCGCTGTGTCAGAAGGGCTCTGAAGAGCTGGGAATTGAGACAGGGATGGATTACCACGCAGAGCTGGGCCAGGTCCCAGAAAAGGGAGTCATGCAGCCATGTGTCTCTGAGCTCTGCTTCTGGAGCCCAGGAAGGAGAGAGGCCCAGCCTCCTCAACCATCCCCACTAAATCAGGGGTTGTCACTACAGACCGGTGGAGATACTGATCACATGTCCCAGCAGCCTGGGCACAGAGCACTGTTGTCGGACCACACACGGTCCCAATCCCAGAGACTTCTCTACTGTGTGACTTTGCCCAAGGCACCTGACCTCTCTGAGCCTCTGTTTCCTCTTCTATGGAATAGAGCCAACTTCCTGGGGATTGAGGGAGGTCAGCGTGCAAAAATGCCTCCCCACACAGTGCCTACACAGAGCTGGTGCTCACCAACCCTGGGGCCCCATCCGGCCCTTTGGCTATGAAGGACTTGCTGTCTGGGATTTAGTCACCCGGGCTACTTGTCCCCCGCAGCCTCCCAAGGCTCTTTTCCTCTCCCCCCACCACGACCTCCGTGGCAGAAAAACTGCAAAATGTGGATGCTCACAAAGGACCTCCTGAATTCACAGCTGGAATTAAAATCAAGGAGAATGTGTTCCCCCCCACCCCCGCCTTTCTTTTTATTAGAAAGAGTGAAAACAGCCCAATTCCTTTAAAGGATTTGCTCATTAGCCCTGTCCCCGTGGAGAACCATCACCTACCATGATCCCCACAGCCAGCCCCCCCAACCCCCTCCCAGACCCCCCCCAGACCCCCCCCCCAACTCCATTCTCCTGAGAAAAACTTCAGCTTTTCTCACCAAATCACCAGGCAGCTCCCAGGCCCTGAAGTGCCCTGGCATCAACATACAACATAGTCACCCAGCCCCTCAGCAAGTGGAGCTTTCAGCCTCCTGCAACCTTTTCCCCCAACCCATTTCTCATGCCTGTTAAAACATCCAGAACATTCATTTTCATTCATTAAGGCAACAGTGCATAAAAGAATGAAGCCCACAAGCTCTGGAGCCAGTCTGCCGGACTTTGAGTCCCAGCCCAGTCATTTACTGGCTGTGTGACCTTGGGCAAGTGGCTTAACGTCTCTGAGCCCCATCTGCAAAATGGGAGCAAGGACAACCCATAGGGCTGGGATGAGGATACAATCAGATAATGCATGTAAAATGCTCATCCCGGTGCCTGGAACAGAGAAAGCACTTGTAAATGTTGACTTTTTGTCATTGTTAAATATTGGCTTCCTGGTTCAGTGCTGGCTCCTTGTAAGTCCTCAGCAGAAGTTTCCTTCCCTTCTCTTCCCTAATGCCCTAAACCCAAGAGCCACCACCATCGCCCTAGGTGGTAGGACAGTTATTTGATTCCCACCTGCCTTCTTTTGGATCATCCTGGGCCAGTGGATGGGGACTGGTTCCAAAGGTCCCACCACCTTCCCGGCTTCCTGCACCCCTGGACTCTCGCCAAACTGCAGTCGGCCAGTTTGGGTGCAGTCTGTCTTGCAGTGGTTGGAAAGTTTGTCTGGTCCTCGTTTTCCTGCCCCGGAAGGAGCTGTATCCCTGAAGCCCCTGACAGAGGCTGTGAGTCAGTTTCTCGCCATCCCCAGACTCAGCTCATTCCAGGTCAAATCAAGTTCAGGGGCTGCTGCACAGGGCAGCCTCTGTTCTGGAAGGTCCTGGCCCCGAGGATAGTCACTGAGTCTCACCCAGGCACAAGCCAGAGAAATGAGACAGTTCTGTCCCAGCCTTTTTCTTTGGCCCCCAGCCAAGGTCCTCGGCTGGAGTCACGGCCACAGTTACTCCCAGGTCTGGAGCTGGAGGATCCACGCCAAAGCAGGCCTCCAGCCCAACCCAGCCTGGCCTGCCAAATCTACCCCAGAAGGTGGCCCAGCTTGACCTCCTGCCTCCAGAATGGCACCAGGAGAAGAGAAGCCCAGGAAGAGGAGCCGCCTTCTCAAGGAGCTGGGGGTGTGTGTCCATTTCCTAGGGCGCTGGGGTAGGGGGAGGGGAAGGAAGTGGAGGGGGCACATGAGGGGGCAGTGCAGGGAGCCCTGAGGGCAGAGGGGGATGAGAAAGCCTCCAGCTTCCCTGCTTAACACTCACCCTAAGATTTAAAAGGCCCTTGAGGGATGGGAGAGGTTGTCTACACCTACACCGACACCAGCTCAGTGGGGGCCCATAAGAAGTCCTCAGCAGAAGAAATTTCCTCTCCTTCCCTTCTCTTCCCCATCCCCCAGCCCCCAGGGGCACTGCCATGGCCACAGGTGGTAGAACAAGTACGTGATTCCCACCTGCCTTCCGAGACGTGGTCCTTCCTTGCAGACCCACCAGGATCCCTTAGAAGGTGGGGAGTGATCTCTGTTCAGCCAGCCGGTCCAGGACCCCGACGACCTCCTTTAGGGCCACGTCCCCTGACGGCAGCTCTCTGCCCCCTGCCCCTCTCCTGCCCAGGCCTGCCACGTTGTCATCGCTCTGCTGTACTTGTTCCTTGCGGGTTACCTTGTTGCTACCGTCCAGAGCCTTCACCTGGTGGTGCTGAAGTCTTGGTATCCATTCTGGGGGGCTGCCTCTGTGAGTAGATGCCGAAACGTGGGCCGGCTGGGGAGCAGGCAGACCCCGGGGGACCTGGCATTCGGCACTGGATGCAGGGTGGGGCGGAGTGAGCAAATAGGAGGGAAGCAGCCTCAGCCCCCTTCTCCAGCCTCCTAGCTTGCCTCTGCTCTCTCAGTCACACGGGAAGCAGCTCCTTCCCAGGGGCCCCTGCAGGCCTGCAGCCCAGAAGGCCTGCAGCCGCGGGCTCTCAGCGCCCTCCCCTAATTGACCAGTGCACCCAGCACAGAGAGTGAGCGTGAGCTGGGGCAGCCACACCTTCCTCAGGCTTCCTCAGGTGCCTTTGGATCCAGCCACACATCCCTGGTGCCTGAAGTCTCTGTCAGGGTTGGTCTGCAGGGCACAACTCCCGTCCCCACAAGGCCATTGGCCAGGGTGGGAGATGAAAGCGAGACCAGTGGCTGCATCTTTCCTGGAGGCTCCCCAGGGCATCCTCCTCCACCCCGAGTCTCGGCGGAGTCCCACTTACACACCAAGTCCCAGCTCCTCGGCGCCCTCTCAGACAGGCATCCTGACCCTCTGCTGCCACTTCAGTCCTCTGTCCCCATGGCCCCCACCCCAAGCTTTCAGTGCACAGTAGGGAACCACCATCTCCGCGTGGGTGCCTACCCATCCCCGTGCTCCCAGTGACCGGCACATAGTAGGTGCTCAGCACACATATGAAAGAATAATTGCAGAAAAACACCAGAGACCCTCCAGGTGCTAATATCCAAGAGCTAATATCCTCCAAACTGCAGGATCCAGGAAAGGAGCCAGGGTCGGGGTGGAGAGCATAGTGCAGCTGACACCAGAGGGATAGTTTGGGCTGGTAAACGGGGGAAGCGGGAGGGGGCCGGGAGGGCATTCTGAGTGCAGGACACAGCTGAAGCCCAGGAGTGACCTGTGCACACAGGGAAGACCAGCCTGGCTGGAGAGGGGCCTGGGATGGGCCATGAGCCCCCTTTGTCAGAGGAACGATGCTCTCTACCCCACCAGCCCTCAGAGGCTGGTTTTTTTAGAGAATAGCGGGAAGGGAATTTGTGGGTTTCAAGGCACCCCAGCCTCTCTCTTACGACTGTTTCAAATCTGGCCCGCAGTTCCTCATTTCAGGGATCTTGGCGATAGCAATGGAGACGTTTCAGAAAAATTATCTGGTAAGTCGGAGAGCAGAGAGTGTTCAAGCAGAAAAGTCCCCGTCCTGGAGGTCTGCCCTCTCACCCCTACTCCCCACCTTTCTCCCCACCTGCTGCCCTTCCTCCACCCCAGCTCTGGCCACCGTCCTGTCAGGCCTGGAGGCGTCACCCAGCCTGTTCACACAGCAGCCCGGGTGATTGTTCTGCCAGCCCCACCTCCCTCGGCTCCCCTGTGCCCTGGGCTTGCCTCCCATGTCAGCAAGTCTATGAGGCCCGCAAGCCGGCCGCAGCTGGGTGTCCATCAGCTTCTCATCTCTAAGCGCCAGCCAGACACAACTGTTCTTTGCTTGCACTGTGCTGGCTCCTGTCCGAGCACCTTGCCCTTTCCCCACTGTGCGTTCTCTCCTGGCTTTGACTTCCTCCTGATCATTCTTCAAGGCTTGGCTTACACGCCTCCTCCTCCAGGCAGTCTTCCCTGACTGCCTTGGCTGACTTCTGTGTCCGCACAGCTCCTGACTCTCTCTCTCATGCACTAAGCTTGGGCAGCAGATGTCTGAGCATCTTTCTACCCCAGGGTGGCCCAGGGAGGCACAGAGTTGGCACCCACACAAGCCCGGATGGATGGAGGTGGATGGGGGATGGAAGGACCATTCCACCAATCCTGTGTCATGGCCTCAGCCCACCTCCATCCCCCATGCCCAGGTCCACATTCATGCCCCGCAGCTTGGGCTGGGCTGTGGCTGCCCCTTGCTCTCTCAGGGGGTGTAGAGATCAGAAGGGTATTGTGCCATTTACCCAGAGCAGAGGCAGGAGATGCTTGACAAAAACCTGCCTCTTCTTCCTGGACTGGGCCCCTTTCAAAACCATAAGCCTCCCTACCTCCTACCCCTGTGCGTAGGGAGCCTCTCATTGCAGAGAAATCCATTCTAGCGTAAGGGGTTGGAGGTGCCTTATGTCTATACTCTTTCCCTGGTACAGGGGTTTGCACTTGGCAAGAGCTCCTGGAATAATGCGTAAATAACCCAAGATGATGATGAACAGAGGCATTTCAGGGGCCATGGGTGGTGGGGAAGGAGGCAGACGTGAGTGAGTCTTCACTCAGGGCTGGTCCCACCCTTTCCTGTGGGTGGGGAAGGAGCTGGGTGGGGGGTCATTTGGGTGCCTCATCAGTTGGCATATCTGATGCCAGGAAGATTGGGGGCAGCTTTGAGAGGGAGATGGCAGTGGGAGCATCCTTCTTTGTTACAAAGTTTATGGATCCAGAGGCGGCCCTTGGGTTCTCCCGATCCCATCCCATAGAAAGTGAGGTCCGGTCCGGACCACCGGCCTCCTCGGTGGTCAGCTAGCTCAGAAAGCCATGTTTGCACGAGGAGCCTCAGGCCCAGGGACAGGCAGCATTTTTCTGAGGTCAAAGAGTGAGCTACTGGTTGGCCTGGGTGGAGGGCCTAGATCCCATCTATAACCTTCGGACAGTGATTGTTACTTTTCTTTTTTGCTCATAGAAGGTGTGCCTGGTAGCAAACACCATCAGCTTCTTCTGTGTGCTGGCTGGCCTCTTTGTCATTGCCAAGGATCTCTTTCTGGAGAGTCCATTTGACTTCCCCATCTGGAAACCGTACCCCAATGACACTGTGAGTGCCTGGGCCCCAGGGGTCCTCTGACTCCCAGGAAGGCACTGCCTTGGGCTTGGCCCAGAGGAAGTTTCCAGCTCTCAGAAAACCTCTTCTGGAGCCCGGCACAGGCGGCAGGGCCCTTGGTGGATCTGTTCCCAGCCCATCCCCCCACCCTGAGGCGTGGTGCCGAGGGGATGATAGCCTTCTCACTGGTCAGCATCAGGAAGCCAGACAGGACCTCGAGTCACTGAGTCCAACTTTAATAGATGGGGAAACTGAGCCCAAAGAAGGGGAGGGGCCTGTCGGAGGTCAAGTAGCAAGTTGGCAGCAAATTCAGGACCACAGTCTAGGACGGCTGATTCCCTGTTCAAGGCTCTTTCAATATCGTAGCCCCAGTGACCCCATTATCTGTGAGCCTCACAGCAGACTTGCAGAGCTGGCCGAGTTCACTTTGTTACCCCCATTTTATGGGAGTGAACACTGAGGTCCAGAGAAGCTAACCTAGTGGACCAAGGCCACACAGCACGGCAGGGGTGCAGTGAGGACTCAGCTGGGTCTAGACTCCAAGCCCAGGGCTCTTTTTGCGACTCTGCCACCCCTGAAGCAGGTGGACCAGCCATTCCGTGTGGGTGTCTGCGGGCCTCAGGGTCAGGTTCCAAGCGTTCTGACCATGGTGGTTCACGGTTCCTTATAGCTGCCCTCCACCATGCACATGCAGGTGGGGGCACACACACACAGACACGTGTGCAGAGACACACACATGCACACACTTCCCCACCAAATGCTCATGGCCCTGTGAGACATCCCAGCTGCATGGTGGTCCTCAGCCCAGCACTTCCCCTCCCCCGCTATAAGAGATGCTCCCTCTCCCTGAGCACAGGTATCCCCATCTAAGTGGGGTTGGAGAAGATGATGCTTAAGACCACCTGCCATTCTACCAGGGACCTACGAGATTCTCCAGTCCTCAAACACTACTCACCGAGGACCTGTGTGTGCCAGGCGCTGGGCATAGAGCAATGACTGAGACAGACCCCATCCCAGCCCCACAGAACCTCGCCCTGCCTCCGGGGCACACCTGGGAGCTGAAGCCCCACTGTCTTTGCTGGCGGGTCTAACCCCTGCCCGTGCCCATGCGATGGGTGCAGATACCCAGCGAGGACTTACCTGCCTCTCCCTCCCCTGTCTCCCTCCCAGGTCCACATCCAGAGGCTGGAGTTGGCCCTGCTCTGTCTTACCTGCCTGGAGGTCTTCCTGCCGGGGCTCATGGCCATCATGGCCTATAGGGATACCCACCTGTCTGCAGAGGTGAGGGTCTTCAGAAGATGGGAAACACAGAGGGGGTAGCCACAGAGGGTGCAGGCAAAGGGGATGTTGCCAAGCACTTACAAAGTGGGACCACATACAGAGGCAACCCACAGCCCAGTAGGGGAGACAATGCATGGTAGCAGGGAGGATGCCATTCGACATGAAAAATGTGAGGCCACCAAGGAGAAAAGACCATGGGCGCTCAGGACAACAGGCCACTGTGCTCCCAGCTCTCAAGCCCCTGGAAATCTTATGGGGGAGATCCGTGGAGATCGGCAGGATCCGGACCCACAGGTAAGATGAGAGAAGGGACCCACAGCAGAAGGAACAGCAGGTGCAATGGCTCAGAGACGGGCCAGGGAAGGCTGGAGGAGCTGCAGCATGTTGTGGGCTGTGGCTGTGGTGGGAATCAGCGGGGGGATCACAGGGACTGAGCACTTCGGGGGTACCAAGGACCCTCTCTGTTAAGCACATTAGAGAAACATGACTTATTTAACTGAAGCTTCTCAACCACCCTTTGAGGTAGGTACTGACCCCACCCCATTCTACAGATAAGTAAACCGAGGCTTAGAGTGGTCACATCACTTCCCAAGGTCAAACAGCCATGAGAAAAACCAGGACTCAGACCAAGGCACGTCCCACCCATAGCCAAGCCCTCGTGTGCTCATGAGGATGGCAGAATGGCAGGCTGAGGCCAGATAGATTTAGAAATAAAAGAATAGATGCCCTCAGGATCACTTGCCCCACCCCAGAAGTTATTTCCTAGGCTCATTTCTTTAAAGGAAAAAAGTTCATACTATAATCTTAACTTTCAAACACTGTAAAAAAAGAATATGTTCTAAAGTCCCCATAATTCTGCAACTTTAACACTTCAATTGTTTTCATGTTAGCATCCTTGATGTACTGAGTTTTCACATAACGCCGATATGACTTTGCACTGGCGTTTTACTTAACACCAAACAAATAAGTTGTCCTAGTCCCTGCCTGGCTGTCTGGCAGGAAGTCTTCTTGTTAAGACGGTAGAGAGCTGGAAGGGACCTTGAGTCACTGAGGTCAACCCCATTTTTAAGGTCAGGGAGACTGAGGCCCCGCCACCTAGTGGCAGGAATTAACAATAACTGTTCCCACTTCCTGGCATGTGCCGTGCGCAGAGCACCGTGCTGAATGCTGCAGGTGGCTGTATCAGTCTCCTATCACTGCTGTAACAAATTAACACAAATTTGGCAGGGGAAAATGACACAGCTGTATTATCTTACAGTTCTGAGGTCAGCAGTTTGCAGTGGTTCTCCCTGGGCTAAAATCAAGCTGTGTGGGCCGGGCTGCCTTCGCTTCTGGAAGCTCTGGTAGAGAGTCTGTCTCCTCACCTTTTCCAGCTTCTAGAGGGCGCAGACATTCCCTGGCCTGTGGCCCTTCCTCCATTGTCAAAACCAGCAGCCCAACATCCTCCGATATCTCCCTTCTGTCTCCATTCTACTCGGTTAAGGACTCTTGGGGTTCCATTGTTCCCACCCAGGGAATCCAAGACGATCTCCCCATCTCAGCCTTAATCTGATGAGCAACCTCCATTCCCCTTTGCCATGTAACCTAACATGGTCGCAGGTTCGGGGGAAAGACACAGATGTCTTTGGGGGCCACACCTCCTTGAACCTCACAGCCACCCTCAGAGGCAGGTTCTGCGTTCCCGTTTCTAAGAGGAAGCATGAGGCTCACAAGGGTTAAGTGACTCCCTACAACCACACGACCAGTAAGTGGCCAAGTCCCCAGGGCCTCTGCGCCCTCCTGCATCCGGGAGCCAGTGCCGGACACAGGCTCTGCAGCTCCCTGTCACCGATCAGGGACGAGGAAAAGGCAGCATTAGACCTGCCCCCAGAATGAATTCTAGCCCAGAGCGACCTTGGTGTATCAGCTGGCCCAGCCCCACCGGGAAAGCCAACAGGGTGAGTGATGTGCCGGGTCACCAGCACACAGGTAGCAGGCCAGGAACAAGGGCCAGGTCCACTGCCTCCAACCTGGCCTCTCCCTTCTCAGGATCACAGATGGGGAGAGAGTCATACCCTAGCCTCCTGGAAGTCCCTCAAGCCTCAGTTTCTCCACCTTCATGGGGAATTGAGACTCCAACAAGTCAGCCAGCGGGAAGGGCTTTGTCGATGGCCACTCGCTCCACATATAAGAGCAGCGGGGATGGTGGCTTCTCTTTTGCAGAAGGATGACCTGTCCCTTATTCCTGACACACCATTGGAGTTCAGGGGGCCGCCGATGACGCCTCCACCATCCTATGAGGATGTGACTCAAGGCAACGTGCAGGACAAACAAGAGCAGCGGTGAAGAGGTCCTGGGCTCCCCGCACCATCAGAATTCACCCCGTGGGCCTATCTCCCTGGAAGATATGGACTGATTCCGAGGGGTGGTTACCGAAAAGGGGCAAATGGTGCCATTGCTAGAAATGTCTGCCCCATGCTGGTGGCCAAGACATGGGGCCAGCCCAGCCCCTCAGGCCCAGGAGGGATCTCCAGGCCCCCAGGCCCCGTAACACCTCAGCTGGACCGAGCACAGCTGGATCCTGCCTCCCCACCCAGCCAGCCCTGGGAGCAGACCCCTGGGCCGGAAGCCCCCTGCACCCCTTCCACCCTCCCTGTCTACTTCCCCCAGTCAGTAGGGCACACAGGGGGCCTGTCCATGTGGGGCTGTGAGTGGAGCCAGAGAATTTCCCTCAGAGCCCAGGAAGGCACCATCTTCCCTTGACCCAACCTACCCAGAGGCCTCTGGGAGAACTTGTGCATCTGAATCCCTGGATTTGGGGTGAGGGCAGCAGGGGTGTTGAGTCAGGCAGAAACTCTGATCAGCTCTTCCCTCCAAACCGTCTGTGTGTCTCCCTGCCTGCCCCAGCAGGCCTCAGTGTCTCCATCTCTACAGCGAGGGGGAGAGTAGATGAAGTGATCCAGGTGGAAAGCTCTGACATCAGAGTCAAGTTCAGGATCCCAGCTGTGACATCCGAGGTTGCCAGTGAAGCTTCAGCCTCGGAATTCCACACCTACTTGGGCTGAATAAATATGGGAGAGAGAGACCCACCTTCCTCATGTCCTGAATTTCAGTCATCCGAGGACAGTCTTCATGAGTTTTGTTTATTTGCAGACTGTACTATATTCCCTTTATGTTTCCTTAAATTGACTTTTCTTCTCAAATACGATTACGTTAGAGGGGTACTTTGTATCAGCAACAAACAGGAAGTCAGTATCTTTCCGTAAAAAGAAGCCAACCACAAAAATCAGGTAAACATGGTAAAAATAAAACAAAAGCAACTTGCCTCCCCACCTCCGTGATCTCACCTGCTTCTCTCTGCCTGTTGCTCACTCTATACCAGCCACCCTGGCTTCCTGGAGGTTCCACAGACACCCTGGGCACACCTCTGCCTCTGAACCATCCCCTTGCCCTTCCTCTGCCTGGAATCTCTTCCCCCAGAGATTTGCAGAGCTCACTCTTTGAATCTTTACTGGGCTACCTACTGGGCCAAAGCTGATGTCATTTAATCCTCACATCAATCTGGGATGTAGGTTCTGTTACCATCCCCATTTCATGCAGGCTCAGAGAAGTTAATCAAGTTGCCCAGAGGCACCCAGCTATAAATGGCAGAGCTGGGATTCAGACAGGGACAATCTGGCTTCAAACTGAAGTGCTACCCCCTGATGGCACCCTAACACAGCTCTAGCATGACCCCTGCTCCCTGGGAGCTGCACATTCGCTGGTCAGATGAGACTTGCAGGTGTGAGCAGCTACGATACTGGCCTACATAGCAAAGTCAGCCCTCGCAGCTCATGGGAGCCCTCTCCTCCCAGGCGGGCCATTTCCCAAATGGTAGCCCAGGTTTTTGGTTGCCTGGGATAGAGTCCTCTGCACAGTCTTATAAAACTCCTGTGTGCAGTGATGCCCTTAGGATCACTTGCCCTTGCATCAAATATTCCTGGGGTTTGAGGTTCTTTGAATTCTCCTATCTGCTTTGTCACCTCCCTTGGTGCCACTTCTGGCTCTCACCTCTGGTTTTGATCACTGGCTTGCCCGTAGCCTCTTTTCTCCTCTTCTGATCTGCTGCTTCAGTGGGTTGCAGCTGGCTTTAGGACAGAATGTGAAGTAAAAGTCACTGGGCTCTGTGGAAGCATTACAGACAGCCAAAAGCCATGCAAATGTTTGGGACAAATACGGTCTTTGAAGGGCATACTGAAAAGGTGAAAGAAAAGGGTGTGATGGGCAGTGTGGCTGTCTGGAGAGCTGGGTGCCAATTCCAGCCCTGCTAACCATGCCATGCTCCCCAGCCTTGCCCACCTCCTTCCCTGGGAGTCTGAGAGCATCTGCATCCAACCCCCACCCTAAGTTTTCCCCAAACCTATGGTCTCCTCCAGTCTATAGGATAATCCTGCAAACGCTTACCCCATCCCCACCCGAAAACATCAAGAGGAAACGCAAAGTCACGCCCCTCGTCCTTCCTCACAATCCCCCCCTGCACCCCTGTCCTCAAGACAGGTGATGGAGCAGGGCAGCCTTACACGCATTCATTCCCACCTTCCACAGGTAAAGACTGCATTGCACCTGCTACGTCTGGGGGGCAAGGGGGAGACCACCACCAGCAAACCCCTACACGGTCTCTAGCCTCTTTGGGGTTAGACTCTGGTGGGCGAGACAGGCAGTAATCAAACAATCACACCAATAAACACGTAACTGCTGGAAAGGAAACCGAGAGGGGTTAAGAAGAATGTAATGGGGAAGTGATGTGGAATACGGGGCGGGTAGAGATGGGGAGGGGGGCGAGTTTGGGCTTTTCTCTGGAGGTTGTCTTAATGGAGGCCTGAAGGTTGTCCAGGGACTTCCCTGGTGGCGCAGTGGTTAAGAATCCGCCTGCCAATGCAGGGGACACGGGTTCAATCCCTGGTCCAGGAAGATCCCACATGCCACAGAGCAACTAAGCCCATGTGCCACAAATACTGAGCCTGTGCTCTAGAGCCTGCGTGCCATAACTACTGAAGCCCGCATGCCTGGAGCCCGTGCTCCGCAACAAGAGAAGCCACCGCAATGAGAAGCCGGCGCACCACATCAAAGAGCAACCCCCGCTCGCCGCAACTAGAGAAAGCCCGCACACAGCAACGAAGACCCAAAGCAGCCAAAAAATTAAAAAAAGAAAAAGTCTGCCCAGCGCTGACCAGGGGAAGGGTAGGCCAAGGCACAGGGTCCGAGCTGGCTGGGCCCTGCCGTTTCTTTCATGCAGACGGAGCTCTTTCCAGGTCTCAGCCTTCAGCCCACACCCTCACCTCCCCACCACCCCAGACGGCCTCCATCACTTGCTCCCTGCCTCCCTGCTTTCTTCCCAGCATCCTGCTACCCTGCATTCATTCAGGAGCAAATTGCCTGCTAAGTGCCAGGCCCCTGCCTGGAGGGAGAAAAAGAACCAGTGGGAGATATACTTTGAGGTTTGTTGCAGGGAATCGGCTTATATGGATGTGGGGCTGGGCAGGCTGTCAGGAAGGACTTGCTGGATCTTCTGGGCATGGCCTGGAGCTGCCATCCACGAGAGATTTTATTCATCAGGGAATCCTCAGCTCTATTCTTTAAACCTTTCAACTGATTGGATCAGACCCACCAGATTATCCAGGAAAATCTCCCTTACCTAACAGTCAACTGACTATGGATTCAATCACACCTACAAACTATCAATACCTTCACAGCCACTGGGGACAGTAGCCTAGCCAAACTGATACATTCAAGGACTATCCTGGACACACAGACACAAAGAAATTGCAGAAAGAGAGTTAGATAGGACTGGCAGTTATAGAATTATCTTTAGCAGGTGTGGAGGGGGATTGTCTGCAAACATCCACGTGCTAAGGAATTTTATTCCGCTCCAGTAGCTGACCTTGATTGAGTTTTTACACTGTGCCAGCCACCATTCTAGGTCTTTTATAAGAAGTCCTCACAAAAATGAGTTCATGGTTAAGGAAACTCAAGCACAGAGAGGTTACGTAATTTACTGAAGTCACACAGCAAGAAAGCGGTAGAACCAGGAATTACAGTCAGTCAGATGCCAGAGCCTGAACTGGTTACCACTCTGCAACGCTGCCTCTGTTTCCTAGTTTAGCTATGTCAGGAGGTGACTGAGCAATTTGTCAACATCATCTCTTAGTCCTCCAGGATCTTATGAGGAAAGGTCTGTGGTTATCCCAATTTTACAGGTAAAGATACTGCGGCCTAAAGAGGTTGTGTAATGCAACTCCTTGGTGGCAGAAGCAGGATTCAAGCCTTCATTTGATTGACAGCCAAGTCCAGCCCCTTCACCTCCTTGAAACAGAGGTGAAAAAGCCCTTCTTCAGTGGCTCTGGAGAGTGAGAAACAACCACAGGACCCACCGGGCAGGGTGTTTTGGGAACACAGATGGAACAGGGCAGCCAGGGCTGTGCTGCAGGCGGATTGGAGACCTGGCTGAGCCTCAAAGGGAGGAATGGTGTCCTGGCAGAGGGAACAGCATGGGCAAAGGCATGGGAGGGAGGGAAGCAAGAGGCAATTCTGGCCTCCAAATACAGGAAGCACCCTTTACAAAGAGGTTAGCATCAAAAGTCAGTGGGTCAGATGAAAACCATTGCTCTGGACTGAATGTTTGTGTCCCCACCCAAATTCATATTTGAAACCCTAATTCCACATATGATGGTGTTTGGAGATGGGGGCCTCTGGGGGGTCATTAGGTCATGAGGGTGGAGTCCTCATGATGGGATTAGTGCCCTTAGAAGAGACTGGAGAGACCTTGCTTTTCTCTCTGCTCTGGACCATGTGAAGACACAACGAGAAGGTGACCGGCTGCAGGTCAGGAAGAGGGCCCTCACCAGAACCCAACGTGCCGGCACCCTGATCTCGAATTTCCAGTCTGCAGAGTTGGGAGAAATAAACATTTGCTGCTTAAGCCACCCAGTCTATGGTATTCTGTTATAGCAACCTGAGCAGACTAAGACAGTCATGTAGGGTCAAAGTCATGTAGGGACTTGTCCTCAAAGTTCAGTAATACAAAACCAGACCAACTGGGGGAGCAGCACATTCCGTCCCATCAGGGCTCACTCTGGGGCATCGGCTTGTGGAGAAGGTGATAGGAGTCCCCTACCTATTTAGATCCTGACTTTTCTCTCCCCCAACCCCTGGAGCAGGGTAGGGGGTGAGGCGACAGAGCGTGAATAGTTGAACCTGAGCAGTTAAAGGTCACGTCAGGGCTCTGCTCTGGGTTGGTGGGATGGGCCTGAAGCTCGGGGCAGAGACGGGCAGGGAGGCAGCACCCAGGGTGGGGGGAGGGGCAGCTCAGAGGTCTGACTTGGATCAAATCACCTGTAGAGCCTTTAAAATCTATAGATTCCCCCAGGCTCTGCCTCCAGTGACTGTCACTTAATTGGTCGAGAGCAGTGGTTCTCACTGGCAATGTCTGGAGATATTTTTGGTTGTCATTGTATAGGGGGAGGGTGCTACTGGCATCCAGTGGGTAGAGGCCAGGGATGCTGCTAAACATCCTGCAATACCGGGACAGCCCCTCCCCTTCCAACGACGGGAGTATCCAGCCCCAAATGCCAATATTGCCAAGGTTGGGAAACTCTGTGCTAGGATGAGGCCTGGGCTTCCATAGTAAGCAAAGACCAGGGGGAGCCATTGATTTGTGTTCTGGAAAGATCTCTCTGAGACTATGGTGTGGGAAGTCCAGAGAACTTCCCACCTGGACAGGAGCCAGCATTTTTCCTCTGGCTCATCAGCAAACCCTTGTGCCTGGTACCCAAGATTCAGGTCATTGGGAGCTTCCTGCCTGTTTAATCCTGCCAAAGGGCAGGTAAAGACCCCTCCCCACACATAGTTAGTCCTCTGCCCTGCTCTGGCCAGCAGTTCTTGCCCTCAGAGAGGTTAAGTGACTTGCCCAAGGTGGCACAGCTAGTGAGTGGCAGAGCTAGGTCAGGGCTGCATGTGGCCCTGATGAGGGTGAGGGTCCTCAGACACCGTTCAGGGCCTCTCTGCCCTGGGGCTTTACTGACCAGCAAAGCCGGGGCCAGTCCACTGAATGGGTGAGGGGCTAGCTTGGTTGCAAGAGGACACGGGACACTGAGAGACAGAGTGAAGAGGGCTGAGGAAAAGTACAGCGACAGTGAGGGTGAGCTAAGCACGCGGAGGAGGAGGGGGGACCCATGGGAAGCCAAAGAGGCTGTGGGGTGAAGACCATTCCAAGATAAGGAGGATTTTTTTTAAAGCCCCAAAATATGTACGAGAGTCTGGGTGTGTGCTAGGTGGGGGACCGGGTGTGCGTCTGTGAGCAGAGCCTGGGTGCACCGGGTGAATCACTTCCTTTTATTCACAGTGATGTCGACACGCACCGACTCGGAGCAGCACCCCGCTTTCTCCGCGAGTGGTTTCACGTGCAAGCCTGCGGGCCGACCCACAGGACAGGCTTCCGTGGGATTTAAAGAGCATAGTGGGCAAGTCAAACATTCTATGTCTTTACCTTTCTTAATTGAGTCAAACCTGGCTCTGAAAGGTGGGATAGTGTCGACTTAAAAAAAGTGCACAACGTGAGAGTTGCAAGTTAAGTTTTATTTGGGGGTAAAATGTGGACTGCAGCCCGGGAGAGAGCATCCCAGGTAGCTCTGAGAAACCGCTCCAAAGAGGCAGGGGGGAAGTTCAGTATATATGTGATTTCGGTGAAGGGGGAATACATGCAATCAAGCACATATTTTTTACAGAAGGTTTCTGCTAGTCTCGTGAAGGATACTGCTAGTCACGAGGAGCTGACGTCACCATGAAGGATTTTAGTGCTTTTCTCGATATGAGGAGATACAAGAATTGGGCTCATAAAATTGGCTTCTGAGAATATCTAACTATCTGAAGATCTGTTCTGCCCGTGTTTCCCAGAGCACAGAGGGCCTCATTTCTGCTCTCCACCTGAACTCCTTTCAGGGGGTGTTGAAAGTCAGCAGCTGCAGCAGGACATGGTTTAATCCTTGTAGAGGTAGATGGCAAGTGCCAATGGAAAATGCCAATTTGTAGTAGACAATAGTTTTGCTCAGTCATTATTGGGGCTCTGTTGAGCACCACTGGGTCATATAGAAACTCCAGGGCTTCATCTTTGGAATAGTGGGGGGCAGGGGCAGGACCACATCCACGGAGGCCTCTGCTGCCCGTTTGGCTGCACGATGTGGACCCCAGAGCTGCCCTCGTACCCTCTGTGTGGGGTGGGCTTGCCCCGTGAGCCCCTCCCACCACTGCCCTGAAGGCTGGAGGACCTGTGTGGCCACCAACTTTTTAATTAATTTTTATTGGAGTATAGTTGATTTACAATGTTGTGTTAGTTTCTGCTGTACAGCAAAGTGTATCGGTTATATATATACATATATCCGCTCTTTTTTAGATTCTTTTCCCATATAGGCCATTACAGAGTATTGAGTAGAGTTCCCTGTGCTATCCAGTAGGTCCTTATTAGTTATCTATTTTATACATAGTAGTGTGGCCACCAATTTTGAGCCCTCCTATCACCTCCCTGGTCTCCAGGCCTCCCACCTCCCCAGGAAGGGCCACTCCCCATTTCCTGGCCAAGCACCCACCTCTCTCCTCCCCTCCCTCAGCCCCCTTCAGAGGACTCCACTGTAATTTTTGGATGGGCCAAACCTTCCCCGAAAGATCCGAAGGGAAGCACGCATAGGGCCGTCCTTGAAACTCAAAGATGCTATGACCATCCCCTGTTCTCTCCTCATGGAGGCCTCAGAGAAGACCCCAGACCTGAGACAGACCTCAGAAGATTTTTCTGTCCTTTCCAGGAAAGAGAAGGGATGAGCCCGCCGTCAGGAGTATAAGGGGGGGAAAGGCACGGTTTAATTTCTCCAGCAGGTCACTCTGCCTCCCAACTAGCACGAGAAGCATACCTCTGCCTTTCTGCCTCTTGGTTTGCCGTGGAGCCTTCCTGGCACCTGCTCCCGGCCTCCAGGGCGATGCTCGGAGAGCTCCAACAGCAATGGTGCCTGGGAGAGCAGTGAGCACACAACCCACATGGTGCTCCGGAAGTTAGCATCACGGTCATTCCAGGGCTACAGAGGAGAAGCGAGGCTGCGAGGGGGGAAGGGGCGGGGCCAGGTCCCTGTCCGGTGGGCGGGGCAGGGCGATCCCATCCAGCCCCACCCTCAGCCCCGGGCTCCTCGCTGTGCCATCCCGCTGCCAGTCAAGCCTGACCCTGCCGCATCCACGTGGCCACCTCCACTCGCTTTCTGTCCCAGGCTCTTGCTTCCACCCCAAATCCCTAAGAGATTCCTCCGGAGGAGCTCCCAGGGGCCGGACCCTCCCTCTTGTCTGGGAGAACGTGGCTTGGGGGGCTCTGAGAAGGGAGAAGGAAGGATGAAGGGAGCAGAGGGGCCCCTGGCAGCCCCACTCATGGGGGGCCCACTCACCTGTGATTGCAGAGAGCAGGCCCGCCAGCCCCAGAAGCGCCACTGGTTTCCTGGGTTGGTTTCTAGGAGTGAGGAGGAAAACCTGGGGAAACATGTCTGTTACCCACACATCCCTTCAGGGGTGGTCTTTGGGGCCGTTAGAGGACCCCACCAGCCTCCTCCCCTCCTTTCCAGAATTACCTCGCTCCAGCCACACCAACACCTGGCATCCCCCCACGGTGTCCTGTGTCTCCACTCCCCTGTCTGTCTGGAAGTCTCCCAGCCTCACGGCCCACCCTCTCACACTCCTCCGTGGAGCCCCCATACCCACACTCTTCCCCCACCACACACTGACTCTCATGGTGTGCCTTTCATTTTTAAGGGTCTCAAACTCAGAGCCCTTCGGGGGCCAAGTTAGCTGCATAAATGAGCGAAGAAAGTGAAGTATAAGTCAACAGGAATGGCTGTAAACTGGAGAGGGCATCCCCCTTGTAAAGTCATGTAATTTCCAAAAAAATGAAATGAATACCTTGCTGGTCAGACAAGGCCCGTGAACCAGGAAGTTACTTCTGAGGGCCACAAATGCTTGTCCTTTCATCTGTGTGCATCTTCCCCACTGGACCACATGCTCCTTCAGCACGGTGACATATTTTATTACCTGTTTGTATAATAAAACAGACAATAAGGACAACAGGGTTCAACCAGCAATGGTGACACAGCTCTCACCGAATCTCTGCCTTGGTCTGGGTATGAATCAGAAGGCCTGGAGGGTGGCAAAGTATTGATGGCAGCGTTACTGAATTTGCAAACTGATGTCTAATCTCTCCTAGAAATTCTCTTCCCCGGCCTTCCTTGATACTAGTTCCTTTGGAACACTCCACTGATCTTGCTGGCCTCTCTGCTCACTGGACAACTCCATCAGAATGTGCACCAGCCACTCAAACTGGACATGGAGCAGAATTTTATTCTTCTCTACTTCCACTATAGCATGGGCCAGAGAGGTGCTCGCCTCTTTAGAAATGTGCACAGAATTGACAGAAATTAAGAGGGCAGGGAAAACAGTCAAAAACAAAACAAAACAAAAGAAAAAAACCAAACTCTTGGAGAGCAATGAATGAGGCTGGAAGAGAGGAAATTCAGAAGGCAAGGCTCCTGGAACAGCCTGTATCAATGGGTCCCAACAGGAACAGATGGCACGCTCACGCTCAACGTGGGTAATGGGAGGAGGAGGGTTTAATAAAAGGGCTATTTACAAAGACAATGGCAAGGTTTAGGAAAGGTGACAAAGAATGGTGCAATACCCCCAGGCCATTAGTGGTAGGGAGCTATTGCCCTTGGGAGAGGATGCAGCCAATCCTTGGTGACCTGGGAGGGAGGGAGGGAAAAAATACCCCAGCTTCAACCTCCTCCCCACCGCCACTCCCACCCCCATCCCCCCATCCCCGAGATTTCCTTCCAGCATCTCTCATTGGCTGAAACCAATAGGAAACTGGCCAATAGGGAGCCTGCTGTGGCAGTCATCAACCACCTGGATCCTGGCATAGAGTAGGAATGAGACGGTGGGTGAGAGAGTGATCCTGGAGGGGCACACGTGGATGTCAGTACCCTGGCTGCCCCAAATTATCTGCAGTTTCCTCCCTTTGTCTCTATGAAGACCAGCCTCCCCATTCCTGCTCCACCTGGTTCTCTCCTGTCATCAGCTGCCTGAACAGCTCTAACATCGTCCCCTGCCTTAATCCCCAAGCTCCAACTCAAAGAATCTCAATGTACGCACTAGCAGGGACTTCAGACATCAGCTAGTCTACCTCGCTTTCATGCAGCGGAGGAAACTGAGGCTGAGGGAAATAACCGGTCTGAGGATTAGAAGATGCCTAGAAGGAAGAACTGGGACCAGCCCTCAGGCTGCACACACGCCACCACAGACATCTGTGGGTACACAGCGAATGAAAACACTGCAGTCATGTCAGCGCCGGGGGAGGCAGGAAAAAGTAGGCTGCTAATGTTTTAGCAGCAGAACTTTTGAAAAGCAAAGTCTTCTGTAGATAAGACAGATAAAGGACAAGACAGATAAAGGTGGTATTTTATTACTGTAAATGTCTTTTACAAGTACATTTATCTATTGTAAAGTGTCAGTGAAAGCAATGAGGCAATTTCAACGAGCACCAAATTTGAAACCGAAGAGTGTAATAGCTGTATCCACACTATTTCTGAATTTGATTTGATGGCATGCTGTCAAGAAAGGCGTGAGGCAAATAGACAAGTAATTGCAAATGATAATGGTTTTTACCAGCTTGCCTGACAATCTCGGGGTGCTGTTCAGTGAAATGGAGTGGGCATGATAAATTTTAAGTCAAAGTCACACAGAAGCGGTATGAACTAGCAGCCCAAGTAAACACATTAGTGGATTCCAACTGTCAAAATCTGGGATACAATGTACCCTTGAGGGTGCCTAATTGCATTACAGTTTTTAAAAAAATAGTTACAGTCTATGTTTTTAAAATGAAATTCCAGTGAAAGTTTGTCAGAACCTTTGATGCACCACACCAGAACATTAGTACTCCTTTTTTTAAAACCCCAGAGTAGAAGGAAAATGCCAGAGTTGTCTTTGCTCTGCTATTAATCTGCTGTGTGACCTTTTTTTGAGGGGTGAGGGGTCTTCTCCTCTCTGCCTACAATTTCCCCATATATAAAATTAATAGACTGAATGAAAATGACAGTGCAGCATATCAAAATCTGTGGGATGCAGATAAAGCAGTACTTAGAGGGAAATGTATAGCCTTAGATGTTTATGTTAGAAAAGAAGAGCAGTCTCAACTGTGTAAAATGAGTAAGTCTCTAACTTCACTCTAATTACCAGAATAGCCACAGCATCACAGTCATAACTCCTGACAGTACCAATCATTCTACCCCATCACTCTTATCTCACAGATGGGGAAACTGAAACCCTGGGAAGGGAGTAACTGGCCCAACATCACACTGAATGCTAGTGGCAGAGCCAGGACTTGGACTTCAGACCCACTATTGTTTTTCCAACAAGCTCTTGGGAACAAGACACTGAGGCTTGTTACTCTGGGTTTCTTCATAAGATGGCACAGGAGGAAATCCCAACAATTCCTTATTCTTTGTGAACCTTTGTCAGAATCCCTTTGGGTTCCCCAAACACTCCATCTTTGTCCATTTCCCCACAATGGACACATCCACTCACATGGTGTCTTCTCCCGCCCTGAGACCCTCCTAGGTGCTCCATCCCATTTATTAATCACCTTTTGGGGCTAACACTTTTTAAAGAAGATGTCTGTGGTTGGCCAATCTCTTCCTTTTTAAACTGAATGTGGTCAGTTTCTGTTACTTATGTGTTAATTCTGCTAGACTGGAAGACTATTGGGGTTTTTCCCAGCTTTTATCCCTGGTACTTGATAAATCTATTGGAATTAAAATGACATTTGCTTACTTTGTCTTCCTCTTGGTGTGTGTCTGAGGAGGACCCTGAAGGAAGGAACAGCCATGTGGCTGGGGTTTGGCTTGGACCCCTCTCCCTAACTGGGATGGGCAGAGGGTAGACAGCAGAAATTGACTCAGCACCCACAGTGGGACAGGCATGAAGATGTCACTCCCTTTACACAGATAAGAAAGCTGAGCAGCAGAAAGGTGAAATGGCTGGTCATAAACATCTCCAATATTTATTGGAATCCCAGTGTAGCTCTTACACAGAACAATCACTGGTTAACTCAAGTGAGACCTTGAGTCTTGCTGAAAACTTGTGTCTTAGTCAAATCAGGCTGCTATAACAAAAATATCACAGACTGAGTGGCTTAAACTACAAACATTTATTTCTCAGAGTTCTGGAGGCTGGTAAGGTCAAGATCAAGGCACCGGCAAATTCAGTGTCTAATAAGAGCCCTCCTCCTGGTCTATGACTGTCTGCTCGCTGTGTCCTCATATGGCAGAAGGAGCAAGGAAGCTCTCTGGGGTCTCTTTCATAAGGACACTATCCCATTCATGAGGGCTCAGCCTTCATGATCTAAGCACTCCCAAAGCTCCTACCTCCTAATACCATCATACGGGGGGTTAGGATTCAACATATGAATTTGGGGGGAAAAAATTCAGTTTATGGCACTTGGATTCCATGGAAATATTGGCAGAGTCCAGGCAGGACCTCAGAAATATCAGACATGGAAGTCACACATACTTGGACAATGGGTACTTTTTTTTCAGTGTCAATAACTATTATAGTAGAAATGTATACTTGATCCCAACCATGAGACTAAAAATGTTAGAACTGGAAGCAGCCTTGGGGCTCATGGTCTGGTCCAATGTCTCCATTTTACAGATGAGGAAATTGAGGCCCAAGAGGGGAAGGGTCTTGCCAAAGTCACACAGCAAATCACTACCTTTAGTAGAAGAAGCCAGGTCTCCTCCCTCTCCAAACAGTGCTCCTTCTACTGCCTCGGGCCAACTCCTATGGAACTTATGAGATGTTCCGGTTTTGTCAGCCAGCTCTAACCCTTGGCCTCTATCACCACAAAAGCACCACCTGCCGACTCTTCCTGATGGTTGCTGTGTCCACTGTCGTGGCCCACAGAGGTGGTGGGGAAAGTCTAGGAAAATAATCCCTCCCAAAAAGGTCAGAAGGAGTTAAGGTGAAGCACACATGACCTTCGAGTGGTGTTGGCAATGGGCTTGGGGAGACAGTGAACCTGGGGCCCTTGATGCCTTCAGCTGGCAGAGGAGTTGAGATGCCAGCCTGACCATCACCTGTCAAGGGCCAGGCATGGCCCTGGACAGACATGAGGCTGGCAAACGACTGGCAGACACCCATTTATAAAAGGAAACACAGGCTTTTATAGGGGATGCAGCCACTGCTGCAGAGGGCACGTGGGTGTCTGGGAAGAGAGGCCATTTGAGACAGGTCTACAGGAACCCAAGAGGTGAGTACAGTTTCAAGCCTCAGGAGGGCCCTGATTCCTGCTGCTGGTTTGCATCTGGCAGGAAAGGAGATGCTAACCTGTATGCAGCCCCCTCCCCATGCCAGGAACTGTGCCAGGCCCTCTGCATGTAGCAGCCCATTTACTCCCACAAGATCCCCTGGGATGGATAGTTCACCCCCATTTTTGAGATGAGAAAACAGAGGCTCAGAAAGGTCCACTGACTAGCTCAGATGTGAGAGCTGAGACGTCAGCGCCGCAGAAGGCTCACAGCCAGGAGACCTCACACGCATCACCAAATGCAGCAGGGGCTGAAGGACCAGAGGATGGGATGGGCCCATGTTCTGCAAACTGGCCTGATGAGAAGGATCACCTGGGGGTGCTTTCAAGGGCGAGATTCCCAGGCCCCTCCTCTGGAGGGTCTGATTCAGAAGGCCAGAAGTGAGGCTCAAGGGTCTGTATTTTTAGCAAGCACCCAGCTGATTCTTATGATCAAGCAAGACGGGGAAACATCAGGTGGGGAAAGGAGACAAGGGCGTGGGTTGAGGCCGTAGTTGCCGAGGCTTGGCGGCGGGACTGAGCCAGGCACGTTGTGGGCAGTGAGAGGCTGCAGGTCAGGGTGGAGAAGGAGCGATGTCAGGAGAGGTGAGGAGGAAGCCAGGCTGCTGGGTGGGGGGCCCCATGGTCAGGGGAAGGCTCAAAGCCCCAGACCTCAGACCCCAGGGGCCTCCCAGCTCTCTGTTCCTGAGTTCACTTATAATTTGAGGTGTTTGGGGGTTTTGTTGGGTTTTTTGTTTGTTTGTTTGAATTTTTTTTTCTATTTCTTTATTTTATTTATTTTTGGCTGTGTTGGGTCTACGTTGCTGCACGCGGGCTTCCCCTAGTTGCGGCGAGCGGGGGCTACTCTTCGTCGTGGTGCGCAGGCTTCTCGTTGCGGTGGCTTCTCTTGTGGAGCACGGGCTCTAGGCGCGCAGGCTTCAGTAGTTGCAGCACGCAGGCTCAGTAGTTGTGGCTCGTGGGCTCTAGAGCGCAGGCGCAATAGTTGTGACGCACGGGCTTAGTTGCTCCACCACATGTGGGATCTTCCCGGACCAGGGCTCGAACCCGTGTCCCTTACCTTGGAGGCAGATTCTTAACCACTGCGCCACCTGAGAAGCCCTTGCTGGGTTTTTTTAATGTCTCTCATTTTTGGTCAGGAAGACAGCATGAGGCAGTGGACTGAACGCTGGGTATGGGGGTCAGAAGGTGTGGATTCAAATGTAGACCAACCAATTGACATCTGTCTGAGCTGAGCAAACTGGGAGGAGATGCTCCTGGCCCTGCACATCTCAGGGGAGGTTTAGTAATTAAGCAGGAACATACCTGAAGACACTAGGTAAGTGGTAACAAGCTATACAGGTAGGTGTAAGCCGTGGAGTTGGTGGTGTTACTAAGCGGCCTGACAGAGCAGGACGATAAGGGGAGAGACTGGAAGAGGTGTCCTGAAGTAGGAAAATCCAAGTTTGTAGCCAGAGGTCCTGGGTTCAAGGCCCAGCTGCACTCTTTATTAACTCTGTGATCCATGCAAGTTACTTAACCTCTCTGGTCCTCAGTTTCCCCATGGGTGAAATGGAGATGGGGGTTATCAAGTTATAAACATGGGTCGGTAAGCGTGAGCCTAGGGCAGTAGTTCCCCAGTCCAAACCCCTTCCCTGCTTCCGTTCCATTGATTCCTTTTAACCTGTGTCCCCACCCGTATCCTCCCAGACCCAGGCAGCGACTTTAGTGTGACTTAGTGTGTATGGTTTTGTGAATTGTTTCATGTGCAAGTATTTAATTTACATAAATGGCATTGTGATGTCTCATTCTGTTTCTTGCTTTTATTTCCCACTCAGCCCTGTGTTTAAGATCCATACGCATCGCTCTCTGTGGACACCCTGTCCTTTGCTTTTAACTGTTAGAAATTGCGCACACACACACACACACACACACAACCATGTTTTACCAACTACCTCTCCTACTAATGGATGAGGAAACTGAGACCCAGGAAGTGGGGATCTGCCTGGGAATGCCCACCTCATCCTGGGTATGCCCTCATCCTATGTGTGTGCCACAGGTGTTCCACCGAGAGGATGTCTGAGAGAGCAAAAGCTGAGAGCCCGGCTCCACGTCCCTCCAGCAAGCTTGAGGCAGCCCAGCCCACAGCCCAGCTGCCCTCAGAAGTCAGCTCATCAGCGGTGACAAGCCAGGAGCAGCAGTCAGTGATGGTCTCTCCCCACGAAACCCCAAGGGTGCCCGGGCAGAGCCCAGAGGAGCCTTTCCCACAGCCTGAGACGCTGGAGAATGCCCACTCCAGCAGGGAGGAGACATCCAGCCACCTTGGGAGTAAGTGGACCACTCAGTCCCCACAGATCCTCCTCTTTCCAAGGTAGACATGAAACGGCCACCACCAATCCCAGCAGCCTCGTGGTCAGCAGGATTTACAGGGCCAAGGGTATATTCCAGCTGGAAAGTCAGAGCAACAGGGAGGCAAGACAGATCTGCAGGGTTTTCCCCGCATGGCCTCCAGTTCAGAAAAATAACAGGAAAAGCCTTGGGCAGCCACCATGTCCTGGAGAGCACCTGCTTGCACCCAGAGTGAGCTGGGTAACCTCCTCCTGGGGCCCCTCTGGAGTCAGGGTCCAGCTTCCCTCTGGGTCCCCTCAACCTTCCTTTTCTGATGCCCCACATCTGTACGTGGCTCTCCCCACCGTGCCTGGAAGGTCTTGGTCAGTGGTAAGTTCAGCAAGTGTGAGCAGAGGACGCCTGTCGGGCACTGATGTCAGCACAGCAGCTGAGCCAGCCACTGGAACCCTAGATCCTCTGCTCATCACCTGGGGCCTCTGAGCCCAGCTTTCCGAAGTGGGGCTCACTTAACTTGGCCAATGAGCTGTAAAGGAAAGGAAGATCGGAGAGAGCGTGGGAGAAGCTATTCCTCCTGGATGACACTCAGAGATGCAGAATGTTGAGGGCAAGGTCACAGTGCTGCTTTCAGGGTCAGAGAAGCCTAGGAGGATGCTGGTCCCACCTGGGGACGAATGACCACAAACTCCGGGCAGTCAGCCTAGGCTGAGCCAACTGGTGTTCTGGAAGGAGAGGTTGGAACAAGCAGGAAGCTTGGAGATGTGGTACAGGGAGAGTGGGGACGCGGGCCTTGCGCTTGGGCACAGACAAGCCCAGGTGCCAGCTTGGCAACCTTCAGCAAGTGATGTACGCTGCTGAGCTTCACTTCCCGTCTGAATCCGGTGACGAGGGTGCCTGCCTCCTGGTACTTTGAGCTAAATGATTCGATGCTCAGGGAGTGCTTAGCACCCTTGGAGCCTGGCACCTTGGGGGTAACCAGCATTACTAATTAATAATATCTCATGAAGGAGGACTAGGCCAGATGCCCAAGATGGTCCTAACCCAAGGTTTCTGGGGTTCTGCAAACCCACGGTGCCCCACTGGGGATGCAGTGGCCTGGGTCTACCCCTCGTTGGCTGGGTGAGCTTGGCCAGGCATTCATTCTCCCCAGGCCTCTGTTTCCTTCACTCCCAAGTGAGGCGGTGGATGGGGAGTTTGTCTAAGATCCCTTTTGGCAGGGATGTCTGGACAAAGATTTGCTCAGCCATTTAAATCCCTGGGAGACAGAGCCCCTCCCGGGACCACTGGGGTTTTAAGTCACCCCATCCCCACCCCACAGGCCCTGCAGATGATTGTTGGCTTGCTGCATGTCAGCTGTGGGGCTCTCCTGGCTGCTGTCCCGAACTTTGTGGAATTTCCCACCACTTACCGGTACCCACTGGCTGGCAGAGAGCTTGTGAGTACCCTGAGGACGACGCCAGGTGAAGGCTTCCCATGGAGCCGAGGAAGTGTACAGGGACCTGGGGACCCTGCTCCCTTCCTGGGTCCTCGGGGGAGAGTTTGAAACATCTGTGCAGTGGGGGTGAAGCTATTCTGAGCTCCAGGGGAAGAGCTCGGTCCTCTCCACCTTGCTCACCCAAGGGATGGAGCTGGGCTGTTGGGTGGTCAGCTGGGGGCTGCAGCTGCCTCCTTGCATGTGGGGTGGGAGCGGAGGGGCGTGGTGAAAAAGGGCCCCTGTCCCAATAGGGTTAGCCCAAGGAAGAAGAAAGGTCAGGGTGTGTTAGCAGGGAGAGATGCAAGTCAAGAAATATACCCCCTGCAGTGAAACAAACCCCGCCAAGACTTAGAGTCAAAAAATTGATTTCTAGGCCCAAATCTATCACCTACCAGCCCCATGATTTGGGCAGGTTGTTTCCCTTGTTTCTCCATCTTCAAACTAAGAGACTGGTCCCTCACTCCTCAAAGCACGGTCATGCACCCGCAGCGTGGGCATCACCTGGGAGCTTGTTAGAAATGCAGACTCTCAGCCCCACCCCAGACAGACTAATCCATCGGCATTTAACAAGCACCCCAGGCTCCTTGTATGCTCATGAAGTTTGAGAAGGACCAGGTACCTAGGAGTCTTTTGTGGCCACCTTCTAGAATTCTGGCCCACCAAGCTCCGCAGAGCCCAGTGGGAGGCCTCATGCCCTTCTCTGTTGCCGTAAGCCCCTTTCCTCCCTGCTACGTGGCCACGTCGTGATGAGCCATAGATGCCCACCCTCAGGGTCAGTCCTTCCAGATGGTAAACTTTCCAGCACAAGGAAGGCAGAGCCACCCCTGGGCTCTCAGACCGTAAATCCTGCCTCTCTCTGTAGTTCTTCATTGCAGGAGAAGCCACCCTGATGACCGCAGCAAACTGCACAATTTCTGGGGTGAGTTTCTCAGCCATGGCCTCTGCCTCCTGGAAAACCTCATAGGAAAGTGGATCCTTGCGGGAGCCTTTGTGCAGGATGGTGGGAAGAGTGAGCGGAGGGCCTTTGCCCTCAAACCTGCCTACCTGGGCCTGAGCTCCTGACTACCCTCCCCCCTGCCCCCCTGGGAGCCTCCTGCACCCATGGGGGTTGGGAAACTTCCTAGTCCTCCACGCCTTCAGTCCAGCCCAGACCTCACCACGGCCACCGAGTTGCCCCAGTGCAATAGGGCAAATGCAGACACATACAAGGGTAACCTTGCTGGGGGCATCGGATCAGAAGTAGCTTCAGAGGAGATCAATCAGAGTCATGATTTTGGATGCAGGGAACTGGGATGGTGTATTCATTTCCAAGGGCTGCTGGAACACACTAGCACAAGCTGGGGGGCTTAACACAACAGAAGCTCATAGTCTCGCAATTCTGGAGGCCAGAAGCCCCAAATCAAGGTGTTGGCAGGATCATGCTCTCTCTGAAGGCTCTGTGGGCGAATCCTTCCTTGCCTCTCCTGAACTCCAGGGGGTCGCCGGCCATCCTCAGCATTCCTTGGCTTGTAGCCACATCACTTCCACCTCTATGTCTCTGGCCACATGGCGTTCCTCCCGTGTCTCTTCCTTTCTGATGAGGACACTAGTCCTATTGGATTAAGGACCCACCCTAATCTGCTGTGACCTCAGACCTGATTACATCTGCAAAGACCTTATTTCCAAATGGGTCCTATTCACAGGTACCGGGGGTAGGACTTCAACATATCTTTTGGGGAAACACAATTCAACCCACAACAGATGGCAAACAGCTTTTATATCGATGCCAACTCTGGTGGGCTGTGAGGATTGATTAGTGTTGTCTGCATGGGCAAAGAAGGAAGAAGCGGCCGTAGGCGTCCTGCCTGTGCCCCCAGCCATAGAGCTGTCGTCTGGCTGTTCAGGCTGACTCGGCTTCCATCGGCGGCAGCAGCTCTTGGCGTCCATGGCCCATGGGATGCCGCAGTCGGAGCGGAGGTGTCTTTCTCACCTCCAGTCGTTGGTTCCTAGTCCCCCAGAGCAGGTCTGCGGTTCTTCTCGGATCAAAAGCCCATGAAGGAAGCCTGTGACTCCTGGCACGTGAGGCCAGCACCCTCCCCTGCTGGCTGGGTAGTGACGGGTGCTCTGGTCTCCTTGGCAGATGAGGGTCAGCATGGGGCTGAACCTGGCCAGCTCGCTGTGTGCCGGTCTCGGGATGTGCACCTTTCTCATGGAGCTGGCTGCCGGTGGCAGGTATGCCCAGGTGAGTGACTGCAGCCCAAAATGTGGAGAAGGTAAAGGGGCCAGAGAATCAGCACCTGCCCCTTTGTGTACTATTTAATCCTGGAAACAACCCGGAAAAGTCGTCTTAACCCCCATTTACCAAAGCGGGAGCTGGGGAATAGGATTGAATTGCCTTGTCAGTTACTCAAGGTCACATACCTGTAGAGTCCTTCAGGCAGAACTCGCCCCCAGGTCTGTCTGTCATTGCCTCCTACGGTGCGGGGGGGAGAGGGGGGCAGAATGCGAGCTGGGACGACTCTGAAGGTGAAGGTAACCATAAGCCTGTCTTCTCCTGTCTGGGGTCCAGATCAGATCTGTGGGATGACACACGAATACATCATGGGGTCACTACCACGGCCCCCAGATGTGGCAAGCATGGGGGGCAGGGAGAACACTGGGGGGAGAAGTTCCGTCTGCTTAGCCCTAGGGAAGAACTAAGGGAGCCGTCCTGATCTTCAGAGACAGCCCAACATCTACACAGGTGCAGGAGGGGGAAACACACCGTCCACGGCTGCCCTGTCCTGACCCCTCAGCAGCCTCACTGCCTAAGATCCCAGACCATCCTCCATAGCCTGGCGTCCCTGGACAGCCCCAGGACTCGCCTTCCTGCCCATGACCTCAAACTTCCCTGTGTGAATCGTCACACAGCCCATCCGTGCTCTCCTGACCAGTAGAGGACACGCTGTTCCTCCTAGCATCCCCTGAGCCCCATCAGTGCTTCCACCCTCCCGGTCTCTCTCCTCCATCCCTCTCTGTCTCTCTCCTCCATCCCTCCCTTCTCCTTCCCCTCTGGCTCCGTAGGTTCAAGTCTCTGACAGCCTGCAGCTCTCTCTGACTCTGGTCCTCTCTCTCCCCTTTCCCAGCCAGGAATCTCTTACTGTCTCTCCCTCCTCACCCCGACTCGCAGCTCAGCTCTCTCATGGACATCACCGCGACCTACTGCTGAATACACTAGACACTCTTCTGTATATTTTCTTAGCCGATCTTTCTGTACTTATTGCTGTGGGAAATCAGGCTGGCTGAGGGGCTGATCACATGGGATTTGGAATCAGACGGCTGTGTCTGATTCCCACTTTTAACTGACCAGCTCTGTGACTTTGGACGACTGCCTTCATTTTTCTGAGACTCAGTTTCATCCTCTGAAATGGGCTCGTAATAGTAGCTGCCTAATAAGGGACTGGGATTTAAATGAGCCCATCGCAGGTACTCAGTGGATGACAGAGGGCTCACCCCTCCTTGAAAGCTTCTCTTCCTTTATCCATCCGGGTACCAGTTGTCAGCCCAGCACTGGGTGTTTGGTGCATGCTTTCCTGGTTGGACCTGCTGACCAGCTCCCAGGACTGGGGTGGCCCCTCCCACGCTGAGCAGGGATGCAGACTGGGCTTCCTGTCGCTGGCTTTCCAGGTGCCTCGGAAGAGTCTCTTGGTGCTGTTGATGGTCTTCTCCATCCTGGAGCTGGGCATCACTTTCTCATGCACCTTCATGGGCTTCCAGGCCACCTTCCGCTACACCTGGCTGGTGAGTGGGTCAGCAGGGTCTCTGAGGGACAGGACAGGCACACCCTCACTCTGTCCCCAGGCCCTAGATGGGCTAGGCAAAGGGAGGAGGGACAGTGGAGCGGTGGGGTGGGGGACAGAAGCCTGCCCTCCTGCACCCCATGTGCAGTGGCCGTGGTGAGCCCCACTGGACCTACACTGGGGGCTGCTGCTCTGAGGACCCCGTGAGAACAGGGGAGGGGGCTGGGGAAGAAGACGTTGACAAAAGCTTAAGGCTCATCACCCATGTAAAACTGATGAGGCCATACTCTGCTGGGGGCGGCAGATGCCACAGGGAAAAGAGCGGAGGGGGACACCTCTGGGTCCCGCCTGAAGCCTGCAGCTCTGTGTGTTACTGCAGAGTATGGTTACAACAGATCACCAGGGCCAGGGCTCTATCAGCTCATTCCCCGGACCCTCGTGATAGGTGTGGGGTGGGCAGGGAAGGTGTTGTGACCCCCACGTCACAGGTGAGGAAAGGGAGGCTCAGAGAATCCAGGTGACCCGGCAGAGGTCACAACCAGCCCAGAATCTGGGCATGATTCCTGGGCAACATTCTCCCCAGGGAATCCCATAGCTTTGGGAAGGAGTCACCCCAAAGCACGCAGTGCGAGGGCTCTGGCCACCACTGCCTGGTCTGCCGAGGGGGAGCCTGGGTCCCAGGGAAACAGGAAGGAATTTCTGAAGGGACCGTGGGATGGAATGGGCTCCTGGACAAACTGAAGGCAGGTGGCTTGGCTCTTCCTTCCTCTCCAGCTCCAGTACCTGAACCCAGCTGAAGATGTGCCCATGGCTCCAGCTTTCCAGCTTGTGAAAGCCCACCACGGCAGGTGCAGCAGCCCTCAGCCACGGCCTGAGCCCAAAGCACCTGCGGTTCCTGGGAGCTGAGTTCAACGTGGCCTCCGAGGACTCTTCTCCAACACCAGGCCTCTCCAAGGCTCTGCTGCTGTCTCCCCCACTCCTGTCTCTGCAGGGTCAGCCCTGCCTTCGTCACATCCAGTTCCATAGATCACTACCCCGCCCCCTGACACACACACACAGCAGCATGGGGAGAGGGGTCTGCACTTGGTGTCTTGAAAACATGCCCCAACATTGCTGCTTTGTTATCAATAAAAGATTGACCTTTGGCTTGGGTCACATCTGTCTGGATGTAGTGACTAAAGGTGATTATCTTTTCTGTGTGTACGTGTCTGGGGACCCTGAGCATATCACATCCACATGTGTAGATAGAAAAGCGGGCAGGAGTATCCACCTATTCCTCAATTAACGACTCAAATTTGTTCCTGAAGACCCTGCTACTAAGCAAAAAGCCATGAAATAAAAACATTTTCATGAACACAAGTGGGATAATTATGATCCATTCCATCCCCAGCCAAGGAACCCAGGCAACTCTCAGAAAAACGTCCAGTGAAGACAAGTGTGTAGGTCATAAGCAATATGAAGTTAAATACACTTATAAAACTGTTTCATTTTCCCCCCTAAGGAAGGAAAGAGTTGTAAACGGATGGTGGGTAGAGAAGGGGTGGCAGGAAGTCCTCCCTCAGGAGATTCATCTCCATCATCTTTACTGATTTTCCAGATTTGGGGGGCTCGGGGAGAGGCTTCAAGCTACCCTAAAGGTTATAGCTCAGAGAGAAGACTTTAAAGCAAAATAAAGGCTAAACTGTCAAGCTGTTGGAAACACATGAAGGCATACATGTGCCCACAGGTAAGGAAACTTGAGAATTTTTCTTGGAAGAACATTTCCCTCTTGGCTGACATGCCTGAGTCTCCTCTGAAATGTGAGGGAGCTGAGATAGGTGGCCTCAAACGGTCCTTCCAACGCTGGCGGTGCATTCATTCATTCATTTATTCACTCAACAAACATAACCCAAGTGAGTGCCAGGGCCCCAAAAGTCTGGCTCAAGAAGCACGGAGGAACAGGGAAGGCCTT